>NC_089219.1:80287371-81519114 GCF_963924675.1 Phocoena phocoena | reverse complement strand
GTGATAACAGAGGAAATAAGAGTAGGAAATAGGTTAGTGGTGACTGACAGCCTTAGGTAGACTCTGAGTAAAAGGTTAATAGAGTTATAAGCCAAAAATGATGGTTACAAGAGAGAAATTCTAAGAGAAAGGACATTATAAGAAGCCACTTAGAGATCACTGTAAATAGACACAAATATGTACTTGAAAAGAGGGAACTCCCTAGATATTAGTTATTAACTATGAGAGCTTTTAGAAAAACAAGGCAAGTGAGGCGATAAAATATAACCAGTCAGAAAGCAATGCAAAGTTTTGTCTGTTCAGGAAAAACAAAAGAGACTTTACACTCATCTAACTACCCTAACAGTATGAGACAGAAAGATCCCACCTGCTGGAAGCCCTGGGAGACAAAGGCAGCCTTCAGAGTAGACAGGCAAAGCTCAGCGGAAACCTCAGCTCTGGTGTTCAGGCTCTCCTTTCCCCTATTTCTCTAACTTTTCCATTAGTCAGGAATTTAAGTCTCTTAAATGTAGTTGTCCATTGGGAGACCCTTGACTTCTTGCTTTCACAGAATCTCAGACTCTGTGTTTTGCTAGTGTATTTTTTAAAATTTAATTTTAACTTTTTATTTTATATTGGAGTATAGCCGATTAACAATGTTGTGATAGTTTCGAGTGCACAGCAAAGGGACTTAGCCATATATGTACATGTATCCATTCTCCCTGCTAGTGTATTTTTTAAAAACTTTTTTATGAGGTGTTTTACTGTTAAACAAAAATAATTATACTGTCTCAGTATATGCCTTTTAAAAATAATAATCATGTGGCTTTAAATACAACTTGTATTAAACAGGTTCAATTGTGAATATTTTTATAGTTATGTAATCCAAAGGAATTATTGTTGGGTTTGCTTGAGCTGATTGAAGAACCCTCTGGAAAACAGATATCCCAAATTATTCTTCTTTTACTTCGGCCATTACAAACAGGTAATGAGTATATTGACATCTAAGTGTTTCTTGTTTTATTTGTGTAAGTGCCTTGATATTACTCCAAGATGTCAACACTATAGCAAAGTTTATGCCTAATTATTTTTTTTTTATATAAATTTATTTTTTTATTTTTGGCTGCGTTGGGTCTTCGTTGCTGTGCGTGGGCTTTCTCTACTTGCAGCGAGCGGGGACTACTCTTCGATGCGGTGCAGGGGCTTCTTATTGCAGTGGCTTCTCTTGTTGAGGAGCACGGGCTCTAGGTGCACAGGCTTCAGTAGTTGTGGCTTGCAGGCTCAGTAGTTGTGGCTCATGGATTCTAGAGTACAGGCTCAGTAGTTGTGGTGCACGGGCTTATTTCCTCCGTGGCATGTGGGATTTTCCTGGACCAGGGCTTGAATCTGTGTCCCCTGCATTGGCAGGTGGATTCTTAACCACTGTGCCACCAGGGAAGTCCCATAGTTTATGCCTAATTATTTAGTACTCTGCTTAAACTAGTAATATCAATGCGAGTTTGAATCCTGCTGCTCATAGAAAGATGGCAATACCTGGCACAGAGATGGTACCCAGTATATATTTTGTTGAATGTCATGCTCTTTTTCATGTGCTTTGTTGTGGCCTATAGTTTTTGCTATATTCCTATCTGCAGATAACATTCCTATCTGCAGCTTATATTTAGAATTTTTCCTGTAAACATATTTAAAGGATTGCCTCTGCAGTGCTCAGTTTGATAGCATTGTGGTAGTCATGTATCTTAATTAAGAACAGTATCGGGCAGGGCATTGCTCAGCCTTTGCTTTAGGAGGTTGGGATTGGGAATAACAAAGATACTACTGAACAATGAAACAAGTGTGGAAAGAAAAGTTTCCATAACTGAGTGCAAAAACAGTATTGATAAGTAATGGACTTTGGCAACCAAGGCAGACAGTATTTATGCATGGGAAGAGACCACTTTTTCATTTTATAATGTACATATAACTCAGAGTCTGGTAGAAGGACCCAAAATCAGAAGCTAGAGTAAATTTATTTTAAATATGAATTCCCAACAGCTTTGTATAACTTGAAATATTTAAAGTCTTCTAGAAAAAAATCTAATACTACTACCTTTCATTTTTACAGTGCTTTATAGTTTACAAGACACTTGTTCCTATTTTATACTTATAACAACCAAAAAAATATGGAAAGAAGTGTTTTCGTTTTAAGTATGTAACCTGTGGTATAAACATACCTAAACAAAATTTCATGGCATCTGTTGTAAAGTGCCATGATTGTAAGATGCTCCATTATTTTATGAACCCCTAAGAAGGAAAAAAATACTGCCAGTTAAGCTATGATATGTCATCCTGATATCAGAGTTGTCAAAATATGGGGGGGAAATATGTGTTGTACTTCTGCATTTATTGGACTTCTCCCATGTTTAGCATACTTGATGAGGCTGCCTCAAGTAACAACTTGGTCTCTGTTTTAGTGATTCAGAAACTTCGTAACAACAAGGCATATTCAGTTGGATTAGCATTGTCTACGCTTTGGAGTCAGCTGTCTCTCCTTCCTGTTCCATACTCAAAAGAACAAATACAAGCAGATGACTATGGCCTTTGTCAGTGCTGCAAGGCCTTAATAGAGTTCACTAAGCCTTTTGTGGAAGATGTCATTGATAACAAGGAAAGCTCAGTGGAAAATGAAAAATTAAAGGATGAAATACTGAAATTGTAAGTATATTTTAAGAATAATTCATAATGGACTTAAGTGATAGTTCAGTTATTTTATGTTTCTTTGTTTTATTTGTTTGCAATGGAAATTTAAATCTAGTTTCTAATTTTGAATTTTAGAAGAATATGGGGTTCAGTTGATATAACATGGGCATTTAATGAAGCATTGATATTTTTAAAAAATGAAACCAAAATCCATTTGTTTAGTTTACTTATATTCTTCTATGGTTTGCCTTTACTCACCATGGTAAGTGAATAATAGCAGTGAAGGAAATAGATGAGTGTAGCTCAAAGAATCTGGTTTTCTGCAGGGGAATTATGTTTTTACTCTCCCTTTGAAAGCAGCAGAAGATGCACCAGACAGTTGAACTTCCAATTTGACAACAAAAACAGTAGCAGAGAACCCAGTAGCATTCACTCCAGGGGTACTGTAGACCAGCAGTCCCCAACCTTTTTGGCACCAGGGACCAGTTTCGTGGAAGACAATTTTTCCACGGATGGGGAGGGGCAGGAGGTGGGGGATGGTTCAGGCGGTAATGCAAGTGATGGGGAGTCATGGGGGGTGATGGGGAGCGGCAGATGAAGCTTCGCTGGCTCGCCTGCCGCTCACCTCCTGCTGTGTGGCCCGGTTCCTACCAGGCTGAGGACCAGTACCGGTCCGTGGCCCAGGGGTTGGGGACCCCTGCTGTAGACTATGTATGCACTGTTCAGTATGGCTGTCAAGCATAATTTGGTTAGTCCAAATTTAGTGCTCTAAGTGTAAAATCCTCCCTGTATTTCGAAGACTTGTTATTAAAAGAAATACTAAAATACCTCAATAATTTTTATACTGGTAACATTGAAATAATGTTTCTGACATATGGGTTAATAAGAGAAATTATTTAAATTAATTTTTCTTGTCTCTTACTACTTTTTTAATGTGACTACTAAAAAATTTTTAATTATATATGGGGCTTTAATTATATATGGGACTCTTAGATAGTGCTGGACTGGATTATATTGAACAACATGGACCAGTAATTTTATTTTTAAAATTTTGAGACTAAAACCACTGTTAGCTTTCTATTTTGTCAGGTTAGGACATTAAAGCATTTTTTACCATTTATAAAACCCATTATTTCATGAAAGAAAACATATTTTAACTAAAATAGGTAAGGCTTAATCACAGAATACATTTGATTTTCTAAATAAAGCAAATATAGTTTTATGAAAAAATTACTGCATTGTCCTGATTTTCCTTAAACTAATGAAAACTACATATACGCTAGCACTGGTCCTAAGATAAATATTCAGTATCCATTGGTATAGTCCAGACATGGAAGTGACTCTCTGCATTGAATCTAGCAAGGTATTCTCATGCTCTCCCCATTACTAGTAAGAAGGATCTTATATCACCAGTTTTACAGGCCACTGGGTTATTGGTGCTTATGTTATTTTTCATGTGAAAACTAGTTATTTTATACTCAGGAAGTGCTATATTCATCGTTACCCATTTCTTAAATTTTAGTTGTTTCAGAAGCTTGAAATGCCCTTTGCTGACAGCACAATTCCTTGAGCAGTCTGATGACACTGGAGATGATCCTTTAAGGTGTTTTGCATCTGAAATAATAGTAAGTACAGCTAATTTAATGTTATAAAATCTGCTATAATCTAAAATATTACCTGCTGTATTCTCATATACTGCACGTGAGCATGTAAATTGATACATCTATTAATAAAGCAATATGTATTTTTTATAGAATATAGATAAAAAGATGAAAAACGAACAGCAATAATTTCAATAACTAGATATAAATAATATTAACACCTGTATTGGAAAAATTTACAGTTCTCCTGTGTCTTTTTCCTTTACTTTCACTCAGAACACTTCACTTCTGGCATTTCTGGTCAGAAAATGTGTGGGGGTTTTATCTTTTCTTTCTTTTTTTAAAAAATAAATTTATTTATTTATTTATTTTTGGCTGTGTTGGGTCTTCATTGCTGCACATGGGCTTTCTCTAGTTGCGGCAAGCGGGGGCTACCCTTCATTGTGGTGCGTGTGCTACTCATTGCGGTGGCTTCTCTTGTTGCAGAGCACTGGCTCTAGGCGCGCAGGCTCAGTAGTTGTGGCACACGGGCTTAGTTGCTTCGCCGTATGTGGGATCTTCCTGGACCAGGGCTTGAACCCGTGTCCCCTGCATTGGTACGCAGATTCCTAACCTCTGAGGGAATCAGCCTACCAGTGCAGCCACCAGGGAAGTCCCATTGGGTTTCTTTCCCACACGAAACAATTCTGCAGCACCAGCTGGGTGTCCTACAGTTAAACTCAATTTTGACACTAACTACCTGGAGATAGTATCAGATTCTGCAGGTTAAGGGCTCAGTCTCATGAGGCTGCTCCCTATTTCAGATGCCAATTGCTCATGTTAGGTCCCCAGGTTACCCACAACTTCTGTTTGACTTGGCTACAAATCAGAGGTTCCATGACCTCCTCCCCTTTGGGTTCGATTATTTGCTAGAATGGCTCACAGAATTAAAGGAAACCCTTACTTATGTTTACTAGTTTATTAAAAGATATGATAAAGGTTGCAGATGAACAGCCGAATGAAAAATAGAACAGCCAAATGAAGAGATAATTATACATAGGTCAAGGTCTGGGAGGGTCTCAAGTGCATGAGCTTCTGTTCTCATGATGTTGGAGTGTGTCACGCTTCCAGTATGTGGATGTGTTCGCTAACCTGGAAGCTCTCTGAAACCCATACTTTGGGGATTTTATGGAGGCTTCCTCATTTAGGCATGATAAGATATTAACTCCGTTTCCAGTCCCTCTCCCCTCTCTACAGAACTGAGGGATGGGGCTCAAAATTCCAAGCTTCTAATCATGGCTTGGTCTTTCTCATTACCACCCTCCATCCAGGAACCATCTTAGTGCCCACTCAGAGTCACTTTAATAGAACAAAAGATGCTCCTAATGTCTTATCATTTAAGAATTTACAGAGGTTTTAGAGCTCCTTGTCAGGGACAGGGTTAAAGACAAACGTTAGAACAAGAGATGTTCCTAGTGCTATCACTTAGGAAGTTATAAGGGTTTCAGGAAAAAAAGAAGAAAAAAGGGTTTCAGGAGCCCCGTGCCAGCAACCATTAGCAGAGACCAATATATATATATTTTCTGTTATTTCACAACACCTTCCATACATTTTTCTGCTCTAATACTTATAAATAAATAAATATATACATATATAATTTTTAAAAAGATCCTATCATATTGTATAGTTGACCCTTGAACAATGCCCAGGGGGTAGGGGCACCACAACTCTGCTCAGTCAAAAATCTGTGTTTAACTTACAGTCAGCCCTCTGTATCCTGAATTAGAAATTTGAGGAGGGATAGGAGGAGTTACGAGAGGAGATTCCAAAACTTTAGGGGAAATAGCTCTGAGGATGAGAGATGATTTGGTAACTGATATAAACAGATACATAGTTTAATGGGGTTAATGCTGATGGTCAAGGTAGCGGTAAAGAGGTTATGAGTGATGAAGAGGGATGGGGGAAGGGATTTTCCCAGGAGCACATAAGAGCCTGGGGCCTCTTCATTGTTGCCAATACTAGAGTACAGTGTAAACTTCTGGATCCAATATAAACAGCACCATATGTGATATATGTACTCCAAGATGTCTATGAAAGTTGGAAACTGTTAAGGATTTTAAGCCTGGGAGTGATGTAATCAAACTGTTTTGAGTTCATCACTTTATTGGAGGATGAACTTAACTAAGAGTGGAAGTAGGGAGATGGGTTAGGTGTCTTTTGGGAGTTAAGCGATAATGATGAGAGCCTGAGTATGGAAAGAAGAGAAGGCAGATTTGAGAACTTTATAGGTAGATAAAATTAGCAAAGTTTGGTAATGGATTGGATTTAGAAGAATAGTGAAAAGGTTGAGTTATGGACAAGGTTTTTTGCTTAGTTAATAGGACAGGTGAAGTTACCAATAATTAAGATAGAGAATACACAGCAAGCAGTAGGGGGTTTTGTACTTAAAAAAAATTTTTTTTATTATGGAAATTTAAGACATTCATAAAAATAGAGAGAACAATATAACATACTCTCATGTACCTCCTGCCCCGCTTTGACAATTATCAACCTTTTTGCCAGTCTTGTTCTATCTAGCCTCCCTCTTTTTATTTTGAGTTGATGAGCAATGTAAAGTTAGTTTATTTTTTTAATTTTTTAAAATTAATTTTTATTGGAGTATAGTTGATATACAATGTTGTGTTAGTTTTAGGTGTACAGCAAAGTGATTCAGTTATACATATACATATATCCACTCTTATCCTTACTCTGTAATAGGCCATTACAGAGTACTGAGTAGAGTCCCTGTGCTATACAGTAGGTCCTTGTTAGTGATCTATTTTATATACGGTAGTGCATGTATGTCAGTCCCAATCTCCCAGTTCATCCCTCCCCCCCACCCCCAGCCTCCCTCTTTTTTTGCTGTAGTATTTTATAGAAAGTCTAGATATATCATTTCATCTGTGAGTCTTTATGTATGCTTCTTTAATTGGTAAAGACTTTTTAAAAAACATAACCACAATGCCATTATGACACCTAACAAGATTAACAATAATTTCTAATATATGTATCTCTAATACCCAGAGACAACAGGTTTTTAAGGAGCAAATTTTGGAAAAGAGTAGATGATATTACCCAAAGCGGTAGATCAATGTGAGAAAGGAAAAGCGTTCAGGACTGAATCCTGTAGGGTACCAGCACTTAAGATGAGCCCACCAAAGAGACCAAGAAAGGAGAGTCAAAGAGGTGATGAAAATATCACAGAAACTGGGGTAGTAGAGTTCAGGAAGAAGGAAATGATTGCTACTGTTAAAAGCAGCAGAGGTAGTCTGTAGAGTAGGAGTTGAAAAGCATCCATTGGATTTAGGAAGTAAGATGGCATTGATAATCTTAGCAAGAGCAGTTTGAGTGGAGTGTGGGAGACAAAAATCAGTGGACTAGATAAAGGAGTGCATGAAAAATGAGAAAAAGGAGATGACTAGTATAAGCTATTCTTTAAGAGTTTGGATGAATAAGGAAGAAGAGAGGCAATAGAGAAGACACGGCCTTAGATAGGAAGGTAACTGGGGGAGACAGGAGGTGTGAGCATGTTTATAGACTGAAGGGGTGGGAACCATCACAGGGGGAAAGAGAAGTATTATGGGATAACTGAAATAATGTGGCTCAAGGAGAGCAGACAGCTGGGCATGGGATTGAGGACACCTGGAGAGGAAGAGGCAAGAACTGGTATGTAGGTAGAAAAATTTGTAGCAGAAATGGAGGATTATAATTGAGGGAATTATATTATTATTATAATATAATTATTAATATTATTATAATTGAGGGAATCAGACCCACTGTCCTCAGATCCCTTAAGAATGAGAGGTGGAGGGCTTCCCTGGTGGTGCAGTGGTTGAGAGTCTGCCTGCCGATGCAGGGGACATGGGTTCGTGCTCCAGTCCGGGAAGATCCCACATGCCGCGGAGTGGCTAGGCCTGTGAGCCATGGCCGCTGAGCCTGCACGTCCGGAGCCTGTGCTCCGCAACAGGAGAGGCCACAACAGTGAGAGGCCCGCGTACCGCAAAAAAAAAGAATGAGAGGCGGAAATGAGGACTGAACAAGGGGCTTCAGGAAACTGGTAAAGGTTTGGAATATTGAGTGGAAAGAAAAGAGAGGTAGAAGATGAAGAAAACATTAGTCAGTAGTGCTAGGCACTTGGCGACTGTGGTTGGAGACCACAACTATAGTGATAATACTATTTTTGTGTGATTTTTCTCAAGCAGTACTCAGCTACCTGGGTGTAGAAGTAGAGAAGGTGGTTTGTAGCTGTTTTTCCAAGGCTGGCATTTTATTGGGTAGACGTAGCTAATGGAAATATAGGGTGCAGATAGTTCAAATAACTAATAGTGCATTGGTTGGTTAGGGAAAGAAGGGGATTAAGAGGGGACAGATGGGTAGGTTAAAATGAAGGCATAACAAGACTAGAGAAGTTAGAGGTAGATGAGTAGGTTGGCATGGGAGATAAAATAAATTGTGGTCAAAAAATGAGATGCTGGAGTTTAGGTATCTAATATGGAATAGCTCCAAATTTTGATAGAGATCCAGGATGGAATTAGGTGCCAAAACGGATTAGAAATTAAGGTCATTAGAATTTAGTGGTCAGAAAAACCATGAGGCTGGCCTGTTACAGGAGTTATCTACATGAACATTCAATTTTTCTAGGATCATAGCAGGAGTTGGATAGAGAGAAAGGATGTGAGCAGGTACCAGTCTTCCGTGAACATGGGGAAATGACCAGAAAGTCAGCATATGACAGAGATGAGGACAGATAAAGGGCAGTATGGCACCTGCCTCAAAGGAAAATGTGCTTTTGCCTGAGAGTGCAGGAAGAACCAAGATAATACTAAGCCTCTACCCATACCACCCTTTCCTACTGCTGCCTTCCTCGCTGTGCAATGTAAGAGGTGTGAGAGTATGAGCAGCTCCCACCAGAAACCAGTCAGGTTTAATGAGAGCAGTGAGATAGAGTCAGCATCCTATGAAGAGGTTGAGGGTATAGGGCAGAGGTTCTAAGGTCTCAGTCAGTGGAAGGCACATTACGAGTAAAGCCAACAGTGAGGAAGCACAAAGCAGTTAAGAAATAGAAATGAAATCAGGGTAGGAAGTGAAGTGAGGAGGTGCCTTCTGTTCTATGCTGAAGAAGTATAGGTAAATGTGGCATGCCTCAGCCATCCCTCTGGCACAAGTTGTTTTGGTATAGAACTGCTTGAATGTCCCAGGGGCAGCAGCATAGGAACGTTTCATGAAAGGGCGAAGACTGCCTTGAGAAATTGTAGAGGCGCAGGTATGTTGGGTCTGAGCAAGGCTGCTGGTTGGTGTGTGGATAGATAGTGAAGACCCTATTTGGACACAGATGGACCCCAAATATCTACAGCAGCACTGTAGGATCTGGGTACATATAATGATTTTTTAAAAGGCTAATAACCTAAAAAAAAAAAAAAAAGGCTAATAACCTTCCTCTGGAAAAAAAAAACCCAAAACACATCTAGCATTGGCTGAATGAAGAAATGGAGCTTCATGATTAAGAGGACATTTGGAATCTGAATACAGTAAATTTTTCTTTTATGGATATAAAAAGAATGTAAGGCTTCGAAAATCAGTGTTTATTTAGCATCTGGTGGCTGAATAGCAGTCTCTTGTGACAGGATTATTTTCCATGGTTGATTTTTGTGTTCTGAAATGACTAATGGAGCCATCTGGAGTAGGCAGGTTTTAACTCCCTGAAGACCAGAAAAGTGTTATTTGGCTTTCTAATTCTCTACAGTGGCAGGCCCAGTGCCTGGCACTCAAGTATTTATTGAATAAATGAGTGAATATGTGGAAGGTCAGCTTTAGCTTAGCTGTTTCTGTCATTCCCTTGACTTCTATATAGTAGTTTGTTGTGACCTTAGCTTTCTTAAACTTTTTTTGTGGAGCTTCTCAATAAATATTGACATACGTATTATGTCGTTTTCTAGATAAGGAAACTGAAGCTTTAAAGAGGTTAGGTAACTAACCCAGTATCTAACAGCTAATAGGTGGTAGAGCCAAAACTCAGATTAATTTCATTGGATACTGAAGGTCAGGTGCTTTCCAGCACACTAGAATTGGAAATGGTATAAGAGGCATAGGAGTGACCTTGTATTTCTTAAGCCTCTCTTTTTCTCTTTCCTTCCCCCCTTAAAACAAATGAACAAACATAAAACTGTAGTCAGTTAACTCAGGCAGGGATGCTTCTCTTTCTCCTACAAGAGCCCATATGACCTGAGGTATCAGTACTGTTTCCTCTTTCTCTTCAGCCACTGGCCAGTGTTCCTCCTGCCCACTCCGTATCCAGGCAGACAGTGGTCAGTAGAGCATTCCTAGAGTATTCTTCATTTGAGTAGTTTACTGTCATTTCATGATACTTGCATGTCTCACATTTTTAGATTGTTCTCAAATATCTCTGAAGCATTTTAAAAATTGTGATAAAATACATATAAAATTTACCATTTTAACCATTAACTGTATAGTTCAGTGGCATTAAGTACATTCACATTGTTGTGTGACGATCACCACCATCCATCTCCAGAACTTTTTCATCTTCCCACCCACTTAGTTCCTTCAGGTTGTTGGCAAAAACTTATCTTCTTGAACCTGTAGGATTGAGGTCCCCATTTTCTTGCTGGCCAGGGAACACTTTCAGTTTCTAGAAGCTGCCTGTGGTTCCTTGACAGACAGCCCTCTTCATAGGCCCCCTCATAACTTGGCAGATTAGTTCTTTAAAGCCAGCAAGGGTGAGTTTCTGACTCTTAAGGAGGGCCTGGATCCTGTTTAAAAACGTTCTTCCTGTTTTAAGGAAGTAATGTTTGGAGAATAGTGTCTCCAAATGGAGAATAGTGTCTCTTCTCAACTCACATCAGCTGACTTGGGACTTTAATTACATTTGCAAAAATCCCTTCACTTTTGTCATATAACATAATCTAATCATAGGGGTGGCATCTTGCCATATTCTGTTGGTTAGAAGCAAGTCTCACAGGTCCCACCCACACTCAAGAGGAGGGGGTTTTATAGGATGGGGATTTTATAGGATGCAAATATGAGGTAGGAGAGTGCACAGTAGAGTGTCTGCTATAGCTTCCTTTTTTATCCATTTCACAGGGATTTTTATCAGCAATTGGACACCCTTTCCTCAAAATGATTTTTAATCATGGAAGGAAAAAGAAGACTTGGGATTATCTTGAATTTGAGGAAGAAGAAGACAAACAGTTATCAGACTCTATGGCTTCTCTGGCATATCTAGTATTTGTACAGGGCATCAGTATTGATCAGCTTCCAATGGTATTAAGGTAGGAGTTATTGTTTATTTATATATTCTGAAAGGAATAGCATCAAATTCATTTATCTAATGTCCAATATGTGTTTATTAATGTACTAGTACATTTTCAATGAAGTATAAACAAAACCTATTTTTATGCTAAATATTACTGCGTATAATCCCTTAAAGCCAGTAGTCATCGAGTAGTGAAAGTGGTTGGGTGGGTAGGTGTTGAAGTAGACTTAAGGAATGATTGGGACAAGAGTCACAAAGTGTTAAACTGAGCTTGGTTTTGAAGCTGTTAGGCCACTTACCAATAGGGTGGTCTAAATTGCCATCATCTTTTCACTGGATTATTAATGTAATCCTGAGTGGATATTTATATATCTACCCTCAATCCCTTTTAATCCAATTTATTCTCAACACATAGAAAGTGAAGCTTTTAAGAGTCGTCCCTTAATGAAAACCCTTCAGTGGCTTCCTAAATGGCTCTAAGAATAAAGTCTTAAATGCTTTCCCATGAGACAAGCTTATGCATGATCTGGTCCTTGCTTTATTGTCCTGATTCATCTCCTACCACCTTTCCTCTTGTTTACTGTGCTCCAGTAACACAGATCTTCTGGTTTCTTGTTCACATGTGTCATGAACCTTCCTGCTATAAGATCTTTGTACACGCTTAGCACCATCTTTATCCTAAATACAGCTTTCTGAGGAAAGCCGCCTTTACCACCCAATTTAGGCTGAATCTTCCTGTTACAGTGACCTTGACCTTGTGTTTCATTTCCCATAAAGTTTTTAAACTAAATTTTTAATCAAAACTTTAAAAAATAAATACATATTTCTATAATGTAACACCTTTTAGACTTTAAGGTCCATGATAATAAAGATTGTGTATTTGTGTTGCAGGCCTTGGGTGTATTTGTGTAATTTGTATATTTAGGTATGAATATACCTGGAGACATATTTGTATGTAAATATAGCAATAATAGCTACCACTTGCATGTTTACCATGTATTAAACACTATAACAGCTTTGTATACATTATCTAATCTTTATAATAACCCTTTTAAATAGAGCACTATCTCATTTTACAGATGAAAATAACTAGCTTAGACAAGTTACGATACGTACCACCCAAGATCATACAACTAGTTAGTAGGATAGGTGGAATTCAAACATAGTTCTGTCTGACCCCAGAGCATATACCCGTAATCACACTCGACCACCAAAATGACTTAGGTATGTATATTAGTGTGCTAGAGCTGCCATAACAAAGTACCACACACTGTGGATAGCTTAAAATAACAGAAATTTATTATCTTATTATTCTAGAGGTTAGAAGTCTGAGGTCAAGGTGTGGTCAGGATTGGTTCCTTCTGAGGGCTGTGAAGGAGAATCTGTTCCATGCTTCTTTCCTAGCTTCTGGTGGTTTACTGGCTGTCCTTGATGTTCTTTGGCTTGTAGATGCATCACTCCAGTCTTTGCCTTCATGTTCATATAGAATTCTCCCTGTGTGCTTGTCTCTGTCCACATTTCCCTTTTTTATAAGGATACCAGTCATACTGGATTAAGACTCATATTAATGACCTCAGTTTATCTTGATTACCTCTGTAAAGATCCTGTCCCTAGGGTGGGGGGGGGGGGTTCCTGCTCTGTCCCTGCCCATCACTACCCCGACTTTTTAAGAAAGAGAGACTTTTTCTCCATATAAGGTCATATGCTGAGATACTGGCAGTTAGGACTCCAGCATATCTTTTTGTTTGTTTGTTTGTTTTTGTGGTACGCGGGCCTCTCACTGCTGTGGCCTCTCCTATTGCGGAGCACAGGCTCCAGACGCAAAGGCTCAGCAGCCATGGCTCACGGGCCCAGCCGCTCCACATCATGCAGGATCTTCCTGAACCTGGGCACGAACCCGTGTCCCCTGCATCGGCAGGCAGACTCTCAACCACTGCGCCACCAGGGAAGCCCCAGCATATCTTTTGAGGGGACACAATTCAACCCATAACAGTATTTATGTATGTAAAACTAAAAGTGCGTGTGTATGTGTGTGTGTTTATATATACATTTTTTTTTCTATTTTAGCCCATCATACCTTTTGCAGTTTAATATGGGGCATATTGAAGTCCTTTTACAAAGGTAAGATTATTTAGATGGCATCTCAGAATTAAATAGTAATGTTAAAATAGTCCTTGTCAAGATCAGGGGAGACTACTTTCTCTTTGCCAGACCCTAGTTAATTAATTGATTATTTTATAAAATAGTGAAGCAGATATTCACAGCAGAGATAGAAATGAACCAAGGAGGTTTTTACAACAAAACCTCTTATTTTAAACTAAAGATAATTTTAAAATATTGTCTTCTAAGGAGGTTTCCAGTCATCTGCTTCTAAGGTTTCTTTGCTTATTTCAGAAGTTGATAAATTAACCATCTCTATCCCAATGCAGCCTCGTCCGATCTAAGGAGGGGTGGTCAATAAAAGAAATTCATCCTTGGTTTTGCTTCATGGACACAATCTGTGAACTGCATCAAAAGGAAGGAAGTGTCTTAACTCCATCTTTTATAACTTAGATTATTGATAGTGATATCATTCAATAGCTTTTCTCATTTGAGGCACTAATAAGAAAGAAGACTTCCTCTTTTTAAAAAAAATTACCAAGTAACAGGTGTGCATAGTTTTCCCAGACAGATATTTAAGAATTTTTCAAAACTCTATATGCTTTGTTTTCTTTTTCTGTAACATGTTTAAATTATCCCTTGAGATCAGTCAGGGCCTTATCCTCTAGGAATACTGGTGACAGTTTATTAATCCCATCTCTTCCCAGGTGAAGGAAGATTTGTAACATGGCAAATGTCCAAAGCCTCAGCCTACAAGGCAGGAATTTCCAAGGGTCTCCTGGCACAAGTAGTTATTAACTCTGTAAATTTACTGTATTATGTATGTCTTAATGATTTTACATTTTTATTTAGCTTCTGTTATATTCATAAAATGAGAATATGTATTGATTTCAATTTTAAGTTCTATAGTCTTAAGATTTCCAAACTGTTTAGTCATTGAGCCAAAAAACATAACATTTTTAATTCCTTGTATGGTTAGAATAAGAACCTGGAGCCTGAGATAATATTTTTCGCCACAGATCTTAAATATTTAGTTAACAGTGATTGTAAAACTTAATAATCACAAATGGAAAGCATTAATTTATATATATATATATATATATATATATATATATATATAAAGAATTGAGAAGATTTTACCGATTAATCAATTAGAATACCTAGTATTATATCAGGTATAATTGATTTCTTAGCACTTACTGTTGAAGATCTGCTGATCTGCTGATCTGAAATAAGCCCTGAATGGGCTGCTTTTGGTTAGATTTGGATATCAGTAGCCAAATCAAAAGACAGATCAAAGGTGGGTTAAGAATTTTGACTAGGTTCTTCAATAGAATTTCTCCTTAATATGTATTTTTTAAGTATTTAAATTTCAATTTTTGCTTTATTTTTCCTAAAATGAAGAATAATTCTAAAGCAATGTAGAAAACCATGTTGATAAATTTTAATATTCTCTTCCAGAACAGAGGAGTCTGTTTTCTCCAAAGGATTGGTAAGATTTGTTTGCACCCATTATAATTTAAATACATAGTCATGTTAACAAATACAGCTGTTGACTTTACCGTATATGTATCTCTGCGTATATTTTCATCTGTAGTATCTGTTGGAGAATGGTTTATTGAGAATAGAGGACAACAGTCTACTTCACCAGTACTTAGAAATCAAGAGTTTTCTTACTGTACCTCAGGTAAGTAAAATATGTATTCTAATCTTGAAAAAAGCCCCTTTCCTATTCTGAACTTAAGTAAAGGGCTTTTCAGACTCCTCTCCCACTTTCTTCTCCATATCCTTTGAAAACTCTAGTGCCTTGCTGTCCAATAGAACTTTTTGTGATAGTAAAATTGTCCTATTATCTGTGCCATACAGTTTGAAAGCCACTAGCCACATTGAACACTTGAGATGTTCACTTGAAATGTGGAACTGAATTCTAAATTTTATTTAATTTAAGTTAATTTAAACTTAAATAGCTGTATGTGGCTAGTGGCTACTATAGTTGACAGCATAGCATCTAGTGGAAAAATATAACTTGTGTCCTCAACACTTTGGTTCTGTAGAAACCCTGGAAAATGAAGCTCCTTTACTTTTTTTTTTTTTGTGGTACGCGGGCCTCTCACTGTTGTGGGCTCTCCCGCCACGGAGTACAGGCTCCGGACGCGCAGGCTCAGCGGCCATGGCTCACGGGCCCAGCCGCTCCACGGCACGTGGGATCCTTCCAGACCGGGGCACGAACCCATGCAGGCGGACTCTCAACCACTAGCGCCACCAGGGAAGCCCTCCTTTACTTTTATCATAACTCACGTCCTCAGAACTCCATCAAGGCGTGTATAACTCATTACTACAAAGACATTTTTTTTTTCCCTCCTGTGATTCATTTTGCCTGTTTATTAGTTATACTGTTTGTTAGTTATCATAGCCAAGTAGGTCTTACCTTAGATGTCAATGTAGAAAATTGTTTTTCCACTATTTAAATAGAAAAATATGGCTTTTGTTAGTATAATAAGCCTGATTATTTTAAATTAATGGATTATATTTCTGTATGTTCGGTTTCATTTTTTTTGCCACTCTATAGACATAATTGAAAATTACTTCTAACGATATACTTTGTAACACCCACTCAATAGCACTTACAAAATGGATTGTACTAAGCTCCCTGTAGACAAAACAGTAGAATGAAAGGCTCGGGGGAAAATTTACTTCATCTTTAAATCTCTCGCCCTCATTTCTCTGAATTTTTAGTGTCCATTGATAATATAGTTGTTTCTTTGTAGTCAATATAAACTAACGTTTGAATTAAAATTTTTTTAATTTCCAGGGCTTAGTCAAAGTAATGACACTCTGCCCCACTGAGACACTGGTATGTAAATGTCTGGAACTAAATGAGTTACAGTGAGAAATTTTAATAAATAATCTTTAGTTTATATAACAATATTATTTGTTCCATTTTAGAGGAAAAAGGGTTTAGCTGTGCTTCAGCTGTATATTAACAAGTTGGATCCACAAGGCAAATATACTTTATTTAGGTATGTATCAATGATTAATTGCGAAATGTGTGGTTGATTAAAAACCAAATTAATGCCATTAATTATTCTAGGTTACTGTATTTCGGTATGTTTTACATGTAATTCTTCTCTACTTGGAAGCCATATCATAATAAATTCTCTTCTCTGTGATAGGTAGTGAAGGGTTAATCAAAAATTATGGATACATATATAAGTATATATTACATGAATAATAGTATATATTTCAGCTTAATTGAAATACTCTAAAATTAAAATAGACTTAGAAGATTAAACTGAGATTGGTGGGACTCCTGCTAGAGATTTACATATGTCAATAATGTCCATTATTCACAGTTGAAATTAATGGCTCTGGAGTTATAACTTTTTTTTTTTTTTTTTTTTTTTTTTGGCGGTACGAGGGCCTCTCACTGCTGTGGCCTCTCCTGCTGCGGAGCACAGGCTCCAGACGTGCAGGCTCAGTGGCCATGGCTCACGGGCCCAGCCGCTCCACGGCATGTGGGATCCTCCTGGACCGGGGCAGGAACCCGTGTGCCCTGCATCGGCAGGCGGACTCTCAACCACAGCGCCACCAGGGAAGCCCTGGAGTTATAACTTTTGACAGGCCATATACACTTTAACAGTGGAGCTTATTAATAGTACTGTTTGAGGAGGAAAAGATTCTAGCAACTCTCTGAGTTGAAGATAGCAAACTTTTTTAAAGGGCCATAAATAAGTATAGTCTTTGTGGGCCACACGGTCTCTGTTGCAGCTGCTCAACTTTGTAGTGGGGGTAAGTGTGTTCCAATAAAACAAAACAGGCAGTAGGCTGGATTTGGCCTGCAGACCTTAGTTTGTTGATACCTAGGTAATAAAAATGAGTTAAAACCAAATTGGGGCAATGTCAGAGTGCTAAGGAGTGTTCTTTGCGATTGGCCAATACTAGCACTCTTGATTTTATCTTTTTTTCATTTCTATTGATAGAGTCATAGCAGGTTTATGAAACCTCAGTTTGATGCTTATGTCTTCTACCAGCTTCCTATTCTGATCTACCTGTATTCCTACCCCAAAATCTCCCCCTTCTTCTTAAGCTCATTACTGAGTTTCCTTTCTTTGCAATTAAGTTAGTCTAACCAGACTAGTCTAACAGGGAATAATTTGGGGAGTTTTTAGGCTATTACACTAGTGACCATCCTTGCCATGTTAAATCATTGCAACTACATGCATAAAAAGATTCAAATTTGGTTTAATAGAAATTTCGTGTTGGAAAGACCCAGTTAAAATAGAATTTGCCAGTTAGTGTGGGCAGAAATCGTAATAGGTGACTTTGTAATTGGTTGATCACCTTGCTAATTGTATGCACTGGTTTTTGTATTCCTAGAAATAGCACATGCCCCATTTGAATTTGTAAAACTTTCATTATCATTTAATTATAATGCAGCCTAGATAATTTCAAATGTATTGTAATTTTGCTTTAAAGGTGCTTATTGAATACAAGTAATCACTCAGGTGTGGAGGCCTTTATTATTCAAAATATCAAAAATCAAATTGACATGTCATTAAAGGTAAGAGCATAACTAAGGTGTCATTTATCAATTTATTTTGTAGGATATATTTATTCATTTGTGGAATTTATTAATGTGGAATTTTGCTCTGTGGACGTTTTGTATCTCTAGTATTAGGGTACAGGCATACCTCAGAGATAGTGCGGGTTTAGTTCCAGACCACCATGATAAAGCAAAAATCTCAGTAAAGCAAGTCACACAAATTTTTTGGTTTCCCCAGTGCATATCAAACTTAATTACACTATATTTTAGTCTGTTAAGTGCAATATTATATCTATAAAAAACAATGTACATAGCTTAATTTTAAAGTACTTTATTTCTAAAAAATGCTAACCATCATCTGAGCTTTCAGTGACTTGTAATCTTTTTGCTGGTGGAGGGTCTTGCCTCAATGTTGATGGCAGCTGACTGATCAAGGTGGTGGTTGCTGAAGGTTGGGGTGTCTGAGGCAATTTCTTAACATAAGACAACAATGAAGATTGCCACACAGATTGACTCTTCCTTTCACGAATGATTTCTGTGTAACATGCAATGTTGTTTGACAGCATTTTACCTACAGTAGAACCTTTTTGAAAATTGGAGTCAATCCTCTCAAACTCTGCCACCGCTGTATCAACTAAGTTTATGTAATATTCTAAATCCTTTGTTGTTATTTCAACAGTCTTCATAGCATCTTCACCAGGAGTCCATTCCGTGTCAAGAAACAATTTTATTTGCCCACCCATGAGAAGCAACTCTTCATCCGTTCAGATTTTATCATTGAGATTGCAGCAATTCAGTCACATCTTCAGGCTCCACTTCTAATTCTAGTTCTCTTGCTATTTCTACCACATTTGTAGTTACTTCCTCCACTGAAGTCTTGAACTCTTCCTAGTCATCTTTGAGGGTCGGAATCAACTTCTTCCAAACTCCTATGGAGGTTGATATTTTGACCTTTTCCCCATGAATCAGGAATGATTCCGGAAGGTTTTCAATTTGCTCTGTGCAGATCCATCAGAAGAATCACTGTCTATGGCAGCTATAGCTTTAGGAAATGTATTTCTTAAAGAATAAGACTTTAAAGTTGAAATTGAAATTACTCCTTTTTCCATGGGCTGCAGAATGGATACTGTGTTAGCAGGTGTGAAGACAACATTAATCTCATTTTACATCTCCATTAGAGCTTTTGGGGGATGAGGTACATTGTCAGTGAGCAGTAATATTTTGAAAGTAGTCTTTTTTTCTGAGCAGTAGGTCTCAACAGTAGGGTTAAGCTATTCAGTAAACCATGTTATAAACATATGTGCTGTCATCAAGGTTTTGTTCTTCCATTTATACAGCACAGGCAGAGTAGATTTGGCATGATTCTTACAGGCCCTAGAATTTTTGGAATGGCAAAATTTAAGCATTGGCTTCAACTTCAAGCCACCAGCTGTATTACTCTGAGAGTCAGCCTGTCCTTTGAAGCTTTGAAGTCAGGAATTTTCTCCTCTAGCTGTAAAAGCCTAGATGGCATCTTGTTTCAGTGTAAGACTGTTTTCATCTACATTGAAAATCTTTTGGTTAGTATAGCTACCTTCATTAATTACCTTAGCTAGATTTTCTGGATAACTTACTGCAGCTTCTATGTCAGCACTTGCTGCTTCACCTTGCACTTTTATGTTCTGGAGATAGCTGCTTTCCTTAAATCTCAAGAACCAACCTCTGCTAGCTTCAAGCATTTCTTCTGCAGCTTTCTCACCTCTCTTAGCCTGCATAAAATTGAAGAGTTAAGACCTTGCTTTGGATTGTTTTGGCTTAAGAGAATGTTGTGGCTGGTTTGATCTTCTATCCAGACCACTAAAACTGTCTCCATATCAGCAATAAGGCTGTTTCACTTTCTTATCATTCATGTGTTCACTGGAGCAGCACTTTTAATTTCCTTCAAGAACTTTTCCTTTGCCTTCACAACTTGGCTTAACTGTTTGGCACAAGAGGCCTATCTCGGCCTTCGACATGCTTCCTCACTAAGCTTAATCATTTCTAGCTTTTGATAAATGAGACATACATGACTCTTCTTTTCACTTGAATACTTTGTAGGGTTATTAATTGGCCTAATTGCAATAATGTTGTGTCTCAGGGAATAGGGAGGCCCGAGGAGAAGGAGAGAGATGGGGGAATGGCCAGTCATTGGAGCAGTTGGAACACACACACAGCACGTTTTGATTAAGTTCATCGTCTTATATGAGCCTGGTTCATGGTGCCCCAAAGGAGTTAACGATTGTAACATCAGAGATCACTGATCACAGATCACCATGACAAATATATATTAATGAAAGTTTGAAAATTTTGAGAATTATTAAAATGTGACACAGATGTGAAGTGAGTAAATGCTATTGGAAAAATGATGCTGATAGAGTTGCTTGACACAGAGTTGCCATAAACCTTCAATATGTAAAAAATGCAGTAAAGGGAAGTGCAGTAAAATGAGGTATGCCGGTATATTTTTTTCTCCATTTCTACTCTTTTTTAAATACCTGGATTTTGAAATTTGTTAACTATAGATTTAAATTGTATTAATTTTTAAAACTGATAATATGACTTTTTGTTTTTGCTGTATACTTGTGAAATGTTAATGGAAACTGAAGTCTATTTGTGAATACTCAGTAATTCCATATAGAGAACAGAGAAAGAGCATACCAGTGCTTTCAAACTAGCAGAGTTTGTACTAGGTGTCCAGAAATAGTGAATGAAAGAATGAAAATTAAAGTTAAAAATATATATTTTAAATGTGTAATAGCTTATTTTTGTAGTATCAAGGTATTAGAAAAACACATATATCTAACAACCTATTATTTAAAGCCTTTCTCAATTTTTCTTTTGCTTCTCAGAGAACATATAACAAATGGTTTACAGGACCGCAGCTGATTTCCCTTCTAGATTTGGTACTTTTTCTCCCAGAGGGTGCTGAAACAGATCTACTGCAAAACTCAGATAGGTGAGGTGACCATTACTAAGGTTCACGTAGTAAATTCAGAATAAAATGTGAAACCCCTGCTTTGGGAACCTAAACGAAAATAAAACGTATTTTTCTGTGATTTTATAATCAATGGTTAGTTCATCAAATTACATAAAGATTTTCATATTTAAGTAATTAGATATTATATAAAAACAATCAAAAATTCTCCTTTCCAGAACTATGACTAACAGTATGATTTTGTACCTTTGATGTACCTAGCTCATAGAGATTTGGGACTATAGCACTGGTGACTAAACACTAAGAATTTCGTGTATATAACTTATAAAAGGCTTATACATTTGGATTTTATTTCGAAGACATACATCAATTTTTTTCATATACAACATGTAATTTTACTTTCAGTATACTCGAATGAACGTTGAGAAATGATTGTAAGCATTTTTCAAAGGAATCTTAAAATTCAGGAAACAAAAGACAGTACTCTCAAACATTAAAGATAACAAGTCTCCCTTGGGGGAAAAATGAATAGTAATTTTCACAATTATATTTTGTGAACTTGGAGAACAAAAGTAATACGTTATGTTAAGGGGGTGAGATGTGTGATAAGATATTTTAGCAGTCCATCGCCTCAACCACTTGGCCACCTCGTCATTTGCTGATAAGGTATTTTAAAGGGAGAAGCTTCTAATGGCAAACATAATTGTGGAATTATACCCAAGGTTTTAACTTACCTTTATTCATTGAAATTGTTGATTATATGAAACTGTACTGTATGTAACAAATTATATATTTTTAATTAACAGGATAATGGCTTCATTAAACTTACTGAGGTATTTGGTTATCAAAGATAATGAAAATGACAATCAAGTAAGTGAATTTTTTGAAAAAAACTATTATTCAAATGCATAAGGAGCGTTTTGTATTTTCTTATCAATACCTACTTAAGCCATAATTAATATTTTACCCAGCTGTAAAGCTCCAACAAGTGCCAACAATTATTCTTTCAACTTGAAGTTAATTCCCAGGAGCGCTTACCACCCCACATCCAGCTTTCCCTTTTCTTTTCCTGTTGTACCTCTGCTCTCTTGCTATAAACATTGCTTAACCTTGTTAGGTAGATAAGTTGCAGCTCCTAACTTAACTAACCTTTTGAAACTCAACATATATTTGCGTATCTTGTTCATTAACCGCCATCTATTGCTCATGATTTAAGTCTGAGCTATATAAAATAAAATCATCTGATCATTTGATATCCCCTCATCAGAAATGACAAATTGAAGCATTTTCAGCACTAAATCCATTAACAGCACCTTTTGAATAATGTGTAGGCAGTTGAAATTTTTTAAAATAGTGCATCATTAGAGGTATTCAATAAATAGAAAACTATTTGAGGGAGATTTATCATACAGTAAAATTACATTTGCTTTTTATCTTCTCTTTCTACCTACTCTATTCTTTTTTTTTTTTTGGCTGCATTTGGTCTTCGTTGCTGCGCTTGGGCTTTCTCTAATTGCGGAGAGTGGGCAGGCAGGCTTCTCTTGTTGTGGAGCACAGGCTGTAGGTGCTCGGGCTTCAGTAGTTGTGGCTCTCGGGCTCTAGAGTGCAGGCTCAGTAGTTGTGGCGCATGGGCTTAGTTGCTCCGCGGCATGTGGGATCTTCCTGGACCAGGGTTCGAACCCGTGTCCCCTGCATTGGCAGGCCGATTCTTAACCACTGTGCCACCAGGGAAGTCTCTACCTACTTTATTCTAATAGTTGCTTTTTGTGTATGTGTCATCTTATTAACTGTAACTACCTGGATTACATGCATGGTTAAACTTTTTAGAAAGCAATAAATGAAATGCAAGTAATTGATTTTTATATAAGAATGCCAGAGGGTTTTTTTTTCTTTTTTAATTTAAGTAAATCATAATTTGGGATCAAAAGTTTATGGAAAAAGTAGTAGTTTCCTTCCCTCAGACATAAAGCCAAGTTGAAAGAATTTTACAGCGATCACTGATTTACCCACCACCAAGATTCTACCGTTAACATTTTACTCTGCTTTTATCACTTATCCATCTCTCCATCCTCTATCCATCCATTAGTCTCTTATTTTTTGATGCATTTCAAGGTAAACTGCAAACATCAGCATGCTTCAGCATGTATTTCATTAAGAAGAGTTAAATATTTGTCTATAGTTTTTCTTTGAGTTAAGTTTACATAAAGTGAAATGCCCAAATTTTAATTGTACATTCACTGAGGTTTAACAAATGCTTAGATCTGTTATCCAAATCCTTACCAAATATAGAACATTACTATCATCACAAAAAGTTCCCTTTTTTCCTCTCAGTTAATTCTGACATCATCATTCCACACCCAACCCTAGCCCCTGCCAGTGGCAGCTCTATTCTGGCCAGGTGCTATCATTTATTCTTCCCACCCCGCGGTACTCAGGCCTCTCACTGTTGTGGCCTCTCCCATTGCGGAGCATAGGCTCCAAACACGCAGGCTCAGCGGCCATGGCTTACGGGCCCAGCCTCTCCGCGGCATATGGGATCTTCCCGGACTGGGGCACGAACCCATGTCCCCTGCATCGGCAGGCGGACTCTTAACGACTGCGCCACCAGGGAAGCCCTATCATTTATTCTTCACTATGCTATAAGTGCTCTTTAGTTTTTATTTTTCATAGACAGTGTTAGCACAGGAAGGATCTTTAACTTGCACGAGGGCATATACCTAGTAAGTGACAGAAATAGCTATGACCCCAGGCAGTGACCAGAATCTTTGAATCACAAACTAAATCCTGACTCCCTTTTTGTGATAAAAAGAGAAAGATAACAAGTAAATTCAGTGGCAGTGGAAGCCCTGAGGCTTCAGGAAGATGTCCTTAGAGTATGGTATGAGTTTTTACTTTCATCAGGATGAGGCCGTACCTAGAAATGATCTGATTTGCCTGACAGGACGAAAAAGAATCTTTTTGAACCTTTTTGATTAAGAGTGAGCACAGTGTACTACAGGGGCAGCAAACAGGCCTCTGCCTAGAGAGGGAAGGCAAAGCAGTTTTAGCATTGTGCAATGTCTACTATGATATCCACAGATAATGCCTCACATTTATTTGGCTTGAACATTGTACAGTGAAGAAAAGGATACAACCAGCTTATAAGATTGCTTTCTTATTTAATGGTTTTTAAAATTTTTTCTTAGGGATCAAATATTCCATAGTATTGCCATGCAAGTTACTGTAAGAATTATCATACCAAGGAAATTGGCCAAAAAATCAGTCCAAGATGGCAACCTAACATCTTTGAGGCAGCTTGTTCATCATGGAAGCATTTCTTCCAAGTGCAGTCACAGTAGGTCTTGTATATAAATGAGAGGCAAATCTGTCTGCTGTGGTTGATCAAAAAATAAGAGCCTTCTGAGTTTTAGAAATTGTGATTAAAGGAGAAACAAAATGATACTCTAGTGATGCTGAATTGTGGGTAGTTTTATTCAAAAGGATTCCTACCAGTACCTATTTTTGAGCAGTTAAGTGTGCTGAGGTGGTAACTAGTCAGATGAAAAGCTGAAAAGCAATCAGAAAGGTGTATAGAAAAATTAAATAAGAACAGAATCATTAAAATACAAAAAATGATTCATAATTGAATAATAATCCACTTCTTTCCCTGCTATATTGGGTTACTGTCAGCTGACTTATTCTTTTCATAAATCATTCCCCTCCTTACCTTACTATTTCATGTCTCTTTATCTCTTTGCATAAGTTGAAAGCACTTTCTCCCACACTTCAGTTTGATAGAACTTCTTGGACCTTGAACCTCCATCTATCTGTACTGATAAAACCAACTTAATTTTTAGACCTAGTGTTCCCTACTATTTGGTAGGTATCTTTAAGTAAGTGTTAATTGTTTAATTATAGTAATTTATTCTAATACATAGGCCACAATAATTTATCCCTCACCTTCTGTCCCATCTGCTCATATCCTTTCCTGTCCACCTGCTTACCTATTCTTTTCCTAAATAATTTGTGATTGTAATATGTAGAATGGGAGCAGGGTCAAGGGAAGCAATGTAAGATTGTAAAGGCCAGAAGTATGTATCAGGAATTTTTAAAAATTGAATTATGTAATGTATGCATATATGCTTTTCATTTAGGAAAACACAACAAATATCTGGCATACAAACACATAGTTCTATATAATCCACATTTTACATTCTCATTTAAATTGTTTCTTTCTCCAAGATTAAAACATATCCCTTGTGTGTTATTTGCAGATCCAAATGACTTAAGGTTATGCACATTCCTTAATATTACAAGTGATAGAAGTTCTACAATATTACTTCATAAATAAGAAGTGATACACAAATTAGAAAAGGGAAAACTGGGTCTTATTCATTTCCTTCTTTTCATTTCTTCATTATCATGGTTGACTGTGTCCTTTGCAAGGTCCCTGTCTGTTCTGGCAATAAATTTCACTGTGGTATAAAACTGCGTTCTCTCTTTCGTGAGACAGGCTGCAGTGAAATTTGAAATGTATAGTTAAGCTCTAGAACTGAAAAGATCTCAGAACTACTCCACCAATGAGTTACTTGGGTATAAAATTTTAAGCATTTGTGAACATTTCAAATTTTTATGCTTAGTACTATTTTTTAACATCTTGTTACTTTCTAGACACTGAAGATAAAACAAATGTTAAGATGATTTTCTGGGCTTCCCTGGTGGCGCAGTGGTTGAGTCCGCCTGCCAATGCAGGGGACGCGGGTTTGTGCCCGGGTCCAGGAGGATCCCACATGCCGCGGAGCTGCTGGGCCCGTGAGCCATGGCCGCTGAGCCTGTGTGTCCGGAGCCTGTTCTCTGCAATGAGAGGCCCACGTACCGCAAAAAAAAAAAAAAAAAAAAAGATGATTTTCTTCGTAGTGTTGTTTTTTTTTTTAAAGATCTAGTAATCTTAATGTAGGAGAGAGAAAATATTCTTATTTCCATAGCTTCTTCACTCCTACATGCTTCTAAAAATATTACTGTTGTTCATCACATGAAAAATTTGTGGAATTATGCTGAACAGAATGTGCACAAATTTTCTTTAGCCTAATTTTGGCACATTTTATAACCTTATTATAAGTTTTAGATTATGGGCTGTGTATTAAATTATTGCCATTAAGAACAACTAAAGTCTTTAAATAAAGACCTCCTAGTGTTACACTGTCCAATAGACAGTAGCCACATGTGACTATTTAAATTTTATTTTTTTTAATGTTTAATTAAAAATTCAGTGCCTCCTTGGCATTGGACAGGGCCATTCTAGATTATTGTTTCTCAGCATATGGTCCTAATCAAAATCAGCTGGGTATCTTATATAATTTGATGTGTAAAAATTCCTGATACATACTTGTTTAGATTGATTTTTAAAATGCATGAAGACATAATATGTTAATTAAAAAGGAAGTATAAATACAGCACAGATTGAAAAACAGGAAGAAAATTACATGAAAACATACCAGTAAATTTGGAAACTGCAATAAAATAGAATTTGTTAGAAAATATAATCTAACAAAACTGCCACAATCTACTAAGAGAAATCACAAGGTCAGATAATTTTTACCATAATTTCAAGAAACAGATACTCAAGTCTTATATAAAATGTTCAAAAGACTAGAAAAAGAATAGTTGTGCTTAATGTTATGCATCTGTTTAGTAAGATATAACCTTAATACCAAAACAGACTAGGATAGTATGCTGAAGTAAAGTTACAGGCTCATCTCACTTATGAATGTAGATACTAATATTACCAAACCAGATCTAGCAAAAAAAAATTTTTTTAAGTCATTGGACTAAGTTGGTTTTATTCCAGTAATGCAAGGTAATGTAATTCATAGGTTAAAGTTGAGGAAATACATAGTTACAGGAAAAAAAAAAAGCATTTGATACATTCAATACATAATCGTGATAAAAATTCTTAGTCAACCAGAAAATAGTTTTATTTTAATTGCAACAAAAATATGAGATACTTAGGAAAACATGTAAAAATATGTATAAAACTTTTTGAGGAAAATTATAATACTTTATAGAGAGATATAAAAAAATATATAAGTAGAGATTTGAATACATACGTGGATGGAAAGATTTGGTATCTTAAAGTTGTCAGTTCTCAAATTAATCTAAAAATTCAGTATAATTCAAAACACCCATTAGTTTTTTAAAATGGAATTTGATGATTGATTATAATTTTCATATGGAACAGTTAAGGGCCAAGCACCTTTGAGGAGCAAGGTGTGTGGACAGGAACTTGCCTTGCCAGATATCATAATTTATTATAAAGCCACAGTAGTTTAGAGTAGTATTGCCATGGGACTGGATAGATTGACTAGTAGAAAACAGTAGAGAATCTAAAAATAGATATCTGTGGAAAATATATATAATAGATATATATGATGCTGCTGCTAATGGTAGCTTATATTTATTAAGAACCACTTGCCAAGTTGTGCTTTAAGCACGTATTAACTCATTTAATCCTCCTGTAAGGTATTACTTTTTAGTATGAGAAAGGTATGAGGAAATTGAGGCATAGTGAGGGTAAGTAGAACTTGCTCAAAGTCACGTAGCTAGTGAAGGAGCCAGTTTTTGGACTTGGGCAATCTCCAAGAGCTAACATTCTTAATTACACCATTGCACTGACCTTCCTGTCTGAAATGGAGATGCCATTACAAATTGGAAGGAAAGAATAGGACTCTTCAATAGATGATGCTGGGTAATTTGTCATATGTATGGGGAAGGGGGTGTTAGATGCCTATTTCACATATACAAAACAAAATTCCAAACAGATTAAAGACTTAACATTGAAAATGGACTTAGAAATTTTTAGAACACATTATGAGAAGATCTGTGTGACCTAAGGGTTTCTTAAGTAAAAAAGCACTAACCACAAAAAAGTAGATTGATAATAACATTGAAACTAAAACCTATTCAAGAAAAGAAAATGTGTACAAATTGAAAAAGCCACAAAAAGAGAAAAAAATGTCTTCCTTTCTCCATCCAATAGTTAGTATCAAAAAAATAACTACAAAGCAAGAAGAAAAAGACCACAAATCAGCAAAATAGGTAAAGCATACACACATTGTAAGGCAACTCAAAGAAGAGGAAACCCAAATGGCCAATAACCACAAGACAAGATTCCCAGTATCACTAGTGTTTATGGAAGTGTAACTTAAAACTGCAGTAAGATACCACTGCACACCCATCAAAATGGCGAATGTTAAAAAAGGTGGGTAGCATAGGTTAGGATCCAGCACAGTGATGAAACAAAGCGGATAATCCTTTTTGGGCAATTTGGCATTATCCAGTGGAGTTGAAGAATAAATACTCTTAACTCAGCAACTTCTCTCCTAAGCTATATAATTAGAGCAGTGTTCTTCAAATTGCTGGTCATAACCAAGCATATTAGAGTCATTAAATCAATTTAGTGGTTCAGACTGGCAATTTTTACAAAATGAAATAGAATATAATTGAAACATCAGGTTGCTTGCACAGATTCTTAGTAAGAGTTATGGTTATTGCAGCAAATTTTGTGGTCAATTGCAAAGAATGGTGTTTGAAAGTGGAGGAGATATGACAGATTGGCTAGGAATAAGATGCATGTTGCTTACCAATATCTCTTATGCTGTATTTAGTGGTCAGTTAGCAGAAAGGCTATGATACTGTACAGTTTAACTTTATAGTAACAGTATGTACTGAATTGGGAAATAAATTGTACCTGTTGTCAGTAAAATTGTGAAGTTTTACAAGCAAATTATTTTAATCTGTATTTTCAGAATGAACTTTTATTGAGGGAGATATATTTTTTTCAAATTCATGACAATAACAAAAATAAGTGAAAAATACAGAAACATGTTCACATTCAACTGTATCTGAAACTAAAGAGTGACAATATTCAAAAAAGTATTGACTCTATAATTAGTAAACTTAGCCTTCATTTGAGCCACATTCTAAAAAGAAAGAAAATGAGTG
Organism: Phocoena phocoena; assembly: GCF_963924675.1. Lineage (NCBI taxonomy): Eukaryota > Metazoa > Chordata > Mammalia > Artiodactyla > Phocoenidae > Phocoena > Phocoena phocoena. The sequence continues at coordinate 81,489,991 of NC_089219.1, read as the reverse complement.
TAAGACTTTAAAGCTAAGACTATTTAAGATAGTTTCATCAAAAGTAAATACCCAATGAAAATGGTAGTCTAAAGTATAATTTTTCTTGCAAATGAAAGCTTAAAACCTTCAAAATTAGAGACAGCTAGAAACAACATGCTGAACTTGTGAAAGAGGCCCCCTAATGTTTTGAAAGATGAAAAGTTACCAACATTCTTTTAGTCTCTGTAGAGGTAGAAAAGAAACCTTATTATCAGCGTATATAAGTGTGTGTTGTTTGGCAAATGAGAAAATGGCTCATTTGGACCTGGAAAGATTATATTCCCAGCATATACAGTGTTTGTGTCTATTTATTTATTTAGAAGTATGTTTTAATGGTAATGTGATGTTTTATCAAATCTATATTGCAAAACATGTATGCAAAGGTTATGATGCTTCTTGATGAGACTTATTATAAATTGTGCAACACTTAAATTGATATCTGGTATTTGCAAAACAATATGATGTTGTATTGTTTCAGCTCAACCTTACATACACCTAAAGATTACCTACATTTACTGAATTGGAAACACACTGTGGGTCATTAAAACTTAAAGTAGAAAATTTTTTACAGGAATGACAAGTAACAGAACTATGGGCAATTATCTTTTTAAATTGTCAGAAGCACTACCAAAGTTGTTTGAAGTCAGTGTATTTTTTTTTGGAAAGCTTTGGTATCCAAGGAAATCCCTCTGGATATTATAAATATCTTGTAAAAGTGGTGAAAATTGTTAATTTTAAAGGTTCACTGATTAACCAAATTCTTGAAACTTTTTTCAGTGATTAGAGCTAAGCATGACCATTGTATCATATCAAAATTCATTTATTGTTCCTATGGAAAGTTCTAAGTAGGACATAAGAACTCAGGAATAATATTCATGTTTTTCTAGTTGGAAAGCAATCTTATGTGGCAGATATTTTCAAAGATAATACTGAGTGGCAAAATTGACATGTGTCTGATTTTCTGGCATGCCTAAGAAATGAAATCTGAAACCGCAGGAAGACATGATTTTATATTTCAGTATGTTAAACTTATCTGTCGGTTGTAGAAGACATTACTGTTATAGAAGGAAGGCTTAAATGTAATTGCTTAAACTAATATATGTTTCTGACATTACTGAATAGAATTTATTAATGAATTCAGTCTGAATATAAAATTAGGTATATTGTTACATCTCATTTCTCTGTTTTAAACTTTTAATCATTACTTTCTAAAGGAGAAATTTGAAACATTCAAGAAAAATGTTTGATAAAAGATACATTTCCTTTTAAAAATCCTGAATCAGTAGTTAGGTTAAACCTGTTGGCTGAAGAAAATTAATTAGTGAAGCTTAGTTATTCATTTACACCAAAGAATGAATATAAGACATTAAATTTATCATTTTGGGAATGAGATTTCAAATAATTTCTATTACTAAGTAGGAGTGAAAGAAAATTTTTTCAACTTAGACCAACTTTTTTTAAAGGAAACTTTTTCCTATATTCTGGATATAAGTCCTTTATTAGGTTTGGTTTTTGTAAATATTTTCTTCCAGTCTGTGGCTTGTATTTTCATTATCTTAATAGAATTTTTCAAAGAGCAGAAATTTTAAATTCTGATGAAGTCCAGTGTATCAGTTTTGTTCTTTTAAATGATTTATGCTTTTTTGGGTTCTAAGAAATCTTTGCTTAACCTAAGGTCACAAATTTTCTAATAGAAGTTTTATAGTTTTAGATTTTATATTTATGTTTATGATCCACTTCAAGTAAATTTTTTATATGGTGAAGAAGTATGGGTTAAGGTTTTGTTTCAACTCCAGCTCTATTTGTTGAAAAGGCTATACTTAACTTGAATTGTCTTGGCACCTTTGTCAAAAATCAGTTGATCATGTAAGTGTGGGTATATACTTTTGTATTCTGTTCTGTTCCATTGACCTATGTTTCTTCTTTCACTAGTACCACACTATCTTAATTACTGTAGCTTTATAGTAAGTCTTACACTCAAGTAGTGTGAGTCTAACAACTTTTTTCTTTAAAAAAATTTTTGGCTGTTCTAGATCCTTTGCTTCTCCATATGAATTTTAGAATAATTTTGTCAGTTTCTACCTGTAGAGGAAAGACATTCCGGTGTTTCTGCTCTACTCTCAGTACTTCACTTCATTTTTTACACTTCTGGTCACCAAATGTGTAGTGATTTTCCCATAGCGAGCAATTTTTTTTGACACCAAGTAGATGTCCTACAATTCAGTCCCCTTCTGACACTCTACCTGGAGATAGCATCAGATTACACAGGCTAAGGGCTCAGTCCCACAACATTATCCCCCTTCCATTACCAATCATAAGTCCAGGTATTGATCTGTGCTGCTGACAGACTGGCTGTCAGTCAGAGGTTCCCACGACCCCTTCCTCAGGTTCGATTAATTTGCTAAAGCTGTTCACAGAACTTCAAGAAAACATTTTACTTACTAGATTACCGGTTTATTATAGAAGGATGTAATTCAGGAATAGCCAGATGGAAGAGATGCATAAGGCAAGGTATGAGGGAAGGAGCGCTGAGTTTTCTTGCCCTCTCCTAAACTACTGTCCCAGCACCTCTACGTGTTCACCAACCCAGAAGCTCTCTGAACCCCATCCTTCTGAGTTTTTATGGAGGCTTCATTACATAGGCATGATTCATTAATTCACTGGCCATTGGTGATTGAGCTCAGTCTCCAGCCCCTGTCTCCTACCAGGAGTTTGTGGTGAGAGGAGCTGAAAGTTGGAACCCTTTAATCACATGGTTGATTCCTCTGGCAACCAGCCCCCATTCTTATTAGGGGCTTTCCAAAAGTCATATTCATGGCTGAAAGGGCTTGTTATAAATAACAAAAGACAGTTTTACTGTTCTTAGGAAATTCAAGAGTTTTAGGAGCTCTTTGCCAGGAACAGGATGGAGACCAAATACAGTATATATTTATTATAAGTAACAATATCACTCTACTATAAAGAGTTACACAGTAGTGATTCCATTTATATGACATTCTGGAAAAGGCAAAAATTATATAAACAAAAATCAGACCAGTGATTCTCTGGGGGTGGGGGAAGAAAACTGACTACAAAGGGGAACAAGGGAACTTAACTATAGTGGTGGTGGTTATACAACTATATATCTTTGTCAAAACTCAGAACTGTACAGCTAAAAAATGTTTATTTTACTGTATGTAAATGATACCTTAATACACCAGACATTAAAAAATAATATATAAAAAGGAAAGGACCAGGCTATATTTGATGTTATAAATAGAAAGGACATTCTGTGAAACTTTTGTTTCAACTATATAAATAAATGTGAGTTGTGATGTAAATTATATTTCTTACTGTGGGCCATGGTAAAAATATTTTGAAAAACGCTACCCTAGAAAAACTTTTATTCCATGTGAATAGGAAAACATATGCAGCAATTTCAGTGAGCATTGTTTGAAGTACTAAAAAAACTAGTAACAGGATAAAAGGTATAGTATAATGGGATGCCTATATACCAATTAAAATGAAAGGATTAGAGCTATAACGTAAATAACCCTCAAAAAACAGGATTGAACAAAAGGGAGCTAACGCAGGATATGTACACTGTGATATCATTTGTATAAGTTTTAAACATGAAAAACTGTGATATATTGTATAAATTAAGAATACTAAAACCTCAAGTTTTAGAAAATGTTACATAGCTTAGTTAATGGCTTTCTCTTGGATAAAGAGGGCTTCAACCATATCTAATGTATTTTGTAAAGTAAATATGGTAGGATGTTTACATTTGACAAAGCTAGGTGTGAGTAAAAAGGTGTTTTCTCTATATTCTTTATGTCTGAATGTGTTTTAATCTGTAGAGGGTCATCAGTAACCTCTGTAGCCTTGAAAGCCATCCATGATATTGGCCAGTAGTAGTGGGTTCTACTTTTAAGCTTAGAGGTAAAGGAAAACAACGTTTAAAAAAGTGGGGGCGGGATAGAGAAAGGTAAAGAAGATGCTGGAGAGAGAGGGAGGAACATAAGAGAAATGAGAGCAGTGGGTGCGTGTGGTAGAGTAACATACTTGACATCCTGTGTGACTACTGGTTGAAGTTTCTGCTGTACTAATGCGTAACCCACGTTTCCATGTGAGGACAAGAAAACTTACAATTTCAATGGAAGTTGAAAAACATTAAAAAATGTTTTTTAAAGTATACAATTAAAACAGGTTCATTGTTTAAAAATCAGGATAAATAAGCAAAAATAATCAAAATCTCACCATTTATTTTTGACATTATAGTGTATGCCCTTTTAGGCTTTATACCAGCAAATCTGTACATACTTCTTTTTTAAAAAAGATCATATTATATGAGTCATGCTGTAATCTTTTTTCCACTCACCAATATGTATTGAAGAACACTATTTTAACAGCTGTGTAGTTTTCCATTGTGTGGATATACAATTTACCCTGCTCCTGTTGTGAAAAATTGTCATTACTTACAACTTTTCACTACTTAAACATATTTTTATAAACATCTCTTCAGTGGAATCATTATAACATACATATTTAATTCTTCCCCAGATTAAGTTCATAGATTCTGAGTGAAAAAGTATGCATATTTTTGAGGTTTTGGATTCTTGATAGTTCCTCTCAAGAACTCCACTTTTCCTAGCAATATAGGAATAATGAGAAAGGACAGATTTAAATTAAAAGGATATATGTGACAGTGAAATTATAAATTATTCAACACAGACATGTGTAGATTTTATTTTGGACGGCTATATATGTTAAATGTTATATACTACCTGGATCAAAATAAGTTCATTACAAAATAGATTTTCATGTGATCCAGTTCTAGTTAAGGATAACTGGATTCCTAAGTTTCCCTTTTTTGCCTAAGATACTTTCCTTTGTAATAAGTACCTGAAAACTTAGCAATACCAATGAATTTTCTTTGTCTTCCTTCTTTTCTTTTTTTTTTTTAATTAAGACTTTATGATTCCCTTCCTGTAGTACTATAGGAGGAAATGCTCTTGGAATAAAAACCTCTAATACAAATGACAAAATAACCCTAAGCTGTCCTAGGTAGTTAAAATCTCCATGTATATTGGTCCCCAAGAAAGTCTGTATCAGCTTTGTGTTAGAAAAGTTTCCATCAATAGAGAAGAAGAATCCCCTGGAACTAGATATGTGACAGGAATATCATTTGAAAGATAAAGAGTTGAAGGGACTTATAAGGTAGAGTCATTGTGGGGATGGTTTATAAAAAAAAAAGATGTCTCAGACCGTGTGGATTATTTTCAAATAATTTTCTCATGGATAAAACTTCTAAGTTGCAGATCTCAAAACCAGGAGCTATCCAAGTGGCACAGTAATGAGTGTATGAACAAGTTCATTTTTGTTTTGATTGGTATTTAGATAAAATAACTAGATGTAGTAATGAATGTATTATTAAACAGTCAACTCTACCTTGAAAGGCAAGGATCATGTCTTACTCATTTCTGTTTCTCCAACTGTCAGCACATGTTTAATACTAGTAGGCAATCAATACATCTTGAACCAAATAACTAATTGTTTCATTAATTCTTCCAAACAGACTGGATTATGGACAGAACTCGAAAAGATTGAGAATAATTTCTTAAAGCCACTCCATACGGGTCTTAATATGTCAAAAGCACATTATGAAGCAGAAATTAAAAATAGCCAAGGTTGGTAATGTGAAGTTTCATTTTCAGTTAGGTCTAAAAATTAGTCATATTTTTTTGAACTGTCATTTATATTCAAAATAAAGAACTTTATCTTGTACTTGTCTAACTTAGAGCAAACAGGGAACTGTGATAGCTAAGTCATTTTATTTATAATTAAAATGTTTCTTGGCAAATCTGTATGCCAGTTAACACTGAAATTGGGTTAACAAAGATTTAAACCAAACTGAAGCATATTCTGGTTTCAAACCTCAAGGTCTGATTAAGAATCTAATTGTATCACAAGTATTTCTGTTTGGATGTCATTGTACTTCCTTTAGTATTGTGGGGTCCATCCCCCACTTCACCCTCTACTCAGTACAAATTATGAAAAAGAATCTTAGATCCGGAATTACTTTTTAAAGTCAGCAATTCTATTATAATAATCCTGTGGTCTTTTCCATTTAACTATGGTGGTATTTCTATAGGCATTACTAAAATTTTGTCATTTTTAGTGTGACAGGTATATTTCTGATTTTATATTGAAGAAAAAAGTTTTAAAATTTTCATTCATCCTGTACATGCCAAAATACTATTCACCTAAACATTTATTCACATGTTGCAGAATTTTAATATTTTTGTTTGTTCATAGCTTGATTTTAGCATATCCTGAGCTATTAAACACTAAGGCTTAATTTACGCAAATAACTGGCATTTTTTAAGTTAGTAAATGATTAAAGTAGCTTATAAATTTATTATTGAAATCTGAGAGTTGTTTTAATGATTGTGACACGATTTTTTTTTTCTCTTACAGAAGTCCAGAAGTCTAAAGATCTTTGTTCTATAACTGTAGGCAGAGAAGAGATCCCGAATATGCCTCCTGAAATGCAGCTTAAGGTAGATATGAAATTTTCCTAAGCTACATACAGCTGAAGTCTTTTCTTTTTGCTTTGTTTTGCTTTAAAGGCAGCCTTAATAACACTAATTTTTCTTGGCATTGCAGGTCCTACATTCAGCTCTTTTCACATTTGATTTGATTGAAAGTGTTCTGGCTCGAGTAGAAGAACTCATTGAAATAAAAACAAAGTCTACCTCTGAGGAAAATATGGGATAAAGTGAAAGCTCCATCCCCTAAATAAAAACTAGAAATATACTATATTTTCCATTATGTTTATTTAATACCTTTATAAAAGCGTTTCTGTAAAACACACTGATAGAAAATAAATGTAGCTTTTCTCATTTATCCGTTTCAGCAATGACACATTATGGATCAGTAGTATTGTTTGGTTTTGAAAAGATATCTACATGGTAAATAATGCCCATGTGTAATTTAAATACTACTATTGAAAATCCAATACAAATCAATAATTTTATATTATGACTTCATAAAATGTACTGGATTGCCTTTATTCATTCATACAGTTGTAGTGAGTTTATAAAAATACTGATACACTTTATGTTCCAGTTAGATGCTGTGTTACATTTAAAACTCCTAGTATCAAACTGGCTATCACACCACTAAGAGCTAAGAGAGCTTAGAGAGAAATTTTGAGTTTGGACCAGCTGACTACTTCTCTTAATTTCCTTCTTTTTCCCTGCCTCAGGAACCTTAGGGGGCAGAGTCCTATCAATCACCAGCTCTCCAGCAGTAGTTACAATGTGAAAGCATCTGTGAAGATTAATTTTAGAAATACTGGCTGGCTTGTATTATAAAGAAGTATATATGACTTTTCCTTTAACCTAAGGGGCTAATTAGAAAATGCTGTATATTTATTTGCAATTAAATATTTGTTCATCCAACTTAATTTGTATCATTAAGAAACTGCATCTGAGTTTTATAATATATGTACCAATTTTTTCTGAACTTTTTTTTATATACCTCATTTTTTATTGCATTTTGCAGATACTGCATTTTTTTGGCTGCATTGGGTTTTCATTGCTGCGCATGGGCTTTCTCTAGTTGCAGGGAATGGGGGCTGCTCTTCGTTGCGATGTGTGGGCTTCTCATTGTGGTGGCTTCTCTTGTTGCAGAGCACGGGGTCTGGGTGTACACAGGCTTCAGTAGTTGCAGCACGCGAGCTCAGCAGTTGCGGCACGTGAGCTCAGCAGTTGCAACACGTGGGCCCTAGAGCGCACAGGCTTCAGTATTTGTGGTGCGTGGGCTCAGTAGTTGTGGCGTATGGGCTCTAGGGCGTGTGGGCTTCAGTAGTTGTGGTGTGCAGGCTCAGTAGTTGTGGCGCACGGGCTTAGTTGCTCAGTGGCATGTGGGATCCTCCTGGACCAGGGATTGAACCCGCGTACCCTGCATTGGCAGACGGTTGCCCAACCACTGTGCCACCCCGGAAGTCCCTTTTCTGAACATTATTAAAGGAAGTAACAGAACTCCTGAAAATAAAATCATTTTTAATTGTATGTATTTTATTTTAATATTCTTCCAAAAGAACATTTGTAATTGATAATCTAATTTGGGTTAAATGTATCACTACTCAGTTTTATCTTTTGAAGTGTTTTCCAAACTGGACTTTGCTCAATGATGTAAGCTTTAGTTGTTATCATTCTGTAGCAGATGCTATCTACATATGGTTTGGAGGTGATCTGGAAGAAGATATAAACATGCAATATTATTTGAGAAATAAGGTATTTTTACAGGGTCACATCATAAAATACCTAACATTATTTATTCAACAAGCATCAATCATTATTGTGTATGGGTTATTAGAGTAACAGAAAAATACCTGATCTCTTTAAGAGATTTCAGATGTGCAAGCCAAAAAATAGAATACTATTAAGAATTGCTTCAACAGAGATCTGTTCCAAGTATAAGAGTAAGGAACACCTAACTCTGCCTATGGGAGTTGGGAGCACACTTTACAGAGGAGAATAAGTATGAAAAGAAAGTGGATAACCAGTGAAGTTATAAAATAGTATGTATGCACTCTGACAGTTCATGACTACCAATATTTATACTTTAGAATTTGAAAGAAGATTTAAGTAACCAATAGGGCCAACACTGTATATATATGGCCAAATGCTCTTTTGGCCCTAAATGAGTGATCCTGGTAGTTGGTACTGGAAATAAATTGAGAAGACTTGAGAGGCTAAGTTCAGGCTTGGGAAAGAGTTACATGTGTTTAGAAATAGCAACTTCTCTGAGGGGAACAGAAGTAGAATATTTGTCAGTTCTACCGAAGAGGGTGTGCATTTTGAAGTCAAGAACCTTAAAGTGTATCAGCGTGTATGTATGTATGGCATTTTCCTCAGGCGACTTACCTTAGCTATGGTGCACATAAGATTAATAGCATTTATTGTGTTGTGTACTGGAAGTATCCGTAGGTTACTACCCAGGAATCTGGAAAAAAAATTCAAAAGTTAAATAGTTGATATGACTTACATCTGTTATCTTAAGTGGAAAGAAGAGACAAACCTCTTATTGTTTTGTCAGTTGTTTATTCATTCATGCCTGCCTTATTCCACAGAGGATTTGATATGGCTTTACAGCCGGAACTTAATTGACTAAGAAGTGTTCACTTCTGATTTAGTCTTGCTGGAGAATCCCATAAATCAGCATGCACTCTGAAACTTGTCACCCTGATTCATAGACTAGCTATTTGGCCTGCATTTTGTTAAATAGGACAGGTTAACATTATAAAGTTTACCTTTTGGAAAAACATAATTCGCTTGCCTAATATAATTCAGAATCGAAGTAAATAAAATAATTTCAGGAAAATAGGTCTGTAGTGCTGTTGTCCATACCTCTGCTGAATCCTGAACATCAGTTTCCATTCCTCAGGCCCATGCAGGGCAGCAGACAGAACCAAAAAACTATTTCGGTGAATGTTAATAAACTTCTCAATTTTGGCTAGAAATGTTTCTTCAGCAGACATAAAGCATTTTTTAGCATCCATCAATAAAAATGCAACTCCTAGGAAAGGTGAGTGTAATATAAAATGTCACTTCGTCATACTGATAAAATTTTTTTTGTAAACTCAGTAAAATCAACAAAAATAACTATAAGTAAAACATAGCTGTAAGTGTCCAGGCCCTAAACCCATAACAAATGGAAATTACCATAATGAAAGTCTTACATGACAAAATAGTTAGATAGTTCTTTGAAGTGCTCTGTATATAAAAGGATGACTTAATCTAAATATTTAAGGGAAAAACCCTTTCTTGGTCAGTAACCTTTTTTTTTTTTTTTTACTCTGAGGCACTGTCCACAATGAAAGTAATGCCTAATTTTAGTTACATGTTAATTTTTCATGTTATGATTTTTAAAAGCTGGAAATCAACTAAAGAAAAGTTGTTTTAAGCAAGCCTTTAGTTGGAGAATCTTTTATATCAGAACATAAACTATTATATAAATTAAAACAGTAAGCACATATCTAGGAACTCTGAAACAGTATCAGGCCTATAAGAATGGTCCAGAAGGGAAACAATCTACTTAGCTCTTTAAAAGATGAGGGGAGGACACAATCTGAGGAAAGCTACTACGTGATTATACTAATTGAATCAACCTGAGCTAAAAATTTATATAATATCTCTGAACCTAAATTTCTTCATCTGTAAGGTTGGAATAATAGTTCTTTGATAGGTTTGTTGAAAGGATTAAATAAGAGAATGCATATAGGGCTCTCTATTCAACCGGGAAAGATGAATTTGAGGTTGGACCATTTTCAGCCTGGAGGTCTATTTCTAGGAGCTTTTGAAAGTGCCTGTCTTCCAAAATCTCTGCTAGAGTACAGGTCTGTTTGTAACCATCCTAATAAAATCCTTCACCTCCATGTTTTTTTTTTTTATCACTTCTGTCATTTTCCAAGCACAAGTGGAGCTGCCTCCTTCCCATGTCCCTAGCTTTCTCATATCCTAATCTAATTCCTTCCTGTACTTTGCCCATGACTCACAGTTGTACAGTTTTATGATTTCAGGAACATTTGTCCCTTTGTTTCCTTTAGTTAGTATTTGTTTATATCAATATTATGTTCAGCAAACTTGTACAAAATTATGAAAAACATTCTTCTATATTGTTTCTGTATATGGATTTTGACCAATATCGTGATGTTGGCCTCTGTTAATATGGGTAATATTTTAAGTATTGACTGTTGCGGAGGGTGGCTTTGTTCTATTTTCAACTTTGTTCCAAAACAAGTAGTTTGTACCATCCTCTACCAGACTCCACTGGTTCAGCTTTAGTTCAACAATTGTAATCTAAAAAGGAATATATTTTGTAATTGGCCATATGTACTGCTTTTGCAGCAGTAACAAAGTTTTAACATTTACCTCTCCCAAAAGGTAACACCTTAAGCTTATTACTTAGTTACTGAACTACCAAATTATTAGAATTTACACTTACTTATTTATTAAGAAACTTAAATCAAGGAAGTTAGCAAATATACTGTACCAGAAAGAGAAAATATAATTGATCCATTTTCCACTGAATCTGAATACCGAACTTTATGGCTTCGATTTTCTAGGGCGGTTGCAACTTCATAACTCTTAAAAAAATTTTCAGAAATACAAACTTAAGACATGTTTTAAAGAGTTTAATTAAAGCTAATCAAAAAATTAAGACAAGTTTAATAGCTTCTTTTATAACTATACCACTTAAAGATTTGATCATCAACAGAGATACCAAATGTGCTCTCTATGGAGAAAAAACTTTTAAAAAAGGTAAAAATATTTAGTTTTGAAACACACCGTGGTTTGGAAATGAGTTGTGTACTGGTTACGTTACTTAGGGAAGAAAATAAGGACAGTATTAAAGAATTAAACTATAAGAGCAAACACAAACTTCTCTTTGAAAAACAACTTGAAGATGGATTCTGACATGCATTAATGTATAAATAGAAGGTGTATGGTGGTGTGTTTCTTAGATGGTTGACAGAACCATGAAGTGCCATACACAGTACCACAAGGAGACAACCAATTCTCCAATTCATGTTTACATTACAGTTACTTTTAGTATACTTTTCAAATGTTTTAAGCCTTAGGTGAGTTAGAAAACATGAAGACAGCGATAGGACTTTTGGTTTAAATACTAAGCGTTTCAAAATTCATCTCATTTCCTATTCTACCCACGTAATTAGATATTACCCAAAGCACTAAAATAGACGTGGTTTATACTATTTATGAATTGGTTAAAACTCAAGCTTGTTAGTCTCCAAGTAGATAAAAATCCCTTATATAAACTTTATATTTAGCCTCAGAACATGTATATTTTAAGCATACTTAAATATATCTAGAATATCAAGTATTCTAGATATAGAATACTTGATTCCCTTCCTTCCTAAAAAGAGTATTTTATGGTACTCAAACAGATCCTGACCTAGAGTTCAATTAAGACTCTTCGCATGAGTTTTCCGCTGCTGTTTTAAAATTACACATTGCGTCCAGTGATGGCAGATTAAGTAATTTAGGCCAACCCTCCTGCTGAAGGCAACTAGAAAAGCTGGAAAGTTTAAAAACTCTTGAATGCATCAGAGAGTTAGCAGGATAATGAAAAATTACAAGACCAAGACCTATACAGAAATTCAAAGATAAGAGATCAGCACTTAGGTGATTTTTTTTCCTGAGGGCATCTGTCAGTTCAGGAAGAGAGATGAGAGGCTGAACAGAGCTTTTGACAAAAGTAGAACAGCTCTCACAGGGGCTGTAGCCTAGCTTCAAACCATTTCAATCCTTAAAATTGTATTAAAGTGATACTGTATTACTAGTGCTCCCAAGTACCTTGCAGAAGCACTCCCTAGAGGGACCCTTCTCAATTAGGTCTCCTCATTTCAACTACAGAACAAAGAAAATTATCTGAATGATTATTTTCTCAATTCTCACATAACTAGTATCATCTAAATGATGATACTAGAACAGGAGATAAGCTCCTTTATTACATACAATAGAAGCCTTAGGGCTTGGGTTGCCAGATTAGCAAATAAAAAAATAGAACATCCAGTTAAATTTGAATTTCATATAAACAACATAATTTTTTGATATAAGTATGTCCTGTGCAATATTTGGGATGAACTTACACTAAATTCATTGTTTATCTGAAACTCAGATTTAACTGAGTGTCCTGTATTTTATCTGGCAACCCTGCTTAGGACATTAGAGGTTTAATTCTCTCGCAGAATTAAGTTTTCTCTAGAGGAATATAAAACTATTCTAGGCCTCAAATTATTTCCACAAACAATTTTTCAAATACAAATTCCAACACACAGTTAAAAATAATCAGACATACAAAAACAAAATTACATGAAAGAGAACTATGAAAAACAACAGGTAATAGAAGCAGTCATAGGGGATACATATAGTAAAGATACCATGTATATACTTTAAAATAGCTGTTTACTATGTTCAAGGAGATGAAAGGCAAGGTTAAGAATTTTGGCAAAGAACCAGAAACTATATAAAAGGATGTAACAGATGTGAGTCAGGAAAGTTTCATAAAATTGGAGGCAAATCTTTTTTTTTTTTTTCAGTACGCGGGCCTCTCACTATTGTGGCTTCTCCCGTTGCGGAGCACAGGCTCCGGACGCACATGCTCAGCAGCCATGGCTCACGGGACCAGCTGCTCCGTGGCATGTGGGATCTTCCTGGACCGGGGCATCGGCAGGCGGACTCCCAACCATTGCGCCACCAGGGAAGCCCGAGGCAAATCTTTTAAATGGAAAACAGTTTATTAAGCAGACAAGTGAAGGAAGAAGACAAATGTGGGAAGAACATAGACAGAAAACATAGACAAAGGTATTCAGACCTGAAAGTATTCTTTTAAGTGTGTTAGTTGTGTATGAGTCAGTTAATTTGGAGACAGTGTTAGGAATAACTGATGGCAGATAATTAGGACCATGTATGCCACGCTGATGAATTTCAATTCTATCCTATCCAGCAGCCAACTAAGAGAAGTATAAAGAAAATAGTAGAAGAAAGTAATAAAGTTAAAATTAGAAAGTACTGAATTACGAAAAAATAGGTAAGTTCAAGAGTTAAGTTTTCAACATAACAAGGAGCTAAGACTAGATTTTCCAAATTATGTTTCATTAAATATTAGTCCCATGAGATACTAAAAGATGTCCCTTATTCAAATAAGACTGGGAAACACTGAGGGAGACCTTCAAGATGGTGGAGGAGTGAGACGTGGAGATCACCTTCCTCCCCACAAATACATCAGAAATATATCTACATGTGGAACAACTCCTACAGAACACCTACTGAACGCTGGCAGAAGACCTCAGACTTCCCAAAAGGCAAGAAACTCCCCACGTACCTGGGTGGGGCAAAAGAAAAAAGAAAAAGCAGAGACAAACGAATAAGGATGGGACCTGCACCACTGGCAGGGAGCTGTGAAGGAGGAAAAGTTTCCACACACTAGGAAGCCCCTTCGTGGGCAGAGACTGCGAGTGGCGGAGGGGGAAGCTTCAGAGCCATGGAGAAGAGCGCAGCAACAGGGGTGCAGAGGGCAAAGCGGAGAGATTCCCGCACAGAGGATCAGTGCCGACCAGAACTCACCAGCCCAAGAGGCTTGTCTGCTCACCCACCAGGGCAGGTGGGGGCTGGGAGCCGAGGCTCAGACTTCAGAGGTCAGATCCCAGGGAGAGGACTGGGGTTGGCTGCGTGAACACAGCCTGAAGGGTGCTAGTGCGCCATAGCTGGCCGGGAGGGAGTCTGGGAAAAAGTCTAGAGCTGCCTAAGAGGCAAGAGACCATTGTTTCGGGGTGCACGAGGAGAGGGGATTCAGAGCACCGCCTAAACAAGCTCCAAAAATGGGCGTGAGCCGCGGCTATCAGCGCGAATACCAGAGACAGGCATGAGATGCTAAGGCTGCTGCTGCAGCCAACCAAGAAGCCTGTGTGCAAGTACAGGTCACTAGCCACACCTCCCCTCTAGGGAGCCTGTGCAGCCCGCCACTGCCAGGGTCCTGTGATCCAGGGACAACTTCCCCTTGAGAACACACGGTGCGCCTCAGGCTGGTGCGATGTTATGACGGCCTCTGCCGCTGCAGGCTCGCCTTGCATTCCGTACCCCTCCCTTCCCCCAGCCTGAGTGAGCCAGAGCCCCCGAATCAGCTGCTCCTTTAACTCCATCCTGTCTGAGCAAAGAACAGACGCCCTCAGGCGACCTACACACAGAGGAGGGCCAAATCCAAAGCTGAAAGCCAGGAGCCATGCGAACAAAGAAGAGAAAGGGAAATCTCTCAGCAGCCTCAGGAGCACCGGATTAAATCTCCACAATCAACTTTATGTACCCTGCATCTGTGGAATACCTGACTAGACAACGAATCATCCCAAAATTGAGATGGTGGACTTCAGGGGCAATGATATATATATTTTTTCCTTTTTCTCTTTTTGTGAGTGTGTATGTATATGCTTCTTTGTGTGATTTTGTCTGTATAGCTTTGCTTTTACCATTTGTCCTAGGGTTCTCTCTGTCCATTTTTGGGTTTTTTTTTGTTTCTGTTTTTGTTTTTTTTTTTTAGCATAGCTTTTAGCACTTGTTATCATTGGTGGATTTGGTTTCTTGGTTTGGTTGCTCTCGTCTTTCTTTCTATTTTCTTTTCTCTATTATTTTTTAATTATTTAATTAATAATTTTTATTTTAATAACTTTATTATATTTTTCTTTCTTTCTTTCCTTCTTTTTTTCTCCCTTTTCTTCTGAGCCATGTGGCTGACAGAGTCTTGGTGCTCCGGCTGGGTGTCAGGCCTGTGCCTGTGAGGTGGGAGAGCCAAGTTCAGGACACTGGTCCACCAGAGACCTCTTGGCTCCACGTAACATCAAACAGAGAGAGCTCTCCCAGAAATCTCCATCTAAACACTAAGACCCAGCTCCACTCAACGAGCAGGAAGCTACAGTGATGGACACCCTATGCCAGTCAACTAGCAAGACAGGAACACAACCCCACCCATTAGCAGAGAGGCTGCCTAAAATCATAATAAGGTCACAGACACCCCAAAACACACCACCAGACGCGGTCCTGCCCACCAGAAAGACAAGATCCAGCCTCATCCTCCAGAACACAGGCACTAGTTGCCTGCACCAGGAATGCTACACAACCCACTGAACCAACCTTACCCACTGGGGTCAGACACCAAAGACAATGGGAACTACGAACCTGCAGCCTGCGAAAAGGAGACCCCAAACACAGTCAGTTAAGCAAAATGAGAAGACAGAGAAACACAGAGCAGATGAAAGATCAAGGTAAAAACCCACCAGACCAAAAAAATGAAGAGGAAATAGGCAGTCTACCTGACAAAGAATTCAGAGTAATGATAGTAAAGGTGATCCAAAATCTTGGAAATAGAATGGAGAAAATACATAAAATGTTCAACAAGGACAAAGAAGAACTGAAGAGCAAACAAACTATGATAAACAGCACAATAAATGAAATTCAAAATCCTCTAGAAGGAAGCAATAGCAGAATAACTGAGGAAGAAGAAAGGATAAGTTTCCTGGAAGATAAAATAGTGGAAATAACTACTGCAGAGAAGAATAAAGAAAAAAGAATGAAAAGAATTGAGGACAGTCTCAGAGACTTCTTGGACAACATTAAACACACTAACATTGGAATTATAGGGGTCCCAGAAGAAGAAGAGATAAAGAAAGGGACTGAGAAAATATTTCAAGAGATTATAGTTGAAAACTCCACTAATATGGGAAAGGAAATAGTCAATCAAGTCCAGGAAGTGCAGAGAGGATAAATCCAAGGAGAAACATGCCAAGACACATATTAATCAAATTATCAAAAATTAAATACAAAGAAAAATATTAAAATCAGCAAGGGAAAAACAACAAATAATATACAAGGGAAGCCCCACAAGGTTAACAGCTGAGCTTTCAGCAGAAACTCTGCAAGCCAGAAGGGAGTGGCAGGACATATTGAAAGTGATGAAAGGGAAAAACTTACAACCAAGATTACTCTACCCAGCAAGGATCTCATTCAGATTTGATGGAGAAATTAAAAACTTTACAGACAAGCAAAAGCTAAGAGAATTCAGCACCACCAAACCAGCTTTATAACAAATGCTAAAGGAACTTCTCTAGGCAGGAAACACAAGAGAAGGAAAAGACCTATAATAACAAACCCAAAACAATTAAGAAAATGGTAATAGGAACATACATATCGATAATTGCCTTAAATGTAAATGGATTAAATGCTCCAACCAAAAGACGTAGACTGGCTGAATGGATACAAAAACAAAACCTGTATACATACTGTCTACAAGAGACACACTTCAGACCTAGGGACACATACAGACTGAAAGTGAGGGGATGGAAAAAGACATTCCATGCAAATGGAAATCAAAAGAAAGCTGGAGTAGCAATTCTCATATCAGACAAAATAGACTTTAAAATAAAGACTATTACATGAGACAAAGAAGAACACTACATAATGATCAAGGGATCGATCCAAGAAGATATAACAATGGTAAATATTTATGCACCCAGCATAGGAGCACCTCATTACATAAGGCAAATGCTAACAGCCATAAAGGGGGAAATCGACAGTAACACAATCATTGCAGGGGACTTTAACACCCCACTTTCACCAATGGACAGATCATCCAAAATGAAAATAATTAAGGAAACACAAGCTTTAAAGGATACATTAAACAAGATGGACCTAATTGATATTTATAGGACATTCCATCCAAAAACAACAGAATACACTTTCTTCTCAAGTACTCATGGAACATTCTCCAGGATAGATCATATCTTGGGTCACAAATTAAGCCTTGGTAAATTTAAGAAAATTGAAAACATATCAAGTATCTTTTCTGACCACAACGCTATGAGACTAGATATCAATTACAGGAAAAAATCTCTCAAAAGTACAAATACATGGAGGTTAAACAATACACTGCTTAATAACCAAGAGATCACTGAATAAATCAAAGATGAAATCAAAAAGTACCTAGAAACAAATGACAATGAAAACACGATGACCCAAAACCTATGGGATGCAGCAAAAGCAGTTCTAAGAGGGACGTTTATAGCAACACAATCCTACCTTATGAAACAAGAAACATCTCAAATAAACAACATAACCTTACACCTAAAGCAATTAGAGAATGAAGAACAAAAAAGCTCCCAAAGTTGGCAGAAGGAAAGCAATCATAAAGATCAGATCAGAAATAAATGAAAAAGAAATGAAGGAAACAATAGCAAAGATTAATAAAACTAAAAACTGGTTCTTTGAGAAGATAAACAAAATTGATAAACCATTAGCCAGACTCATCAAGAAAAAAAAGGAGAAGACTCAAACAGACTCAAATAGAATTAGGAATAAAAAAAGAGAAGTAACAACTGACAGTGCAGAAATACAAAGATCATGAGAGATTACTACAAGCAACTATATGCCAATAAAATGGACAACTTGGAAGAAACAGACAAATTCGTAGAAAAGCAGAACTTCTGAGACTGAACCAGGAAGAAAGAGAAATTATAAACAGACCAATCACAAGCACTGAAATTGAGACTTGATTAAAAATCTTCCAGCAAAGAAAAGCCCGGGAGCTGATGGATTCTCAGGCGAATTCTATCAAACATTTAGAGAAGAGCTAACACCTATCCTTCTCAAACTCTTCCAAACTATAGCAGAGGGAGGAACACTTCCAAACTCATTCTACGAGGCCACCCTCACTCTGATACCAAAACCAGACAACGACGTCACAAAGAAAGAAAACTACAGGCCAATATCACTGATGAACATAGATGCAAAATCCTCAATAAAATACTAGGAAACAGAATCCAACAGCACATTAAAAGGACCATACACCATGATCAAGTGGGGTTTATCCCAGGAATGCAAGGATTCTTCAATATACACAAATCAATCAATGTGATACACCATATTAACAAATTGAAGGACTAAAAACCATAGGATCATCTCAATAGATGCAGAAAAAGCCTTTGACAAAATTCAACACCCATTTATGATAAAAACCCTCCAGAAAATAGGCATAGAGGGAACTTACTGCAACAGAATAAAGGCCATATATGACAAACCCACAGCCAATATCATTTTCAATGGTGAAAACCTGAAACCATTTCCACTAAGATCAGGAACAAGGATGTCCACTCTCACCACTATTATTCAACATAGTTTTGGAAGTTTTAGCCAGAGCAATCTTGAGAAAGAAAAATGGAGCTGGAGGAATCAGGCTCCCTGACTTCAGACTATACTACAAAGCTACAGTATTCAAGACAGTATGGTACTGGCACAAAAACAGAAATATAGATCAATGGAACAGGATAGCCCAGAGATAAACCCACACACCTATGGTCACCTTATCTTTGATAAAGGAGGCAAGAATATACAATGGAGAAAAGACAGCCTCTTCAATAAGTCGTGCTGGGAAAACTGGACAACTACATGTAAAAGAATGAAATTAGAACACTCCCTAGCACCATACACAAAAATAAATTCAAAATGGATTAAAAACCTAAATGTAAGGCCAGACACTATAAAACTCTTAGAGGAAAACATAGGCAGAACACTCTATGACATAAATCACAGCAAGATCCTTTTTGAGCCACCTCCTAGAGAAACAAATAAAAACAAAAATAAATAAATGGGACCTAATGAAACTTAAAAGCTTTTGCACAGGAAAGGAAACCATAAACAAGACGAAAAGACAACCCCCAGAATGGGAGAAAATATTTGCAAACAAAGCAACTGACAAAGGATTAATCTCCAAAATATACAAGCAGCTTATGCAGCTCAATATCAAAAAAACAAAAAAAAAATCCAAAAATGGGCAGAAAACCTAAATAGACATTTCTCCAGAGAAGATATACAGATTGCCAACAAACACATGAAAGCATGCTCAACGTCACTAATCATTAGACAAATGCACATCAAAACTACAATGAGGTATCACCTCACACCAGTCAGAACGGCCATCATCAAAAGATCTACAAACAATAAATGCTGGAGAGGGTGTGGAGAAAAGGGAACCCTCTTGCACTGTCGGTGGGAATGTAAATTGATGCAGCCACTATGGAGAACAGTATGGAGGTTCCTTAAAAAACTAAAAATAGAACTACCATATAACCCAGCAATCCCACTACTGGGCATATACCCTGAAAAAACCACAATTCAAAAAGAGTCATGTACCACAATGTTCACTGCAGCTCTATTTACAATAGCCAGGACATGGAAGCAACCTAAATGTCCATCAACAGACGAATGGATAAAGAAGATGTGGCACATGTATGCAATGGAATATTATTCAGCCATAAAAAGAAACGAAAGTGAGTTATTTGTAGTGAGGTGGATGGACCTAGAGTCTGTCATTACAGAGTGAGGTAAGTCAGAAAGAGAAAAACAAATACTGTATGCTAACATATATGTATGGAATCTAAAAAAAAAAATATTCTGAAGAACCTAGGGGCAGGACAGGAATAAAGACATAGATGTAGAGAATGGATTTGAGGACATGGGGAAGGGGAAGCTGAGATGAAGTGAGAGAGTGGCACTGACATATATACACTACCAAATGTCAAATAGATAGCTAGTGGGAAGCAGCCGCATAGCACAGGGAGATCAGCTCGGTGATTTGTGACCACCTAGAGGGGTGGGATAGGGACAGTGGGAGGGAGAGGCAGGAGGGAAGGGATATGGGGATATATGTATATGTATAGCTGATTCACTTTGTTATATAGCAGCAACTAACACAACAATGTAAAGCAATTATACTCCAATAAAGATATTTTTAAAAAGTTAAAACAAAACAAAACAAACAAAAGAAAAAACAACAGAAGCCAGAATCCAGTGAAGGTATTTTCAGTATACTGAGAGAAAATATCTGTAAATATAGTGGAAAATATCTTTCAACTTGGAGCAACTTGAACTCTTATACATTGCTGATGGGAATATAAAACCATAATCCCTGCATTTAGTTTTATTATAGCTATATAGTTAAATGGATTCAGTGTTCATTTGTAGTGAACTTTGAAAAACAGTTTGTAATCTCTTATAAACACACACTCATCATATGACCCAGCAGTTCCATTATTAGGTATTTATAAGAGAAATTCAAATACGTCTTAACAGAGACATACATAAATGTTCAGAGCAGCTTAATTCATAATAGCCAAAAACTGGAAACAACCCAAATATCTATCTATTAGATACACTGGCATACACTCATACAACACACTACTACCCAGCAAAGAAAAGATAACAAATTATTGTTATATGTAACAACATGGATGAATCTCAAAAGCATTATGCTTAATGCAAGAAGCCAGACACAAGAGTACAAACTGTATCATTCCATTTATATGAAGTTCTACAACAGGCAAAACTAGTTATAGTGATAAATCAGACCAATGGTTGCTTGAGGTGGGGAACTGGAAAAGGACTGACTACAAAAGGGCATGAAGGAACTTTCTGGAGTGACGAAAATGTTCTATATATTTTGATTGGGGTGATGGTTACACAGGTATACACATTTGTCAAAATTCATTAAGCTATACATTTAAAATGTATTTTATTGTATGTAAGTTATACCTGAATTAAAGTGATTTTTAAAACATCTTGCAAGATCAAGGGGAAGACAAAAATATAGTTGATCCTTGTACAACACAGGTTTGAAATGTATGGATCCACTTCTATGTGGATTTTTTTCTATAAATACATGTACTATACAAGCTGAGGTTGGTTGAATCATTGCATGCAGAACTGCTGATACAGTGGGCCAAATGTAAAGTTAAACGTGAAGTTTTGAGGGAGGGAGTGAGGGAGTCACTGCCTACAACCCCACGTCGTTCAAGGGTCAACTGTATTTGGATACTAACAAAAACTGAGAGGATCCTCATTTAGATAATTTCTAAATTATATTCTTCAGATAAAAAAGAAAATGATCCAAAATGGAAGGTCTGAGCCAAAAGAAGAAAAGAAGAGCAAAGAAAGTAACAAAGACATGAGTAAATCTAAACAAATGCTAACTTTAGAAAATAATAGCACTTTGTTGAGTTAAAAAATTGATAGAATTAAACTGTATATGATAACAAAATATAATACAGAAAAGGGTGATTGGAATTAGTGTTCTAAGATTTGTTTGTCATTTAAGAGGAAGATAAAAATAATTATTTACTTTGGATTTTGTGGGGCTAAGTATACATGTTAAATTTTCTAGGGTAACTATTAAAAAACATAAATAGGGCTTCCCTGGTGGTGCAGTGGTTGAGAGTCCGCCTGCCGATGCAGGGGACACGGGTTCGTGCCCCGGTCCGGGAAGATCCCACATGCCGCGGAGCGGCTGGGCCCGTGGGCCATGGCCGCTGAGCCTGCGCGTCCGGAGCCTGTGCTCCGCAACGGGAGAGGCCACAGCAGTGAGGGGTCCGCGTAACGCAAAAAAAAAAAAAAAAAAAAAAAACATAAATAGAGCTGTTTAAAGCCAGCTAAGAAAAAACTATTCAAAGCTAGTTGAGAAAAAATTACCTCAAAGCTAGTTAAGAAACTAGCTAGTTTCAAAGCTAGTTAAGAAAAAAATGAGAAAAAATTACCAATCAATACAAAAGGAGGCAAAAAAGAAGAAAAAAAGAAACAGAGAAAAGGTGAGACTTCCCTGGTGGTCCAGTGGTTAAGAATCCACCTTCCAATGCAGGGGACACAGGTTCGATCCCTGATTGTGGAACTAAGATCCCGCATGCCACAGGGTGACTAAACCTGTGTGCTCTAGAGCCTTGCACACCACAACTACTGAGCCTGCACACTCTGGAGCTCACACGCCACAACTAGAAAGAAGCCCGCTTGCCACAATGAAGAGCCTGCACACCACAATGAAAGATCCTGCATGCTGCAACGAAGATCCCGCATGCTGCAACTAAGACTCGACACAACCAAATAAATAAAAAAAACAAATAAATAATAAGAAAAGAAAAGGTGGGACAAAAAGGAAAGAAAAAAGAAAAGAAAGCGCAAAACAAGCACATTAGCATGGGTTGCTGTCTCCCTCTCTCAAAATCAGTCTGGAAAAGCTAAAGAAACAAGAGAGAAATATGGATTCCAGAAACCTAACAAAAACAAGCATGAAAAATTCCAATGAACCTTGAGGCTGTCTTAACCGGGTATTTGGTATGGTGCTAGATGGCTAAAGCCAACAGAGCAAAGTGCAGCTTGAGGCAGCAGTGAATGGATAGGGTGAATAAAACAGATCGTATTCAGAGTCTTATTCTAGCCTCTCTCTTTAACATAGAATAATCATTTCTTGCCCCTTCATTCTAGACATTAGGTGGTGTCCATAAGATAAACATCAGGGCAATGGAGAAATCCTGTTCGCTGAGGAGTTAAAAACAGTTGTAGAATGACCAACTGCCCTCAGGCATTCAACTCCCATTCCCTCCCCATCCAAACTGTAGGGAGACAGCCTCCTCCCAAGGCCACTAAGTCTAGACAGATCAGTTTCTGTTGTTTACCTTTCAAAAAACCTTAAGTAATATATATGTGCATATGCATTGTTTCTGTAATCACTTAACATCTCTATTAGAGTAGGCTTAGTGAGAAAAAAAAAGGAACTTAGAAATTTTCCAACCTTCAAATATTTAGAGAAGTAGGAAAATGGATGCAGGGACATTCATAATTTGTCTTTAAAACACATTTTAGATTATGTACTTGCCAATTCACACAACTTTGGATAATCAAGCTAAAGATATTTTAAAATATTGTTCTATTGCTTTTAATTTTAAATTCAAGATCAATGGCCCAAATGCCTCTTTTACCTTAAGCGATGAGCTAA
The DNA here is from genome assembly GCF_963924675.1 of Phocoena phocoena. Taxonomy (NCBI): domain Eukaryota; kingdom Metazoa; phylum Chordata; class Mammalia; order Artiodactyla; family Phocoenidae; genus Phocoena; species Phocoena phocoena. Next base: position 81,466,594 of record NC_089219.1, on the reverse strand, counting down.
TAATAATGGTGGTTGTCCATTTAATTTTTTCTTTTCCATCACTTTCAGCCATCTCTCTGTATCAAATCAGCTTCTAGTGGTGCCAATAATCTGAGAAAAATAAGAACAAAAAGAACACATAGAAATGTTTGCTTGATGAATGAGTAAATTACAGAAAGAAATAAAATTAGGGTAATGGAGACATTCTAAAGAATATTTGAAAGTCAAAATTTGACACTGATGGGACTTCCCTGGTGGTCCAGTGGTTAAGACTCTGCACTCGCAATGCAGGGGGCCTGGGTTCCATCCCTGGTCTGGGAACTAGATCCTGCATGCCGCAACTAAGAGTCTGCATGCCACAACTAAGGAGCCTGCATGCGGCAATGAAGATTCCGCACGTGGCAACGAAGATCCCATGTGCCACAACTAAGATCTGGTGCAGCCAAATAAATAAATAAATAAATATATTTTTTAATTGGGACTTCCCTTGTGTCACAGTGGGTCAGAATCCGCCTGTCAATGCTGGGGACATGGGTTCGATCCCTGGTCTGGGAAGATCCCACATACCACGGAGCAACTAAGCCTGTGCACCACAACTACTGAGCCTGCGCTCTAGAGCCCATGCACCACAACTACTGAAGCCTGCATGCCCTAGAGCCCGCATGCTGCAACTACTGAGCCCATGCACCACAACTACTGAAGCCCGTGCGCCTAAGCCCATGCTCCACAGCAAGAGAAGCCACTGCAATAAGAAGCCTGCGCACTGCAACAGAGTAGCCCCCACTTGCCGCAACTAGAGGAAGCCTGCGCACAGTAACGAAGACCCAACACAGCCAAAAAAAAATTGACACTGAAAAAATATCTGTCTTGTTATACATTAAGCTCATTCAATATTATGCTTCCTAATAAGAATTATTAAAAGCAATGGTTCCCATTTCAGAGCATTAACTTAAAGAAGGAAGACCCAGCATTTCCATGAAGCCTTCTCTAATGATATTTCAATTTTTGATTTTCTTCCAAACTAGTCCACAGTAGACAGTTTATAAACATTTTGTTATTTGATTTAATTGGCATCCACAAACCAGGCTTTTCCTTCCAGCAGAGGCAGTTTGTGGCAACAAGAGGAGAGAGAGGAAACTGAAGTGATTCAAACTTGATAATAAAATTAAAGGCTGCTCAGAGTAGAGACATAACTATCACAAAACAAAAGATCAGTTAGAAATGGAATGAGAATGTGTATACACACATATTTAAATATATATATATATCTTATGAGGAATGCTCAAAGGAAAACACAAGAAATTTCACACTGAACTTCAGTTTGGGCTGGGTTTTGAGCAACAAATGTGAAAAGGAAAAGAAAGTATTTATATAATTTTACACTTTAGGAAATTCAGGCTGAGAGAGGATGGTAGCAAAGGTCATATACACCTACAGAGTGAAAATGAATGGGCAGAATGGACATGTTAACTTTGGGCAGAATGGACATGTTAACAGTATTAAGTTTTCCAATCCATGGACACAAGATGTCTTTCCATTTATTTGTGTCTTCTTTCATCCAAGTTTTGTAGTTTTCAGTGCACAAGTCTTTCACCTCCTTAGGTAACTGTATTCCTAAGTATTTTATTCTTTTTGGTGCTCTTGTAAATGGGATTATTTTCCTAATTTCCTTTTCATATAGTTTGCTGTTCCTATATAGAAATGCAACTGATTTTTATATGTTGATTTTGTATCCTGCAATTTTGTTGAATTGATATATTTGTTCTAACAGTTTTTTTATAGGATCATGTCATCTGCAAACAGGGACAGTTTTACCTCTTTCTTTCCAGTTTGGATGCCTTTTATTTCTTTTTCTTGCCTAACTGATCTGGCCAGGACTTCTGGTACTATGCTGAATAGAAACGGTGAAAGTGGGCACATCTGCCTTGTTCCTGATCTTAGAGGAAAATTTTTCACATTTGAGTATGATATTAGCTGTGGGCTTGTCATATATGGCCTTTATTATATCAGGTAATTTTCTTTTATGAGTGAATAAGCTCTAGAGATCTGCTGTACAACATTGTACCTATAGTCAACAATAATATTTACTTAAAATTTTATTAAAAGGGTAGATCTATATTAACTGTTCTTTCCACAATAAAAGAAAAAGAAAAAAAGTGAATGAGTCCAATGTTAGATCTATTCCTTTGTCCTCTTCCTTTTTCATTAATACCATGTTTATTACCTCTTGCCTGAGCTACTATATTTACCTCCTAACTGGTCTTGCCTCCTTTCAAATCTATTCTACAAACTCTTCCCAAATAATTTCCCTAAAACTTAATTTATAACTAGATTACTCTTCTTTTTAAAAAAAATTTATTTATTTTTGGCTGCATTGGGTCTTCGTTGCTGCGCGCGGGCTTTCTCTAGTTGCAGTGAGCAGGAGCTACTCTTCGCTGTGGTGTGCGGGCTTCTCATTGCGGTGGCTTCTCTTGTTGCAGAGCATGGGCTCTAGGCATGTGGGCTTCAGTAGCTGTGGCACACAGGCTTAGTTGCTCCACTGCATGTGGGATCTTCCTGGACCAGGGCTCGAACCCATGTTGCCTGCATTGGCAGGCAGATTCTTAACCACTGTGCCACCAGGGAAGCCCATAGATTACTGTTCTGTTCAGAAAACTTTAGTGGCTCCCTAAGGCTTAAGAAATCAAATCCAAATTCTTTAGCCTAGTATTCAAGCTCCTCTCCCCAAAGACTGATGCCACGTTTCCTTTCCAGAATTACTTCCCATTAACATGGGCAGCTTCACTGACATGCAATCTGTGGAGTCACACAAGGCTCCACACTTAAAAGGATCCTGTACTTGTCTTATTGCTATTATCCCCTATTGCTGTCTTGAAAATGTTAATTTTTAAACAAGAGATCTTATGTTTTCATTTCACACTGGGCCTGCAAATTATATAGTCAGTCCTGCCCATTATACCAAAGAAACCCTATACTTTCTCACCTCACTACCATGCCATACTATTTACTTCCATCTGAAACAACCACCCTGATCTCTGCCTGCCAAAATTCTACTTTTTTAAATACTCACTTTATTTACATCACACTCAAAATGATAAATTACATGCAAATTAAGACCACAAGGAGATATCATTTTGTACACATGACAGCCTTCTTAATTAGGGTTCTGGGATATGAAGCTCTAATGCCCTAAGACAGGGGTCAGCAAGCTTTTTTGTAAAAGGCTGGAGAGTAAATATTTTAGACTTTGTGGGCCATACAGTCTCTGTTGCAGTGACTCAACTCTGCAATTGTAGTGTGAAAGCAGCTACAGATAATAAGTAAACAAATGAACATGGCTGTATTTCTTAAAACTTTATTTATGGACACTAATATATAAATTTAATATAATGTTCATGTGTCACAAGTATTATTTTTCTTTGATTTTTTTCCAGTCACTTGAACCAGAACTATTCTTGGCTCCAAGTGTGGAGGGCCAGATTTGGCTCATGGGCCGTAGTTTGCCAAGCCCTCCCTAAGACATCCATGATATGACTTTACTTTTCTTCTGTACATCTAGAATGGTACTAGTCATCTACCAACTTTGGTAGAATTGAGAAAATAATCACTCAAACCATGTTCTACAGGTTTAATTCTCTCATAGAACTCCTGTTGAGAATGGCTGCATTAGAATGACAAAACTTAGAATTAAAAAAAAAAACTGGTAAGGATATGAAGCAACAAGGACTCTTATACATGGGTAGAGTGCAAATTGATATGACCATTTTGGAAGATGATTAGGCATTATTGGGGTAGATAATCTGTGAGGGGCCTTTAGCGTCTGCATGTTTTTGCTGGGTATGTAAATATAAGCCCCTGATTACTCTTTATCTGGGCCATTTTTCACTTGCAATAAACATTGAGGAATGAGGCAAGCAGGCTTGTTACTACTAATTAACAAGTGTTCTTCCCTTCAGTGTTTCTCTCTGTTAACACAACCAATTGAATGTACATTCACCTAGGTTTACTTATGTTATTCCCACACCCCTGCGGAATTTGGGGGCCAGAGGAACGAACAAGAACCTGAAACTTTGGTTACTGCTTTTGCCACAAAATTTTAAAAATCTTTTGTTTCTAATCCAGGCATCTTTTATCTTCTGCCAGCATTAATAAAACGGTAATAGGTTAGCTTGTTACGTTGCAAGTAGAGTAAAAAGACCTTTCACAGTTCTTGACAGGCATTATCTATTAAAGTTGAAAGTACACATAAATTATAACCCAGCAATTCCAATCCTAAATATATACTCAAAAGAAATGCATGCAATGTGTACTAGGAGACTTGTATAAGAATGTTCATAGAAGCATTTTTTTTTTACTTTATTCCTCATACTTTTGTTTACATTTTCTTTTTTTTAAATAAATTTATTTATCTTATTTATTTATTTTTGGCTTCGCTGGGTCTTTGTTGCTGTGCATGGGCTTTCTCTAGTTGCAGCGAGCAGGGCCTACTCCTTGTTGTGGTGCACGGGCTTCACATTGCAGTGTAATGCAATGTGCAGTGGAATGTGAAGTAGAATCTCAAGTTTTCTGTAAATCTAAAACTGTTCTAAAAAATAAAGTTTATTTTTAAAAAAATCCTACCTCTCCTTCAAGGCCCATTAGAAATTCTGCCTCCTGCAAGAAACTATCTCTGTCTCCCTCAAACTAAATGAGACCTCTCCTTCCTCAGAATCCACCTTACAACACCTGTTAAGTACTTCTCATATTTTGCCCCATAAAATTATTTATAAACGTAGTTCATTTCCCCTAGATCATAATCTCCTTAATGTCAACCAAATTTATAATCTCCATGTTACTTAATACAAAATTAGTTTAAAGCAAAATTTAGAAACCAACTAATCCAAGTGAAAGTAACTTTCAGTGATGGTGAGCTAATATTTCCTAAGGCAATTTTATTCTCCTTTTGAACAATTCTAATAATTAGAAAGTTCTCCCTGCTGGGTTGAAACCAGCTGCTCTATAATTTCCTCATTCATTGCATGAATGAATGAATGACAAGTTAATAGCTCTATGAGAGCAGAGACACCTGTTTTATCCAATACTGTACCTCCAACACCTGGCACAAAGTAGATACTCAAACTTTGTTTATGAATGAGTAAATGGCTGTCTGGGGGAACGACTGAAATTTTTATTTCCTCCCATACAACTTAATTTACTGTCTAGCTAATAACAATCCACCTGATAATACATCCACAAAACATACAAGCAAACGTCATTTTATTTTGCTTCCCTTTATTGTGATTTGCAGATATTGTGGTTTTTGTTTGTTTTGATTTTTTTTGACAAATTGAAGGTTTGTGGCAACCCTACCTTGTCAGACTATGATTAGCTTTTTTCTTTTTTATAAATATATTTTATTTATTTATTTTTGGCTGCCTTGGGTCTTCGTTACTGCACACGGGCTTTCGCTAGCTGCGGTGAGTGGGGACTACTCTTCGTTGTGGTGCATGGTCTTCTCATTGCGGTGGTTTATCTTGTTGTGGATCATGGGCTCTAGGCTCACGGGCTTCAGTAGTTGTGGCATGCGGGCTCGGTAGTTGTGGCACACAGGCTTAGTTGCTCCGCAGCATGTGGGAATTTTCCTGGACCAGGGCTCAAACCCGTGTCCCCTGCACTGGCAGGAGGATTCTTAACCACTGTGCCACCAGGGAAGCCCAGACTATGATTACCTTTTGAAAAACTACTTTAAAATGAAAGTACATACATTATTTTTTTAGATACAAAATGCTACTGCACACTTAACAGACTACAGTATAGTATGAAATAACTTTAATATGCACCAGGAAACAAAAAAACTTCATGTAACTCGCTTTATTGCTAAGGCCTGGAACCAAACCCTGCAATATCTCCAAGGCATACCTGTACAGTCATTTAAATCCTCACACCCCTCTATACAGGTTTAATAAACAATTTTAACTAATTTAGAGGTTAACTAATTTTATGCACTAATAAGTGAGAAAGGAATTGGGGTCGCAGACCCCCAGAAGCATACTATTAACGACTGAGAACGCGTCAGATAAACAGGGCTGAGGCAGCAAGGTTCCCTCAATCTCTCTGGGGAAACGCTCTTAGACTAGCAACCAAGCCCGACTCATCGCTGATTGTGAGCCACTCACCACACCTCCAGGTGGCACGTTCCCTCATCTGCAAATCAGGTTGGACCCAATGGCCTCTTAACCCCTTTGCCAGGTCCAAGGCCCTAATATTCTGGGCTTCCGTCATTACGGTTTTGTCTTTCCCAAGTTTTCAAATTTAAATAAATTTAACATTGCACAACAACCTCCTGTACATCGCTAACCCGCTCAGTCTCCTCCGTCATCAAGTGGAAGTCTGGCCTACAGTGGTTTTCACGGCCTCTTCGATTCTTTTTTTTTTTTTTTTTTTTGCGGTATGCGGGCCTCTCGTGGCGTCTCCCGTTGCGGAGCACAGGCTCCGGACGCGCAGGCTCAGCGGCCATGGCTCACGGGCCCAGCTGCTCCGCGGCACGTGGGTTCCTCCCGGACCGGGTCACGAATCCTTGTACCCTGCATCAGCAGGCGGACTCTCAACCACTGCGCCACCAGGGAAGCCCCTCTTCGATTCTTTTTAGGACTTTCTCCCGCTCTCGGGAGTGGGAGGAGGGAAGAGGTTACGAACACCGCCCGAAGTCAAATATAAATTCGAGGGGTGGAAGACAGAGCTTCGGAAAAGGAGGCAGTTCTACAATCCTACATGAAAAACCCAAGAAAACCCCTTTCCTCACGATTCCCAAAGGAAGAAAAGGCTGGGGAGGATCCTTTCTCACCCGCCAAAGCCCTGAGGTAAAGATCTGATCTCGGCACGTGTGAGGAAAAACCACACTGGAAAAGAACCAAGAAAGAAAAACGCGAAGAACCACGTTCTCAGCAGCCTCATCCCCAAGCCTGCAAACACACCTGATCAGCACGGCGTCCAGGACAGCTCCGCTGCTCCCACACTTCCAGAGCCTTCTGCGAGAAGCTCCACGGGCGGAGCAGGAAGCCCAGGCGTGTTCTCTGCGCTCGGCTGCCTCAGCCCTCTCTGCTCGCAGGGCTTCTGCGCAGCCGCAGACCCCGTGAACCATGGCCCGACGTGCCCCGCTCTTTAGGGCGTAAAATTTGCTCCAACCGGTAAGAGATTAAGAAAAACCGAGGGATTTTTCATGTTAGATTGAGTTGCCTGCAGTTGATTTTTCACAATTTTCTTAAATTTAGGCTCAATTCTTGTAGTACCACTGGGAACGTAAAATCAAGGTGACCTCTGGTTTATCCAAATTATGGTAAAAATACATTTTCATTAATGGCCGTAAATGTAACTTATAGAGGCCTTTGTATTTCCTCTTGGGACTCCATTTTTTTCAGACCTAACTGAAGCTCAGCAAGTTATTAGGCACTGGTGCTCACAATTGTAAAAATTCAAAAGTAAAGAAAAAGAAAAGCCACCATTTGCCTAGAGCCTAATGGCTAGAATGCAAAACTATTTGTGTCTTACTTTATAAAATATGGGGGGGAGTGCTCCAGGAAAAAGTCCTTTGGTGCACACTTATAATGTGGATTAATTATTACGAGGTAGCCCTTTTGTAAGTGTGGAGTTTCCTATAACTGATATTATAATTCGGTGCCCTCTTTTGCTGCCTCTGGACCGTTTGTTAAGGCATGGCAAAACTTATTACAAGACTCAGGACCTGGCTGGAGCCACACCTTCTGGGTTTGAGAGCTCAAGGAATTGAGTCAGCAGCTGGTGTGGGCTGGAGGACTCTCCTTGGAAGGTCCTCACATTTCAGAGCAGGCTAATAGCAAAGAGGTAGGGGAGACATCCAAGATTAAGCATCGGAGGGTCTCCGTGGGCTGAGTGCAGGACAGCAGTTCCCTCTCCAACTGTGATACTACAAGGAGACTTGGCTGGGTTGAGAGCAGAGACTCCAGTTGTGGTAGGGAACCTGGCAAGTGCAAAGAAGGGTCCATTCTGGGGAGGGTACTGAAGTTCTGGGCAACTCACCAGAATAGGGAGGGAAAGGAAAACTAATCTTATTGAGAACCTACTCTGTACCAGGTACTATACCAGCTGCTTTACATACATGATTCTGTTAATATTCTCCATAGATGCTGTAAAATTTATGTTATTCTCATTTTAAAAATGAGAAAACTGGAGCTCATAGAGATTAAGTTATTGGGCCTGATGATATAGCTAGTGAGAAAAGGGCTGGGCTTCAAACCTAAGTTGTCTAGGCCACATCCCTACCTCTGCAGCTTTTTCTTAAAAGCCAGTTAGGCTTTTTAAAATTTCCACCATGCCGCAGAAATTGCTTTTGTCAAGGTCCTTGCTAAATTCAGCAGTTTCAATACTAATTTTACTTGGTCAATCAGTATCATTTGTTGCAGTTGATCACTTCCTCCTCTTGGAAAGACGTTCTCCTTTGGCTTTCCCACACCATGCTCTCATGGTTTTCCTCTAACCTCACAGGCTACTTTGCAACATCCGTTACTGTTTTTCCCTCAATTCCCAACCTCTTGGAAGCACCCCAAGTGCAATCCTTGGACCTCTTTTCTTATCTGGCTATATGGTTGACCCTTGAACTGCATGGGTCCATTTATACATGAACTTTTTTCAATAAATATACTGGAAATCTTTTTGGAGATTTGTGACAATTTGAAGAAACTCACAAACCGTTAGCCTAGAAATATTGAAAAAATTAAGAAAAAATTAGGCATGTCATGAATGCATAAAATATATGTAAATATTAGTCTATCTTTACATAGACATGAGTGATATTTAATTTTTTTTTTTTTTTTTTTTTTTTTTTTGGTACGCGGGCCTCTCACTGCTGTGGCCTCTCCCGTTGCGGAGCACAGGCTCCGGACGTGCAGGCTCAGCGGCCGTGGCTCACGGGCCCAGCCGCTCCGCGGCATGTGGGATCCTCCCGGACCGGGGCACGAACCCCTGTCCCTTGCATCGGCAGGCGGACTCCCAACCACCGCGCCACCAGTGAAGCCCCCATGAGTGATATTTAATGTAAAATTAATAGTGTTAGTTTTCTTACTGTTCTATAACTTTGCTTTCAGAGTTATATTACTGTACAGTATGCCTCTTTCTCATAGCTGGAGAAACTGCATATCAGCCTATTATCACAGGTAAGTGTGTCTTTTTAAGTAACAATGTTTCCAGTATTGTATTATGAATATGACTGCAATAATGTATGCCATAAAAATTTTTTAATGATTCATTCATTAGTGTATAGGCTAGGTTACTGTGAAGCAATTGTATCAAAAACATTAGGCTACCATAGAACAATCATATTGCTGCTTCTTTACCAATGCATGAATTGTTATACTTGTAAATAAAAATTAATTTATTTTTCACATTATCTTTTCAGTTTTGATGTCTAGTGTTAGTAATACTACAACATCCACAGTGTTTTGTATCATGTAAGACAATATTGATGTAGGTACTGACAGGTGACTCATCTTGTAAACAGATGATGGAAACTTACTGTATCAATAAATACTGTACAGTACTGTAAATGTGTTTTCTCATGATTTTCTAAATAATATTTTCTCTAGCTTACTTTATTGTAAGAATACAATATATTATATAAAATATATGTTAATCGACTGTTCATGTTACTGGTAAGGCTTCCTGTCAACAGTAGGCTATTAGTAGTTAAGTTTTGGGGGAGTCAAAAGTTATGCACAGATTTTTTTTTCTTTACTATATTTTATATATATATATTTAATATCTTTATTGGAGATAAAGATATTTCTTTACAATGGTGTGTTAGTTTCTGCTTTATAACAAAGTGAATCAGCTACACATATACATATATCCCATTATCTCCTCCCTCTTGAGTCTCCCTATACACAGATTTTTGACTGTGCCTCTAACCCCTGCGTTGTTCAAGGGTCAACTGTATTCACTCTTGTGGTGATCTCATGAACTCATGGCTTTAGATGTAATCTGTATGCTGACAAATCCCAAATTTCTATCTCCAGACTTAACTTTTCTCCTGAACTCCAGATTGGTATATACAACTGCCTATTTAATATTTCCACTAACAGACATCTCAAATTTCACATGGCAAGACAACTTTTAATTTCCACCCTGCAAAGCTGTACCACCCAGAGTCTTCCCCATCTCTGTTAATAACTCACATTTTTCCTATTGTTAGATTTAAATACCTTGCCTCTCATTTACCCCATCTCACATATCAGGAAATCTTGTTGCCTGTACCTTCAAAATATATCCAGAGCCTGACCACTTCCCTTGTCTTAACCACTATCAACTCTCACCTGGATTATTGCATTAGCCTCTTAACAGGTCTCCTTGTTTATGTATGCCTTGCTCCCTGAAGTATTTTTCAACATAGCAACCAGGGTAATCCTCTTAAAACAGAAGATGGATTTTGTCTCCTCTCTGCTTAAAACCCTCTAATGGCTCTCAGCTTTCTCAGAATTAAAGCTAAAGTCCTTATGATGACCTACAAGGCCCTATGTGATCCAGTTTCCCTATTACCTAGCCAACCTTTTCTACTACTCTCTGTCACCTGCTTCTACTGTTCCAGCTACATTGGCCCCCTTCCTGCTTCTCATACCTGCCAGGCATGCTCCTGCCTCAAGGCTTTTGCATCAGCTTTTCTGTCTGAAGTGCTCTCCCCTGAGATATATTCATAACTCACTCTCTCTCCTCCTCAAATATTAGCTGTCATCTTTCCAGTAAAGCCCACCCACCCTGACTTCCTCATTTAAAATTGGAACCATTCTTGATCTCTCTTAGCCTGCTCTATGTCTTTTTAATAGCATTTGTCACCTTCTAACATACTATATAATGTGTGTACTTATTATGTTTATTGTTTATAGCTGTTCTCCTCTCACTGGGATGTAAACTCCACAAGAGCAGGAATTTTTGTCTCTTTTGTTCGCTGATGAATCTCTTTCACCTAGAACAATGTCTGGTACCTATTAAGCACTAACAAATATAGTCAAATACTGAAGTATCATTCACTCTCACTTATAAAGTTCCTTCAGGCTTATGTCTCAATGATAACATATCAGACTTCATTGAATGTTAGTAGCCATGAGATGAATAGTACCAATGGAGGCCTCTATTTTTATTAAAATTCTTACCCTTATTACTTTTAGGCTTGAACTAATTTATTTCAAGCTTTGGTCTTCTGGGTTAGGGCTAACTAATTTGTCTGAGAGATATTTGCTGGAAATAAAAGTTCAACAGTTAATCCTGATAATGAGTTTTTATTCAGGAGGCTTATGTATTACCACAATTCATCCATTTATGGAACAGATAAAGCTGTTTAAGTTGTGCTTTTAAGGGTTTCTACAAGATTCAGACCCAAATATATTGAAACTGAATACACAAATATATTTGGCAACTCTATAACAGCCCAGCTCCCTGATTCCCTACTCCCTACAATGCCTACAAAGAAATATGTTCAATTTACATTTCTGTTTAGTGTCAGAACATTCCTAATTCACCAGCTGTGAGAAAGTTACAATGAAAAATTAATTTCATAAATTATTGATTCCTGGATTGAAAATGTAAAATTCAACTTGAAAGCATAGAATCAATAAGAAATAGATATTTCATAAACCTTGCAATGCCATACTTCCACATTAGTTGCAGAGTGACAACCTGTTATGAGACTGCAAAAATATGTTTTTTGTGAGATGCCTCCGTTTCAGAAGCAACAACGAAGCCTTGAATCTACTTAGTGGCTTGAACACTTGGATAGATCTAAAATAATTAATGTATTTCAGTATTTTTTCCCTTTTAGTCAATTGCAAATGTTGAACAATCATTTTCCTTTGAGGCTCCACTGCACGTTCTTTATGTTATCTGCTTCATTCTTGATGTTCCAATCTTGATGTTGTAGCCCATCAAAAGGACACACACACACACACACACACACACACACACACACACACACAGAATTATAGAGGAAGTTGGATGAAAGAAAAGTGGCTGTTTTCAAATAGCCCTTCACCAGTTTTTTTGATATGAAAAACTGACACAGTACTATATTCTCAGACCCTGACCAGGTATAATTCTTATTTTTAAATCATTGGATTTAGACAATTTATTGTTTTGGAAACAACAGGATCAATTTAATTAAACCATCGGATGTTTTAAAAACATCCAAAGCTTTTCTGTTTCTAAATAGGTTTGAGTATGAATTTATATGACTTAGATAATAAAAGCAAACATTCAGTTCTCTACTTACGCACTGAGAAAAAATTTTGCACTCTCTCACCTCACTGGTCCTATTTGTCCTCTTTGACCTAAATCTCTCCTGGTTCTCAGCTGTCTCTCATGGTAATCACTTGTGCTGCTGTTGGTCTAATGTGCTTATTGAGCACAGCTGTAATTCAGTGATGACTTCCTCAAGGTTTAGATATTTCGACAGATTATTTTTAGCCTCAGTCCAGTCATAACGTAAAAACAACTAAGATGAAAACTGAACACACCAGCAAACAAGTAAGTCTGACAACTTAAAAATCCATAAATTTATTTTATTTATTTATTTTTTATTGGGAATTTACCGGGAATTTAAAGTCTTGTTTTATAGTAGTGTGGATTAGTGAATTTTTTCTATTTTTTTAAAATTTTCTCCAAATTTTTTGTCAGTGAGCCCATAGCTGATAATGAATATTAAAACAAACAAACAAAAACCAATGTAGAACAAAAATAAATACCCACCCAAGGGCAACAACAACAAAAAATCAAGACTTAATTTGACTATAATCTGTAAGGTTAAAAGAATGGAAAGAGAATATAACTAAATTTGGTCAAATAAATAAATCATCCTTCTAGTAAATATGTATGTTTCATCTGAAAGAATGAAAGAAAATGCATATAATACCATCTTATTTTTTGTTTTTTTTGTACAGCAGGTTCTTATTAGTCACCCATTTTATACACATCAGTGTATACATGTCAATCCAAATCTCCCAATTCATCACACCCCCACCCCCACCCCCCGCTCTTTCCCCCCTTGGTGTCCATACGTTTGTTCTCTACATCTGTATCTCTATTTCTGCCCTGCAAACCGGTTCATCTGTACCATTTTTCTAGGTTCCACATACATGCATTAATATGCGATATTTGTTTTTCTCTTTCTGACTTACTTCACTCTGTATGACAGTCTCAAGGTCAATCCACGTCTCTAGAAATGACCCAATTTCGTTCCTTTTTATGGCTGAGTAATATTCCATTGTATATATGTACCACATCTTCTTTATCCATTCGTCTGTCACTGGGCATGTAGGTTGCATCCATGACCTGTAGTAAATAGTGCTACAATGAACATTGGGGTGCATGTGTCTTTTTGAATTATGGGTATAATTTGAATTTCTCTGAGTATATGCCCAGTAGTGGGATTGCTGGGTCATATGGTAATTCTATTTTTAGTTTTTTAAGAAACATCCATACTGTTCTACATAGTGGCTGTATCAATTTACACTCCCACCAACAGTGCAAGAGGGTTCCCTTTTCTCCACACCCTCTCAAGCATTTGTTGTTTGTAGATTTTCTGATGATGCCCATTCTAACTGGTGTGAGGTGATACCTCATTGTAGTTTTGATTTGCATTTCTCTAATAATTAGTGATGTTGATCAGCTTTTCATGTGCTTCTTGGCCATCTGTATGTCTTCTTTGGAGAAATGCCTATTTAGGTCTTCTGCCCATTTTTGGATTGGGTTGTTTGTTTTTTTAATATTGAGCTGCATGAGTTGTTTATATATTTTGAAGATTAATCCATTGTCCACTGATTCGTTTGCAAATATTTTCTCCCATTCTCAGGGTTGTCTTTTCATCTTCTTTATGGTTTCCTTTGCTGTGGAAAAGCTTTTAAGTTTCATTAGGTCCCGTTTGTTTATTTTTGGTTTTATTTCCATTACTCTAGGAGGTGGATCAAAAAAGATCTTGCTGTGATTTATGTCAAAGAGTGTTCTTCCTATGTTTTCCTCCAAGAGTTTTATAGTGTCCGGTCTTACATTTAGGTCTCTAATCCATTTTGAGTTTATTTTTATGTATGGTGTTAGGGAGTGTTCTAATTTCATTCTTTTACATGTAGCTGTCCAGTTTTCCCAGCACCACTTATTGAAGAGACTGTCTTTTCTCCATTGTATATCCTTGCCTCCTTTGTCATAGATTAGTTGACCATAGGTGCGTGGGTTTATCTCTGGGCTTTCTATCTTGTTCCATTGATCTATGTTTCTGTTTTTGTGCTAGTACCATATTTTCTTGATTACCGTAGCTTTGTAGTATAGTCTGAAGTCAGGGAGTCTGATTCCTGCAGCTCCGTTTTTTTCCCTCAGGACTGCTTTGGCTATTCGGGGTCTTTTGTGTCTCCATACAAATTTTAAGATTTTTTGTTCTAGTTCCGTAAAAAATGTCATTGGTCCACTGGAGACACGATTTGTAAGAGATGATGGATTGCAGGAACATGTACATAACACCACAGACAAACACCAAAAGGGCACCGCCATTGTGTACCATGGGGACAGCTAACTCCTGGAAATTGGCTACAATGCCCATTCCAATGCATCCCACCAATCCTAGAACTAATGACACCAAGTTAAAAACAAGAGTGCTGAAATAGCTGGTTTGGTTTTGCTTCTCTACTATTTTATATCTTGTGTACATCGTGGCTGCACCAAGAAATGCAGAGAAGTTTATCATAAATCCCAAAATACCACTCTCTGGAGGTGTTGTTCCTGTATCACTGATGTAGGGGAGGAAGGAGTTGACGTGCCCAGAGAGCATGGCGACCACGTAGGAGATGATGAAGGCGGCGGATGACCAGGTCACCAGGAGGAACGGGATGAAGGCCATTCCCCTCAGGAAGCACAGCATCGCACCGCCACCAGGAGGGCACTGTGATCTGTGGGGCCGGAACGGGGGGCTGCTCTGCGCTGCTGGGAGGTGGGGGCTGTGCACGTGCCGACCTGCAGTGGGGCGGCCATGGCGCGCACAGCCACGGGCGGCCAGGCGGGAGGCTCTGCGACAGTGGGGCAGGCCCGGCCCTTGAGCTCTGTTCATTAATTTTGTATCCTGCAACTTTACCAAATTCATTGATTCGCTCTAGTAGTTTTCTGTTGGCATCTTTAGGACTCTCTATGTATAGTATCATGTCATCTGCAAACAGTGACAGTTTTACTTCTTTTCCAACTTGTATTCCTTTTAGTTCTTTTTCTTCTCTGATTGCCGTGGCTAGGACTTCCAAAACTATGTTGAATAATAGTGGTGAGAGTGGACATCCTTGTCTTGTTCCTGATCTTAGAGGAAATGCTTTCAGTTTTTCTCCAATGAGAATGATGTTTGCTGTGGGCTTGTCATATATGGCCTTTATTATGTTGAGGAAGGTTCCCTCTATGCCCACTTTCTGGAGAGTTTTTATCATAAATGGGTGTTGAATTTTGTCAAAAGCTTTTTCTGCATCTATTGAGATGATCATATGGTTTTTCTTCTTCACTTTGTTAATATGGTGTATCACATTGATTGATTTGCGTATATTGAAGAATCCTTGCATCCCTGGGATAAATCCCACTTGATCATGGTGTATGATCCTTTTAATGTTTTGTTGTTGGATTCTGTTTGCTAGTATTTTGTTGAGGATTTTTGCTTCTATATTCATCAGTGATATTGGTCTGTCATTTTCTCTTTTCGTAGTGCCTTTGTCTGGTTTTGGTATCAGGGTGATGGTGGCCTTATAGAATGGGTTTGGGAGTGTTCCTCTGCAATTTTTTGGAAGAGTTTGAGAAGGACGGGTGTTAGCTCTTGTCTGAATGTTTGGTAGAATTCACCTGTGAAGCCATCTGGTCCTGGACTTTTGTTTGTTGGAAGATTTTTAATCACAGTTTCAATTTCATTACTTGTGATTGGTCTGTTCATCTTTTCTGTTTCTTCCTGGTTCAGTCTTCGAAGGTTATACCTTTCTAAGAATTTGTCCATTTCTTCCAGGTTGTCCATTTTATTGGCATAGAGTTGCTTGTAGTAGTCTCTTAGGATGCTTTGTATTTCTGTGGTGTCTGTTGTATCTTCTCCTTTTTCATTTCTAATTTTATTGATTTGAGTCCTCTCCCTCTTTGTCTTGATGAGTCTGGCTAATGGTTTATCAATTTTGTTTATCTTCTCAAAGAAGCAGCTTTTAGTTTTATTGATCTTTGCTATTGTTTTCTTTGTTTCTATTTCATTTATTTCTGCTCTGGTCTTCATGATTTCTTTCCTTCTGCTAACTTTGGGCGTTTTTTGTTATTCTTTCTCTAGTTCCTTTAGGTGTGAGGTTAGATTGTTTATTTGAGATTTTTATTGTTTCTTGAGGTAGGCTTGTATAGCTATAAACTTCCCTCTTAGAACTGCTTTTGCTGCATCCCATAGGTTTTGGATCATCGTGTTTTCATTGTCATTTGTCTCTAGGGATTTTTTCATTTCCTCTGATTTCTTCATTGATCTCTTGGTTATTTAGTAACGTATTGTTTAGCCTCCATATGTTTGTGTTTTTTACGTTTTTTTCCCCTGTAATTCATTTCTAATCTCATAGCATTGTGGTCAGAAAAGATGCTTGATATGATTTCATTTTTCTTAAATTTACTGAGGCTTGATTTGTGACCCAAGATGTGATCTATCCTGGAGAATGTTCCGTGCGCACTTGAGAAGAATGTGTAATCTGCTGTTTTTGGATAGAATGTCCTATAAATATCAATTAAATCTATCTGGTCTATTGTGTCATTTAAAGCTTCTGTTTCCTTATTTTCATTTTGGATGATCTGTCCATTGGTGTAAGTGAGGTGTTAAATTCCTCCACTATTAATTGTGTTACTGTCAATTTCATCTTTTATAGCTGTTAGCACGTTGCCTTATGTATTGAGGTGCTCCTATGTTGGGTGCATATATATTTATAATTGTTATATCTCCTTCTTGGATTGATCCCTTGATCATTATGTAGTGTCTTTCCTTGTCTCTTGTAACATTCTTTATTTTAAAGTCTATTTTATCTGATATGAGTATTGCTATTCCAACTTTCTTTTGATTTCCATTTGCATGGAATATCTTTTTCCATCCCTTCACTTTCAGTCTGTATGTGTCCCTAGGTGTGAAGTGGGTCTCTTGTAGACAGCATATAGATGGGTCTTGTTTTTGTATCCATTCAACAAGCCTGTGTCTTTTGGTTGGAGCATTTAATCCATTCATGTTTAAGGTAATTATCAATATGTATGTTCCTATGACCATTTTCTTAATTGTTTTGGGTTTTGTTTTTGTAGGTTCTTTTCTTCTCTTGTGTTTCCCACTTAGAGAAGTTCCTTTAGCATTTGTTGTAGAGCTGGTTTGGTGGTGCTGAATTCTCTTAGCTTTTGCTTGTCTGTAAAGCTTTTGATTTCTCCATCGAATCTGAATGAGATCCTTGCCGGGTAGAGTAATCTTGGTTGTAGGTTCTTCCGTTTCATCACTTTAAGTATATCATGCCACTCCCTCTGGCTTGTAGAGTTTCTGCTGCGAAATCAGCTGTTAACCTTATGGGAGTTCCCTTGTTTGTTATTTGTCATTTTTCCCTTGCTGCTTTCAATAATTTTTCTTTGTCTTTAATTTTTGCCAATTTGGTTACTATGTGTCGCAGCGTGTTTCTCCTTGGGTTTATCCTGTATGGGACTTTCTGCACTTCCTGGACTTGGGTGGCTATTTCCTTTCCCATGTTAGGGAATTTTTCAGCTATAATCTCTTCAAATATTTTCTCTGGCCCTTCTCTCTCCCTTCTCCTTCTGGGACCCCTATAATGCGAATGTTGTTGCGTATAATGTTGTCCCAGAGGTCTCTTAGGCTGTCTTCATTTCTTTTCATTCTTTTTTCTTTATTCTATTCTGCAGCAGTGAATTCCACCATTCTGTCTTCCAGGTCACTTATCCGTTCTTCTGCCTCAGTTATTCTGCTATTGATTCCTTCTTGTGTGGTTTTCATTTCAGTTATTGTATTATTCATCTCTGTTTGTTTGTTCTTTAATTTTTATAGGTCTTTGTGAAACATTTCTTGCATCTTCTCAATCTTTGCCTCCATTCTTTTTCCGAGGTCCTGGATCATCTTCACTATCATTATTTTGAATTCTTTTTCTGGAAGGTTGCCTATCTCCATTTCATTTAGTTGTTCTTCTGGGGTTTTATCTTGCTCCTTCATCTGGTACATAGCCCTCTGCCTTTTCATCTTGTCCATCTTTCTGTGACTGTGGTTTTTGTTCCACATGCTGCAGGATTGTAGTTCTCCTTGCTTCTGCTGTCTGCCCTCTGGTGGATGAGGCTATGTAAGAGGCTTGTGCAAGTTTCCTGATGGGAGGGACTGGTAGTGGGTAGAGCTGACTGTTGCTCTGGTGGGCAAAGCTCAGTAAAACTTTAATCCACTTGACTGCTGATGGCTGGGGCTGGGTTCCCTCACCCTTGGTTGTTTGGCCTGAGGCAACCCAACACTGGTGCCTACCTGGGCTCTTTGGTGGGGCTAATGGCAGACTCTGGGATGGCTCATGCCAAGGAGTACTTCCCAGAACTTCTGCTGCCAGTGTCCTAGTCCCCGTGTTGAGCCACAGCTACCCCCTACCTCTGCAGGAGACCCTCCAACACTAGCAGGTAGGTCTGGTTCAGTCTCCCCTAGGGTCACTGCTCCTTCCCCTGGGTCCCGATGTGCACACTACTTTGTGTGTGCCATCCAAGAGTGGAGTCTCTGTTTCTCCCAGTCCTGTCGAAGTCCTGCAGTCATATCCCACTAGCCTTCAAAATCTGATTCTCTAGGAATTCCTCCTCCCGTTGCCGGACCCCCAGGTTGGGAAGCCTGACGTGGGGCTCAAACCTTCACTCCAATGGGTGGACTTCTGTGGTATAAGTGTTCTCCAGTCTGTGAGTCACCCACCCACCAGTTATGGGATTTGATTTTATTGTGATTGCACCCCTCCTACCATCTCATTGTGGCTTCTCCTTTGTCTTTGGATGTGGGGTATCTTTTTTGGTGAGTTCCAGTGTCTTCCTGTAGATGATTGTCCAGCAGCTTGTTGTGATTCTGGTGTTTTCACAAGTAAGGGAGTGAGAGCACGTCCTTCTACTCTGCCATCTTGGTTCAGGGCCTCCAAAAATCCCTAAATTTAGTATTGAGCTGGATAAAGAAATTCCTACCTAGGCTTCCTTTCAAGGTCTAGCCAAGTTTTATCATATAATTCAGACACTGTCTGAAAAAGGATATAAGGTACATAGTATCTATCTCTTTGCACTCTGCCTCAGATCAAGGGCCTACACCAACTAGAAATTTTGTGGTTATCACTTTACCTGGTAGGCACTACTTTTTGAGGCAGCCAGAATTGTATTAATCACCTTTCTCTCTTCCTCCCTTTACCTCCATTGCCTTGTCCTGTTGTTCTACATCCACAGAGATGAGCTCCAAAAAACAGCTGGGCAGGAAAAAGATAGTGGACTGCATGTTGAGAAATGTCCCAACCTAGTATAGCATTGTAGGTAGGGGCAGAGAGAGGATGAACCTAAGAGCAGTGCACACTGAGAATATTGTAGTTTTTCATGTGCTCCATCATTTCAGAGTAACGGATGATCAAACAGTGGGGTAGGAAAAGCCAGTAGAGCAAACAGTGGTAGGTGCATGCCTAGTAGACATGGAAATTGAAATAAGAAATGGCATACATACAAGTGGGTAGGGAATAGAACCAAGGGAAATGTACACATTTTGTCTGCTGATAAACACTAAGTCTAAGGACTCTTACTTATGAGTAGAGGAAAAAGTCGACATGGAGCCTATGACAGAATATTTCAGAGCAAGGGAAAGGAAATGGCATCATAAAGACTCAAAGGAAAAGCATGATCCAAAAGAAAACTTTAAGAGACTACTTGCATCCTTAGAGTCCAAAATCCATGCATGTTCTATAAACATGCATCCAGAGTATGAGAAGAAAGATCTAAGACAACAGGCTGAAGTGGAAAGTCAATAGAATGTTACGAATGAAGTAAATGAGGAATGGAATGATACAAAAATTATACAACCACAGAATTAAAATATCCACATTGGCAATGAAGAAAAACTTGATTCTGGAGGAATATTGAATACATAATGAGGTTTATTTGAGACACTCCAGGATAAAGAAAGGTCAGAGGTAGGTGATACAGCTAAAGGTGAGAAAAGGTAATAGGTATTCATGAAGAAGAAACCAAAACAAATGGGAGAAAAATCAAATGTTTGATGGGAAGAACACTTTCTTGATGAGAAAAAAGCCCATAGATGCAGACAGAAAGGAATAGCCATGTTTTTGGCAAAAATAAATGACAAAGACCTACGTTTATACATGGCCTGTCACTGTTTTTATTTTTTCAATAAATTTATTTATTTTATTTATTAATTTTTGGCTGTGTTGGGTCTTCCTTGCTGCATGCAGGCTTTCTCTAGTTGCATCGAGCAGGGGACACTCTTCCTTCGGTACATGGGCTTCTCACTGCTGTGGCTTCTCTTGTTGTGAAGCACGGGCTCTAGGCCTGCGGGCTTCAGTCGTTGTGCCTCAGGGGCTCCAGAGCACAGGTTCAGCAGTTGTGGCACACGGGCTTAGTTGCTCCGCAGCATGTGGGATCTTCCTGGCCCAGGGCTCAAACCCGTGTCCCCTGCATTGGCAGGCAGATTCTTAACCACTGCACCACCAGGGAAGCCCCCCTGACACTGTTTTTAAATTACAGTGCTATAGAAGAAGTAATTCAGACATCCATGAAGGAAATAAAAGATGTTGCCTAGAAAGAAGAAAAAATCATGTTAGCCTTGCACTTCTCTGTTGCCACACCAAATTACAGGAGGTAATTACTACAAGCTATTTTTCTGTCAACTGAGAGATAAGAAGGACTGGCAATAAGCACTAAACGAGTTAAATGAAGACATAAATCTAAAGAACTATAAATATGGCCACAGAAGATAAACACAAATGTAATGCACTCATTTATGCAAGTCTTCAGATCCTTTCCATTTCTTGTCCCCTATGGCTCAGCCTTCCCAGCCCAAGCAACCTTGTCAAAGGCTCTTGCCTTTCCTTCAATAATAAGTCTTGATTGCTCCAACTGCATTTTGTCTCCTGACACCACCAGCTGGCTCAACCTTCCCAGGCAGGTATTAAAGGCCAGCTTGGCATGGCCTCTGTCATACATGTTACAGTGGGAGCTGTATGGCTCAATGGAATCCACATAGGCTCTGGATTCTCCAGTAGCTGCCAGTGGGGCCCATGTCACAAACTAGAAGTGTGGGGGTAGTTAACTCCTATTGAGCATACTTTGAGCAATGGGAGGAAAGAGATAGGACTGAGCACATAAGTTGCTCACTCTTCTTCCTCCCAATTGTTCCAAAATCCAGAACTTCCCTTGGCTTCTCCAAAGATGTCCTGTGTGACCAAGAAACCAGCTGTTTCTCATGAAGCCGAGCACAACTTGCCACCTTCTGTTTACTTCCTTCATTGTTTTACTTTTTCCCTCACTGTTGCTCCCCTGGGACTGAACCCTCCAACAAAGCATTAGTTCCACAAGCTTTGCCTTAGGCTCTGTTTTGTGGGGAGCCAGGTTAAAACAGTCAAAATTACTCTAGAGAAGTTATGTAAAAATTATGAATGATAATCTGGATCCAAACATTCAAAATATCTCAATAACAGAAAGAAGTAAGAAAGGACATAACAGAGGAGAGTGATGGAGAGGTATGCTAATTCCTTATCTTAAATAGGAGAAACTCAAAAGATAGAATTACACATTTGATTCTTGTGGATTTGAGAAATATAAGTTAAAGAATGTTTTAGGGAAAATAGGGTTAACTGTTTGGAGAATTAAAAATGGAATACTGACTTTTCAAAAACTAGAGAAAAGTAAATAAAATCTGATTTATAGAGAAAAAAGATAAAAAACAAGAAAGAAGCACAAACCATAAAAATATAAAACAAAATTAATAAATGTAAATCTTATAAATGATGTTGAAGATATTTAAATAAAAATTAAAATGTACATTAGCAAAGACAAAACAGAATGGTAAAGGAGATGGTAACCACATTTGGGACGCTCTAAGCAAAAGGAGTGATGACTAACCTAATAAATCCAAGAAAGCTAAAGCCTAAGCCAGCAATGGGGAAAGTCAAAAAGTAACTCAGAACTCCCAAAGGCTTAGGAATTTGTTCCAGAGGTTCTGGTGTACCAGAGGTGTGACTAAAATTTAGAAGAATTGTCGAAAGTCTGTTTAAGAAGCACTCAGAACCCAACATGCCCTCCTCACGGCCAGGTGATTCCATGTCTCTCACCTCAGCAGAACTGGAGGTTCTTTCTCTGAAGAGGGAAACATGAGGGTCTCTGACTGGGGGACTGCAAGTGCAGTTGGAAGTGGAGTTTGCTGAAAATAGGAGGATAAGAGAACAGTTACACATGGAAAGTGAGACCCTCAACCATCTTTCCACAGTCACAGCCTAGAATATTTGTATCAAGGTCATTTCCTCCAGGCAAGCAATAGGAAGATTGCTCTATGAAGCACTGAACCAGGTCAGGTGAAAAGACCTCAAGATACTGACACTGGTGTTTTACAAAAATTAAGCCCCATCAGCTGACCCTGCAGAGAGGCCCACTGTCAGCAGCAAGTCCCACTCACTCACACAGAGTTTTCAAAAAAGCTTTTGAGTCCCTAAAGTATAAGCAAACAGCCCACAAATTCCTCTAATGTAAAAAATAGAGACTAAAACAAACACATAGAAAAAAAGCAAATTTGGAGAAATTCGCTGTTCAGACAGTAAAACTTAAAAAAAATTATATCCTCAGATCAATAGGGGAGACATTGCATCAAAGGAACAAGAACAAAATACTATTAAGAAGAGAAATTTCAAAGAACAAAATAGAAAATAGAATAGCAATAATGAAAAATGGAAAGCTGAATGGAAAGATTGGGAGATAAAAATTGAGGAAATACCTCAAGAAGTAAAGAACAAAGACAAAGAGATTAGTATGAAGGAAAAGGTATTAATGGTCTCATGTCTAAATAATAGGAGTTCCAAAAATACAAACAGAGAAACTAGAGGGAGGAAGAAATTGTTAGCTAATTTAGGGAATTTTTCTAGAACTGAGGGATGTGAGTTTCCAAACTGAAAAGGCCTGCCAAATGCTTAGGACAATGGATGAAAATACACCCACATCGAGCACAGGTTCATACTATTTTACAACTCTGAGGACAAAGAGAGAAACCTAAAATTCTCCAGACTACTTATAAAGAATCAAGAACCAGAATAGCATCAGACTTCTTCTTCTTTTTTATTTTTTTGCTGTATGTGGGCCTCTCACTGTTGTGGCCTCTCCCGTTGAGGAGCATAGGCTCCGGATGCGCAGGCTCAGCGGCCATGGCTCATGGGCCCAGCCACTCCACGGCATGTGGGATCTTCCCGGACTGGGGCACGAACCCGTGTCCCCTGCATCGGCAGGTGGACTCTCAACCACTGCGCCACCAGGGAAGCCCAGCATCAGACTTCTTAACAACAGCAACACTGGGAACAATATATTCAAAATTTGGAAGTAAAACTATGGTCAGAGTATCTGAATAGACATCTTCCCAAAGAAGACATACAGATGGGCAACAGGCACATGAAAAGATGCTCAACATCACTAACCATTAGAGAAATGAAAATTCAAACTTCAATGAGATCATCTCACATCTGTCAGAATGGCTGTTATCAAAGAGACAACAAATGACAACTGTTGGTGAGGATGTAGAGAAAAGTGAATCCTTGTGCACTGTTGGTGGGAATGTAAATTGGTGTAGCCACTGTGGAAAACAGTATGGAGATTCCTCAAAAAACTGAAAAAAGAACTACCATATGATACAACAATTCTACTCCTGGGTATTTATCTGAAGAAAATAAAAACACTAATTAGAAAAGATATATGCACCCCTATATTCATAGCAGCATTATTTACAATAGCCAAGACATAGAAGCAACCTAAGTGTCCATCATCAGATGAATGGGTAAAGAAGATGTGGTATATACATACAATGGAATATTACTCAGCCATAAAAAAGAATGAAATGTTGCCTTTTGCAACAACATGGATGGACCCTTAATACCCCAGAGGGTATTATGCTTACTGAAATAAATCAGACAGGGAAAGACAAATAGCGTATGTTATCACTTATATGTGGAAACTAAAAAGTGAAACGAATGAATATAACAGAACTGAAACAGACTCATGTAGAGAACAAACTAGCAGTTACCAGTGGGGAGAGGTAAGGGGGGAGGGACAAGATAGGGGTAGGGGATTAAGAGGTATGAAATACTATGTATAAAATACATAAGCTACAAGGATATATTGTACAACATAGGGAATATAGCCAATATTTTATAATAACTTTAAATGGAGTGTAATCTATAAAAATATTGGATCACTGTTGTACATCTGAAATTAATACAATATTGTAAATCAATGATACTTCAATTAAAAAAACTACAGTTATAACTTCAGAGGGAAGAAAAACTGAATGGAAGGAAAAGTAATCATGTTACTAACTTACTTAGCAGTCAGTAGTTTTTTCATGATTATAATAATGTAAACTCTAAATTCTGATACAACTAAAATTATTATACATCTATGTTGGGTAATGGGTGTGGGTAAATGAGAATCAAATTCTCATTTTTCAGAGTGAGATGACAATAGATAATATCTAAAACTGAAAAGTTAATTTGTGACAGATTATGTCACAGGGAGTTCATGTTATTTAGGGAAATAGAAGCAAACAAGAAATAGCTTAGAGACTTGAAAGTGGTTGCTGTAGGAAGTGGGATTTGGGTAGGTGGAGCCAGGTAGGGGACTGATGTTTGTTTTTTACTAAAGCTTGCAGAACTATTTCACTGTTTAAACTGTATGCATAACTCTGATGAAAATAATGGAAATGAATGGGTCCTTTTCCTAATTCTATGCTTTTAAACTTATTTGACTTGCTTCGTGTTCAAAAACATTTTTTTTTTTTTTTGCTGTACACGGGCCTCTCACCGTTGTGGCCTCTCCCGTTGCGGAGCACAGGCTCCGGACGCGCAGGCTCAGCGGCCATGGCTCACGGGCCCAGCCGCTCCGTGGCATGTGGGATCTTCCCGGACCGGGGCACGAACCCGTGTCCCCTGCATCAGCAGGCGGACTCTCAACCACTGCGCCGCCAGGGAAGCCCCCAAAACATTTTAATGATCATATTAAAGGCTATCATCTATCTTTTAAAGACACAATGAGACCCATCTTTTATGTTTCACTTACAATGTCTACAATCATTACAAAAATTGTTAGGAAAAATAATTCCTATTATTTTCAGTATTTTTATTAAAAATTTATTATATGAGTAATTAATATATATATATTTAATATAAAAAACAGAAAGAATAGTAAATATAACATCAACAACAAATTCCAAAATCCAGAGCTAACTACTACCAATGTGTTAGGTATTTCTTTTTAGTAATGTATTCATATGTCGTGCACCAATTAGGTTTGTGTTTGGCTGCAAGTAAGAGAAAATCCAAATCAACAATAGTCTGAAATACTAAGTTTAACATACAAAGTTCTCTTCCCTTATGTAATAGCAATCCTAAGATAGGTAGTCCAGGGTTGGTATAGTGGTTTCATGAGGTATTCAGGTACATAGGTTACCACTCTGCCATCTCTAGGGTGTGGCCCTCATCCTCATGGTACAAAAGAGGGCTGATAGAACACATTTGCGCATGCTGACTTCGGCAGCCCATATACTAAAATTGCAGTGATACAGAGAAGATTAGCATGGCCCCTGTGCAAGGATGACATGCAAATTCGTGAAGCGTTCCATATTAAAAAAAAAAAAAAAAGAACACATTTGCGCTTCAGGCAGCTTGATATAGGAAAGAAGAGAAGAAATCACCATCCTCTATAGAGAAACTTTCAGGAAGTGTCACTCAACACTTTTATTTATACCTAGTCACATTGTTACAGCTAACTGCAAGAAGGGCAGGGAAATGTAGTTTTCATTCTGAGTAGCCAAGTGCCCTGCTATAAAATTTAGGATGCTGTTGAGAAGGAAAAGGAGAAAACCAGAATTTAGGGTGGGATATTAGCAGTTATAGCAGTCAGAATGTCCAGAGAAACAGAACCAATAGGACATATATATTAAGAGATTTATTTTAAGGAATTGGTCCACAGGATTATGGGGGCTGGCAAGTCTGAAATTTGTAGGGCAGGCTGGAATTCAGGCAGAAATTGATGTTTCAATCTTGAGGCAGAATTTATTCTTCAGGGAGCCTCAGTTTGTGCTCTTAAGGCCTTAAACTGATTGGATGAGGTCCACTCACATTATCAAGGATAATCTCTACTTAATGTCAAGTGGTTGTAGAGGTTATATACACCTACAAAATACCTTCACAGCAACATCTAGATTAATGTTTGATTACATAACTGGGTACCAGAGCCCACCCAGACTGACACATAAGACTAAAGTGTTTATCATTAATATATTACATATACATACATATTAACATCTAACTCCTTCATTTTATTGTGAGCATACCCCAAATCATCAATTTTTTTTTTTAGTTAATTAAAAAAAATATTTATTTATTTTTGGCTGCATTGGGTCTTCATTGCTGCACATGGGCTTTCTCCAGTTGTGGTGAGTGGGGCTACTCTTCGTTCCGGTGTGCAGGCTTCTCATTACGGTGGCTTCTCCTCTTGCAGAGCACAGGCTCTAGGCGCGTGGGCTCAGTAGTTGTGGCTTGTGGGCTCCAGAGTGCAGGCTCAGTAGTTGGGGCGCATGGGCTTAGTTGCTCCGTGGCATGTGGGATCTTCCTAGACCAGGGCTCGAATACATGTTCCCTGGATTGGCAGGCAGATTCTTTTTCTTTTAATACGCTTATTTATTTTATTTATTTATTTTTGGCTGTGTTGGGTCTTTGTTGCTGCACGTGGGCTTTCTCTAGTTGTGAGCGGGGTCTACTCTTCATTGTGGTGCATGGGCTTCTCATTGTGGTGGTTTCTCTTGTTGCAGAGCACGGGCTCTAGGCACTCCAGCTTCAGTAGTTGTGGCTTGCAGGCTCAGCAGTTGTGGCTCGTGGGCTCTAGAGCGCAGGCTCAGTAGTTGTGGCGCACGGGCTTAGTTGCTCCGCGGCATGTGGGATCTTCCTGGACCAGGGCTCAAACCCGTGTCTCCTGCATTGGCAGGCAGATTCTTAATCACTGCACCACCAGGGACGTCCCCAAATATTCTTATCAAACATGATATTTAATAAAATAGCTTAATATCCCAATATATCAAAATAACATTCATTACTATGTTTTAGGACATTAAAATATTATATACATGTGCTTATTTTTAACCATTTCTGATTATTCATTACTTTTCTAAAAGTGAGATTACTGATTCAACAATTATGAAGATTTTTAAGACCCTTATTCCTATTGCCAAAATGCTTTCCAGTAAGTTTGCACTGATTTATACTTACACTAACATATATGAATGCAGTGCCAGTGTCACTGTACTCTAGACATTAGGTTTCATGATTTTATCTTTACAATTAAATAATGACCATATTTTGTTTCTTACCTCTTTACTAACTAGTATATAAAACATTATATCATTCACTGTATTTTTATTGACCATTTCTATTTTGTTAATTTTGTTTTTACTTTTTGCCTAGGTTTCTACTGGGCTGTTAGCATTCTTCTGATTGATATATGAGGTATTTATATATTAAGAATATAAATCATTGTTGTCTCTCTTGTAAACGATTCCTAATTTGCTCTTACTTTTTTCTTATTATAAAGTTTCTAGAATACAAATTACTTAAAGAAAGAAACTATATATACTTCAACTTTTCACTTAGGGTAAACAGTCAATCAAAATTAATAAATATACTATCATATTATTGGTGACTAAAATAAAGGGAACTGAAACATGAAGATTAGATTATTTTCATACACAAATGAAGCATCATTCCCACGGATGAGTCAGGTAACCAGTCATATCTTTCCAAAAAAAGTGCTTGAGAAAACTCAGTATTTTTCCCCTAAGAATTCTTACCTATGTAATATTTTTCTTCATTTAGTAGTAGTATTACTAACTTTATTTTTTTTTAACTTGCTTTTAAAAATCAATTAATTAATTAATTTATTTTTGGCTGTGTTGGGTCTTCGTTTCAGTGCGAGGGCTTTCTCTAGTTGCGGCAAGCAGGGGCCACTCTTCATTGCGGTGCACGGGCCTCTCACTATCGCGGCCTCTCTTGCTGCGGAGCACAGGCTCCAGACGCGCAGGCTCAGTAGTTGTGGCTCACAGGCCTAGTTGCTCCGCGGCATGTGGGATCCTCCCAGACCAGGGCTCGAACCCGTGTCCCCTGCATTGGCAGGCAGATTCTCAACCACTGCGCCACCAGGAAGCCCAGTATTACTAACTTTAGAGTCTCCTGACTGAATTGTGGTTTCTAAGATGTCAAGTCAACATTATGTTCAAATAAATTTTAAAATTATCAGTAAGATCATTTTAATGAATGAATTAAACAATGATCTTATAAGATGACTTATTTCCTGCTTCTAAAAAAATTTAAAAATGAAAAAGCAGCAAATAAGGCTTTGTGATGGCAGTAATAGCTGTTTGACACTGACATGCTATAAATAAATCTGTGTGATAATATAAACTGACTCAGGCATTTGTGATGCACATGACAGCTCAAAATGATTTCATTTCCTCAGTAGTTTTTAGATTTTCTTATTTCATTGACTATGAAAAGTACAGTCAACCCACACACTGTTCTTGGATTGATTTTAATGTAACCTGCCCAGAATTTTAGGTTGATTTTCAAAATTAGAAGTGAAATTGAATTCTAAGCAAGGTAACTGACTTGACCAATAATTTAAACTTGTATAGTATAATAATACTTGGAATTGTTTCTCTACCTTAATATATTTCAATTGCTCAGTTGAATCTAATTGACTCCAATAATTTTTTATGTTGGCAAAGCATCTAATTAGTTTTCATTCATAGTTCCTAAGTAATTAAAATGTTTAGTGGATAGTCATTTATTTACTTATAATAGTCTCACTTATCAAATTTATTACTTATTAAATGTATTCATATTTTCAAAAACTCTTTTATGGTTCTTTTTCTATGCTGCTTTGAGTCTGGTTAGACATCTTTTGATTGTTTACCAGCCATCTGCATTTTAGTTTTTGTTAAAAAGAAAAAAATTTCCCCCCAGTTTATCTTTTGCCTCTTCATTCTGTTTATGATATCTGGGGCATATATTCATTCTAAAATTTAAATAACCAAATTAACAATCTTATATTTTATGTTTTGGAGTTCCATGTGTTTTTTCTGGGTTTCATGTGCTTTCTTCTTTTGTTGTTTTTTTTGGGGTACGCGGGCCTCTCACTATTGTGGCCTCTCCCGTTGCGGAGCACAGGCTCCGGACTCACAGGCTCAGTGGCCATGGCTCAAGGGCCCAGCCACTCCGCGGCATGTGGGATCTTCCCGGACCGGGGCACGAACCCGCGTCCCTTGCATCAGCAGGCGGACTCTCAACCACTGCGCCACCAGGGAAGCCCTCATGTGCTTTCTTACTGCAGGATTATATTAAAGTATCACACGTTTTCCTTTTTTATCTTTTTTCTTTTCATTGAAGTATAGTTGATGTACAATATTATATAAGTTACAGGTGTACAAAATACTGATTCACAATTTTTAAATGTTATACTCCATTTATAGTTATTATAGAATATTGGCTATATTCCCTGTGTTGTACAATATATCTTTGTAGCTTATTTTATACATAATAGTTTGTACCTCTTAATCCTTTCCCCCATCTGGCTCCTCCCCCACTAGTTTGTTTTCTATATCTGTGAGTCTGCTTCTTTTTTATGTTCACTAGTTTGTTGTATTTTTTAGATTCCACAAATAAGTGATAATATACAGTATTTGTCTTTCTCTGTTTGACTTATTTCACTTAGTATAATGCCCTCTAAGTCCATCCATGTTGTTGCAAATGGCAAAGTTTCGTTCTTTTTTATGGCTGAATAATATTCCACTGTGTGTGTGTGTGTGTGTGTGTGTGTGTGCATGTATTTATATATATATACACACCGCATTTTATCCATTCATCTGTTGATGGACAATTAGGTTACTTCCATATCTTGGCAATTGTAAATAATCTCACCTTTTCTTATAGTACTTTTTGGCATCATTGTTTCAAGTTAAATTTTGGTATCTATGGAGATGATTTTTCTATATTTGACCTATTAATGTGGATATAGTATATGAATAGGTTTCCCAACCTTAAATTGTCTTACACTCCTTAAATAAATTGCCACATATTATTTTAATATATTTCTGGATCTTTTAGGAATTTTGCATTATTATAAGTGATATTATTCCATAATTTTCTCTTTTATGCTATCTTTAGTTAAATTTTGGTGATCATATTATGATGGCTTCTTAAATTGCATCTGGAAGCTTTCTTCTTTCTCCAATATGCCAAAATGATAGATCTTGAATGCTTTCTCAGTTTCTTCCAAGGCTAAAAATCTGTGTAGATTTTCTGTCTTTTTTTGAGCCTGTTTTGGTAATTTATATATCTCTAGAAGTTATTCATTTCATCCAGGTTTTCTACTATATTTATATGTAGTTGCATAAAATACTACCTTATTAATTTCTGTTGTTTCTTCTGTCTAATATTGTGTACTTATGCTTTTCTCTCCATTAAGCTAATGTGTGGGTGGTTTTGTTTTTAAGAATTAGCCCTTAGATTTATCAGTTTTATTCTTTTTCTGACTTCTAATTAAGTTCCACTATTGCCTGTATTAATTCCTTTCTTCTACTTTCTTTGGATTCAATTTAATGTTATTTTTCTAACTTCTTGAGATTGTGTTGTTCTCTATAATTTATCCAGATCAGAAGACTGTAGGAAAGTATTCTATTTACTTTCTTGACTTTAAAATTAGATTATGCATGTTTTGAGAGTTTGGATCATCTAAGTAAAAGGACAATTTTGTAAGAGTGTTAGACATCTTCTTCCTTAAGCATGTAATTGTTTAAGTGCAGGTATATTTCTATTTTAATTTTTTATCTAGCTCTCTTGCCTGACTGAAGTTGACCATAAATTGAATAAAAAGAGGTAAGCTTCAGAACATTTTATTTGAAAACCTTTTAGGGAAAAATACTGTATTTTTTGGTGTGGAAGTATTTTTTCCTAATATCTTCCTGATTTGGAAATGTATTATTTAATTGATTAGGATAATGTTATCATAAAATATAGAATCAGAATAGAATTGAAATTCTCAGATCAGAATTAAAATTCTTGTGATAATACTGGCTAAATTTGGAAGTAATTAAGAAACCATTGTGTGTAAGATGAATCACAAACACTGAAAGTAACTCATGCAATATTAACATGATAGAAACATATACTTCTCATATCTAACTAGCTGGATTCAAAGTAGTCTTAATATAGGAATTTATAGTATAAATAATATACATATCACTGGAGAAGAGTATGTAGATAATTCCAATCCCAAAATAGCTCCTGCAATAAATAAATCACTAAATTGAGACAAACCAAGTTCCCACCCCCCTACTCCCCCCCACAAAAAAAAACACGAAGAAACAAAACTAGCAGTACATGGAGTGGTGAGTGGAAAGATCATAGTTTGTTGGGTTTCTGAATTTTGAAAGACATATTATATACCTTGGTTGTCTCAACTGCATGTCAAATGTGACATGTCCAAATTGAAAATTATCTATTTTTCAACTACAAAGCATCAGCCTTCCATTTTTTACCTATTAGAATTCTGGGGTATGAAGAGGAATCACCTTTATCCCTTCTTCCAAGTCTTCATACTCAGTTGGTAACCACATCTTGTTCATTCTACCTCCTAATTTTCTCTCAAATCCATCTTCTTATTTCTATCTTCGCCATTTTTTCCTCAGTTTGGGTCTCTTTTTCTCCTTAATTATTCCAATGACCCCTTTACAGGTCTTCTTTCTGCCAGTCTCTTCTCTAAGATACTTTTCCACACTATGCAGCTAGAATAATCTTAATAAAACAGTCCTGGACTTCCCTAGTGGTCCAGTGGTTAAGACTACATGCTTCCAATGCAGTGGGTGCAGGTTTGATCCCTGCTCAGGTAATAAGATTCCACATGCCGCACAGCAAGGCCAAAAACAACCCAAAAACAACAAACAAAAAACAGTCCTATAATATGTTTACCTTTGATTTAATATATTTAAAATATTTAATATGTTTGCCTAAATGGCTTTCCCCGTCCTTGGCATGGCTTACAGGTTCTTCATGTCCTGGCCTTCCTATACTTTCCAGCTTTATCTTCCTCTACTGTTCCACATGCATTTAGTGCTTTAAACACCTGAAGTTCCTTGCAGTGCCCTGTATCAGTTAGTATTCTTTGTGCTTGATCCCACCTTCTCCTGCCTCTTCCTTGATGGCCCCTGATTCATTGATTATTCCCAACCTCTTATTTTCAAAGTGCTAAAGTTACTTTTATCTTAAAAACAACAGTAACTTCAAGCTACCACTGTCTCTTTTTCAGTCAGGCTCCTTAAAAGAACAAGTTCTACTTCTTTACTTCCTGTTCACCTTTCAACCCACTGTAGTCTAGTTTCTGTCCTTACTACTACTCTAAAGAAAACACCAATTGACAAAAACTACCAATAAAGTCCTAATGTCCAAATCCAATGTACTAGTCTAAGTGTGAACCTTGACATTTCAAACAGCATTTGGCACTGTTAACCGCTACTACTTACCTAAAAACAAACATACTTATTTTTCTGTGCCTTGTAGAAAACATGAAAAATATGAGTTAAAAGATAAAAATAATAATCACCACTTAACCATAACCACTATTAATACTTATTTCCTTCAAGTCTCTTTTTCTATGTACTTGTAAGTATAGAAAATTGGATGTTATATTTATAAATTAATATTCTGGGTTTTTTTTCTTATAAGTTTCTTCTCTTGACATGAAATAGATGTTTTGAAAACAATTTTAATCATTTCATAATGTGTTATATAGATGTACCATAATTTAGCCTTTCTGCTGTTGACATTTAGCTAGTTTTCAGTTTTCACTTATATGTCTAGCTCTCTGACAAACATTTTTGTAGACAAATCTTTGTCTCAGATTCTTCTTATTTCTCAATGGCAGGTCCCAAGAGGGGAAAGGACTAGTTTAAGGATATAAAGTTATAAACATTCTTGACATAGATTGCCTAATTACTTCCTGGAAAGGTAATTTACACTCCTACAGCAACATACAAGGATCCCAAACTTACCATTCTCTTGCTAACCTTGAATTTTTTTTTAAAAACTTTTAAAAATCCTTGCCACTTTGATAGGTTAAAGTAGAATCTCAGCCTTGATTTGCCCTTCTCTGATTAGTGGTGATTATACATTCACCACTGTCTCCTCTTATCTTTGGCCTCCTAGTTCTCTTACTTCTGAATATTCCTTTTCAGTCTCCTTCTTCGGCTTTTCTTTTTCTGACTATTTCACAGTATTTTGTCCTCAGCCTCTTGAATGTCCCACAGGCCTCACAAACTCAGTGTGTCCTAAACTGAACTCATCCCCACTCCTGAGCTTGCTTCAATTTTTGGCTAATGACGTCATCCACAACCCAGGCACTTCAGTCAGAATCCTGAGTCTTCTAAGATGACTCCCTCCTCTCACCCAAAATCAGTTTATCCAGTCCACATCTTAAATCTAATATGGCCACTCCTTCTATCTCCACAGCCATTGCCCTAGTTCAAGCCTTTATTATTTTAACACTCATCACTAGTCTACCTGCCTTGAACCCTGTTGTACATACTGCTTCAATTGTACATACTGCTTCCAGAGTGATGCAGATCTGATCATGCTCCTCTCTGTACTGTATGTCCCTGTCCAACTTCATCTCTTGCCCTCCCCATCCATTCCCTTCTACTCTTCAGCCACATGGAACAAGAATTCCCCACTGCCTCTAAACTCTTCTTGTGCCGAATATGCCTCTTCCTTTGTCTTGTGAACACTTGCTAGTCCTAAAATAGTAAAGGAGCCTATCCAAGTATCATTCCATC
Source organism: Phocoena phocoena (assembly GCF_963924675.1). NCBI lineage: Eukaryota > Metazoa > Chordata > Mammalia > Artiodactyla > Phocoenidae > Phocoena > Phocoena phocoena. The sequence goes on along the minus strand of NC_089219.1, from coordinate 81,432,480 downwards.
ATTTCTCTCTCCTGTGTACACTGATTACACTTCATACAGAGCTTTATTTTGACACAACTTAAAAAGTTTTAACAATCTCTCACTAAACTGAGATATTCAAGGACAGATACGATGCCATTCATCTTTTAATACCCAGAAATATCATGGGCCCTCAAATATGTGTGGAATAAATGTTATTTTTGATAGCAATTAAAAAATTCCTTTCTATCTTCTGCCACCATATCTCAATCTACCTAATGTCTCTGTTACCAAATCCTCTTCCATTCCCCATTTCTAAGGTTGACAAAACGATTGTAATTGCATCTTGAGATCTGAGTGCTTCTCCAAAACAGGCCATCTTCATTACTGCTGACAGTTATCTTTCTGAAACACCTGGTTGTGTTACCTAGTAACTTAAGAAACAAGTTTGATGACTACCCATTGTGAGCAGTAGGTGGTTATTTCCCCAAGAATGTGCAAACAGATTGTCCAGGGAGAGTTAATAATAAATAAATGAATGCATAATGGAAAGAGACATGATGCCTACCAAATCCAGAGCTTTGACTATTTAAACATTTAAGCATAGTATTTTAATAACTTCCAGAATCCAACTCCAACTCAGCTTTTTAGCCTTATCTTCTACCACTCTTTGTCTGCATCCTCAACACACATCCTGGTCACCATTCCTTAAGGTGCTCCTATGTCTAGATTGCCCTATCAGCAAGCAAATTCCTACTCATCCTTGAAAGCCAGCATCAGCTATTACTTGATTGCTCCAAGAGATGGTACAAAGGGGCTTTAGACTCTCTCCATAATCTTCATCAGTCCTCCACCAAGAACTCAAATTTTTAAAAAAATATGATTTTTTTTTGTATGGATGGAGTTTTTGAGTCTTAGGTAAACTATGTATAAAAGCATGTTTTAAAAACGTTTGTATTTTTATTGATCTGTAACATACAATCTAAGGAAAAGCAAAGTACTTCCTATAAAAGTTCATCTTCAAGGCAAGTTGCCTGGCCTACACTTCCAACTAGATTGCAGCCACCAAGCCCCTTTATAGAAATTCTGAAGCTTTACTGAATATTACTTGCCCTTAAGAAGCTTTCTCTAATCTTTTCTTCCTGACAATCTGTTCATAGCTTTTCCCTCTGAGCTATTACAACTCTGACCATATACAATTGTTATCTTACCAAACAATAGCATAATGTGTTATTTCTCTCTTAGTTTCTTCCACTAGGGTAGCTCATCCAGGGTAAGGATGCTACATCAGTCTCCTTATGTATAAAATAAAGATAAGACATATCTCATAGAACTGTTGTGAGAATTAGATGTTAATGCATATTTAAAGCACTCAGCACAGTATCTAACATTTAATACGTGTTAAATAAATTTTAGTAGTTATTTTTCAGTATATGTTTGTTGAATGATAAAGAACTAGCCCAGAGTCCTGCAGGAAACAGACTGGTAGATGTGTTGTTCACAAAAGGGCATGATAAGAAAACACACATCCTGAAATTACCTAAGAGGTCATACTTAAGGACTTAAGTCCTTCCCTACTATCTATTTGCAAATGTGACATGAAAGAAATGAAGCTTCGATTATAAATTTGTGAACTTCTGAGGTAGTTTATTAAAAATAACAAAACAATTTCACATTTGGAGAAAAAGAAAACACACTGTCTTGGAAATCTGTGCTGTTTCTGACTCTATCATATATTATTTCTTTATGCTACAAACTATCTATGAATGAATTTGTTTTCAGATTTTATGATAAAAGTCAAATGAAGTGTGTTGTGTGGTAGAAATAACATCTAACTGAAATTAAGGAATACTGGATTCTAACTCACAAATCAGTGTGGGACCCTGGGCAATTTTAAAATTCCTCTGGGCTTCAGAGTCCTCCTTGGGAATTTGAAGGGATTAAACTAACCTCTAAATTCCCATCCAGCTTTAAGACACAAAGTTCTTATAATACTGTTTTTGACCTTTTTCTTATATGGTTTTCCCTCCTCATTAGAAACTGAACTCTTTTGGGTGGCAGGAATCAAACTTTATTTATCTTCACACTTCAGTGCCTAGAACAAATGTGTTTCTTGACTGTTTGAATGAATGAGTGTCCCTTGCAGAGCTTCTAGTTAAAAAAGGTATGGTATAACAGGTTAGTAGCTAATGTTAACATTATTATGTTATTATATAAGAATACCAAATGATTGTACATTAATATAATTGTTGATATTCAATATAGTTACAGGTTCTCTCTAATGTTGATCATTTGTTGAAAACTTTGTGAATTTATTATTTTTTTATTTTTATCTTTGGCCGCGCTGCACGGTTTACAGGATCTTAGTTCCCTGCCCAGGGATTGAATCTGGGCCACAGCAGTGAAAGTGCTGAGTCTTAACCACTGGACCACCAGGGAATTGCCCGAAACTTTGTTAATTTAGAAAAGGAATTCTAAGCCAAAATATTTCCTTCTGATCTATTTTAGAGAAATTATGAGTTAGTTACAAAGCTTTGAGAGGTGCCAATTCTACTAAATCCCATCACCCTAAGGGTAACATCCAATATCAAGTAGGTAACCAAGTGTTCACTCCCCAGTAGAATTTTGTAAAAAAGATGTTTATCTTTGCCTTTCTACCAAAATTACAGACTGGAAGACAATCTGATCAAGGAAATAAGGAACTAGAGCATATAGACAAATGGAAAAAGCAAACATACATGTATGTGCACACACATGCACACAATTTAACTCTATAACTCAATTGACTCATGTACCCATTTTCAAGGTAATATTTAGTGCAGGATTACTGCAGATGCAGTTCAAAAATATCTCTACCATGGAATGAAAAATGGAGAGTGATTAACTATAAAGGAAGTCTATCTAGATAAAACAGATGGACAGTTTTCCCACTTTTTTTCAACAAGGGCAGATGCCTTTCTGCGGATATATCCCAAAAAGAGTTACAGGAAATTCCACTTCTCCTGTTTTAGCAAAAATGTCAGTGAAATTTGAGATGCATTTACTTGACAATTTCCTGGACCTGAATTGTTGGGAAAGCGAAGGTTTTTTCTAATTATTAAGCTATCAGCCTCAACCATACCAACCTGCGTTTGAATGTTAAAAATTAACTCTACATAAATTGACACAAGCACAATAAGTTTTTTTATTGTTAAATTATGGTTACCATATGCAGAGCAAAAAGTAAAGGGACTGTTCTACTTGTGCATTCACATTTTAAATTATTGAATGATAAACAAGTAAATGAATGATCAGTTAGGAAAGGAAAACTAAAGCAAGGGTTTCCTTACAAGTCTTCTAATTTCTCTAATAATTATAGAAAACATGCTCAAGATTTTTAGAAAAACACTTTTTTCTACATGTGATATATTAATAAACAAACTATGTTTACTTCAATAAATTGGAAAGACTTCCTCAATATTAAGGATAGTCTAATAGGCTAATGCAGTTATCATTTGGATATAATATAAGCATCAAAAAAATAAAGTGGTGGCATAGTTTAACATTTTCCAAGGTGTTAATACTCTTAATGCTGAGTTTCTAGTTCCAGAATTGTCCATTCCCCTTGGGGTGAACAATCCTCAGAGGAAAAACTAGCCATGGTGATGCTTGCTGAGGAATCATCAAATGGAGACGTTAGTTCACTCCATCTGTTTAAAGTGTCAACATGTGCTTTACCCTGAGGTTTTGAGCTGTCTCGTGCTAAAAGTAGTGTCTGATTGATTAGATACTGTGCTAAATTTAAGTCTTCAGGAATAGAATTTGTAATATTTAAGTTTGAATCCTCTTCAGAGAGCAGTTGCTTTAATAGCGTCCAATCTTGTTTTGCAAAGTGTTGCTCATCTTCAAAATCCATGTCCGTAACATGTGTTTCTGATTCCATTTTCTGCTCAAATGCTTCTGTTACATCCATCTCATATATTGGAGAGAGGGTTTTTGAAGGCCGATGGTCATACATGTAGTTTTGTGCCACTGTGTCACAATCATCTATGTCTCCTGAAATAATTCATAATACTAAACAATGTAAAAACTGCACATGTTGGTACCCCTCAGAGTTCTGTAGAACAATATTAACACAATATAACAGTTATTGTCCAAAAAAAAAACAGAGAATGGGAAAAATAACATTTATACAAAATTGACAAGATTTCTGAGGCATTTCTTTTTCTACATTTGAAAAAAAAAACTCAAAGGTAATGTTTAGCAGCAAAATCAACATAGGCAACTAACAATAATTCTCCAGTTTAATTTGAAAACTTGTGATACAGAAAACAGAAATTATTTAAACATAAACAGAACGCGCACATGTATCTAATTCACTATAATAGAAACTTAAAGAGAAAATAAGAGGCGGTTATTTGATGGTGACTTTTAAGGTAAGTCAGTTTCAAAGGGAGAATAAATACATTTTATCTAAAGACTTACTTTATCTAAAGACATATATTACACATGCAAAGGAGGATGCAAGCAAGGACAAAAAAAAGTACAACTTTAAAGAGTTCTCTATTCTTGTGATTTTGCTGAACAGGGACTACTGATAAGTATTTTTCTTAGTTCTGGTATACATTAGCTACTCAGTCAGCCACTATTGCATATTTTAAATGTGGGTCATGGTTCAAATTACTATAATAAGGAAGACAAACACACAAAACAATTAGACAGGAAACCATCTATACATATGAAATAAGCTTGGGATTGGGATTTTTTCATATATTATCATTGCTTCTAAATATAATCTCTTTTAGGAAATTTATCTTTTTACTTGAAAATTTTAGAATAGAATTATAGTGATCCTGAAAGTCTTAATCTCTGTAAAATGTATATAAATTTTAATAATTAATCTAGTTAAAATAGTTCAGTGCTTTTAGTTACATATTACTATACTTATTGCACAGCCCTCTTAGATATATATTAGCATAGTTCATAAATCATATCCAATGTATAATAAAATTTCTAATAGTCAATAATTCCTATGTTAAATTAGACATAAATAACTAAATAATAGCAAACTAAGTTTTTCCCTTTATTCTTTCATGTAAAATCTCTTAGTAGGTTAGCTCTAATAAACCACCCAAATTTTTACTAGATATGAATTTTTCACTAAGATTTTAAGTGAACAATAAAGAGTAACTAGCTATTTTCATTCTATTAAGAAATTTCAGTTTTCATTTAAAATTTGAATCTGTTGCTTAAGTAATTATTCTATCTAACTAAAATATAACATTCAGGGCTACCTACAACTTTAAAATTCTATAAACTCATTTTCTTATGGATTTAGCATTTCTATATCTGTACATTACCTGCAGATAAAGCAATATTAGCTTTCTTGGTAGCTGCAGAATGGCTCTCTTTCACTTGACCTTCTGGAGGCAGAACTTGACTCCAATAAGAGTCCAGAGATTTTGTAGAGCTGTTCTTTGGTATGTCAGAATTGGGGTCTCTTTGATGAAGTTCCAGATGACATGGTCTTTCTTGAGATTTTATATCACTATCTGAAAGTTTGCTGCGTGGCTGAAAGTCATTAACCACATTGCTTCCACTGTTTACTTGTTTATCTTCTGGAGGAAGCTGTCTGCCTCCTCTGGACAGGACATCTGTTGTGCTCTTTTTTTCTGTGGCTGAAGCACTCTGTTTATCTTTTCTTGAAGAGTCAATGCTACTAAGACCCAAGGGAGAGCTTTTGTTTTTATATACACTATTGGCTTTCTCTTGTCTACATTCTAAAATACTACCTTTACTTCCTTGTGAGTATCTGGAGTAGCAGACCCTTCCGTGAGGTTCATGAGAAACACCATCAAAAACATCAGAAGGTGAAGGCGAATCTACAGAAGGCTGAAAGGGAGCATGGACTTCCCCTTCATCAGATCCTAGTTCTTCACATTCATCTACCGAAAGTAAAACTGACCTTTTAAAATCTTTAGTTGCACGAAACTCGTGACTTTCATTTTCAGTTGCATCTTCAAAAGCTAAATTAATTATTCCCTGAAACTGCTGAAGAGCTGGGTTAGATGTAGAGAAATTTTCTGCAACATTTTCAGCTTCAGACCTTTCATCTTCTGTTTCATCTGCTGAGGAAGAAACCTGATCTACTTCCTGAGCAAACTGGATACTGCCTCGTGGAATATTTTCTTTTTCCCTAGGGTGGACTCTTGTAGATCGAGACCAAATTTCTGGCCTTTTCCTAGGAATCTCATCATCACTTGTCGAATTAACTTGGAAAAGATCATTACTACTTTGCTTTTTCATTTTCACTTCAATTCTTAAGTTACTATCATATATTTTTAATTCTTCAGGAGTACTGGTGTCACTGCTACTTCTTCCAAGAAAATCATGGCACAGCATAGTGCCACATTTAGAAATACCCCTGTCATTTGACCCATCATCATCCTGAGACCCTCCAGCATCATAGTCTTCAGATCTAGGCTTTATGTCATCAGAGGATGTTGTAGCACTGCCACTGTCAGACTCAGGACTCTCTCTCTGATGCAGAACACTGGTACTCAAATTCCAGTGACTCATGAATGGAGCTTCTGGAGTTTCATGGCTCTCTGGAGTTTCTGTTGTTTCCATGTCTTTAGGAGAATTTTTCCCTGGTATTTGTTCCAAAAAACACTTGGAGGAAGTATTTGAGTCTACTGTAGCATGTTTGTCTCCATTCATGGCAGAGTCATCAGAAAACTGATGGGGAATTGTCTGTTCTTCCACATGAATTCTAGATATTCTGTCAGCTTGACCAGAATTTAAGGTACCATTTGTCTGTTCAGGAACACAAGGTAAAACATCTTTCACACATTTAATGTTTAATTTTTTGTTTGTATCTTTTCTCCCTGCTTGCTTCTCCCTAGCTGACACTGAATGGATTTGCTCTACATTTGTTGAGTCTAGGTCACAAACTGAATTAGAGCTCAAAGAGTTTTCATTTGGATTTGAAATCATGGATTTTAGAGCAGTGGTGCTATAAAATTCTGGATCTACATTATCACTCTCATCAGAATGACAATGTATTTTAACTGTGTTGCATTGATCTGTTTTTTTGTGACCAGAAAAATTTGTTTCACTTTTATCTGAACAAATCTGTTTTGATTCCAGTTCATGTTTTATTAATTTATCTAGATTTGAAATATTTTGGCATTCTAACACCAACTTCTCTTTTTCTTGATTGTTTAATGGCTTTTGTGGGTCAAGTATGCGTGGTGACTGACATGCTTCTGTATCACTGATTTCGGCTGTGAGATTAATTAGAGGTTCATGAGGCTTCTGTTCAGAAACATTGCCTTTGTTATTATTATCACGAAGCACACTTTTCTGGACAACAGATGGTTCACTTTTTAAAGGTCTCAGAGAAGAAGGCTGAGTCTTCAATATAACCTGTCCAGGAAGTGTTTTCTGTTTTGAATCCTTATTATTCAAAGTTTCACCTTTCTTAGATTGATTTAGGTTTTTAGGCATTGCTACTATTTTTGCACTAATCTTAGGTGATGTTGTTTGTCCTTGCTTGACAATTTTTCTCTTAGGTGTTTGTTTATCTGTAGTTACACTGTGGTCCAATTTTGTCACATTTTCATCAGACTGCCTTGAAGACCCTGAAGATTTTACTGAATGTGGTGACTCTCCTTGGGATCCTAAGTAAAGAAAATTCAAAAATATACCTTCCAGTTTGTGAGTGAAATTCAATATTTGTTTTTAAATCCCTTTAGAAGAAATAAAATAGATAACAATGAAATGGTAACATAATGATCAAACGGACAATTACAAATTAGGCGTTAGTGATGTGATAAAATAAAAAAAATTTATTACAAATATAGAGGAAGTATTCCAGTATCTTAAGTAAAATTATTAAAATACGATCTCTCCTCCTCAAGTAAAGAGCATTGATCCTTATGCCAGAATTGGATTTGCATAAATATATGGGGGTAGAAAAATCTGATTTTCTTATGCCAAAAGAGCAGTAGGGGTCTTTCTTCCCTTTGAAGTTCTAGGGGGAAAAACAGACTGTTCCACATAGCTGAAAAGCAGAATCAAGCTAAAGCACAAAATAGAAATGTTGAAATTGTTGCCATTTTTTTCCTCAAACAGTAACAAAGGTAATTTATTTCTCATAGCCAGATCATTATTATTGTAGGTCATTAGGGTTAACAACTTAGATCTGCAGTTGAAACTAAAGCTGGTAACTGGAAAGAAAGAGGATTAATTTTGGGAATTCATTTGTTTATAATTGTTGAAATCCTAGAGATGATATTTTGAGCATTTAAATCTGTCAAACAGAATTATCAAATCTTTTTAAATGTTTAATTTTTAGCTGTCACTAGAACATGAATTACTTTTCTCTGGCTTACTTTTAAATTTACTGTCAGTATTAATTCATTACCTACCTCAAAATTGGTTTTAGCATTTTACAAACTGCTCTTACATATGTGAATGCTTAATGCATAAAGCAAATTAATTTTTAAAATCAGTTATTATATTAGCAAATTATGCAATCTGATCAGTATTCTTCTCTTTATTAGAATATGGAAAAACAACAGGCATAGCACAGAGCCCAGAGGGAAAATTCTTCCTCCCTACGTATTACAGCTCTCTAGATTGTACCATTACTTTTTAAAGAGCTCTTTAGTGTTGGTTTTGCAGATGGAATTCTTATATTTATCAATGAAACTTTGAAGAAGCACAGGTATAATACACAGAAGGACCAGAAATGCAGATAACCTAGTGACTCCCTTAATTATTTTTTTCACAAAAGAAAATAAAAACTAAACTCACACCCCAAAATACCAAAATACTTGTCTGAAAAGTGGAAGAATAAAATCTCATCTCTAAAATATGAAATGAATGTAAAATGAGTGAAACCACGTTATACTTTGCTTATTTGTTGCTAAAGTTCCAGAATCAGAGTTCTGCTTATTCAATTTAAACAAGGAAGTAATACCTGGGAGTATTTCAACTTTACCTTGAGTTTTAGCAAGATTAACTGTGGCATTCTTTGTCCTCTGCTGAGCTGTAGCACATCCATTGCCATTTCCTCTTTTCTTTAAAATTGCCTGTGGTACTGGATCACTGTATCCTTTGCTGGTGACCTTCTTTAGCACACTAAGAAAAATTATTTGCGTTCAGTATTACACTGAGATTCCAAAACATAATTTTTTAAAAGACCCATACATGAAATATATTTTTCACAATACTGTAAATCAACTATACTTCAATTAAAAAAAAATTTTTTTTCTCAAAGAAATAAAAAATATATCTCTTTTCTGAAAATAGAAAAAAACCATAGGTTCTTAAGTGTTTAAGTTTATAAAACTGTAGATCAACTATGGTAAAGCAATGCATAATAAGGTGCCACAAGTATAAATTATTCTTCTATCATTTTGTATCAGTCGTCATTTTATATAATAAATAAGAAAAGTTTTTAAATATCATTATGTAAATATACTAAATTTTCTAACAAAGGAAAGATATTTTAACAATATTTAGCTAGAAGTTAGTATATAATTAACTTCCAGAGAAAGCTGATGTCTAGGTAAAACAATGAATGCTTACCTGTTATTTATATTAGTTTCTTGTTCATGAATGCTTTTTTTATTGGAAGTTCCATTGGTAACTTTTGAAACAGGTCGAGATTTTATTGCTATAAATTAAGAAGAGTGAGCCATGAGATTGAGGAATAAATATGTAATAAGTATGTATAAATTCACTGGTCATACACTATATACAAAATTAAATGTTACGGTGAGAAAAACTGTTTTTTCTCAGTTTGCATGAATATATGTTACTAAAATCTTTTTGCATTTGAAACTAAATAAAAGTCGAAACATAGGTTCATTTTTTTCTAGGAACTTTAACTGTTCCTAAAAAGCTCCTCAATAGCTATTAAAAATTAGAGTGTTAAAACCCACCTACAGTGGAAGTTTTGATACTTTCTACACTGTTTTTCACAGTCTGTCCTGGAGAGTCACAAAGGGAAAATTTATGACCAGAAGCCTTCTCTTTTATTGACCCATTTTCTTTTGGTTCATCCAGACAGTCAGTGGAAGTCCGTAATTCCATACTTGAATTTGTAGATCTGCTGGAGGGCCCTGAAATCCTGAGGCATGGAGAGTCTTTGCCTGTCACTTTCTTCGAAGGCTTTGCTTTGGCATGCACGTTTAAGTTCCCAGTGAGTACCTTGGGTCTGGCACCTGTAATTTGACCTTCCTGATTTCTCACTCCTTTTCCATTTACTGAATTTTTCTGTCCATTTGCTGCTGCTGCTGCTGATCTTTCCACAACTTGTCTAGGTGACATGTTTGCTGACTTTGCATTATCACCGTTTTCTGTTTTGGGCTTTATTATAGGTTTGGGCTTTCCAGAAACATTTTTTCCCACAGTTTTTAATTCTTTTGTACTCTTGGATGCGGTTTTTGTACCATCCTTTTCCTTTAAATCATCATGCTTCAAAGTTTTATTTATAGAATTTCTATTAGTACTTGATGAATGTCCAGATGCTCCTAATCCATCAGATTTCATCTTTTGATTATTAGTAGAGGGATAACTCCAATACTCTTTCTTGTTACTTTCTCTCCAAGATTTGTTTTTTATAGCACCAGGGTCAGAAACTTGTCTCCTTTGCTACAAAGAAGAAAAAAATACTCTGTAACTTGACTGAAGTCTTGGACATAATACTTTATGTTTCAATAGCCAGTTTTTCAAAGAGGAAAAAGCAGCAAAATTCAGATTATGATTTAGGGCCACTTAAAACTTGAATGATCTGGGGTCATTTGAATGTGTCTTTGATCACATTACCCTAATCAAATCTGAAATAAAACATACAAAATTAACAGGAAATTCTACTTTAAAAGGCATACTATTTAACTTTATGAAGTTATGGTAGAGATGAATACTTAATGGTGTCAGGATGCCTTGGGTGAATGATAGCAATATCCAACATTTTTCGAGGGCCCACTCCCAGGTTCTGTGCTCAAATGCTTTTCATGTATCATCTCACTTAATCCTCACAACAATTCTATGAGACAGCTCCTGTTGTTATCTCCATTTCTTCAACAAGAAACTGGGGATTAAAGCAGGTATGTAATTTACCCAAGGCCACATGCTGATAAGGGATTGAACTAGGACTTGAGCTCAGGATTTACTGCTTTAAGCAGGTAATCATCTGTATGTTAATGATTTTCACCAAAAATTCTCTCTTCAATCCTATCCCAAATTCCAGAAATTTTATCACTAAATATTTAATCCTCTGGAAGCAAGGGGGGTGGGGTGGGGTAGGGGTGGGGGAAGCCCCTGGGAAAGAACACATTACACCTGAAAAGTTTTCTTTTTTTCTTTTTTTGGCTGTGCAGCGTGGCATGTGAGATCTTATTCCCTGTCCAGGGATCGACCCCATGCCCCCTACATTGGAAGCACGGAGTGTTAACCACTGGACCACCAGGGAAGTCCCTGAAAAGTTTGGTTTCTGAGAAAAAAAAAAAACAAACCACAACATAGTAATACAGTATTGGTTGTCTGGAGAAAGGAAAAGGGGTTCTAAAAACAGGTGAAATAGATAAAAAAGGGAAAGTAGAAGGGCACTAAAGACAATGCACTTACTTTATAAGTTTGCTTAGAACAACGTTGTATGGAAGGGAATAACAACATTTTAAAAACTGGTAGGAATTACAGAATAAAATTTTTAAAATATATTGCCATTTTTTATATAAATACTCCCTTTTGGAAGCTGTATGAGACAGCGTCTGTGTTGTCTTCATCTTTGTATCCCTTAGCACCATGCCCATCACATACTGGGTACTCAAGAACATGTGATGATGGCTATCAAATCTGAGCACATATTGATATACAGTTCAAGGTCTAGTTATTTCTAAATATGAAAGCTTCTAATTACAATTAAAATTTGTCTAAGATAAAAATAACATAAATATGTGTGTGTCTATATTCACACATACATATGTATATACATAAATAATAAATAACCTAGTTAAGTTTAGCAAAAGCAAGGTATAATAATAAAGGAATCATTAGATTCTTGTTCTAGCTTTGCTTTTAACTGAAGAATAGAAGATAGGATATTTAAGAAATCATTACTAATATCTCTGGGCCTCAGATTACTCATGTCTAGGGGTGGAGACTGGTCCCATTCAGTGCTGTGTACTAGGATTCTCTGTAATACTTATAAAGTTCAAATAGGCTAGGTCCAAATAGGCTAGATCAAATCGTAGCTCAAAAAAAATATTTCTCGGGCTTCCCTGGTGGCGCAGTGGTTGAGAGTCCGCCTGCCGATGCAGGGGACACGGGTTCGTGCCCTGGTCTGGGAAGATCCCACATGCCGCGGAGTGGCTAGGCCTGTGAGCCATGGCCGCTGAGCCTGTGCATCCGGAACCTGTGCTCCGCAACAGGAGAGGCCACAACAGTGAGAGGCCCACATACCGTAAAAACAAACAAAAAAAAATTTCTCTATTTTTAATACCTAAAACCAGGAAGACTCTGATGTTAGACCTCTTCCCACCCTTAAAACTAATCCTTCTTAATTCACTCTATCCTTGAATCTATCTACTTTAAAGCATCATGCTATGGGTGAGATCTGTGTAGTATATGGGGTGCTCTACCCCTTTAGAAATTTCACATTAACATAGTATATCATGGTGAGGATTCAACGTATATGCATTTTTAGGCAATCTATGACTTACATCTACAAAGTTTATGTATGTCTCTTATATACAACTGACCAGTTGGGAATGGTCACCACATGCTATTGACAAAGATAAAGAAAAAAGAGTAACACTCTAAAGCCCTCCTCTTGGGACTTCCCTGGTGGCACAGTGGTTAAGAATCTGCCTGCTAATGTAGAGGACATGGGTTTGATCCCTGATCCGGTAAGATCCCACATGGCGTGGAGCAACTAAGCCTGTGTACCACAGCTACTGAGCCTGTGCTCTAGAGCCCATAAGCCACAACTACTGAAGCCCGTGAGCCCTAGAGCCCACTAGCCATAACTACTGAGCCCATGTGCTGCAACTACTGAAGCGCGCGCACCTAGAGCCCATGCTCTGCAACAAGAGAAGCCAATGCAATGAGAAGCCCGCATACCACAACAAACAGTAGCCCCTGCTCACCGCAACTAGAGAAAGCCTGTGCGCAGCAACAAAGACCCAACGCAGCCAAAAATAAAAAATAAAATAAAAAAATAAAGCATTCCTCTTGGACACACTTTCAGGTCTAGTACTATTCCTTTTTGTTGGTATTATTTTGTTTTACTTTTTATTATGGAAAAATTTAAACATAATCAAAGAAGACAGAACAGTATCATGAATCCCCACATACCTACTACCCAGCTTTAACAACTATCACCTCTTGGCCAATTCTGTTTCATATATAACTACCACCATTTTATTTTGAAGCAAATCCCAGACATCGTATAATTTTAGTCTTAAGTATTTTGGTACCAGCACTCTTCTTAAGCGTTTCTATTTTATCAACTTTCTCCCACCTCTAAAAGATCTCATCTATTTTGGAAGACACACTTATTCATACCACACTTATTGAGGACTTACTACATACTAGACAATTGCACATAAATTATCTCACTTAATTTTCACAATCATCCCGGCTAGGTTTTATTACTCCATTCTACAGATAAGCAAACTAAGACTCACAGATGACAAAGATAATAAAGTCAAGATCTGAACTCTTACGATTTTAAGTCCAGCACTCATTTCAGTACAATGCTGCCTTTCTGAGGAAAACATATTAGCCTGTTTCCTTCCCATTGTGGTTAACAGTATAAACCCTTGGACAACCTGAAAGTCAGGAACTGAGGAAGGGAAATGAGATTTTGTTTTGCTGTAAGGCAAGGAAGGAGGAAAAGCCTGGTTGATAGCAGTTAGTAGATAGAACAGGGGAAAGAAAGGCAGGTAGGCTAAATCATGGTGGCCTTAAAACACACACACACATACACACAAAAAAACACATAGGGTGAGAGGGAACATAGTACATAGAAAAAGTGTTCTAAGGTGCCATTTACTAACATATGTTCTGTGGAACTGTACAACATGCTTAAAAGGGGTCAAGAGGGAGTCTAGTGGTGTTCCATGGTTATAAAATTTGAGGAAATCTTGGGGAAAACAAAATTCAAAAGTGTTCTTTACTGTAGTGTTTCTCAGAGCTTTTAGGTGCTGATGTGCATCGTTAGTGTCTAAGAGGAGCTATGGTGTGTAGCAATTCTCAACCTTAGTTGACGCTAGATGTTCTTAGGTAGAACATATGATGGAGCTAGTATATTATGGAACACACTTAGGGAAATAGTCCTAGGAGGTTTACTAGCAAAAAGCTCCAGCGTCTCACAGTTTCTCACCCAAGACATTTAGAGCTTGACCTCTGCCTCAAGCCATCAGAGCTCTTGGTTGTGGCTTGGAGTTGTGTGAGTTCCTATCTACTGGCTGATAAGGAAGATTCCCAATTCCACTCTTGCAAGGGCGATGTATTCTTTGCATTCCAAACTGGAACTCTCAGTGTATGTCTCCATATCATTGTAATGTGTGTCTAGGTTAGTATAATTTTATGCTTCAAATGTATTATTAAGTGACCATTTTTAAGTTAGCTAGATTGGAACTCTAACCATCATTAATAACATTTTAGGGGAAGAAAAATGTATTTCATGTTATAATGAATATACCAAGTAACGTGTGTGTTGTGTGTGTGTGTGTGTGTGCGCTAAAAAACAAATAACATAAAATTTACCATCTTAACCATTTTTAAGTGGGCAGTACAGTCAGGTTGACTATATGCGCCTTGTTGTGCAACAGATATCTAGAACGTTCTCATCTTGCAAAACTGAAACTCTATCCCCATTGAACAATTATTCCCCTTTTCCTTATCTCCCCAGCCCCTGGCAGCCACCACTCTACTTAGTTTTTAAGAGTTTGACCATTTTTAGTTAACTCATATAAGTACAACAAGTAACTTTTAAAGTGAACACAACTGTACTCTTGGTATTAACTGCCTTTTTCACACCAAAAATCTATTATGTGGATTAAAATCTTAGTATAGAGAAAACCGGGACAACTAAAATCTTCTTTTGTAAAAAGTAGGTTAATTAGAAAAACAGACATGGAACTAGATCTAGAATTCTAGACAATTTCTGATCTGGAATAGTTCCAACATGCTAGTTGCCAAAAAGGTTTTCAAGGAAATAAAAATGGTAGACAATATTTCACTTCCCATACCAGCTAGATATAAAAAATGCATATCATTTAAAAATTTATAAAATGTTCACTTGATTAAAAACGAGACTCAAAATTATTTCCATCCAGAAACAGCTTTAGTTAATGAAAGAATAGATTTTTAAAAATTATTCTGAAATATAAAATGATAAAATTTAAATTACTTGGTATCTTGTTTCATCTGGGCCTGTAAAATTGTAAAAGTTTACCTGAGAGCTGCTGAATATAGGCTTTTTGCCAAGTCTTCGGTCATCACCTTTGTCAAATGCAGCTGTAGGAAAAAAAAAGCAATTTAATTTTACAGGAAGCACTATTATTACCATAGAAGTAGAGGGAAAATAGTATATTAGCAGAAAAAGATTACATTTTGATGGAAATAACTTTTAAAAAGTTGAAACCAATCTAGTACACATAAATAATTCCCTATTTTAGAATTTTTCTTAAAGAACTTCATTTTGAATCTTATTTTCTTGTCCCTATGGATTTTATGTTATTAAAATTAATAAATTAGAAATGTACAGTCTCACAGAGAAGATTTATACATTTACAAAAAGTTAGAATTTTCTCAAGCTTGAAATTTTAGAGATAACCTTTTTAGCTAGTTTTCCAAATTTCAAAAAATTACAGATTTTTTGAAATGTAATATTGAGATATTTTGAGATGTAATATTTTATGAACTATTCAATGGGAGGAAATTTCTATCCTAAAAAATACTAAAATACTCTTAAAAATTTTCTGATTTTGCAGGTATGTCCTGAGGAAGGAGTAAAGAGAAAAAAGATAAGGTTTTGTTGAAAATAAAACGAGACAATCCTTAAACCTATATCATTCTTTTTAGAATTACACAAAATATTCATTTTATAGATTAGGTTTATATGGGAATTATTGGGGAACTCAGTTTATGTTCTTCAAATAAGAATTTAAATGACGTCAGGGAAATATATAGGAATAATGGTATGAGAGCCATAAATATAGTTTAGCTAATGTATTTGTTCCCTTTGAAGGTTATGTAGCTTTAAAATATATTTTGAAGAAATATATACATATATTTTCCAAAATTTATTTTATTTTTATTAAAACAGCTGATGAAAAATACATCAAATTATCTGTAACCCTACCATGCACCTTCTACTATTTCTATTCTATAGGAACTATGTTATAAGACAAAGCAGGATCCTAGAAATAGCATTATAAGGATTGCTTTGTGGTTAGCAAATGACTGCACAAAAATATACAGGTGGAAATTAATACAAGATTTCTCCCAAAGATCAGTAACTCAAACTAGAACGTAAGAAACGTTATAACAAAGACAACCTAGAATTACTCCTTTATCTGGGATTTCCCAATGCAATAATTATGCATAAGTCAGGACTCATTATAATTCAACATACTTAAGATTTTAAAAATTATTTTTACACTGATAGAATGTAATAGATTGAAAAGTTCTTTTTGACAATTAGTTGGATTACCAATAATATTTTGTTTTAGTTATGTGTATATATATGTATGTATTTACATGTATTTTATTTTATTTATTTATTTTTTTTGCGGTACGCGGGCCTCTCACTGTTGTGGCCTCTCCCGCTGCGGAGCACAGGCTCTGGACGCGCAGGCCCAGTGGCCATGGCTCACGGGCCCAGCTGCTCCGCGGCATGTGGGATCGATCCTCCCGGACCGGGGCACGAACCTGTGTCCCCTGCATCAGCAGGCGGACTCTCAACCACTGTGCCACCAGGGAAGCCCCTACATGTATTTTAAATTAGCACTTTGAAGAATTAAGATAAAGAACATTGTTCGGGACCCAACTTAACTATGATATCCTCTAAAAATGGAGAAGAGCAAAGTTTACTCCCAATCAGAAGAGAGTTGAATGACACCTACTCATGGAATGCTGATCTTAGTTTTTTACACTGTATAGTACAGATGAACTGTCATCTAAAAATCAGTACAGAAATAGTCACAAGGAAAATAATTCCAATTTCTAAAGACCTTCTCATGACTTTTGTTTCATGGATTTTGTTGTTTTATTATTTTGTTGGAATTTCTTTGAAAAGTGCTCTTGAGATCACATCTGGCTACACCATCGTGTTATGCTCTTAATGCAAGACAGAGCAAATCATATTTTGATTAAATCATTAAAGAATTTAACATATCCATGTACTATCAAGAATATATTATATCACATATGGTCTCCATGTTTTATAGGACAGAAATGTTGCTTCATAAAATACAGTCTCTTAATTTAAAATGTTTTTAAAAGTATACTTACTGAATCTGTCAATATTTTTCCTAAGGTACCTGCTTTAACCCAAAAATAGTCATGAAGCCATTTTTAGTTCCACACCCTCAATTTTTTATTTTAACATTTTTGAAACAAACACACATTCTGAGCAGTATAAATCTTTTGTTTAATGCTAATATTTCAAATGGTACCTATTAAATGTCAAAGAGCACTGTGCGGCTCCTGAGGGACACTCCGCAATAGCACACATCGTATCACTGAACCAATCGATCATGGAATAAAGCCATCTAATCTAGGCAAAACCACAAGAAAGAGTATCTTATGCAAAAGATGGGAAAGCTTTGTGGAAAAATATATTTTAAAAGGGAGAGAAAGTATGTTTGGTAATCTGTTCTATATGGGTTACATTTTCCTATACTTCTAAATCTATCTAAAAGAATGCTTTTAAGCAAATTTGGCTAGACTATAAAGTTGCTAAGATAAAGTAGAATTATATATGTATATATAAGGAAATGAGTTTCATTTTCTAAGGACAGAAAAAAAGCATGATTTATTAAAACTGCCTAAACATACCAGCACCAGTTTCAATTAGCAAGCAAACAGAAGCAAAGAAACGTTAATCCTATCACTTATTAGAATCCCTTTAAAATATCTCTTGTCACAATTATAAGAATAAAAAATCTCAAGGCTAATATACCTGCTTGGATTTTCTGTTGATCATCTGTGCTCATCAGCTTCCAGCTTTCTGTGTGACGAACAGCATAGAAAGACTGAACCAGGAAGATCCACAGCTTATC
Organism: Phocoena phocoena; assembly: GCF_963924675.1. NCBI lineage: Eukaryota > Metazoa > Chordata > Mammalia > Artiodactyla > Phocoenidae > Phocoena > Phocoena phocoena. The sequence continues at coordinate 81,414,238 of NC_089219.1, read as the reverse complement.
ACGCAGAGCCTGGATCTTGCACGTAAAACCCTGTGTTCAAGCAACAAATCAGCAGCTGGTCAGAGCCACATTGTCATAGCAACCAGTCATTATTCCCTTCCAAATCTACTTACTCCTAAGCTAGATCAATGATGTCATCACTTAGATTTTTAAGATCGTCGGGTACAAGTTATTTATGAAGCCTTGCTCTTTAACAACAGAATTTTATAGTGAACATGAACCTTATCCTTTCAGCATTATCCTTTTAACCAAACACTGTTTTAAACCACCAATGGCCTTTACGTAAATACCTTCCACAGCCTTTTCAAATCAGCTATGACATTACAAGGTCAAATACTCTATGCAGTAATAATAAATATGATGAAATTTTTTATCATTCTTGTTGAACAAATAAAAAATGTCAATAATTTGCCATTAGCTTATTAATTACCATTGATTAACTGCATTTAAAAGTAAGATATATTTTAATTTTGCTTTTTCTCAGTCAATCCAATTTTAAATGATTTTTTTCTTAAGACAAAAATTAAGAACATATTATAAAATTAAAAGACACTGATAATTAAAACTGTAAAACATTCTTTAAAATTCTTTAAGTTTTATATTTAGGAAATTTAATGTAGTGACTGGGGAGAAATACTAAACTTATGCTGTACCAATTAATATTGCTAAGTACCAAACTATGTTTAGAATTAGCCAGCCAAACTTCCAAATTCTAAACTTTTATAATAAGTGTATTTGGAGGTAAATGAAATTTTTAAAATTTTGTATTATGAAAATTCCAAATATACACAGAAGTAGAGACTGTAACCAACCTCCAGGTATCAAACACTTAGTTTCAATGAACCATGCAACATTTAAAACGTGTATATATTTAAAAATCTTAAAACAGTTTAAATATTCTATCATTCGTGTATATATTTAAAAATCTTAAAACAGTTTATTCTATCATTTTAATGAACTTTATTACATCAAATACCATTTCCTTTGTACTGTCAGAGTTCAGTAACGTGTCCAGAGCTGTAAGAAGAGAGCAACTATTCTCCGTGGTAATGTTTTCTTCAATTGCTTTTAAAATTTTGTCCAGCAGATCAGATGTGCTACTCATTGCTTGTGACTATAGAACACAGAGATTGATATTTAATAGGAATATATGTAAATGTGTAAGAAATGTGAAAGTCTGGCATAACAGCAGACCATTCATCATAACTGGCTATATGAAGTCAATCAGAAATCTTATTTCCTGTTAATAATAATAATTATTATCATTATAATAATAAATATTATACTAATCCCTTTCCTCTGTTAAAAATATCGGCACACACACACAATTCTTAAAAGCCAAAACAGTCCTAAAACAGAGCCTAGAAATAAGTTATAAAAGTTCTTTATTAAGTAACTAAATTTAGAGAAAGTGGGTCCGAGTAAGACAGAGAATTTTGCATGAACCATATTTGTATTACTGACCAAAACAATATCTTTATGACTTCAATTTCTAAAATATGGCTTATGCCGATTGAGGGCTGGAGTTGCCAGAGTTACACTGTGCCTTGCCAGGGCACTCAACCTGTCCCCTCCTCCCTTCATTATCTTATGAGCCAAAAATCCTGTCCATCACTGCCCTAAATGCTATGCAAACATGCCATCTGCTATGGAATTTATTTAAGTCATACTAATTTAATCAAAGGCAACCTGAATTTGAAAACTTACATAATTATAATCAGAACACAAAGATGGGACTAAATATAGGATATAATTTTAGATGCAGTACCTGTAAGAGGAGAGCAAAATTTTCACTTTGAATGATCTTGGAGAAGTTTTCTATAATAAATGCAATACATTCTTCTTGAAGCTGAGATGCCATGGTCAGTGCTGCTTCTGTCCACTTCACTCTGGGTAAACTGATGATTAGCCTGTCACTTTCCATCAGAAGAAAAGCAGCATTCTTATCATTCTTATAATTTTGAAAATATTGGGGAAAAAAGTTAGATTACTGCTCGTAAAAATAACTTTCCAAGCAAATTAAATACTTTTGTTTTCTTTTGACACTGCCTGCAAAAACCAAAATTCCAGGTAGCTAATATCTTTGTCATTAGCTTTACATATTTATTAATTCATTCAAAATTATCCCAAAGGGCAAACTTTGAGCTGGAAACAAATCACCTTTAAAAGACAGCTAAAACAAACATGAGAGCAAAGTTATAACTACAAAGAAAAGCTTGACTTCCCTGAGATTTTTCACTACTGAATTAATTGTTGTGCTTATAGATATCATTCATAACTGCATGGCTACACTGACATAGCCTTAATTCTTTTCTGACTATAAAATACATGTTATTACAAATTTAGAAAGGCTAAAAATGACTTATAATCCCCAGTGACTTTTTCTTCCTTTCTAATTAGGTAAGACTCTTCTTTTTATATTATATTATTTATTTAATAATGATTCATTTTTATATCATAGGAAAAAATGTTCACGAATACTGATCTCTATAAAAAATGAAATGACAATTCACAAATACCATGTGCTCTAAGGAAAAGGAAAAAATGGCAACTTAAAATTACTATATTTTATTCATGTTTGATTTCTAATTCTTAAAATGATCCTTAGGAAATAATGATTTATTGAATAAATAGTTATCTGATCGATTGTAGTAGATTGAAAAAAATGGCCACAAATTCTGTGTAGCTCAATTCATCAAGAGGTGGACTCTATTTCCTCATCCCTTGAATCTAAACTGGCCTGTTCACTTGCTTGCACAAGCAGTGGTATTGTGCAAGTTTCAGAGCATAGGCCTCAAGTAGCCTTGCAGCCTCTATCTTTACCCTCTTGGTTCTGGGACCATGAAGCCATGAAGAAGCCTGGTAAGAAAGTATACAGGGAGTGGGAGGCCCAGCCTCCAACTTAGCCACCAGCTGAAAGCAGCTGCAGGACTGAGCTCAGGCAAGATAAGCAGAAGAATCACCCAGTAAATCCACAGAGAATAAATTTTAGTTTAAAGCAACTTAGTTTTGGGGTGGTTTGTTGCACAGCAATAAATAACTAGTAAATCTGGAAATGACAGTGCTTGATCCTCAAGCAGTCTTCCCTGATCTCTATACCTACTTCAGATTCCTTTTACACATGCCATCAGAGAGCCTGTCCCGTCTCTTTAGAGCACTTACTTCATTTGTAATTATTCAATCATGAAATAACTACTTGATTAATACCCATCTCTCTCACTAGGCTGTATGTTTACTGCATGTGAAACCATGTCTGTTTTGGCTCAGCGTTGTAACCACAGGTCCTAGTACAGAACTGAGTCACAGTAGACACAAACATCTGTTGATCTCTGAGCATCAACAGAGACTGAGAGTTTGTAAGCGAATTCATAAGCTAAATTAAGTTTAATCCTTGAACATCAAAACTTTAAAAATTTTACCCATTTACCAAGAATTCTTCTGAAAAGTATTCTATACTTCCCCTGCTTTATTTATTTGAGTAAAAAAATCATACTTTGCTATAATTTGAGTCTTTAAAAAGTTTTTTTTACATTTTTACTATAATTTACCATTATCCTTCCCTCCTTTGGTAACTTCCTGAGTAACTGTGCAGTTACTAAGAGTTTTAGGCAATAAGCCCAATTTGCTCTATTATAGGCATTGTTCTGGTATTAGAGACAAATGTAGAGTATTCAAATAAACTTGGCAGGTATCTACAAAGTGCTTACTATATACATAATGTTATGTGCTCTGACAGCAATATCTTTTTTTTTGGTATTATTAACTTTATTTAAGCTCAGGAAGAAAATCATAAAAGCAATAACTCAGTAGAATTGCCAATCAACCTGTCTCTCCTCAAACAGCAAATGGCCAGCTTACAAGCAATATCTTTTAAAAAATACAGATGTATAGCTGTCATAATTTAGCTTGAAATCTATTGGAAAACTAAAACATGGACATAATGATAACAGATGGTATGTGATCTTATTCCATACTGATCTGAATATATGATAACATTAAATGTTAAGAGTAGCTTAAGGTTCAAAGAAGGAAGAAAATGTAATATACTTCTAGATCAAACACATAAAATTTTATTTTTTTTTTAACATCTTTATTGGAGTATAATTGCTTTACAATGGTGTGTTAGTTTCTGTTGTATAACAAAGTGAATCAGCTATACGTATACATATATTCCCATATCTTCTCCTTCTTGCATCTCCCTCCCACCCTCCCTATCCCAACCCTCTAGGTGGACACAAAGCACCGAGCTGATCTCCCTGTGCTATGCGGCTGCTTCCCACTAGCTATTTTACATTTGGTAGTGTATATATGTCCATGCCACTCTCTCACTTTGTCCCAGCTTACCCTTCCCCCTCCTCGTGTCCTCAAGTCCATTCTCTATGTCTGCGTCTTTATTCCTGTTCTGCCTCTAGGTTCTTCAGAACCATTAAAATATTTTTCTTTTAGATTCCATATATAAAAACACATAAAATTCAATAGTTAACACATGGTTCAAATTTCAAAACTATATAAAAGGCATCACTAAGAAAAGTCACCCACTCCTTCCTGTCCCTGGCCACCTATTTTCCCTTGTCCCAATCAATATTATTTATTTTCTGTATTTTTCCAGAGTTATTTTATGTATATACAAACAAAAAAAGTAATTTTTCCCTTATTTTACTCAAATGGAGGCATTAATATGCACAGTACTCTCTACTTTACCTTTTATACTTAGCATATACCTTGAATATTTTTCTTATCACAATATAAAGAGCCTTATTATTGTTTTAATAGCTATGGAATAGCCCATAATATGGATATATCAGAAGTCAAACAACCAGTCCTCTACTTGTAGATGTTTCTTTCCAGTTTTTGTTATTACAGTGTTGTAATGAATGACCTTGTAGATAACATTTCACACAGATGTGAATATATCTATAGGATAAAATCCTAGAAATGAAATTGCTGGGTCAATACTACTTGTCTTATCCTGGGTTCTGCCTAATAACTGAGCCTGAGAAATAGGCTTGTACACAAGTGATCCCAAGATGACCCAAGAGTGAAACAAGGAAGGAGGGAAAGCCAGTGGAAGGGTATGTTTTCCAGCTCCTTGCTACTCAAAGTGTGATCCACAGCAACCATTACCTAGAGCTTGTTAGAAGTGTAGAATCTCAGGCTCCACCTCTGATTTACTGAATTAGAACCTACATTCAACCAAGATCCTGAAGTGTTTTTTGTTTTTGCCATACCACACGGCCTGCGGGATCTTAGTTCGCCAACCGGGGATTGAACCGTGTGCCCCCTGCAGTGGAAGCACTGAGTCCTAACCACTGGACCACCACCAGGGACTACCCAGTCCTGAAGTGTTGTGTATATACATTTAAGTTTGAGAAACAATGATATAGCATTTGCTATTGTAAACAACTGGGGATCAATCTTGTTGGGGGCCCTCTGAAGAGCCACAGAGAATACAATTTGAATTATTCACCCAAGGGATAGATCAGGGAAACATTTAATCACTGGTTAATCACTGACCAATCTCCCATTGGTCAAGGTTTGGCCCCTGGGATATTAATTCCCTTTCACTTCCAGGTTTGAAGAGCTGTAGGTACCCTGGGTAGAACAGCAGTGAAGCCTCAGGACAGAAAGTGAGAAATACGTGTGATGTGGCTGAGGGAAAGTGCTGTCAGATTACACCTGTGTGCAGCTGGATGCTGCAGCAATGGTTGGAGTACATACATGGGTCAAGAGGATATGAGGTGGGGCAGCAGGAGGATACAAAAGATTGCCAACGTATATTCAACGGAGCACTGTATTCCAAACTCTAGTTTTCTCCCCTAGCAACCTAGAGAAATATATTCAGTGGCTTACAATCAGCATTAGAAGACAAAACAAGAAAGAAAAAAGAAAGAGATAGAAAAGAGAAAAACAGAAAATATCAGAACATCATATGGAATATGGTAAGTATTCTTTTTTGAAACTTGTTTCAGTTCCACATGTGTGAGTTAACTGGGTTATAACATAAAAAGAACTTGTGGGCTTCCCTGGTGGTGCAGTGGTTGGGAGTCCGCCTGCCGGTGCAGGGGACGCGGGTTCGTGCCCTGGGGCGGCTGGGCCTGTGGGCCGCGGCCACTGGGCCTGCGCCTCCGGAGCCTGTGCTCCGCGGCGGGAGAGGCCACAGCGGTGAGAGTCCCGCGTACCGCAAAAAAAAAAAAAAAAAAAAAAAAGAACTTGCTCTGGGTCAATCAAAAAAGTTTGAAAAACACAGCAAAAGCTGTGCTAATTTATACCCTTCCCAGGAATGAATAGGAGTACTTATTCCCTACATCCTTGTTAAAATAGTACAAATTTCCTTTTTTTCCCCCATACTAAAAGGTAGAAAACAGTCTGACATGGTAATTTTAATGTCCATTTCTCTTAAATAAATGAAGTTGAAGATTTGTTCATCAAATTAAGAGGCATCTGTATTTTCTAAGTGAACTATCTAGTCTTATCCTACATTTAGCTATTTTTTAAAAATCAACTTGTAGGAACTCTCTATATTAGAAAAATTAGAATAAGAGTATGATATGAACTGTCATTTGTTTTTTGACTTTGCTTATGGTAATTTTTACTATATACAAATTTTGCATTTTTATGTAACTAAATTCTTTTATGGCTTCTAAATTTTGTATCCCCACTCCACTGATCAGGTTATGAACTAATTCTCCCAGGACTTAACTGTAGTGTTTTAGGTTTCATTTTCTTTACTTGTAAATCTTTTTTTTTTTTTTTTCGGTACGCGGGCCTCTCACTGTTGTGGCCTCTCCTGCTGTGGAGCACAGGGTCCGGACGCGCAGGCTCAGCGGCCATGGCTCACGGGCCCAGCCGCTCCACGGCACGTGGGATCCTCCCGGACCGGGCCACGAACCCGCGTCCCCTGCATTGGCAGGCGGACTCTCAACCACTGCCCCACCAGGGAAGCCCTACTTGTAAATCTTTGATCCATTTGGAATGTATACTGGCATACCAGGAAGTGATGTATAGATCCAACTTAATTTTTTTCCAGCAAGCTTCCTGTTGTTGTCCTAACACTATATACTGAATAAACACTATGACTCATACTATTTAATTCTTTTGATATTGTGTTAATTAAATAGGCCTTCAATTATCTTTTGGCCTTAGGACTAAAAGCCTGATATATATACAACTTTAGTTTTACCCTAGTGACTATCCCCCACGCCTATTTTTGTTTTAATTTTCCTATATTTAAAAACTACTCATAATTTGTTTTTAAAAAAAGGCTTAAATAAAACTTTTTTTTTAAACATCTTTATTGGAGTATAATTGCTTTACATTATTGTGTTAGTTTCTGCTGTATAACAAAGTGAATCAGCTATACGTATACCTATATCCCCATATCCCCTCCCTCTTGCATCTCCTTCCTACCTTCCTTATCCCATCCCTCTATGTGGTCACAAAGCACCTAGCTGATCTCCCTGTGCTATGCGGCTGCTTCCCACTAGCTATCAATTTTACACTTGGTAGTGTATATATGTCCATGCCACTCTCTCACTTCGTCCCAGCTTACCCTTCCCCCTCCCCGTGTCCTTAAGTCCATTCTCTACGTCTGAGTCTTTATTCCTGTCCTGCTCTTAGGTTCTTCAGAACCATTTCTTATTTTTAGATTCCATATATATGTGTTAGCATACGGTATTTGTTTTTCTCTTTCTGACTTATTTCATTCTGTATGACAGATTCTAGGTCCATCCATCTCACTACAAATAACTCAATTTCATTTCTTTTTATGGCTGAGTAATATTCCATTGTATATATGTGCCACATCTTCTTTACCCATTCATCTATTGATGGACACTTAGGTTGTTGCCATGTCCTGGCTATCGTAAATAGTGCTGCAGTGAACATTGTGGTACATGACTCTTTCTGAATTATGGTTTTCTCAGGGTATATGCCCAGTAGTGGGATTGCTGGGTCATATGGTAGTTCTATTTTTAGTTTTTAAAGGAACCTCCATACTATTCTCCATAGTGGCTGTATCAATTTACATTCCCACCAACAGTGTAGGAGGGTTCCCTTTTCTCCACACCCTCTTCAGCATTTGTTGTTTGTAGATTTTTTGATGGTGGCCATTCTGACCCGTGTGAGGCGATACCTCATTGTAGTTTTGATTTGCATTTCTCTAATGATTAGTGATGTTGAGCATCCTTTCATGTGTTTGTTGGCAATCTGTATATCTTATTTAGAGAAATGTCTATTTAGGTCTTCTGCCCATTTCTAGATTGGGTTGTTTGTTTTTTTGATATTGAGCTGCATGAACTGCTTGTATATTTTTGGAGATTAATCCTTTGTCAGTTGCTTCATTTGCAAATATTTTCTCCCATTCTGAGGGTTGTATTTTGGAAGTTTTAGCCACAGCAATCAGAGAAGAAAAAGAAATAAAATGAATCCAAATTGGAAAAGAAGTAAAACTGTCACTGTTTGCAGATGACATGATACTATACATAGAGAATCCTAAAGATGCTACCAGAAAACTACTAGAGCTAATCAATGAATTTGGTAAAGTAGTAGGATACAAAATTAATGCACAGAAATCTCTTGCATTCCTATACACTAATGATGAAAAATCTGAAAGAGAAATTAAGGAAACACTCCCATTTACCACTGCAACAAAAAGAATAAAATACCTAGGAATAAACCTACCTAAGGAGAAAAAACACCTGTATGCAGAAAACTATAAGACACTGATGAAACAAATTAAAGATGACACAAACAGATGGAGAGATATACCATGTTCTTGGATTGGAAGAATCAACATTGTGAAAATGACTATACTACCCAAGGCAATCTACAGATTCAATGCCATCCCTATCAAGCTACCAATGGCATTTTTCACAGAACTAGAATAAAAAAGTTCACAATTTGTATGGAAACACAAAAGACCCCGAATAGCCAAAGCAATCTTGAAAAAGAAAAATGGAGCTGGAGGAGCAGGCTCCCTGACTTCAGACTATACTACAAAGCTACAGTAATCAAGACAGTATGGTACTGGCACAAAAACAGAAATATAAATCAATGGAACAGGATAGAAAGCCCGGCAATAAACCCACACACATATGGTTACCTTATCTTTGATAAAGGAGGCAAGGATATACAATGGAGAAAAGACAGCCTCTTCAATAAATGGTTCTGGGAAAACTGGACAGCTACATATAAAAGGATGAAATTAGAACACTCCCTAATACCATACACAAAAATAAACTCAAAATGGATTAAAGACCTAAATGTAAGGCCAGACACTATAAAACTCTTAGAGGAAAACATAGGAAGAACAATCTATGACATAAATCACAGTAAGGTTCTTTTTGACCCACCTCCTAGAGAAATAGAAATAAAAACAAAAATAAACAAATGGGACCTAATGAAACTTAAATACTTTTGCACAGCAAAGGAAACCATAAACAAAACAAAACATTTTGAAACAGAAAAATTTAATCTTGTTTTGAAATAGTTCAATAATTAGAAGTCCTAACTTTTCTAACAACTTTCTCTCTTCTACTAACTCCTCTACCCTGCTCTCTCTTCCTCCCAAAAGCAACGGTTTGTACTTGGTAGGAGGGAGTAGCCTCTTCTTACTGAACTGCTGCATAGTGAGCAAGAAGGAGAAAAAGCTCAAAGTCCCTCATATTAAAATTTTAAAAAAAATTCTCCATATATAATCCAATGCAGCACTTTCTTATCTCCCTTTTTATATGACAGTGTTAGGCATATTATTGATAGAGTAAAGTGCCTGCCATGAAACATGTAGTTTAACTGAATTAGAGCCAAAGAAGACTTAAGAAGATTGCTCAATCTTTCTTTCATTTGTTTTGGATAACATATTTCATAATTTAATTTAAAATTTTTTTAATATTCTATTTTTATTAATAAAGCAAAATATATTTTATTTCTATAGTAAAATATGAAAAATATATTAAATTAAGGTTTCCTAAAATTTGAATATCCACAAAGAAAGACAAAATTTCGAATTTTCATTATAATCACCACAATGCCAAAAGCCTTGTAAGTTTGGTTGTTCTGATGTTCATCTTTATATCTGTCTTGAAAGGAAAAACCAAGCATTCACAAAGCTTACAAGGAACTGATTAGAGCTATAAAATCAAAATAAAATATTGTAGGAGAGGGAGAGGCATAGTATGAAGAGCTTATTCCTCAGTTATACTCACTTACCACTTGTTAAAAAAAAATCAAACTTCTTGAGACAATCAGTTAAGATCCCTCCCAATCTGGCCTTAGCCTCTCCCCAAACTTATCTTCTCTCATTATTCCAGTTACAAGAGAATATTGGCACTGCCCAGACTCCAGGTCCCTGGTCACATTTAAAAGTCACTTTTTTATTTTGAAATTGTCCTCTATTTTCAGGTTCATCTCACATCACTTCTCTTATCCTTCCAATCAGAATCAATTGTTTTAACTTCTGTGATTCCACGTATAAACCTGAATTATAAATTATACTTATTCACTCCTTTATTTACCTGTCAATATATACTGAGTGCCTAATGTCTGCTAGGCCCTGCCCTAAGGCTGGTGCTGCAAAGGTAAATTAGACTGACATGGAACTTAATGCTAGTATTCATCATAGTCTAACTTGTATTTTGCATAGTTGTTTAAGTGCCGATCCTTCCATCAGTTTGCGAGTTCCTTGAAGTCAAGGCCCATACTTCCTAAAAATAATCTTTGCCCATGCTGAGCATCTATTATATGACCTTTAGAATGGCAGCAATTGCTTTTAAGACCTGGTTTTATAATTTACTGACAAAGTGAACTTGAATAAAGCATTTACCTCTCTGATTCTTTTTTCTTATATATAAAGTGGAAATAAGAGTACCTATGTTATACGTAATTTCAAAATATAAAAAGTATATTTTGAACCATAAAGGTCTTTTAAAAATCCACTAGATAATAATTCACTTCTATTGAACTGAATTATAGCTGGGCCATTTGCTTGCCTCATGAACAGAGTAACCATTCAATGACCAAAGAAACGAATGCAAAATAGTAAGCAACAAACCAACGAAGTCCTTCATTAGCATAAACACAGATTTAGATTTATTTTTTGCAGTGGTATATCACCAGCTGATGGCCTAAACTTATTTTCCCAGTTAGATTTAGATATTATTTTCTATGAAACCCAGTCTAAAATACTATTCATGGTTCAATCAGAGAAACGGGACCGCTAGGAGGTATTTATATACGTAAAGGAGTCTGTTAAAGGGATTTCACCTTATGCAATTATGGGAGCTGGTTAAGCACTCTTTGTATGTGATGATGTATTGTAGTATGAAGTCCACAGGGAAAGCAGTTGAGAGAGGATGATAGATGTAAAGTGTGAGGGGTAAGGACAAGCTGACACCCAAGAGCACAAGCTATAACCCACAAGGATGGGCTCATTTTAGGTCTCACTGCCTCCAACATGGATGAAATGAGTGCCCTTCAGGAGATGCTAGCACTCACCATCATGGAGCTAAACACATCCCTGGCCCAGGGGTAAGAGAAACCAAAGAGGATACAGGCAAGGTGAAGCAGTGCAAAGAAGGAAATTCTGGGAAGCATAGTTCATCCTAATCAAGCTAACACATTGCAGAGACACTACAGTCCAACCCTTGTCAACTTGGCATGCATACACATTTCTTTAAATCATAGTTAATTCCTATGGAGACAAAGTAAAGTCATGCTAATGCCTAACATATACAGCCATCCCCTATAAAACAAACATGCTAACCCTCTCCCTAAAATAGGATACAAAGTCTCTCTTCAAACTGATTCAAACTACCCCTTGGCATCCTGTAACTTAAATACAGAGGGTATAGTTAACGTGTCTTATACTAAATGGTAGGGGAATGAGACAGTGGGGAAAAAAAATAATTGGTTAATATACACATAAACATTCATATAAAAAGGGGAAATGAATATGTTTACCTCATAACTACTACAGTGCTAATTTCTATAACTGGTCACGTGGTCATACCTAGTATTTATAACTACCTTTTCCTGCAACCATTCCATGTTCCCTTTGTCCTCAGCAAGTACCTCTGCTGTTTATAGTTCTTTATCTGGTAAGGTGGCCCAAACTTTCATTCCTGAAGAATCTGGGCCAGTATCAGTGCTGCTTAAATTGAGTTTTTCCACTGATTTTAACCATAGGACATGGGAGTACTGCATTTCAGATATACTACTCCTTCCCCACATTATATAGCACCAACCCAATTTCTCCTTATAGTTAGTGGGAAGCAGCTGCATAGCACAGGGAGATCAGCTTGGTGCTTTGTGACCACGTAGAGGGGTGGGATAGGGAGGGTGGGAGGGAGACGTAAAAGGGAGGAGATATGGGGATTATATATATACATATAGCTGATTCACTTTGTTGTACAGCAGAAACTAACATAGCATTGTAAAGCAATTATACTCCAATAAAGATGTTAAAAAAAATAGGCTCAATCTAATAATAATTCCCCTTCTCTGCCTGTTGATTTACAAAGTGGCCAGAAGGAGGTGGTCCCAACTTCCAGTTCAATGGAATCATTGTGTCCATAGGTGAAAACATTCTTCCCTTTGGAACTAAGACCTCTAGATCAGCAGATCCTAAAGTTATAGGGACAAGAAGCAAAAATTTTGCTAGTGGATCGGAGTAATTATACATGGAGCCACTCTCATTTCCACACCTTGATTTCTGTACCCATGAATCCTAGTTATGTTAAGAAATAGCACCACAAATCAAAAGCTGATTTAGAGCATATACAGCCTCCCGGAGGACACTGCCCCAATCCCACAAGTCACTGCCACGTGGCTGCACTGCAACCAAGTCTTCAAAAGGCCCTTCCTCCAGTCTATCAAGCCAGCTGCTTCAGGATGATAGGGAGCACAGTAGGACAGGTGAAATCAGTAAGCATGGGCCCAACTGCCATACTTCATTTACTATAAAGTGAGTTCTTTAGTCAGAAGTGATGCTGGGTGGAATACTATGGTGGTGAAAAAGGCAGTAAGTCCACGGATAGTGGTTTTACTAGAAACACTGGAAGTAAGGAAGGCAAATCCATATCCAGAGCAAATGTTTATTACACTGCGAACAAAGCACTGCCTTTTCCATGATGAAGTGGTGCAATGTAATTAACCTGCCAGCAGGTAGATGGCTGGTCCTCTTGGAGAATGGTGCCACTGTTTCAGTGTTGCACCCAAATCCGCCTTAATGAGTGGAGGTCCCTGCTACTGAGCCAATGCATAACCGACCCTGGCACCATGCCCCTTTTGTTCATAAGCCAACGTATACTTTCTAGTGATTGTGGTTCTCTGACTGAATTCTAATGCATTTGGTACAGAGGAACAGAGTCCTAAAGACAGATTCTCTGAATTGGTTCTGGGTTATCTGGAATTGGTCCTTTCATCTTGCTTTTATAATATAATTCTACATTTGTATTTAAAACACCAAAAGTACCTATGTAAAATTTAATAAACTTTTTGATGAGAAACACAAAGTATTCAGGTTATACTTACTAAAGACTGAATCAACATATTAAGACAACTTTTCTGAATTTCAGGAGGTACATTCGCAAAGCTTCTCTCAGACCAAAACCTTGCAAAATGCTTTACAATCCACCTGTTAAAAATCAAAGATACTCAAGTTAAAGAAATGAAAATATTTTTCATTATAATATTCAGTAACATTTTGGTTTTCAATAATATAAGTTTTATATATATTATGTTTTGACTAACCCTAACAGTTAATTTTGTGAGTGCTATAATGGACTTAACTAAGTTCCCTTTTCTGTAAACATTTATTTCAAATCCACTCTGGGTTATGTGCATGGATTTTAACATAAATAACCATGGTTCAGCTAAAATAACGTTGATTCCAAGCATCTTGAGTAATATCGACATCAATACTTCTCCTCAATTGTTGTAACTAGTTAAGCATTAAGCTATTTACATTGTGCCCAAGAAAATAGGCCAAGTCTAAAATTTCCCAGAAAATTAGGAGAATGGAAGAACAGAATCCCTAAATTAATAATATCAGCACTACTTCAGATCACTTACTTCATGCAGTCAGCAAAAAGACTTTCCACTCCAACTGAATGAGCAATAATCAGGCATTCTAATATAGATGCCAACCTTCTGGGAACAGGCTAAAATTGATAGAAAACACTACATTTATTCTTTTTCAACTTACAGAGGCTAAAAGTAATTGGTTCATAAAAATGATCTGATTTACGTACCTAAACTGCAGAATAAATATATGTAACTCAAAAGTCTTTTATTCTTTTAAAATCAGGTATCACTGATAAACTTTAGTTTTTATAGGATAGCATTTGAGTTCTTTTAGCTGCCAGAATGCACGGTTTATATTCTAATTTCTTTTAGCGTAAATATTTTCTAGAGTACAAGTGGTATAATAATTTCTAGCACATCACATTGCAACACAACCATATGGTCTAATCTGCTTCCTAAAGTATAAATATAACTTTAAGTACATGTGCAATGGGAGGTCCTACATTGACCTCAAACAAAATGACAGAATTTAATTAGATCGTTGATTATATAAACATATTTTTTAAAAGCACATATACAGAAGTAATGAACTAAAACAATAAATAAATAAAACGTAGATAGAAGTAGTGAAGAACTCACTGCTCTTGGTGTTAAGCCTCAATATGTGCTACGTATTACCCGTGCCATGTATTTTCAGTTTTTTAGACTATGTTCCTAAGCACATCTATTGCCCTATTAGGGCGAATAGAGTTCAGCTTCTCTTTGTACACATTCATTAGTTGTGATTTGCGTTTATGCACTTAATAAAGACCAGCAATCAACCAATATGTATATATAGTCTCTAAATATGTATCTGAAGATACCTTGCACTCAGAGAACAGCAAAAGTTTCTTCAGAAATGCCTCCAGCATAGTCCTTCAAATAAGGTCAGTGATTTCCAATTTTTTTTTTTTTTTTTTTTTTTTTGCGGTACGCGGGCCTCTCACTGTTGTGGCCTCTCCCATTGCGGAGCACAAGTTCCAGACGTGCAGGCTCAGCGGCCATGGCTCACGGGCCCAGCCACTCCGCGGCATGTGGGATCTTCCCGGACCGGGGCACGAACCCGTGTCCCCTGCATCGGCAGGTGGACTCTCAACCACTGCACCACCAGGGAAGCCCTCCAATTTTTTTTTATAGATTTTTTTTTCCATTTCATTATTTATTTATTTATTTTTGGCTGCATTGGGTCTTCGTTGCTGTGCGCGGGCTTTCTCTAGTTGTGGCAAGTGGGGCTACTCTTCATTGCGGTGCGTGGGCTTCTCATTACGGTGGCTTCTCTTGTTGTGGAGCACGGGCTCTAGGTGTGCAGGCTCAGTAGTTGTGGCTCACAGGCTCTAGAGCACAGGCTCAGTAGTTGTGGTGCACAGGCTTAGTTGCTCCACGGCACGTGGGATCTTCCTGGACCAGGGATCGAACCCATGTCCCCTGCATTGGCAGGCGAATTCTTAACCACTGCACCACCATGGAAGTCCCCCAACTTTTAAAATTACAAACTGCTATTAATTTGATTTCCTAATACCCTTCTCCTAAAGGTGTTACATACTACTTAGGAAATTAACTGTAAATACCTGTTTTTGCACATCAACAATTTAGTTATTCCCTTTGAGATAACTGAAGGTACTCTAAATTGTCCTAAAATCAGAAATGGCTATCACTATATAAATTATACAATAATTCTACTAAGTTAAATAATTTGGTTTTCTGACACACTTCAGGTAAGATAAAAATAGTATGAGGGAAGAGACTACTGGTATAGACATAATTGACAACCTAAAAGCATCCAGAAGCATAAAAAATTATAAAAGTAAGCACAAGAGTTAAGAAGTCTAGCAATCTAATTTTATTTAGGAATAACCAGCCCTCCACAACACAAAATCCACTACTTGATGTATAACTTAAGAATAATTTCCATACAAAATATTAAAATGCAAAATAATTTGCTGCTTAAAGTCAAAGGCTAGCAAACCAGCTTGTGGGCCAAACCTAGTCCACCACTGTTTTTGTGAATAAAGTTTTATTGGAACACTGCCATGCTGTTCCATTTACATATTGTCCATAGCTGTTTTTGGTCTATAACAGCAAAGCTGAGTAGTTGTGATGGAGACTGTATGGCCCACAAAGCCTAGAACATTAACTATCTAGCCTTTTATAGAAAAAGTTTACTGACCCCTGGCTTAAAGGGATAACTAGCTTTCTAAGAATTTTATTTATATGGAAATGCTGATTTCCTAAGTGTTTTTGTAATAGGATGACTTGATCTTTAGTCATCTTCAAAACCTGCTTGTAAAATCTGGGATGACATATATTTAAATTATAACCTAAGATATATTTTTAAATCAGTGGCAAAAAACATAATGTAAAACCCACTATAATCCTATAAATGAAGTTCTAAAATTTACTTTTAAAAGAGACAAGATTGTAAAGTTAATGAAATGACTGAAGCTAGCTTGCCAAGAGTTCTGGGGCCCGTTAACCACCATATTATATCACATCATATATTACTGTGGCATGTGCTATTATAGATTTACTATATTTAAGTCACTGCCAAGAAACTGCATAATTGAGATCTAGAAGTTAAAAATTATACATTCAAATATATATTTATCAAAATATATATTGTTAAAATATGTAAAGCAAACAATTTAAAGATCAGGTCAATAAAAACAAAAACTGCTCTCAAATATCTGTTAGCACAGTAGTACAGACTTCATTAAAATAAAGTAAAATAATTTTCAACAAAATGCCCTATTGATAATTTAAAAGCATTTCATCTTCTGTTGTTTAAATGACAACAAATATGCCTTTTGTATTTTTAACATTAAGTGAAGTATTGAAAGTAAAATATAAGAAGCTGCATGTAACCTGTGTATACTCATGAACATACTAAAAAGTAGAGGCAATGGTCCAAAGACAATACATAAAAGAGATTATTTTTTAAATGTTTCATGCAATTGGTTTATTGACGAGTCTCAGTTTAAAGGAGATACTAACAAAACTTTCTTTCCCCAATTCGTGCTATCAACCATGCTGTGTCAAATTCCCTCTTTTCCCATACTTTAATGATCATAGGCAAATTCCAGTACCTTCTGGTTACTTTTGGTATTGAAATTTGGTATAGTACTATTTAAACACCTATCTCATACTTGATTTAAATCTTTCACTCCCCATCACTGACTACACTTTTAGTTGGGGAGATCTGGAATGGAGAGTAGAACATGGTCTCTTGCTCCTCCATTTTGTGGGTCTAACTCCTGTGGAAGAGGGTTATGGATGGCTATGGTCACCTTATGTAACTAACCAGTGACCAACATGGTAATAGGAAGATGTCCTTGACTACTCTAATCCAAATGTTGGTGGCCTTTGCTAATGTGGTGGCTTGTTAAGAGACAGACTGAATTTCACCCTAACCTCTCAGTGGTAAAGGTTCTTCTAGGGTTCATGATGTTTGATGCCTCCTTACATGGGACACTGTCATTTGACCCTGTATCAGTCTCTTCTAATCTTCATTGAACCACTAAGGTCCCTTTCCTTCCCTGCATACCATGCATAATTGGGGTGTGGAATGGACTCTCCATTATTTTTTTCTATCTATGACAATAACTATTGCCTCTAGTCACCAGGCTAGTACTGGCTTCTCTAGCAAGCCTCCTCCTTCCTTAAGAAATCTCCATATTCAAGTATATTCTCACTGGTTCCTGAGACATATTCCAGGCTCTTCCAAGAAATCTCTTAGTACTTTCTTTTCTTCTTTGATGGAAGTTCCAGAGTGGATTGGTTATACAGATATGATAGATGTCCATCTCGGGTCTGAGAAGACATTATCTCCTCACTGCAGATACCCCTATCTTTAATCTTTATTTGGAATAGGCTCTTAACTTTCTCTTGGCTGGGAAGATGGGGGAAGATGAAAGAGAAGGAAAAGTCTTTCACCAGGATTCTTCACTTTCTGCAATGCTGAGGACACCACAGACTGTGCTCCTTCTTCTAGCTCCCTTACTTATAGAGGCTGGAATGAATGGTTGATTAAAGGTAGCTAAGGAGTTTAACTGTTTCTCAGTGAACCTTGAAGGGTTGGTAGGGGTGGTAGACCCAGTTCATGACTCTGTTTTAGCACATGGGGTGATTCCTCAGCTACAACTTATAGACAGATAGGAAAAGTCCATTCCAACACAAAAATCTAAATTTAAATGTGATTAAAATTATTAAAATTACATAATTACAATGCATATTGTTGGCTCAAGTAGCCAATAAGAGGGAACTATTGATGTAAAAAATTCTTTTAAGGGCTTCCCTGGTGGCGCAGTGGTTTAGAGTCTGCCTGCCGATGCAGGGGCCGGTGTGGGAAGATCCCACATGCCGCGGAGCAGCTAGGCCCGTGAGCCATGGCCGCTGAGCCTGCACGTCTGGAGTCTGTGCTCCGCAACGGGAGAAGCCACAACAGTGAGAGGCCCGCGTACAGCAAAAAAAAAAAAAAAAAAAAAAAAAAATTCTTTTAAGATTTGTTTTTTGTTGATTATAAAAGTAATACATGACCATGGTAGAAAATTTAGAAAATGTAGAAAAGCATAAATAAGAAAATAAAAGATAGCAGAGAAAATTAGAACAATGGTGAATCTAAGAATAATGTACAAAATGGCTTTGAAATGCATAGTATAGCATCTCTCTTTAGACAATAAATTTACATTTGCATAAACTAAAATTAAAAAGTCAGTATTCATATAGCACCTGGGGGAGAGAAGTAGAAGAGAACTATATCATACCCCAAGTACATGCTATAAAGAGAAGTGGTAGGAAGGAGGAATGTCCTTTCAGGGAAAAGAACCAATGAAGCACTGTGTAGACCTTTGATAAACGGAGAAAGTAGTTCCCAAATTCCTTTCTCTTAGTTCCAAACCCTAACTGTGAGTCCCAACCATACACTCCACCTTTGAATTATATAGAATATTTCCATATCATTTCAGTAAACCCCCACCTCAACTTTATCTTACTTAAAATGATCTGAATTAATTTCTGTTTTCTGCAAGCACATCCTAGGAGTTATTTCTCAGTTAGGGTTCTCATTAGTTAAAATGACAATGCTAACAGAGTTAAGAAGCTAGTAGGGGGCTTCCCTGGTGGCGCAGTGGTTGAGAGTCCACCTGCCGATGCAAGGGACACGGTTCGTGCCCCGGTCCGGGAAGATCCCACGTGCCGCGGAGCGGCTGGGCCCGTGAGCCATGGCCGCTGAGCCTGCGCATCCAGAGCCTGTGCTCCGCAACGGGAGAGGCCGTAACAGTGAGAGGCCCGCGTACAGCAAAGCTAGTAGGTAATAATGGTTGACTTTAAGCACTAGATAAAAGATTTCTAAGACTCAGTAATTACCTTCTGAAAGAAATTACAGTAATCTCTTCTTAAAATATAGATGGCTACTTCTTTTAATCCTTCTAGTCCATACATATCAGCCATATTGAGTATGTGCCTAAAGTAAAAATAGATGCACTGTCAATTCTTCAATTTAAAAACCAAGGCATAATACACAATAATTTTTTGATAATATATAGTTTAGAAAAAAGAATAATCTTAATTATTTTAATTCTAACTTTATACCCTACATAATAGATAGTTTATAGATTATAAAAAGGACATAGGTCAAAAGTTGAAAGCCCTGTAACTTGATTTGATTTGTGGGGAATAACACGAAGTAAATTTGGAGATGTTTCAATCAAACTCCCCTCATATTCTCAGTCGTATGCAACAAAGCCCAGGAAACTGCTTCAAAGGCTGTAAAAGTTACAACTCTTCACAACAAATACGAATAATAAAAATTTAGGGGGAGGGCAACTAATTGATGCTTATCATATTGAAAATGCCTACAAATGACCATAAGATTGGAGATGGCATCCAATGATTCAGAGGGTTTCTGTTGCTTCTTTCAACTGGCAAGTATTTCTGAGTACCCACACATACTTTAGGTACTTAGGAAACCTACAAGCCTTGATACCATGATAAAATTTCTTATAGGTTTCCAGGGGCAAAACTTCAGTACTTAATCCCTTTGACTCATGATACCTTCTCCCCCAAATCATATTTATTCAGTTTATAACTAAAGGAACTAATGAATATTTAAAAGTAAACGAGCAGCCTTCATTTGTCTGATGTTAGAATAGCAATAAAAGGAGAGAACATTCAGAAAATTAGAAGAGCAAGATAGATTTCACTCTCCAGTAGGATTTCAGCAGCTTAGACGGCATTTCACCACAGAGTACTAAAGAATCATACGACTTTTTTTTTTTTTTCTTTTCTTTTTTTGGCCACATCACCCGGCATGCAGGATCTTAGCTCCCTGACCAGGGATCGGACCCGCTCCCCCTGCAGTGGAAGCGTGGAACCTTAACCACTGGACTGCCAGGGAATTCCCGTTAATCTTTAGGATGCCTAAATTCTCAGATTAATTTTAGGGTTTTTTTCCTTTTCTTTTGACATCCTAAAATTAAAAAATAAAGTAGTAAAAACAATTATTCCAAATTTGATAAAAGTTCAGTTAATTTTATAAAAACCTGTCATCTATTTTCCAAAACAAATATTAAGTTTTTCTAACATAATTTAAGTGTAATAGACTTTTCTTAATCTTATTACTGTGAGTTGCTAGATCATCTTTTCTTCTAAATAAGGTGACTTACTATTTTTAGATATTCCCAAAATACACACAAGATAGGCAAAATAGACAATAAAATTGAAGCTTCTACTTCATTGACACTTTTAAACAAAGCTCAACAAAGCAGAAGCCACAAAATATTAATACTTTTATATTTAAAATCATTAAAAAATCATACATACCCAACATTAGCTTTGTCTGGAAAGTCCAAAGTTCCTCCATATATAAAATGTATCAAAACATTCATTTCTACATGGCTTATCCTGAAAAATAAAAGAAAACTATACTCAAATCCAGAATTAAGATTTAACTGATAGCAATGATACATTCTATTTTCCCATAAACTTTTAACCAAGATAAAGTTCTAATCTCATTTTTATCTGAAGAATATATCCTTCGAATAACATCCATGAGGTATGCCATTAATTTAAAAATGAAGCATAACTGGAGCTATGGGTTTTTATATGCTATAAAATGTTATTAGTATATTATAAAATACCTGATTATTTTGGGGGCATCTTCCATGATAGACAAAGTTAGAAAGGGCTTTAGAGGTCATAGTTCAACCTCTGGCTCATTAAGAAATCCTTCTCAGCATCTTTGACAAATGGCCTCTGGTCTTGCTTAAAGCCTGGGATGGACAACTCTACTCACTAGAAAGAGTCTTGTTATGCTGTATAGATTTCTTAATTTGTAATACCTATCCAGTGGCTCTAGCTCTGCCAACATCCTCATTTTACAGATTTAAAAGTAAAGACGTGACTTAAGAAGTAGTCTGAAGTGATAATCTTTATGTCCCACTGACTACTAGATCTCAAACTCTAAATTCATGACTTCCTCTCCCAACACCCCAAATTCGGTCTTCTTTCTGTTTTTCTTATTTCGTTCATAGCACTGTTACAGGACTTCTTGCATCTTGTCCCACCCTCTATTCCTCTGTATCAAGGGAGGTTAATTATCTGGTTGGTAGACAACAACCACTGGCTGTTGATCAAGTGGAACTTGAGATGAGAGGTAATTTGATTCCTTTTCTCCTTTCTTCTCTGCTGAACCAGTGGTAAGAGGTGATGGGGAAGAAGTGCATCTGCTGTCCAGATTCAGACTTTCTCTCAGGTGGGCTGTCTTAGAGTAGACATAGCTAGCAAATCAACTTTGGCTCTTGCGTTAAAGCACATTTTACTGCTTTAACAGTTTTTATCAAAAATCAACGAAATGTTTTCTAACTTCGTCTGCTGAGTCTTTTGTCTCATTTTGAGCAGGAAGAAAGTATACTATTTATTGGGGCCCCCTCAAAATTCCAACAGATAGCAAAGATGGATAGCAGATGCCCCTCTTCCCCATCACCTCTTTTCACGGGTTCAGCAGAGAAGAAAGGAGAAAAGAAATCCAATTACCTCTCATCTAGAGTTAATCCTGACCAATGCCCAATGGTTGTTGGATAATTCACTTGCCTTGGTACCGAGGAATAGAAGGTGGGACAAGATGCAAGAAGTCCTGCAACAGTGCTATGAACAAAATAGGAATAACAAAAAGAAGACGGAACAATAACCTAAATGCCTAAGTCAGAGCTGGAGGTTCATCTTAATTCTCTCCCTCATTATATTCTGTCATTTTATACCTTCAAAATTTTCTTGAATTCAGCCTCTGCTGTCTAATTTCCCCTTTCATTGCCCTGGTTTAGCCTCTCAGTTTCTCTCCTCTCTACTATGATAATGTATCCTCTCGTGTGGGCTTCTTGCCTGAAATTATCTCCTTGCATCCCATTTCCCACATTGTTATTAGAGTGACTTTGCTAAAATGTAAATCTGATATAGCCCCTGACTTTAAAAACCCTTCAACAATTCTCCATAGCGCCTAGGAAAAAAGCCTACATTCTTTAGCTTGGTGTACAATGTTCTTTATCATCTGATCTCTAGTTCTCCCTCTCTAGCAGCTGTTCCAAGATAAGTAAACTGCCGTTTCTTATACCTGAACTACTTATAATTCTTTATATATCCATGCCTTAGCAGATACTGCTCACTCTGCTTAAAATTCTCTCCCTCTCTACTTATTTCATCTTTTAGACAGAAGACATGTGGCTCTTTACCTCTGATTGTTTCCTTAATGCTCCCAAGGGGGGGAAAAAAAGAAATCACTGAATGTTAAACATAAATAATAACTAACTTCAGTTGAGCATTTATTATGATTCAGTCATGAGCTAATAAGCATTTTGAATGCCATTAGCTCATTTAATCATCATAACAACTCAATGGTAGATATTGTTATTAGTCTCATCTTACAGATGAAACAACTGAAATTAAGTAACTTGTCCATGGGGGCAGGTGCTGGAAAAAAAAAGTAAATTGCCCAAGGTCAAATGACTAGTGATGCACTGGATCTTAAATCCAGGCAGATAGCACTGGAATTTTGGAATTTTCGAATTTAAATCCAGACTCCAAAGCCTGGGCTCTTAAGCAGTATAACACACACACACACACACACACACACACACACACACACACACACACACACCACTTCCCTTATCACATTTATCAAACTGACTTGTAATATCTTTGTTTACGTATTTGTTTCTCCTTCTAAACTGAGTTCTGTGAGGGCAGGATTTGTGTCTTATTTACCCTTGCATCTCTAGTAGCAGCAGAATGTCAGCATTGATTCAATATCCCCAGGTTGAGAAGAATTTCCTTTCCCCACATAATACTGGAGCTCCGCAGTGGAAGCAGGGTGGGCACAGTGCTGATAAGACCTTCACAGTTTGTTAAGCATGGTATCTAATGTCTGCTAAAGGAACAAAAGGAGGAAGGCAAGAAGAAAAGAAATGGAGTCCTCAGGGTAGGACTCAGAAAGGTGTCTGCTTTGATTTTATGGCCTTAAATAATATATGCTCAATAAATGTTTAATGAATATTTAATGAATGGCTTATTAGGGTAGTTATAAGCATCTCCCAAACCTTCAGAAGGAATACTGAGTTGAAAACATATAAATATTTTTCAATTTACTTAATAAATATTTACTGCCCCCTACTGGTTTCTGCTGATTCAAAATTCCACATCTTTAATACTTAGAAAGAAGTCAAATCTCTAAATATTCTCATTTATATACGTTGATACAACAAGATTTGATCTCAGAATGATTATGCCATATCATCTATAGTTTGTAGCCTAAAACAGTAGCATAATTATTAGATTCCATGCACTTTTCCTCAAAATTTCGAGAGCCATTCTTATCAGTATTAATGAGGACTGACCATTTCTGTTGAAAGAATAGTTTCTTCTAAGACTTGACATATTTAAGCAAAGGATAATAATGACTAAGTAAAAATAAAAGGAGTTTTATTAAAATAAATAGCAAAAGCTAGACATTTGAGCTTATGTATCAATATATATGATAGCTATAAAAACAGCAAGAAACTGTTTTCCTGCTGTCTTGACAGATGTTTTACTAAACTGCATTCTCATTATTGTAAGTCATCTGTATTTTTACTAAAAGTGTTTATAAAGACATGATCAACTGACCTGGAAAAAAAAAAACCCCAACAAATTACTGCAATAGCCCACAGTTTAAATGGAAAGATTTAAAGCACTATTCCCATTTAAATGTAATCAGAATAAAATCCTGTAGGAGATGAAAATATAACATAAACCCAGAGTTAGAAAAAAGAAAAGCCTATGAGAGGACAGAGCTCTAGGATCATATACAACATGTGCCCAGTCTAAAACCTCTGTGCTTTATATGTGCTTCCTAGAGTTTCAGGCTCCTATATATGTGGGCTAAGGTAATGTAGGGTCTCATTCACTCATTCATTTGTTCATATACAGTCAATATTTATTGAATGACAGGCCCTATTCTAGACCTTGAGGATACAAGAAGCTTATGTTCTAGAGAGAGAACATGGACAATAAATATGTCAACAAATATACAAAGAAGATAATTTTAATAGTGAAAAGTGAAGACAATACAACAGAATAACATAGAAGAGAATAACTAGAGAGTTAGGCTGTAGCTACTTTAGGTGGGGTAGTTTGGGAAAAGCCTATGGGCCAGATCATACAGGTTCTTATAGATTATGGTAAAGATTTGGGTTTAATTCTGATTGTGATGAGAAGGCACTGAAGAATTTTAGTCAGAAAAGAAATATTATCTGACTTATATTTGAAAAGATCATCCTGAAGGTTCACAGCAAGCCCAGGAATCTCCCAAGGGAGACAAGAAAATCCAAATTTATGCTCTAAAGTCTCAAGCCACCACTGAAAGACCTCTTTTTATATAAAATGGAAACATGTGGGGTTTCTTTACAGAACTATTGGCTGTGGTTCAATTTCCAGTATAGGATGTGGAAAATTTCCCCCTTCCTCCACAAGGAGAACTTCCTTCCAACTATATCCTTCCCCCTCCAACTCTGGGACATGGATAATAGGATAATTATTATCAAGGATAATAGGACCCTACTATTCCTACTATAATTTATTGAAGGCTGTCCATCTTAAAAATATCATGTGCATTACATCGTTGAGCTACCAACTCATTAAAAACATTCGGTTCTTTTCTGTAAGGATTTCAGACAGGATTTCAATTCTAATCTACTGCAGAAGACATCCTACAGATATGCAACAGTGGCACAGTTCCAAAAGCGGTTGCTGACCAAGCACAGCAGGCATTGCTGTCCTGGTACTGTAAATGGCCCTCACTTGAAGGCTTTTCTCTCTAGAAAATGAGAACAATATAATTTAGGGAAAGAAGAAAAAGACAAATATTAATGAGCACTACATACTATGTACCAAGCACTATGCCAGGTTTTTTTCTTTCAACAACCTCAGGAAACTTAAGGAAGGTAAGCAATGTCCCTAAAGTCATGTAACAGTTTAGGACTGGATGTAGGACTTCCTATAAGGACACCAAAGTCCATGATCTTTCTACTATACCACACAATCCATGGAAACATCTACCCAGGATTACCATATAAGTTAATGTGAAAAGAGATTTTATTTTGTAGGTTACTTTGTTATAATATAAAAATTCCTAAAAGATGTGATTTAAAAAAAAAAAATAAAATCCCTAAATCCCCTTTAGCCTTCCTACAGCTTTATACACCATGATGCTAATAACATTTTAGGTGGTAATTTGAGACAGTCAATTTGATATATGATACAGGAGGGGAAAGCAAAACAGATTGTGTGATGATAATAATAATAAAGGATGTAGATAAAACCCAGAATCTGTCAGGAAATTCTCTTTTCATTTTAGCATTAGAAAACCTTGTTACATCAAGCAAAATAAAAGAGTCAAAAAGAAATGTATCCTCATTTCCAATGTGCTAGCATTAGAAGTGAATAAGCTGATTAGGAGTAAGTCTCCACTGCTGAAATAGCAGCTCTGGGTAAGATGATCCAGTAAGGAGTAGAGTCTTGCTAACAACAGAAGTGAAGGGAAAATACTGTAAGAGGAGTGAGCCTGATCATTGCTGGCACTGCTACAACGTACAGCCTACCTATTTGTAATGACAGTTTAATACAAATTTGGCTACTTCTACTTGGCTTTCCCTTGAACCACTAAAGTTGGTCAGTAGCAGTCAAGCCATATTATAAGAGGAGATTTTTATCCATTACCTCCACTATAATGAAAGAAGGAAAATTATAGGTGGTGAGTACAGACCAATAGTTATGCCACTACTTCTTTCTTATCTATTGACCTCTTAATAAATAGACTTCTCCTTTAAAAGCCTGTGTGTTTTGAATGTTTAATCGGATCACTCGTGAGTGCTGATTAAAGATTGCCTTTGTTCCTATAGCTAAACTCAGAGGTCGTTTTGAGCAATATAGAATAAATAAAAGTAGAGCAGCTCCGATTGAAGATGTGCCTCTTCCCAAATGGCCTTCCCCTCATATCCCAATCCCATGCCATGTATTCCCTAACATACCTACCAGGAACTTTAGGGTCCTATGGGAAAATCACTGATTTAAACAGTGGAGAAGATCAGTCTGAGATAGCTCAAGAACACACGCCAATGCGAAACTTTTAATTTCTTCAGTGACTGTTGTGGAATGGACTTTGAATTAAGAATCAACAAACATGTAACTTATATTCAGCATAAGCACTTATTTACCAAGTAACCCCTGGAAGACATTTAATTTATCTGATCTTGTTTTTACTCATCTGTAATATGTGAATATACCCTCTCTCTCAAAGACTGATTCTAAAAATTAAAGGGCACCATAAGTGTGGAAGAATCCTAGAAAATATATGATGTTATTGTAAGGTATTATCACTGCTGAGGACAGAATCTATTTGGAGAGAGGAGCAAAGGTATATGTTAATAGGTATCAGATAGTAAAAATTGTCACTAAACATATAAGCAACTAAGATTTCTTCTACGAAATCAGACAAGTGTTCTCTGTAAATTACTTTCCCCTGCTGTCAAGTAAGGTCCAATAATCATACACTTCTTTTGACCTTTATCTCACTACATAGAATCACATGATTTTTAATAAATGCCAAAAAAGTTGCATTCTGAGTCAAACTAGGTTATCTCTTCATTTAAATTTTTATTTAATTCAGTTCTAATGAGAGAAGATTGACAGTTTTAAAAAATGATATCTAAAACATCTGATACACAGTCCCTGGACACGTTTCCAAAATTACACTAGAGTGATTATCCCTAGGATTGATACACTTAGAGAAATTCTGGCCTCTGCTAGCATTATCCCTCTTCCTATATTCAGCAGATATTTTAAATTCACCATAAAGGAAGAGGCCTTCTTGGCAGGATATATATATCTTTCAGGTTGTTTTTCAACAGTGAATGATAAGGTTTCACCAACTGATTCAACTACACATTCCTTTTACCCATAGGCTAATAAACCCTTTGCTTGGAGTACAAAATCTTCCATAATCAGAAACTACCTGGTGATTGCCAGATTGTGATATGTGTATCGAAACTGTGATATGTAATATAATTAAAACACAACTCTCTAAAACCCTGGTAAGAAAGAAAGGAGGTTTAGGTTCTTCTGCATATGTGTTTCATTTCTATTAAATGAATGAAATATGAAAAAGTAAATAAAAACACATAACATATTCTTAAAAATGTTTCAATTTTCTATATTTTATAGACTGAGAAATTAAAAATGAGAGGCATTTGGGGATCAATTTTAGTTAGTAAGGAAACCAGACAGCTGTAACCTAGAAGGCTCAAGATTATAGGCCAGTGTAAAAAATAGTGAGAATTTATCAATACTTTCCATGCATCCACTGTTATGGAATCACCACGACCACCATTCCACACCCAACCCTCTAGCCAAGGTTGACCCAGTCGAGGAAACATCAGCAGTGTGAATGATGCAGGGCTGACAGGCTCCCTCAGAACGCCCAGGCAGTCTTCCTACTGACAAAGCCCTCTCCCATATTGTACCCTCCAGATTCTCACAGTGATCATCTGTGACCAAAAAATATTCCATTTCACCATTTAAGGAAGTAGTTCATCTCTTAATAACTGTCTCAGCAGTTTAAACTGCCACCAACTGTGTAGATTCACCATTGCACTAGGTTAGTGAAATCCACACCTATCCAAATTATTCTTTAAGAAACTACCTATTACAGACTGAATATCTGTGTTCCCCCACCCACTCAAATTCATATATTGAAGCCCTAACTCCTGTGTACCTACATGGAGATGGGGCTTCTAAGGAAATAATTAAGGTTAAATGAGGTAATAAGGGTGGGGCCCTGCCCTGATGTGATAGGATTAGTGTCCTTATAAGAAGAACACCAAGACAGTGAGCTCTCTCCTTCCACCTTCCTTTTACCTCCCTGCCCCCCAGCCCCATGCACTTAAAAAGAACGTCACTGGAGCACACAGTGGAAAAGTGCCTATCTACAACCCAAGGACCCAAGGTAAGAGCTCTCACCAGACACCAACCTTGCTGGCATTTTGATCTTGCAGAACTGTGAGAAAACAAATCTTTGCTGTTTAAAGCACCCAGTTTGTGGTATCTTGTTATGGTAGTCTGAGAAGACTAACGCACTATCTCTATTACTAAATGTTCCCAACTACCTCTCATTTTCAGAAAGTGTACTTTGCTGAATTGTACCACATGAGAAACATTTCATTGAACATACAGGGAAATCAGATTCATGAAAAGTGCTTTGTATTAAAAGCATTATTTATAATCATTTGCAGTCAAGCTGCCTTGTAAAAATTCTGCTTACCCTTGAAGAGTAATGTACTCTTGGGAGCTTTCAGCCCAACAGCCACTCAGCATCGCAGCAAAATAACTAGATCTTGCACTTAAAATGGCTCTGAAGGGAAGAGGGGGAAAAAACACAGGCAAACATTTATGCACAATGCAAAATGTTATTTTTTATGAAACTCTTCATCTTTACCTCTTAAAACATGATAACAATCTATTTATCTTAACTGTATTCACTGGTAGATTTTAATAATACAAATTATAAGCCTATACTTATACCAAATAATTTTGATTCCTTGATTAAAACATTAATTCCAATGTCCTTTTCATCTTTTTATTTTTTTCTCTCTCTCTCTCTTTTTTTTTTTTTGGCTGCGCCATGCACTTGAGGGATCTCAGTTCCCTGACCTGGGACTCAATCTGGGTCACAGCAGTGAAAGCCCAGAATCCTAACCACTAGGCTACCAGGGAACTCCCACTTAATTTTTTCTCTTGAAAGCTCTTAAATTTTAGTAACAATTTCCATGAGTAAGAGAGTAATAAATCATTTACAAATGGAGAAATAAAGACCAAACGATGTCACGTAACATGTTGAGGAAACATCAATAAGAGACTAGAACTCTAAAGGTCCTGAGCTCCAGTTCAAAACTCACCATAATTATGCTCAAGAATAGCTACTTAGCTATCTCTTAAGTTTGAGAAAATGACAGTAAAGATATTTTCTTTTGAATGTCCATTCTATCTTCCCAGATAGAATGCTAATTCATCCATTCTTTCACTCAACAAATACCTACTGATTTCTGTTCTGTGCTAGGCACTATTCTAGCCTAGGGAATATAACAGTAAATGAGATACAGAGAAAATGTGAATATTCTAGTGGAGGTTGGGAGGGAAAAGTAGAGGGGGAGAGGAATAAGAGAAAGACACTTCTGGCAATGGCTTACTAGGTTGTCACAGACAAACCCTCCTGCTGAATAGCTTGGAAATATATATATATATATATATATATATATATATATATATATATATAAAACATATATATATTACATATATATGTATTATTTTTTTTTAAAGAAAGAAAGAAAGAAATCATGATTTGAAGTGATCCAAGTATATTTTAGGTTACTTTTTCCATTGAGGCAACTGCCAAATATGAAAGCAAAAGCAATGGTTGAGAGGCTGAGAAGCTAAACATAGCTTCTGACAATCTTCACAGGCTTGGAGGCACACAAATTGGAATTTGGGATCCAGCAATGAGGAGAGACTGTGGTGGATGCCCCAGGATTCCAGCTGGACTCTGAAAGGTCTACACCTTAGGAAGAATGAACAGGAAATAGACAAGCCTTTATTAGAACTGAAGTCCAGCTTTTAATGAGCTCAATCCCTGACTGGATTAAAGTGATCTCCACCTAGCCTAAATGCTTTCCAGAAGCAAAAGGAAATCTTGTCTTCATTAAAATTACATCACCCAGACTATTAAATTATTTCTATAAATTTTCAATAAAATGTCCAAAGATAATCAGGCATAATAATGAATAACTAGAAAATGAAGGAAAAGAATTTCATTTACACTATTAGCAAACAAGGTCAAATACACAGGAACAAATATAACAAAAAAGTACAAGACCTCTACATTAAAAGCTATAAAACATTGCTGAGATAATTTACAAAGACCTAAGAGAGAGCTAAACTGTGCTCATGGATTTGAAGACCCAAAACTGTTAACATGTCCATTCTGCCTAAATTAATTTCTAGATTCAATGCAGTCTTGATCAAGCTTTTTTAGTGGTACTGGAACTGGAGGTTTGGAGGGGAAAAAAATGAATGTTGACGGTTAACCTCACACCATAACACAAAAATTAACTCAAAATGGATCAAAACCTAAACAATAAAAGCTAATACTATAATATCGCTAGAAAAAACACAGGTGAAAATCTTTGCAACTCTGAGTAGGCAAAGATTTCTTGGGAACCAAAAAGCATGAACCAATTTTTCAAAAAAAACATAAAAAATTAAATTTTAACAAAATTTAAAACTTCAGTCCTTTTAAAGCCACTTTTAAGAAAATGGAACGATGAGCAAAATGTTGGGAAAAAATATTTGCAGAACATATATCTGCCAAACAACTGAATCCATAATATATAAAGAACTATACAACTCAATAGAAGAACATAAGCAATCCTACTAAAAAATGGACACACTCACACAAAAAATTATCAGATAAGAGCCAAATTGATTTCAATAGTTTTACTACAAAACTAATGTTTATGGCTCGTTATAAAGAATAACATCACATCAAGTTTTGAGCATTAGATTAAAATTAGAAAAAGCTATGGTCAGAACAGTACATGATTCATTTTAAGGGGGAAAAAAGGTACATGTCTGTTTCTCAATAGTTAATGTATATTAAAATTTGTAACAAATCACTCTCTTTAAGAGTGCTTTAAAAAAAATGGGTAAAAGATTTGAACAGAAACATCATAAGATATGCAAATGGCCAATAAGCACATAATATGATGCTCAAAATTGCTAGTGATCAGGGTAATGCAAATTAAAACCACAATGTGATACCACTACACACCTACTAGAGTGGCAAATATTTAAAAGACCGACAACATTAAGTGGTGAGGAAAATATGGAAAAACTGGAACTCTTCACAGCATGCAGGTGGGAGTGTAAAATGGTATAACTTCTTTGGAGAAATGTTTCTCAATTTCATAAAAAGTTAACATACACTTACCATATGACCGAGCAATTCTACTCGTAGGAATTTACCCAACAGAAATGAAAATATATAATCACACAAATACTTGCACAAAAATGTTAATACCAGCTTTATTAATAATAGCTAAACACTGAAAACAACAAATATGTCCAACAGGAGGATGGTTAAATAAACTGTGGTGTATGCATACAATGCAATATTACTCAGCAATAAAAACTGAATGAAACACTGATATACATAATACCCAAGGATGAAGCTCAAAAACATTATGCTGAGCAAACCAAGCTCAATAACATGTCTGAGTTCATTTATATGAAATTCTAGGATAGGTAAAATAAACTATAATTTAGAAAATACAGCAATAAGAAAACAAACAGCCCAATTAAAAAATGGGCAAAAAATATGAACAGAAAACTCACCAAAGAAATACAGATGACAAATAAGCATGTGAAACTCAGCTTTTGCCTGGGGCTAGAGAGAGGGAAGGTACTAATGGTAAATGGGCACAAGGGATTTAGGTGATGAAACTTCTCTGTATCTTGATTGTGGTGGGAGTTACCCAGGTTTATACATCAGTCAAAACTCATTAAATTGGACTTTCAAATGTGTGTATTTGATTGTATATTAATTCTAATTCAATAAATTTAACTTTAAAAAAGGATGAAAATAAAACTTAATAAAGAAAAGTGGCCTTTTATTACAGGCCAAGATGACTTCCTCAGTGAATTCAAATAAATATTTTAAAAACATATAAAATCAATCTTACTCATACACATTAAAAAATGAATAAAATAGAAAGAAAATAAAAGAAATGCCTCCCAACTCATTTTATGAAGTCAACGTAAATTTAAGACCTCAACCTGACAAGGACATTATAAAAAATGGAAAGTTATAGGCCAACCTATCTCATAAATATACATTAAAAAAATCTTAAACAAAATATCAGCAAACTGAATCCAGCAATAAACAGAATATATAAAACATCACAACCAAGTTGAAATTATTCCAGGAATGCAGGATTGCTTTAACATTTCAAAATCAAGCAACATAATTTAGCACAGTAACAAAATAAAGGAACAACACAAAAAAGGATCATACACCATGATCAAGTTGTATTCATTCCAGGGTCATAAGGATAGTTCCACATACACAAATCAATCAATGTGATACACCACATCAACAAAAGAAAAGACATAAACCACATGATTATCTCAATAGATGCAGAAAAAGCATCTGATAAAATTCAACATCCATTCATGATAAAAAAAAACTCTTGCCAAAATGGGTATAGAGGGAACATACCTCAACATAATAAAAGTCATTTATGACAAACCCACAGGCAAAATAATACTAAAGGGTGAAAAGCTGAAAGCCTTCCTGCTAAATTCTGGAACAAGACAACAATGCCCAATTCTATTCAACATAGCATTGGGAGCCCTAGTCACAGCAATCAGACAAGAAAAAGAAAGAAAAGGTATCCAAATCAGAAAGGGAAGAGGTAAAATTCTCATTATATGCAAATGAATGATACTCTATATAAGAAACTGTAAAGACTCCATACAAAAACTTTTAGAACTGATAAATGAATTCAGCAAGGTAGCAGGACACAAGATTAATATACAGAAGTCTGCTGCATTTCTTTACACTAACAATGAAATATCAGAATGGGAAAGTAAAAAAAATAAATAAATAAAATCCTGTTTAAAATCACACTAAAAAACAAAAACCCTAGGATTAAACCTAACCAAGAAGGTGAAAGTTTACACACTGAGAACTATAGAACATTGAAAAAGGAAATTGAAGAGGATTGAAGGAAATGGAAAGATATCCATGCTCTTGGATTGGAAAAATTAATATTGTTAAAATGGCCATATTACCCAAAGCAATCTACAGATTTAATGTGATCCCTATCAAATTACCCATGACATTTTTCACAAAGCTAGAACAAATAATCCTAAAATTTATATGGAACCACAAAAGACTCAGAATTGCCAAAGCAATCCTGAGGAAAAAGAACAAAGCTGGAGGCATAACCCTTCCAGACTTCAGACAATACTACAAAACTACAGTAATCAAAACAGCATGGAATTGGCACAAAAAGAAACATAGATCAATGGAACAGAATAGAGAGCCCAGGAATAAACCCACACCTATGGTCAATTAATCTATTACAAAGGAGGCAAGAATAAACAATGGAGAAAAGACAGTCTCTTCAGCAAGTGGTGTTGGGGAAGATGGACACCTGTATGTAAACCAATGAAGTTAGAACACTCCCTCACACCATACATAAAAATAAACTCAAAATGGCATAAAGACTTAAATATAAGACATGACACCATAAAACTCCTAGAAGAGAATATAGGAAAAACATTCTCTGACATAAATCATAGCAATGTTTTATTTGGTCAGTCTTCCCAGGCAAAAGAAATAAAAATAAACAAATGGGACCTAATCACACATCAGTTTTGCACAGCAAAGAAAACCATAAACAAAATGAAAAGACAAACTATGGACTGGGAAAAAATATTTGCAAATGATACAACTGACAGGGGTTTAATTTCCAACATATATAAACAGCTGATACAACTCAGTAACAAAAAAACAAACAACCCAATCAAAAAAAAGGGCGGAATACCTAAATAGACATTTCTCCAAAGAAGACATACAGAAGGCCAACAGGCACATGAAAAGATGCTCAACATTGCTAATTATCAGAGAAATGCAAATCAAAACTACAATGAGGTATCACCTCACACCTGTCAGAAATGGTTATCATCAAAAAGTCTACAAATAATAAATGCTAGAGAGGTTGTGGAGAAAAGAAAACCCTTCTACACTGTTGGTGGGAATATAAATTGGTGCAGCTACTACAGAAAACAGTAGGGAGGTTCTTTAAAAAAGTAAAAATATGATCCAGCAATCTCACTCCTAGGCAAGTATCTGGAAAACAAAAGTGCTAATTCAAAAAGATACATGCACCCCAATGTTCATAGTGGCTCTATTTACAATAGCCAAGACATGGAAGCAACCTAAGTGTCCATCAACAGATAAACGGATAAAGAAGATGTGTTATCTATACACACACACACACACACACACACACACACACACACACTGGAATATTACTCAGCCATAAAAAAAGAATGAAATAATGCCATTTGCAGCAACATGGATGGACCTAGAGATTATCATACTCAGTGAAGTAAGCCAGACAAAGACAAATATTATATGAGACCACTTATATGTGGAATCTAAAAAGAGTACAAATGAACTCATTTACAAAACAGAAACAGACTCACAGACATAGAAAACAAACTTATGGTTACCAAAGGGGAAAGGAGGGGGAGGTAAGCTGGGAGTATGGGATTAAAAAAATAATAAAGGAGAAAAGCCATGTGATCATCAAAATAGATACAGAAAAGCATTTGCAATTCTTATGACTTAAAAAATTTAGGAAATTTCAATCCAAGTCCCAGAAAGCTATTTTGTAAATATTGACAAAGTGATTCTCAAACTTATATGGAAAGGCAAAGAACCTAAAATAGCCAACACAATATTGAAAAAGAAGAACAGAGTTGGATGATTCACACTACCTGATTCCCAGAATTACTATACAGTTAAAGTACTCAAAACAGTATGCACTAGTGAAAGTAGAGACTCATTGATCAATGGAATAGAGAGGTCAGAAATAGACCTACACAAATACAATCAACTCAGTTTTGACAAAAGCACAATGGCAATTCAGTGGAGAAAGGATAATCTTCTTAACAGTGGTCCTGGAGCAACTGGACATCCACATGCAAAAAAAATAAATGTAGATACAAACCTTATACCTCACATAAAAATTAACTAATTACCTCAAAATGGATCATAGATATAAATATAAAACCATAAACTTCTAGAAGAAAACATAGGATCTTGGGTTTGATGATGAATTTAGATATAACATCGAACGTATGATCCAAAAAAGAAAAAACTGATAAGCTGGATTCTATTAAAATTTTAAAATTTTGCTCTATAAAAGGCACTGTTAAGAGAATGAAAATCAAGGCACCAACTGGGAGAAAGTATTTGCAAAGCACATATATAAAGGACTTTTATGCAAAATATCCAAAGAATTCTTAAAATTCAATAGTAAGACAACAAACAACCTAACTTGACAATAAAAAAAAGGTCTGAACCAAAAACTCTCAATAATATACAGATGGCAAATAAGCATATGAAAAGATCTTCAACATCATTTGCCATTAGGTAAATAAAAAGTGAAACAACAATAAGATACCAGTACATACCTATCTGAAAGACTAAAATCCAAAAAACAAAAAATAATCAACTGCTGATGAGGATGAGGACCAGAAAGAACTCTCATTCATTGCTAGTGGAAATGCAAGTGATAGAGCCACTTTGAAAGACAGTTTCAGTAAGACCTGAAAACTTATGTCCACACAAAAATTTGTACACAAATGTTTACAGCAGCTTTATTCATAATCACCAAACTAAGGCAACCATAATGTCCTTCAATAGGTGAACAGATAAACAATGGTATATTCATTACAACTGAATACTACTCAGTGATGAAAAAAAAAAAAGAATTAGCTATAAAGTCACACAAAAACATGAATGAACTGTAAATGCATATTGCTAAATGAAAGAAATCAGTCCCAAAAGGCTACATGTTATATGGCTCTATTCAAATGACATTCTAGAAAAGGCAAAACTATGGAAATAGTAAAAAAAAAAAAAAAAAGCCAGAGGGCTGGGGGGGGGAAAACCTGAAGAGACTGATCAAAGGGGATTTTTAGTTGAAACTGTCTGTATGATACTGTAATGGTAGATGAAGGACAATATCCATTTATAAAAACCCACAGAGGTTTCTCGTGCTTCAGCGCGGCCCGTGCTTTTCATATGTTGCCTCGGGGAGTGCTAGCCTCGTGAAGAAGCTCAGGGTAAAGGTGCAGCCACCAAAGCAGAAGTGAGAGTGACTTGACGCCGGGAGGAAGACCCCAAAGAGGCCGTGGCCACAGGAGGCCGAAGGCCAGAGGCTGTCACCCTTCCCGAAGGGCTTCGACTGGGCCCCTCAGTCCGCGCAACAGCTGAGCACTGCCCGCTTAATGGACCCCATCCTGCCTCATGTGGCTGACCCAGTCGTCCTGCTGCCAGAATGAGGTGAAGTCTGAAAACTGCTCAGCAAGACCAGGCATAGAACAGGCCTCTTCTCCTGTGGTTTCACTCACTAATGACCACCACCTTGATAATTCCATGTGGCTGACAGGGTCTTGGTGCTCCAGCCTGGTGTCAGGACTGAGCCTCTAAGGTGAGAGAGCCGAGTTCAGGACAATGGACCACCAGAGACCTCCCGGCCCCATGTAATATCAATCTGCGAGAGCTCTCCTAGAAATCTCCGTCTCAACCCTAAGACCCAGCTCCACCCAATGGCCAGCAAGCTACAGTGCTGGACACCCTATGCCAAACAACTAGCAAGGCAGGAACACACCCTACCCATTAGCAGAGAGGCTGCCTAAAATCATACTAAATTCACAGACATCCCAAAACACACCACCGGACATGGCCAATGAACCAACCTCACCCACTGGGGGCAGACACTAAAAACAACGGGAACTATGAATGTGCAGCCTGCGAAAAGGAGACCCCAAACACAATAAGTTAAGCAAAATGAGAAAACAGAGAAATATGCAGCAGATGAAGGAGCAAGGTAAAAACCCACCAGACCAAACAAATGAAGAGGAAATAGGCAGTCTACCTGAAAAAGAATTCAGACTAATGACAGTAAAATGATCCAAAATCTTGGAAATAGAATGGAGAAAATACAAGAAATGCTAAAAAAGGACCTAGAAGAACTAAACAGCAAACAAACAATGATGAACAACACAATAAATGAAATTAAAAATTCTCTAGAAGGAACCCATAGCAGAATAACTGCAGCAGAAGAATGGATAAGTGACCTGAAAGATAAAATAGTGGAAATAACTACCGCAGAGCAGAATAAAGAAAAAAGAATGAAAAGAATTGAGGACAGTCTCAGAGACCTCTGGAACAACATTACATGCACCAACATTGAATTATAGGTGTCCCAGATTAAGAAGAGAAAAAGAAAGGGACTGAGAAGATATTTTAAGAGATTATAGTTGAAAACTTCCCTAACATGGGAAAGGATAGAGTCAATCATGTCCAGGAAACGCAGACAGTCTTATACAGGATAAACCCAAGGAGAAACACGCCAAGACACATAATATTCAAACTATCAAAAATTAAATACAAAGAAAAAAATATTAAAAGCAGCAAGGGAAAAGCAACAAATAACATACAAGGGAATTCCTATAAGGTTAACAGCTGAGCTTTAAGCAGAAACACTGCAAGCCAGAAGGGAGTGGCAGGATATATTTAAAGTGATGAAAGGGAAAAACCTCCAACCAAGATTACTCTACCGAGCAAGGATCTCATTCAGATTCGATGGAGAACTTGAAAGCTTTACAGACAAGCAAAAGCTAAGAGAATTCAGCACGACCAAACCACCTTTACAACAAATGCTAAAGGAACTTCTCTAGGCAGGAAACACAATAGAAGGAAAAGACCTACAAAAACAAACCCAAAACAATTAAGAAAATGGTCATAGGAACATACATATTGATAATAACTCTGAATGTAAATGGATTAAATGCCACAACCAAAAGACACAGACTGGCTGAATAGATACAAAAACAAGAGCCATATATATGCTGTCTACAAGAGACCCACTTCAGACCTAGGGACACATACAGACTGAAAGTGGAGGAATGGAAAAAGATATTCCATGCAAATGGAAATCAAAAGAAAGCTGGAGTAACAATTCTCATATCAGACAAAATAGACATTAAAATAAAGACTATTACAAGAGACAAAGAAGGACACTACATAATGATCAAGGGATTGATCCAAGAAGAAGATATAACAATTGTAAATATTTATGCACCCAACATAGGAGCACCTCAATACATAAGGCAAATGATAACAGCCATAAAGGGGGAAATCGACAGTAACACAATCATAGTAGGGGACTTTAACACCCCACTTTCACCAATGGACAGATCATCCAAAATGAAAATAAATAAGGAAACACAAGCTTTAAATGATACATTAAACAAGGTGGACTTGATATTTATAGGACGTTCCATCCAAAAACAACAGAATACACTTTCTTCTCAAGTGCTCATGGTACATTCTCCAGGATAGATCATATCTTGGGTCACAAATCAAGCCTTGGTAAATTTAAGAAAACTGAAATTGTATCAAGTATCTTTTCCGATCACAATGCTGTGATACTAGATATCAATTACAGGAAAAAAACTGTAAAAAATACAAACACATGGAGGCTAAACAATATGCTACTAAATAACCAAGAGATCAATGAAGAAATCAAAGAGGAAATCAAAAAATACCTAGAGACAAATGACAATGAAAACATGACGACCCAGAACCTATGGGATGCAGCAAAAGCAGTTCTAAAGAGGGAAGTTTATAGCCATACAATCCTACCTCAAGAAAGAAGAAAAATCTCAAAAAAAAACCTAACTTTACACCTAAAGCAATTAGAGAAAGAAGAACAAAAAAACCCCAAAGTTAGCAGAAGGAAAGAAATCATAAAGATCAGAAGAAAAATAAATGGAAAAGAAATGAAGGAAACAATAGCAAATATCAATAAGACTAAAAGCTGGTTCTTTACGAAGATAAACAAAATTGGTAAACCATCAGCCAGACTCATCAAGAAAAAAAGGGAGAAGACTCATATCAATAGAATTAGAAATGAAAAAGGAGAAGTAACAACTGACACTGCAGAAATACAAAAGATCATGAGAGATTACTACAAGCAACTATATGCCAATTAAATGGACAACCTGGAAGAAATGGACAAATTCTTAGAAAAGCACAACCTTCCAAGACTGACCCAGGAAGAAATAGAAAATATAAACAGACCAATCACAAGCACTGAAATTGAAACGGTGATTAAAAATCTTCCAACAAGCAAAAGCCCAGGACCAGATGGTTTCACAGGCGAATTCTATCAAACATTTAGAGAAGAGCTAACACCTATCCTTCTCAAACTCTTACAAAATATAGCAGAGGGAGGAACACTCCCAAACTCATTCTATGAGGTCACCATCATCCTGATACCAAAACTAGACATGTCACAAAGGAAGAAAACTACAGGCCAATATCAGTGATGAACATAGATGCAAAAATCCTCAACAAAATACTAGCAAACAGAATCCAACAGCACATTAAAAGGATCATACACCATGATCAGGCAGGGTTTATTCCAGGAATGCAAGGATTCTTCAGTATATGCAAATCAATCAATGTGATACACCATATTAACAAAATGAAGGATAAAAACCATATGATAATCTCAATAGATGCACAAAA
Source organism: Phocoena phocoena (assembly GCF_963924675.1). Classification (NCBI taxonomy): domain Eukaryota; kingdom Metazoa; phylum Chordata; class Mammalia; order Artiodactyla; family Phocoenidae; genus Phocoena; species Phocoena phocoena. The sequence continues at coordinate 81,374,214 of NC_089219.1, read as the reverse complement.
AGCTTTCGACAAAATTCAACACCCATTTATGATAAAAACCCTCCAGAAAAGCATAGAGGGAACTTACCCCAACATAATTAAGGCCATATATGACAAACCCACAGCCAACATCGTTCTCAATGGTGAAAAACTGAGACCATTTCCTCTAAGATCAGGAACAAGACAAGGTTGCCCACTCTCACCACTATTATTCAACACAGCTTGGAAGTTTTAGCCACAGCAATCAGAAAAGAAAAAGGGAATAAAGGAAAAATAAATAAGGAATCCAAATCGGAGAAGAAGCAGTAAAAAGCTGTTACTGTTTGCGGATGACATGATACTACACATAGAGAATCCTAAAAATGCTACCAGAAACTACTAGAGCTAATCAATGAATTTGGTAAAGCAGCAGGATAGAAAATTAATGCACAGCATTTCTTGCATTTTTGTTGTTGCACTAACAATGTAAAATCTGAAGGAGAAATTAAGGAAGACTCCCATTTACCACTGCAACAAAAAGAATAAAATACCTAGGAATAAATCTATCCAAGGAGACAGAAGACCTGTATGCAGAAAACTATAAGACAATGATGAAAGAAATTAAAGATGATACAAACAGATGGAGAGATATACCAGGTTCTTGGATTGGAAAAATCAACATTGTGAAAATGACTATACTACCCAAAGCAATCTACAGGTTCAGCGCAATCCTTGTCAAACTACCAATGGCATTTTTCACAGAACTAGAATAAAAAAGTTCACAATTTGTATGGAAACACAAAAGACCCCGAATAGCCAAAGCAATCTTGAGAACAAAAAAACAGAGCTGGAGGAATGAGGCTCCCTGACATCAGACTGTACTACAAAGCTAAAGTAATCAAGACAGTATGGTACTGGCACAAAAACAGAAATAGATCAGTGGAACAGGAGAGAAAGCCCAGAGATAAACCCACATACATATGGTCACCTTATCTTTGATAATGGAGGCAAGAATATACAATGGAGAAAAGACAGCCTCTTCAACAAGTAGTGCTGGGAAAACTGGACAGCTACATGTAAAAGAATGAAGTTATAACACTTCCTAACACCACACACAAAAATAAACTCAAAATGGATTAAAGACCTACATGTAAGGCCAGACACTATAAAACTCTCAGAGGAAAACATAGGCAGAACACTCTATGACATAAATCACAGCAAGATCCTTTTTGACCCACCTCCTAGAGAAATGGAAATAAAAACAAATAAACAAATGGGACCTAATGAAACTTAAAAGCTTTTGCATAGCAAAGGAAACCATAAACAAGACGAAAAGACAACCCTCAGAATGGGAGAAAATATTTGCAAATGAAGCAACTGACAAAGAATTAATCTCCAAAATATACAAGCTGCTCATGCAGCTCAATATCAAAAAAACAAACAACCCAATCCAGAAATGGGCAGAAGACCTAAATAGACATTTCTCCCAAGAAGATATACAGATTGCCAACAAACACATGAAAGGATGCTCCACGTCAGTAATCATTAGAGAAATGCAAATCAAAATGACAATGAGGTATCACCTCACACCAGTCAGAATGGCCATCATCAAAAAATCTACAAACAGGGCTTCCCTGGTGGCGCAGTGGTTGACAGTCCGCCTGCCGATGCAGGGGACACGGGTTCGTGCCCCGGTCCGGGAAGATCCCACATGCCGCGGAGCAGCTGGGCCCATGAGCCATGGCCGCTGAGCGCGTCCGAAGCCTGTGCTCTGCAATGGGAGAGGCCACAACAGTGAGAGGTCCATGTACCACAAAAAAAAAAAAAAAATCTATAAACAGTAAATGCTGGAGAGGGTGTGGAGAAAAGGGAACCCTCTTACACTGTTGATGAGAATGCAAATTGATACAGCCACTAGGGAGAACAGTACGGAGGTTCCTTAAAAAAGTAAAAATAGAACTACCATGTGACCCAGAAATCCCACTACTGGACATATACCCTGAGAAAACCATAATTCAAAAAGAGTCATGTACCACAATGTTCACTGCAGCTCTATTTACAATAACCAGGATATGGAAGCAGCCTCAGTGTCCACTGACAGATGAATGGAGAAAGAATATGAGGCACGTATATATAATGGAATATTACTCAGCCATAAAAGGAAACAAAATTGAGTTATTTGTAGTGAGGTGGATGGACCTAGAGTCTGTCATACAGAGTGAATAAGTCAGAAAGGAAAAACAAATACTGTATGCTAACACACATATATGGAATCTAAAAAAAAAATGGTTCTGATGAACCTAGGGGCAGGACAGGAATAAAGATGCAGAGGCAGAGAATGGACCTGAGGACACAGGGAAGGGGAAGGGCAAGCTGGGACGAAGTGAGAGAGTAGCACTGACATATATACACTACCAAACGTAAAATAGATAGCTAGTAGGAAGCAGCTGCATAGTACAGGGAGATCAGCTCGGTGCTTTGTGATCGCCTAGAGGGCTGGGATAGGGAGGGTGGGAGGGAAATGAAAGAGGGAGGAGATATGGGGATATATGTATACATATAGGTGATTCACTTTGTTATATAGCAGAAACTAACACAACATTGTAAAGCGATTATACTCCAATAAAGATGTTTTTAAAAAACCCCACAGAACTTTATAGTACAAGTGAAACTTAATGTATGCTAATTAAAACAAGAACACTTAGGAGGAGGTCAGGAGATCCCAGGATGCAGACTGTGACAGAATTACCTAACTGTATTACAAATGTATGAAATAACCTCATTGAAGCGAGTGGGAGATGAAGGTACTGGCCTAAATAACTTTGGAAATGAGTATAGACTGTACGAATAAAGGCAAAGGAACTGTGTAGTACAAGCAGTGTACTCTAGTTCGGGAGTCCACAACCTTTCTGGCACCAGGGACTAGTTTCGTGGAAGGCAATTTTTCCACAGACTGGGGGTGGGGAGGGGATGGTTTGGGGATGCTTCAAGCACGTTACATTTATTGTGCACTTTACTTCTACTATTACATTGTAATATAAAATGAAATAATTATACAACTCACCATAATGCAGAATCACTGGGAGCCCTGAGCTTGTTTTCGTGCAACTGGATGGTCCCATCTGGGGGTGATGGGAGACAGTGACACCCAAAGTGTGTTGCTTATGTCCAGTCTACTCTGTAAGATGCAGCTTAATTGTCACTTACCACTCACTGATAGGGTTTTGATATGAGTCTGCAAGCAATTGATTATGGTCTCTGTGCAGTCAAACCTCTCTGCTAATGATAACCTGTATTTGCAGCTGCTCCCCAGTGCTGGCATCACTGCCTCAGCTCCCCCTCAGATCATCAGGCGTTAGATTCTCATAAGGTGTGTACAGCCTAGATCCCTCGCATGCGCAGTTCACAGTAGGGTTCGTGCTCCTATGAGAATCTAATGCCGCTGCTGATCTGACAGGGGGCGGAACTCAGGCAGTAATGTGAGTGATGGGGAGTGGCTGTAAATACAGATGAAGCTTCACTCGCTCACTCGCCCGCCGCTCACCTCCTGCTGTGTGGCCCAGTTCCTAATGGGCCATGGACCAATAACAGTCTGTGGCCCAGGGGTTGGGGACCCCTGCTCTAGTTGGTAAAGTTGTTTCCCATGCAGGTATGGATTAACAATTTTGAAACCACTATACATGAATACTGGAATTGAATGATTAAGTATTAGATGTTGGATGATGAAAGCCAGTTTCTCACTGCTACACTGGAAGATTACAGACAAGCAAGGAGGTAAGAGTAGGATGATCAATGTGTTAGTGTGATCAGTGTTGGAGATCTCATGATGAATTCATTTTTAGCTTAATACAAATAAAGATGGATTCATACAGAAATATTTATAGATATGTGCATATCTGAAGATTAATATATACACATATATTTCTTTGCTCTGTCAGCTGAGAGGATCTAAAAGAACTAGCAACAAGCACACCCAGTGTCCAAACAGTAGTTTCTAATACCATTAGAATAAAAGGAATCAGGGTTCATTAGAGAAATATTTGATTCTAGGACAGATGAGTCTAGAGTATCTTTTAGTGTCAGTAAGGAAATGCTACACACATATACACACACACACACACACACACACACACACACACACTGATGGAGGGGGTTGTATGTCAAGAACCAATTGAAGGAGCTCCCATAACTAAAACTGGAACAATTTCAGTAAAAAATAAATAGGCCAAAATGCAAGATAAACCAAATTACAAACCAAAGTACCAAAATGAGCTGAAGTACAAAATAAATATCCATGAGTACATGCTGACATACAGAAATGTTTGAATAAATAAAGAGGGGAGAAAAGACAAATTTCTTGTATAGAAGAATGTCAAATAATTTAGGTAGATACTATCCCCTCAAGAAGGTGGACCATAACTCCCCATCCTTTAAGTGTAGGCTATACACGGTGACTTACTTCTAGAGAGTACAGTATACAAATGGGAGATGGGGGAGAGGGGAGTAACTTTACAGTGAAGAAACCAGACAAAAACTAGTGTAGCCAAGTGATCAAGGTTAACATAAACAGTGATAAGTCATGCTGATTACAGGTACCCTTGAAATGATGTAATAAGAATGGCAGTTTATCTTTGTGAACTTCCTCCCCAAAATTCATAACTCATTTAATCATGTGAAAAACATTAAGTAAACTACAACTGAGGGACATTCTACAAAATACTTGCCCAGGACTCCTCAAACTGTCAAGGTCATCAAAGACAAGGAAAGTCTGAGAAACTATCACAGCCAAGAGAAGCCTAAGGAACCATGACCACTACATGTAATGTGGTATCCTGGATGGGATCCTAGAATAGAAAAAAGACATTAGTCAAAAACTAATGAATTCTGAATAAACTATGGACTTCAGTGAATAACAATGTCTCAATATTGGTTCTCTCATTGTAACAAACGCACTATACTAAGATGCACACATAAGATGTTGATAATAAGGGAACTGGGTGTGGGGGCACATGGGAATTCTCTGTACTCAGTTTTTCTGTAAATTTAAAAGTGTTCTAAAATTAAAGTATATTAAGAAAAAATTAGGGTTTCTGCTTCCACCTATGAAAGATAACAAGTATGGGACTTGCCTCACCTCCATTAACAAGTAGGAAAGTGAATAAAATATGACACTGAAAAAAAAGGCGGTACAGAACTCTGATCCTTAAGAGAAAGAAAACAAATGAGGCAAGTCCTACAATCATAATACTTTTTCTTCCCAGAAACAATTAGATCATGGCACAGGGAAGGTAAACAGAAGCAGAGCCTAGTTGTCTTGCTGAGTTGAGAAGACAAATATGGGAGCTCGGGAAAATGAGTCAGCTGGAATTTACGGGGCACAGTACAATAAAAGAGGAACGTAAGAAAAAGAGCTCCAAAAATTAGAGGAGGGATCCCGTTGAGCCTTCATCTGAACACAATCTGAGCACACATAGGGTAAAACTTCATGAAGCCCAGCAAAGAATAAAGGTCAGGGAGCTATAAGCCTGTTCATACAGGGCAGGCAGATCAAGTTCCTTCTGGCAAGGACTGAATACTGCTCCTAGGTCCCAGAAGGGTCACACCTCAGTAGAAGAGCTATCCACCCTTCAGAGTAAAGGCTACTCTAGAGCCACTCTAAGTTTAAAAGCAAATCTCAAAAAGATGAAGGTGATCGACAATAACTTAATTGCCTGCTGAAACAAACTTCAACACTTTTAAAAGAGAGACGACAAAATTCAAACACTCAACAGCATACTATTCATAATGTTCCAAATCTAATAAAAAATGATCAGGTATGTGAAGAAGTAGCAAACTATGAACTATAATCAGGAGAAAAATCAGTCAATAGAAATAGACCCAGAAATGAAAGAAATGATGGAGTTAGCAGAAAAAGCAATTAAAAATGCTATTATAAAGGGAGATCAGCTCGGTGCTTTGTGACCGTCTGGAGGGGTGGGATAGGGAGGGTGGGAGGGAGGGAGACGCAAGCGGGAAGAGATATGGGAACATATGTATATGTATAACTGATTCATTTTATTGTGAAGCAGAAACTAACACACCATTGTAAAGCAATTATACTCCAATAAAAAATAAATAAATAAATAAATAAAACAGGAAAAAAAATGCTATTATAGGGGGCTTCCCTGGTGGCACAGTGGTTGGGAGTCCACCTGCTGATGCACGGGACACGGGTTCATGCCCTGGTCCGGGAAGATCCCACATGCCGTGGAGCGGCTGGGCCCATGAGCCATGGCCGCTGAGTCTGTGCTCCGTAACAGGAGAGGCCACAACAGTGAGAGGCCCACGTACCACAAAAAAAAAAAAAAAAATGCTATTATAGGGACTTCACTGGTGGCACTGTGGTTAAGAATCTGCCTGCCAATGCAGGGGACACAGGTTTGAGCCCTGGTCTGGAAGATACCACATGCCGTGGAGCAAATAAGCCTGTGCACCACAACTACTGAGCCTGCGCTCTATAGCCTGCAAGCCACAACTACTGAGCTCATGTGCCACAACTACAGAAGCCTATGTGCCTAGAGCCAGTGCTCTGCCACAAGAGAAGCCACTGCAATGAGGAGCCTGTGCTCTGCAAGGAAGAGTAGTCCCTGCTCCTGCAACTAGAGAAAGCCCATGTGCAGCAATGAAGACCCAACACAGCCCAAGATAAATAAATAAAAAGTAAATAAATAAAATAAGATCTTATTATAGATACACTCAAGGATTTTTAAATAAGTAACATAATCAAGAGATCTTTTTAAAAACCTGACAAAACTTTTAGAGATGAAATGTGCAATATCTGAAATGAAAAAAAATTCATGAATGGACTAAAAAGATTAGATACTGAAGAAGAAAAGATCGGTGTACCTGTGTATATAGCAATACAAATTAACCAAATAAGACACAGGGAGAAAAAATAAACTGGTTATAAAAAAAGGAGCTTAAGTGAGCTTGGGACTAACATAACATAATTTGAGTCCCATGTGGAAAGGAGAAAAAGAAGAGGATGGTAAGAAAACTTGAAAAAAATAACCGTTGTAGAATTTCCAAATTTCATAAAAACTACAAACTCACAGGTCCAGGAAGCTCAATAAATCATAAGCAGAATAAACAAAAGCACAAGATATAACCAAATTGCTAAAAACTAATTATAGAGAAAAAAACTGTAAAGCAGACAAAGAAAAAGGTACATCAAATACTGACATGCAAAGCTAGACATGATCACAGGCTTCTTGTTAGAGACAACACAGCCAAAAAAACAATGAAATTACATGATTAAAGCACTGAAAGAAATACAAATCACAAATTTATAATTTTGTATTCAGCAAAAATATCTTTCAAAAATGGAGGCTAAATGAAGACTTTTCTAGACAAACAAAAGCTGAGAAAAGTCACTGCCAGTTGAACTCTATTACAAGAAATTTAAAGAAAGTTCTTTAGGCTGAAGGAAAATTATAACAGAAATCTGGACCTACACAAAAGATTGAAAGTGTCAGAACTGGTAATATAACTAAAGTATAACTTTTTCCCTCATTTTTAAAATTACTTAAAAGATAATTGTTTACAAAATTAATTACAATTTATAGTGGGGTTTTGAGTATATATAGAAGTGAAATGTATGGGAGCAATAACACAAGGGACAGAAAGGGGAAAATGTCCTAACATCATACATAAAGGTGTATAATATTAATTGAAGGTAAATGGTAGTAACAATGCATATTGCAAATCCTAAAGTAACTACTAAAAAAACAAAAACAACACACACACACAATATAGCCAATATGCCAATAGTGGAAATAAACTGCATTAAAATTTTTTTTTTCTCGGGCTTCCCTGGTGGCACAGTGGTTGAGAGTCCGCCTGCCGATGCAGGGGACACGGGTTCGTGCCCTGGTCTGGGAGGATCCCACATGCCGCGGAGCGGCTGGGCCCGTGAGCCATGGCTGCTGAGCCTGCGTGTCTGGAGCCTGTGCTCCGCAACGGGAGAGGCCACAACAGTGAGAGGTCCGCGTACCGCAAAAAAAAAAAAAAATTTTTTTTCTCAATTAATACAAAGAAAAGAAGAAAAGAGGAAAAAGAAAACAAAGAAAAAATGAAAACAAATAGTAAATAGTAGCCTTAAATTCCAACACATTAATACCTATATTACCATAAATAATCTAGATCCTCCAATTAAAAGGCAAGATTATGAGACCAGATAATAAAAGAGCAAGACATAACTATAGCTGTCTACAAAAAATTAATTTTAAACCCATTTAAAATACAAAGACACAGAGAGGCTAAAGGTAAAAGGATTAAAAAACATATACCATCTAAATGCTAATCATAAGAAAGCTGGAGTGGGATGCTAACTAGACTTATTGTGATGATCAGTTCATTATGTTAAACACCTGAAACTAATACAATGCTATATATCAATTATACCTCAATTTTTAAAAAAGAAAGCAAGCTGGCGTGGCCCTATTAACATCAGACAAAAGACTTCACAACAGGAATATTACTTGGGGTAAAGACTAATATTTCATAATGAAAAAGGGGTCAATTCATCAAGAGGAAATAACAATCCTAAATGTGTGTGTACCAAATAACAAACCTTCAAAATATATGAAGCAAAACTGATAGAACTGAAGGGGGAAGTTGATAAATTTACAATTATATTAGAGACATCAACATTCTTCTCAGTAATTAACAGAACAAGTAGACAAAAAGTCAGTTAAGGATATGGAAGACTTGAACTAAACATGCTAAACAGCATGTTTAAGCAGCATGCTAGCCGTTCCCATCTAAATAAGACAAAAAGCATCTGAGGCTTAAACAATTACCCTGCCCTTAAGACAGAAACTTAGGAAACATTCCCATTTAATTCAGATACAAGCCTCAGTTTAAAAAATTATGCTGTAGATAGCATGGTGTATTAAAAATCTTCACCAGATTTTTCATTTTCCAACACATCAAAATTTTTTTATCTTTTTGACTAAATTTAATCTCAACTGACAAGGCTGCTTCTGACTCTGTAGAGATGCCCTAATTTCCCCCTTGCTCTTGCTTCAGAGTACATTGCTATTCAATACTTCCTGATTTTAGCTGAACTGGATTCACAACTCCAGGCAGAATAATGGCCTGGATTACTCAGAGAAACTCTAAATAAAGAATTTCTCACTAGGACTATTTTTTTAAGTACTCTTTCTCCAAGAATATATTTTTTTCCTTTTAGTTCAACATAACTGAATAAAGGTTAAACCCAGAGCAGTGAATGCAAACTTTCTGGTGCTGTCACCATTACCCATTACACTTTGCAAATGTTTTAGAGAACATAAACTTTAAAAATGGTAAGTTAGCTTTCACTTGAGACATCCATTTTGATATACATTGACTACAGCTTTCATAGGATTAGCCTTTCCTAAGTTAAAAAATGATTTGTGAAGTGTAATGGATGCCCTGTTATCCACTTTGTTGTTTGGTTAATCTAAAAATTAGGAGAGAATTTTTCAAATGATTTGTCTATATCATAATCATCTTATTCTAACTTAAAAAATAAATATGTATTCATTCACAAATCTTTGACCATACAAGGCCAATCTTTATTTTTTTATTGTGGGTTTGCTGATTGGAGCCTCCTATTTCTTGCAAAAACTATATATACCCACATACCCTGTCTATGATTTTTAGTTCAAACTTATCTGAAGTGAAGAAATCTTAAAATTTTATGAAGCAATCTGAAGTATAGAATAATTTAAGACTTTTATAATTTTCCCTCAAACTTTTATATTGTTTCATCTAAACTGAACTCAATAGCAGTTTTGCTTTATTTTTTAATTTATCTTTTGGTCATGCCATGTGGCATGCGGCATCCCGGCTGCCCGACCAGGGATCGAGCCTGTGCCCCTGCATTGGACGTGTGGAGTCTTAACCACTGGACTGCCAGGGAAGTCCCTGAATTCAACAGCAATTTTAAAAGTGCCTCTCCCGAGATGAGTCTGGGGAGAATGGATACATGTATATGTATGGCTGAGTTGCTTTGCTGTGCACCTGAAACTATCGCAACATTGTTTATCGGCTAGACTCCAATATAAACTAAAAAGTTAAATAAAATGCTCAAAAAAAGTGCCCCTCCCTTATTAATCTTTCTAAAACATTCACTTTAGTTTTCATTGTAACAACAAATTCTTTTCATACATCATGTATCATTGGTTTATATGATATGTCATTAAGTCATGCTATCAAAACAAGAAATTCAAATGGCATCAAACAGGTTTGGGAATAACCCCAAGTGACTCAGGAGACACAAACTCAATAAAAGGAATGGAAATGTTATAGGTATACTAGGGAATGACATCCTAGCCTTGAGAGTTCTGCCTAACATATCAGCATGCTCTACAGAGAACAGCTGAAGAGTACATTTAGTCACGTTCAGTAAAGGAGTTTCTACTCTAGGTGACTTGTTTCCTTTTAGGCGCTCAGTACCTTTGGCTTTGGTTCCCCATTGCAACCTCCCTCAAAGGCCCATGGTACCAAAGAATCTCACCTCTTTTCTCTCTATTGTTCCCACATCTAATTTATTATTTTAAACCTTTTAAGTGGACAGGGTTGACCATTTATCATTAATAAAGTAATTAGTATTAAGACGTTCATAACCCACTTTATTGTATGGGAATCTGGAATTTTATTACAATTACTTCATAAAGCTTCTTGGCAATCCTAGTAAGATAGGGAACAGCAAAGTTTTTCTGCAAAGGGCCAGATAGTAAACATCAATATAAATATATTAGGCTTTTCAGGTCCCTGTTGCATATTCTTGTTTTTTTGTTGTAGTTGTTGTTTTATACAAAAAGAAGCCACTGACCGGCTTTGGGTTGGGTCATAGTTTGCCAACCTCCACTCTAAGATAAGGTAGAAAAAGCAACAATATGCCTCCCTCCCAGATATCTAATATATACTTATAGAAACTAATATTTACTGAATGCTTCCGATGTGCCACAGAACCATGCTAAGTGCTTTATGTACATTATCGGATTCAATCCTCACAGCCATCCTATGCTACAATTACTATCATTATTTCTTTTACAGATAAAGAATTTGAGACTTGGAGAGATTAAGTAACTTCTCAATAATTATTAAATGGTACAATCAGAATCTAAACCCAGAAAGACTGACTTCTGAATTACTAAACTGTATACTTCTGAAAAAGTTTTCAGCTGATGGACTCAAGAATATATAGCTAATTAGTCATGTGGCACAGACTAGGACATTGATCTCCTGACTCAGTGCTGATTTACTAAATATTCAGAGAAATCTACATTTTAAAGGGAGATTTGACAGCATTTTAACCCCATGAATGAATGTCTGATGTTACAATATCAGGCGCTGAAAAAAAAAAGGTATTCTGGAAGGGATATAGGATCTTAAGTGCTACAAAGCTAAAATTAGGAATCACTGCCCTGCTTTTTCAATAAAGCAGCAAAAAAGAATCTTTTTTTTTTTTTTGCGGTACGCGGGCCTCTCCCGTTGCGGAGCACAGGCTCCGGACGTGCAGGCTCAGTGGCCATGGCTCACGGGCCCAGCTGCTCCGCGGCATGTGAGATCCTCCCAGACCGGGCACAAACCCGTGTCCCCTGCATCGGCAGGCGGGCTCTCAACCACTGCGCCACCAGAGAAGCCCAAGAGAATCTTAATTATGGAATACTGAAGTGCAACAAATAAATTAGTTTAAAAATATAGCAGATTCAATTTCACTCAGAAAACATTAGAATAATAATTAACACTATGAAATGGGAGATCAGCAGTGGAGTGGATAAGGTAGGTACTTAGAGGTAGGCTAAAGATGACAGGAGGAAATAAAAATAGAGAGAAATGCCTAATATACAGATGGTATTCATCTGGTGATTGACAGCAATTCAGGAAAGAACGTAATGTTACAGAGATCCACAACAGGATTGTAGTACTCCAGGACGCAATACTCAGAAAAGTAGTAACATAATTAACAAATGGGATCCATGAACTCTAATGGGTCCTTTTATTATAACCTCTCTTCTGCCAAATAAAAAGAGCTCTCTTTGTTTCTCCTTTGAGAAGAAGTATTGGAGATAAGCAAGGACAAAGATGTGGGAAGGGTGGAGAAGTTATGCTTTGGAGAGGGAAAGGCCTGTGTAGAGACAGAACAGTGTAGTAAATGTGACTTTCCTGGAGGTCCACTGCTATCCCTTTCCTCCTTGGATTGGGGGGAAATGCAAGTGATTCAAATCACCTTTCTCTCCTTGTCGCACGTAAGTAAAGGACATACAGACTGTTGCTACCATCTACACAAAATCTCGTATCAAAGGCCTATTACCTGGATGATGATAGCAAACACTTATATGGTACTTACAATGCTAGGCACTGTTCAAAGTACTTAAATGCTTTTAGTAATTTAATACTCATAATAACCCTATAAGATGAGTATTATTATAATCTCCATCATTGATGAGGATGCTGAAACACAGAATGGTTAAATGACTTCTCCAAATTCATACAGCTAAAGATGGTAGAGCTGGAATTCAAACCCAGGCAGACAGGCTCCATATGTAGTTCACATACTCTTAACTACTCAGTTATAAATGATTTCTTTGGCTTAGTTGTAGCACCACAAGCAAGTGATTGTCATCAGATTGTCCTGCAGCACATAAAGGGCTCCAGGTATTGGGCTGCAGATCAAGGGAAAGGCTGGACAGAGCAACTAGCAACTGGAGACATAATCTTGGAAGAACTGGGATACCAGGGATGTTTTTGAAGAAGGAGCTTGAGCATAAGAGAAAGACAGTGACTCAATAAAAGAAACTATCTCTTTACCATACCAGTTTGGACATTAAACTAGCAAACTAAACTGTTCTAAAATTTGAGACCTAAATTGAATGTAATTCTGCCCATAAATCCAGGTCTTTGTGAGTACTTGCATTGATCATTAAATATATGAGTACATATAATTAAAGCAGTCATTTTACAAACGGATTTTTAGCCACACCACTAGGATAAATGCTGACATTGATTATCTAGAACAAGAAATAATTCAGAAAGTTCTGTTGCTGGGCTTTAGATTATATTACATGATACAAGCATACATTGGAGATATTGAGGGTTCAGTTCCAGACCACCACAATAAAGCAAGTCACACTAATCTTTTGGTTTCCTAGTGCATATAAAAGTCACATTTACATTATACTGTAGTCTAACAAGTGTGCAACAGCATTATGTATATACCTTAATTTAAAAATATTTTATTGCTAAAAAATGTTACCCATCATCTGAACCTTCAGTGAGTTGTAGTAGTAACATCAAAGATCACTGACCACAGAACACCATAACAATTATTATAATAATGAAAAAGTCTGCAATATTGTGAGAACTACTAAACTCACAGACACAGAGACATGAAGTGAGCCAATGCTTTTGGGAAAAAAATGGTGCTGACAGACTTGCTCAATGCAGAATTGCCACAAACTTACAATTTGTAAAAAACGCAATTATCTGTGAAGTGCCATAAAGGAAAACGAGGTATGCCTGTGTTTTCTGAACTACTGACATAATATTCTTTGAACTGAATAATAAAGTAAATATGTACAAACAAAGAGATGTTTAAGTTTGGAATAGGAAGGTAATCTTGGGATTTAGAATTTGCCATTTTAACTCACATAAGGGCACTAACAACAAAGCAAGAAAACTTAAGCCAGATCTTCCTGAAACACATTCTCAGGAAATTGCCCTTCTAGTTAACATAAATTTATTTTTTATTGCTAGGTGAACAAAATAAGCCAGAAATATGGGCAAGAGCTGTCCTAAAATACAAACCTAATATTCTAGATCCAGCTCTTAAACAGTCCACTGTCAGGCAGTACACAGGGAAAAGCCAAATACAGACACTGTTTGAGGACATACTGCAAATCATCACTGCGTCCTGCTTTCCCTGTATGACAACAATAGCCTTAGGGCTCCATAGGTAGAATTTTGCTAGGATGCCCATATGGTTTCGAGAAAAATCTGGCACAAAATAAAATCAAAGTAAATTAATTCTAAAAATAAAATTGTGCTGTCCCCCTACCCCAACCAAAAAGAAAGGCGTGCGTGTGCACACACACACCACTTGGGAATTTGTATATCCCCAAATATGAGAAATACATATCCATGATATGGAAAATATATGAATAAATCTGTATCACACTCTGTATTTTACTATACATAATGCAGATTTCATAAAAAATAGGAAAATGTGTATATATATTTACAAAACATATGTTCCCAGAAAGAAAAGTTCAAATTCTGAATGGTAGTCTAATGGAAACTGGCAATCCTAGAGTTTAGCAATGTACTACAGTCAGTTAACTGGCAAAACCAGTATGATTTCTGAGAGTACAAACATCACTACTATTTGGCTTGGTGGACTTCTGTAATCTAAACTCACTGCTAATTTCATTAAGGGCTGTGTACCCTTGAACCTACAAGACTGCTTCTTGCATCTGCAAAAATAGTCTGGTTCTTCCTCTTCTGCAGCACCAGAATAACTTAACATTCTATTTTGAAACACAAAGAGATAGGGAGGAGAACTCTGGGTTCCTCAGCTTTCTGGTTCCAATTCTAGTCTGTTATGAGGCCAGCTGTACCTCTTTCCCTTGAGTTCCAAGAAAAAACCCTGTATTTTTATTAACATCTTTTCTTTCTTTAAGCAGATTTTAGTTACTTACCAAAAAAAGAGTCTAACCAAAACAGGCAGCAGGCTTTAATTTAAACTCTAAAAGCCTGGAATGTCTAAGCAACCCAACTCTACAGCAGAAAAATGATTTTTAAAAAGTACACTGAAATATTAAACCTCCTAATCCATGCTATTCAGGAGAATCGGCTATTTTGAATCAAAGACTTTGAGCCAGAATGAATTCAGAGAAAATACATGTCATTCATGTAGAAATAATCATTTTCAATAGCATAATGCCTGTGAAATTAAAAATTGCATTTAATTACATTTTCTGTGACAGTGGCTTTCAAACCTATTTTAGGCAACAGTATATTTTCTTCTAATAAAATCTTCGGTTCATGCCCAATGCACAGCACAGATCTTCTCTAGCTGAGCATGTGCACGTGTCTGGGTAGGGTCACCTGTGCATGTGTGAATGTGCAGATAGAAAATCCTGCCTAATGTCCAAACTCCTCCCCTGTCAGAGACCTCCTGAGGCATCACCATGGAACCCCTGTACCCTGTGTGAATCAGCTTGAAAACCACCGTGCTAGAAAAAGACAGCTACCCTTTTACACTTTACTGTCACAACCAAGACACCAAATTAATCACATGCCTATTTACCTGTGAGCTTTAAAACTTTTTCCATCAACATAAATATCAATATCTGGGCAACACTGTTTCACATAAAGCTTCAATAAATCTTCTCCTAATTCAGATGCAGGTTCCAAGTCATAAATATCTTTAAAAGAGAAAAACAAGACGAAAAAAATAGTTTCTTTAATAGTATATATATTCCAACATTCTGTATTCTAATACTAGCAAAATGTTTTTCCACAGTTATCTCAATTAGCTACTGAAAGAGAGTAACAGTGACTGAAACATTTAAGTGGTAAATTCAAAGTAAAATGAAACTTTAAAATCATCTATCCTTTCTGCTCTGAAATATATATTTCTATTTAAATATAGATACAGATTTAAACATAGGTAATACTGTTACAAAATTATATACCAAAACTGAAGCCACTTCATGAACATCTGACTTAGAAAGTTAGAAAATTTTCCAATTTGATATTCTTTTTCACCACTTAATTTTTTCCTGTTCCTGTTCATGGATTTATGGCTAGGATAATCTGTGAACCAACAGAATTTCAACTAAAATCAATGGGATTTATAGGACACTTACTATGAGTTTAGTACTATACATAGTATGGAGAGGTATAGAAAATAAATACTTTAAGAACTATCTCTACTTTAAAAGATTCACACTTTAGGCAGTGGGAAGTGAAATACAAAACATGTACATATATAAAAAAAGAAAAACACTAAATTGTATACTATAGCTTTGTCAGTTCAGAAATTTTTGTTAGTACACTTGGTGAGGATGGATCACCAGGAACATATTCCCACTAACCAATTTACAAATGTATACATTTATAAACCAGAATGCCAATACTGACTCTACTATCAAAAGAAATCCAGAATCCAACCACTACTCAGGATCTCCACTGCTACCACTGTAAACAGATAAGTTAGGGGGTCCCTGGAGAAAGAGAACCATGAATGGCTTTCTTGACATAAGAGAACCCATTTTGGCCTAAGCCATTTTGTGATCTAGGCCTAGCTGCAATGCTTGCCCTTGAACAGGTCTCAGTAATTAATGATCTTAAGGGAGGGGATGCAGAGACAAGGGCCGAGCAGCCAAGAAACAATGGTGCAGCCTTGGAGCAGGAACAATATCTTTTGAGCCCCTTATAGAACTAAAACTCCCAATAAATGGAAGATGAAACAATCCTCATTCCAGAGAGAAGGTCATGGTTTGATAGCCTCGAGAACCAGAGAAGCTTATATGGAGACCACCTGAAGTCAGATTAAAGGAGTGCAGGCCCTGCACACACCCTAATCTTATGAGCAACCTCACCCTTGAACCGTTGCTATAAAACTCTCATCAAATCTTCCCAGGTTGGGACACACAGTTTTTGAGGGGCAGGAGCCCGCTGTGTCCCCCTTTGCCTGGCAAAGCAATAAAGCTATTCTTTTCTACTTCACCTAAAACTCTGTCTCCAAGATTTGATTCGGCACTGGTGCACAGAGGCCAAGTTTTTGGCATCACCATCCCAGTTCAAAACAATATGGTTCTCGCCATTTTTTTTAGAGTAAAAGCCAAAGTCTTACAATGGCTTATCAAGCCCCACGTCTGGCTCCTCACTACCTCTTTAATCTCATTGTCTACTGTTTTGCTTATTTCCATACTGAACTCTCTCTCATTCCTCCAAATGGCAAGTTATGTTCCCATGTTAGGATATTTCTACTGCCATTTCTTTTGCCTTGAACACTCATCTCCCAGATATCCACTTGGCTAACTTCCTTACTGGATTCAAATCTTTCTTTAAACATCACCTCTTAATCAAGGCTGACTCTGACCACCCATTTAAAATTGCAACTCCCATCACTAGCACTCCCAATCCTCCTTCCTCTGTCCTATTTTTTCTATGGCATGTCACCTTCTAACTTCTTTACTACATTATTGTCTATCTCCACCCCCACCGTACCTTTTCTAACTGGAATCTAAGCTCCAAAAGAGCTGGAAGTCCACTTTAGTCACTGAAGTATCCCTTAGACCTAGAATAGTCCTAACACATAGATCCTCAATAAATATTTGTTGAATAAATTAATGTATCAAATACTACATAAAAAGATTTTTGAAGAAAAAACATAAAACTCCAACCAGAATAAAGCAGGGGAAGGAGGCAGATCCTACCACTTGCAGATATTCCTATAGAAGACTTAAAGCACATAAATTAGTGGGAGATGTTGAAGGAATAGTCTTCATTTCAATGATTCAAAGATCAGAGTATAATTTTTGACCCAAAGGGAAAATCTAGAAACTTTTCAAAAGAAAACCAAGCTAATTTGATAGATGATGACCTATCTCAACTCCCAATTATGTACTCAAATAGCCTCCTGAACTTGATACATCACAGTGGGGTATAATAAAAATATATATTTGGTCTTTCTCCCCCATTCCTGGCACAGAGCTTAAAACTCTTGAAATTTCCTAAATTATAGGAATGTCTTACTTGAGTTTATACTATTAAGGTGATTCAGGGTAGTGTTCCTAAATAGCTTCAGGATGGGGGCTGGTCACCAGAAAGGACAAATATGTGATTAAAGAGTGGGAACTATCAGTATTCCCCCCCATATCCAGGGAGGGAAAGGGGGCTATAGATTGAATTATAAAAATTCTTGAATAAGATTCAGGGAGCTACTGGGTTGGTGAACACACTGACTTGTTGGAAATATAACAGGGAAGAACCAAATCTGACTACATATTGGATGTTTCTTTGACTTTAACCCTTGCTTCCCACTGCCTTTGTTCACTAAAAGGATACTGTCTATACATAATGGCCTGCCTCAGGGAACCCTGCCCCTCTGCCTGAATGTTAAACCAAAGTGCCTTTGTTCAGGGAAACATCCGGACCCTGTCCACCGGGTGGATGGCTGCAAGAAAGAAGAAATTAACACATCCCCTCCTTGAGGCTGGCCATCCCAGGGGATATTTGCAAAACTTATGGCCTTCTTACTTTACTTCCTCATCTCCTCCCCGTCTCTGTGCTATAAAAGAAACTGGCATCCAAACCCCGATAAGATGGTTATTTTGAGACTTTAGTATGCCATCTTCCCGGTCTGCCAGCTTTCCAAATAAAGTCATATTCCTTGCCTCAACACCTCGTCTCTGATTTATTGGCCTGTCATGCGGCGAGCCGAGTGAGCTTGGACTTGGTAACAGAAAGATGGCACACCCTGAGAGGGCATGGAATTTATTCTGTACACTGTCCTTGCCCACCCCACCCCATACCTCACCCTATGCATCTTTTCCATTTCGCTGTTCCTAAATTATATCTTTTATGATAAACACATAAACATAAGAGAAATGTCTTCCTGAGTTCTGTGAGTCATTCTGGCAAATTATTGAACCTTGGAGGAGGATGGTCATGGGAACTCCTGAATTTGTAGTCACTGGGCACAAGCCTGGGTAGTAAAAAGTGCCAGAATATGTCACCCCAAAACATGCTACTTTGGCATGAGGATTATTTTGAGCTAAAGGTACTTGAGAAGGAGCAGATGCAGGAAAAGCTATTTACATCCCCCTAACTACCTAAAAATAAAAGTACAAATTTTCCCTTTTGTAAAGGAAATTTCCATTTGTAAAGATATCTCCTTACTATTCTCATCACTTGACTCTTATTTGCATAACAAGACAATCCTTATTCACCATACATTTTCTCCCCTCATCTTCCCATAACTTGCCTCCACCACCTAGTAGCCCAAAAGTCCTTTCTTTCATTTAGCCTAAAATGATATATAAGCCTCAATCATCCGGCCACCTTCTTGAATCTCCTTTCTTTGTGAAACTCCCGGTACAAAAGAAAGTAATGAAAAACATTTTTCCCCCTTGTGTTAATCTGTCTTACTTCAGTTAAATTCGTAGGCCAGTCACAGAACCTAAGAGGGTAGAAGGAACTCTTTTCTCCCCTACAGTAGCCTAAGCACTCCACTTGTGTTGAAGTGGGGGTAATATTGTAGGACTAAGTCCTTAACCTGTGGGGTCTGTGCTAACTCTGGATAGTTAACTGTCAGAATTGAACTGTTGCCTGCCCATTTGGTGCTAGGAGAATTGGTTGGTATGTGGAAAAAACCACACACATTTGGTGTCAGAAGTGGTACCCAGAAAAACAAAAACAAAAACACAATCACAGAAACCCAAAACTGTTCCACAACCTGAAGTCATCATTCCACTCTACCTTAAATTTGCTCTGTTCATACTCCTTAAGCCTGCAAAATAGTACCACCTAAACTCCTTAAAATAGCTTATGAGTAAGGTGACCACATCTTTTGGTTTGCCTGGGGCAGTCCAATTAATGCCTCTTGCCCCAGAATAATTATCAACAGCAATAATAATTTTTCATCTTTCACTCTCAAAAGAATCCTAGTTTGGCATAGACTATAAAGTCATCCTTCATAGAAGGCTTTCATTAACTGGCTTTTGCTTATATATCCAGGTTCATCCCTTACTTTGACCATTCCTGTCCCCTACTCTAGCCTACACCCACAACAAACCATTTCTGGTTTTCCAAATTTGCTATGTGCCTGGTTCTCTTTGCCTCCAGCCATGTTGTTTCCTTTGCCTGGAACACTTCTCCCCTAAACTCTTTATGCCTGGTTAACTTCTGCTTTTTCCTTCAGGATTCAATTCAGATATCACTCCCTCCATGTAGCTTTCCCTGAAGGCCTAAGCCTAGGTTACATGTGCCCTATCTGTGTCCTTATCACACTTGGTACGTAACTTACCTGACTGTACCTCCTACTAAACTGCAAAATAGGAACACTATCTGTTTTGTTCACTATCAAATCTTCAAAACTAGCACAAAGTTAATACTCAATGTAATGATTAGAATAGCATTTCAGGAATAAACAGCAAGTGCAAAAGAACAGAAGTGGCAAAATATACTTCCTTAGGAGGAAATGCCAAGTAAGTCAGTAAGAATAGAGCTCAGGGGGTATGAGGGGTTGTGAAGACAGGAGGCAGCAGTGTTCTAGGCAGGAGTCAGTTCCCAACATCTCCTTGCACCATGGGAAAGAAGCTGGGATTTATATTAAGGCTGTGTGAGACTACTGCAGGATTTTAATAAGGGAAGTGCCATGACCACACTTGCAATTGATGGCCGTTGTTCTGTACAGTAGAGATGGAGGGTGGCACAACGAGAGGCCTGGTGACCAGCTGGGGTTCAAATTCTCAAGGAAAATAGCAAATTCCTGAAATAAAGAAATGGCAGGAGGATAAAGAAGAGAAGTATTTAAGAATATTTAGGAGACAAATCAACAGACATGATCATGAATCGAATGAAGGGTAAAAAGTAACTGAGGAGAAAGATGGTAATATAATTCACACTGATACAGTATTTAAGAAAAGAGCAGGTTGAGAAAGCAGATGATTAGGTCAGTTTGACACAAGTTAAATTTTGAGATATTTAAGGTATATTTAGACAGATATGTCTAGTCAGTGGTTAGATACAAAGTTAAAAAAAAAAAAACTGGAGAATACCAATTATTTAAGGGGCAGAAAGAGGAAGTTCCAGTGAAGGAGACTGAGGAGTGACCAAGAGGGAAGGAAAGGAAAAAGTCTCATTATGCCCAAATTGTTCCCTAATATGTCAATTGTGTTGGATCAAACACATGTTTTGAAAACAAGTGTTATAGTAGAATTGGATGTATTTGAAAGTATCTGTTAACTAAAGAGTTTTATTACTGGTGTTTAGTGCAACAACAGTAAAAACAAACTGATTTAAGCTTAGTTAGATTTCTTTTATGTATGTTCACCGTATCTCATTATGGTGAATGAATGAATACATGCATGTATGCCTGTTCTAGGCTTGAGGTAGATCTATTCATATTTTTTAATTATCTCATTTAGTCTCAGTCCTAAGAAGTAAGTGGTTACAGACTGATTTTACAGATGAGGACTCTAAGACTCAGAGAGTGTAAGGGACTTTCCCAAGGCCACATAGTTAGAGCAGTTGGCAGAGCTGGTATTTGATACCCATTTTTCCTGCCTATAGTCTAGAGCTCTGCATGGTCCCACAGCAGCCTATTAAAGTGGCCAAACAAGTTTTGAGTATAAGTGAATAGAGCTCATTTACCCCTCAACCCCTTGCCTTCATCTACTTTCTCCATCACTCCATGGAAACCTCCGTGTTGACTGGTTTACAAGACACTTGCTTGTCCACATCTTACACTTGCTTGTCCACATCTTATTAACTCCTTTGCAGTATTGCATACTGTCAATGCCACCCTCCTTGAAACTTCCTTTGTCTTCTCTGACACTGTGCTCTTGATTTTTCCCTCTTAGGTGCAAGCTAATCCATGAGAAACACTAGGTCAATGCAAAGAACTGCACCAAGCTGAACTCAGCCCTGTAAGAATACACAAAACATACACAAACACCTAAAACATATACCAGATACCTCAGTTCACCCACACCTACCCATTTCTGGTGTTACAAACTTCTTTCTGATTTCAGATAGCAACTTCTGGGAGACCATTTTCTACGAATATTTTTGTGCTTCTGTATGGTCTGGCCTTTCTGAGCAGAGCACTGACAAATTTGGATAAAGGATGGTTAAACAACAAACATGTCTTAGAAGTCAGAGATAATGTGATGCTCCAGAAAGATTCAGACTACCCTCCCCTCAAAACCATTTCCTTATACTCTAGGGTACGGAAGCTACCTTATCCTAACCAGAGAAGATTTATTTACCTTCCAAAGTAAAGGTGTCTCTCTCTCTGCAGAGGAGGATGGGCAGATCTGCCAGCAGCTTATAAAAGTCTCATAATGTTGGTGTTCCCCTCCTATGGTGCAATCCCACTGCACGTGCAGGACAGGTAACATCAGGTCCTCACCACGTAGCCTCGTGGGGACTGAGGGTTGGGAAGTGGTGCTGAGATGCTCTGTAAGTAACAGTCTGTTCTCTGATCCAGGGGTCTCGAGTTTCCTGTTAGAATATCTACTATATATATATCTATATCCTTGACAACCTCATTCCACCAATTCACAATAATTCACAAGCTGCAACGCTTCTGGCACCCACTTATACAAACAAACTAGAGGTGTTTTTCAAGGTCAAATGCCACATTTATTGTAGTACTTACGCATTTCTGAACCATTTAACATGGGTAAAACTATGCTAACCATTTTTATTAGGTTCCTATCTTTTAAAAATGTGCCACGACAAAAGTTTCAGTGATTTTGTGTCATGAGAAAATGTATTGGTGATTTTTGTGTTGCATGGTGTTTTTTAAGGAATGCATATATTGTGTTATAACAGAATTGATTCTATAGTCTGCTAAAGCTTTTATTGGTGTAGATTAGAATAAGGATGACAATATATGGAGGCTTAAAAGGAGAATTATGAATTATGAGTGTATTTTTTAATAATAACCCCATCTCTAATTACTTAGGAAAACTGGGAGTTGACCATATTATTATTTCCATTTACCCATAATTTACTTTCATTTATTTTTATTATATTGACTTTCATTTACTTTTATTTCATTTACTTATAAAAAGTGATCAGTAGAGCTGACTTGTGAAGTACATTTTTCTCTAATTGTATCAGAATATAATTACTTTCATGGCTATAAAATTTTATAAAAATCCATAAAAAATACCTCACCAGTGGAAATTAAATTGTCCTCTTTGTTGTTATCTTCTGGAATGTCCTCTTTATTGTTATCTTCTGGAATTTCATGCTTCATAAAAGAATGATCAGCTGACCTTTTACCTACAGATGACCTTCCATCATTGTCAGTACACTTTCCAACACTAAAGTCACATTTCTTTTGTGGTGCTCCACTCTCCACTATCTTTTTCCTGAGAATTTCCTCTTCATAGTTTTTTATGTTTCTGTTTGATGAGTATACAATCCTAAAAGACAAAATGTAAAATAAATGTCAGTGATTCTTAAAAGCTAGTTTTCCAGCATGCTGCTTTCATAGATAACGGCTATATAGTTTTAAAACCTTTCTAATCTGGACTAACTAGAGGAAAGATCAATCTAAAATAACAGAAAGTTTGAAAAGTAATCTATAAAAATTTTAAATGTTAAAAAGGGATATATAATGCCAACAAATTATATAACCTAAATGAAAGGGACAATTCCTAGGAAGGATACACACTAACCAAACTTGATTTAAGAAGAAACAGGGTATCTGAATAGACAAATAACAAGTAAAGAGATTGAATTAGTAATCAAAAACTTCTCACAAAGAAAAATGCAGGACCAGGTGGCTTCACTGTTGAACTCTACCAAATTTAAAGAAGAATTAATGCCAATCCTTCACAAACTTTTCCAAAAGATATAAGACGGAACACTTCCCAATTCATTATGTGAAGCCAGTATTATCCTGACACAAAAGCAGACAAAGACATCACAAGAAGAGAAAACTACAGACCAACATTCCTTACTAATATAGAGAAAAAAATCTTCAACAAAATCATAGCAAAGTGAATCCAGCAACCTGTAAAAAGAATTATACATCATGACCAACTGGGCTTTATTTCAGGAATTCAAGGGCAGTTAAACAGATGAAAATCAATATTATATACCATATGCTATAGCCTGAATGTTTGTGTCCCCTAAAATCATATGTTGAAAGCCAATTCCCAATGTGATGATATTAGTAGGTGGGGTCTTTGGCAGATGATTAGGTGGAGTCCTCATGAATGGGATTAGTGCCCTTATTAAAAGCAGCTCCAAAGAGATCCCTCACCTTCTTCCACCATGTGAGGGAACAATGAGAAGTCAGCAGTCTGCAACCTAAAATAGGGCCTTCTCCAGAACCCTACCATGCTGGCACTCTGATCTTGGATTTCCAGCATCCAGAACTATGAGAAATAGATTACTGTGGTTTATAAGTCACCCAGTCTGCAGTGTCTTGTTATAGCAGCCCAAATGGACTAAGACACCATATCAATAGGACAAAAACTACATGATCATCTTAGTTGATGCAAAAAAAAAAAAAAAAAAGCATTTGACAAAATCCAACACCCTATCATAATAAAACACTCAGCAAACCAACAATACAGTAGAGGGAAACATCCTCAACCTGATAAAGAAGATCTATGAAAAACTCACAGCTAACATCAGACTTAACGGTAAAAGACTGAAAGCTTTCTTCCTAAGATCAGTAAGGATGTCTGTCTGCTCTTACCACTTCTATTCAACATTTAACTGGAGATTCTAGCCAGGGCAATTAAGCAAGAAAAAGAAATAAGCTGGATTGGAAAGGAATAAGTAAAGCTATCTTCATTTACAAATGGCAAACGTGTATAGAAAATCCTTGGAAATTCACCCAAAAACTATTTGTTAAACAAGTTCTGCAAGGTTGCAAAGTACAAGATCCATATGCAAAAATCACTAGCAATGAACAATCCAAAATGAAATTAGAAAATAATTCAATTTACAACAGCATCAAGAAAATAAAATACTTAGGAATGTATTTCACAAAAAGTGTAAGACATATCCTGAAAGCTACAAAACAATGCTGAAAGCAATTAAATAAATGGAAACACATTCCAGATGATTTAATATTGTAAAAATGGCAATACTCTCTGAATTAATCTGCAGATTCAGTGCAACAGCTATCAAAATTGAGCTAGTTTTCTGCAGAAATTGACAAGCCAACCCTCAAAGTCAAATAGAAATGCCAGAATAGCCAAAACAATCTTTACACAGAACCAAGTTGTAAGATTCACACTTTCTGAATTCTAAGCTTCCTACAAAGTTATAGCCATCAATACTGTGTGGTACTGGTATAACGATAGACATATAGATCAGTGGAATAGAACTGAGTGTCTAGAACATAGATTTATAGGCAACTGATTTTCAACAGGGGTGTTGTGATTATTGTGATTTATAATATGAACTATATATTTGGTCTTTGTCCACTATTCCCAGCACGTAGCTTCTAAAACCCTTCTAATTTCCTATGTAAAAACCACAGAACATCTTTTATTATAGTACTTAAGTTTTGTTCCCAGGTCCTGAAATAGCTCCAGAAGGATAAAGGTGAAATGAATGTCTTTTGTTATTCATAGCAAGCCCCTTTCAACCACACCAGAGTTTACATTAGTGAAGTTGGTGACTTTTTGAAAGCTCCTAAAAATAGGGGCTGGTTGCCTGGAGAACCAACCAAGTGCTTTGAAGGTTGGAACTTTCAGCTCTCCCCTCCACCTCTGGAGAGGGGAGAGGTTGAATTAATCACCAACAGTCAATGATTTAAACAATCATGCCTATGTAATGAAGCCTGCATGAAAACCCTAAAGGATGGGTTTCAGTGAGCCTCTGGGTTGGTGGACACATGGAGGTGCTGGGAGAGTAGTGAACCCAGAGAGGGCTTGGAAGCTCCTTCCCACATCCCTTGCCCTATGCATCACTTCTATCTGGCTGTTCCTGAATTTTTTCCTTTTATAATAAACCAGTAATATGGTAAGTAAAAAGTTTTCCTAAGTCCTGTGAGCTGCTCTAGCAGATTAATTGAACCTGAGGAAGGGGTCATAGGAATCTACATTTATAGCCAGTTGATCAGAAGCACAGGAAACAACCTGAGGCACAGGTAACAATCTCCAGGTAAATAGTGTCAGAACTGAGTTAAATCTGTAGGACACCCAGCTGGCATCTGGAGAACCTCAGAATTGCTTGGTGTGGGGAAAAACTCCTGCGAATTTGGTGACCACAAATGTTAGAAGTAAAGTACTCAATGAACAGAGTATTAAGAGTAAAGGAGAAACACAGGAGGGTGTTTTTCCTTTACAGGTATTCAGACAATCCAATGGGAAAAGAAAAGTCTCTTCAAAAACCAGTGCTAGGGGGGCTTCTCTGGTGGCGCAGTGGTTGAGAGTCCGCCTGCCGATGCGGGGGACACGGGTTCGTGCCTCGGTCTGGGAGGATCCCACGTGCTGCGGAGCGGCTAAGTCCGTGAGCCATGGCCGCTGGGCCTGCACGTCCGGAGCCTATGCTCCGCAACGGGAGAGGCCACAGCAGTGAGAGGCCCGCGTACTGCAAAAAAACAAACAAAAAAAAGAGTGCTGGGGGGCTTCCCTGGTGGCACAGTGCTTGAGAGTCCACCTGCCGATGCAGGGGACATGGGTTTGTGCCCCGGTCTGGGAAGATGCCACATGCCGCGGAGCGGCTGGGCCCGTGAGCCATGGCTGCTGAGCCTGCGCGTCCGGAGCCTGTGCTCCGCAACGGGAGAG
Source organism: Phocoena phocoena (assembly GCF_963924675.1). Taxonomy (NCBI): domain Eukaryota; kingdom Metazoa; phylum Chordata; class Mammalia; order Artiodactyla; family Phocoenidae; genus Phocoena; species Phocoena phocoena. The sequence goes on along the minus strand of NC_089219.1, from coordinate 81,347,725 downwards.
GCCGTAACAGTGAGAGGCCCGCGTACCGCAAAAAACAAAACAACAAAAACAAAACAAAACACTGCTGGGCCTCTCACCTTCTGAGACGGCCCACACTCTTGTCTGTGGAGTGTGTTCCTCCCAGGGCCACTCTCGCCTTTTGAGACAGACCACATTCTGTATATGGAATGTATCTGTGTATCTCTCTAAATAAATCCACTTCTTACCCATCTAAAAAAAAAAAAAATGGTATTGGGACAACTAGATATCCAAATGTGAAAGAACAATGTTGGACCCTAGCCTCACACTATATACAGAAATTAACTCAAAATAGGTCAAAGCTCTAAATGTAAGAACTAAAAAGGTAGACACAGGATAAGTAATTGTGACCTTGGATTAGGCAATGGTTTCTTAGATATGACACTAAAAGCACAAGTTATAGAAGAAAAAATAAAATGGAAGTCATAGAGATTAAAAACTTTTGTGTTTTCAAGGATACCATCAAGAAAGTTAAAAGACGACCCACAAAATGGGAGAAATGTTTGCAAATCATATATCTGATAAGAGACTCATATCTAGAATACATAAAGAATTTCCAGAGGCTTCCCTGGTGGCGCAGTGGTTGAGAATCTGCCTGCCAATGCAGGGGACACGGGTTCGAGCCCTGGTTTGGAAAGATCCCACATGCCGCAGAGCAACTAAGTCGGTGCGCCACAACTACTGAGCCTGCGCGTCTGTAGCCTGTGCTCCGCAACGAGAGGCCGCAACAGTGAGAGGGCCACGCACCGCGTTGAAGAGTGGCCCCCGCTTGCTGCAACTAGAGAAAGCCCTCGCACAGAAACGAAGACCCAACACACCCAAAAATAAATAAATAAATTTATTTAAAAAAAAAAAAATTTACAAAACTCAATAGTGTAAAGACAAATAACCCTATTTCAAACTGGGTAAAGAATGCGAACAGATAGTTCTCCGAAGAAGATATACAAACAACCAATATGCACATGAAAAGATATTCGACATCACTGTCCATCAGAAGAATGCAAATCAAAACCACAATGAGTTACTGCTTCACACCCACTAGGGTACCTATAATCAAAAAGACATAATAACAAGTGTTGTCAAGAACACAGAGAAACTGGAATCCTCATACATGCTGGTAGGAATGTAAAATGGTGTAGCCAGTTTGGAAGAGTCTGGCAGTTCCTCAAAACGTTTAACATATGACCCAGCAATTCGACTCCTAGGTACATAACACCAGAGAATTGAAAGCATATGTTCACACAAAAACTTGTACATGAATGTTTGTAGTAGAATTATTTATAACTGCCAGAAGGTCAGAACAACTGAAATGTATATCAACTGATGAATGCATAAACACAATTTATATCCATATGTACAGAAAAGAGTTAACACAGGTGGGACTGCTATCTTTTGAAAGACTTGATTGTAAGAGCTGTCCGTGGCTGGTATCTGGGAACATTATTTCAACAGTGTTCCTAGCATTCTCTAAATGACAAGGGTGGCTCAGCTGTTGTTAGCTTGTGCATTGTTTATACAAATAATATGCTTTAAGGTGAACACATGCTTTCCTTCTAGGAGTCTGGAATACGGGTACACATCAGGCAGGAGACCAACTCCCGGTAAAAACTCTGGGCATTGAACCTGTAATGAGCCCCCCTGGTTGGCAACATTACAGAGTTGCTGTCATAACTCATTGTAGGAAAATTAAACAAGGCCTGTGTGGCTCCACTGGGAGAGGACCCTTGGAAGCTTGTGTCCTGTTTCCCGTGGATTTCACCCCCATGTACCTTTTCCCTTTGTTTCCTTTGTAGTAAATCAGAGGCTAGAGTATAACTATATGCTGAGTCTTATGAGTCCTCCTAGTGAATCATCAAACCTGGGAATGGTCTTGGCAACCCTTGATCCATCACACAATGAAATATTCAGCCATAAAAAGGAACGAAGTATTGATAAACAACACAACATGGATGAACCTTGAAAACATCACACCCAGTTTAAAAACCCACACATAAAAGGCCATATACTATAAAAATCCATTTACATGAAATGCCCAGAATAGGCAAAACCATAATGATAGAAAGCAGATTATTGGTTGCCAGGAAGTGGGGGGAGGAGAGAGTGGAAAGTGACTGCTAATGGGTATGGCAATTGCAATTACCAAGAATTAAGTTATTAGAGAAACTGACAATAGTCGATTTCTTTGAGGAATGAAGAGGACTGACCTGGAGGGGTCTATGGATGACTGACCAGTGGTACAGATTGGTAAGATGAGATTCAAAGATAGGGGGTTTAGGAAGAAGGGAGGGAGAAAGGTCTAGAGGCAGTAATGAAGTTCACAAGTGTTTTAAAATGTACCTGGGGGGAGTTCCCTGGTGGCCTACTGGTTAGGATTCTGGGCTTTCACTGCTGTGGCCTAGGTTCAATCCCTGGTTGGGGTACTAAGATCCTGCAAGCCATGTGGCAACAACAAAAAAGCTACCTGGGAATTTAGGTTTATTCAGATATGGTGAGGCCAACTGATCAGGAGATGATTACCAGTGAATAGATAGTTTACAACTTACAGTTCACAAGAGGAACGGGGAATACCATGCCAGGTAGGGCCACATGGGGATGCAACAGGGTCTATTTAGAGACAAAACAGGGAGGGCAAAGCATAGGCAAAAGTGGTTTTTGTGGGAAGGAATGGGTGGCAAGGAAGCAGCTGAGCAAGTTTAGGATTAAATAGTTTGGGGGAGAGGGGGCTCTGGGCTATAAAGGTGGTCTTTAGTTGTCTGGTACCTGGCTCTGGGATGATTAGGGAAGAAGAGTGTTGCCTTCTAGAGTATAAGAAACAGACAGAAGAGGTGGGTGTAGGAATGGATTCAGGATTACTTGGTTTGCATATCAAAGGCATGCTCAGGGAATTAGCTAACTCTGGAAGGGGCAGTCTCTCCCCAGTTAGTGAGGCCCCAGATGACAAGTTACATATATATATAGTTAATATTACAAGACACCCATTCCACCCACTTCAGCCCTACTAGTGTAAGGGATGTGGGAGAGAAAATAGCTACCACCTGAGAAAGCTGTAGGGGAAGCGGAATCTTTTATACTGTGCTGCTGTTCTACGTGTTTACTTGATTGACATTTTATACTAGCATTTCCCAGTTATTGATGTTAAATTGAAAATTTAAAGGTCTTCCCTTTTTTCCTTCCTTTACACACACATGTGCACACACACACACACAAACATGCACACACAACTATAATGTGGTAAGTCTTAGGAAATCAAAGATTTTTATTGAATTTTAATCATGATGTCATAAAGCAGGAACTACTTTCCAGTGCCAATCATTTGAGCCATATCTGAAGACACGGTACATAAAAAATTTCTTCGAAGACTGTACTTACTACGCTAACTTAAGTGCATAGCAAAGGACCCTACAATAAGTAGCAATATGGCAGAATACTTCAGAATCTTTATTGGTTATTTAAAGAGAAGGATGGGTGTTGAAGATACTTATAAGGACTGCATTTCATACAATAAAAATTTTAAAATCTATGTTATCAGAATTTTTACTAAAAAATGTTATCTCAATACTCCACATTATAATCCTCTCCTTATGCTTTATATTAACACAGAGAAATTTCAATACAATCTGCCTTTTAAAAAAGGGGGAGGTATATCACAAGCACTTTCTATATGCAAGACACTGATGAGATACCACTGGGAATGCTCACATCGATGAGATGATCTAATCTCAAGGAGCTTACATAACCACAGACATATTTCACTAACCTAACACAAAACAGAATGTGATTAAGTGCTTAAAACAGAGGATTGTGAAGTGCTAGGAAGCACAAAGCCGTTTACTCCAACGTCCTTGTTCTAAATATGAGAAAATTAAGGCTCAAAGAAATCATAAAACAAGGTAATGCACAGCCAGAAGGCATATCTCTGTCTTGTTGCCAAGTCCAGTGCTTCCTCCACTCTACCATACTGTCTCTCATTCAATCTTTTTTTCTAATACTTTTAAAGACAACAAATAAAGGATAACATTAATGTAATTCCTCTTTCTCTAATATATAAAAATTTGACTTTTCCCAAGCATCTTTTTCTAAACATACACTCAATAGCTGGAGAAATGTATAATATCAACGCGCTACTACTATGAATAATACTTATAATGTATTCAGTATTTACTATATCTCAGGTCACTGTGCTAAGTGCTTCATAAGCATCTAATTTAACCCTCACAACAATGCTATGAGGTATGTCCATTTTTCAGGTGAGGAAACTAATGTAAGTGATCAGTCCAAGTTCACTCAGTTAGAAATGGTAGACCTGGCTTGACCACAGAGCCTACTCGACAACAAAGCCACTATACCACCTACTAGAAAAACAAAAGTGTGTATTTTAAAATTGATGGTTGGAACTCAGTGATGAACCTATTATGATCTATACTGGAAAATGATAATGATTTTCTTAATTGCACTTAAAGTATTTGTTTAAATTATAGTATGTCATACTGTTCTTACAAACAGAGGAAGCCAAGGTTACCCACTTTTCTGTTTATGCTTATTGGAGCTTCATATAAGAAACTCTGAAATAATAAAAACAGATCATTCAAGCAACTGTCAGAGCATAAAATGAAGAAAAATACACCAAATCACACACATATACTTAAAGTTTAATTATCCAAAAAGAATTTTCAACATTAAAGTCAACATGATTTTGATTATAGGCAAAAAGTATGTCAGCAAATAACTAAAAGACTAGCATCTAAAAAATACCTAGGATTCAGGACATAAAAACACAAAAATCCAACTCTGATTTCTCATAAAAGTTAAAATGATAATTGGCACTGGCATTAAGGACAGACATACAGACCGATGGAAAAGAATTTAGAGACTGGAAATAAACCCTAATGTTTATGTGTGTATTAGTCAGCTTGGGCTGCCACAACAAAAATCATAGACTGGTGGCTTAAACAACAGAATTTTATTTCTTACAGTTCTGGAGGCTGGACGTCAAGATCAGATGCCATCATGGTGGGGTTCTGGTGAGAACTCTCTTCGTGGCTTGCAGTCAGTCACCTTCTCACTGTACCCTCACATGGCAGAGAAAGAGAGAGAACGAGCTCTCTGGTGTCTCTTCTTATAAGGGCACTATTCCTATCATGAGGTCCCATCTAAAGCTAATTTACTTCCCAAAGGCACAATCTCCAAAGAGCATCACATTAGGAAGTAACGCTTCAACATACGAATTTTCAAGGGAAACAATTCAGTCCATAGCAATGGGCAACTGATTTTCAACAAGGCTGTACAGACAATCCAATGGAGAAGGAATAGTCTCTCCAAAAATAGTACTGGGACAACTAGATATTCACACACAAAAGAATAAAGTTGGTCCCCTTCCTTACATTATACAACAAAACTAACTCAAAACGGATCACAGACCTAAACGTAAGAGTTAAAAGCATAAACCCAAAAAATTCACAGAAGAAAGTATAAGAATAACTCTGTGACCCTAGAATAGGCAATGGTTTCTTATCTACAATAGCAGGAGTACAAGTGACAAAAGAAAATTAGATAAACTAGGCTACATTAAAAAATCTAAAACTTTTGTGTTATAAATGACACCATCAAGAAAGTGAAGACAACCCACTGATTGGGAGAAAACGTTTGCAGATCATATGTGTGATAAGAGCCTAATATCCAGAATACATAAAGATCTCCTATAACTCAATGATATAAAGACAAATAATCCAATTGAAAAATGGACAAAGGATGTGAATAGACAGTTCTCTAAAGCAGATATATTTCTCCTCTCTCAGGATCAATCTCAAGCAGAAATTAGCCTCTCCTAATACTAAGCCTCAAAGACTCTAATACTAATACTTAGCCTCTACTAACACTAATTACTAAGATAATATGGAATTTAAGTTAGAAGGTTATAAAATAGATATGAAAATACATAAAATAAAAACACACACATATGTTTAAAAAATAAGCAATTACATACTAGATTTAAATATAAGAGAAAAAAAGATGAAGAAAGCACTTACTGTAAAAATATTCTAAATTCTGAAGCTTCAAAGTTCTCCACAGCAACAGGTTCATGATTTGTTAAGTTATTTGTATGTCCAACAGTATGAAAACAGAAATCAGGAACCCTTGCTAAAAGGACTGCTTTGTGTGCTTTGAACAAAGTACAACCTATTGAGAAAGTAACATCTGTATGGACTTCTTCTCTTAGAAGCCTATAAGGAATAAAAAGGAACCATAGTTTAATTAGTTAATTAATTAAACTAATTAATTATACACAGTTAATATATAATATGCCCGTTTTTATAAAATAAGCTTTAAAAATAACACATAGGGCTTCCCTGGTGGCGCAGTGGTTGAGAGTCCGCCTGCCGATGCAGGGGACACGGGTTCGTGCCCCGGTCCGGGAAGATCCCACATGCCGCGGAGCGGCTGGGCCTGTGAGCCACGGCCGCTGAGCCTGCACGTCCGGAGCCTGTGCTCCGCAACGGGAGAGGCCACAACAGTGAGAGGCTTGCGTACCGAAAAAAATTTTTTAAAAAACACATAAACTAAAAATACAGAGATAACAAAATAAAGTTAGTATGAAAATGAGTTTATTCTCAGTTCATCCAAAGAACATTGTCTAACATTGGTTTAGAAGGCAATTTTCTAAAATTTATAATGAAAACAAAGGTAATTACACTAAAAGAGTAAGACTAATTTTTCAAAAAATATCTTTTCCTTTTAATTCCTTCTACCAATAAAATTTATCTTCTGCTACTTATGTTGATTTTCCTTTATAATGTATGTACTTTAGATTTATTTTGGAAAGAGAACACAAAGTAATGTGATTGTTGACTATTGAATCAATTTTTTAAAATCTTACTAAAACTAAAGCCAAAAAAGTAAACAGTCAACACCACCAGCAAACCACACGCAATAATAGACAATCCAGTCTAGAAACTGGTACGCTGTACTTTGACTACTGTTAAATACCAAGTCTGAAATGCAGGCTTGGCTATCAAGAATGTGACATTTAAGCCCTTTTCCATTGCCCACCCCACAAAATATAGAACTATGCTCTAATCTATTATTAAAACGATGGACTCGAGGAAAGCCCATTCAAATCCCTTTACTAATGTTAGGACATAGTTATGGTAAAGCTCACATGTAAGGTGATATAAGAACAGAAATCAGCATCATAATAGAAACTGTCACAATGTTTTTTCTGTGTGGTAACTATATATTTCTGCTCTGTAAATGTTAAATAGTATTTCATATAGTATAACATTATCATCAGCAAGTTACGTATTCTCAGAGGACTTCTGTATTGCAGGATATAACTGGCAATCACACTAGTACACTACAGGAGGCCCAAGTATGGATAAAGATATCCATTACAGGGAAAGCTTAGAATGTTGCCACTGACACTCACTCCCCCAAGACCCAGTTAATAGCTCCTTCCTCTGATCCCTCCGTACATACCTCTATCACAGCACTTCTGTCACTGTATCATTATTTTTATAATAATAAAATTATATTATTTTAATATAACTAAAATATATTATATTCAGACAATGAACTCTCCAAAGGCAAAAACTGTACCTTCATTAGACAGCAAGAGCTCAATATCTGCTTTTTTAGATTTGGCTGTATTTTACCCTAAACAAAACAAATGCTTCAGAGCACAAAGCTTTCAGAACCTTGGAAACAATGAGCGAATAGATGCATTTTAGTCAATATTTTAATCAATAAATGATTTCATAAGCAATTGTTAAAGTTATGCAAGAATGTATTGGTCTCCCAAACATTAATAAAAACTCAAATTGTACAAATAAATACACCATTTATTCCTCCTTCTACCCACCCACCTTCTACCCATACCCCACTTCTCCCCAAGTGAATAAACAAGCATTGCAGCTGGTAGCCATACAACTGTCACTAGGGAATCTGCCTTGTTCATAATAGATGCTCATGAGTATTCGTCAAATAAAAAAAAAGTTAATGTTTTTAAAAATGTTAATGTGAAAATATAGTGCTTTTTATTTTATAAAACTACATGTATCAGTTATAAGCATATCTCGTTATCTGTTACAAGTATCAATATCTGACTCGGACCTGCTTAAACATTAAGGAGGGTTTTATTGGCTTATCTCATAATAAACGCTAGAGGAAGGATAGGCTGGAGCAAAGGCTCAGTGGTGTCAAGGCCCAGCTTCTTTCCATCTTATTTCTCTGTCACCTACTGTATTCACCTATCTAAAGCATTTTAGACTGCTGATTAAACCCAATTCTCACTAAAAATTTACTGAGCATGTACCATGTATGAAGCACTGGGGACATAAAGGGGACTAAAGCATTGTATCTGCACTCAAGGAGTTTGTAGAAGAGTATGGCTGGGTGAGTATATGAGATTTTTTAGTTGTTAAAAAAAAAAAAACACTTTTTCTTGTAACAGGAACTTGGGACTTCAGGATCCTATCCTTTCATTGCTGCTAGGATGAGGATAAATTGTTCACCTACTATACTTATGACCTCATTTTCTTTATATAAATTAGATGTATTATCTTCTTTAAATTCATGACACTTCAAGGCTCACAATACAGCCAGAATAGAGCCACTGAAGAGGAGTTCCTCATCCTTAGAGATTCATCCTAGAAACAGAACAACTTCACTCTCATTTTTTTTTAATGTTGTACATCAATTCCCCCAGTGGTGGAGACAAGGCAGAATCTCTCATAGACAGGCCCAAATTAAAAGGAAATTTTTTTGCTTTATAAAGTTCAGTTTATAACTGGTGGAGCCTTAAGTGTGGGCAACAGTAAGCACTTTTTAAATGTAAAATGCTGCACAACTGTTATTAATAGTAATTATGTTTACAACTAGTTCAATAGTTCTCAAAGTGTGACCCAGGCCAGCAGCATCACCTGGGACCTTGCTAGAAATGCAAAAATCTCACGCCCCATCCCGGGCCAACTGTATCAGAATTAAGGTCTGGGTCTCAGTAAATCTAAGCTCTCCAGGTGATTCTGATGCACACTAAAGTTCAAGAATCAATGTTTTGGTGGAAATGGAAACTAGCTAGGGAATATTTCTAAGCTTCATTTTCTTTTATAAACTGAGATGACGTTCCTGGATTCACTATAGCCTGAGTTAAGCTTCACAACAACTCTCCATTTGCTAGAGTCCTCATGGGAACTGGGAATTGCTGGGAGTTGCTGCGGGCTGTAGAGTATTCTAGGAGAGGGGAAGCCAGGTTGCGATCAGGAAGTATTTCTACGAAAGCATTTCTGCTAAATCGTTTAAAGAGCGCTCAGAAGAAAGAGACCTCCAACGCTCCAGGATTCTGATCCATTTTTACTCATTCTAAATACTCAAAAAAATTTTTTTAAATAAATATAAAAATATATATATATAAAATAAATATAAAAATATATATCTAATTGTATCATTTTTCTTAGAATTGTTTGAGCTTATAAAAAGTTGTGTAAGTTTCAGGACCACGAAACCTGTATCCACCCCGACATTAGCGAGTCTTTCAAGACTTAAGCCTACCCGTGTTACAGTATTTTGGCATAAACTGGTGCTGCACAGAACTATGATGGTAATTTTGGTTTTCTTCTTGAATCTGGTACGTGGTCTCCGAGGTGCTCTGGATTGGTTATAAGGGCGAAAGAACCCTCTTTGTAGTGAGGAGACAAGTGAGCGTCCTGCAGTGGCCTGAGGTGAGGAGGACAAAGCAGGGAGGGATGGAGAAACCGAGGAGCCACAGTTTCTGGTACGGAGGTGGGAGCCTTAAGAACTGAAGCAGCCTGAGTTCCCGCCTCCTCCTACCTGAGCAGATCCTGGCTGAGCTGCTCCGACACCATCGCCTTCAGCCGGCGCCGCTCACTGGGCCCCTTCCTTTGCAAGCCCTTACTGCAAACTCCTGGGGACTCCAGAAGTACCATGGGGGCCACGCTATCCTCCCCACGGCGGGCCATGTTCCACAAAGGTACGGCGGCGCCCCGCGGGCTCGGTACAGGGTCTCACTTCCCCGCCTCTGGAAGAAACGGGCGTTTCATACCGAAAGCTCTGCTCCTACCCGAATCCGCCCCCTAAAGGAAAATGCTGATACCTCTTGTCTGTTTGTTGACGGTCCCTTATAACTGCCGAACCTCAGTCCCGGAGAATCTCGGAGACCCGGCCAGCGCCGGCACGTGACCCGGGAGGGTGTGCGCAAGCGTAGTAGCTCTGTTTAACTCCGCCAGCAGGCGCTCCGCGCAGCACCGCCGAGGGAGCCAACTGTTATGCGGAGCTAACCAGGTCTGCGCTTTATCCCTGTCCCTCTGCTTTCCAGTTGGTGCGAACCAGTCATTTAAATAAATGTTTTATCGAGAACTGAGTTCAAATCAACCAGTGCAGCCTTTCAGCACTTTGTCTTCCTGGGGTGTCGGCGCTTTTTTTAGCAGGAAAGACAAGTTCACTAGACCTTTACTGCGGCGAGTCACACTCCTTCACTTACTGCTTTGGGCAAGAAAAATTGGGGGTATGAGGGGCGCGGGAAGAACTTCGTAAAATCAGCAGGAGTTAACAACACTCCAGAGCCCCCTGCAAAGGGTATGGTATAATGTCTAGAAGACCCCTTCCCCTTCTAATCCAGGGAGTGGCTCACATAACTGCTCTTGGACTTAAGCAGAGAAATGTCAGTTATATTCCCCCACTTTGCATATAAAGCTATAAAAGTTATGAGGTGGAAGAAAGGAAGTAATGTTGTAGGGCTAGAGTCTTTAATTGAGCAAGGAATTGGGTGGATTGATGAACTATAGAATTTTGAAAATTTGGTGTGGAGAAAAGAGCTGGAGCGAAATTACTTAAAAAGTCTTTTGTTTTTTTATTTGATTACTTCTTCCAAAGGAAGAAGATTCAATCCTTCTGCATCATTCAGAAGCTCTGCACAAGGTAAAAAGTACATACTAATTGCTTGGAAAATATATGAATATTGTACCAGAAGATTGGCCAAGTAGTAGCCATTTCTCCAAATAATGACTTTCTCAATTGTTCAGACACCTTAGTTATGAATATACTGGATAATTGATTTTTAATCATTCCTATAGAAAAGAGGAGTGTCAAAGATAATATGATAGTTAATATTTATTGAGTGCTTTTTAGGCGAGAAAGCTGCTCTACCTGCTTTCTATGTATTAACTCAATTAATCCTCACAACCACCATTTAGGTTGGTAATGCTATGAGCCCAATTACAGATGAGGAAGTTGAGGCATGAGAGGCTAGATAACTTGGTCAAGGTCACACAGCCAGTAAGTGGTGATCTAGGTATTAAAACCCAGACAGTTCAGTACAAGATTCTTTCCCTCCAAAGTCCTGTAATACTTCTACCATGCCCCTTTATCAGCTGATGAAGCAAAAATTAGGCTACTCTCTGATTGGGAATGGATGACAGATGGTTTCTGGTCCATGTAAATTTTTTTTTTTTTTTTTTGTGGGCCCTCTGGTGTGAGGTCACTCCCGCCTGGTTCCCACCCCCTTTGTGATGTGGTCCCTCTGGTGTGAGGTGGCTCCTGCTGGGTGCCTCATCCCCTTGGTGATGTGGGCCCTCTGGTGTGAGGTCACATCTGCTGGGTTCCTCACCTTTTTATGATGTGGGCCCTTTGGTGTGAGGTGGTTGGTCCATGTAAATTTAATTCTCTTAAATTACCTTAGGCAGCTTTGTGAAGTAATTAAAGTACCCTCTTAAAAAACAAAACAAAAAAAATAGTTTTAGGGCTTCCCTGGTGGTGCAGTGGTTGGGAGTCCTCCTGCCGATGCAGGGGATGCGGGTTCGCGCCCCGGTCCGGGAGGATCCCACATGCCGCGGAGCGGCTGGGCCCGTGAGCCATGGCCGCTGGGCCTGCGCGTCCGGAGCCTGTGCTCCACAGTGGGAGAGGCCACAGTGGTGAGAGGCCCGCGTACTGCAAAAAAAAAAAAAGTTTTAATGATGCTTCACATTCCACCATTAGAGATTTTTTACTTAAAACATTATTTCTATTTTAATTAATTTATATCTGTAATCATTTACACCTTAATGTGAGTGAAATTATCAAAAAATTTTTCCTCAAAGGCTTTATGATCAGGAACACTAGAAAGTCCTGGGAAGCTAGCAACAGGAGCTCTGAAGGTAAACACTGCTAAATCCACAATTTTATTTAGGGTTGGCCTTAACTGTGATCCTTATGTGTGAAATATAAGTTTAGGTAAAATTGCCTTGGAAGGCAAAAAACTCATCTAAGTACTACAATTTCATGAAAAAAAGTGATTCTCTTAGATGTATTTTTTCTTTCTTTAAAAATGTTTTCAAATGAAGCATTTCAAACATACAAAGAAACAGAGAGGTACAGTGAACCCCGATATACCCATTACCAAAATTCAACAATTATCAAGATTTGGGCATATATGTTGTAGCAGTTTTTCTTTCTTTCCTCATCTTTTCTTCCTTTCTTTTTTCCTTCCTTCTTTCCTTCCTCCCTTCCTCCCTCCCTCCCTCCTTTCTATCCTTTCTATCTTTCTTTCTTCCTTTCTCTTCCTTCCTTCCTTCCTTCCTTCCTTTCTTTCTTTCTTTCCTTCTAAAAATTTTAAAAGTAGAGCACCAGACACCATTTCATTTTCTCCTATATACTTCAGTTTGCATCACTAAAAACTGTACATTTTCTTACATAACATTACAAAACCATTAATGGTATTCCTTATAAATCGACAATAATTCCATTTACTATGTAGCCTATTGTAAAATTTTCCCAACTGTCCTAAAAATTATGTTTTACAGTTGGTTTGTTTGAATCGGTTTTCAAACAAGATACAAGGTTACCTTTGGTTCTTACATCTCCTGAGTTTCTTCTAATCTCCTGGATTTTCCCTCATGACACTGACATTGTGGCAGAAGCCTGAGCAATTTGAGCTGTAGAGTATGCCACATTTTAAATTTGACTGCTTCTTTGTAGCATCACGCACTGTGCTCATCTATCCCATATATTTTCTGTAAATGGAAGCTGTTTTTAGAGGCTTGATTATATTCAGTTTCAATTTTTTAGCAAAAAAAACTTTTTTTTTTTTTTTTTTTTGCGGTACGCGGGCCTCTCTCTGTTGTGGCCTCTCCCATTGCGGAGCACAGGCTCCGGACGAGCAAGGCTCAGCAGCCATGGCTCACGGGCCCAGCTGCTCTGCGGCATACGGGATCTTCCCGGACTGGGGCACGAACCCGTGTCCCCTGCATCAGCAGGCGGACTCCCAACCACTCCCCACCAGGGAACCCCGTGAAAAAAAACTTTTATAAGTGGTATATTAGTTTTCTATTGCTGCTTTAACAAATTACCACAAACTTAGTGGCTTAAAAACAACACACTTTTTTTACTTTCAATTCTATAAGTTGGAAGTCCCACATAGATCTCACTGGGCTAAAATTCCACTTTGGGCCGGGCTGCATCCCCTTCCGAAGGCTTGAGGGGAGAGCTTCCTTGCCTTTTCCAGCTTCTCAAGGCTGCCCATATTCCTCAGTTCTCGTCTCCGCTTCTCCAACTTCAAAGTTAACAGGTTGAATCCTCCTCACATTGCATCATTCTGAACTCTTCTTCTCCTTCCTTCTTCCCTCTTTTAAGAACTGTTGTGATTACTGGGGACCAAATGGATAATCCAGGATAATCTCCTTTTTTTTTAAGGTCAGCTAATTAACAACCTTAATTCCATCTGCAACCTTAATTCCCCTGCCATGTAACCTAACATATTCACAGATTCTGGAATTAGGACATAGACATCTTTGGGGGCAGGGGGAGTAGGCATTATTCTGCCTCCCACAAGCAGTAATTCATTTTGAATCCTGTCAGAAGGCACATAATCTTTGGTTATCCCCATTTTAATGTTGTTAAAATGTATCATTAATTTTCATCTGATAGTTTTGTCTGTTGATAACTCTTACTTTAATCAATTAACTAGGGATTACAAAATGATTTTATAATTCTATCATTCTTTCTACATTTATTTGCTAGAAATTTGCTGGAAATCTTCTGTAAAGAAGAATTTTCCCTTATCAATGAGAAATACTGGATATCCAGAAATACATTTCACACTGCAAAGGCAGGATAAATGCTTAATTCTCTTATTTAAATTATCCTTTTATCAAAGGCCCACTCATATTATGGAAGGTAATCTGCTTTACTCAAAGTCTACTCATTTAAATGTTAATCTCATCTAAAAAATACCTTCACATCTAGAATAATGACTGACCAAATATCTGGGTACCATGCCCTAGCCAAGTTGGCATAAGTTTAGAAAATACTCTTCTCCTCTTGTGTATCTCCTTTACTCTCACATCACTGTCACACTCACAGTATTTCTGACACCAAATGTGGGGGGGGGGGTTTACACACACCTAGCAATTCTGTGACACCAGATGGATGTCAGGCCATTTAACTCAATTCTGACACTATCTATGTGGAGACAGCATCCGATCCAACAGGTTTAAGGCTCAGTCCCACAAGACTGCTCCTCCTTCAGTTGCCAATTGCAACGCCAGGTTGTTACTATGGTTCTAACCAATCATCTAGAAATATAAGGTTCCCACAGTCCTATACTTGGGTTCAATTAATTTGCTAGAGCAGCTCACAGAACTCAGGGGAACTGACTTACTTACTGTTTGCCTGTTTATTATAAAAGGATACGATAAATGATGCAAGTAAACATCCAGTTGAGAGAGGAAAAGTATTGGGTGGGCCAAAAAGGTTTGTTCATTTTTTCCTGTTAGATGGCTCTAGTAGCACTTAGTTGTCTTTATCATTTGAAACAATTTTGTTAGATTGTATGTGACAGCTGTCATATCAGCGTGCATTTAAAAAAAAACCTATCAAAATTGGTGAATTTTTGTGTAGCCATTTTAATATTGAAGATAGAAGAAAAAAAGCAACATTTTCAGCATATTATGCTTTATTATTTCAAGAAAGGTAAAAATGCAACTGAAACACACAAAAAAATTGTGCAGTGTATGGAGAAGGTGCTGTGACTGACTGAACACATCAAAAGTGGTTTGTGGGGACTTCCCTGGTGGCACAGTGGTTAACAATCCACCTGCCAATGCAGGGGACACGGGTATGAGCCCTGGTCTGGGAGGATCCCACATGCCACGGAGCAGCTAACCCGGTGCACCACAACTACTGAGCCTGCGCTCTAGAACCCACGAGCCACAACTCCTGAGCCCACATGCCACAAGTACTGAAGCTCACGTGCCTAGAGCCCATGCTCCGAAACAAGAGAAGCTACTGCAATGAGAAGCCCACTCACCGCGATGAAGAGTAGCTCCCGCTCAACACAACTAGAGAAAGCCTACGCACAGCAATGAAGAACCAACGCAGCCAAAAATAAATAAATTAATTAATTAATTAAAAAAAAATAGTGGTTTGCAAAGTTTCGTGCTGGAGATTTCTCGCTGGATGATGCTCCATGGTCAGATAGACCAGTTGAAGTTGACAGTGATCAAATCGAGACATTAATTGAAAACAATCGTTATACCACGCGGGAGGTAGCCAACATACTCAAAATATCCAGATCAAGCACTGAGAATCATTTGCACCACCTTGGTTATGTTCATCGCTTTGATGTTTGGTTTCCACATAAGTTAAGCAAATAAACCCTTCTTGACCGTATTTCCACGTGTGATTCTCTACTGAAACATAACAAAAACGTTCCGTTTTTAAAACAAATTGTGACGGGTGATGAAAAGTGGATACTGTACAATAATGTGGAAAGGAAGAGATCATGGGGCAAGTGAAATGAACCACCACCAACCACACTAAAGACTGGTCTTCATCCAAAGAAGGTGATGTATATATGGTGGGATTGAAAGGGAGTCCTCTATTATGAGCTTCTTCTGGAAAACCAAACGATTAATTCCAACAAGTACTGCTCCCAGTTAGACCAACTGAAAGCAGCACTCGACAAAAACATCCAGAATTAGTCAACAGAAAATGCATAATCCATCAGGATAACCAAGACCGCATGTTTCTCTGATGATCAGGCAAAAACTGTTACAGCTTGGCTGGGAAGTTCCGATCCATCTGCCGTATTCACCAGACATAGCACCTTCAGATTTCCATTTATTTCGGGCTTTACAAAATTCTCTTAATGGAAAAAATTTCAATTCCCTGGAAGACTGTAAAAGGCACCTGGAACAGTTCTTTACTCAAAAAGATAAAAAGTTTTGGGAAGATGGAATTATGAAGTTGCCAGAAAACTGGCAGAAGGTTGAATATGTTGTTCAATAAAGTTCTTGGTAAAAATGAAAATTGTGTCTTTTATTTTTACTTAAAAACCGAAGGTACTTTTTGGCCAACCCAATATGTAGGAAGGGGCATGGAGTTTCCATGCCCTCTCCAGGTGTGCCACTCTCCCAGAACCTCCATGTGTTCACCAACCCAGAAGCTCTCCAAAATCCATAGTTTGAAGATTTTTATGGAGGCTTCATCCTATAAGCCTGACTGATCATTAACTCTATTTCCAGCCCCTCTAACCCTCTAGAGAATGGAAGGGTGAAGATTCCAAACTTCTAATCATGAGTTGATTTCTCGTGACCAGCCCCAATCCAGGAGCCCACCAAAAGTCATCTCATTAGAACAAAAGATGCTCCTATCACCCAGGAAATCCCTAGGGATTTAGAAACTTAGGAACGGGGATCAAAGACCAATTATTAGAACTAAGGATGATCCTAATACTCTTATCACTTAGAAAATTACAAGGGTTTTAGGAACTCTGTGCCAGGAACTGGGGCAAAGGCCAATATACATTTTCTATTATTTCACAACATATACAAGGAACCATCACAGTGTCAAAGTATGCATATTTAAATAACAAAAACGTAAAGAAACACAAGAAGTGAAACTATAAAAGTCAGGAAAGCAGTTTAAATTTGGGAGGAAGAAAGAGGTTGTAATTATGATTGGGGGCATAGAGGAACTTAGAGGGTGGCTGGAGAAGTTTTAATGTCTTGAGCTGAGTTAGTTGCAACAGTGTTTATCTTAAAACAGATTATATTCATAATATATAATATGTAATAATTATTATTAGCTACAGATTTGTTTGGTATAGTTTTTAACTGTAAGCATTTTACAATAAAAAGGTTATTTTAAGTGTTACCTGTTACAGATAGAGAACTAATGGTTACCATAGGGGAGAGGGAAGGGGGTTGCAGTTAGGGGTAGGGGATTAAGAGGTACACTATTATGTATAAAATAAGCTACAAGGATATACTGTACAACACAGGGAACATAGCCAATATTTTATAATAACTATAAATGGAATATAACCTTTAAAAATTGTGAATCACTATATTGTACACTTGTAACTTATATAATATTGTACATCAACTATACTTCAATAAAAAAGTGTTATATATCAAAGAGGGTTTAAATAAAGCAGTGTTTAACATTTTGAGGTTAAAAGGTAGAATATAATGAAGTAATGACCCTGACATTTTGTATAGCTCACTATCTAATTAGAGATAATTTCAAACTTCAGTGAATATTTGAGTAATAGTACCCTTGTTTGAGTAAAGATACATTTTGGTAACTATTTTGAAGTGAAAATCTCTTAGTTAAATGAATAATTTCCATTACCTTTAAAAAATCATTGTATTTGAATTACATATGCATGCATTATTATCATGGGGCTATCAAGCCGGGGGGTTGTTACAGAATGAATTATTTGTGTCCTCCCAAAATTCATATGTGGAAACCTAATCCCCAGTGTGATGGTATTTGGAGGTGGGGCCTTTAGGAGATGACCAGGTCTCAAGGGTGGAGTCCTCATAAAAGGGATTAGTACCCTTATAAATTAGACCCCAGGGAATTCCCTGGTGGTCCAGTGGTTAGGACTCTGCACTTTCACTGCTAAGGGTGCAGGTTCGATCCCCGGTTGGGGAACTAAGATTCCACAAGCAGCACTGAGCGGCCAAAAAAATAAATAAATAAATAAATAGAGACCCCAGAGAACTCCCTCTGCCCCTTCTGCAAGGTAAGCCCACAGTGAGAAAACATCTATGAATTAGGAAGCAGGGTCTCACCAGACACCGAATCTGCCAGTGCATTGATCTTAGACCTTGCAGCCTCCAGAACTGTGAGAAATAAGTTTTGGTTGTTTAAGCCACCCAATCTATGGTATTTTTGTTATAGCAGCCTGAATGGACTAAAACAATGGGGATTATGAAATATCACTTATCCATCTCCTTTTTTCAGATCAGAACTGCATGGAAATTATTTCAAAATAATATTTGATTTTTTTCTCTCCCTTTCCTTAAGCTTTTTCCATCTGCTCACCTTTCTCCCACTCTTATCTCTTCTTCCTTTCTACTCTTTCAATATACCAGGAAGCTAACTAATGACCCTTAAGCTTTAGAGGCCCCACTTGTACAAGCCCTTGCAAAGGTCTAGTAGGGTCCCTAGGAATGTGTCTACTTGGGTATGTTTTTGTAAGGTCTACATAAGTAAGAGATTTTGACTACAAGTGATCAAGACTCTTCCCCCTTAGTCATATATCCCCTCATATCTGGTGGCGTTGAGTGGCTGTAGGCATTTTGAGGATTCAGTCACAATGAAGCTGAGTTGGGGATACAGTAGTTTGGGTTAGCAAGGCATATTTATTGGTTCAAAATCACTTCCACATCTAGATAAGTTGTTGCTCCCTGTCCTGGTGTAGGAATAGCTTCTAGGAATACTTCACTGATTCATCCTACAAGGTGACATGAAGGGGTAGGGCTCAAGGTCACATCACTATGTGAAGATTTCTGACAGCAAATGATGCTGGAAGTACATGGATAGTGAAGGAGGTACACAACAGTAAGCAGAAGTTTCATGGGTGCCTAGTCAGAACAAAAGAAATGTTCTCAGTAATGCAAAACATTCGACTATAAACACAAACTTTTCCTTTTTGTGAGAGTCATATATAACAGAATTTATCAGAATTCCTGTATTTATAACCTATATTTATTATATTAGCTTTCTTTTCTCATTTCTTTTCTCATGATTTCCCATTCTAAATAATCACTTTTATACCTTAAAAATAAATAAATAAAGGGCAGCTATGCCATATATAAGTGTTTCAGTGGTATTCCCAATACTATATCTTCCTGATGTTTATTTTTATTTTGTCTTGTACAATAAGAACATTTGGGCTACTTTGAGAAAGAGCAAGGAAGCATTTATGCAGCAGATCCTTTTTGGAGAGAAGAATAAGGGTAACAAAGTATTTATTTATTGCTAGTAGAGCTCTTTTTTTGTTTTTGCGGTACGCAGGCCTCTCACTGTTGTGGCTTCTCCTGTTGCGGAGCACAGGCTCCGGACGTGCAGGCTCAGCGGCCATGGCTCACGGGCCCAGCTGCTCCGCGGTATGTGGGATCTTCCCGGACCAGGGCACAAACCCGTGTCCCCTGCATCGGCAGGCAGACTCTCAACCACTGCACCACCAGGGAAACCCTAGTAGAGCTCTTAATGAGGTATTTTCTCTGTAAAAATGAGGGAGAGGTGGTGGGCTGTAATATTTCTCTGACCTTAATTTAGCAAAAAGAAGGCCCTTTATTTTACTTCTTTATTTTTCTTACTTTAAGCAGAATAAAGGCACTAACTAGAACCATGCTGGGTGAACAAAGTTATAAGCAGATATTTTTCTACTTTTAGGCCACATTGAAACAAACATACTATCTGAAGAAGAAAATTAGGTACTATAAAATCAAATTGAAATATAGATTCCTTAAGCACATTTTAAATATCATAATTAAGTGCCCAGGCCACTTAGAGTAAAAACTATGTGTCTTTCCTCAAAGGATAATTTTTATTTCAAACATAGTTTCAACTTGGATGTTAACTTTCACCATTTTCAGGGCTGACTTTAACATCTGAATACAACCATCAAACCTGTACTTGCTGTGGTAATGAATATATATAGGCTGCCTGGAGGTCTAAGTATGAACTAAATAACTTGGCATATCCTGGATGCTTCAGGGCAAAGTTCTTAAAGGTCCTGTATGAAATGTACTCTGAGTTCTGTCCAGCTATCTCCCGAAAGAGTCTGGAAACATCAAGATTTGGCACTCCAAAAGCTGCCCGAAGTATAGCAGCTAACTCCTGTTCGGTTATGAAACCATCACTATCAAGATCAAAAAGCTTAAATGACATGTGCAGAATCTTTTCAGTGTTGGCAGGATTGCATAGGACAGTCAGACCTATCACATACTCTCTGAAGTCTATGCTGCCATCATTATTCCTGTCAAAGAGGGCAAAAAGTTGTCTCAAGGGCTCTGAAATTGGGAGTTTCACATAATTCGCCAACTCTGTAATTCCTATCTTCCCTCCTTTTGAGGCAGCTGCAATTGTAGCACATTCATCCAAACACTGATGAATATTATCCCAATCTAACTTTAATTTCTGGCTAATTTTTGTAAATTCAACCAAACCGCCTTCCATGGGTAGTCGAAGGTTACCTGCAGAAATCATCAGTCTGCCATCTTCATAAGTGTGATCTGTCACAGGCACCCCAAGAGCATTGGCCATGACGATCCTCACTGTATTGGCAAAAAGGACGGGGTCTTTTTTTTCTCGGTCATTTGGGATATAAACGGGCATAAACTCAACTTCTACCCTGGTGAAGAGTTGACTCAGGGTCAATATACAGGTCTGGAAGCCTGTAAACCCCTGCCAGGTCCAGGTCACGGTGTCCAGGGTGTTTGGCTACCTGAGCAGCACTGGCTGCACAGGAACACCTGGAGAGAAGGCCCCTAGTTTAAAGTGACCAGACAGCTGCGGTTGGTACACACTCCTTCCAGGAAAATCAGGATCTGTGGCCACTTCCTATCAGATGTCACTGACCTCAGGATTTCCTCCCGGGTATTCTTCCTCGAATTGGGGTCATCTCAGGTCACAGGCACCGGCTGCGTTGACAGTAAGAATTTCCCAGCCACGGGGATACGCACATTTTGACTCGCAGAGACCACCGAGGGGAACCCTGCTACGACACAGGCGACTGCGTCAAAGAAACTGGAGTGCGGTGCTGCAACGAAGATGCGGGCCTCGTCTCGGGTTGCCTTTATCCCTTTCACTTTAACCAGGAACCCTGCTGGAAAAAAAGTCACCTGAAACAAGAACTTGAGAGTTGGCTGCACCAGTCTTCTTCTCCAACTCCTGTAGGGCTTGGTTGGTCGAGCACGACGACTTACGGTGGAAAGCGCAGCCACCGGCCAGAGGAAGATGAAGAGGACGGCGATGTAGGACACGCGCACCGGCACCAGCACAGCCCCCATGAGGACGATGTAGGCCCAGCGCCACGCGCTGATGTGCGTCTGCTGCGTGAAGGGGTTGTCCACGGCCGGTGGGTACAGGGACTTGCTTGTGTCTTGGCTGAGGGTGGATTCCAACACCGCAGCCTCGGAGTCCGAGGTGGGCTGTGCCATGAAACCCACTGTTCCTTAGTCTCAGGACGCCTGTAGCTTGGATCTGGGGGCGGCCCCCGGAGTATACCCCTGCCGCATATTTAAGTGCTCTTTCTGTTCGCACATAATTAGAACTCTTTGAGGCAACTGTGGGTTAATAGACAATGATATATTACCTTTAAAGTAAGAAAAATCAAAAATGATAAGTGATGTAACAAGACAATTAGAATCATATCAACAGCACAACCTTTTTTGCTTTTTGTAAATGGCCTCCTTTTGACATATATGCTTAATAAATTATTTTCACATAATTTCTGAAATTTACATTAAGCATATTTATATACCTACTAAGGATGAATTAAATAGATGAATATTTATTAATCACAATTTTTTAATTTAAATGCCATTACCAGTCAAGTTTACTTACAGTGAGATGCTTTGACAGTTGCTAAGTCAAATTCATTTACTCTTCCTACAAATGGATCTCTTTATGCTAAGAGGTCTAACTGATGGCAACCTTGAGCCTTTATATCTGTTACAAGTACTCTTCTACATCCACAGAAAATTAGAATACATCCATTATCATAGGCCAGGATTAGCCGTGGCACGTTTTGATGTGTATTGTTAATATTAGTCCAGATGAACTGGTCAGCATTCCAAACAGACATAAGTAACAACAACAAGAAACCTTAAAATCACCTTTGTCAGAAACACGTTTTCATTAAAATAAGTCAGGATTACTTCATTGTGTCACCACACACGGTCAATAAAGTCTTGTTCCTTCCTTTGTTGCTGCCCTTTGAAAACGATCAAGAGGGAAGCATAATTAAAGTTGGTGTGAACCAGGCTCTCTGCTAAACCTTGTAGCATTTGCTGTATCAGATATTCCTGTTTGCTAATTTAAATTCCTCCAGAATTAAAAGTCAAATTTTAAGTTTCTGAAAGATGTTTCTAATTATTGGAACACAACAGGTTACCCATAAAACAGAAAGAGCAGTGTGGATACCAAAGCCGGTTAAACAGAATGTGATCTAAGTGGAAAGATTATGGGCTTTACAACCAGCTGGATCTAGGTCAGATCCTGGTTCCAACCCTTGTACTGTGGGCACTGGCCCATCTCATTTTCACATCTGTAAAGTGGTGATACTCCCTACCTTGAGATGTTATGAGGCACAAGTACAATGTACATAGAAAACTGGGCTTTTATTGGTAAATACACGTTGCTAGGATACAATGATGAGAATTCTTAGGGACATTCCACTTTCTTCTGTCACTGTCAGAACTATGCTTAGTGAGGGAAACATTCCTTTCACTGCTTAGTTTTATTTGGGAACACAGTTGTAGTCTTTAAGGAGCCATGATTTGGCAGTGTTACTGGTTGTCTCCCATGCCAGATGAGAGCAACCCAAGTTGCTCAATCCCTTGAGTTGGTCTCATCCTCTGTTCTGTAATTCTTCCTGCCTTTTTTTTTTTTTTTTTTTTGGCCACGCCGTGCGGCTTGTGGGATCTTAGTTCCCTGACCAGGGATTGAACCTGGGCCCAGCAGTGAAAGGGCTGTGTCCTAACCACTGGACTGCCGGGGAGTTCCCTTCCCACTCTAATCTGTAAGGCTCATTAATACTTTTGAACCCTTGTTTGATTTAACTGCATTCTGTATATGGTTCTTAAGGGAAAGATCAACATTACCATGTCATCTTTCTTTCATATTTCCCGCACAGTGCCTAGCAGTGTATCAAATCTATTATTTATTCATTTAGCAAATATTTGAGTTCCCACAATGAGTCAGGCTCTTATTCTAGATGCTGGATATATGTCAGTTAATAAAGCAAAAATCTCTGCCCTGTGGAGCTTAGATTCTAGTGCACATAGGAAGTACAGTATTCAATCCTTGTTGCATTAAATGGGGCAAAAGCACATTTTGATCTTTTTTCTAAATCTCTCACCAATTTAGCTGAAGAATTAAGGCAAGTAATTTAATGGATGTGCTTCCCTACAATGTTTAATATATATATATATATATATATATATAATCTTCATATCCTCTTTTGTTACTCTTCCCAGTGTAAGTAGTATTTATGGCCTATTTTAAGATGCACATTCATCTTGTCATATCTGCCTTCAAACTAATAAATATACTATAAATCCAAGAGATTTGATAATAGAATTTTTTAACAGTTAAAAAATAGTAAAAAGAACTTTGGAACAATAAAATAAAAATTTATACCATTGCAGTTTTGCCTTTTAATATGGCACAGCTAATCTTTAATATACATTTGTAAAAGGCACCATATATTAACAGGGTAAATAACACGAAAAACCAAAACTGAGCCACTTTCTCCAACTTCCTTTTTGTACAAGTGTGTACATTTTAAGGCAGATGCTTTTCTGTGCAAAATACAACAAGAAAAAAACCAACATTATGTTACAAGCTCACACGTTCTCAGATTTTTCTTGATGTCATTTGTCAGGATATTTATTTATGATAAAGCATATTAAAACAATTTTTCCTAATGAAGCTTAAAGAAGTTGATGAACAATTTAAAAAAATTATTTAGAGATTTCATTACAGACTCGTCACAGAAAAAGCCAGTCTTTTCTCCTTGTTTCTTCTTTTAGAAATGTCCATATCAATTTGTTCACTATGTCAGGTTGCTCTTGCTGGAGCCCGTGACTGGCCTCTGACAAAATAGTTAGCCTGAAATAGTTCTTAACGTAAATCTTCGTGCCTTCAGCCATCTCAGCCTCCATAAATGCGTCTTTCTCTCCCCACAGTAGTAGTGTTGGAGTGATCACCATGTGATGCTTGAGAGGCAGGCAGCTATAAAAACAAAACACGTGGGCTTGAGACTCACTGTAAACATTAAAATAACATTCCCCCAAAATGTTTCTTTAGGCCACAGATTTTTAAGGAGGGCAATATCACCACCAAAGGGATGAAAATTTGTTTTTGGGAGAGTGAAAAAAAATTATGCTTTTTATATGTAAACCATGAGTATACACACAGTACATAAACAGATATTAAAATTTCATGGGGTGGGGGGCAATTAGGAAAAAAAAAATGCCTAAAAAGGCTCTGAAGGGAGGTGATGACAAACAAAATGGTTGAGAAACACTGCATTAGGCAATCAATCTGTACAATAAAAAAATTAATGGTCTATTTAAGAAAGGGCCAGATAAAAGTTGTAATTGGATCAGCCGTGCAAAACTTACAATGCAGGCTATAAATTAAATATGAAATTCATCACTATGAAGAATAATTTGCTTCCAAAAGATAACAGATTTCTGAATAGTGTGATGAAAGGGAGCTTTAAACAGTGTTACTATTTAAACGTATTTCAATTATTTGTTGGATAATCTAATGCATTTTATGTGAAAATTGGAACTGAAAAGTCAGAAAATATATACGGAATGAGCCTTAATACTACATGATACTATATTTATTTCGCAAGAAGTTTCTTTTCAAAATATAAAGTTTTTATTGTGTATTTTTTAAATACAGAAAAGTATAAAGAAGAAAATCATGCATAATTCAATCATTAAAAAATGGTCATTTTCTATGCATATCGTTGAAACCATAAGTACAATGCAGTAAATATACACAGTTTATACACAGTATACACATGCAAATTTCATATTAAATTATAATAACTTTCTTGTTTCATATAGTTTTTCAAAAATAATTGTAAAACATACTATTTTATGGCATAATAACCCATAAATGACTGTTCCTGTATAACTGAATATTTAGATTATAGCATCACTTAAAAGAAGGGGATGTTTGTTTGGTTTTTTTTGGGTTTTTTTGCGGTACACGGGCCTCTCACTGTTGTGGCCTCTCCCGTTGCGGAGCACAGGCTCTGGACGCGCAGGCTCAGTGGCCGTGGCTCACGGGCCCAGCCGCTCCGCGGCATGTGGGATCTTCCCGGACCGGGGCACGAACCCGTGTGCCCTGCATCGGCAGGTGGACTCTCAACCACTGCGCCACCAGGGAAGCCTGGGGATGTTTTAAGTGATGCTGCAATTAGCATTTTGTGCCCAAATCTTCGTTGGCATTTCAGATAACTTCTTTGGGCTAGAGCCCTGGAAGTGGAATTCCTGAGCTGAAGAGGATACATATTTTTAAAGCTTTTGACAACTTCTGCTAAGCTGTTTTTCAGAAAGGCGGGATGGTATTAATTACACCCCTGTTAACTAAGAATAAGAAGGAACATATAACTAGACACTCTCCAGCACTGAATTACATTTTTGCTAGTTACAAAAAAGCTTGACTTGTGGCTACTTGGGGTTGATAAGATGCTGCTGGAATATGAAGGATATCACATATGTCCACCAAGGTCTTAACTTTTGATTCCCATGCAAGTGGCCATCATTTGGTTCTAATGCTCCTAAAAATTAAGTTCTTGGTGAATGGGTAAACTGATATAAAAATATATCTATACTTAATTATTGATACATGGATTGCTATACAAACTTGCAAGTCACTTAAATTCTGGTGCTCATAAAGTGTTCCAAAACAAAACATTTTCTAATAGTTACCTGCATATTTAACAACATGTGAGCATGTAATAGTTGAATCAGTAAGGAAAGGGGACTATTAGTCCCTATTAAAAGTACTATTAGTGAAAAAGTAAAGAGGAATATAAATTCTTCACCAGATCGAATTGAGGGTAAAAGGGAGGAGTTTTCAGAAAATTAAAAGAAGAGCATATTCTCTGGTCCTGAGGTTTCAAATTGTTAAATATCACATGAAACGTAAGTTACAGATAAAACAAAGTATGTACAGATAGGTGACTGTAGTTAATACTGTATTATATATTTGAAAGTTGCTAAGAGAGTAGATCTTAAAAGTTCTCATCCCAAGAAAAAAAATTATAACTATGTATGGTGACAGATGATTAACTAGACTTACTGTGGTGATTATTTTGCAATACATACAATATCAAATCATTATGTTGTACACCTGAAACCAATATAATGCTATATGTCAATTATACTACAGTATAAATAAATAAAACAAAGAAAAACATTAAATATTTTAAGAGAGTAGGTTTTAGTATACTCAGCTAAATAACTTAATGGAAAATACTTGATAAAATAATTCTCATTAAAAATAATCAGTAAATATAGTTCTGAAGAACCTAAGGGCAGGACAAGAATAAAGACACAGATATAGAGAATGGACTTGAGGACATGGGGAGGGGGAAGGGTAAGCTGGGACGAAGTGAGAGAGTGGCATGGACATATGTACACTACCAAATGTAAAATAGATAGCTAGTGGGAAGCAGCCACATAGCACAGGGAGATCAGCTCCGTGCTTTGTGACCACCTAGAGGGGTGGGATATGGAGGGTGGGAGGGAGACACAAGAGGGAGGAGATATGGGGATATATGTATATGTATAGCTGATTCACTTTGTTATATAGCAGAAACTAACACACCATTGTAATGCCATTATACTCCAATAAAGATGTTAACAAAAATCAAATATTGGCTCTGTATGGAATGAATATTTTGTTTAGTTAAAAAGAACAAATTATACTGACCTGAAGATATTTCGGTAATGGTTAATTGGACCATTTAATGCTCCAGGTTGAGAAAAAACATAAATATAAGCTTCAAGATCTTCTGCTGTTAATCGACATCCTTTTCTTCCAATGCCAGTGCTGTGACTAGTAAACAGATGTTTCAAAGCCTGATAAGTGAGAAGTGAATAATTAAAACTTTTCAGTTACCTAATAGTAACTAAATATTTGGCTTTTGAAAGAGAATGATGGTCAGTGTGTAGTGATAGCTCCCAGTTTCTGCTCTAGCCAGGTTGGAGACCTCATTGTTTACAAGCACATTTTATATATTTCTGCTTTCCTGGCTTTATTTTTGATATTATTCCCTTTTAATCCCTCATGGACACTTCACCCTTATGAAAAGTATCCTGTCTTCTTGGTGTCTCTTCACATTCTAGAAGGTTGAGCTCAAGTACTATCCCTGCTCTAAAGCCTGATATTCCAGTTAACAGTTTATCTATTTACTGACAACCAATCCACACACCTCCCCCTAAATTGTTTGAACTTCTTTTGATCACAACCTAGAGTAACAAACACATTTTACATCATGATCCAGTTCATATCTCTACATATATATTTCTGAAACAAAAGTTTAAAGAAATAGGCCTTACACTTATTACAGCATGTAATGATATTTTCAATTCTGTTTTACTTTATTTTTAAAAACTCAAATTGCAAGCCACTTTACTGAATTGCAAAACTTATTTCACGACTCACTAATGGGTCTCCACCTACAATTTGAAAAATACTGCTCTATACCAGCATTTCTTGAAGTGTGTCTCTAAACCACCTGAATCAGAATTATTGGGATTCTTGTTTAAAATTAGATCCCTCAACCCCAAAACACCCTTGCAAAAATATGAAAAGACATGTGCAGGAGGTGATTCATTGAAACATTATTTGTAATAGGAAAAGAATGGAGGACTTCCCTGGCAGTCCAGTGGTTGAGACTCTGTGCTTCCACTGCAGGGGGCACAGGTTCGATACCTGGTTGGGGAACTAGGATCCCTCATGCCCCGTGGTGCAGCACAGCCAAAAAAATTTTTTTAATTAAGAAAAAAAAAAAGAATGGAAACAAATGTCTATGGGGGGTTGGATGAATAAACTATGGTATAGATACATGATGGTGAATTATGTGTTCTTATACTCTAAGAGAAGATGGAGATAATCTCTATGCTGATGATGGAGTCATCTGCAGGGTATATGGTTAAGTGGAAAAAAAGCAAGGGTAGAAATAGTGTTTATAGTATGTTATCTTTTGTGTGAGAAGGAAAAGATAAATATATATATATTTGCTTATATTTTTAAAAAGAAACAATAAAAAGAGGAAACAAAACTAACCAAAATGGTTTTCGATGGGAGACAGAAGAAATAGATGGAGACAGAGAAACAGAGGAAACAGAGACAAGTGAACTTCTCTGAATGTACCTTGTTTTAGAGTTTTGACTTAGAACCATATAATGTTTTATATAAAGTCATAGAAGTTAAGTGAAAACGCTGTCGTCTTAAATTTGCTTTGGAAATGTGAATAAGAACTCATAATTTTTGTTTTTGTTAAGAACTCATAATTTTTTTCTAAAAAATATGTATGTCTACATTCTGTCCAATGGAAAGATCTAGAAGCAATGAAAACTCAGTAACAATGATCACCTTGACACCCAAACTGTGGTCTCTAAATACCATTTCCTACTAATAGGAGCCAGAGTTCCTTCAATAAATGACTGATTCCAGATCTGGAACAGGAAAAAAATGATGAACTTAGGACATTAAGGAAGCAAGCTATCCCTGACTAAAGGGCTCCTGTGTCAAGGGGACATAGGAGCCAACCTGAAGGAGTTCACACTTGCAACAATTTGGGCATCAAAGAGAATAATGACTGTAATCAATTGATAAATATCAAATATATTTTTAAAAATCATGAGCTCATAATGATATGAAAAAAAAACCCTCATTGGTTATCAATGGAGGTTTCTAGGGCACCAATTCATTATTCTGGAAGTTGTTTACAAAGGGAAATAATGAAGCATTTGTCCTGCCATTCTTGTGGGAACTGTATTTCAGAATAACCAAATATAGATGTGGAAATTCTTCTTTATACATGAATTCCAGTTAATAAAAGCAGAAAGAATAATATTGGGTTGGCCAAAAAGTTCGTTCAGTTTTTTCCATAAGATGGCTCTAGTAGCACTTAGTTGTCTTTAACTTTATTCGAAACAATTTTGTTGTATTGTGACTGCTGTCATACTAGCATGCATTAAAAAAAAAAACTTATCAAAACTGGTGAATTCTTGTGTAGCTATTTTAATATTGAAGATGAAGAAAAAAAGCAACATTTCCGGCATATTATGTTTTATTATTCCAAGAAAGGTAAAAACGCAACTGAAACTCAAAAAAGGATTTGTGTAGTGTATGGAGAAGGTGCTGTGACTGAGCGAATGTGGCAAAAGTGGTTTGAGAAGTTTCTTGCTGGAGATTTCTCGCTGGACGATGCTCCATGGTCGGGTAGACCAGTTGAAGTTGATAGTGATCAAATCGAGAAATTAATTGAGAGCAATAAACGTTATACCACGCAGGAGATAGCCGACATACTCTAAATATCTAAATCAAGCGTTGAAAATCATCTGCACCACCTTGGTTATGTGAATCGCTGTGATGTTTGGGTTCCAAATAAGTTAGGCGAAAAAAAACCTTCTTGATCGTATTGCTGCATGCGATTCTCTACAGAAACGTAACAAAAATGTTCCGTTTTTAAAACAAATTGTGACGGGCGATGAAAAGTGGATACTGTACAGTAATGTGGAATGGAAGAGACCAAAGGCTGGTCTTCATCCAAAGAAGGTGATGTTGTGTATATGGTGGGATTGAACGGGAATCCTCTATTATGAGCTCCTTCTGGAAGACCAAATGATCAATTCCAACAAGTACTGCTCCCAATTAGACCAACTGAAAGTGGCACTCAATAAAAAGCATCCGGAATTACTCAACAGAAAACACATAATCTTCCATCAGGATAACCAAGGCCGTATGTTTCTTTGATGACCAGGCAAAAACTGTTACAGCTTGGCTGGGAAGTTCTGATTCATTCGCCACATTCACCAGACACTGCACCTTCAGATTTCCATTTATTTCGGTCTTTACAAAGTTCTCTTAATGGAAAAAATTTCAATACCCCGGAAGACTGTAAAAGGCACCCGGAACAGTTCTTTGCTCAAAAGGATAAAAAGTTTTGGGAAGATGGAATTTAGAAGTTGCCTGAAAAATGGCAGAAGGTAGGGGAACCAAAGGGTTCAATAAAGCTCTTGGTGAAAATGAAAAACGTGTCTTTTATTTTTACTTTAAAACTGAAGGAGCTTTTTAGCCATCCCAATAGAACTAAAAAATCACTGTTTTCTAAAGAAATAATGAACCTAGGCAGTGACGATCAAGATATGCCAAAATTATTTGGTGAAAGGTTGGTTGTTAGGCAATTTGGATAGGCTGACAATTTGTGAGCCCACTGGTTAGTGTTAGCATTACTAAAACTGGGACAACTAGGCATTATGTGCTTCCCTGATGTGATGCATTAGGAAATACACAGAACCACCTATAAAATATTCGTGTCAAATTAAACTTCAGTCTAATCAAGCCTCTAGATCAGTAGCACCTATGAAGTAGGAAAGACAAGGCTTAGCAGAACTAGTTAAATAACACCATGATGAAGCAATCAGTTGAATCCAAAATGTGGACCATTCCTCGGGGCAAATGAACAAATTTCTTCTTAAAAAAGTGATGGTAAAAAACAAAAGGAAAGAACCGTTAAAGATTTTAAAAGGCATAACAAATAAATACAATATGTAGACCTTGTTTGGTTCCTGATTCAAACAAATAAAGTGCATAAAGACAGTTGAGACAATTAAGAGAATTTGAATGGGCATTAAATGATTTTAACAGGTTGTTCATTTTGTTAGCTTTGATAATGGCATTGGCGTTATGTTCTTTTTTTAAAAATAGTCCTTATTGTCAGAGGTACATGCAGAAGTATTTCCAGGTAAAATAATATTATGTCTTTTTTTAACCTCCCTAAATATTTAACATCATGCTGGACAAACAAGAAACAACTAATTAACTTCGAAGAAATAGATACTACATATGATTCCTGGTGCCAGTGTATATGGTACACCAATACCTGCAGGCTTAATTTTGTTTGGGGGTTTTGTTTACTCCCAAGGGCTTCCACTTCTGCTGTTGTCAAATTCTCTTACCTGGCATTCATATTCTTTCATCTCCCCATGGAATGTTCTCTAGAAAGAAGTATGCCTGTAGGGGAACAGGCTCTCAGAAAAAATTGAGTTAACAGCCAGGCACTCAAACATACGAATAGAGACTGTAAAAATAAGTAAGCCTATCGATGAAACCTTAGAAACATTTATTAAGTTTTAGCATTTGTCTGTTTTTCTTTTCCCTTTTTTTTTTTTTTTGGCAGCACTGAAAGGCTTTTGGGATCTTAGTTCCCCAACCAGGGATTGAACCCGTACCCCCTGCAGTGGAAGGGTGGAGTCCTAACCACCTGAACCACCAGGGAATTCCCTGTTTTTCTTTCTTAAAGATGGATTTTAATTGAAAATGTTTCTCATTAGCATTATTTGTTTGACTTATTTTTTTGCATAGGAGGAAATGCCTAACAGTGCATAACACATAACAGATGTACAATAAATGATTATTTAAAATAAATCAGAACAACATAAGCAGAACCGGTTTTCTTGGGGGTTTTTTTTTGTTTGTTTTTAGTGTTTCAGTCTATGTTTTATTTTTGACCTCCTAATTTTGTCATCCTCTTGGGCACCAGTCTTTCTTTTTTTAATTGAGGTATAATTGACATATAACATTATATTGGTTTCAAGTGTACAACATACTGATTCAATATTTGTATACACTGCAAAATGATCACAGACAATAAGTCTGTAACATCCATCACCATGTTTGACTTACCTTGAAATCATTTATGGAAAACATAAATTCTGGGAACCATGGTATTTGGAAGAAATAATAATAGCTGGATTTGAACAGCTGGGCAGGGTGTCGTAAAATATATTCTGAAATTAAAATATCGTGTTAGATCTTATCCAAGAGGTATGAATTGCTTACTATTGAAATAACTTCTTTTTAAAGCAATTTCACCTTTGAGATGATCCCATAAAAGAATCTACAAATAAGGCTTCTGTATATTTCTCTTTGGAACAATTTCTATGTTCTTATATTTCATTTTGGATATTTTTGGTATTTTAAATACTTAAAGCACTTTAAATAAAAGGAAAGTTCTACTTTATGAAATGTTGACTCAGAAAGGAACAGGAAACCCAAAACAACACTCCCTTTTCTCCAAGGTCATTATCAGTGACCAAACACTTTCCTAAGGATACATGGGGAAGTAATTTTCCCTTGTTGAAAAGATTTTCCTTACAGGCTGATTTGAATATCTTATTCATTTGGCCTCAACAGAAACTAAAGCCTTTCCTTTAAATTCATTCATGTATTGAGAAAATTCATCCATTCAATGAATCTTTGAATATCTACTGTGTGTGAGGGGATTTAGCATTGAAAAAGAGAAAAGAGGTTCCCATTCATAAGGAACATACATAATAAATAAGTAATGAATACTTAAAAGATCATTTTAGTTAGCAAAAATACCATAAAGAAAATAAAACAAGGTAATCTGATTGAAAGTAATGGTTGGGTGGTGTGGAGGGACTATCCTTTAGTAAAGGTGGTGGAACAGGTTTCTCCGGGGATGTGGGATGAGCCTTGAACACAAAGATCTAGGAAGAGCATCAAGAACAGAAAGTAGGTACTGGGCTTGGCACATTCAAGAATCAGAAAGAAGGCCAGTGTGGCTGATGTGTAGTGAATGAGGAGGGGGAGATGGTATGAGATGA
Organism: Phocoena phocoena; assembly: GCF_963924675.1. Lineage (NCBI taxonomy): Eukaryota > Metazoa > Chordata > Mammalia > Artiodactyla > Phocoenidae > Phocoena > Phocoena phocoena. Next base: position 81,314,813 of record NC_089219.1, on the reverse strand, counting down.
GTTTTAGAAAAAAACGCAGAAACCCAGTCAGGTAAGGCCAGAATGATAAAGATTTTAAGTGTTTTGGGAAGACACAAGTTTTAAACTAGGGAGTAATGTGATCATACATATTAAATGTACATATTTGTTGTGTATTGTGTACTATACTTTTATTTTCCTTGCTATAGAGGTGATTTTTTTTTTCTTATTTCTAACTGTGTAACTGTAATAAACATGGTTGGAGTTTTTAGAATTATGATTCTCAGGTAAGTGGAGCACTGTTGTGCTATACTTTTTGTAAAGTCATCATCGAATAAGATTTATTCAGCTCTGCATTAAGAGATATCAATACAGTTAAGGGAAAATACAGTCATATTACTTGAAGACTTCATATTGACCTGACTAGGGTTGAACCTCTTACTGATAAGATAGTTCCAGAAATATCCAAGTATTTTCTTACTGAAATGACCAATTACAGTTTGTCCATATAGCAGCACCAACAAAATAACATTTCCTCTAGGGTCCTGATCAATTGAACAAGCATGTAGCACAACTGCTATTGACTAATGCAACTGAGAGAAATATGATGGACCTCAGTTTGATATTTGATTCCTAAGCAGCCATGCTATTACCTCAGCTGAGATAGGACAATTGAATATGTATCTGAAATTTAACTTTTATACTTATACAGTATTTATTGTAGTCATGTTCCCTTTCTCCCTCACCTACTTTAATTTTGAGGAAGAAATAAAAATATGTTTTTCTGAATTTTTTGTTCCCTGGAGGGCTACTGTGGGTCATGACAGTACTGAACCTCAGAAAATTTGACAAGGGTAGTCAAAGAGGACAAAATTATAATTTTTGTCAAAACCAAATAAAAGTGTGCCTAGCCATTGTTCACAGGTTTTTTTGTTTGTTTATTTGTTTTTAATCACTCTTAAGATTAAGGGTTCTCTTTATAGCAGAGGTTCTCAAAACATAGTCCGTGTGGACCCCTGGGGATCCTTAAGACCCTTTTAAAGGATACAGATGGTCAAATCATTTCAAAACAATACAATTAGCTTTTCTCATTTTGCCGACATTTGCACAGATGGTACGAAGGCAATAGTAGATAAAGCCATTGCTGCCTGAGCACCAATCAAGGCGGTGACACTAAACAATACCAGCAGTCATTGTATTCTTCACCACCACACACTTGCTGTAAACAAACAAGTACATAGATACATAAAATTAAGTGGCGGTTTCATTTAAGAATGTCTTTGATGAAATAGCAAAAATTATTAATTTTATTAAATTTATACCTTTTTGTATACGTCTTTTTAACATTGTGATGAAATAGAAAATAAGGCAGTTCTGTTGAACACCCAAATACAATGATGGTCTCGAGGAAAAGCACTTCTGCAATTGTCTGATAAGTTGAATTAGCTGCATTTTTAATGGAACACCATTTTTACTTGAGAGAACGACTATCATCAGTCAGATTGGGTATTTAACAGATAGTCTTTTGAAAATGAACAAAGTGAGCCTGTCACTTGAGGGAAAACAATCAACAGTGTTTGTTGTCAATGATGAAGTTCAAGATGTCAAATGAAAATTAGAATTTTGGAAACTTGTGTCTGCTACTGTGAGCTTGACAGCTTTGCAAAGGCTTTTTTGATGAAACTGGGGTGATATTAATGAACATGATTTGATAGCATATAATGAAATGTGTCAACTTATGGAAGATCTGCATAACTCAATGAACCAATATCTTCCAATGCGTGATGATTGCAAAATCATGCATAGGTAGAAAAAATCCATTCAAAGTGCTAGAGAGACCAATGGATTTTAATGTGACAGAGTGCAAAAAGTTCATTAATATGACATTAGATTCCACATTGTTACTAACCTTTAAGAAATAACTAATTTTTGAGTTTGGTGTAGTATTAAAGGAGAACGTATGCAGTTATTTGAAAAGACTATTAAAATTCTCCTCCTTTTTCTAATTACAAATCTGTGTGAGGCCAGATTTCTTCATATACTTCAATTCAAGCATTTGCAACAGATTGAATATAGAAGCAGATATGAGAATCCAGCTGTCTTCTATTAAGCCAAAAGTTAAAGAGCTTTGCAAAAATGTAAAACAATGACACTCCTCTCACTAAAATTTTGTTTTGGAAGATGTAGTTGGTTTTCAGTAAAATGTTTCTGCTAATATGTACTGGATTAATTATTTTTAAAAAATGAATTAATACATAAACATTTTTTAAATTCTCATTTTTAATTTCCAATACAGTGAATGTTTATGGATATAACCCATATAAACAAATGCTCAATGGGGTCTTTAATAATTTTTAAGAGTATAAAGGAGACCAAAAATTTGAGAACTGCTGCTTTAAAGAATGCTGCCATTCCTGACAGCCAAAGGAGTCAGGCAAGAGGAAAATTTATTTCTAGACTGTCAAGATTCATTACTGTCAAAGTAATGTTACTTCATTTTCCCTTTAACTATTTAACTCTCCCTAAGTTAGCGGTAAAATGTTTTCCAAAAAGAAATAAAATTATGCAAGCAAATATAAAGCAACACTTCCTGTGACTCTTCAGGAATATTTAAAGCTGAGATGGCTGACATTGTCATGTGATAATATCATATTTTAGTCATTTAATTAAAAAATATTATGTTAATCAACTTTTGCTGTTTTTAATCCGTGTCAGTGACAATAGTGAGTTGTCACGCTATCAAAGATGTCTTAAAGGAAATTTAAACTCACCTGTAAATACATTTGGATGAGGGAAGTTAATAACAATAAGCTTCATCACCATTTCAGGATAACAGATGGCAATTAGCCAAGCAATCATGCCTCCCCAGTCATGGCCAATAAGAACACATTTGCTATACCCTGTAATTGAGAAATGAATGTTGGCATCATTGAAAAGAAACAGGTGGGTACATCATTACCGCACATAAAATAGGTATGTTTCTAAAACTAATCTTTCTACTCTCCTACCCTAATTATGCACTTTGTGCAGACATTGAGTTTGGTGTTTCCAAAACCCTGTATGTCTGAATCACCTAGGGTAGCTTTTTAGAAAATTTAGATGCCCAGGATCCATTATAGGCCTCAGAATCTCTCTTGGGAATTTATACTTTAAAAAAAAATTGGAAATAGTTCAGCTCTGGTCACATAAACCTGAGTTTGGAAAACCATGGTAAAGACTACACATAATTAGGTCATAAGCAAGATTACATTATTGATTTAACTGGAAAATTTCATGATGACAAATTTAGGCCAAGTTTGACTGAATTACCACAAAATGTGAAAGAAATATGGCTGTCGGAAATCAGTGTCTCTGAGTCTATTTTACTGTAATCACAGTAAATTACAACACTGCATTGACACCCCCAGACCTCATCCATTTTTTCCCTCTAAGAATATTGACCTGATCTACGTTCTCATTAGATTGTTGTAGAAAAGGGTCTTTAATTTGATTTCATGGGTTTCTCACTATACTGGCTCTGTTAACATATCGATGGTAGCAGCTGGATTTTAGTCAAAAGGGATATAGTGTATTAGATTATTGTTAAAAAATATTTACTCCTCCCCTCTCCCCACTGCCATAGAGGTAGTATACTTCACTGCTCCCCCCCCTTTTATTAATAAATTTATTTATTTATTATTCATTTTTGGCTGTGTTGGGTCTTCGTTGCTGTGCGCGGGCTTTCTCTAGTTGCAGTGAGCAGAGATTACTCTTTGTTGCGGTGCGTGGGCTTCTCATTGCGGTGGCTTCTCTTGTTGCGGAGCACGGGCTCTAGGCACTCAGGTTTCAGTAGTTGTGGCACGTGGGCTCAGTAGTTGTGGCACTCAGGCTCAGTAGTTGTGGCTCATGGGCTCTAGAGCACAGGTTCAGTAGTTGTGGTGCATGGGCTTAGTTGCTCTGCAGCATGTGGGATCTTCCTGGGTCAGGGCTTGAACCCATGTCCCCTGCATTGGCAGGTGGATTCTTAACCACTGTGCCACCAGGGAAGTCCCCCTTTCTGGCCATGCCGAAAGACAAGCGGGATCTTAGTTCCCCAACCAGGGATCAAACTGTGCCCCCTGCAGTGGAAGTGCAGAGCCTTAACCACTGGACCACCAGGGAAGTTCCTTCACCACCCCTTTGATGTTAGACTTGGCACTGTGATTTGCTTTGGTTTCGTGGTGGGTGTATGACTTGATTTGGGGCTCAGCCATATGACTTGCTTTGACCAATGAGCTGCGACCAGAAACTTGAAATATGCTTTTGCAGCTGGGCTCATCCTCTTGCCACTTCAACCATAGCCAGAAGAGCTTCCCACAGATAGCTACTCCGCTTTAGCTGGGGCTCCAGCCCCATTCACAGTGAGAAGCCAATCCCAGCTGGACCTGTAGCCTGAGGCAAAGACCCAGAGGGGTCCAGCCTACAGTTGACCTGAAGGTCCAAGAGCACAGGAATGAATGCCTATGGCTGTATGCCACTGAGTTTGGGTGGTCTCTTACACAATATTATTGTGGCACTAGCTGATCAATACAAGAAAGATAATGCAAGTGTTTCTGCATCTTACAACATGTTTAAATAAATATTTAGGTGTTGGTTCTGAAGAAATAAATTTTCTGAGAACAAGAATCAAATTTCTAATAGTTAGCTCTGAAAATAATAGATAGTATGCATTAAGTCAATTTTTTAAAAACAAATTTTGAGAGTCACTTTTGGCTGGTAGACAGAATAGTTATTCTGGTTGTGTTATTTTAAGTTACCTCTATAAATATTTTGAGCTGTATGAACCAAGGTGACAGGATCTAGGGAACAGCTCAGGTAGATGGAAGAAATGAGGTAATCAGTTTACAATTTGTTGAATGTTAGTCCCTTAAAAAGAATTAACACTGTTTTTTAAAACCTACCTAAAGAGTCTAAAATATCCTTTATATCTGTAATTAGACAGTCCAATTTATAATTTTCTCGATGAATGGGAGCATCTGTTTCTCCATAGCCTCTCAAGTCCAACGCTACAACTCTATATTCACTTTTAAATTCCCTTAGTTGGTGACGCCAAGAATACCTGCAGGAAATAAGAAACGTTAAAAATACCGCAGCAACTAATACAAAGAATAACATTACAGATTTTCTAAGTGGAAAGCTGTAAGAAACCCCTCGTTTTTGAGAAAGGTTATGTAGCTGTGTGTGGGCAGGAAAGAAAAGAACTGTTTGAAAAATAAGCACTGACGTTCTTTATTAAAATTATATTATTTTTTTAAACCAGGTCCAGTGAAGTGTAACAAAGGGCCAGGGTTTATAGAAACTACAAAATATCAGATACTAAAACCTTAAGAAATGTATTTAAGAAGTCAATTTTCTAAGCTTTTCTTAAATAATGCTCACTACTATCACTGAGTCTGTACCTATAAATGCTTCCGCATACTGCACCATTTGATTCTCTCAAAAAATTTGTGAGATGAAAATATATTTTCCTAGAAGGGAGGTTTTACTCACCTTAGTCCACTGTCAAATAGGACTCAATGTTTTTAGTAATAACAATGGGTTACTCATGGATGAAAATGTCTGACGATTTGAAAAAATATTTTCATGGAAAGAATCCAATAAAACAACTACTTAAGATAAACCTCTGGGCTTCCCTGGTGGCGCAGTGGTTAAGAATCCACCTGCCAATGCAGGGGGCACAGGTTTGATCCCTGGCCTGGGAAGATCCCACATGCCACGGAGCAACTAAACCCAGGCGCCACAACTACTGAGCCTGCGCTCTAGAGCCCATGCTCCACAACAAGAGAAGCCACAACAATGAGAAGCCCATGCACCGCAATGAAGAGTGCCCCCCCCCCCGCTCGCCACAACTAGAGAAAGACTGCACATAGCAATGAAGACCCAACACAGCCAAAAATAAAAACAAACAAAAAAGATAAACCTCCACTTGCTGAAACAAAATCTTGGGGGGAAGATCCTGAACCATCAGCATAAGCTAGTGTGATATTTAAAATATTTAACAACCAAAATGGCACAGGAACTGACTAATTAGAATGGCCATAGTGACAGCCAAGTCCTATAAGTTTCTGCTGGGCCAGGTGTTCCCCCTGAGCTTGATAATAAAACTGCAGAATTAATTGAAATACAGAGATCCATGAGATTATCTTCTAATAAGCAAAATCATTATGGATAACAAACAGAAAAAGAGACATGGATTTTTCAAAGTGACTCACTATGTTATGGAGCTCAAAATATGCATTTATCAAAAAGCATCTGCATGCACATCTGTCCATGAAAACACAGTGCAAAATTATCTGACACAAACCAAATGGGAGATTGTTGTCTGGAAAGATTTTTGGAGCACAATAGGAAAGTGAACAGAGTGATCTGAGATTATAAACCAATAGTGCAAGGGGACTGCAGTGTGAAGCGACACAAAGCCATGAGAACAACGAAGCAAATCAACCACCTTACATCAGCAGGTAGATTATCAAGAAGGATGTCAGATACATATTTGGAATTATGAATGGATAGAGTCTTCGATCTATTACTAGGATACCTATAATTTGTAAAAATCTGCAAAAGCATTGCCAATTAATATGGATTTGAAAGTGTCAACAAAAAGTGTCTCTCTTAGCAAGGCCATAGCAATATTGATAATCTTGTCTCTGGTTTGTAATAAACAAATGAAGCAGTTCCATTCCTTAAAGATACTCATCTGCCAGTACATATGATTTTATTATTTTCTCATAGCCTTACTTAACATTGTGAATTGATATTTTTATGTCTTCATAACTGAAGCCCAACTCTTCACTCTTTATAATCCCTCATACTCAATCAATAAAGTTCAGTAGATTTAACCTCTTAACTATTTATTTAATCACTTTTCCTGTCCATCCCTGCTATCATTACCTTCATTCAGGCCTCCATTAACACAGCAGCCTATCGATTGGTCTGTGTCCATTTCATTCCCCTTGGCTCTGTCTTCTACAAACCAGAGTGGTTTAGCAAAACCACAAACTCTCTCAGGCCATTTCCCAGCTTAACAGCTTTTCTTAACTCTCTGTTACTCATAATGTGAAGCCCAAGCATGTTATTCTGGCAGACAAAACCTCCAAGATTTGACTTGCCCGATCTTCCAGCCTGACTACTTTATACTCTGTCATTTGCTATATAATAAAAAGAACTAACATCTATATCAGTTTTACTACATGCCAGGCACAATTCTAAGTGCTTCACACATAGGGATGTTGATCTTCAAGGCAGTACTATGAAGTAGGTACTATTATTATCCCCATTTTACAGATGAAGACACAGAGGCACAGACTGGTTCCTGGATGTGCTGAAGGTCACAGATTTAGCAAACAGCAGAGCCAGGATTCAAACCCAGGTGGTCTGGCCTGAGAGCCCATGCTATGCTGCCTCTGCGGCACTTATCTACTTGCAGTGAATAAACATGGGTTTTGTCTTTATGACTTTGTTTATATAATCTCCTTGTCTGAAACATCATCCCTCCCCATCATTCCCTTACTCCCCACAATCCCTGTCCTTCACCCCTCATTGAACTCCTCATGCTGGGCACCTCCTCTTCCAGGAGACTTCCCAGTCTCCCTCCTTCACAGGTGGGTTGGTTGGCCCCTTCCATACTCTCCCACTTGTCTGTACACTCTTCAGTGCACTGGGAAGAGTGTACAGACAAGTGTACTAGACACTAGTCTGTTGGTGCCTGGCACTTCCATTTGATGGTGAGCTCCCTGAATTATCTGGTAGACATGTAGGTGCTCAATAGAGATTTGTTGACTGAGTAAAACAATGAACAAATGAAAGCACTGAATTATGATAGTGCTAGAAATACCAGTTGTTCCATAAAACTCTGTCTCAGTTCAAACCTTGAGACGACCTTGAACTAAAGTTCCCAGATTCCTGTTGGGGAATTTATACTCAATTTCTATTAAAATGTGCATTGTTTTTAATATCTTAAATACTTGTGTCTTCACTTAGAATTCATTTAATTAGAGATTTCAAGGTAGAAATTTGACTCAAAAAAATGTGTACAATCCTGTAACATTTTACATTTAATGTATTAGAGATTATGCAAACATAATACCTGCACGTCATTACCTTATTAATAATTTAAATTGCCTTCCAAATAAATTCAGCTATTGCTATTGTCAATGAGTGGAGCCAAACAATATCTTAAACATTTCTAAGAATGTTTAAGGATTGCAACTGCTATCTTAATAAAGTACAAAATAAATTTTAAATGCAATCTTCCTAGAGTTCATAAATAAATCATATTTGATTTACACATTAACTGTAAACTGAAGAAGAAATCACCCCAGCGATAGACTGATGGGTATGTCATTCACATGAATAAAACAAAACAACCCCCTTGATAGAGGAATGAAACATACTGCAAAATCAGTAACTCCTGACAATATTATAAATAAACAAATCTAGCTATTTTCATCCACATTGGGTTTTCCCCCCTCTGGTAGCTTTAGGTAATAGCAGAGGACACTTCAAAAAAAGCAACCTCTTTCTTAGTTATTATTCTAACATAAGGAGGACCCCTGGTTTACCAGGCTAGCCTCTTTGAAATGTAGAATACCCTCTTCCCCTTCACAAGAGAAAAAGTTGCAGTCATCAGATTCTGCTCAGCTGTATGGATGACGAGCCCTCACTTGAGTAATGACGAATGCGTCCCATACAGCTGGTGTATTGCCAGAGATTGCCTGCATCAGCTCAGAATATTTTTAAAAGCAATGCAAATTGAGGTGGAGATAGAGGGGGAGAAAAACCATCTTTGACAAACAGCCTTATTTTGGGCTAATTTAGCTAAAGTTCTCATAGATGTGTATATTGTTTGATGTTTCCTTTATATTTTAAGAAAGAAGACAGAATTTTATTGTTTCTGTGTAACATCTAATAGTATACATTAAATGTCACCAATTCTCAACAATTATTCTTAGTTAACGATGATAAATGCAAATAATACATTACATTTGTATAGTACTTCTCTGTTTAAAAAGCACTTTTACACACATTGCCAATTTATGATTATTTTGTTTTCACTGTACCAAATAATCTGGCCTACCTGATCTACAACGAAGCTTATAAATTCATATGTATTTAGGCAAAACTTGATTGATAGAGGAATAATATTTATATTTATAATGTAAATTGAAATCGGTTTGAAGTGCCAGATAAAGTTTTTTGGCTCTTAAAAAGGGGAGAAGTGCAAGAGAAGGGGTTTTTGGAAAAAGAAAAGGGGAAGTTCAAGAGAGAGAGACTTGAAGTGGCTTAATCAAAACAGCTTTCTCCTAAATTCTGATTCAAATTGACTTTTTCCTGAATGGAGCACATGAATGGAATTGACTAGATTGTATAATGGGGAATAGTGGTAATTTGGAAGGAAAGACAGAGTAAGTGTCAACATAGAGGTCTTGGTTTAGGGTAGGACACACTCAAATAGAAGTTTTTGATTAACAGCAATCTCCATGTGGTTGCTCTAGGAATCTCCCTGAACAGCCAGGTAGCTTTCAGATTAATGGCTAGCAAAGTTCAGTGAATTCAATATGGTCTATTTGAGTAACTCAGTTTTCAGGGTTTGCTGTTATTGTTGTTTTAAATTATAGCAAGCCTCTTGCTGGAGTAACAAATAGTACATTTGGTGAACAGAAGGGGACTCATTCCCATGATCTGCGTATATTTCCTAATATATGCTCTTCAAAGTAAAAATATCTCTAGGAGTTTTTTCAAAACTAAACCATTCCTCTCAATAACCCTTTTGGACAAAGCCAAGACTTGATTTTGCTTGAGAAAATGGGTCTGATGTCCAGTGACTGGTGTTGGGCCCCCTCCTAGGCTGTCCTATCCACTGAAGATTCTAGGACATGGACAAGAATCACCAGACATTTCTGTTTTGCAAAAGGGGTCTCATGAAGAGTAAATAAAGGGACAATGCTGTGAAAAATGTGCAAAAGTATCATTTCTTAAAATATGACACAGAGCATCTACTGTCCTATATTAAATGGGTATCACTGCTATTTTCTGGGGCTCCTCAGAACAATTACCAAGTAGCTGAAGTGGTTGCAGGTTCATCTGTATCTTCCACATATAAAGAAGTGACGTTCCAGGAGGAAAAAGAGGACGGACAAGTATCGGGGTTGGTATGAGGTACAGAAAGTGAAGAGCCTTTAAATCTTTTCTTTCTAAAAAGTTAAGTCTCCCCACTCAGATCATGAATTTTATATAGAATGATGATTTAAAATGTTTAAAGTAAGGTATACTTACATTGTTGGTTAACTTTTGAATTTTTCTATAAGGTGTGAAATTTGAAAGGTAAAAATCCATGTATGTTATCAGATCATTATCATTCCTATATACCAAGGATATATTAGAGCAGAGGTCAGCTCTGAAGTTTAAGAATGTATACCTTACTTTCTGGCACTACCAATTGCAGAAGGGTAGCTGTGACACTCAGAAGAGTGCCAGGCACATAGTAAATGCTCAGGAAGTATTAACTATCATCAGCAGAATCAGGAACTTATTTTTTAAAGGTCTGGGACGATGCTCTGTCCCCAAATTTCTCCCTTACTTTCTTTCACTCTTAACCTGCAGTTCCACCATTACATATTCCTCACCTACTTCAGAGTTTTAAAGATTTTGTGTCATCCATAGCCGTGATTTAAAAAGGCTCTAGCTCTGAAAGAGGTATTACCTTAATACACTTTAGTAATACTTTATGAGTGAAAGGGACTTTATTAATAAATGCATTGAGGATGCTAGTGGTGGCACATGGATCTCCACACTGAGTGAATGGGAATGAAGGAAGAAAATGAACATTTATTGAGTATTCACTGGGGCCATGGGAACGGCCTTTCACATATTTTGACTCCCTTTATCCCCACAACTCTGCAAGATTCTTGTAGATTGTGCAGGGTCCTGCAGCAATTAAGTGGCTGAGCCAGAATTCACTGCCCATGTTACTTTACGCAGATCTGACTAACGCTGCAGACTAACATTTTACTTGTGAGCCAGTCAGGTCATAGACTTTTTGCTCTGGGAAAATGATTAGCTAGATGGGTTTTTGCCATTCTCCATTCTTTTCTTCGATGCCTAATACTTCCTAGTGCGCTAGCAATCTCAATGCATTTATTAATAAAGCCCCTTTCATTTGAAAAGTATTAACTAAAGTGTATTAAGGTAATGTCTCTTTTACAGCTAGATGTATTTTAAATTAGGACTTTGGATGACCCAAAAATCTTTAAAACTCTAAAGGAAGTGAGGAATATGTAATGGTGGAATTCTAGGTGTTAAGAGCGAAAGTAAGGGAGACATTTAGGGACAGGGCATTGTCCCAGAACTTTAAAAACATACCATATATTCTACATTTGAGTCAGTTCAGAGAATATGATTTTTTTTGGTCCATTTAGCCATCTCAAGATCATAGCCTTGAGCTATCAAAAATATGATTTTCTTTTTACCACCTTGATATGTACCATCTTTTAAAAAGATATTCATTTTTTTTAAAGTTTAATCATGTGATGTTTCATCTGTACTTACTTGGCTCTATGGGGTTCAAAGGAGAACAGAACATTTTCTTCTAGGTAACTAGCAACTGTGTATTTTTGGCTATAGGTTTTCTTCTCAACGTGAAATATTCCAATCCTTAATTTGTCCTGCATTCATCTGAGCCTGTTACTATGTGCATAGGTAAGAGTTCCTTTTCAGATTCCATGAGCCCCTTTCTCCCTCTGCCTTTCCCTCACCCCAAGTCTCACCAAAAGCTGCCAGGTAACAGGCACTCTAATTCTTTGGTTTCTTGCAAATCTCCTTTTCTATCCAATGTTGTATTTTGTCCGCAGTAGGTACTATAAAAACTGTTTTGTAACTGACTATTCAGAAATTTGAAACACTAAATGATACTTCTTTTAATTATCAAAAAAAAATTTAGGATGATAATATGCACGTTTCTTTAAAACAGGAGGAACACCATTCCTGTGATTGAGGAACATTTAGGAATAATAACTCTAGACCAGTACTTGATCATAGCATGGGGTCTATTAAAAGTCATTATAAGAAAATGACTCTATGATAAGCCGAGTCTTTAGTGCAAAAGAAGAAGTTAGTTGGTAAGTTTACCAGAATTCTGGAAATCCATGAAGCAGCAGCATAAGTGGTTTGCCTCTTTCTCCAGCGGCAACATAATGAAATCTTAACCCCGAATCCTGCAGTACGAAATAGAGGGCATGAAATTTCAGCGATGTTTTGTGTTGACTGTAAAAAGTAGTACATTTAGTATTTCCATGCCGTTAAAAAAAATTCACTTGCATTATTTTTAATATAAAGAAATAAAATAAGTATATTAATTTTCAAAAAGAAAAAAATAACCATGATTTATTAACAGGGTAAATTGAATGATTCACTTTTGTCAACATTCCCTTCTCCTTCTATTTACAAGGTCAATTTATATATTATGAGCTTCTGAAACAGTCACAATTTTCTTACTGATGTGTCACATTTCATCGCACTCAAATTCTGCAGAACATGTAAATAATTCTGATCTGCATTTATATTCCTGCCATATTTACCTCCTACTCATGTACTTTTCTCAGCTTGCCCATCAAGAGCTGTGCCATCAGTTACATAATTCACACCACCTTTCCTTATTTTTAGTTCTCTCCTTCCCACGTTAGTATTTTCTGTTGAGGTTGCACGTACAGTTCCCCTGGCTGCCTGCTCCTCATGTCACATCAGTGTATTTCTTTTTTTTTTTAATTAATTTATTTAATTTTGGGTGTGTTGGGTCTTCGTTGCTGTGCACTGGCTTCTCATTGTGGTGGCTTCTCTTGTTTCGGAGCATGGGCTCTAGGCGCACAGGCTTCAGTAGTTGCGGCATGCAGGCTCAGTAGTTGTGGCGCACGGGCTTAGCTGCTCCGTGGTTGTGGGATCTTCCTGGACCAGGGATGGAACCCGTGTGCCCTGCAATGGCAGGCGGATTCTCAACCACTGCGCCACCACGGAAGCCCCCATATCAGTGTATTTCTAACAGCCGAATGATCTGAGTGCTCAAGCCTTCACTCTGCATATGGGAGACAAAACTGCCCAAGGAAAACAAAAATCATGGTAATGAGACAGGAATACAGCAAATACAAAGCAAACAGAAAAAAGGAAAGAGGAGGAAAAAGCAAGAAAGAAAAACAAACACTCAGAAGGAAGTGAGGAAAGAAACCAAGACCCAAAACCCAGAGACTGGGTTTTTTATCAGATAACCCAAGCAATTGGGTTTCCAGATGTCAAAAAAATCTTAAAGGTCATATAGTTCAACCCTATCATTTTTGCAGAGTTAGAAACTGAGGTCCAAAGATGTTAGCACAGGTCGTAAAGGTGGTTGGGGGCAGGGCTATGACTAGAACCTCCATCTTGTCCTGCCACCCAGGACAATGCTCTTTCCCCTCCTTGGTTCTATGTCTCTGGGGAAACTCTTTAGGTGGCCAGAGTCAGAAAAAGTGCATTATGAGGAATTCCAGATGATTCTTAAACTGCTTTTCCCCTTCAGGTAGGATGAAGATAACAACTCTGACTTTGCCTGCAACTGCTTTTCCTTTTTTAAGATATTTATTTATTTATTTTTGGCTGCGTTGGGTCTTTATTGCTGCGCACGGGCTTTCTCTGGTTTCGGTGAGCAGGGGCTACTCTTCTGTGCAGTGTGTGGGCTTTCTCTGGTTGCGGTGTGCGGGCTTCCCATTGTGGTGGCTTCTCTTGTTGCGGAGCACGGGCTCTAGGTGCAGGGGCTTCAGTAGTTGTGGCTCAGGGGTTCTAGAGCGCAAGCTCAGTAGTTGTGGCACACGGGCTTAGTTGCTCTGTGGCATGTGGGACCTTTCTGGACCAGGGCTTGAACCCATGTCCCCTGCATTGGCAGGCAGATTCTTAACCACTGCACTACCAGGGAAGCCCTGCCCTCCACTGCTGAATGCCTTCCCAGAAATTCAATAACTTCTTTTATTGGTGGTGAGTCTTGGAAGCTGAAAGGTTGTGGGCACTTGATTGGATTTAGTGAATAAATACTTCATTTCACTTACTATGTGCAAGGCACTGTTCTAAGTTTTTTGGTTTCGTTCATTTGTTTTTACACATATTAACTCATTTAAATTCTCATATTAACTCCAGGCTGAATAAGTGTAAGAAAGACATGCCCCTTGGTTTTCTGAACTTCAGCTGCTGGGCAATCTAGTTCCTAATAGGAATCCCAGACCTGGTGACAAAAATATCCTTTCACGTAGGCTATTTTTGAAAGGCCTGCGAGTCAGACTGCAGGGTGCATTTCAAGAAGCCATCTCCCTTCACCACCTGGAGCCTCAGGAAATAGAATATCCGAGGGCTGTAAGAAAGCTTGGGACAAGCACGGACAATTAGAGTCTGCATGCATAGTTGACATTTACTTTTTGTGCCATTCCTTTCGTCTCCGGCACCATAAGTCTGCTTCCTTCCCCACAAACGTACACAATTTATTTATTGTTTCATGTTGCTTAGGTCATCTGTGAATGCTCCATTCTGCTGATCTGAATAAACTCCTGATTTCCAATGACTTATTCTATTTACTCTTTCAATCTCTAAAATTTGGACGAGGACAGCCTCCTGAGACAGTAGGGCGCCACCAGTAACAATTCCCTACAGTTTATCTGAGCTCTAAAGGGCAAAGAGGTGACAGACGACAGCTTCCCCTTACAGGAGGAGAGGGAGAATTATTCTGGGTTGTTGTGGTGGAGGAGGAGGGGACAGTAATATAATAGGACCCAGATTATTAGAGAAATTCCACATAACCTTCTCTCTCTGTCTTACACACACACACACACACGCACGCACGCAACAAACAGGGACCGTAAAGACACACAATCCCGACCTTCTCCCGCGACACCTTGCCCCTCTTGCATCCCCTTGGCACCTTCCCCGTCCCCGCCGCATGCCCTGCGAGCCCCGAGAACACTAGGGGACGCTGGGCCTGGAGTCATGCAAGGATCAGCCCGGCGCCCTCTGCTCTCACAGTCGTCACGTTCCCTCGCGATAGCGCCGGGCCCGCGCCGGCCTTCACCTTGATCCGCACGTAGCAGTGGGTACCCAAAGAGGGGTCGTTCAAGCACGCTGGAGGGTGTTCCCGGGCGACCCTCCGGAAGGTCTGCGTGGGTCCCTTGCCGATGCTCCACAAAAGTTTGAGCAGGTAGACGGAAGCGCAGAGCCCGCAGTAGCAGTAGACCAGGGACCAGAAGAGCAGGGACCGGATCGTGACCATCAGGCGGGGGAGGCAATCCCGCAGCCTCGCCATCGGGCGGCGGCAACGGCGGGGTCCGCTGCACTTCCGAGGCGCGGAGAGCAGCGGCGCGCACTCCGGCTAGGAGCGAGACTGCAAGCGCGGCGGCGCGTCAGCCCCTCCAGCCGGTCCGCGGTAGCCGGCTCCGCGCGCGCCTCCCCGCGGGCCTCCGGGCGTCCGTGCCTGGCGCGGGTCCGGTGTCACAGCCCCGGGCTCCCGCACTCACGGTGAGCTCTTGCGGCCACTGCGCCCAGCGCCGTAGCGCCGCGTCGCAGACCCACCACGCTGCGACGTCCGCCCTGGACTAGGTAGGCAAGGGTGGAGACCCGGCCTTCCTCCGCAGAGTAAAGTCCCATTTCAGAATTGGTAAAATGTGGGGAAAATGAGGGTGAGACTTTCCCAAATCATCCTAGGTACTGTGGACGGAAGAGCCACTCATTTTGACCAGTGTTCAAGTCCTCCCATTGTCCTCAATTAGGCCTTTTTCTGGATCATGGAATTATGGGGCGCGTGGAGGAGGAGCAGTAAACGATTTTCATACTACCTGACAGACATTATTTCTTTATTCATTCCAAACAATCATCTGAAGGTGTTGATATTCTCCAACTAGATTCAGAATCGTTATCTGTCCAGCCAGGTGTTTGGTTCTAAAGTCAAGCCTCTGGAAATCCGTGGTCTTTTTTCTGTTCCTCTGAGTTTTTCCTTTGCAAGAATACTGTAGAAATAGAATCATGTAGTATGCAACCTCTTGTTGCTGGCTTCTGTCGCTTAGCATAATGCATCTGAGATTCAACTACACTGTTACATATATTGTTTCTTTTTTATTGCTCATAAGTGTTTTGTTGGATGGATGTACCATAATTGTATATGGAACAGTCCCCAGTTGAGGGACATTTCAGTTTTTTCCCCAGTTTTTGGTGGTTATGAATAAAGTGACTCGTGAAGTTTTTGGTTCGAACTTAAGTTTCCATTTCACTTGGGTCAACACTTAGAAGTGGGATTGCTGGGTCAGGTCGTTAAGTGTGCATTTAGCTTTATAAGAAACTGCCAAACTGGTTTCCAAAGTGGCTGCCATTTTAATTCACACTAGCAATGTGTGAGAATTATGGTTAGGTCATATTCTTGAAAGCACTTAGCATTGTCACAAAAAAAAAATCCCGATTTTAGCCATTCTAAGAGTTGTGTAGTGTGGTATCTCATTGAAATTTAAATTTGCATTTCTCTAATGATAATAGTGTTGGGCATCTTTATGTACTTGTGTGACACTTGAATATATTCCTCTTTGACAAAGCAGCTGTCCAAATCTTGTATAGATTTAAAAAAAATTGGGTTGCTTATTTTCTTACTATTGAGTTTGAAAGTTCTTTATATATTTTGGGTATGAATCCTTTATCACACATCATGTGGTTTGCAAATATTTTCCCTGTCTGTCTTTTCATTTTTAGGGACTCCTGAAGAGCAGAATTCCTTAATTTTGATGTTATCCAATTTATCACTTTTCTTTTATACATGGTACTTTTGGTCTTGCATGTAAGAAATCTTTACCTAACTTCAGGTCAACAAGGGTCATTTTCCCTGTATGTTTTCTTCTAGAAGTTCTATAATTTCATGTTTTATATTTAGGTCTTCAAGTTAATTTTGCATAAGATGCAAAGTATGGGTTGACATTTATGTTTTCCATGTGGATATTCAATTATTTTGGTATCATTTGTTGAAAAGAATATTCTTCCTCTATTGAACTGCCTTTGCACCTTCATTGAAAGTCGCTTGACATGTGAGACTATTTTTGGACCCTCTAGTCTGTTTCATTGATCTATACGTCTATATTTTCTCCAATACACACTTTTTTTTTTCCTCCGGCTGCACTGTGCAGCATGCGGATCTTAGTTCCCCAACATGCGCCCCCTGCATTGGGAGTGTGGAGTCTTTTTTTTTTTAAGGTTTTTTTTTGGCTGCATTGGGTCTTCCTTGCTGCACGGGGGCTTTCTCTAGTTGCTGCGAGCAGGGGCTACTGTTTGTAGCGGTGCATGTGCTTCACATTGCGGTGGCTTCTCTTGTTGGGGAGCACAGGCTCCAGGTGCGCCAGCTTCAGTAGTTGCGGTGCACAGGCTTAGCTGCTCAGCGGCATGTGGGATCTTCCTGGACCAGTGATCGAACCCGTGTCCCCTACATTGGCAGGCGGATTCTCAACCACTGAGCCGCGCCACAGGGAAGTCTGAGTGTGGAGTCTTAACCACTGTACCAGCAGGGAAGTTCTAATACACACTTGTCATGACTGTTGAAAGTATAGTCAGTCTAGAACTCAGGTGGTATGAATCCTTCAAATTTTTTCTTTATCAAAATTGTTTTGGCTATTCTAGTTAATTTTCCGTACAGATTTTAGTATTAGCTTGTCAATTTTGGCAAAAAATGTTGATTGGAATGAATTGAATCTATTAATCAATTTTGAGAGAACTGATATTTTAACAATATTGAGTTGTTCAATCCATGAACATATCTATCCATTTATTTAGATCTTCTCTGATTTATGTTTTTCATAGTATTAAACATATGGATGTTGCATGGATTTTGTAAGATTTATACCTAAGTATTTCTTTAAAGAATATTATTGTAAATGCTATTTTTCAGTTTCCAGTTGCTTGCTGATTCTAGTGCTTACATGATTTTTTTTGTTTTATGTCTCAAATCCTGAGACCTTGCTAAACTCACTTTTTAGTGCTGGTAGCTTTTTGAAAAATTCTTTGGGATTTTCTGTGTAGACCATCGTGTTATCTGTGAATAGAGGCAGTTTTATTTCTTCCTTTCCAATATGTTTGCCCTTTATTTCTTTTTCTTCCCTTATTGCACTGACTAGGACCTCCAGTACAACACTGAGTAGGAGTTAGAATGGGCATCTTTACCTTGTTCCCAATCATAGGGGGAAATCATTTAGTCTTTTACTGTTAAGCATAATATTAGCTGAAGATTCTTTTCTTCTGAGCCACGCAGCTTGCAGGATCTTAGTTCCCTGACCAGGGATTGAGCCTGCGTGCTTGGCAGTGAAAGTAGGGAGTCCTAACCACTGGACCACCAGGGAATTCCCTGAAGATTTTTTTAGATGTCATTTATCATATTGAGGAAGTTCCTTTTTATTTCTAGTTTCTGAGAGTTTTTTTTTTTTTCACAAATGGGGGTTGAATTTTCTAAAAGGGCTTTCTGCTTCTCTTGAGATAATCACAGTTTTTTCCTTTTTAACCTACTGATATGGTTAATTACATATAAATTTTCTGAATGTTGAACCAGCCTTTCATTCCCAGAATAAACCCCAATTGATCATGAAGTAGTATATTTTTAATATATTGCTGAAATCAATTTGCTAATGTTTGGTTGATGATCTTTGCATTTATATTTGTTCTTCTTATATATTATGGAAGAATTTATATAGAATTGGTATAATTTGTTTCTTAAATGTTAGGTAGAATTCTCCAAAAAAGCCATGTATGCCTGGGTTTATTTTTGGTTTTGCTTTTGTTTGTTTTTTTTTTTAATGGTTCTAAAATACAATTCAATTTACTTAATATTTGTGGGATTATTCAGGTGATCTGTTTCCTCTTTGGCAGTTTGTATTTTTTAAGAATTTTATCCATTTCATATAAGTTGTTGAATCTATGGCCCTAGCATTTTTCATAACATGCCCTTATTATCTCTTGAATGTCTGTGGATCTGTAATATTCTCCCTTTCACACTTGACATTTGTAATTTGTGTCTTCTCTTTTTTCTTGGTAGGTCTGTCTAGAGG
The DNA here is from genome assembly GCF_963924675.1 of Phocoena phocoena. Taxonomy (NCBI): domain Eukaryota; kingdom Metazoa; phylum Chordata; class Mammalia; order Artiodactyla; family Phocoenidae; genus Phocoena; species Phocoena phocoena. Next base: position 81,295,767 of record NC_089219.1, on the reverse strand, counting down.
GCTTATCAATTTTATTGTCTTTTTAAAGAAAGAAACAGCTTTTTTGGTTTTATTGGTTTTTTTCTCTATTTTTTATTTTGTTTTAATGAAACTTAATTTCATTTAAGTTTAAATGATATCTGTTCTTTATTATGTCCTGTCTTCTGCTTGATTTAGACTTAATTTTCTTTTTCTAGTTTCTTAAGGTAGAAGCTTAAATGACTGATTTGAGATCTTCCTTCTGTTTTAATATAAACACTGAGTGCTAAAAATTTTCCTCTAAATATTACCACTTCATGGCATCCCACAAATTTTAATGTGTTGCATTTTCATTTTCATACAATTCAAAATATTTTCTAATTTTTATTGTGATTTCCTCTTTTATCATGGGTTATTTAGAAATGCTTAATTTCCAAATATTTTGCAGATATATTTTTATTATTAATTTCTACTTTAAATCTGGTATGGAATCTTATAAACTACCTATTCTTTTAAATTTGTCTAGGTTTGCTTTATGTCCCTAAATATGGTCTATTTGGTGAACATTCCAGCTGCATTTGAAAAATGTATTCTGCTGTTGTTAGCTAGAGTGTGGCATTAATGTCAATTAGGTAAAGATAGTTAGCAATGTTGTTCAGGACTATTAGATCTTTACTTTCTGCCGACTCATTCTATCAAGTGCTGAAAGAAGAATGGTGAAATCTGTCTGTAATGGTGGATTTGCCTATTTATCTTTTTAGATCTATCAATGCTACTGTTTTTGCTTTAGCCAGTTATCTTTTTTTTTTCTTTTTCCCTTTGGCTGCACCGCGTGGCTTGTGGGATCTTAGTTACCCGACCAGGGATTGAACCCAGGCCCTTGGCATTGAGAGCGCAGAGTCCTAATCACTGGACTGCCAGGGAATTCCCCTTTAGCCAGTTACCTTTTGGAGCATTTATAAATAATAAAAAATGAGTCTTATAATTACCTCCATTTATGCCATATTTAGTGTTCTTTATTCATTGTATAGATACAAGTTTCTCACTGGAATCACATCCCTTCTACCAGAAGAACTTCCTTTAACATTTCTTGTAATACAGGTCTGCTGGAAATAAATACTTTGTTTTGTGTTTGTTTGAAGAAGTATTTATTTCTCTTTCAATTTTGAAAATGTTTCCAGTGGGTATAGAATTCTAGGTTGACAAGATTTTCATTTTAGAACTTTAAAGATGCCATTCCACTGTCTTATGACTTTTACAGTTTCCGATGAGAAGTTTGCCATATTCTTTTCTTTGTTCCTCTGTATTTATTGTGTCATGTTTGACTTTGGTTTCAGCAGTGTAAATGTGATATATCTAAGTGTGTGGGATTTTAAAATTTTTTTGTATTTATCTTGCTTACCATTTTCTGAGCTTCTTGAATTTGTGGTTTTGGATCTGTCACTATGTTAGATAATAGAAAATATATATTGGTCTCTGCCCTGCTTCCTGACAGATAGATCCTGAAACCCTTGTAATTTTCTAAGTGATAAGAGAACTAGGAGCATCTGTTATTCTAATATTTGGTGTCTGACCTATATCTGATACAGGGCTCTTAAAACCCTTGTAAATTCCTGGTGATAAGAGCCCCAGGAGGATCTTTTGTTCTAATGAGTTCACTCTGGGTGAGCTCCTGAATGGCTCCAGATGGGAGCTGGTCACCAGAAAGACCAAGACATGTTTAGAAGCTTGGAATCTTCAGCTCCACCTCCCTCCTCCAGAGGGGAGAGGGGCTGGAAATGGAGCTAATAATTGATCATGCCTCTGTGATGAAACCTCTAAAAAATCCCAATAGTATGGGGTTTGGGGAGCTTCCAGGTTGGTGAACATATCCACATACAGGAGGGTGACACACTCCCAACTCCACACGGACAGAAGCTCCTGTGCTTGGGACCTTGCCAGACCTCATGCGCTCTGTTATCTCTTCATCTGGCTCTTCATCTGTATTCTTTACTACATCCTTTAATACACCGATAAACATAAGTGTGTCCTTCAGTTCTGTAAGCTGCTCTAGCAAATAATTGAATCTAAGGGGGAAAATGTCATGGGAACCTCTGATTTGTCTAAGTCAGACAGAAGTTGTGGATAATCTGGGGATCTACTACTTGTGATTGGTGTCTGAAAGGTGCATCAGTCTTGTGGGACTGAGCCCTTAACCTGTGGGATCTGATACTATCTCCAGGTAGATACTTTTAGAATTGAGTTAAATTGTAGGACACCTAGATGATGTCACAGAGAATTGTTTGGTTGGGGGAAATCCCCCACACATTTGGTGACCAGAAGTGAAGCGTTCTGTGTGAATAATAAAGGAAACACACAGGAGGAAGAACTGAGGGTTTTTCCCTACTCAGGAGAAGGAAAAACTGGAGTTTTTTTTTTTTTCCAATACAAATTAATTTTGGAGAATTCTTAGCTGGTGTCCCTTCAAATATTTCTCCAGTCCCATTCTCTCTCTCTTCTCTTTCTGAGATTCCAATTAGACATATGTTAGATTATAATGCTGCCTTACAGCTTTTGGATGTTCTGTTCTGTTGGTCCCACCACACCCCACTTTTTGTGTGGGTAATTTCTTTTGATCTATACTTAGTTTCACTGATTCTTTCCTTGGCTGTGTTGATTCTATTGACGAGGCCATCAAAGTCATTCTTGATTTGTTACCATGTTTTTCATTTTCTAGCACTTCCATTTTATTTTTTCCTATAGTTACTATCTCTCTGTTGAAATTATCCATCTGATCACACATTGTCCATTTTTCCTTTCCAGCTTTTAATATATTAATCATAGTAATTAAAAATTCTCTGATAGTTGCAACTGTGTGTCATCTTTAAGTCCATTTTTGTTGATTGCTTTGTCTCTTGACAGTGTGATTTTTTTTTTCCTTGCTCCTTTGTATGCCTCATAGTTTTTTCTTGAAAGACATTTTGTGTAAGACAATAGAGACAAAAATATATACTTTTTTTTTTTTTCAGAATACTGAGCAGAGTTCCCTGTGCTATACTGTAGGTCTTTGTTGGTTATCTATTTTATTTATTTATTTATTTATTTTGAAGATGTTGGGGGTAGGAGTTTAGTAATTTATTTATTTATTTTTGCTGTGTTGGGTCTTTGTTTCTGTGCGAAGGCTTTCTCTAGTTGTGTCAAGCAGGGGCCGCTCTTCATCATGGTGCACGGGCCTCTGACTATCGCGGCCTCTCTTGTTGCGGAGCACAGGCTCCAGACGCACAGGCTCAGTAGTTGTGGCTCACGGGCCTAGTTGCTCCGCGGCATGTGGGATCCTCCCAGACCAGGGCTCAAACCCATGTTCCCTGCATTGGCAGGCAGATTCTCAACCACTGCACCACCAGGAAAGCCCAAAAGTATATACGTTTTATGCCTGGAAATTGACACATTTTTTCTTTTGCTAGGCCTTTAGTCTGGAGGTTGAGTCAACCTAGTCAGAAGTTGAGCTGGATTTGGATTTTATTGTTGCTATGGTTATCCTCTGTACACCACCGATTCTCAAATTTCTCTGGTGTGGATCTGGTGTGAATCATGAGGGTGGATCCTGGTTTGCCAGTGAATTTTTCTCAATAGTTGCTACATGCTCATCTTTAAGTCCTTCTTTATGCTTAGTGTTAGTTACAGTCTCTTTCCATGCTCTTGCACCTCTGACTGCAGTAGACTGCTTTTACTTGTCATTGACTGCATTTTACCCTGGTGGTAAGAAGGGCAGGGCAGAAAGGAGCATTCTCTGCTGTCCTAATTCAGCCTCATCAGCAGGCAGTGTGTCTTTGGATATCAGAGTGGGACCTTCTCAATGATCCTTCCCTGCCCCCAGTGACATGGTATCTCTAATGGTCTGGACCCACAATGTATTTCCTACCCCTCTCCCAGGATTAGAAGTTCTATTTCTATTTCCTTCACCCAGTTGCAGTGGGTCTTCATTTATGCCCTAAAGTTGATAGAGTTTGCTGTTCTTCCTCCGGAAGCTTAAGGCTTATATTTTTTAGGGAAGATGGGGGAGAAGGATCTGGAGGGCCTTTGTGCTTTTCCTGTATCTGCTGCTCTTCTCTTCTAGGCCTGCATCAAGAGGACGGCTTTCTCAGAACGCTCATCCTGCCCCACCCTCACCCCCAAATCTTTCTTTTAAGTACTGATGAGGTCTGTGGAGAAGAGCCAGAAAGTGATGGCAGATTTCTCTTGTGTTCCCGATGGTTCTATATTCTCAAGCTAGCCCACACCAGCCTTTAGCAATTTGTTAGAACTTTTAGGTAATTTTTTATTGTTGTTGTTGCCAGATTATATAGCATTTGGTGGTACTGACCTCAGGTAAGCCAGTGCTTATGTCATGTCTCTCCTTTGATGCATTTGTGTTTCCTTAGATTTTGGGTTACCCTGCAATGTCAGCCCTCAGATTAATTTGTGAATTTAAAGATTTTCTGGCTTTTTAATTCATTGTAATGATGGGGGAAATGCTTTTTCCAGTTTTCTAGATCCTAAGTGGAAGCCCGATTCCCTAATTTTTAAAAATTGGATATAATTGACTTATAACACTATTAGTTTTAAGTGTACAACATAATGATTTGATATCTGTATATATTGTAAAATGATTACCACTATAAGTTTAGTACTTAGACACACAGGCCCTGCGGCCATGGCTCACGGGCCCAGCCACTCCGCAGCATGTGGGATCCTCCCGGACCGGGGCACGAACCCGCGTCCCCTGCATCGGCAGGCGGACTCCCAACCACTGCGCCACCAGGGAAGCCCTGAGTATTACCTTTTTAAAATTGACATTTCAAGTGACACAATCACAAAGTTATAAGAGAAATAATAGAACCTGTGTATACTTTATCCAGTGTACTTTATGCTTTCTAATTGTATCATATATGTGGCTTTGTGCACCCACCACCAAAATCAAGAATACGGAACAGTTCCATTACCACAAGTATCCCTCATGTTGCCCTGTAATAACCATACTTACACCTCATTCCTAACCTTTGGTGACTGCTAATCTATCCTCTGTTTCCAAAATTTTGTCATTTCAAAAATGTTATATAAGTGAAATCATATAGTATATGATCTTTGGGGATTTTTTCCTACTCAGCATAATAATTCCCTATAAATTCAAGTTATTGTATATATCAATAGTTCATTCCTCTTTACTGCTGAGTAGTATTCCACAGTATGTATATATTACAAATTGTTTAACCATTTACCTATTATATGACATCTGGATGTTTTTGACTATTATGAAAAAAGCTGCTAGGAACATTAGTGTACACATTTTTGTGTGATCATAAGTTATCATTTATCTTAGATAAATGCCCAAGAGTACAATTGCTGTGTCACATGGCTTTGCATGTTTTGTTTGTAAGAAACTGCAAACTGGTTTCTAGAGTGGCTCTACCATTATATTCCCACCAGCAATATCTGAGTGACCCAGTTTTTCTCCATCCTTGCCAGCGTTTTGTGTCATTATTCTTTTATTTTAACCTTTCTGATAGATGTACAGTGATATCTCATTGCAGTTCAAATTTACATGTCACTGATGGCTAATGATGGTGAACATGCTTTCATGTGTATATGAAAAGAGGTATCCTCTCTTTGAGGAAATTTTGTTCATGTCTTTTGCCCATTTCTTAATATTTTTACAATTGTTTTGAGAGTTCTTATATATGATATTTCTTTGTCAGGTATGTGGTTTGCAAATACTTGTTCCTAATCTGTAGTTTATCTTTTCATAGAACAAAAGTTTTAATTTGAAAAGATCCAATTTCTCAATTTCTCATTTATGGATCATGCTTTTGGTATCAAGTCTAAAATCTTTTTGCTTAACACACAGAGCCTAAAGATTTTTCTTGTTTTTTTTCCTAAAATTTTATGGTTTTACATTTTACATTTAAGTCCAAGATGCATTTTTGAGTTAATTTTTGTATAAGATGTGAGACTTAGGTTGAGATTGTCTGTTTTTTTTTTTTTTTGCTATGGATATCCAGTTGCCCCAGTACCATTTGTTGTAAAGACTATCCTTCCAGGACTTCCCTGGTGGCACAGTGGTTAAGAATCCGCCTGCCAATGCAGGGGACACGGGTTCAGTCTCCGGTCCAGGAAGATCCCACAGGCCACGGAGCAACTAAGCCCGTGCACCACAACTACTGAGCCTGTGCTCTAGAGCCCACAAGCCACAACTACTGAGCCCATGTGCCATAACTATTGAAGCCCGTGTGCCTAGGGCCTGTGCTCCACAAGAGAAGCCACCACAATGAGAAGCACACACACCACAACAAACAGTAGCCCCTGCTCGCCGCAACTAGAGAAAGCCCTTGCACAGCAACGAAGACCCAACACAGTCAAAAATAAACTAAAAAAACCCCACAAAGACTATCCTTCCATCCTTCCTCCACTGAATTGCACTTTTGTCAAAAATCAATTGAGCATATTTTTATGGTTCTGCTTCTGGGTTCCCTATTCTGTTCTAGTCCACTGATCTCTGGGTCTACCTCTTCACTAATACATTTCTTGATTACTGTAGTTTTTTAAAATTTTATTTTATTTTGGCTGTACAGGGACTTAGTTGTGGTACACAGGATCTTTGTTGCTGCATGTGGGTTTCTTAGTTGCAGCATGCGGACTCTTAGCTGCAGCATGCATACGGAATCTAGTTCCCCCACCAGGGATCGAACCTGGGCCCGCTGCTTTGGGAGCTCGGAGTCTTACCCACTGGACCACCAGGGAAGTCCTCACTATAGCTTTTTAGTAAGCCTTAATGTCACACAGAATGATTCCTCATGCTATTCTTTTTTGTCAATATTATTTAAGTATTCTAGTGCTTTTCCCATTCCACATACATTTTAGAATAAGCTTGTTTAGGTCTATGAAAAACTGCCGGGGTTTTGATAGGATGTGATTTTGAAGAGAACTGACATCTTTACTATGTTGTCTTCCAATTAATGAACACAGTGTGCCTCTTCATTTATTTAGGTCTTTCTATTTTGATTTGTTCCATAAGCATTTTGTACTTTTCAGTATACAGATCCTGTACACGTTTTGTTAAGTGTATACCTAAATATTCCATATTCTTTCGAGTGATTATAAACGTTACTGTTTTTGTTTTCACATGCTCATTAGCCTGCAGAGAACAGATTTTTGTATGTTGATTTTGTATCCTGTGACCCTACTTAAATCACTTATTAGCTGTAGTTTTTTTTAGATTTCTTGGATTTTCTGTGTAGAAAATCATGTGCAAAAATTCAGCAGCTGTTCCTTAAAGCAAGATTAATTTAGAAACTGTTTAAACATTATAGTTACCCCCCAAAAATAGCCTATGGTGAAATCCTGCAGCCATTTTAAAATTGGAAATATAAATGACTCCTATTGCTTCTATTATTTAACATTTTGGGAAATTATAGCTAAAGAAATAAAAATACACCAAAAAGTTTTATTCATTTCCAATTTGTATAACTTGGGTTTTTTTTTGCATAACTCAAATAAATCACACTTGGAGTAGAATTCTTTTCATACATTATGGGATTTGGTCTGCTAGTATTTTGTTGAAGATTGTTGTGTCTAAGTTCATTAGAGATAATGGTCTGCAGCTTTTTTGTTTTTTTTTTTGGTACTGTCTTTGATTGTAGTATTGGTATTACTGGCCTTATGAGTTGGGAAGTATTCCCTGTTCCTGTTGATAAAATGTGTCCTGTTGACAAAAATTACAGAATAGGCCAATTTCTGGAAGAGGCATTTTCTAGAATAGATTTTTTTCTTCCAAGAGATTGTTTAACACTGGTATTAATCCTTCTTTAAATGTTTGGTATAATTTTTCAGTGAAATCATATGGGCTTGGAGATTTTTTTCAGAAGCCATTAAATTATGAATTAAAAAAATTTTAATGGTACAGGGCTATTTAGATTATTTCACATTGAGTTTTGATGGTTTATGTTTTTTGAGGAGTTGGTCCATTTCTTCAAATTTATGAATGTAAAGTTATTTGTAGTATTTCCCTTTTATCTTTTTTTTTTTTTTGCGGTACGTGGGCCTCTCACTGTTGTGGCCTCTCCCATTGCGGAGCACAGGCTCCGGACACGCAGGCTCAGCGGCCATGGCTCACGCGCCCAGCCGCTCCGCGGCATGTGGGATCTTCCCGGACCGGGGCACAAATCCGCGTCCCCCGCATTGGCAGGCGGACTCTCAACCACTGCGCCACCAGGGGAGCCCCTCTTTTATCTTTTCAATGATTATAGGATCTGTAGTGATTTGTGTCTTTTTCTTTTTGTTATTCTTGCTAGAGGTGTATGTCTTTCTCTAACCAGTTTCATTGGTGCCAAGCAGGCAGATTAATAAAGACTGGAGTTTTGCCAAGTGAATTCAACAAAGAAAGGAACAGTGGAGTTGACAGTGTATGCAAGGGAGCGATTATAAATGATAATGTACTACAGACTCTGGATGAGGAGAGATGTGAGGGTGTGAGGGGAGAGGTACTGTGAAAAGGCACTAGGGTTAAAGGATCGTAGGTCCTAGTGAGGTCTAATGATTGCTGGAGTCAGGGCCTTTCCAGATTAAGCTAGAAAAAGACAGGAGTAAATAGTGAGAGACTAGGATGCTTGAAACTGAGATTAAGGAAGAGTTATAGTTGTTGGCAATGACAAAGGAGTCGCTAAAGTTGATTAGATATTAAGGTCATTAGCAGAGAAGTCAAGGGACTGAGAAGCATCAATTAGAGAGTGACAGTGAAACAGAGACTAAAATCTCTGGGGAACGAGGAGGAGTGAACCAGGGATGCTAAATGACTATGGGTGGTATAGTCTGATGATCATGAAAAACTTAAAGCTGAGATATTTAGGGAAGGAGAGAAAGGTCTGCAAGAAGCACTCCCTAGATAAGAAAACCATTAGTGGAAAAAACAAGTACTAAATGACAGCCTGTAGGAGAGAGCCAGGGTTCAGTTAGAGGAGTGATTCCCAAACTTTGGTGTATATTAGAATCACCCGGAGGGTCAACTATAGGTTGCTGGGCCTATTTTGATTTAGTAAGTCTGAAGTCTGAGAATCTGCGTGTTCCCAGATGATGCTGATGCAGCTGGTCCATGGACCACACTTCCAGAACAACTCAAGAACAAAAAGGAAAAAAAAGCAAAAAGGTTGATTATATAGAGAATGTTGTTAACACAAGTAAACTCCATGCAAGAAGTTAAGAGAAGCCAATTTTGTACTAAAAAATAATGCATAACATAGGAAGGATCAGTCATACATCAATAATTTCTCTGCAGAACTGCCTTCAATCAACCTACCAAAATTTTGTTGAGTATCTGCAATGTGCCAGGCCCCTTACAGACTGAGCGAAGGTTCAAGTGTGAAACTGGTTAAACTAAACACTGATCACCATAACACAGCTCTCTATAAGGACTGCTGCAAATGTTTATAGGAAAACCTCAAGTAAGCCATTTAATGTAAAAGGATATGTTAATGAAGCTGAACTTTCTTTTTAGATATAGACAAAGATCATTCATTGAGCAGTTTTATTAGTTATCGAAAGGCAGTTGTTGAAAGATTTAATGTGTATGTGACAGAACTAAATTCTTATTTACTATTTTTATTCTCTTCAAAATGGAAAATTTCCCACAGATCATAAAAGCATTACACAATCAATATTTAAATGAACCAGAAAATACTGAAAAGTCTACAGAAAATGGAAAAAACCAAAAAGCAAAAAAAAAATCCTGTAATCCCATCACCTAGAGGTAACCACTATGCATTTCTGAAGTATCTAAGACTATATATATAAATAAAGATTAGAATATATATCTATATGATCTTTTAGGAAAAACAATGCATGCTGTTTAGTATATGCATACTAATTTCTTGGTTAAAAATATAGTTTAATAGGTATGATTTTCACTTTAATTCTGGCTATGTTTCATGAAGGTATCATCACCATTTTAGCTACTAGTTAATCATGTTTTTAAAATGGTCAATAGTTTAAAGATATTTCAAAAAATTATCATATTGATTATAAAAATAAATGAAGCCAAGAAAACTTTCTTTTTGTACAATACACATACACTTTGAATTTTCACTTTAGATGATACTGGAATAGTGCCTGAATGTTACACTTCAAGAGTCCAAAATTTTAAAATACATGAAGCTGATATACATGACTTATACATAATTCCAACTTGAGAATGATGAAACAAAAATATTTTACAGACTTAAATACTTAGTGAAGTAAAACTTTAGATTTCCATTGCTATCACATATGCATATTAAGAAATGTATAGATTCTTATAAAAACTTGCATACATAATTAATATCTACTGCTATTTTGCCTCAAATTCAACATCTTTCAAACCGTAGGTAATATAAATTTTGAATATAGAACCAATAGAGAATCTTATGTAACCTGACACTCAAAGAAACCAAGTATGGTTTGTTAGAGGTTCTAAATATTTTTGAAGGCAGACAAATATTTGTTTTAAAAGTTAAAAACTCATGGTGATCATTTTGTAATGTACAGATGTATTGAATCACTATGTTGTACACCTGGAAATAACAGTGTTGTAGGTTAATTATACTTCAATTTAAAAAAATAAATAAAATACTGAAACATCTGCATTACAAAAGGGCCCATCACTCCATAAAATAAGGTTTGAACTCCATTAAATGACAACTCCCTCTAAAAAGCAAAATTAGAAACTCAACAAGAACTATATTTTTGATACCCTTGTATAGTCTTCATATTTTAAACAGGAAGACACCATCTCTTTAGGATTTTCATTGATTAGACAGGGCCTATAATATATAGTAGACTATTTGTAAAATGAATAACATTTGGGAATTTATTCAATTTTTAGGGATCCAGAACTGTAAAATTTCCTGTAAATTATGTCATTAAAAAAATGAACATATAGCTATTAAAAAACGTTAAGTGAAAATTGTTTAATCATCTTAGAGCAGTCAAAATACAGTATAAGACTGGTATCTTGGTGTCTGAAAGCAATCATTTTACCATTTGCATTTTAATCTTTTGTATTATTCATTTAAGTTGATGGTTAATTAAAAAACCTAGTTTTAATCAAAGTTGTTTTCAAACATTGTCATAATGTCACTTTGAAGAGTCATATCAATGGTACCAGCCATCTGCAGAAAAGAAGAGAAAACGTAAATGTTACTTAAAAAGTTTATACCTTCATTATGTTACATCTATATGAAAAAATGGTAATGCAACATTTGGAACATACAAAATGAATGCAATTTATTTAACATAATGAGTTTATACATAACTTTTAATATCTGTTCAAATACTATCTGATTTTTGTTAAAATACTGTTCATGTAATAAATAAAAATAAGTTTAAAACTTACAAGAACACAAAGAGTTTAACCTATCTCTCCAATAAAGTTCTCAGTGTTAATATATAAACATGAACTGAGATTACGTGGTTTCATGTATCTCTCCAGCCAACACAGTGCTAGACACATAAAATTATTTTCTGAATGAACCAGTATCTTACCTATGTGAGAGAACTATACTATGTATAAAGCCAAGGGCTTTCCATGATTTTGCCAATTACTGTGTAACCTAAGGCAAATGATCTAACCAAGTTTATTTTATATACAGATATTTACGAAGAGCAACCAGATTGCATGTATAACACTCAGTACAATGTTGTTTATTAAATGCTAAAAAGCTAAATAAAATAAGCTAAAGTATAGGAAAAGCTAATTAAGACAAAAGAAACAAATGTTTCTTACTATACTCTGAAGCCTTCTCTAAAAGTCCTTGTGATACAAGTTAGATAGTATTTGCCACATCTGAAATGATACCAACTAGGAAAGTTCAAAAAATGTTTTGTTTTGTTTTTTGAAATCAGTGAAGAGTAGCAGCCCAGAATAGTAGGTGAAAGCACCAGTTTGCAACCAGTTGGTTGACTTCCTGGATGGGAATCAGTGTTCTCTGGCTATGTGGAAGAAGACTTGGAATTATGACTTAGCTACCAAAAGGATATTAAGAAGCTATGTGTGACTCTTAAAAACTATGAAAATTTCTTTAGACATGCCTTAGAGACAAAAGGGTAAATTCTTAGATCTTAGCGCAGGCTATTTTCCTAATGCCAGCTCTTAGCATACCAAATATCTAGCCCAAATAGTTTCTTAAAAGTTCTATTTTAACCCTCCATGAAAGTTGGATACACTGTCCTAGTTTAAATATCACTGATACTCCTAGAAGTATCCAAACATACTGCAAAATTCCAAAAATATGTAATGAAACTTGTTTTGTTTAAAAGTACTTTGGGAAATTTGGAGTCAAGATGGCAGAGTAAAAAGACACAGAGTTCATGTCTCCCCACAACTAGGGCACATACCAGACACTGGTGGGGGACCTTGACACCCAAGGGGATGGGAGGAACCCCTGAGTGACCGGGTAGGACATGGAGGGGAGCAAGTGGGGAGGAGTGGAGACTGGATGGGACTGGCGCTCCTGAGGGGTGGCTGGGAGAGGGGAGGGGTTCCCACGCCTGGAGGGACCCTCAGGAGTTTGGAGGATCAGACTGTACTACAAAGCTACAGTAATCAAGATAATATGGTACTGGCACAAAAACAGAAATATAGATCAATGGTACAGGATAGAAAGCAGAGATAAACCCATGTACATATGGTCACTGAATTTATGACAAAGCAGGCAAGAACATACAATGGAGAAAAGACAGCCTCTTCAATAAGTGGTGCTGGGAAAACTGGACAGCTACATGTAAAAGAATGAAATTAGAACACTCCCTAACACCATACACAAAAATAAACTCCAAATGGATTAAAGACCTAAATGTAAGACTGGACACTATAAAACTCTTAGAGGAAAACACAGGAAGAACACTCTTTGACATAAACCACAGCAAGATCTTTTTTGACCAACCTCCTACAGTAATGAAAATAAAAAAACAAAAATAAACAAATGGGACCTAATTAAACTTAAAAGCTTTTGCACAGCAAAGGAAACCATAAACAAGATGAAAAGACAACACTCAGAATGGGAGAAAATATTTGCAAATGAAACAACAGACAAAGGATTAATCTCCAAAATACAGAAACAGCTCATGGAGCTCAATATCAAAAAAACAAACAACCCAATCAACAAATGGGCAGAAAACCTAAATCGATAACTGTCTAAGGAGGACATACAGATGGCCAAGGGGCACATGAAAGGATGCTCAATGTCACTAATTATTAGAGAAATGCAAATCAAAACTACAATGAGGTATCACCTCACGCCAGTCAGAATGGCCATCATCAAAAGATCTACAAACAATAAATGCTGGAGAGGGTGTGGAGAAAAGGGAACCCTCTTACACTGTTGGTAGGAAAGTAAATTGATACAGTCACTGTGGAGAACAGTATGGAGGTTCCTTAAAAAACCAAAAATAGAACTACCATATGACACATCAATCCCACTACTGGGCATATACCTTGAGAAAACCATAATTCAAAAGGTTTTGACACATGTACCTCAATGTTCATTGCAGCACTATTTACAATAGCCAGGACATGGAAGCAGCCTAAATGTCCAACAACAGATTAATGGATAAAGAAGATGTGGTACATATATACAATGGAATATTGGTCAGCTGTAAAAAAGAATGAAATTGGATCATTTGTAGAGATGTGGACGGACCTAGAGACTGTCATACAGAGTGAAGTAAGCCAGAAAGAGAAAAACAAATATTGTCTATTAATGCATATATGTGGAATCTAGAAAAATGGTACAGATGAACCTACTTGAGGACAGGAATAGAAACACAGACACAGAGACTGGATTTGTGGACATGGGGCTGGGGGGGGAGGGGGAGAGGGGGGACTAACTGGGAGATTAGGATTGACATATATACACTACCATGCGTAAAATAGCTAGTGGGAACCTGCTATAAAGCACAGGAAGCTCAGCTCGGTGCTCTGTGACTTCCTAGATGGGTGGGATGGGGGGGGATGGGAGGGAGGGCCAAGAGGGAGGGGATATAGGTATACATATAGCTCATTCACTTCATTGTACAGCAGAAACTAACAATATTGTAAAGCAATTGTACTCCAATAAAAAAAATTTTTTAAATAAAAAATAAAAGTACTTTGGGAGCTCCCTGGTGGTCAGTGGTTAAGACTCTATGTTCCCAATGCAGGGGGCCCAGGTTCGATCCCTGGTGGGGGAACTAAGATCCCACATACTGCAACTAAGACTGCGAGCTGCAACTACTGAGCCCACATGCCGCAAAAAAGAGCCCGTGTGCCGCAACAAAGACCCAGTGCTGCAACGAAGACCCAGCAAGCCAAAAATGCATAAATGAATCAATTTAAAAAATAAACTAACTTAAAAAAAATGAATAAATAAAAGTACTTTATTTTAGATTCTCTTCCATTTTGACTAAATCTGAACTAGTGGAATACTTATTGATATCTAACTGGTTATTGCCTATACCAATTAACCTTAGATACCACAATTTAAATATTAAGGCTCTCTGCAGCTGACACCATAACCTGGATATGGTCCTAATATACACTTCAGCCATTCAAATTTAAGATCAAAAATTGGGTCAAAGGAACTGGCAATAAGCTCTGGTAGGGAGCTTATGCTAGACGTCAAGTTTTTGCAGCTGTTTACAATATGGATCTGTCAAGTAGCAGCAGCATAAGAGTTTGGGTTGTCAAGAATGATAGTAGGTAGCTCCAAAGTCAGGTTTTCAAATGTCAAGCTGCTAGAGATGGCATTTTTAGTCACATTTCAGTGGGTTCCAGAAAAATGCATGGGGCTTAGAAGTTATATCAGGTTACCTAGTTGGGTTGTTAGATGGCAGGTAGGTTGCTGAGATATCACTTGTGGGTGACTGAAGTCAGGCCCTTGTGAGTACCAAAAGGAAAAACTCCTAGGTCACTAGAGAAATACTTCTATTAAAGTACTAATTAAACTTAATAAAGAACTCCTAAAAAACAAACAAAAAAATAAAACAATATAAAAAATCTGCTGTTTAAATTAATTAAAATTAAATGAAAAATTTAGTTCCTTAGTTGCATTAGCCACATTTCAAGTGCTCAATGCCATATGTGACTAGCAGCTATTATATTTAATTGTATAAAGCACATTCCTGTAATTGTAGAAAGTTCTATAAGACCATATTGCTCTAAAGTAAACTCCACCATATGTTACAACACTGCTAAATGCAATTTGTTTCTGCCTTCATACTATAGATAAGAGGCTGACAAAACTTTTTTATATTATTTCCTAGGAAATTTACTTGTATCATAATCAATATCACAGCCAAAGCCAGTGGATTTTTTCTTCTGGAACTAATGTTTCTGTATGTCCTATGAATTCACATGAGTTTTCCAGGATTACAAAAATATCCAGCACCCAATAAGGTAGAATTTACATCTGGCATCAATGGTTACCAGGTAAGCAAAGAAGCAGAAAAACACTATCTGTAAAGGAGATCAATCAATCAATCGAAACCAACCTGGAAGTGACATAAATGTCAGAATTAGCAGAGAACCCATTAAACAGTTATGATAACTGTATTCCATTTGTTCAAAAGTTTAATAGAGATACTAAAAACATTAAAAAGACCCCAATCATCTTCTAGATATGACAACTATAATGTCTGAGATGGGACAACTTCAAGTGGCCTAATACAAAAGTAATTGGAGTCACTAAAAGGATAAAAAGGAGGGGCTTCCCTGGTGGTGCAGTGGTTGAGAATCTGCCTGCCAATGCAGGGGACACGGGTTCGAGCCCTGGTCTGGGAAGATCCCACATGCTGTGGAGCAACTGGGCCCGTGAGCCACAATTACTGAGCCTGAGCGTGTGGAGCCTGTGCTCCTCAACAAGAGAGGCTGCGATAGTGAGAGGCCCGCACACCACGATGAAGAGTGGCCCCCGCTTGCCACAACTAGAGAAAGCCCTCGCACAGAAACGAAGACCCAACACAGCCGTAAACAAATTTAAAAAAAGGAGAAAAGGGGCAAACAGAAAAAATATGAAGAAATAATGCCCCAAATTTTTCCAAGCTTGATCAAAACTATAAACACATCGCTCCAGTAAGTTCAACAAAGCACAAGAAACATGAAGAAAACAATTAATGAAAACCCAGTGATTAACTTGGAAGCAACCAAGATGTCTGTCAATGGATAAACTGTGGTACATTTATACAATGGGATATTACTCAGCACTAAAAAGATATGAGCTAGCAACCTACAAAGACATAGAGGAAACTTAAATGCATATAACTAAGTTAAAGAAGCCAATCTGAAAAAGGTATATATACTGTATGATTCCAACTATACAACATTCTGGAAGTGGCTAAACTATGGTAGTAAAAAGATCAGTGGTTGGCAGGGGTTCAGGAGGGAGGGGTGAACAGGAGGAGCACAGCGGACTTTCAGGAAAGGGAGAGTATTCTGATGGTACCATAATGGTTGGTGTATGTTATTATACATTTGTCAAAACCCATAAGAAGCACAACACAAAGAGTGAACCCTGATGTGAACTATGGACTTTCCTTGATAAAATAAGATTGATAATGGTGTGGCAATGTTGGTTCACAGATCGTGTAACAAATGTACTGCACTAAAGTGGGATGTTAATGGTGGGGGAGATTGTGAATTGGTGCGGCAAAAGGGAGAATATGTGGGAACGCTTTATACTTTCAATTTTGCTGTGAATCTAAAACACTTTAAAAATAAAGTCTATTAATGAAAAACAAAGGCCAAATAAAGATACTTTCATGTACACAACAGCTGAAAGATTTCATCACCAGCTGACCCACACCACAAGAAATGTTAGAAGGATGTCCTTTTAGGGAAAAGGAAAATTATACCATTTGGAAATCTGGATCTAGACAAATCAATAAAGAGCACTAGAAATGGTAACTACGTAGGTAAATACAAGGTTTTTTTTAAAAATGTCATTTAAAACTTTTAGAGACAATTTGACTGCTTAGACAATGGCCTAATGGCTAGGAGGGGGCGAATGGAAGTACACTATTGCAAGGCTATTACACTAAATGTGAAGTGGTGTGATATAACTTAAGAGAAGACTGTGACAAGCTTAAGTATATATTGTAAGCGCTAAAGCAACCACTAAAGTAACAAAACAAAGAGTTATTGATAATAAGTCAATAAAGGAAATAAAATGGAATCATAAAAAATACGATTAATCTAAAAGAATGCAGGGGAAAAAAAATAACAAGAACAGAGGACACACATCAAAAAATAGCAAGATGGGGCTTCCTTGGTGGTACAGTGATTGAGAGTCCGCCTGCCGATGCAAGGGGACACGGGTTCATGCCCCGGTCCGGGGAGATCCCACATGCCGCAGAGCAGCTGGGCCCGTGAGCCATGGCCGCTGAGCCTGCGCGTCCGGAGCCTGTGATCCACAACAGTGAGAGGCCCGCGTACCGCAAAAAAAAAAAAAAAAAAAAAAAAAAGCAAGATGATGGACTCAAACGTAACCATATCAATAATCATATTGAATGTAATGGTTAAACACTCCTATAAAAGACAGAGATTGGATTTTTTTTTTTTACGTCAAGACTACACTACATATTGCCTGTAAGAAAATAAATTTAAAGCACAGATAAGTTAAACGTAAAAGGATGGAAAAAATTTTTGCGCCATGCCAACACTAGTCATAAAAAAGGTGAAGTGGTTATATTTCACAGGAAATAATATTACCAGAAGTAAAAAAGATCATTTTGTAATGGAAAGGGGGTCAATTAATCATGAGGATGTAACAATTCTAAATGTCTATGCACCTAATAACAGCTTCAAAATAACATGAAATAAAATTGATAGAATTACAAGGGTAAAAAGACAAACCTATAATTATACCATTGTAGGTGCCAATGTCCTTTCTCAGTATTTGATAGTGCAAACAGGCAGAAAATCAGCAAGAATTTAGTAGACTTGTAAAACATTACCAACCAACTTGCCCTGTTTAATAAATACTCTACCCAGCAGCAGCAGAATACACATTCTTCTCAAGGGCACACAGAATATTTACCAAGGTAGATCATAATCTGGGCCATAAAACAAGTCTTAGTGAATTCAGAAGAATTCAAGACATTGTATGTTCTCTGACCACAATGGAGTTCAATTAGAAATCACTAATTTTCTATTATTTTCACTAGCCAGAAAATTTCCAAATATTTGGAAACTAAATAACACACTTCTAAATAGTCCACAGATAAAAGAATAATCCACCGCAATAAAAAAAAGGAATTAATTCTACTTTTTAAAACATCAGTTTTTAAATATTAAGGACTCCTTAAACACAAGTCTTTTTTTTTTTTTTGGTTTCCAGTTTTGTTAAGATATAATTGACATATAACTTCTTCATCTAGTGTTCAACTAAATAAACACTGACTAGGGACAGATGGCATATTTTTTAGCCGCAATTCATAGGCAGTTTATGGATTTTTCAACAGTAATAACAGGAAGTGATTTTACCTCTGTGCCAGGCATTTTCAGATGTGCTTAATACATGTAAATTCATTTCACCTTTTACCTTTATTATCCATACTTTACAAATAAGGAAATTGAGGCACAGGGAGGTTAAATAAATAGCCCAGGCTCCAACATCTAGTTAATGGAAGAACCAGGATTTGAACTCAAAGTCTAGTAGCCTCCAGGATTGATATTCTATTATTACACTATGCTTGTGTCTTTTGACTATGAAATTTTAATTTTACTCTCTGATTTTAGAACCTGATCCTCACCAAAGAGGTAACTGTCACTGAAGAACCACCCAGAATACATCTTTGAACATGTAAAGACACTGCTCTGTTAAATCTTTCCTTTGTTCATTAGATTTAATAAACTAAAATTCACTTACTGCTTCTCTTCTCCTCCGCTCTTGCTCTTTCTCCCTTGCTAAATTACGGTCTTTGAGAAGCCAGAGTTTGCCTCCATCTTGAGCTTCCAGTGACTGCTGATGTTCTTTCTGCTCTTCTCCAAGACACTTGTTTTGCATTTTATTTGGAAAAGATTCTAGAGTGAAGCCATGGTCCCTTAAAGAAACAGTGAAGTTCAAAGTAGGTTTCAAGCTCCTTAAAAGTTTTATTATGAAGATACGTTGTTAAATGACAAATATAAAGCAATGTTCTAGGTACCCTTTTTTGTATGTTATGACATTATTTTTAGTATTTTTGATGTCAAATTTTACATCGGGCAATCTATGTTAATGAAGAGAAGGTTTTAGAAAACTATGACCAAGGTTTACCATCATCTTCTTACACATAGAATGGAAATATTATGACATTTCTGGAAAATAATGACATCTTTATAATTTAGCAATATTGGTATCTTTAATAGCTTCTTCAATCACTTGATTATTTGTATCCCCTTCAAAATAGATACTACTACTTACCAATTTTTAAAAAATCAATAAAAATTTACTTTTTCTAAATATAATTTGCTATTTACTAAATAGCTGAATTATAGACACTTACAAAAATGAAATTTATTTTAAATACATGTCTGTATCTCTCAAAGCCTCCATTAATCCAGTAAATAACAGACCTTTGATTTCCTTGAAATACTTTTGGTTCCTTTGTATTCTGTTCCAGATGTTTCTGTATTAGTTCCTGTGTTCGAGCTCTCACTTCCTTTTCTATCGCTGCTTTTCTAAATTGGTTGAAGAGCTCATCTGATGATTTCACTACCCCTGATGTTTTGACTGGTTTGCCTAAACTTTTCCAAGAATCTGCATTCTTGATCTTTATATCCTAAAACAAATATTTGATTCAGTATATGTCTACAGATGTCAACTAAATTTTGGAAGAAAAGCAATATTTTTTGATATAGTAATAGATCAAAAATAAAGATTCCAAAGGCTTCATAACTTTACTAAACTTAAGTTAAAGGTTACTAAAATAGAAAAAATAGGATAACAGATTAACTAAATTCAACCATTCATCTAAGATCAAATTAAAATAGCGTGCTTGACAATTACTTCAATTTAATATGAAACATATATGTTAAGGGTATGACAATCTGTTAAGAATATAAAAATCCCCATGTCACTGTAATCAAGATATTTATGAACAACAAGGTCCTACTGTATAGCACAGAGAACTATATTCAATATCCTATGATGAACCATAATGGAAAAGAATTAAAAAAAAAAATATATATATATATATATATGTATAACCAAATCACTTTGCTGTGTGGAGTAATTAACACTGTAAATCAACCACACCTCAATAAAAGAAATTAAGTTACAAAACTTAAAAAAAAAGACATTTATGATCTTATGAGAAAAATAAAGCAAATATACAAGTGATTAATCGGAGGGAAAGTAAGACGATGCCAGAAGAACAGCACAGTGTTTGTTGAGAACCCTCTGACATAGCTATGTTTTCCTTTCTTCGGTATGAAGAAAAAAATTAACTGATTGTGATCACTGTTCTTAACTGTGATATGCCAAGGTCTAGATCAGTGCTGCCCAATAGAAATATATATAGTTTAAAATCTTCTAGTACCACAATTTTTTTAAACTAAAACTTTTAATAATATATTTTATTTCACCAAATATACCCAAAGCATTATTATTTCAACATGCAGTCAATATAAAAGACTGAAGATAATTTTATTTATTTATTTATTTATTTACTTACTTACTTACTTATGGCCGTGCTGTGCGGCTTGTGGGATCTTAGTTCCCCGGCCAGGGATTGAACCCAGGCCCTTGACAGTGAAAGCCTGGAGTCCTAACCACTGGACCACCAGGGAATTCCCTATATTTTTGTAATGTCTTCTAAATTGGTGTTTTACATTTATAGCACATCTCAATTCAAATGCTTAACTTTGATTAGAAATCATTGATCTGTAATTAGACTTCATAAAACTTACAGTTGAAAAAGTAGATATGCATAATCAAACTGTTCCAAACATCCTTACACTCTCCAATAACTGAACTGAGTATAAGTTTTTAAATTTAAGTTAATTGTAAGTTCTAAAACTAAGTTTCTCAGTTGCACTAGACATTTCAAGGGCTCAATAACTATATGTGGCTAGTGGCTACCATACTGGACACTGGATATTACATATCTAGATGGCCCTTCTAATAGTTGTCATATTCTCCAGGATAGTTAATGTTATACCACAAAACAAGTCTTATAAATTTAAGAAGACTGAAATCATATCAAGTGTCTTTCCTTACCACAATGATATGAAACTAGAAATCAATTACAAGAAGAAAATTGGTAAGTTCATAAATACGGAGTTTAAACAACATGCTGCTGAACAACCAATGCATCAAAGAAGAAGTCAAAAGAAGTTAAAAAAAATACCTTGAGACAAATGAAAATGGAAATACAACATACCAAAAGGTATGGGATACAGCAAAAGCAGTCCTAAGTTCATAGTGATAAATGCCTACATCAAAAACCAAGAACTATCTCATGTAAACCTAATTTACACCTCAAGGAACTAGAAGAAGAACAAATGAAGCCCAGAATTAGAAGAAGGAAGGAAACAATAAAGATCAGAGTAGAAATAAATGAAATAGAGACTATAAAAAGACCACAGAAAAGATCAATGAAAATAAGAACTGGTGTTCTGAAAAGATAAGCAAAACAGACGAACCTTCAGCTAGACTCACCAAGAAAAAAAAAGAGGACTCAAATCAATATCAGAAATGAAAGAGAAGGGACTTCCCTGGTGGCGCAGTGGTTAAGAATCCACCTGCCAATGCAGGGGACATGGGTTCGAGCCCTGGTCTGGGAAGATCCCACATGCCATGGAACAACTAAGCCGGTGCACCACAACTACTGAGCCTGTGCTCTAGAGCCCACAAGCTGCAACTACTGAGCCTGCGTGCCACAACTACTGAAGCCTGTGTGCCTAGAGCCCATGCTCCGCAACAAGAGAAGCCACCACAATAAGAAGCCCACGTACCGCAACGAAGAGTAGCCCCTGCTCACCACTACTAGAGAAAGCCTGCAAGCAATGAAGACCCAACTCAGCCAAAATCAATCAATCAATCAAAGAAAAAAAGCAAAAAAAAAAAAAAAAAAAAGAAATGAAAGAGGAGATATTACAACTGATACCACAGAAATATAAAGGATTGTAAGAAACTACTATCAACAATTATATGGCAACAAACTGGACAGCCTAGAAGAAACTGATAAATTACTAAAAACATACAACTTACCGAAAGTGAGTCATGGAGAAATTGAAAATGTGGACAAATCAATTACTAGTAAGGAGACTGAATCAGTAATCAAAAAATTTCCAAAAAGTCTAGGACTAGATGGCTTCACTGGTAAATTCTACCAAACATTTAAAGAACTAATACCAATCCTTCTCAAACTCTTCCAAAAACAGAAGAGGAGGGAACATTTCCAAACTTATTTAACTAGGCCAGCATTACCCTGATACCAAAATGAGATAAGGACATCACAAGAAAAGAAAATTACACACTAATATCCTTGATGAACACAGGTGCAAGAATCCCCGACAACATATTAGCAAACCAAATTCAACAATACAGTAAAAGTATGATACACTATGATCAAGTTGGTTTTATTCCAGGGATGCAAGGATAGTTTAACACCTGCAAGTCAAACAACATGATACACCACATTAACAAAATGAAGGATAAAAATATGATCTTAATAGATGCAGAAAAAGCATTTGACAGAATTCAACAGCCATTTATGATAAAAACTCTCAGCAAAGTAGGTATAGAGGGACTATATCCTAGCATATAAAGGCTATATATGACAAGCCCACATCTCATATCATACTCAGTGATGAAAGGCTGAAAGCTCTTCCTCTGAGATCAGGAATAAGACAAGGATGCTCACTCTCACCATTTCTAGTCAACATAGTACTGGAAGTCCCAGCCAGAGCAATCAGGCAAGATAAAGAAATAAAAGCACTCAAATCAGAAAGAAGTAAAACTGTCACTATTTGCAGATGACATGATATTATATATAGAAATCCCTA
The DNA here is from genome assembly GCF_963924675.1 of Phocoena phocoena. Lineage (NCBI taxonomy): Eukaryota > Metazoa > Chordata > Mammalia > Artiodactyla > Phocoenidae > Phocoena > Phocoena phocoena. The sequence continues at coordinate 81,272,804 of NC_089219.1, read as the reverse complement.
AAGACTCCATCAAAAACATTAGAATATAGAAATTCAGTAAAGTTGCGGGATACAAAATCAATATGCAAAAATCCACTGTGATTCTATACACTAACAAACTATCAGAAAGACAAATTAAGGAAAAAAATCACATTTACAATTGCATCAAAAAGAATAAAATACCTAGGAATAAACTTAACCAAGGTGAAAGACCTGTACACTGAAAACTATAACAGTGATGAAAGTAATGGAAGAAGATACAGAGAAATGGAAAGATATTCCATGTTCATGTACTGAAAGAATTACTATTGTTAAAACATCCATATGTACCCAAAGCAATCTACAGATTCAATGCAATCCCTATCAGAATTCTAATGACATTTTTCACAGAAACAGAACAAACAATCCTAGAATATGTATGGAACCACAAAAGACCCTAACTAGTCAAAGCAATTCCAAGAAAGAACAACAAAGCTGGAGGTATCATGCTCCCTGATTTCAAGCTATATTACAAACTTACAGTAATCAAAACAGTATGGTACTGGCATAAAAACAGACACATAGCACAATGGAAGAGAATAGAGAGCCCAGAAATAAACAAATGCACTTATGGTCAATTAATTTACAATAAAGGAGTGAAGGACTCATTTCATACTTGGGCACGTGTTCTGGTGAGTGAGTAGTCCCTGTGCTGCTGCAGAAGAAGATGGGGAAAGAGGAAATTAAAAGAGCAGTGAAGGAAAATAGTGTGAATAGGCTAGCCTTCATATAGTTTGGCTTGGCCTCAGAGTCTTGTGGGAGAGAGCCAGTAGCCTCATTATTATTTCATTGGAAAATGTAACTTTCTGTTACATTTAAAATAAAGGAAAATGACCTACAAAAACAAACAAACGAAAAGGAGTGAAGGATGTAAAATGGGTAATGGACAGTGTCTTTAACAAATGGTATTGGGAAAACTGACCAACCACATGCAAAATAATTAAACTAGACTATTATCTCATACCATATGTAAAAATCAACTCAAAATGGATTAAAGACTTGAATATAAGACCTAAAACCATAACTACAACTCCTAGAAGAAAACATAGGTGGTAAGCTCCTTGACATCCATCTTGGTGATAATTTTTTGGATCTGACACCAAAAGCAAAGGCAACAAAAGCAAAACTGAACAAGTGGAACTACACCAAACTAAAAAACCTTCTGCTTAGCAAAGGCAACCAACAACAAAATGAAAAGGCAACCTACTGAATGGCAGGAAATATTTGAAAATCATATGTCTGATAAGAGATATATATAAAGAACTTAGAAAACTAACTCAACAGCAGGAAAACAAACAAACTGAAAAAAAATGGGCAGAGGACCTGAATAGGCATTTTTCCAAAGAGAACAAGAACAAACATATGGGCAACAAGTCCATGAAAAGGTACTCAGCATCACTAATCATAAGGGAATATTAATTATAAGGGAAGTGCAAATCAAAACCACAATGAGATATCACCCTCACACCTATAAGAATGGCAATTATCAACTGTTGGCGAGGACACGGAGAAAAGGAAATCCTTGTACAGTGTTGGTGGAGATTTAAATTGGTATGGCCATTATGGAAAACAGCATAGAGATACCCGGAAAAAAAAAATCCTACTTCTGAATATATAGCCAAAGGAAATGAAATCAGGATCTTGAAGAATATCTGCACTCCCACGTTCATTGCAGCATTATTCATAATAGCCAGGATTTGGAAGTAACACCACGTGTCCATCGATGGATAAACAGAAAAAGGAAATGTGGCATATATACATGATGGAATATTATTCAGCCACAAAAAAACCAAGGAAATCGTGGATGGAACTTGAGGGCATTTATTATGCTAAGTGAAATAAGTAGACAGAGAAAGACAAATACCATATGATCTCACATATGTGGAATCTAAAAAAACCCCAAGAAACACCACTCCCCCCCAAACCCCCCAAATTTATAGATACAGAGAACAAAGTGATGGCTGCCAGAGGAGGGGGAGTGGGGAGTGGGCGTAATGAGTGAAGAAGGTCAAAAGGTACAACCTTCTAGCTGTAAAATAAGTAAGTCCTGGGGATGCAATGTACAGCATGGTGACTATAGTCAATAATACTCCATTGTACATTTGAAATGTGCTTAGAGTAGATCTTAAAAGTTCTCATCACAAGAAAAAAATTTTTAACTATGTTGGGAGAGGGAGAGAATAGACTTCCTGTGGTGACCATTTCTCAATATATTAAGTTGTATACCTGAAACTAATAATATTATATATCAGTTATACCTCAATTTAAAAAAAAAGAGTTAGCCTACTTATCTGGGGTAAGGAAAGATGACAATGCAATACCTGAACATCCTCTGTTTAAATTTTTTTTGATAAATGTCTCCTTAATAATTATGCTTGATTCCTCTTTTCATATTATTTCCATGAAATATTAGGGAGAAATTTGTCCAGGGTCCCAGGTAAACCAAAAGAAAATTTATGACAAGACTTTTCCATAAGCCTTTTTAATTTCCATCCTGAAGTAATCTCACCCCTACTGTACACACAAGACCTTCACCATAGGTCACCCAGTTGTGTTTATGAAGTCTTTCCTGTATGCTGCCAATAAAACCTGTTTTCGTTCTTACCCATGGAATGGGCTAAATACTAGTTCCAGACTTCATTTTTCTACTGAGTTAGTTAAAGAATCTTGCCTTCAGGTAGAGATTTGAAACAGAACAGGTAATACCTGGTAGTATACTTAATAGGAAATAAAGGGAGGATGAAACCCTGGTCTCTGGCTTGATCCTGGAAATGTCTATCTAATTGCAATAAAATTTTGGCAGGTCCTAAAACAAGAAAGTTCATAATTGGGTTTGGAGTACAGTACAGTTTTTCAGACATCACAGAGAAGAATAAGAAGACTTTTGACAGACAGAGATGAGGATGGAAAGCATTCCTCACTAAAGAAAGAAAATCATAATTAAAGATATTACTAGATATATCCGGGGAGAAATGAAAAGTTCAATTTCAGTGAATTACAAGGCTTATAGTTAAGACTGAAAGGCTAGATCGGAGTCATAAGGTAAAGGTGTTTAATCTTCACTCTGGAGTCAAAGTTAGAAACTACTGAAGGTTTCATACATATTAGTAATATGATCAGAGCAATACATCAGGAGGAACAGTGTAAGAATGTTAAAAGCAGAATGGATTAGAACAAGGAAGGTTTCAAGTTAGTCTGACCAGTTATAAATATTACAAAGAGCTCAGACTGAAAGCAATGAGGTCTGTTCTCTGAGGCAGAAGTGGAAAAGGAAACATGTTGAAAGTAAAACGCAAAGAATTTAGCAATTCCTTGGCTGTACGGGACTGAGAAATCAAAAATGATTAAAACTCACAGGATGTCAGGTCTAGAACTATATATTTGAGTCATCTGCAGAGAGACTGTAACTGAAATCACCACAGTGGATGTTCAACCAGAGAGAGAAGTAGTAGAAGACCCTGGACTCCTTACCCTATCAAGACTTTGGGAGGGATGCAGCACTTTTAGACATCATTGGTTCCTCTGATAGGACAAATTACAGGAATAAGGGAACAGCTGGATTCTAGGTAAAATTAAGGTACTGCTTCACAACTGGGGTGATTCTCCTTTGCCCAGGGAAGACCTATGGCAATGTCAGCAAAGTTTTTTGTTGTCACGTAGTGGTAAGGGAAGGGGTGTTGCTAGCATCTAGTAGATAGAGGTTAGGGTTCCTGTTAAGCATCCTACAATGTACAGGCCTACTCCCAACAAAAACTTATCCAGCCCAAAATGTCAATAGTGCTATAGTTGAGAAAGCCTGGTTTAAAATGTAAACAGGTAGTGGAGAAATAAGACAAAAGGAATAATAGAGACTATAGAGATGGCAGGAGAGCTCCACAAAAATCTGTTAAATGAAAGAAAATGAAGAAGAGAGATAGAGAAGTCTTGGCAAGAAGGGATACCCTTTCTTGAGGCAGAGGTAAGTAAGAGACGAACAGCAAAGCTAGAGCTCTGAGTAAAACAACAGAGGTTGGGACCTTGTAGAAATGTTTTATTTTAGTATCAGCTCTTCTTTGGGCAAGATGCTTGAACTGTCTGGGCCACAGTTTGTTCATAAAGACTAATTCTCAAAGATCTGTTCTAGCACCAAAATTCTGTAGCCTTTTTTTTTTTTTTTCAGTAAGTGGTAATAACACTCCTGACAGTGAGTGAGCAACGGTAGGAAATAATGTCAAGGATGGAAACAGTTTAAAATCAAGGGAAAAAAAAAAAAAGAATGGAAACGGTTTGTTGTGAAGAGAACAAGCCACACAATCCCATTCCTCCTCAAGCTTTCAACATTTTAGTTCTTACTATATGCTAGACATCAACAGAGAGTAGACTTATGTCACTTTTACCTTTAACACAAACTTCAATGGTATGACATATACTTGATGTTTTGCTGCTTATTTTTGCTGTAATCTCTTTGCCCTTTTGAAAATTTTCTTACTGTTTTCAAAATTTATTTTGGGTCAGTCAAAATTACAGTTTTGTTAAATGAGAAACAAAGATTTTAGTACACAGTAAACCAAATATTTGAGAAACTCTGCTGCTTTATTCTTTGCATCCTAAAGGGGACAGATGACACTTCCAATGTTTAAACAAAAAACAATAACAGTAAAAAATTTATGCTGGATATCAGGAGAGGCACTTTTTAAAGAAAATTTATTGTTTTTTTATTTTCCCCCTTGGCCACACTGCTTGCAGGATCTTAGCTCCCTGACTGGGGATTGAACCCGCACCCTCGGCAATGAAAGCAAGGAGTCCTAACCACTGGACCAGCAGGGAATTCCCAGGAAAGGTACTCTTTAAATGGTTCTTATCAATAACAAAACACCCATATTAAACACAGGTCACCTTTGATGATAATAATTATTAGCAGAGCAGTCTGTAAGAAAGTCAAAGATTCTAAGAATAAGAAAAAACAAGGCCAAAGCAATATGCTCCTCATGGTGAAATGTCAGATATTCCTAAGTGTGCCCAAGCAGTAAGATTTGTCCTCTGAAGTACTTACAAGGAAAAAAGAAAGGAAAGAATGGAAGGAAGGGAGGGAGAGAAAAAAGAGGGGATATGTGAATATCTCATTCATAGTCCATTTCTGACAGTTACTAGATTCAAATGTCTAGAATAGTACCTGGTGTATCTAATGTATCCCAAACATCTAGAATACTTGTTGAAAGACTGATCAATGTGTGGTTTGAGATTAAGTGCACCAAAGACTCCATGAGGAAATCACCTACAACAGATTCTAAAAGATAGTTTTATAACATGTTTTAAAATCAGGATAGCTGGCAAATACCAGCATTATAGAATTTACAATTAAACACAAATATGGGGACTGAAGGTAGAGGGTGGGAAAGAGTGTTGCTCACAGGTTAACTTTTTTTTTTAATAAGTAGGCAAAAATTAGGCTTAGAGATCCAAAATTCATTCAAATTAGGGCTTAAAATACCTCCATGCCATTTCTATATTCAATTTTAAATCCCTTCAATATTTGTGAGAAAAAATAACTTTACTCTTACCTTTTGCACTGGAACTTGACATTCTGATTCTAATACCACTGTGTCATTATCACCGGAAGGATGCATCACAGTTAGGCCATTCAAGCGTTGTTCAGGATTATCTGATGCACACATTTTTAGAATAGTATAGTCAAGTTGTTTCATCTTGATTCTCCAGAATTTGACATTTCCACCACCACCCGCCCCCCCCGCCAGGTCAGAAACTATGAAAATAAAATAACTAGTTTTTTTATGCTTAATTTTGGAGTATTCTTAGTTGGAGAATTGTAATACTGTAAAATAAACATTTTCACTTGAAATTTTACCTCCTTTATTTCTTCTCTTTTTCTTCTTTTTTTTTTTTTTTGGTCAGCATAAAGTATAGCTGACATTGTGGCTCACCTACCAAGACCTATTTTAGCTTTCCCCATGGTATAGCAGTCTTTCAGCTTGTAAACTGACCTCAGCTCCAGAGATGGGTCTTCATTGGCCAAGCTAATTATGGTAATCCTACCCCCCACACCAGTGAATCATTTAGAAAAGAGGAGGCCTAAGCCACCTTAGGGCTTCTAAGGAAAGATGCTTCCTGGTAGCCAAATTGAGAACAAAGAAAATACAAAGAATTGAAGAACGAAGATACCAGACACCTAAACTGCCCAGTGGAGAATAGGAGTAAGAAATGCAAAATGTTGTTTGACTCTGAGGTGAAGAGAACAAACCACACAATCCTGCTGACTGTAAAGCTTTCATACAAATATTTCATTTATTACAGGTGAAAATAATTTCAGAAATAGAGCTTGAGCCTTTGTCAAACATGTCTAAATGACTGACCTACTTCTGGACTACAATATGTATGATAACAAAATTCCTTGTGTAAGCCAGGAGCTGAATTTTCTACATTTGTGACCAAAAGCATAATGGTGTATGAAATGTAATTAGGTCATTTCTGTTTCAGGTCTCTCCAGCTCTTGTCTATAGGTACTAACTAGTAGCAAAAGGACAGAGGAGAAAAATGAAAACTTGAGTTGCTATCTTTTTGTTAATTGGCTCAAGCTCATAAAATCCTGGCCACTTAGAGTTATAGGAACTTACATTTAAGCTTCTATCACCCATCAATTCCTTTGATTCTCTGGCTAAATCACACTAGTTGAATGTGAGGCTTGAAGAAGGGAGGGACACTAAAGGATAAGAGTGAGCACAGGAGGGTGAGACAAAACAGTCAGTGGACGGATGAATGAAGGAACAAAGTCTAAATTTGTGTGTTCCTATGTGGCCCAATGCACCTATTTTCTCAGTTCAACAGGTAATGGAAAAATAGGGAGAAAAAGTCTAAGTACAGAACTACATCCCCTCTCTGCCTGGGATCAGATATTATTTAAGAAGTAGAAAGAGTATACATGTCAAGAGAAGTATATTCTAAACGGCTCAGTTTGTTGACTCTAAGTTAGTAAATGGTGACAGTGCCATTATCAAGAACTAAAGAGGAAAGATTTAAATGTAGGAATTAAAAGGGGGAAATTCAGTTTTGACATGCTGCATTTGACATGCCTATGTGCTGTTTAAGGTATTCAGTAGAGTTGTATAAACATGCCTGGGGCTTGGATGCTTGAGTTGTAAAAATGAGACTAGAAATCATAAGACTCCAAGAAGATCATCCAGGAAGGATGTATAGATTGCTGCCTTCCAACCTTTTACATGCCATAGTAAGTAGAAAATGATCAATGTATGGCATACCTGGGTAAATGGGAGGTCTGCTCCAAGCCTATTGCTATGAGAGTTGAGGGGGAGGTCCTAGCTCAGTAAGCCTATGCGTTGGAATACGGCTAGAAAAGCCTGGAGTAAAGTAAAAAGAGGCTTAAGGATGTAACTCAGAGTATTATCAACATTAAAGGTAGGCAGATAAAGTAGGTGTCTGTAAAGAACGTTCAGAGATGGGATGATCAAGAGAAGAGTGTCACAGAAGCCAAGGGAAGTGTGTCAAGGGACCGACTCTCTGAAAAACATTTTCATATGGATGCCCTCTGGCACCTCAAAACACTACAAAACTCATCTTTCCTCAGACATCTGTTCTTCATCTGTGTTCCAGGTCTGTCAACCTGGACCAGTATCCAGCCACTATCCTCTGAGCCACCAAAGCTTATACACCCCTTTGTTATTAAAACCCAGCATATATTCATCTTTTGCAGACCTGCTCACTCCACTCTTGTGATTTCTTTCAACTATACCTTTTTCTTTCTTTCCATCACTTAGTTTTTTTGTACTACTGCAACAGCCCAGTTGGTCTTTTCCTCCTCTGGTCTCTGTTCCCCATCTCTCCGACTGACCTACACAATACTGGCAGAGTAATTACACTGAAGCACACTCTGTTCAAAAAATCTTCATTGGCTCCCCACTGACTATACTATTATAATTAAGTCCAAAAGTCTCTAGGTATTGAGGTTCTTTATGATCTGATCCTGATCTACCTTCCCAAATTTATTTCCCTGTATTCCTATTTATTCAAGCAAAGCTTTAATCACATTGAATTACTGGTCACCTAAATACACTCATTCATGTTGTTCCCTCTATCCAAAATGCCTTTTGATCCTACTATACATCAATACACATCTTTCAAAGAGGTCAGGTAATTCTGCCTTCCTCATCTCCTTAAATTTCATTTTGGGTTCTTTTAGGGCACATTATTTTTACTTTATTTTAATTAAAAAAAATTTATATACACATACACACACACACACATATCCACAGACATATTCATTTATTTGGTGTCTTAGTTGCGGCAGGTGGACTCCTTAGTTGTGGCATGTGAACTCTTAGTTGCGGCATGCATGTGGGATCTAGTTCCCTGACCAGGGATCGAACCCGGGCCTCCTGCATTGGGAGCGCAGAGTCTTATCCACTGCGCCACCAGGGAAGTCCCTATTTTTACTTTATATACCAGTTGTTTACTTCTCCTACTAGATGGCAAACTCCTTGATTTACCTTCTCATTTGCCATGTTAATTCACATTGATGTGACAGCATAAGTTTTTTTAAAAAAAATTTCTTAATACAACTGAGTAAAGATATTTTAAAGAGCTCTGGAAGGATCAATTATAAAGTTTAGTAATCCTTCATGACTAAAAACTTCAACTTATTTTAAGGAAAAAAAATTAGACATCTTCCAGTTCATGTGGAGATGATGGCAGAAGTTTTGAAGAAAACTGATAATACTTAAAACTTCAACTTCTTAAATATTTATGTACTCTAACATACATTTATGTACTCTATGTAACTCTAATTTAGTACTCTAATTTATTTCCACCAAGATTACATTCCAGAAAAGTAAAATTCTATATACATTTTATAGCTTATATATATTTGCAGTTTCCCTTGGGCATAGTGCCACCTACAGTTGGCAAATGCAAACCACTTTGGTTCTGAAAAACCTGCTTAAGTGCAGTAGAACAGCCATTCGGCATCATCCAAACTTCCTCTTTACACAGTACTGTTACTCACAATCACGTATAAACAGAAATTGAAGGAATACAAGAAACGGATCCCGACCGAAGATTTAGATATTTAAAGCCTGACTCTTCATAGATAGGACGTTTTCTTAAAATAGGAACAAAAGACCATCTTGACTGCATTATTTCCATTATTTTTCAATGTCTTTATTCTTCTTCAAAGCTATCCCTATCATTCTCCTAGGAACTTACTATAATGAAAACAGCACCTTTTCCCCACTCTGGTTCTTTGCGATTGACCTCCACACTCGATCAAATCGCCGATTTCAAAATTCAAAACAAAACAAACTCTCTCCCAGTCTTAAAAAAACAAAAAAACTATCTTCCTGTTAAAGCCACAGCTATCTTCCCATCCTCTTCAATAAAATTCTTGAAAGACTGGTTTACATTCAGATTCCATTACTTCTCAATTTACAAGAATCTGCTTCCATCTCAATCACAATAGCCATAAAAGAAGCTTTTGTAAAAGCAAAAAAATCTCACATTGCCAATTTTAATCTTCTCTCCTCATTCCTCATGGTACTTTAAGGCTTTGTATATAGTAGGACATGATACTCGTGATGATGATTTCCTCGAAAAATGTATCTCCTGGGCTTCTATTATTCCATTTTTCCTTTTCCTCTTAGCGTTGATTACCTCTTCTTTTAACTTATTAATTTTTTCTACTTTTACTGAGAGGGAGTTTGGTTACCCAGAATTTTGTCCTTGACCTTTCTCCTCCTGCTCTGTACATTTTCCTTCATTCTCATGGCTTCAAGTAGCTTCTACATATTGGTAATTCCTAACTGTAGTTCTTGTTACACCCTATTAGTTCCAGAAACCTATTTCTAGTTATAGATTTCCAATTAGATATTCTGCAGCATCTTAAACATGTCCAAAATGAACAATGTCTCTTATTTTCAAGCCAACTGTTGGATAATACTCTGGTAAGACACTTATTCTAATAAAGCTTAGTAATTCTGCCACAAAAATATCTAATTTAGCCACATCCTTTCTGTACGTACTGCCTTAGTTTTTTTTTTTTTTTTTTTTTTTTTTTAACATCTTTATTGGGGTATAATTGCTTTACAATGGTGTGTTAGTTTCTGCTTTACAACAAAGTGAATCAGCTATACATATACATATGTTCCCATATGTCTTCCCTCTTGCGTCTCCCTCCCTCCCACTCTCCCCATCCCACCCTTCCAGGCTGTCACAAAGCACCGAGCTAATATCCCTGTGCCTTGCGGCTGCTTCCCCCCAGCTATATCTACCTTACTACGTTTGTTAGTGTGTATATGTCCATGACTCTCTCTCGCCCTGTCAAAACTCACCCTTCCCCCTCCCCATATCCTTAAGTCCGTTCTCCAGTAGGTCTGCGTCTTTATTCCTATCTTACCCCTAGGTTCTTCATGACATTTTTTTCCCTTAAATTCCATATATATGTGTTAGCATACGGTATTTGTCTTTTTCTTTCTGACTTACTTCACTCTGTATGACAGATTCTAGGTCTATCCATCTCATTACAAATAGCTCAATTTCATTTCTTTTTAAGGCTGAGTAATATTCCATTGTGTATATGTGCCACATCTTCTTTATCCATTCATCCGATGATGGGCGCTTAGGTTGTTTCCATGTCCTGACTGCCTTAGTTTTGGTCCTCATAATTTCTTTCCTAGACTATAGCACCCAGCTTCCTTACTTGGTCCCAATTATATCAGAGCATCTTCATCTTAGTCCATCCCTTATACAGCAAGCAGCAATCTCTTCCTAATGTAGAATCTGATTTTGTTATGCTCTTGTTTGAAGCTACTTTCTGTGTGCAAAATAAAAGATCCAAATGTAGCACTGGTATTTAAGGTAACTTATGACCTAGAACAACTACATCTTCAGTTATTCTCCTGAATACTTGAAAATATTTTTCCAGAAAAGAATGGCTTTAAATATTTCATCCTTTGGATCTTTGTTTATACTTCTTCCTGGGATGCCCCTCAGTGTTGCCTCAGATATTTTCTCTCTTGATCTCCACTCCTTCTCCAGAGTCAAGAGCTATAACTTGAGTTAAATGCAAAACGGAATACTCAAACACAGAATAGTAGGGAGCTTTTACTGGAAGCAATAAAGGAGGATCAAAACTTCTGTGTTCCTCCTAATCTGTGCTTCAGTAAAACAGCTTAGAAATTTCTTCTGTTTTGGAGAAACCCCTGCCATTGGAAGGCCAGGGAGCAGTCTAGACAGAAGGAGACATGGATATGGAATATTCACATCTGCTTCTGTCTAGGCCTGAATACATTTGTGTCTCAAAGTTCAGGCACTCCATAAGCTGGGCTCATCACTATCAGAGAAGTATGCTCCTGTGCCACACATCCCCAGGAGGACCAGGCTGAGAAAGGTGATATGTTCACGTCTGATAAGACTAACAGATAAGACATTTATAAAGTCAAATGAACCTAACAATACAAAAATTTCCAGTTTTAGAAGACGTTTTTAGTAAATAGGAACCACCACTAAGCAAGTATTTCTAGCCCAAGTTTCTTTAACTGTAAACTGTTTTTAATGTTTATAACTTCATTTCTCTACCTATAGAATCTCTATCTTTTCCCTATTCTAATCTACCTTTCCAACCCACACAGACATCATGGAAATCAGAGCAACATTTCGCAAGTCTGCTCAGAGCTTGCTATGAGCTATGGCAGTGACAGGTTTTTATGCATGGCTCACATGCCAATGTATATAATCTGTATGAAAGTAAGTTGTGTGTGACCTGCACATACAATTTTCTTTCATTCAAATGTAATGAGTACCTTGGGGTATAAAGCAATATGCTTCAGGGATTATTTCTAACCTGGAATTTACTAGTTATGATTTTCAGTATTCCAGATACATAACATTTAAGATAATCTTGGCATTTTCATTTAGAAGTCAGTTGTTCAATCACAGTCATTTACTTCTTAATTTCTTACCTGAAAGAGGCAGAATTTGTAAAGGTGAAATGTTTTCCACACTCTGTAAACGTTCTGATTCTTGATAATTAAATACTAACTGGTAGGGATTTGGTGGTGTTCCACCTGAACATGTAGTCTGATGAACCAGACTAGTTTTCCCAGAGGTTGTATATTGCACAGATGATTGTATCCGCTAAGACAAAGTTAAACAAAACTATCTTTCAGAGCTTAACCACACAAGAAGTATAACTAAGAAAACAGAAACACAAGAGGATAGAATATAATTTAATACTGTCTTTGAATATGATATTAAATTAAGTCACACAAATTTATAAGGTATAAATATCACTATCTTACAAATGAGAAAACTAAGGTTTAGAACGATTAAATAACTTGGCCATTATATAGCTTATAAGCAGAGTCAAAGTCTGTGATCTTAGTTGCTAGTACACATAGTCTTAATACATATGTTATTAAACAGTGTTGCTTATTTTCAAATGCTTCCCTGTGATCTACTGAAAATAAAAACTGAGCTTTTATACCAAATCTAGAGACTAATCCACTTTCTTTACCCCCTTTTCCTTAGTGAATTATAGATCTAAAAGGAGGGGGTGTTTAAAAAAAGAATAACATGATGGTTGAGCCATAGACTATCAACAAATTCTGATTCCAAACTGTTAACTACTTATTAAGAAAAAGTGTATTATAATAGCTAATATTTAGTTAATACTTACGATGTGCAAGGCACCAGGGTAAGCCTTTTATATAGTTCTTAATTTCTCACACTAATTCTATGAGTTTGGTATAATTATTATCCCCATTTACAGTTTACAATAGGACTTAGATATAAGGAAGGTAACTTAACCTAAAACCTCACATCTATTCAGTGGCAAGCTAAGTTACAGTACCAAAGCCCAGGTACCTTGTCTACTAAGCTCTGAGTTATCGATAGTACAGAGATGAATAAGACAATCTTCCTTCTCCATCTAATAAAGGCGTTAGAGTGAGTGAGCCGATAAGGCAAGTGTATGAATACCTATGCTAGTTTGAATAAAACAAAGGGCATAGAAATGTTTATCCCAACAATAATACAGACCCAAGCCCAAAGCTTAAAGGCAAATGCTGAGATTTAAATCAGCAAAACAACACTTTCTGAAACACACAAATATGTGCATTTATTCATGATCCTATAAATATATTTCCTCTTTTGTCTTAAATGAGCATTTTCTTCTTCAGTGAGTGACACTGAAAAAAACTTGGTCACAAACAGATCATAAACATAGCATTCTGTGTGCTATGTACTGAGAATTATTCCAAAGTTTGTTCATAACTTGACATAATTTTCTGATTCCACTAATACCTATGGCAGACAGATCATCTGGATCTTCCTTCTACTCAAAAACCTTTGAGAGCTCACGCCTACCTAACAAATTAAATATTAACACTTTATCTAGGTGTGCAAAGCCCTCCCTATTATATCTCCAAAGCCAACTAATCCCATACAAACACTCTCTGCTACCATATTTCCCTGAACACACCTCCTGTGCTTCCCCCCGCCCCCACCCTCTTACTGCTACTACCTCTGTTTAAAAAAGTAAGTCCCTAATCAGCATGTCAATATACTAACCATTTCTTCCCTTTCCCTGTAATTTAAAACCCATTTTAAGCATTCCCTCCTTCAGGCAGTATATATATATTCCTCCTTTATTTTCTCAATATATTATGAATATAGATGATTATAGCACTAATCATACAATCTCTTAACTATATGATTATCTCTCTTCTCACAACTAAGAGATCCTTCAAGACAGTATTATTTATGTTGTATTTCCCCTAACCTAGAGTTAGATGTTGTTAAGTAAGTTTATGATTTAATAAAAGGTATACACCTGTAATTCTATATTTGGGATGGGTACAAAGGATTAAAAGTTTTATGAGGATTAGTAGTAAAAGATAAAATTACTTTTATTCTTTTTAAAGCACGTCAACTACTAATCAAACATAGATGTGCTAAAAATGAATAGTTGGTAATTGGTACGCACATGGGGACACCAAGACCTTCTCTCTGTATTTAGACTCTCAAGACTAAGCTGAAATTTCTATAATTTGTTCAACTTACCTGTCTGACTAAATCATAAAAAAGTCACATCTTGTTAGAAAAATGTAACCAAATCATTTCACTATTCAATCTTCTTTACAAAGAAATCTTTGAACATTTAGTTGACAAATTAAAATGAGTGACAACTCTTCATGTAAATAAAATCAACAATTTTAAAGAAAGCTACTACTATACCAGTGAGCTATAACCTACATAATTTTAAAATTCTAAGGTAAAAATGAAGAATTAACTTACCTTTACTTTCTCTTTAGAAGAAGAATCATTCTGTTCTACTCCAGTAAATTTAGGAAACATTTCTGCAAACGTATATAAATATTTTAATATTTGCCAACTTAAAAACTTACTATCATCTAAATGACAGATTTTTTCACATTAGAATGAAAGTGATGATTTTAAGAAAATGGTCAACTTCTTAACTCAAGAAATTCTTTTATTTACAAATTTTTTTGCCCTCTTGGAATCAGTCAAAATTTCTAAAGGGATACTTGCTTTGAAAAGGGATATTTTCTTTTCCACATAATGGAATAAATATCCCCTCACAAATTTCAATTTAGATTATTAGGCAAAAAGAACAATGTGTTACTTCAGAGTAAAGAGCTTGAATAAGTGACAGTTTAAAAAGAAACAAGTTACAACAGAGATAAGGGTTTAAACAAGCAGTACCAATTATACTAAAATCATCTTTAACCAAGTAGCCATTAAGAGGCTTAATTAAAATAATTGAGAATTTACAAGAGAAGGGTATGTCATTATCTGAGAGGGTACAGTCTTTTATTAAAAGTGAAGCTATTTGATTATACATGATAAAGTCTGCTCTGCTTGCTAAGCATTATAATAAAGATCCCATCTAATTAATACTCCGTTTACTTCCGAGCTATCTGGCAGCCTCAACTACATAGAAACAAATGGGTTTTATAGTACCTCCTTTACCTTTAGAAATGCCTTTACAGCTGACACTGGCAGTAGAGTAGATGTAAAAAGAGATCTCTCTGACATGGTGCTCATAGGTTCCTCTTTCATGATCCTACAATTGATTCTGGTGCTATCCTCCCCAGTAAGAAGCCTAAGTCAGTGTGGTAAAGCACCAAACTGGTAGTTAATGCCTTGATTCACCTCTCCAGCCAGCTTTCATGAGCCTCCTGAGCATTATTTGCCTCAGGCTTCAGGGCACCAAGGCTGGTCAACACCAGGTCTTATTCAAACTTAAAACATTCTAATTTTAATAATTACCTTCTGCCTCCTGAAATGCCATCAGTTTCCGCTGGATGTGTTACTGTTCTTTCCTAAAATGTCTGATGCTGGACACTGTTAAAATTGCTAAGTGCCACTCAATGACGTGCTTTAATTTAAAGAATTCAAGTATTTAAAATGACATGGACCATCTTAATGTCACTCCACTAAGTATTATTTTAAGTGTTGGGGGTTAGGTGGAAAGGGGAAGGGAAGACGACAGACTGCAAAGATTGAGGGTATAGATCCAGGTAGCTTTCACATTTAGGGGAAAAGTTATGATTTCAGCTTTGATCAACAACAAAAAAAACAGACTTCATTAATACAATCACATAATATATGTACATCTATACATGTCTTTTTTTTTAACATCTTTATTGGAGTATAATTGCTTTACCATGGTGTGTTAGTTTCTGCTTTACAACAAAATGAATCAGTTATATATATACATATGTTCCCATATCTCTTCCCTCTTGCGTCTCCCTCCCTCCCACCCTCCCTATCCCACCCCTCCAGGCGGTCACAAAGCACCGAGCTGATCTGCCTGTGCTATGTGGCTGCTTCCCACCAGCTATCTACCTTACGTTTGGTAGTGTATATATGTCCATGCCTCTCTCTTGCTTTGTCACAGCTTACCCTTCCCCCACCCCATATTCTCAAGTCCATTCTCTAGTAGGTCTGTGTCTTTATTCCCGTCTTACCCCTAGATTCTTCATGACATTTTTTTTTCTTAAATTCATATATATGTGTTAGCATACGGTATTTGTCTCTCTCTTTCTGACTTACTTCACTCTGTATGACAGACTCTAGGTCTATCCACCTCATTACAAATAGCTCAATTTCGTTTCTTTTTATGGCTGAGTAATATTCCATTGTATATATGTGCCACATCTTCTTTATCCATTCATCCGATGATGGACACTTAGGTTGTTTCCATCTCCTGGCTATTGTAAATAGAGCTGCAATGAACATTTTGGTACATGACTCTTTTTGAATTATGGTTTTCTCAGGGTATATGCCCAGTAGTGGGATTGCTGGGTCATATGGTAGCTCTATTTGTAGTTTTTTAAGGAACCTCCATACTGTTCTCCACAGTGGCTGAACCAATTCACATTCCCACCAGCAGTGCAAGAATGTTCCCTTTTCTCCACACCCTCTCCAGCATTTATTGTTTCTAGATTTTTTGATGATGGCCATTCTAACCAGTGTGAGATGACATCTCATTGTAGTTTTGATTTGCATTTCTCTAATGATTAGTGATACACATCTGTCTTAATTATCCAAATATGCACCTAAACAAATTATTCAATGATATAAACTCTTAACTACAGTAAAAATACAACATACCACATTAGTGTTCTGACGAAAAATTCAACGGCATTATCTTAGTTCTCTGACATAAAACTAAAGCTCAGGACTATTATAAAAACTAGCACCTCAAAATCTAAAAAACACTAGCAAAAGGCATCAAAGATTTTTAATTAAAAAAAAAACCAAAAACACCAAATACAGTATGCCTCAAAAAAGTCTTACAGACTATAGATAGATGAATAATGATAGCCTAAAACTCAGTATTCTGCTTCTCATTCTACTCTTATGTAGCTGACTTTCCAGGAACATAGTAAAATAAAACTGCATATTTCTGTTTATTTATGAGTTCCTGGCCTTTGGAATTAAAAGGCAAACATACACATTTTCACTATCAAGCTTAAGACCACATTTCAATAAATGAAGAAGCCCTACCAGGTCTTACAAACATTAATAAAACTGAGCACTATAGTGACAACATACACGCTTGTCAACTAACTTCACCAGGGATCTGTGATAATATGTATACCTACCTTGTGAGGATCCAATTGGATAAAATATGTTAACTACTAAACAAATGAATATTTTGCACATTATATAATGTGTTTTATTTTCACAGCTCCCCAAAAACCTCAATATAAAACTTTGATTGGAAAACTTTCCTTTCAAACTAAGCAAAAATTTTAATCACAGAATCAAGAAAAAGAGAGAGATCTGGCATCAAATATTTGATTGAAAGGTTTGCTAATAACCATCACCTATCAAAGCACTGAGATCAATGCTCCAGAGACACCAAATATTATCAGCAAGCCAGTACTGACTAAAAAATTTGATAAATTGAATATGAATATAATACCATACATAATGTAAAACCAGAATGTAATGTCATTACAGCAGAAAAAATTACTGAAGATTTTTAGATTAGAAAAACAAATCACACTTCTGTTGTATAGGACAGGGTACAGAAAAGTGATTGGAAGTTATTACCTTATTTTATAGGAAAGAAAGTATATCCAGAGATGTTGAATGATTTGCCCTATTGATAAAAATCAAGTACTTTGAATGAAAGAAATCTGCTCCCTTTAAAGAATGTTTTGGTATTTTGATTTAAGTGTGTGGTGCTTATGTAATATAGAAGAACAAACCGATTATAAGCTGCCTCTTCCTTTTACCAAAGTAATTTTAACTAGAGTTTAGAAAGTGGAAACAAACAAAAAAACACCTAGACTGATGATTCTCAAACACTGCAGCACATTAGTCACATGGGATACATTGTTTTGTTTTTGTTGGGTTTTTTTGGCAACGCCACATGAGATCATAGTTCCCGGACCAGGGATCGAATGTGGGCCTCCTGCATTGGAAGTGTGGAGTCTTAACCACTGGACTGCCAGGTAAGTGCACACATGGGATACTTTGAACACTACATTTACCTGGCCCCACCCTCCATTCAATTCAGATTTGGACACTATTTTTTAAAGTTTTACAGGTGATTCTAATGTACTGCCAAGGTTGAGAAACACTATTCTAGACAGCCTGTTTATTCAGTAAGACCCAGTTTGAACAGAAAATTTTTAAATGCACATGACAAAGTTTATCCCTATTTCTAAGACTCGTGGCTCAAGTACAGACCTCAATATATGCAAGTGTTTAATCAAGCCTGAGTCCTTGAATTTATCCTTCTGGGGCTTTAAAAACACTCTAATTGATGAGAAACTAATGAAAGTTTAAAATATTTAAATGATGAGTACTAATCATTTCTCTTAAACTTTCTAGCTTGAATGATGAAAAGTACTCCAAACTGTCATTTCATACTTCCTACATTTACTAAACCATTCTCCCCCTTAAAAGGTAAAATAAAATCTAAACTTGGACAAAGTTTTTCCTTTTTCCCTTGCATGAAAAAAAAAAATGCATCATTGTCACTTCTACAAAAGATGTGGGTTGTAGTACTAAAGAGAAATGGTTATTTTACTCCTACTTTTAAGTCACCATAATTAAGAAAGTTAAAAAAAAAAAAGAACAATTGGTACTTAAAGAATTTCATAAATTTCACTTTCAGAACATTACACTGAAGCCAATAAAAGCAAAAAGTCCAAAATATGATATGAAGTGACAAATTCACTTTGTCTTAACCAGGTAAAGAATTGATGCCATAACCATTCAATTTCTTTGTGTATAACTGTTGCAAGAATTGAAATGATAATCATTCCTGAAAAATATTCTATTCCACACTAATCAAGTATCTGAGCTAACATTTAGACAGTTCCTGAAGTTATTTCCTACAAGGATAGAATCAAAAAAGCACTATTACCTATGAGCTGCTCCATTTGATGGTTTCTCAGTAATAGTATTAAATCTGTTAATAATATTCCTCCCTATTATATCACTCAAGATAGCCAACCTTGTTGAGCATTAGAAAACTCTCAATTGCTTGTGTGTACATTCTAGCGCAGCCTAGTTAACATAGGATATATGTATCTGGAATTCATTTTATTGTCAAGCCTCATTTATATCTTTGATCTGGCATTTAATGATATTTTGGGTTATGAAAAACAGTTTAGAAAGGTTTTATATTTATACCAATGTTTAATCATTGTTCTTTTTTTTTAGATAGGATTTTATTTTATTTATTTATCTATCTATTTATTTATTTGGCTGCGCCTCACGGCTTGTGGGATTTTAGTTCCCCAACCAGGGGTCGAACCCAGGCCCTTGGCAGTGAAAGCGCAGAGGCCTAACCACTGGACTGCCAGGGAATTCCCAATCATTGTTCTTGATTTCTTGGCACATGACAATTTGCATATGCCAATGTAACTCAAGAAGATAATTTAAACGGCAAAATCGAATCACATTGAAATTTGCAATTAAGTACTGCTTCTAGCCCACAGATTTCTTGCTTATAGTTTTCAAAGATTTGGGATTTCATTACAAGTCTATCTTGGAACTGATTTAGTATCTTGTTTGAAATTATAACTAAAGAAATTTTAAAATAAATCTTTCCTTGGAACTTACTCCCCTGCCATTTAATTAATCCCATTTAATGAAGCAGAATTACTCCATATTTTTCAAACATGCATAAAATAAGGTTTAAGATTACATAGAACATAATAATGAATGTGTAAACAGCTCTAACACTATTTATAACATTTAAGGGTTTTTCACAGATGTCACCCTTAAAACATTTCAGCATACCTAAACAGAATAATATTGCAGTAAAGAGAGAAACTCATAATACAAGAAAACTACAGAAGAAACTTAAGAGTCAATACTATTAAAGAATTTCGAAAAGTTAATTTAGAGAGCTGTCCTTGATAACAGAAATTATGAAAGATTGTGACAAAAAAATAAATAACTAAATAAAAGATTGTGACTTTGTTAAGAAAACTGCATACAGTCTCAAGTTGCTAAAAAATCCAGGAAGACAGGTATTAAAAAATAGATTAAGAAAAATTACTAAAGATCAATATCCTTCTATCAGAAAAGAATTTCTCACAGAAGCTTTCAGAAAAGATTCCACTATTAAAATTTTGGGGAAATGAAATTATATGCATATGTCCTATTTTAAATAATCAAAACTCTTATTTAATCAGAGTTCTGATAATCAAGATATTCCTATTTTAAGTTTCAGCTCTTGACAAATTGTAATAAATTTTTTTTTTTTTTTTTGCGGTATGCAGGCCTCTCACTGTTGTAGCCTCTCCCGTTGCGGAGCAACAGGCTTCGGACGCGCAGGCTCAGCGGCCATGGCTCACGGGCACAGCCGCTCCGCGGCATGTGGGATCTTCCCGGACCGGGCCACGAACCTGTGTCCCCTGCATCGGCAGGCGGACTCTCAACCACTGCGCCACCAGGGAAGCCCGTAATAAATTTTAAAGTTACAAAATCTTATTTACATTTTCAATTAATTTTTACTTATGTAACAAAGTTTTTGCTAATATATCTAATTTTCACAAATTATATTTTCTCCACAGCCCCATTTCCCCTCACCCTGAAACTTAGACTTGGGATTTGTCATCTGCTTCTTGATAACGTCATGTGCATTATTAAGAATGGTAGATGCTTTGCTTATTCTTACAATAGGTATAGCTATTGATATAGTCTGAATTAATTATTTTTTACAATTTGCAGTCCTTTTACTTATAGTTTTTGTTGTTCTCAGGAAAGTTAAAAAAATGCTGTTAGCTTACACACTAGAAACCAAGAGCCTTACAGTATTTTAATGGGTACAACTGAAGTTAACAGGAGAAAAGGTCCCATTGCTTCATTTACTAATTTATTTTATTAAGCAAAGAGATAACTGTTCTTTCCCCGTTAAGGTAAGCATTGCATTTGCAACTTACAACCTACATATACAGTGTTTTTCCAATGAAGTATGTAGTTGGTTCATAAAACAATGAAAATTTCAAAGATAAATGATAACTCATACTATCCTATCATATTAGTAGACAAACTGACCTTAGTGTCACAAACCTATACATTATCCATAAAGTAGATTGAAATATAAAAATTCGCTACCTTGATTTTAACAGTGTTTTTAAAAACATCCCCAGTTACTTGGAAAAGATGACATCAAACAAGAATAAAATAAAATAAAATAGTCATAAAATAAAAATTAAATAGTGTTTTAAAATCAGAATTCTGAGGCTGAGTTATTCTGCTAGAAAGTTAGGAAAACATAATATATATTATACTATTTTAAGAACACAATAGATGAAAAACATTCTTTCCTTCAAGCAACATATTGGAAGATTCTATCAGAAACTGATAATTCAAATTAAAATTAAGGTACTTCACTGAAGCACTCTGAAGTACTTTTCTGCTAATACTCAAGGTATTTATTGATCAGTAGTCAATATATAATTAGATAATTTAATAAGAGTTTTATTCTACAAATAAAAGACAAAGTGCTCTAACTTATTAGGCCATAAATTCTTTATTAGATGAAATTACAAATGCTAGTCACAATTTAAAATACTAAATGCAAGTTAGAGTTTTTTCAGTACTTTTTTATGCTTAAAAAGTCAACTATAAGAAAATAATGTATAATCTGAGTCCTAAATTAATTTAAAAATCTTCTAGTGTGACAAATTTCAACAAAAGTAAAAATTGTTTATTCTAACAAAAATGTTTACGACTATATACTTCAGAAATGTAAAAACAAAATGCAGACATCAGCATCACAAATTAAAGAGAACCAAAAGTGAAACAATGTACTGCAACGGAGCAGACCCTTACTATCGGACTGAAATAGGAGGGATATTCTTACAAACGGTAAGAATTCCTAATGTGACAATATTCTGTGTGGGATGTTTTAAAGAGAGCTGAATTTCATGACAAACAAGAAATGTCTCATTTAAAATAAAGCAAAATCTTAGGCCCCCAAGTGCCCTGTATTTGAATGTGCCTTTCGGTGAACAATGATGGAATGCCTCTGACAAGTCTGAAACCTGGGGCAGGGATTAGCTGTCAACTACACAACCATCAGTGAAAGAGTACAAAGGAAACACGAATGCCTTAAGCTTGATATAGTTGATGATAAACTATATAAGGTAACATGGTACTTTAGCATAACTGAGAATCTGAATTTAAAGTACATTTTTCTATAAATGGACAATAATCAACAGTGAAGAAAACACTGAAGTTAAAAAAATCTGCTTTACACGTTTTCTGGGATGACTGGTTTCTTAATTCAAAATTCAATTCAGAATATATTGTCACAACAAAGCAAACTTTGCAACATTAGAGTGATTTGATATATCAGAGAATAAAGTGAAAGATGTCCTCAAATAATCTTTTATTAAAAAGTGAAAATCAGCATTTTATTCTGTGCTGTTTTTTGGTATTAGGACCTGATATTATATATCAGACTATCCCACCTTTAGTAAATTATTTTCAACATTACAAGCCTGTAAGTCACATACGTATAATATGAAGTTTCACTTTACACAGTATCTCTTTTAAGGAAAATAGTTCAGATTGTCAACATGCAATTAAATAATAAGTGTGGCATCCAAACCATAGATTCTGGGTAAGTAACGAACATTTCTTCAAATGATAAGTCTCAATATTACAAGAAAAATATTTTCCCACAAGCAGAGGTATACTTAAGGGGACAGCTAACCTGATTCGGAATCACTGCTGTCTGAAGAACTTGAATCACTGCTACTACTTTCAGACTCTGATGAGCTACTGCTGCTGCTTTCACTCAGTCGGGAACCACTTCCAATGTCCTTGGATGATTGAGTTTTCTCAGCTACAGAATACGAAAAGACATTAAAAATGGCAGACATTAGGCACTTCCCTGCTGGTGCAGTGGTTAGGAATCCACCTGCCAGTGCAGGGGACACGGGTTTGAGCCCTGGTCCAGGAAGATCCCACATGCTGTGAAGCACCTAAGCCCACGTGCCACAACTACTGAGCCTGTGCTCTAGAGCCGGCGAGTCACAACTACTGATGCCCGCGAGCCACAGCTACTGAGCCCGTGTGCCACAATTTCTGAAGCCCATGTGCCTAGAGCCCATGCTCCACAACGAGAAGCCACTGCAATGAGAAGCGAACGCACCACAACGAAGAGTAGCCCCCACTCGCCGCAACTAGAGAAAGCCTGTGTGCAGCAACAAAGACCCAATGCAGCCAAAAATAAATAAATAAATAAATGTATTTTTTTTTAAATGCCAGACATTAAATAGTTACAGGAACATTTTAAAAACCGGTACCTACGTTTTGTTTGATGTTTTCTAGAATTTAACTGATTACTGACATCCTGTAACTGCTTTTCCAATTCTTGTTTTTTCTGTGAATAAAGTTCTTCTTTGGACTTCATTATTCTCTTACCTGTGTGATTTAGGAGGAAAAAAAAAGAGTGAGTACAACCAAAAACTAACACAAATACCAGACTGATTTCTACTAATATAAAGAAATACATACCATGAGGTTTTACTGGTCTTTTTCTCAGACATGCAGCAACATATTTTTCCAGTTCTCTCAGTGTTGATGCTGTCAGTGCTTCAAAGTCTATATCTATCTCATTAGGGCTGGAATTTCTCAGTGAAGGCTCTCTGCACAGTATTATATGAACGACATGCCCAAGTTTATCTCCAGGGAGTTTGTTTATATCCAAGCTTAACTGTCTTTTCTCATCATAGTTCATAGGTTTAGCATTATCTTTATGTTCAGATTTCACAGCGAAGACCTGTTGTTTCCCCTTCTTTGGCTGACTGTAACAAAAGTTAAATTTAATCAAATGTATTTTAGATAATGTTATTTTAATAAGGCATCATTAAAGATACTTACTTGCACTTGGACTTTTCCTTTAATTTTATTTGCTTAAACTTTTTCCTTGGATTTTCATCTCTGTTATCAATCTTTTCTTTTTTCTTTTCCCTTTTAGACTTCTCATTCTTTCTCTTTCGCTTATTGAAAGGTACTTGGGACAGAACCGGTAGCTGTTGATGAACAGCTTTAAGCTGAAAAAGGAAAAATTCTTTAAACATTCATGGCTCTAAATAATTAAAGACAGTAGAAAAAAATGAAGGCACTCAAAACTCAACATTATCCTTTGTGAAATTCATTTCCTTCAGGTTGATATTTCATTTCACAAATTCATTATTTTGAAAGGCGTATGTTAAATTTCAAAGACTACCATGTACTCAACCCATAAACTTAAATAGTCATCTAAAAACAGACTAAGAATCATTAATTTTTCCAGGCAGTCTTAAGTCTTAAATCATTGATTTTTCAGGATTGAGCTCAAAGCAGGTTAACATTTTATCACAAAAGGTAACAAATATTAAATAAAGATCTCATCCATAAACTATCCAGGTTATGTCATATAAATTGTTTCAATGAGAATTGTGGTTAGGCATTTATTGTGATTAGGAATTGTGATTAGGAATATAAATAACAGAATTTTAAGATGTATATATTTTTGAGTGGGAAAAGACTATTAAACATTAAAAACGTGCCCATAAGTAAATAAAGTCACAGTTAATACGTGCTCTAAATATAACAGCTTTTAATCTACAAATAGGATTTTATAATAGATCAGCAGCAGCAGCAGCTCATAGAAAGAATATAAAAACTTTGTAACAATATAAACAACTACCTGCTCCTGAAGCTTTTCAAGACTCTGAGCTTGTTCATCTTCAGAATCACTAGAAGAGTTATCTGCAGAGGAAGCTTCACTACTCCTTTCTCTACCAAGGGTTTCTGTGGTATCTGTTTTGATGTAACATACAGGCATACTCTCAACAGGTTCATCTGGGATCTTTGCAAAATGCATTTCGAAAACATCCTACAATGGAAAATCAGACTCTTAAGGTCTTCTGCGTTTCTGATTTAATGCAGCAATAACATCTTTTAAGAAAAGGTACATTACAGTGTCATTTTTTTTTTTTCTGTCTGTACCTCACGGCTTGCCAGATCCCAGTTACCCGACCAGGACTGAACTTGGCCCCTCGGCAGTGAAAGCACAGAGTCCTAACTACTGGACTGCCAGGGAATTCCCTCAGTGTCTTTTTTTTTTTTTTTTGCAGTACGCGGGCCTCTCACTATCGTGGCCTCTCCCATTGTGGAGCACAGGCTCCGGACGCACAGGCTCAGCGGCCATGGCTCACGGGCCCAGTCACTCTGTGGCATGTGGGATCTTCCTGGACCGGGGCACGAACCTGTGTCCCCTGCATCGGCAGGTGGACTCTCAACCACTGCGCCACCAGGGAAGCCCCTCAGTGTCATATTTTGATGAGAATTCTATTTTTCCTTGTGGTACTCATTTCACAATATATACATATATCATAATGTATACCTTAAACTAATACAATGTCAATTATATCCCTATAAAACTGGAGTAAAAAAAGATTTACCAGAAATATAATAAGACTCATGCTTCCCTGCCTACCAACCTTAGCAACTTTTCTCCATTTTTCCAGTTAAGACAGACCTCTCAGATTATATAGGGGAAGTCCTTTTAAGATCTCCTGCCCTGTGGCTGGTGCATCATTCTACTACCTCCCAATGGCTTAGCCTCAAAAGTCCTTGAGCCTTCCCTTCAGTGGGACACTGACTGCAGTCAACCCTCTCTCAGATACATACTGTCCTCTCTTCACTACTATTTCCCCACTACCTTCTATATGTAGGGCAGCTTCATTAACAGATTTACTACGAATGGATGCTATGCCTCAGAAAACAAACCACCCCCACAATTTTAAGAGTATAAATTATGCTTTACTACTTGGCGGGGGTGGGGGTGTATTCTTTATCTCTTGAGTTATGGTTCTAAAATTTTTAAACTATGTTCAGAGGAAACTCACTTTCAGAGCACAAGTAAAAACTCACCTGAAGCATTCTTGCCATTGTAACTACTTCATGATCTGGAGGACTGTATTGGTAGCAATTCATGAACATTAATCTAACATCTGCAGCAAATTCATACGCATGTTTATATTCTTGGTTATCCATTTTTGCCTAAATTAAGGAAAATTACAGGATTCATCAACAATATAGTTCAATAATTGTTTGAGTACCTATGTTAAGTGTTTATATTATGAAATAATTCAAACATACAGAGGAATAATAGATAATACCAAAACCAGATACCCACCATCCAGATTTGACAAACATTAAAATTCTGCTATGCTTGTTTTGTATTTTTAGACTTTGAAAAAATCCAGTGAATTTTGACAAGTAGAGACAAAGGAGGGTGTTTCAAGTAAAGAAGAGAACAGGAACAAAACCACAAAAGCAGGAAAAAAACAGTGTTTCCAGATAATCTTGGATAGACCAGTTTGATTGTGGGAAAACAATGAATAAATAAACTCCTTAAATGAGCCTTGAACATCTAAATGAAAGGTTTATACTGTATTAAAATTCTCCTGGGAATGAAAAGACATTAAAAATTGAACAGAAGAGAAATATCAGGATGGGTTACATTTTTAGGTAGCTGCATATAAAGTGGATAGAAGTGAGGATACAGAGTAGCCAGGTAGGCAGCCACTATAAAAAGAAAAATGAGCAGTCAAGAAAATCCTATAGACTGCTGGGCAAAACAAGTGTATATTAACAGACAATCCATGAATAAATACAAAAGGCCCAAAACAAATACAGCATGCCAGACATCATTTGTAATTAAAGAAACACAAAACTAAAACAAGAAACATAATTTTCTACCACTCAGATCACTGGCAACTGGTAATGATTTTGGAGAACTAAATTAAATAAAGTCACTATCTTCTTATCCCTGGAATTCTATAATAGCCTCCTAAATAATCCAGTCTCCACATTGCTGCTACAGAAGTTACTGTAGGAATCAAATATGAGGACATAATCCTCATGTTTAATGCCAGCTCTCGGCCTCTACAATGAGGGTCTTTCATGTTCAAGCCCCAGTTTCCATCCAGTCTCATTTTCCCCTACTCACTGCTTCATATTGTGTCTCATGTTGGCTTAAATATTGTATTCTGGATGCTTTTATGATCTGAGGGCCTTCCAAGTTGCTCCCCCTGCCTGGAATGTCCTATAACTCAGGGGTCCCCAACCCCCAGTCCTGTTAGGAATAGGGCCACACAGCAGGAGGTGAATGGCGGGTGAGCAAGCGAAGCTTCATCTGCTCCTCCTCGTCGCTTGCATTATCACCTGAACCATCCCCCCACCGACCCGTCCGTGGAAAAATTGTCTTCCACGAAACCAGTCCCTGGTGCCAAAAAGGTTGGGGACTGATGCTATAACTTACTAAGTCTTACTTATCCTTTAAGACTCAGCTCAGGTTTACCTATTTCAGGTATTGTTTCATGACCTCTCATGTAAGTATTAGGGGAAAGTAGAAAAGCATATTTTGAAGAGATAATGCTTAAAATTTTTTTAGAACTTCAAACATGAGCTTCAGATTGGAAGTGCTAATTTCCAATCAAGATGAATACAATTAAATGCACAACCAGCGAGAGGAAAGACAGACTGCCTACAAAGGGATGACAAGTAGACTGACAGCAGACTTCCTAGCAGCAACAATAAATGCCAAAGGATACTGTCCTAGTGCTGAGGGAAAATAACTGGTCGTTCTAGAATTCTATAGTCAGTTAAAGAACCATTCAAGAATAAAGACAAAATACAGACACTTTCAGAGATAAGGCTATTAAGAGTTTACTACCTATAAATGCTCATGGAAGAACCACTGAAGTTGGCACTTCAGCAAAAAGAAAACAAACTAAGAGGGGAAAGAGTAAGAAGCAAGAAATGAGGGTGAGCACAAAAATCAGTAACATGTTAATAAACAATGTTGATGATGAAATAATAAAACAAAACTGTGTTTAAAAGAACCAAACTTCTAGACAATAGTAAAGAACAAGGAGTACAATGAGTAGTCATTCAGGAGGAACACTGAGATAATGCATCATTTTGAAAATGCTACAGTTCTACTCTTTTAGTAGTTTCCCTTAAAATGAATACACATAATTAAATTTTTCCAATAATTTAAAGCTTCCAAATCAGCAATAAAGAAAACTTACCAATCTGGCAGAAGACCAAAAAATGCAAGAGGATTAGAAACCACATAAATGTCTTGCCAAAAGAACCTCTTTTGTGTTATAATTATGCAAATTTAAAATACTTTTAATATATAACAAGAAAATATCTACAAAGTAAAAATTCAGGGTAGAGTTGTATTACATACTGTACCTCAAACATTGTGGTAAATAACCATGAATGTGTTTGAACTGAAGAAAATAAAAACATAACACTTTAAAATGTTCCCATGATTTACTTCAGGTGGTATGACTACTGGTGATTTTTTCTTTTATCCTTTTCTGAATTTTAAATTTATGATGACAAGATTACTTTTATAATCAAGAAAAGAAGTTCCTCCTATTAACACAACATTTACCTTGATGGTTCCAAGATCCATTGGATTTTTCACAATATCATTGTAGTTATGCAGTCCCAAAGCATTAATGTCAACAGGATTATAAAAGGGCCATGCATATGACAAGTGTTTCTTTGCAAGCATTTCTTTAAGAATCTCATTACAGTGCCTTAATTGTTCGGTTACTTGAACATTCTTTACAACTTTATATTGTTGCTGAGAATCTGTCAAAACATTCATCAGCACATTTTCTTTTATAGGTGGCATTTTCGCTGATTTTTTTTCTGTAAGTGTTGGGGAAGATTCACCACTTGCTTTAACTACTGAAGCTGTAGGAATTGTTGTATCTGCTTTCCTCTTCATACCCTTTGTAACCTAAAACAAAACAATTTAAAAACAAAAAGAAAACTATATATAAGGTGACATTCAGAGCAACAGTTTCACACTTTGATCATTACCCTTATCAGTTAAAAAATGGAAATGATATTTAGCACCAAGTCTTCCGTGTATTAAGTATTAGTAAAGGTTAATTTTTCTTTCATAGGTAAGATGAATAGTTCAGATATTTCCTTCCCACATCCCAAAGAACTGTCTGGTACAAACTTTTGAGACCAATGAAAGATGGGGGGAAAAATTCATGGTTATATCAAAAAGTTTCTGAATACCTGAAACCAGCTAGGGTATACAATTTTAAAAAAGAAAATTATCAACCCACCAAGTTGTGAGCCAATAAAAGTTATATCACCCAAAAAAGAAAAAAAAAAGTAGTTAGACAACTGATATTAATACTACAAAGATACTAAATCAGTTCAAATTCTACCTAAGGAATCTCTAAAATTTGGTTTGCCTCCCAGGTCTCTTTCACAAAATGTACACAGACAAAAAGACTGACTGCTGTATGCTGAAGATCAATTTTCTTATCAACTTATAAAAAGGTATAAACTAACACACCATTGTAAAGCAATTATACTCCAATAAAGATGTTTTTAAAAAAAGGTACAGACATCACATCAAACTTACACTGAAACATTTTAATGCTACAGTAAACTTACTTGGGTGCCTGTTTGTGAGGCAGAGTTCAGTGGAGCACTTTGTGCCATGTTTGAAGGAGAAATAGATGTTTCGGGAAATACAGAGGGAATTGCTTGCTGCTTAATTATTTTTTCCAGTGCTTTGACGGATTGTTTTTCTTTAACAGAAACTGCTGCATTCTGCTGAGTATCTAGTAAAGTGTGAACCACAGTCAGTATCTGAGTAAAACAAACTATTTTTCTTTTAGCATTCTACTTTAATACATTTAGTTCAGCTTTTAAAAATATAAACACAGGGCTTCCCTGGTGGCGCAGTGGTTGAGAGTCCGCCTGCCGATGCAGGGGACGCGGGTTCGTGCCCCGGTCTGGGAGGATCCCACGTGCCGCGGAGCGGCTGGGCCCGTGAGCCATGGCCGCTGAGCCTGCGCGTCCGGAGCCTGTCCTCCGCAACGGGAGAGGCCACAGCAGTGAGAGGCCCGCGTAACGCATAAAAAAAAAAAAAAAAAAAAAAAAAAAAATATATATATAAACACAGTTTACACTCACATTCCCCTCTGAAACCCTCCCACACATAGTTGCTGACAGTTAGACTGATTTAGATATAATACTGGAGACTTCAAAACCTGTTATATTAATGGTAGGTTTATCAATTTAATTCAAAAAGGTGCCTGGCTTAAACTCAGACTAACAGAGCTCTGTGATTTTAGCTTCAGATTGCTGTAAACCCAAGCAAAAATTTCAGACACCCTGGTGATAACTATATGGTACTACGTGAGGTCTTCAGAATGCTCTGCATAAATATCCTAGGACATTTGTTTCAGATAGTCCATCACTGGCTAACACAGAACAACAGGTGTGAACATAATTCTCTTATCAAAGGAACATTTGTGCGTGTTCTTTTGCCCTATATGTTCCCAAACAGTGCTAGGACTGGAGACATTTGGATCACATCACCTTGAAATCTATTACAGTCAGCACTCAGTATCCATAGGTTCCACATCTGCGGATTCAACCAACCTTGGATACAACACTCAGAGGCAACCCACGGATACGGGTGACCACTGTACTATGCCATTTTATATAAAGAACTTGAGCATCCGAAGATTTTGGTATCCACGGATGGGTCCTGGAGCCAGTCCCTTGTGGATTCTGAAGGATGACTGTATTTCAAAAGCCCATCCTTCCATCTAGGCAACTCTATTCTTCTAATTGCCCAGGCCAAAAACTTTGGAGTCATCTGTGACTCCACCCTCTCTCAAACCCAATTTCCAATCCATTAGCAAACTTTTTTGCTCTATCTTCTTATCCAGAATCCAACTATTATTATAGGTGGTAATAACCCTGAATTACTGCAGTAGCATCCTACAAGGCCTTCTTTCCTTCTGCTTTTTTTTTTTTTGTGTGGTACACAGGCCTCTCACTGTTGTGGCCTCTCCCGTTGCGGAGCACAGGCTCCGGACGCGCAGGCTCAGCGGCCATGGCTCACAGGCCCAGCCGCTCCGCGGCATGTGGGATCTTCCCGGACCGGGGCACGAACCCGTGTCCCCTGCATCGGCAGGCGGACTCTCAACCACTGCACCACCAGGGAAGCCACCCCCCTTCTGCTTTTTACATCCTATAGTCTATTCTCAAAACAGCAAGCAAAGGGATCTTTTAAAATTCAAATAAGATCATGACACTTCTGCTCAATGTCCAGTGGCTTCTAATCTTCTCTCCAAGTAAAAGCCAAAGTCCTCACAATGGCTTGTAAGGAACCATGTGACCTCTCTACTTTTTCCCCCTACCTCTGTGCTCCTTCCAACCTCACTTTCTATCACCCTTCCCCTCACTTATTTCACTCCAGACTACTGGCCTGCTGTCCTCAAGTTTGGTAACCATAAGCAGACTATTTGCTCTGCCTGGCAGGAGACAGCCTCATGGCTCACTTCAATACTCCCTTCAGGATTTACTCAAATGTCACCTTCTCAAGCCACCCTATATAAAGCAACCCTCTCTATTCCACTACTCTTTAGTTCTCTTATTTTTTCCATGTCATTATCATATTTGACATAAAACATACAGTATCCCTGACTCTCCAAATTCTATAAATCTGGGAGTTAATAGAACACAGATGGATTTTATGAAAATATCTAATACCAAGCCCTGAAAAATACCTCAATATTTAGAGATTGAGAAGAGGATAAGGCCAAGAAGACTACAGAATGGGAAGTAAACCCTCACAACTAGTGTGCACCAAGAAATAACGGCATTTCAAGAGACAGCAGCCTTCTAAAGCAACTGATAGGGATCAAGTAAAATGAGAACAGAAAAATATTACTTAAATTTAGCAACATAAAGACTACTGACAAGCCTTTCTAGTGATGTAGTAAGGCTAGAACCTATACTGAAGTGAGTTCATGAGTATGTAAGAGGAAAGCAAAAAACAGGACAGTGGCTGGAAGGATATAGGGAAAAGATGAGTTTTAAAGATGAGATACTAGAGCATGTTTATAAAACTAACCTGATAGAGAATGAAAGATTAATGACGCATGAAACAAAGGGGATAACCAAAGGAATAAAATCCTTAAGAAGGTAAGGAGGGAAGCAAGATCCAGGTCATAAATGAAGGCAATGGCCCAAAGTGATGGAAGGGAAAAGGCCTTTGCCCTAGCTGAGCCCTCTGCCTGGAATGTTCTTTGTTCAAATCTTAACTTCTCAATGAGGCCTACTTTGAACCTATCACGTATGTCTCTCTTTCACTACTAGAATGTAAACTCCAAGATGGCAAAAGTTTTTGTTTTATTCATTGATATATCCCAAGAATACAGAACAGTGTTCTGGTACATAAAAGGTACCCAAATATTTGTTCAATCAGTAAATCAACACCAATTCAATTCAAAGTACTACTTAAAAAAATTTTTTTCTTTGCCATAAAGTATCAACATGTAACCACATTATTTAGACTAGCTACTGTCACATGGCAGTTTCCCTACCACTGTGCATGAAAAATGACATGACTTAGGCAGTAGAAAGCTCCTACTAAAAGTTACTTGGAAACCTAGACCTTCACACCAAAGCCCAATCCTACCTATCTGTCAAGGCCAAACTCAAGTTCTATCACCTCTAAAGCCCTTCCCAGCTTTTCCAGTGCAAGTCAATTTCTCACTCTTGAACCATAGCACACACCATGTGTAATTTCACCTGACACTTATTGTAATGCATTGCCGTTTTATTTCTAACTTAAATGTAAATTTAAACTGAGAGTTAGGGTGGTTATACTTTTTTGTAGTCCCAAAGTACGTGCCTTATAGGGACAAACATCCAAGTAGGTACTGACAGAAAAACAGAGTCAAAGAACTTTTGTCTAAGGGAAACCTATGCTTTTAGCAATAACCTGAGCACCTGAAATAAGTAGCTACAACTTAACCATCAAGAAACTGTTAAAGTGTTGTTTTAAAGGAAAAAATTCTAAAGGTAAGTAATTTTCACCTTGCTAGAGATAATATTTTAAGTCAGCAATAATTATCATCTTGTTTTAACAATTTAAGTAACATACTGATCTATGTGTTTTTTGCCTCACAAGGGCTTATTTTAAACCTCTTGTGGAAACCTATGCTTATATGGTCAGACTTACGATCAATCTTCTCCAAAAATAATAAAATAAAAACTTTATTAAACAGTGAGTATCTCACAGGATGGATGGAAAGCAAGCTATAAGTCATGACCCATCCTAAAGATCTATTAACAACCAGCAAAAAAGTACATCATACTATCAATAAAACAACCTCAACCATCACCTGAATTGGTACAAGTCTCATATGTCCCAGCCACTTAACATATACTTTACAAAAATTCACAATCATGAAAGCTAAATATTTTCCAGATATTATAGATGAGGAGACTAACATGGAATGATTAAGGAACTTAACCAAGGTTTACAGCTTCAGTGACCCAAAGATAAACCAACATTTGACCTATGACAATCTTGATTAACCTCTACAATAAATCCATCTGAATACTTAAGATTAATTTTATAACTTCATATTTAAATATTAGGATTATTAGCTGTAAAACATCTCCCCCTAAAGTTCTGAGTTAAGATCTAGAAAAAGAGCATCTTCAGACCCACCAGCAACACTTCATTCTTAGCTATGGGATCTTCTGACACAGAGAAATGCTGGCAATTTTGGCCCTCTTAATTAGTATAGCACAGATACATGATCTACTAAAATAGTAATAGTAACTGTGAATTACTTGGTGCCTACTAAGTGAATGGCACTATTCTATAGGAAACTTTACTCCAAGGCCATAATCTATACAGTCCTCCCAATCTTGTATGATAGCCATCCGTGTGCTCAAGGTTTAGCAGATTGTTTAAAGGGACATTTCAGATGTAAAAGGACTTCTAGATGTCTACCTCCTTTCAGGTATTTATTATTTATTTATTTATTTTTATTTATTAATTTTTTTGGCCATGCCGCATGGCTTGCAGGATTAGTTCCCCGACCAGAGATCGAACCCGGGCCCTTGGCAGTGAGAGTGCCAAGTCTTAACCACTGGACTGCCAGGGAATTCCCAGGGATTTATTATTTAATTATAGTCATTATAGATATACACACATTCAAATATATATGGAAAAAAGAAAGAGAACATAAACCTTTTCTTGCTTACCTTTCTTTATTCTTTCCTTACCACCCACAACTTGCTCTTCTTGTGGCATCTGAGATAATTTCTGTCTGAACAGATTTTCTAGAGCTTGTGCCATAAGAACGATGTCATCTCCAGGCTAGAAAATATATAAAATGTAACATAAGTTTACACAGTATGGTCACTGTATCAAATTTCTATAATTCAGGCTACCTTAGTGAAGGCAGTGCCATAGTACTCTTAGACAGTATTTACTAAACAGTATTTATCACTTCTAAATTAAGTATAGCAGCTCACTTTTAAAATTCTAACATCCTACCCCTATAACTTCTAAAAAGGACTGAGGATGCCATTCGGAGCACTAAGGGTTAAAATCCAACCAATCCTACTAATACAAAAAGGTATTAGAAATTAGAATTTCTACCTTACAAATAGGATAAAGTAAAACTTGTTCATGGCTGTGAAAAGCACCTCATGGTTTGACTTGATGTGATTCAATTTTCAATTAACTAAGCAATAAAGTGACACTGTAGAGCTAAGTTTTTAAATCTTAACTATCTGCTTAGAAGTCTTTATCTTGCTTTACTTGACTACTGAGAAAAAACTAAATTACAAAGCAAAGCCTAAAGCAGACACCTATTTCTAAGATAGGTAGTTCAGGAAAATTACTGAATTTTGTTTTAAAATATTAAATGTAAGAGGACTCTTTACAATTATTAAATTAAAATGAATTTGCCAATGGTACTTTCAGAATACCATTAGCTCTGATTTTTAAAAAATTCATAGTAGCTAATAATCTTAAATCTATTATACATAAGGTGGCACTGATGATCACCTTGGAAACTAGACCAACATTTCTATTACATTTCAGTGTCACTAGTGATTTTGAATAAATGGAAAATAAGTTTTAAAAATTTTAGATAGCATAGAACAGCTTGAAAAGGATGCAGTACTTAGGGAAACAGGAATCCTATATGGAGGAAAATTGAATACACAAATCCAATTTTATGGATGAAGACAAAAGTGAAGATTAAGTTCAAAATGTCCACATATATTATCATACAGTCTAACACATTAACACAAATGCAAAACTACTACTGAGATATAACACAATGTGTCTGATCTTTAAGTTAACTTGTATGAAGTTTAGAAGTATGTAATTTGGCCTTCCCTGATGGTGCAGTGGTTAAGAATCCGCCTGCCAATGCAGGGGACACGGGTTCGAACCCTGGTCTGGGAAGATCTCTCATGCCACAGAGCAACCTAAGCCCATGCGCCACAACTACTGAGCCTGCGCTCTAGAGCCCGTGCTCCGCAACAAGAGAAGCCACGGCAATGAGAAGCCCGCGCGCCCTGCTCACCGCAACTAGAGAAAGCCCACGTCCAGCAACAAAGACCCAACTCAGCCAAAAAGAAAGAAATAAATAAATTTATTGAAAGAAAAAATAAGTATGTCATTTGTTTGGCTTCTTAGATTATAACTAGAGATCCATGCCATAAAAATTTAACCAAGATTAGTGTATAATAAGATTTATCATTCATATTTTAACTAAAAAAGCAGAAGTGTAGTAGAGAACATTTTGAGATAATTTATTCA
Source organism: Phocoena phocoena (assembly GCF_963924675.1). Taxonomy (NCBI): domain Eukaryota; kingdom Metazoa; phylum Chordata; class Mammalia; order Artiodactyla; family Phocoenidae; genus Phocoena; species Phocoena phocoena. Next base: position 81,237,079 of record NC_089219.1, on the reverse strand, counting down.
CAGAAACCAGCAATCATTAGTATTTTATTTTTTAAAACATAATAAGCCATTATAGCTATTCAGACAAAAATATAGCAAAAAATATGGCAAAATGAAATATTGATACATGAAAATTAGGAAATAAAGTAAAAAACATTATCTTTAAAAATATGGAATGTACCCCAAATCAAGACTTGAAATTTGAAATCAGCACACTTATTTATACATATCTCTTTGCTCTGTATGTAAGAGAAAAGAATTAGCAAGTATAGCATAAGGCTTACAGACCTTGTTGTATAAATAACAATTTGAAAACATTGTATTGAAGTCTTCTATACATTCCGAAGCTTTCACATAATATTTATGTTCCAAGCGTTTCCGGATTGTATTTAAATCCATTGGGTTTTTTATTATGGTATAATAATCCTATGGTGTAAGAAGAAATTCTAAATGTTAGTAGTAAGAATGAATTCACTACAATTGGTACACAAAGAAATTTAAGAAGCTATACACCTGTAACTAGAGAGAGCACTGATTAAAAGCGATAATATAGAAACCAAAACCTTTTGCGATGAGAAACAAAGTTGATTACCATGGCATTTTTCTTCAGAGAGAAGGAAAAAAAAAGCCAATAAAGAAAGAATAACGAAATAATATAAGAGTAGAACCATCCTGGAAAATAACAAGGGCATGAAGAAAAAGAAACTAGAATTTATGGAGTCTGATAAATCCAGAGTGCAATCCCAGCTCTACAGTTTACTAGTTATATTACAAATTACTTAACCATTCTGTTATCAGATGGCTAAAATTCTTAATATAAGACCTAAAGTTGAATTCTGTATGTGAAACACGTAAGTCTGTCAGGACGTGTCAAGAGTGACTTCTTGGAGAAGGGAACACTTATGACAACCTTACACCAAAAGGTCAAGGGACATATGCTATAAACAAGAAAGCATATGTTGATACTTAAAATTTACCACAACTTGCTAAAAGAGAATTTCAATGCTCAGAAAAATGAGTTTTTTGTTTTAGGAAAAAATACTCGTTGGGATATTCTTTAGTGGTGCTGAATAATTTATTTATTAAGTTAAATATATTTCATAATATTTCTATCAGAGGATATTTATAGGGTTTTACTTGTTTTAAACTAACATAATTATAAGATACACTCACAGGCAACTTTAGTTTGACAGCATCCACAGGCCGCTGAAAAGGCCAGGAAAAACTATGCTTCCACAAAGCCTTCAGGACAACTTTTTGTAGATACTGCAGTTGATTCGTCAATCGCCCATTTTTCTTAGTATTTATATACGCTGGTGGTGGAGGGTTAACAATAGCTGTTTGTCGACTTGGCAGAGACATTCTCAACTGCTTCAAGTCCTTATATTCTAATGTTGTCTATAGGTATATGCCCTAAAAAACAAACAAAAAAAGAAACCAGAAAACAAACAACAAAAAAACTGAGTTATTTTCAAAGCACCTTTAAAATGGTTTTTATAGGAACAGAAAAGTTTTCTTCAAGAGTAGCAGATTTCATATTTTAAAGCATATCATGACTAAGGCAGCAAAAAAAAAAAAAAAGAAAAAAGAAAAGCCAAATGATAAATTTATTTGTAAACAAATACGAACCTTTTTCTATGTAAGTACTAAAAGTTGTTTCATTATGTATGCCTCCATTTTGGATGATTTAAGTTATTCCAATCTTTTACAGTAATTTCTTTCTGTCTTTCTTAGATACAAATTGAGGTCTCAGCAGGAAAAGTCTATAAATTCTTGGTAAAAATGAAATAACAGGGAATGTTAAAGAGATGGTTAAAGAATAACTATCTGAGTACATAGTTATTCTACAATTATTAATCAGTGAAGGGAGAAAGGCAAAGGAATTTTTCTGGCTAATGTAAATAATGTGATTTAAAAGCGAATTATTAGGAAGAAAAATGACAAGTGTTAATATGCTACTCTTTAGTGAATATTTCTATACCTAAAATAAAATACTTTAAAGCTTCACGAGTATTTCAGAAAGATGGTATCTAACATTCCTAGGCAACATTATTACTTTAAGGATAACAGAGCAAAGGTACTACCAAGTGTATCAGCAAAGTATGACTATTAAATAAATTGTCCATTTTTCAGTGTTAACATTTAGCCAATTTACCTTTTTTTTCATTAAAGCAGTGTTAGTTTTCAGCTCCTGCTGCATATTAATCACTTGTGGATCCTTCGTTTAAAATTGTGGCAAACTACATACAGCATAAAATTTACTATCTTAACTATTTTAAGTGTACAGTTCAGCAGTGTTAAGTATATTCATATTTTTGAGCAACTAACCTCCCAAACTTGTTCATCGCACAAAACCAGAACTCTATACTATACCTATTAAACAACTCCTCATTCTCCCGTCTCCCCAGCCCCTGGCAACCACCAATCCATTTTCTGTTTCTATGAATGTGACTACTCCAGGAATCTCACATAAGTAGAATCATACTGTATTTGTCTTTTTGTGACTGGCTTATCTATTTTAGCACAATGTCCTCAAGGTTCATCCATATTGTAGCATATGTAAGAATTTCCTTCATTTTAAGGTTTAATAATATTCCATTATACGTATACACATTCTGTCTCCCCATTCATTCATTGACAGACATTTGAGTAGCTTCCACCTCTTGGATATTGTGAATGGTGCTGCTATAAAAACATGGATGTAGGGGCTTCCCTGGTGGCGCAGTGGTTGAGAATCTGCCTGCTAATGCAGGGGACACGGGTTTGAGCCCTGGTCTGGGAGGATCCCACATGCTGCGGAGCAACTGGGCCCGTGAGCCACAACTACTGAGTCTGCGCGTCTGGAGCCTGTGCTCCACAATAAGAGAGGCTGCGATAGTGAAAGGCCCGCACACCGCGATGAAGAGTGGCCCCCGCTTGCCACAACTAGAGAAAGCCCTCGCACAGAAACGAAGACCCAACACAGCAAAAGTAAATAAATAAATGTAAAAAAAAAAAAACCATGGATGGATAAATATCTCTTCAAGACCCTGCTTTTAATACTTAGAGATATATCCCCAGGGTGCAGAAGTGGAACTGCTAGATCATATGGTAATTTTATTTTTAATTTTTGAGGAATCCCATACTGTTTTCCACAGCAGCAACACTGTTTTACATTCCCACCATCTACAGGGTTCCAGTTTCTCCACATCCTCACACCACCTGTTACTTTGTTTGTTTAATAGTAGCCAATGTAATGGGTGTGAGGTGTTGTGGATCATTTAAAAAATATCAATGCCCTTCTGAGATGGCCCATCTCCCAAGGTCCTCTTGCCTTTTGAGACGGACCACACTCTGTCTATGGAATGTGTATCTCTCTAAATAAATCCACTTCTTACCTATCAAAAAACCCCCAAAAAACAAAGAAACAAAAAAACAATGCCTAGGTCTAAACCTCTGGAGATACAGCTTGAGAATCAGTTTTGTTTCTTTTTTAAGTTCCCTGGACATCCTGATATGCAGTCAGGTTTCAAACCACTACATTAAAATGAATTAACTTGGAGATGACTTATAATTTTATCTCATCATTTCACTTTTCTCCTCATCTTATACAAATATGAACTAGAACTCAATAAAAAGTCATTGAGAAAAAAAAATTCATTGAGGGGGCTTCCCTGGTGGTGCAGTGGTTAAGAATCCGCCTGCAAATCCAGGGGACACGGGTTCAAGCCCTGGTCCAGGAAGATCCCACACTGCAACGAAGAGTAGCCTCCACTTAACACAACTAGAGAAAGCCCGCGCACAGCAATTAAGACCCAACACAGCCAAAATAAACAAATAAACAGATAAATAAATAAAATTTTAAAAGTCACTGAGAAGAAAGAAGGTGCTATTCTAGTGTTGCAACTGCAACTGGCTCTTATCCTGGCTTTGCAATTATTTAAAGCTAGCCTACCTTTTGAATATCCCAATCACTACACCCTCCCTTCTCCACAGAGATAACCACTACGATGACTTCTATCTCCATACATTAAATTGTGACTGTTTCTGAACTTTTACATAAATATAGTATTATTTACTATGTATTATACTGTGCCTAGCTTTCTTTCACCAATATTTTTTTGAGATTTATCTATGTTTTTGCCTATGTTGTTTGTTCACTTTCACTTTCATTACTGTATTCTATTCTGTATACTGTAAAATTATACTGTAATCTATTGTAAAATTATACCAAAATTTATCCATTCCTGTTGAGACTTTTGGGTTGTTTCCAGTTTTTGACTATGACAAATAATACTATGAAATACTTTAGTGTGTACGTACATGCATTATGCTGGGTATAAACCCAGAAGTAAAATTGTTGGGACATAGGTTATGCATATGTTCAGCTTTAATAGACACCACCAGTTTTCCAAAATGTACCAACTTATATACACAACAGCAGTCTAAGAATTCCAGTTATTCCATATCCTTGTCAATATTTGGTAATTATCAGCTTCTTCCATTTTAGCTATTCTGGTGGGCGTACGATGGGATCTCATTGTGATTTTATTTTGTATTTCTCTGATGAGTCCTCCTCCAAAATAAATCTCAAATTCTCACTACTTCCACCACTATGACCCTAGCCCCAGTCATTATCACCTCTAACAAAGACTAATGCCATCGCCTCCAAACTGATCTGAAACCTCCCAAGGTCTGGTTCATTGTTCTGTTCCTTCCACCTCCACTCCTCCTCTCCCAGCTCAATCACTTCACACCAGCCACCCTCTTCTTTGAGTTCTTTGCATCAAGCCAGTTCTGGTCTCTGGGCCTTTACACTCTGCTTGAAATGCTCTTATTTCAGACTGATTCAAAATCATCAGCTCCTGAGGGAGACTTTTTCTTCACAACCTCATTTTAAATAGGCATACTTACCCCTCCTCCCCAATTCCAATCCATCAGCCATTTCTCTGCTTCACCAACATATTTTTGCCTACTTGCTTACTGTCTGTCTCCCAACCCACCCTCCCACCAACTCCCAGAATGTAAACTCTATGCTGGCCATGGACCTTGTTTGTATTGATCCAATGCATAGGACAGAGCCTACATATGCTGAATTTAAGTGTTCAGGTTCAATTTTATGTTAGAAATAAAGCAGATGTGACTTGTTTATACAGGGAGAAGTAGGGAGAGAAATCAAGGATGATTTACTCTTAAGTTAGTTCCTACTGCTCAGGAATCCGCCTTCAAAATATATATATATGAATGAATGAATATACATCAATTATAAAATGCTTTTTCCAAACCTGTTCCACTCCTCAAAACCTCAGGCCCACTATACCCATTTGCAGAGGATCTCATCTTAGTTTACATGAGAAACTTTTAAAAATTAATTTCTTAGCTTCTCTTATTTCCTACTCTATTACCTCTTATTTAATAAGTGCCTCACCTCTTTTCCATAAGGACCTTCTTTCCCTTTTTCCAGAAACCTATTATTTCATTAATAATTCCTTTATCTCCATTATTGTATGTTTCTTTTTTATTAGGTTTATGAAGCCTTTCCTCTATTTAAAGATTATGCAACACATAGTTCTGTTTCCTGCTTTGTCTTAAGGCTTCATTTTCTATATTTGTTTACATTATTAGCTTCTGCTGATATCTCTGCCTACAGACATGTTCTAATCAGAGTCTTAAAATTTTTTTTCTTAAAAACACCTTTCCATACGAAAATCTGCACGCAGACGTTTATAGCAGCTTTGTTCCTAATTGCCAAAACCTGGAAGCAACAAAGATGTTCTTCAGTAGGAGAATGGATAAACTGTGACGCAATAGCCAGACAATGGAATATTACTTAGTGCTACAAAGAAATGATTTATACAGCCACAAAAACACATAAAGGAATACTAAATGCATAATAAGTGAAAGAAGCTAATCTGAAAAGGCTACATACTGTATGATTCCAACTATATGACATTCTGGAAGAGTCAAAACTATGGAGACAGTAAAAAGATCAGTGGTTGCCAGGAGCTGGGAGAAAAGATGGAGCACGAGGATTTTTAGGGCAGTGAAAATACTGCCATTATACATTTGCCCAAACCCTTAGGAAGTACAACACCAAGAGTGAACCCTAATGCAAACAACAGACTAAGTGATAAAGCTGTGTCATTGTAGGTTCATCTGTTGTAACGAATGTACCCTTCTGTTGGGGGATGCTGGTAACAAGGGAGATTATGCATGTTTTGGGGCAGGAGATATACAGGAAATCTCTGTACCTTTCAATTTTGCTGTAAACCTAAAACTGCTCTTAAAACAAACAAACAAACAAACAAACAAAACTTGGGTGCAAAAAATCTTGTAAAGGTCAAATACATCCATCTGATTTCTCCAACTCTCTTCTGAAACTGCTCTACCAAAGACCACTAATACCTTGAAATACTCCAAATCCCTCACTGGTGTTCCTAAGTTATCTTCCCAGACTCCTCTGTAGTATTTGAAATGGTTAGCAACACTTTTAAATTGTTTTCCTCTGCATCCCATACATCCTTAGCTACTCATACCACTTCATCATATGACCGTTATATTTCAACCACACTAGTCCACATTTTCTTGCTTCTGGTACTTTGATCAGATATCTGCACCAAATTAGTCAAATCCAATACTGAAGTTTTTGTAGTATTTAGGAAAATAATACTAACTAGAAAGAACTTAAAATAGCATATATTGGGTTAAAAGCCTATATATATATATATATATATATCCTGATAAGACAAAATACAATCTATATAGCATCTATAAAGGCTTTTTGCCAAAAATGTGTAACAAGCTTCTAGATTTAACTTTTCTGTAACAGAAAATTCAAGGGCTACAGCTGCATTGTCCAATGTGACAGCCTCTAGCCACATGTAATTCTGTTTATTTATTTATTTTGGCCAAACCACACAGCATGTGGGATCTCACTTCTATGACCAGGGATCGAACCCACACCCCCTGCACTGGAAGCATGGAGTCTTAACCACTGGACTGCCAGGGGAAGTCCCCAGCCACATGTAACTCTAAATTTAAATTAACCAAAATTACCTAAGTTAAAAACTCTGCAGCATTTTAAGTGCTTAATGGCCACATATGCCTACTGGCTACTGTACGGCACAGTGCAGCTATAGACCACTGCCATCATTGCAGAAAAGTTTTTTGACGTGCTAGAACAAATGAAACGAAAATCATAAGGAAAGAGACAAATGTAGAATATAGAATATTTTATAAGACAAATGGCCCATCTTTTATAAAAAGCAAGATTGTTAAAGAAAATGAGGAACTGCTCTGAATTAAGACATAATAACTGGGGACTTCCCTGGTGGTCCAGTGGTTAAGAATCCGCCTTCCAATGCACGGGACGCGGGTTCGACAGCTGGTCGGGGGACTGAGATCCCACATGTCACGGGGCAACTAAGCCCACACGCTCTAGTGTCCGTGCCCTCTGGAGCCCACATGCCACAACTAGAGAGAAGCCTGCACGCCGCAATGAACAGACCACTCGCCACTACAAAAGATCCCGCATGCCGCAGCTAAGATCCTGTGTGCCGCAACTAAGACCCGATGCAGCTAAATAAATAAATATTAAAAAAAAAGACATAACAACTGAACTCAACTTACCATCCTATATCAAATCTTGGTTTGAGATCAACTATTAAAGACATTTTTGGGGACAACTAGGGAAATTGAGGGAATTTTGATAGGTGTGAGAACGGTAGGGTAATTATGTAAGGAAAAAAAAGTTGAAATACATGCTCAAAAAATTTGGTGTGAATAGCCACATCTGTGAAATATGTTTAAATGGTTTTGGGGAAAAACCTATATAAACAAGCAAACATGGCAAAATGTTGACAATTGTTGGTAGTTATACAGGTGTCCTTTGTACTACTTTATCCATTATTCTACATGTCAGAAATTTTTAATAATAAACTTAAAGTGCACTGCGATTGAAGGTAGCAGATGGACTGACCATGGACAAGAGCTCTGATAATTATCATTGGGCAAAAGAATAGCTAATATTTGGTAATCTGATGATGATCTCAGAAGTGCTCTGCATTAGCTACAGGCCCTGGTTTCTTTGAGGTGAAATTCTGTCCAGCAATAGAGCGCTAGGAATTATCCCCTTTATAAAATATTCTTTGTAATTATCCCAGTCTTACTGTTCAAATTATTTTAATCTTTTCTTTCTTATTTAAAATTTTTTAAAAAGGAGCTATGTGGCTTTAAAAGATATTTGGCAAATTTCTGTTAGATAGCTGCCAATTTCACTATTTTATTTTACATTCTCTAAAGACTTTTATTATTTTTAGCTTTTACTCTTAATTATTAATTAAGAATAAACAAAAAATGCCAGCATCATGGTCCAGCAACATACCCTCTAAAAGATCCACCTTAATTGACATAATGGTAGGTCACAAGTAGTAAGGTGTTAGAAGTAATTTGTCATTTAAATAGATTGGTTACTTCAAGATTTTCTCTAAAATTACCTCACTCCAACATACTGAACTACTGGGAACTATGCATAATCCGTGGCCTATACTGCTTATGTGAAAATCCACTGTTGTTTCTAATGGTTATGATGAGCTGTCATTTTATTGTTATTTCTGCTTTCAAAACATTTTTTACCCATGGATATATTTCTAAAAAGAAAGATAGCATGGGCAGATGAAATCTAATGTCACTAAGAATTGAATGTTATGTAACAACCACCAGTTACAACTGCTCAAAAACAATGTATCATAAATGATTATTAAAAGTTCTGAAAAAAAAAAAAAAGTTCTGGTTTAGGGACTCCCCTGGTGGCACAGTGGTTAAGAATCCACCTGCCAATGCAGGGGACACAGGATTGAGCCCTGGTCCGGAAAGATCCCACATGCTGCGGAGCAGCTAAGCCTGTGCGCCACAGCTACTGAGCCTGTGCTCTGGAGCCGGTGAGCCACAACTACTGAAGCCCACATGCCTAGAGCCGGTGCTCCGCAACAAGAGAAGCCACTGCGATAAGAAGCCCACACACTGCAACGAAGACCCAACGTGGCCAAAAATAAATTAATTACTTAATTAAAATTCTGGTTTACTTTGATAAATATAATCACATAATAATGTAGCATCACCTTGTCAATTATTCTACGGTTCCATGGGCAAGTTGCCTGAAAATCAGATCCCTTTTGTCCACACAATAGCTCATTATAAAATAATCTTGGGAATTCTGGAGAAATTCTTAAAGATAATATATCATTTATGGATTTCAAAAAATAAACAAGTTTATTTGAATTTTAACATCTACATGGTTTGAATGGTATACAACAAAGTTTCCTTTCCCATTCTTGTCCCCCAGCCAACCAGATCCCCCTCCTTACTCTTAGCAATTTCTTGAGTATCCTTTTAGAAACTGGTTCTTTACACTTAATTCATCTTAGAAAATGTCCCAGAGCAGCCCCCTCCCTCCTTAATGCCTGCGTAGTATGTAATCTTATGGATGTGGACATATGGATATTATAAGCAATGTTGCAATGAATATCTACTCATTAATAAGTAAATATATTGTTGCATATGTATGCCAAAACCTATTGGATATATTTCTTCCTTTCTTCCTTTTCTTCTTTTGGCCTGGCCTACTGGATTTATTTCTATTGGCAATTTCTGGGCCAATGCATTTAAATTTTGCTAGATGTTTAATTGTTCTCTATAGGTTATTCCAACTTATAGAGTGAAATTTTAAACTTCTAAGAAAAAGAGAGCCTTTGGGATTGTTGTGAATGTTTCCGTCATCCCTGACAAATACATATAGGCCAAAGATTTCCTGAAATGCACACACAAGCTAAAAAATGTTTCCAAAATGTTACAAGAAACATATAAGTTATTTTGCTGTGTGGTGGCACTTCTGGTTGGGTTCATAGATCTTACACATGCAGGGAAGCAGTACAGCATAAAAAGCTTGGATTCTTTAAGAGTTCTCATCACAAGAAAAAATTTTTTTTTCTATTGCTTTAATTTTATACCTATATGAGATGATGGACATTTACTAAATGTATTGTGATAATCACTTCATGATATATGTAAATCAAATCATTATGCTGTACACCTTAAACGTATACAGTTCTGTAAGTCAATTATATCTCAATAAAACTGGAAGAAAAAAGAGAACAATTAAAATAAACCCACTGTCTAAGAATCTATTGGTCTCGTCTGATTTTCTAATTTAGTTTGGTTTCGTATACTTAACATTTCCTGAAAGTTACCTTTTTTTCCCTGTTTTAAATTATTTTTTCTTAAAAGCCTCTGGTGTTATATCTCTCAAAGCATTCTCTTTTTTTCTATTTGGGTTTTGTGTATTTATTAGGTTTGTAAAAGTCTGCTTATTAGTTTCTTTTCAAATACTCCTATCTCCTGTATATCCTGAATAAAAGTGGTGATAGTGAGGTGGAAAAAAAAGTTTGGATTCTGAATATCAGATCCCTCTAGGGCTCAGAAAGATCAAAAGCAATCTGCCCTGTGATGAGCTCAAATACTGACTACAAATCCTGCACCATCAAATTAGCCATCTCCAGTTCAAGAGAGAAAATGGTTTCTTTGAAATAAAATCAGGCTTTATTTAAGGTCAAACAGGTAATTTGTAGAAAATGTATATTCTTCACAATGGTTCAATCTTCTCATCTGCTCCTCCCTCAATCTTCTTGTCCGAACTCTTTTCCCAGATACTCTAGATAACACCCCTGCTGAAGGTCCTTGCTCTCTTCTGCCTGTATCTTCAATACTTCTATACTAGCTTACCCTCCATATAAACTTTCTCAAGTCTCCTTAAAAATTCCTCTCTTGATCCTATTCTATCCTTGTAGTCTCAATCTTCTCTCTTCTGTATCTCACACCAGAGCATCCTAAAAAATGACACTGTCTTTACTCCCCACATCACACATGCCTTTTTCCTGCCATTCCTCTAAAACTCCCCTTACACTAAGGTTAATACTTACGATATTTACTTGTTAAATCCAATGGATTCTTTTTGAATCTTATACCTTACTTGACCTCTCAGCTATATCTGTCACTAGACTATTGTGACTCTCTTGAAACTCTTTTCTGGTTTCCAGGATACCACTTTCCCCAGATTCTGTTTGTTCACTTACTAAATATTTACAAAGCACCTACAATGGTGGCAAGAACTGAGCTAGGAATTGGGGGATACAATAATCTCTTTACAGAGACTTATAAAATAGGCAATTCCAACAGCATACATATAATTATAGCTGTGACAGAGGTTAAGAGGGTGCTAAGGGAACAAATAGGTGGGTCAGATTAGAATTCCAGAGGAATCCATAATCTCATCTTCTGCTAACCCATTAATATTCTCCACAGTTTTTCCTTTGTCTTCTTTACTACTTTTCTGCAGATCTCAGCCACTCCAAGGCATCAAATACCTCTAAACAACTGACTCTTGAATATAAATTTACATATTCTGAATACTTATGGTGTTCCTAATTTCCATCTCCCAAACCACTCCTTTTGTTCAATCACTTGCTATCTCCCACCTGAATTCATGCAATGGTGATGCTGTGATTTTTGTTCAGCAACTTAAGATCATACTGCTCAACCTATAGCCCTTCATGACATACCAATAAACAAACCCTCTTATGGCCCCTTGCCTATCTCACTAGACTCATCTCTTCCTACTCTCCCAACACGGTGCCAGCCATGTTCAAAAATCTGCCAGTTTTCCACTGTCCCACCTACTCTTGTGTTCTCACGTCTATGCTTTTGGGAAATTTCCCCTCCTCACCAGAGCTCCCCTCACTCTTTAGACAAACTTCTATTTCATCTCAAGACCCAGCTCAGTTATTGCCTACCCAGAACCCTCCCTTGCTCCCTTCCAACCACCCGGGCCCTTCCCACAGGTCCCAAAGCACCCTGTACATACCTCATTTTAATTCTTAACACAATTCAGCGCCTTGAGGCCTACCCTAACTCCAGATTCCGCAACACCCAACAGAGGGTTTAATATGTTCCAAGGGCTTAATGTTAGTTGAACAAATAAATGAATCAAGGATGGGAAATTTCCTGTCCCAAATGATCACGCCCAGGATAAACACAACAAAAAAAGTCAGCTACAGCTAAAGCTCCGTGCTCTCCTTCATTCCCGAAACTACAGTACAAGCAGCGATCCATCAATCCAAGACCTAAGAGAACTACAACGGCCATGAGTGTTTTTCAAATGGGGAGGTGGTTGGGCCGCCATTCCTTGGACCAACCTTCCTCTTCTCACCCCTTCCTTGGAAAAAAAAAAATCACCACCACCACCACCAAGCGTAAGAGAAAAGCCAAAAAAATTTTAGAGGGTCCACTGGGGCAATGAGCTTGCAGCTGGTAAGGCCAAAGAAAAGCAACCGACAGCTCACCTGGGCTAAAGGCACACGCCGAGATGGCCTCTCTAACGGCCTCTGCTGTCGCACAATGTTGATGGGGGAGGGGAGGAGAGGAAAAAACGGTTATTCCCCACCCAGGGTGACAGCGAGGGCTCGGATCCCAGAGTAGTGCTTCCCGCAAGGGGCTCCCTTACCCCTTGTGGAAAGGACCTTCTCTGACTGTCTCCTTCAGCTTTCACGAGATGAAGCGCTGCAGGGAAGCACCTTTCCACCATCCGTCGCCGCCAACTCTCGCCCCAATGGCGGCCGCTAGGGGGCAGCAACTGGCGCCTTTATTGGCGATCCTCTGGGGGCAACCCGCCCATTGGCTGGAGTGTGTCACGTGGCCCGGCCTGGAGTTCGACTGCCTGAAAGGTGCTTGAGGTCTGAGCTCTGCGGCCCCAGGCTTGAGCGTGGATTGCAGATGGTTCACTCACCACGTGCACGTTTGCTGTGTGCTTTCTGAATGCCAGGCCCCGTACAGGGAGCTGAGGATTTAGGAGTAGGAGCGCCGCCCTGAAGGCTTTTACCGTCAAAACAAGTCAGTGGATTAGCCCCCATGTCGTTTAGGGGATTCGTGAGTTTTGCCTTGCGGTGTTGTCATGTTTTTCATACTTTCCTCCCACCCTCCCTAAAGCTCCGTTCTCTTGAACGTAGTGAGTACTCAGCATGTGGTAGCAGCTGAGGTTGGAGCCAACATGGTTCATTGGGTTTAAAATAGCACTTAAGATCTGTTTCACAACAGCTGAGTAAGGAGACTGAGTTTGGATTTTGAGAGTCTTGACCACTACCTCATCATTATTTGTGGATGTGAATTAGAAAAACGTATTCAGCACAGTAGTTGTCTTTTGGACCCAACTGCAAACAATGTTTCTAAATTCGTTAATATTCATGCCTAGATGGAAGGGTGGAAGAGGGAGGGGAGGACAAAAACAGATGACAAACTGCTTGAGAAACCCGTCAAAAACCAATCAACCTCCAGTTTCCTGAAGCGCAAATCTGAGGGTCATTAACAGCTTGGCATGGCTTGATTCAGTCGCTTTTATGTGATAGAAAAGGTCCTCAGGAGTAAGTGTTCACAAGAAAGCCCCACACTACTAGAGGTCAACATAAATAACTAGCTGCAGGCATTTTTACACTAGAGAGACTCTTCTTACTCAAAAAGCTGAAAATGCTTTTCTTTAGTGAAAGAAAGGACTAAAGGTCTTTGTTTCCAAGTAACCCAATGGCCAAGAATTGTGTGGAAGAGTTAATACCATAGTGTTTACTTTATTTAGATTTAATATTTGTGTTCTTGTGTTTGTTGTATAAAATCTCATTATGCAGGGAAAAGGTAAGGCTTAGGGTGTAACCTAGGTACACACCTCTGGTGTGACCATCACACCATGAAAGAGCTAAGGGTTAGAGGGGTGGGATAGGGAGGGTGGGAGGGAGATGCAAGAGGGAGGAGATATGGGGTATATGTATATGTATACCTGATTCAGTTTGTTATAAAGCAGAAAACTAGCACACCATTGTAAAGCAGTTATACTCCAATAAAGATGTTTAAAAAAAAAAAAAGAGCCAAGGGAGGTCAAAGGAAATAAAACCCAGGAATGACAGTGCAAATCTTGCTCACTGTCAACTTTTTGGCTCTCCTCCTGAGAACCAGTGGAAGGGATAAAGGCACACTCCACCGAGAAGCCTGAGTAATCTTTTTAAAAAAGCTAAATCTCATCATGTTAACACTCTTAAAACCATTCAATTATTTTCCATTATTTTAAAGATAAAGATCAAAACTCTTAGGATGAACTACAGGGTCTTATGTGATTTATCTATCTTCAGCGGCAACCACCCCTCCAGCAATACTCCCATCTCCAGCCACTTACCTTTCAGCTCTTCCCAGTACCCTGTTTCCTCTCTCTCTCTGCTTCTGTACTGGGCTCTTCTCTCTTCTTCTTCCATCCCACACTCAGGTGTCAACCTAAAGTCATTTCCTCAAGGAGGCCTCCACTAGATTAGGTCTTCCTGTTACACTCATTACACTCTCATTACAACTTAATTACATAGCACTTATTACTAAATTGTACTTATATAGCCGGGGTTATATTTCATGTCTTATTTTCCCCACTAGGCAGTAAGCACCATGAGTGCAAGGTATCAAAAGCCTCTAAAGTGTATTATCATTGAGTATATTATCCTTTGATCCTGCTGGGTTTTAAGAACTGTGACAAAATCACATTTGAATTAAGGGTGGGGATAGGTGGGGAAAGGAAGTGTGACAAAACCAGATTTGAGTTTTCGAAAAACTTAAAATCGTTGCAAAATTGAAAAGATATGGAGAATGGATTTATTTGGGAGTAGACTCCCCAGGATTTGGTGTTAGATGGGATGTAAAGATGACTTGGGGTTTCTGGCTTGAAGAAGGCACCATTTACGGGGAAGGGGATTGTAGGAGGGGAAAGCAAGTTTGATGGAGCGGGGAGAGCATTAGTTCAGTTTTTTTTGGGGGGGCAGTTTATTTTTCCTTCTGTTCTGTTCTTAGTGGCATTTCTATCATTTAGCAGATTTACTTTCAAGAGTTCTCCTTAACTTTATCTTCCCATTCATTCTACTGATTTTTATTAATTTTATTTTTTTAATACAGCAGGTTCTTATTAGTTATCTATTTTATACAAATTAGTGTCAATCCCAATCTCCCAATTCATCACACACCCCCACCCCCCGCTTTCCCCCTTGGTGTCCATATGTTTGTTCTCTACGTCTGTGTCTCTATTTCTGCCTGGCAAACTGGTTCATCTGTACCATTTTTCTAGATTCCACATATATCTATGATATTTGTTTTTCTCTTTCTGACTTACTTCATTCTCTTTGACAGTCTCTAGATCCATCCATGTCTCTACAAATGACCCAATTTCGTTCCTTTTTATGGCTGAGTAATATTCCATTGTATATATGTACCACATCTTCTTTATCCATTCGTCTATCGATGGGCATTTAGGTTGCTTCCGTTACCGGGCTATTGTAAATAGTGCTACAATGAACATTGGGGTGCATGTGTCTTTTTTAATTATGGTTTTCTCTGGGTATATGCCCAGTAGTGGGATTGCTGGGTCATATGGTAATTCTATTTTTAGTTTTTTAAGGAACCTCCATACTGTTCTCCATAGTGGCTGTATCAATTTACATTCCCACCAACAGTGCAAGAGGGTTCCCTTTTCTCCACACCCTCTTGAGCATTTATTGTTTGTAGGTTTTCTGTTGATGCCCATTCTAACCAGTGTGAGGTGATACCTCATTGTAGTTTCAGTTTGCGTTTCCCTAATAATTAGTGATGTTGAGCAGCTTTTCATTTGCCTCTTGGCCATCTGTGTGTCTTCTTTGGAGAAATGTCTTTTAAGGTCTTGTGTCCATTTTTTTGATTGGGCTGTTTGTTTTTTAAATATTGAGCTGCAGGAGCTGTTTATATATTTTGGAGACTAATCCTTTGTCTGTTGATTTGTTTCCAAATATTTTCTCCCATTCTGAGGGTTATCTTTTTGTCTTGTTTATAGTTTCCTTTGCTGTGCAAAAGCTTTTAAGTTTCATTAGGTCCCATTAGTTTATTTTTGTTTTTATTTCCATTACTCTAGGAGGTGGGTCAAAAAAGGTCTTGCTGTGATTTATGTCAAAGAGTGTTCTTCCTATGTTTCCTCTAAGAGTTTTATAGTGGCCTGTCTTACATTTAGGTCTTTAATCCATTTTGAGTTTATTTTTGTGTATGGTGTTTAGGAGTGTTCTAATTTCATTCTTTTACATATAGTTGTCCAGTTTTCTCAGCACCACTTATTGAAGAGAATGTCTTTTCTCCATTGTATATCCTTGCCTCCTTTGTCATAGATTAATTGATCATAGGTGCGTGGGTTTATCTCTGGGCTTTCTATCCTGTTCCATTGATCTATATTTCTGCGTATAAAAATATACAGGTCTTTCTGTAAAAGACCATATTGTCTTTTTTTTTTTTGCTCATCACAGAGTTTATTATTAATCCATGGTGGTTTCAGTTTGCCCATTCCATACTATATTATTTCTTAATCCAATGGTTCATCTGATTTGCATATACTGTCTTCAGTTTTGTTCCTTCAAGGCTTGTTTTTTTCTACGTCTTTATTGGAGTATTAATTGCTTTACAATGGTGTGCTAGTTTCTGCCCTACAACAAAATGAATCAGCTATACACACACATACATCCCCATATCTCCTCCCTCCCACGTCTCCCTCCCACCCTCCCCATCCCACCCCTCTAGGTGGTCACAAAGTACCAAGCCATATTGTCTTGATTACTGTAGCTTTGTAGTATAGTCTGAAGTCAGGGAGTCTGATTCCTCTAGCTTCGTTTTTTTCCCTCAAGATTGCTTTGGCTATTTGGGGCCTTTTCTGTCTCCATACAAATCTTAAGATTTTTTTGTTCTAGTTCTGTAAAAAATGCCATTGGTAATTTGATAGGGGTTGCATTGAATCTGTAGATTGCTTTGGGTAGTATAGTCATTTTCATAATATTGATTCTTCCAATCCAAGAACATGGTATATCTCTCCATCTGTTTATGTCATCTTTGATTTCTTTCATCAGTGTTTTATAGTTTTCTAAGTACAGCTCTTTTACCTCCTTAGGTAGCTTTATTCCTAGGTATTTTATTCGTTTTGTTCCAATGGTGAATGGGATTGTTTCCTTAATTTCTCCTTCTCATCTTTCAGTTTTGAACATGATGAATTCAGGGTGCCTGTAAGATATCTGGGTAGAGATTTTGAATAGGGAGTTTATTATAGAGTTCAAAATACAATCTAGGCTGAAGATGGGAGAGGAATGCAAGAAGGAGGTTAGGAGGGTGAAAAAGGTTTAAAATAATTATAGAGAACAGGAGAAAAAGCTGACTGGGGACAGGTGTTAGTAAGACATATCTGAGACAGTTGAGACCCAGAAATTGGTGACTCTTCATGGAGAAGTAAGATAGTTGCTTTTATCCAACACTGAGATTTGCCAGGGATGTGTGGCACAGACATGTAGAGAAAAGTAGCTTCTAAAATATTGAAAAGAAAGTGGCTGAAGACCAGTATAGTAAAACTAGGATATCACAGGACTATTCTATGACAAATGTAAATAGTTGTAATTACATTTTTTAAGAAAAGCATCAAATGTAGTTCCATGAGATATGCATTTTAGTTAAAATCCAGATATCACATGAACATAGCTAAAAGACATTTTAAAGTTTCCATCCTTCATTCTAGCATCAGATTCAACAAGAGGAAGCCTAGCTCTCTGGTCTTCCATGGATTCACAAGTATCCCCAGAACTCAGAGTTAAAAGAATTTAAATTTACAGATGGTTTTGTATAGGAATTTGGAGGCAATAAAATACATATAGACATAGGAGTTGATTCATCACTAAAAATAAAAATATTTGTTACCTCTGTGTTGCTAAATCTAAAAGTCAGTTCTTGCTGGTTCCTTCTTCATCCTTGTTCTCAGTGTTGAAATGCTCCAATGTTCAGTCCTTGGACCTTCTCCCAATTGATACATCTGTCGGTGTATCCAGTCCCAAGGTTTATCTGCTCTTGGCTACCAAATTTACATCTTTCTAGCCTGACGTTTTACTGAACTCCAGACTCATACACCCAACTGCCTACTGGATACTTCCATGTGGAGAGTCTACAGAGCATCTTAAACGTGGTATATCCAAACCTGAGCTCTTGATATCCACCTTCGAACTCCTCCTCTCAGTCTTCCCCATCTCAGTAAATGACAACTGCAATCTTACAGTTACTCAGGCCAAAAATGTCAGTCATTCTCTCTCTCACCTCTGACAGCTAATGAAGTCCAAAAAGAGTTGATTCATCAACAAATCTTTATGGTTACATTTTCAAAACCTATCCAGAATCCAAACTATTCTGAGTCTATATAATTTTTCATCTAGTTTATTGCAACAGACTTCTAACTAATCTCCAATGCTTCTGCTTCTCCTTTTGGCCTTCTTCAGTTTAGACTCAACACAGCCATAGAATGATGTTGGTAATCAATTCACGTCACTCCACTTCTCAAAATGTTTTAATGGCTTCCCACTTCCCTCATAGTAAAAAACAAAGTCCTTGCCATGGTCTTCAATGCTCAACATTAACTGCTCTTTATCTTCCTCCTTCCTACCCCCCCACCCCACCATTAATACTTGATCTTATTGCCTGCTATTCTCTCCCATGCTCACTCCACTGCAGCCAAACTTGGTGCTCCTAGAACACTCTACCCACACTCCTGCCTCAGAGCCTTTGCTCTAGGTGTTCCCTTTGCCTGGGAGGCCTTTTCCCCAGAGAGCTGAATGGCTTACTCCCTCAAATTCTTCAGATCTTGTCAGCTTTTCAGTGATATCTTCCATAGCTAGCTTATCTAAATTAAAGCATTATATAGGTACACATACATGTATTTCTTATTTCCATCCTGCTTTACTTTTCTCCTTAATTCTAGTCACTAACATACTATATATTTGTACTTATTTATCTTATCTATTGTCTCCTTACCCTATTAGATTGTAAACACCATAAGGACAAGGAGTTTTATCAATTTTGTTCATGATGTGTCCCAAGTACCTAAAACTACCTGGCATATAGCAGACCCTTAATAATTATTTGATAATTGAATTCATTAATACATGTTTGGATCGTTCTTCTCTATCACAGAAAGAAGATATGTACCTATGACCATATAACAGGAAAAAAGACAGTTGAAATAAAGAACTAGGATAACCTGTGTTTATATATACATCATCATAGGTAAGTTTACCTGGGTAGACCTACTTAGTGAGTCATATATTAAGAATAAGTAAATTTGGGGGATGCAAAATGCTAAGAAGAATTACAAATATGATTTTGAGAGAAGACAGAAGAATAATACTTGTGATGCGTAGGTTCCTCCATAAATGTTTGAAGAAACAGAGCCAATTAGTTGACAAAACATGAAAAAAAGGTTTTGAGTCAAATAGCACATATACTAACTTCAAGGGGAGACATGACTTGTAATCCTAGTCTTGCTTTCTGCCTATTCAATTTCATGGTTTAAAATTTTGACTTCTTACTTGCCTTAGACATTAATATTTTTATTAGCAGCTTTTCAGCTCTTATATATCCATTCATTTTTTAAAAAGTGAAATTAAACCGGTTTTAAAATTATTTTGACAATAAAATGTATAACATTTACCAATAGATATAAGCTTACAATTTTCTCTAACAAATTTATTTATTTTGGAAATAGTATTAAATACAATTAAATAATGCTCCTCAGGTAGAGCTTAAAGTATAGAAGTTTCAAATTTGAATGCGAATTAACATGTATAGTAAATAATTATTTTAATATATTCATTTCAAATAAGTAAAGATTATACATAAATAATTTTGGGAGGCTGGGCAGTAGACAGGGGCTCCATCTGTGAAAAGAGAAGCCAAAAATTTTGTATAGTACTACCACAAAGCTTAAGAATTTAGTTAATCAGCCTAAGAAAATTTATTTGTAAAATTATTCCCCATTAATCCTGTATATCAAGATTTTGTAAATAGCACAATAACACTGGAAAACACTAAAAGAAAGTTAATTGCATATAGAATGGTAAAACTATATGACACAGAGAATTTCTATCCACAATAAAAAATATAAATCATGTACAGTAGAAAGTTACAGAAAATGTCTCTGTGAAACCACTATAACCTAATCTGGATGTCCTCAGAAATTCCTAGCCCTCTTGAGTCAACTGGATTTCTGTTGTTTGGGCTTGACTGCATTTTCAGTCACCTCCTGAGAAAAGGAACTGAAGAGAGGTATTGGTGAGCCCCACCCTCTAAAATAAAAATAGAGGATCAGAACTACCATATGACCCAGCAATCCCACTACTGGGCATATACCCTGAGAAAACCATAATTCAAAAAGAGTCATGTACCAAAATGTTCATTGCAGCTCTATTTACAATAGCCAGGAGATGGAAACAACCTAAGTGTCCATCATCGGATGAATGGATAAAGAAGATGTGGCACATATATACAATGGAATATTACTCAGCCATAAAAAGAAATGAAATTGAGTTATTTGTAGTGAGGTGGATGGACCTAGAGACTGTCATACAGAGTGAAGTAAGTCAGAAAGAGAAAGACAAATACCGTATGCTAACACATATATATGGAATCTAAGAAAAAAAAAATGTCATGAAGAACCTAGGGGTAAGACGGGAATAAAGACACAGACCTACTAGAGAATGGACTTGAGGATACGGGGAGGGGGAAGGGTAAGCTGTGACAAAGTGAGAGAGTGGCATGGACATATATACACTACCAAACATAAAATAGATAGCTAGTGGGAAGCAGCCGCATAGCACAGGGAGATCAGCTCGGTGCTTTGTGACCACCTAGAGGGGTGGGATAGGGAGGGTGGGAGGGAGGGAGATGCAAGAGGGAAGATATATGGGAACATATGTATATGTATAACTGATTCACTTTGTTATAAAGCAGAAACTGATACACCATTGTGAAGCAATTATACGCCAATAAAGATGTTAAAAAAAATTTCTTCCTCACAGATAAACAGGAAAATGAGAATTCTATGTCATGCTGCAATCATTATCTGGTTTTCTGGAAAATTAAAATGTCCCTTTAAATTAATAAACGGATGTTCTGCAAAAAAAAAAAAAAATAGAGGATCAAACCCCAGTATGCTTCTGATTTCGATCCGAGAAGAGAATCAGAATCCAGCAATCCTTCACCTCCACTGGGATCAGTAATCCATTAACCCTATCACATTTTCACTATCCCTTACCTACATCCTCTCTTCCCTTATTATCCAACTTTAATGCTGTGGTCAATCATGATAATCCCTTCTTGTGATCACCCTCAGCTCCTCTGTCTCCTCTTGCTTCCTCCTCATTTCATGCATGGCAAGGTCGCAACCTTTATTAAACCCTTATTAAAACTTAAATTAAATCCTTATTAAGCTTATATCTGCCCTGTGCCTTGCAGCTCCGTTTGACTAAAGGAAAATGCACAACGGTGCGGTTAAGTATTCCTTTAAATGTATGTCCATGAATGCTAATGGCCAATTGTACTGTATTTCTTAATCCATGACTTTTCTACTCACCTTATTGGTGAGAGCTTTTCTCACCATCCTATTTAAAAGAGCAACCACCATTGCCACCCCTATACTCTGTCCATTTCCGAAATTTTCTCCATAGCATATATAGCCATCTGACACATAATATAGTTGTTTGTTTGTTCAATATCTATCTCTTCCTTGAATGGAAACTCAGAGAATGGATTTTTGTCTGTTTTGCTCACTAACCTAGTAGAGTATCTGGCATATAGCAGGTGTTCAGTTAATAGTGATCTAATAATGAACAAATGATTTGTTCCTAAAGACCTCCTCTTTTTTATTATTATAGTTGATTTGCAATATTATATTAGTTTCAGGTATACAACACAGTGATTCAATATTTTTTATAGATCATACTACATTTAAAGTTATTATAAAATTTTGCCTATATTCCCTGTGCTGTACAATACATCCTTGTGTCTTATTTTATACATAGTAGTTTGTAACTTTTAATCCCCTATCTTGCCCTTCCCCCCACCTTTCTCCCCACTGGTAACCACTCGTTTGTTCTCTATACCTGTGTTTCTGTTTTGTTATATTCATTTGTTTGTTTTGTCTTTTCAGTTCCACTTATAAGTGTTTGTCTTTCTCTGTCTGACTTATTTCACTTACCATAATATCCTCCAGGTCCATCCATGTTGTTGAAAATGGCAAAATTTCATTCTTTTTTATGGCTGAGTAGTATTCCATTGTGTTTATACACCACATCTTCTTTATCCATTCATCTGTTTATGGACACTTAAGTTGCTTCCATATCTTGGCTATTGCAAATAATGCTTCTATGAATATTGGGGTGCATTTATCTTTTTGAATTAGTGTTTTCATTTTCTTTGGATGTATACCTGGGAGTAGAATTGCTAGATCGTATGGTAATTCTATTTTTAATTTTTTGAGGGACCTCCATACTGTTCTTCATAGTGGCTGCACCAATTTACATTCCCACCAACAGTATACTAGGGTTCCCTTTTCTCTACATCCTCACCAACATGTGTTACTTGTGGTCTTTTTGATGATAGGCATTCTGACAGATGTGAGATTTGTGGTTTTGATTTGCATTTCCCTGATGATTAATGATGTTGAGCATCTTTTCATGTACCTGTTTACCATCTGTATGTCTTCTTTGGAAAAATGTCTTTTCAGGTAAAGACCCACTCTTCACCAAAGGTGAGAATGTAGGGGACAAAAGAGGTAAAGGGAACAGAGAAATCCTCTTGCCAAAGTGAAAAGTAGGAGACAGTGCCCTTAACTGGCCTGAGAAGAGGCCTGAAGTTCCCTGACAAGGCTCTATATTGACTGCAGAAGAGATATTCTTGTACTGAAGAGTGGATTAGGGAGCTCCTATATATTTTCTGGGATTGCCCAGCAATTTAAACGGGCAACTAGCTTTCAAATATTGTTGAAATTGTATAAACCCTATGTATCTAAACTTCTAATAATTGGCTGAAAATTGGCAAATATATTCTCTATTGCATTGAAAAAGCAAACAAACCAAAGGAAAAATTTACACATGGAGGAATGACCTTGTCTTTTGGCTGCTTTTGACAGTCATGATCCATGTAATGGAAAAGAAGATTCCTTCAGTAATCCAATGAGTCCTTCCAATGTCTGAATTCTTTGATCAGAACTAAAATAGTGGTTCATAAGGGGGAAGAATCTCCCCTGACCAAATCAGAAAAAGAGGCATGATAGCAAAATTAGTTACAGTGTTTAAAAAAAATTCAAAGGAAAGCAAACCAATTTGTCAAAATTCTTTTATTGCTTATTCATTTGTTTCTTAGGAGGCTTTGTGTTGTTAATTTTAGTGAATTCTGACCCCTTGTTTAGGCTTAACAAATTCCAAGGATGCATTTCTATTGGAGGATTGTACATTGTAACTTGGCCATTTCTTAAATTGTTGTTGACACATAGGTAAAATTTATAATGTACATGAAGGCTCCTAAGAAACAAATAAGCAATAGGGGAATTTTATTTTGACAAGCTGGAACACAGATCATGAAAGGGGAAGAAATTCTTTTTCATTTTGCTTTGTTTTCCTTTGAATTTGTTTTACTGTACTTTTGAGGGATGATTATTAACACATAGGTAAATTTTTAAATGTTACTAGTGGTGAAAAGATTTTTGACCATATTTAACATGATAAAATTTCTTGACTAAAAAAATTTCTATATAGCTAAAACCTCAAACATATAACTTCTATGTATTTATTTACCTAGAAAGGCTGAGATTTGCAAATAAGTCAGAATCAATAATGCTTATGTTTCTTGGTCATAAGTTTCACCAGAAAATGATGTAATTCAAATTAAAAGTGGTGAGATAATGTGTTATAACATCTCTTAGGTTAATAAACAAATTGTCTCTCAAAAGCACAGTAAGGTAATGTAATATTCAGAGATACAGTTACCAATGCTACTAATCTGGAAAACATGTGCCTTTCCATTTATTTTACTTAATGCTGTTGCTGTCTCTTTTATAAAAGTAAGTCTTCAATACAATTGTTGAAGAATGAATAATTTGGGTGTTTTTTTCCACCGTAATTTATTTAACGAATACTTGAGTATAAAATCTAATTGGTATACCTACCTTTTTATGCTTTTGGATTGCATTCGAGTAACTTAGTAAGGTCAATTTCAAAAAACATCTTAGAATTCCAGATGGGAGGTTTCAATTTTTAGAGCTTTGGATCACGTCCCTGGGTTGTGCCCCTGCCAAAGTGTCTGTCCTGGGAACGTTGGAAACCTCTAACCAGGACCTTCAGGGCACTCTGCACAAAATAATGAGGTCACTAGCATGAAGGGCTCTGGGCTCTGAAGCAGTTGGAACAGGGTTCTATAACCTTTCCCAATATTAGATCCCTTCCAGGCTAAGGGTCAGGGAAAGGGAAACCGGAAATGAGATTGCCCTGCTGGGTGGATAGAAAGACAAGGGCAAGGGACCATAAGTTATGAGAGGAAAGAACTGTTCAAGAAGCTTGAGGGGGGAATTCCCTGGCAGTCCAGTGGTTAGAACTCCACCAAAAAAAAAAAAAAAAAAAAAGCTTGAGGGAGTGGGGAAAGGAGAGGGATGTGAACAGAGGAAGAAAGCTCCCTTTGAGGTCCTGGCAGTCATGCAGTTCTAAGTGAGGACCAGTCCAACTGAAACAGCTAGCAGGACCCTGTGGGGCCTTCCTGGGGACAACCTCCCCACCTCCCCACTGTGTCCCCTCCCTCTTGCTTGTAGAAAAGCTTTAGCCTCCTAGGCCTACCCTGATTTTTTTTTTTTTTTTTTTTTTTGCGGTACGCGGGCCTCTCACTGCTGTGGCCTCTCCCGTTGCGGAGCACAGGCTCCGGACGCACAGGCTCAGCGGCCATGGCTCATGGGTGCAGCCGCTCTGCGGCATGTGGGATCCTCCCGGACCGGGGCACGAACCCGCGTCCCCTGCATCAGCAGGTGGACCCTCAACCACTGCGCCACCAGGGAAGCCCCCTACCCTGATTTCTAAAGAACAAATTTAATCAGAGAAGTGAGAAAATGCAGAAACAAAGGAAAATAGTCAAACAAGACAAAATAATAATAGTTTAGCCATAAAACAAAGTCAAGGACCTTTATTTCCTCCTCAAGGGCTGTAAATAATATCCTGAACAATATCCTTGAATTGTTTTGGAGATGCTAAAACCCCTACTAGGTGGAAAAATTAACTGCTTGCTGACCACCAGCAAGTAGACCGCAGACCAGGTGGAATCAGAAAGTTGATGATTGAGATTCCGGGAACATCACCGTGTTACCTCACCATCAACCAATCAGAGAATTGTGCATAAGCTGATCACACACCCTGTGACCCTCTACCTCACACTGTCTTTAGAAATCCTTCCCTGAAACCTATCGGGGAGTTTGGGTCTTTTGAACAGTAGCTGCTCATTCTCCATGCTTGGTCCCATGTGGGGTACCTTGCAGTAAGTGCTATACTTACCTTCACCACAACCCAGTGTCAGTAGATTGGCTTTGCTGTGCATTGGGTGAGCCAAGTTTGGTTCAGTAACACAAGGGAGGTAGATAAAAAGCAGTGGACATAAAAGTCTCTTTTTAGGGAATTCAGAAACTGGGACGCAAGAGTCTCCTGTAGAAGGGCCATCTCTGCTGCTCTCCTTCTGGCCATATTCATTCATTTCCTTCCATCCATGTCTTCTGTCTCTAGTTTCTTCCTCCAGTTCACTAAGTAGACAAAACCCCTTAAATAAAGTAGCCAGTGGTATGAAATCCAGGTTTTTCACTAATGCTGGTTTTAATTTATCATGAAGTCTATGTTGAAATGCTGCAAATCTGGATTAAATTATGGGAAGCATTTCACCATTGACTTGAAATGCGTCACAGACAAAGCATTAAATTACAGGGAATCACATGGTCATAAAATTATTCCACGTTTCTCTTTCAGTCATTCTGATTATACCTCCAGGAGAATACCTCCATTTGTTGAAAGCTGTTTGTCTTGAACACAAGGCTCAGGCAACAGCATTTAAGGAGTACTGTTGGGGGATTCTGGTGTAGAGGTCTATAGACTGCACTTTGGAAAACCCTGGCCTAGACAAATACAATATTGTTTTGCATGATCAAATACCCCATTAGTAAAAATAAGTTTAGCAAAACCCACAATATTTAATGTAATGAGTGATATAGTGAAAGCAATGTAGCATTTACACATATTTGCTAGTTAAAAATTTTTTTTTGGTTAATGCTTTGGGATAAAGATCTAGTTCAGTCAGCTTTGGTATTTAGTTTTAATGACAGCCCTAGCTGATAAAGCTATCTCATCAAGATACAAAGAGTCAAATGGAAATACACAGTTGTCTGTACTTACTGAATCTTGATACTCATTCTTCAGTTCAGTTCACCAATTTTTCAGGTTTTGTTAAAATCTGGCTAGTAAATTTCTTTCTTTTTTGGTGTCAATCAATATTTTTGTGAACTGGGAGATTGTGCTTTTTTTTTTTTTTTTTGCGGTACGCAGGCCTCTTACTGTTGTGGCCTCTCCTGTTGCGGAGCACAGGCTCCAAATGTGCAGGCTCAGCGGCCATGGCTCACGGGCCCAGCCGCTCTGCGGCATGTGGGATCTTCCCGGACCCGGGCACGAACCCATGTCCCCTGCATCGGCAGGCGGACTCTCAACCACTGCACCACCAGGGAAGCCCCATTTTTAATATTTTTAACAAATAGGTTGTAATATTTTTAACAAAACCCATTGAAATTTCTAAACAAATGATAAATTATGTCTCCAAGTCTTTTTACCATGCAGGTGAGCTTTAGATAGTTACATTGTTTTGGGGGAAAAAATTACCAAATAACGGAAATAATTTCACACATCAATTTTCAAATGTTCTTTCAATAACATGAGTTTCTTTTAAAAAGCAGATCTTTTCTTATTCATTGGCTAACTGCTTGTAATATCTAATTAGACTGACACACTCTTTTGCCTGCCTGATGGAAAGCTCATAATATGTCAGTTTTGTCATTTTCTTATTAGCTTCTGTTTGCATTATTATTATTTTCAATATGTGTCTACTTTGCAGGAAACTTTAAAGTCACACTAGATAATATACTGTGTGGGTTTCCTGACACAAACAGTCCTCCAATTTTCCAACACCAACTGGGTTTCCAATAATTTAATTTAATTCTGACACTAAGTGTCTGGAGTTAGCACAGACCCTACAGGTTAAGGGCTCTGTCCCACAAGACTGCCTCTATATCAGATGCCATCCACAAATAGGGTACCAAGGCTACCCACAGTTCTGCCCAGCCAACTACAAATTTGGGGGTTCCCATGACCCCCTCCTCAGATTTGTAATTCACTAGAACTACTCACAGAAATCAGAAAAACACTTAAGTTTAAAGGTTTATTATAAAGGATACAACTCAGGATCAGTCAAAAGGAAGAGATGCATAGGGTGAGATATGGGGACTTGTGGTATTGCAGGGGGTGCACAAAGATTTCATGCCCTCTCCCAGTGACCATGCTCCCAGCACCTTTTGACTAACAGGGAAGCTCTCTTTATCTCCTTGTTTAAGAGTCTTTAAGGAATACAATCTTTAGTCCTTCTTCCCGTCCTTGGAGGTCAGGGATGGGTTGAAAGTTCCAACCCTCTCATCAAGTGTTTGGTCTTTCCAGTGACCAGCTCCTAGCGATCTAAGGGGCCTCACCCTGAGCCACCTTATTAGCATAGACTCAGGTGTGGTCCCAGGGGCCTCTTGTGAGTAACAAAAGGCACTTCTGTCACTGAAGAAATTCCAAGGGTTTTAGGTGCTCTGTGTTAAGAATGGGAGAAAAAGACCAAATATATATATTATTATATATATATAATGCATATAATAATATATATTATATGTATTATATATATATATACTATATAAATATGTATATTGTACCACGTAATACTCTATATGACTCTTAACCAGGCCCACGTAAATTGCAACTGTGATGTACTTAAAGTGAACAATTGGGTAAGGGTACCACTGTTAGCTCCCACTTATGCCCAGGATACCTCACTGCACCAGTTAGGGTTTCTAATTGTAAAGAACAGAATCCACCCTAGCTAATAAATAGGAAGAGCGTTTATTAAACGACAGAGCTCAGAAAAACATTGCTTATGTTTACCAGTTTATTCTAAAGGATACAACCCAGGAACAGCCAAATGAAGAGGTGCATAGGGCAAAGTGTGGTGGTGGGGAGCACACCACCCTCCCAGCATATCAACGTGTTCACCAACCTAGAAGCTTCCTAATCCCATCATTTAGGGGCTTTTAACTAGGTTTCATTTCACAGGCATAACTGATTAAATAACTGGCCATCGATGATTGAACTCAAACTCCAGATCCCTCTCACCTTCCCAGGAGTCAGGGAAGTAGGGCTGAAATTTCTAACCCTCTCGCCACCTGGTTGGTTTTTCTGTCGATCAGCACCCCATCTTGGAGCTATCTAGGGGCACCCACCTGAAATATTTCATTATCATACAAAAGACACTCTTATCAATCCAGAGATTCCAAGGGTTTTAGGACCTCTGTGCCAGGAACTGGAACAAAGACCAAGTATTTAATTTTTATTGTACCATAATTTCATTTAAAAAATACAAAATTTGTCATGGTTTTGTGAATGAAAGGTCCTCCTCCTCTAAATTTTATCTGTCTTCTTGGGTGTGAAAGTTAACAAGTGGCTATGTAACATGAAACTGCAGCTGTAGTGATTTGTCTACCTTTCACTGATTCAGAAATTTTTGTCCAAGCAAAGTTCATTTTAAAAGCAGGATCATATATATATACATATATACATATATATATATGTATATATATATGCATATATATGTGTATATATATATGTATAACTGAATGACTTTGCTGTATATCTGAAACTAACACAACATTGTAAATCAACTATACTTCAATTTGAAAAAAAAAAGGAAAAGAAAAAAACAAAAGCAGAATGAGTGTTTTATATGAACCATAATCAAAAGAAGTGCTTTAATTTTAACTGATTTACCATGATTGGTACTTGGCTAGCAAATGTCCGTAACATAACAATTTTCTTAAAGTGGAGAAGGATATAAAACACTATCTCAGGAATAAAAGACTAAGCAATAGTACTTTCTAAGGCAGACCTTATAAAAGCCATTATCAGTAGGTTAAAACACTCCTCAGAAAGAGTAAATTTAAGTTGTGAGTCCATAATTAAAGGTGATGTTTTCTTCTTGTCTGGTTGATCTTTAAGGTTATTTATGTGACATTTATTTGACAAAATGAAATGTTTTATATAGCAAGCTAGGAATGGTAATTTCAAAGTAAATTGGGAATTTTTCTGGCTTGTGCAGTCGTTACTTTTTTTAAGATAGTTATTTTTAAAAGATATTGCATTAGTTTGTTAGGGCTGCTATAGCAAAGTTCCACAATCTGGGTAACTTAAAGGAACAGAAATGTGTTCTCTCAGTTCTAGAGGATTGAAGTCTGAGATCAAGGTGTCCACAGGGACGTACTCCAGGGGAGAAACTGCCCTATGCTCTTCTTTCAGCTTCTAGTGTTTCCGGCAATCTTTGGCATTCCTTGTCTTATGGACATTCCATGTTACATCTTAATTATGTCTACGAAGACCCTGTTCCCAAATAAAGTCACATTTGCAGATATGGGGGGTTGTGTGTGCTTAAGACGTACACATATCTTTTTGGGAGATGCAATTCAATCCACGATTTAGGGTCCCTGGCTGTTCTGGAAATTAAAATGACAAAGGATAATGGGAGAAAAGCACACAAATTTTACCGAATTTTTACATGTACATGGCAGCCTTCACATGAGAGTGAAAACCCAAGGAAGTGACCAAAGCAGGAAGCTTTTGTACCTTTAGACAAAGAAACCAGAAATTTGTGTAGAATTGACAAGACAAAGGGGTTTGAGCTAGGGGTAGTAAGTGGTGAAGAAGTAACTAGGAGGACAGGGGTTAATTTAATGAGAGGTTTGTTTATATAGATTTCTTGGCCCCAAATTCCCTGATTCTGGTGATAAGAATTTCTCCCTTCCTCCTGGTAGAGGGAGGGTACATTTCACTTGGGAGTTTTAAGACCTGTTTCAGGGAAGAAGGGTAAGAGGGTGAAGTTAGTGTGACTTTCCTGTTTCTTCTGCCTTCTTCTCAAACTTCTTCAGCTTAAGATCTTCAATGTGCCAAGGTGCCATATTTTGTGGTAGCATGTCCTGGACCCCATCAAGATAATAATGTCCTCACCATCACTTCCATTGTAGGGCATAGTGAAATATGCTAAAAGAAAGAAATTAGAGGCATAGGACTGGGAAGGAGGAAATAAATCTGTCATTATTAATAACAGATTTTAGCAAGGTGGCTGAATACAAGATTCTATACAACAGCAATAAGCAACTAGAAAATGTTTTTGAAAGAAGACATTGTTTTCAGTAGTATCAGAGAATATTAAATACTTAGGGAAGACATATAGGACTTCTAAAGGGAAAATTATAAAACTTTACTAAGAGACATTAAGGAAGGAAGACTCAAATTAAGTGTAGAGATAAAACATGCCCACAGAAAGGAAGAAGGATCAGTATAGTAATGGTGTCGTTTTTTCCCGAATTGCTCTGAAGTTTCAATGCAATTCCAATCAACATCTCAAAAAAATTTTTATGGAACTTAATAAGAGGGTTTTAAAGTGTATTAGTAAATAGATAGAACTGAGGAAAAATGGTTGTCCATTTGGAAAAAGATGAAATTGGATCTCTAATTTGCACCAACTCTAGGGACTTCCCTGGCAGTCCAGTGGTTAGGACTCCGAGCTTCCAATGCCGAGGGCACGGGTTCAATCCTTGGTTGGGGAACTAAAATCCCACGTCATGCAGTGTGGCAAAAAAAAAAAAAAAAATCAACTCTAGATGGATTAAGAAGTTAAATCTCAAAAACAATACTTCAGAACTTTAATAGAAAATATAGGTCATCTGAGGGAAAAATGTCTTAAGACATAAAAACCACTATCTATAAAAAGAGAATGTAGATAAATCAGACTATATTAAAGACTGTATTAGACTATATTAAACCATGGTCCCATGGTTCCATAAGGCTCCATCCCAATTTGGTTAGTAATTTTAGGAATCCCATAGGCTCACTGTCATTTTCCTGATGGTGATGTGCAAAAGCAATGGACAGGGGCCTCTGTTCTAGGTCCAGCTTCACTAACCAGTGGGACCTTAATTGATCTGATTTTCCTCTTGTAAAACAAGAGCACTGGATTCAATCATCTCCAAATTTCCTTCCAGTTCTTTTCTTTTCTTCTTTTTTTAACTGACGTGAAACATTATATTAGTTTCAGCTGTACGACATAATGATTCAATGTTTGTAAATATTGCGAAACGTTCACCCCAAGATGTCTAGTTAACATCCGTCACCATACATAGTTACAAAAATGTTTTCCTTATGATGAGTTCCTTTCAGACCTAAAATTCTGAGTCAGCAATCCCAGGCATAACCTTTTGACTTTCTTGGGTGTTGTCCTAGAGCCAGGCCACAGCTCCTGGAACCTGCCCCTGCCCTGTTTCCCCTGCCTCAGTTCCTGCTTGACGTGTGTCCCTCTGCGGCTCATACATGAGCACAGCCTCTTCTCCCAAATGCTATGGGCTTGGCTCCAGCTCTCCTGCATTTATACGTTGCCTTGTGTTACCTTTTTATGTGCATGCATTTTTATCTCCTCAGGTGTATCTTAAGTGCTTTTAAGGTTAGAGCCCTGACTTGTAAACCAAACCGGCCTTTCCAGGTCACCTGCCTATAGTGGACATTCAGTAAATGTTTCTTCATTGAAGAGTGTCTTGAGAATTTATGTACCATTGTTATGAAAGCTTTTTTTTTTGAGACAAGCTAGTAAAAATAGCATAGCTCTGGCTTGCCTGAGTTAACTTGTTTCAGTGTAAAGATACTATGCTTTCTTCCTCTATAACCCTCCTTGTGAGTTCCCCTAAAAGAACTGTCTTTATAAACGTTTTGAAAAATTTATGTTCTTATGGGAAACATTTCTCCCCAGGCATTCCATTAAACTTGTCTGTCAGGTTATTTGGTATTTTATGTTGTTTTGTCAGAGAGTTACTCAGAATTATTAGGTCGTTCCACTACTTAAAACCCTCTAGTGGGCTTCCCTGGTGGCGCAGTGGTTGAGAGTCCGCCTGCCGATGCAGGGGACACGGGTTCGTGTCCCGGTCCGGGAAGATCCCACATGCCGCGGAGCAGCTGGGCCCGTGAGCCATGGCCTCTGAGCCTGCACTCCGCAACGGGAGAGGCCACAACAGTGAGAGGCCCGTGTACCGCAAAAAAAAAAAAAAAAAAAAACCCCTCCAGTGCCTTCCCGTCTCACTCAGAGTTCCCAATGCCAAATGTGAATTCCTGACCATGGCCTATATGGAGCTGGCATCCTTACCACCTCTCTGATCCTGATACCTACCGCCTCCTTACTCTCTGCTCCGCGGGCCTCCTTGCTGTTCTTCAATGACATCAAACATATTCCACCTCCAGGGTTTTGTACTTCCTGTCCTCTTGGCCTGAAATACTTTTGACCCCCAAATATCAGTATGCTTTGCCTCTTCACTTCCTTCAGGATTTTCTTTATTGAGTGGCCTTCCCTGATAACCCTACCTGAAGTGGAACACACATCGCCCTTCTGTTCACTCTCAAGTCCCTCGACTCTGTTTTATTTCTTTTCATGGAACTCATCATCAACTAATATATTTCATATTCATCTACTAATTTTCTCCCCCACTACATCCATAAGCTCCACTGAAAGCAGGAACTTTGCTTGTTTATCTGCTGTAACTCTGGCACAAAGTAGCACCCAATAATTACTCGCATGTTAAATGACTATGTGCTGGAAAAAAAAAACAACAAAAAAACCCAGATCTGACTTGAAAAAATGTGGTGTTAGATCACAAATTTTAGTTTGAGTACATTACACTTATGTAATTATGTTGCTGGTGCTGTTTTTTCTGCTGGCTCTGTGATACAGCATTGATCAAGTCAGTAAAAGTTGATAAAAATTTGATAAATTGAGAAGACTGATTCAAAGTTCCTAAAAATAATAACAAGATTTGTTTCATTAATTTTCTTAATATTAGCATAGTTAAAAATGAATTCTTTGTGTGGCCACTAGGTGACAGAATATACACACATACTTTGAAAATGGAAGTTTGTCTTCGGGTTTACCTTTTGGGAGCAGTGATACTAATCTCCTCTATTTGAAGAGTACTTTATAGTAGACAAAACACTTTCACAAAAACTATCTCATGAAACCCCTGTGAAATAGGGAAGACAGGTATTTGTTTGTTTGTTTACTTTTAATCCGTTTCCTTTATAAATTTTTTAATTATTTTTTATATTAAAATTTTTTTTTTTGCAGTATGTGGGCTTCTCACTGTTGTGGCCTCTCCTGTTGCGGAGCACAGGCTCCGGACGCGCAGGGTCAGCAGCCATGGCTCATGGGCACAGCCGCTCCGCGGCATGTGGGATCTTCCCGGACCGGGGCACGAACCCGTGTCCCCTGCATTGCCAGGCGGACTCTCAACCACTGCGCCACCAGGGAAGCCCTGTTTCCTTTTTCTAAATAGGAAAACTGAGGCTCAGAGTTTAAGGGATTTGCCCAAGGGAGTAAAGAGCAGGGCTAGGCCTAGAACTCATATCCTGGGCCTCCTAGTCCAGGGATATTTTCACAGTTCCACTCAAAGATGGGAAATTTGAGTCCTGGAAATTTGCTGTTGGGTCTAAACTTGCCGTGATGAAAGAGCCTGAAAATACAAATAATTTCCAGCTTTTAAAAAGTAAATGAACCATAAAAGCTTTCCAACCTTCCCCGCTCCCCCCTTTTTCTTTTTTGGCCACGCCGCACGGCTTATGGGATTTTAGTTCTCCGACCAGGGATCATATCCGGGGCTCCAGCAGTGAGAGCACTGAGTCCTAACCACTGGACCACCAGGGAATTCCCCCAACCTTCCCTTTTGACTTGGGATAGATCCTGAAATGCTTCTCTTTTTGGATCTCCCCAGACTTCAAAATACGTTTAGGGGGGGCTTCCCTGGTGGCGCAGTGGTTGAGAGTCCGCCTGCCGATGCAGGGGACACGGGTTCGTGCCCCGGTCCGGGAAGATCCCACATGCCGCTGAACAGCTGGGCCCGTGAGCCATGGCCGCTGAGCCTGCGCGTCCCGAGCCTGTGCTCTGCAACGGGAGAGGCCGCAACAGTGAGAGGCCCGCATACCGTAAAAAAAAAAAAAAAAAAATACGTTTAGGGGAAAAAATAGTTTAAGTTATGAAGCTTCCACATTGTGTCAGCAGACAGTCTCGGTGGGTAGCAGGGCGCCTAGGCACATGACAACATGTGCCTGCTTCTTGGAAGTTTCTGCCTCCTAAATGGTTGAGTGGATTGGGAGGTGTTTTCTGTGAAGAGCTGGGGTGTGTGATCCCCATTAGCATCAATGGGAACTGCACATGTGTTGAGCCCTGGATGGATCTGGAAGAACACTCGTGGAATAGCAAAAAAATCACCTGCACATAAAAAGTATCACTTAAATTCATTAAATATTGCTCTTAGCTTTATCATAAGCAACCTACTGGTGTATTTTTAGCACAGATTTCTATTGACAGAAATGGGATGTAACAGTCTCCTTTACTAATTGCACCTTGCTACAGTGCCATGTGGCATATTAGAAATAACTTAGGCTTTGAGGCTAAATTCTGGGGTGCGATTCTAGTTTAGCTACTTAGTGGTTGTGTGATCTTCAGCAAGTGATTCAGCCCCTCTAAATCTCACTCCTCCTGTGTAAAATGAGTATAATAACTGCTTCACAGAGGCAGTATGGAGATGAAATGAGATAGTAATTATGAAAAAGGTTTATAAACTAAAAGCCTTGTATACAAAGTTATTGTTTTTATCAGAGAGGCAGGGAGAAAGCATGTTTTTTTGTTTGTTCGTTTTGTTTCATTGTTTTGGGGGTTTTTTTCTTTCCTTTTTTTTTTTTTTTTTTTAATAAAACTGGAGGTCTTGGACTTTGTCATTACTAGCTGTTGACCTTGGGTTACTTTATTCAAATTGCTGAGCCTCCATTTTCATGTGTGTGTGTGTGTAGGGGTGGATGGTGAAATAATCAGCAACTCATTTATTGAGGACTTCCTAAGTGCCCGACACTTGTCTAAGTTCCTGACATAATAACTGACTTAATCTCTATACCTACTTCTGAAGTGGATTTGTTAAAATTGATTGATTATTAAAATCTTGGCATATCAGAGCTAGCAGAGTCTTTAACTAATGTGCTCTACCCTTTTGTTTTATTCATGAAGAAAATACACTCAGGAGATGAGGTAAAGTGCTGAGGTCACCTGGTTAGCTGTGAGGGCAGCTGAGACTAGAAAATAGCCAGTGGCTGGTTTCCAGGGCATTTCATTGTCTCAATTCCTGTAATGTCAATTCAAAGAAATGCAAAACGGAGAGTTACTCTTGTACCTTTTAGTATGGTTGGAGGGATGAGTAGCGATGAAATTGTGGGAGAGCGCAGAGTGGTAAGAGAGAATAACAGAGGTGGAAGGCTTCCTGCAGGAGAAGAGATTTGAACTGGGTGTAGAAAAGCAACGAGGATGTGGTAAACAAAAGGAGGGAATAGGTATTGCAGGAGAAAATGGCGTAATTCAAAGAGGGGAGGAAGATAAGAATATGGAAATTGCAGGCACCAAAGCTTCCCCTTAAGGAGAAGTTGCCAATGAGGGAGGATGGGTGGTAGGTGAGGACTAGAGGCCAGGGACCTGGGATACCAGGCAAGATTTGTTCTTAATCCTATAATCAATGAGAACCGTTAGTTAAGCAATGCATTCAGGTATTTGACAAAGGTTTATTGGGCATCTACCGTGCGCTGTGTTCACCTGGGCACTGGATATATAGTGCTGAACAAAAGGGGCTCTGTCCCTACCTTCGGGGGGCGTTCAATCTAGTGTGGAGAGATGGACAACAAACTGGTAAGTCAATAAAAACTGAGAAATGCCAATGGAAGTCCTGGACAGTGTGCTGCCTTAGAGAGCAGGGGAGAATGCCTCGTTACACAGGGAAGCCAGGGGCAGCCTCTCTGAGCAAGTAAAGAGGCCCACGTGGCTAGAACACTGTTAGTGTGGGGCTGGAGGACAGGCTGGGGAAGGGAGCTGGGTTGGGTAATGCGGGACTTTGTTCTAAGTGCAAAGGGAATTCTAAGTGTGCTGGAAGTTTAGTTATAGGTTAGTGATATAGTCTGACGTAAAAACTGTAAAAGCCATTCTTGGCTGCTCTATAGGGAATGAACTATGGAGGGGGGAGGAGACCAGAGTGGAAACAGGGGGACCAGTGCTGCTAGGGGGCCATGGCAGAAATTCTCAAGAAAGACAAAGGTACCTTGAGTTGGGGTCATAGCAATGAAGCAATGAAGCAATGAAGCATCGCATCTTCAAAGCAATGAAGATAGATGGGCTTGGCTGAGTGAGAAGATTTGGAGGTAGGTTCTTCAGAACTCGTTGATGAATTGGCTGTGAGGGGTAATGGAGAGTGTAATGGGTTGAATGATGACCCTCAAAAAGATACATCCATGTTTTAATCCTTGGAGCCTCAGATTGTAACTTTATTTGGAAAAAAAGGTCTTTGCAGATGTAATTAAGGATCTCCAAATGCAGTCATCCTAGATTATCCACGTAGGCCATAAATGACAAGAGATTTTATAAGAGACACAGACAAAAGTGGAGAAGGCAATGTGAAGACAGTCAGAGATTATAGTGATGTGGCCACAAGGAATGTCTGGAGCCACCAGTCGCTGGACTAGGCAAGGAAGGATTCTCCCCTATAGCCTCCAGAGGGAGCACAGCTCTACTGACACATTGCTTTCAGATTTCTGGCCTCCAGGGTAGTGGGAGAATACATTTCTGTTGTTTTTCAGCTACCAAGTTTGTGGTAATTTGTTAAGGCAGCCACAGGAAACTAACACAGAAAGGGAGGTGTCCAGGATGGCCCTCAGGTTTCTGGGTGTTTGGTGTTGATATTTACTGAGTTGCGGAAGTATGGGCTTGGAGGGGGTCCAGGGGGCATCAAAAGTTCTAGTTAGGTGAAATAGATAAACAACAAAGGCCTACTGTATAGCACAGGGAACTATATTCAATACCTTGTAATAACCTATAATGGAAAAGGATCTGAAAAAGAATATATATATATATATGTATAACTGAATCACCTTGCTGTATACCTGAAACTAACACAACTTTGTAAATCAACTAGACTTCAATTTTTTAAAAAAGACAAAAAAATAAGAAGTAGTGGCAAGGATGTAGAAAATTGGAACTCTTGTGCACGGTTGATGGGTATGTAAAATGGTGCAGCCACTACGGAAAACGGTATGGTACCTCCTCAAAAAATTAAAAATAAAATTATCATATGATCCAAAATAAAAAGTGCTAATTTGGATGTGTTAAATTTGAAATGCTTGCGAGATGTCCAAGCAGAGATAGGTCGGTACGTAGCTGGATGGAGGAGTCCGGAGCTCAGAGGAAGGATTGGGAAGGAAGGTATAAACTCGTCAGCGTACAGATTACGTTTAAACCACAGAAACTGGTGCATTATTTTAGAAAGAGAGCATATTGTAGAACCTCGAAAAATTTGTGAACGGCTGCATGCAATAGTTCAGTCCATCTGTGGGAAACTCCTCAATCTTTGCCTCATGTTTTTTCTTTTCTCACCTCTACTGCCCACATGCTGCAAGAGAGGAAAATTATAGGAAGAGCATGGCTGACTGGGATGGTAGTGTAACTTCAGGGCAAAACAATGCCATTATGCCTTCCCAAATAATTTATCTGTTGACTGATGGCTGGCCTTCCATGATTAGAGATTTTTTAGGTCTTAAAATGTAAATATTCTTTTGGAGAAGTCATGTACCACCTTTTCCTTTACATCTACCTCAGTGAGAATTTGTTTATCAATCAGATGCTTTCCTCAGAGCAGGTTACCACCTGGTGGTGACAGGAGTATGAGAGAACAAAGGCATAAAGCCTGGGGCTTAAGCTGGGCCAGCTGAGTACAAACAAGCAATCAGAGAACGCAGGGACCCTGAAGCCTGGCCATGACTGCTCCACTGCTTTGCCAGTGAGGGGGAAAGCAGCGAGAGAAAGATTCTCCCCTTCTCTACCTAAAACTCATGCTCAAACTTCTTTCCCTCACCCCCTGGAGTACCCCTGATGGAATCAGAGCTGACATGCCCTTCTCCAGTATGAGAAGTCAGAGAAACACCAGTGGTATACAGCAGATGGTTTTCCACAATTATAAGAAGAAATCTATGGCATGGACTTTGCAGCCTTCTGGTAAGGGCTGTTCTGAAGTTTCTCCTCTTTCCAAGGCAAGGGCTACTTTCACTGGCCTGTTGATATTATCTCCTCTTGTCTCCAAGGCTACCATCATCAGTCCAGCACCAGCCCACTGGGACTCCTGAGGTACTGCATCAGATACCCACACAAGGCCAGATTCCCTGCAGCCCCTCCACCAGCCCTGGACCTTCTTGCTAGCTCTGCTATTGGAGGGAGGGTTTCAACATGAAGCATGCTTCTCACCCTTCAGTGTCTTCCCACTAATCCTTGGATAAAAAAACTATAAAGCTTGATCTAACTATTCTGTACTTCCGGCTTCATATCATCTCCCGCCCCTACACACTCTGCTCTCTGAGACCCAGCTGCAGGACTTTCATTCAGTTTTTCCAGCTCCATAGCTCTCTCCTTGCTCCCTGGTCTGGAATGTTCTCCCTGCCTCCACCTCCCACTCCCTTACAGGCCTTCCCTCCCCTAGCCCCTGCCCCAACACAGAATCACACACTTCATTAGGGAAGCTGTCCTAACTGCTCCCTCTACCCACCATATCAAATCCCCCTATTTTCAGCCTTATAGCTCTGTATACCTTTTCTGCCTAGTCCTTTTGATAGTTGTAATTGTGTATATAATAATTGTTTAAAAATATATTTGTATTTTTGTTAGTGGGCTTATTTATTTATTTATATTTTGGCTGCCTTGAGTCTTAGTTGTGGCACTCGGGATCTTCTTTGCGGCTCTCAGGCTTCTCTCTAGTTGTGGCGCGTGGGCCTAGTTGCCCCGAGGCATGTGGGATCTTAGTTTCCCGACTCCTCTGCATTGGAAGGCGGATTCTTTTCTGTGTGTGTGTGTGTGTGTGTGTGTGTGTGTGTGTGTGTGTGTGGTACGCGGGCCTCTCACCGTTGTGGCCTCTCCCGTTGTGGAGCACAGGCTCCGGACACGCAGGCTCAGCGGCCATGGCTCACGGGCCCAGCCGCTCCGCGGCATGTGGGATCTTTCCGGACCGGGGCACGAACCTGTGTCCCCTGCATCGCCAGGCGGACTCTCAACCACTGCGCCACCAGGGAAGACCGGAAGGCGGATTCTTAACCACTGGACCACCAGGGAAGTCCTTTGGTGAGATTATTTGATTAATGTCTCTCCCTACTAGACTTAAGTCTTCACCAGGGCAGGTGGCTCGTTCATAGTGGCATCCCTAGCATCCAGCCACCTTTAGCCTGTGACAGGGTCACATTGTACGTTGGCTGAAGAGATGAAATGAATGGACATATATTGCCACTAATTACTGAGCTGCTAGATGAATTCTAAGAACTGTCAGGATGGGTCTCTTCCATGTGGCTTTTTAGGGTTTGAAAAGTGATTCGTAATGATATTGAGTCTGATTGTTTGCTCGGGGAGAATGCTCATTCCCAGACAGCAGGAAGGAGAATAACGTTTTCCATCAGTTTTCACTTATGATCATCGATTCACACCCCCGAATGAAAGGAGAGAAATTCTTGCTGGTCCCAGGAGAAATGGAGTCGCTTTTTGATAGCAACCAGCAGGACGAATTGCTCTGTGACAGTCACTTTTGAATGAAAAGAAAGCCCAGTGAAGGGCTTGCTTTTCCTCCTAGCCTCTGGAGGCCCTCCTGCCCCCCCCACCCCGCCCTCACACCTCAACAATGTGCAGTGGTTATTTGAGAATGCGTTTGGCCTCCCTGAAAGAAGATGATAACCAAACTCAATCACTTTAAATAAAAAGAACACAGGGGCTAAGCGTGATAAAACTACCAAAAAACATTAATTAAGGGGAAAAAAGCCAGTGACATCTCAAATGTAGTTCAAATGCTCTTTCTTTTGAATATTAAGTCTCCAATACATGGCTCTAGTCCACAGAGTGATGAAAATATGGTGTACATCTGTACATTTGTTTTCTCATGGCTTGTGTTTAATTATCCACAAAGAAAAAAGATTCACAAAATGTTTCATGTTCTTCTCTTTTAACTGCCAAAACAGGAACTTCTGAGGCTTTGACAGAATTGGTTGCAATCCCTTTGAAAGTTTTATTAATGTAGCCAGAGTATGTTTTTAATCTTTCATGTTTTGATCACTAAAATGTATTTCCTATGATTTGTTCATGCTTGTTTCTACCGTATTTTAAGTAAACAAGGAATGAGCAGTTCTTACCTTGTAAAATATATTGGGCTTTTTTTTTTTTAATGCGGAACTATGATGATTAATTAACAAACTAAATATTAAATCAGAGGATTCTTCTTTGTCTAGGACATAAAGGAAGTCTTGAGAACATTTGAGAGATTGGTATCTGCATTCATTTTAATGTAAACATCAGAGACATTCCACCGCGAACATATTTCGTTCCTCTAAAAAATTCTGTATGTGGATGCTGTATTTTCTATGTATTTGTGGATGTAAAAAGGCAAATAAATGAAAGTGCTTATTTTTTGTCTTAATTGATATTTTTTGATACTTCAAGCGTGTGTTTTTAGTAGAGTACTTTAAAAAATAAAAGTGTGCATGAGAAAATATTGAAAACGTACTCAACAGAATCTATTATCATAATTATCTTTATTATTCATATTTTTTAAAGGTTCATTCCAGTTTCATGGATCTCATTGTTTGGGGGCGTATTTAAAGTATTTGGAGGATAAATAGCAGGCTACCTATCCATAATTGCCTGAACAGAAAAACAAGATGTCTTGTCTTCTGGATGACAAGACATCTTGTTTATCTCAAACAAAATAGAATTCTTGGGTTAACAGTCTCAAAATAGGCATAACTAAGGTAGTTTTAATGTCCTGCCCAAACAAGAAGGCATTTAGTAGAGCTACAAGTCAAAGCATTTGATTGAGATAAGATAATGCCATCTTTTTAAAACTAAAAGTTTTGTCTTTTGTTTTTGTTTTTTTTGGTCGTGCCGTGGGGCATGTGGGATCTTAGCTCCCGGACCAGGGATCGGGATCGAACCTGTGCCCCCTGCATTGGAAGTGTGGAGTCTTAACCACTGGACTGCCAGGGAAGTCCAAAGTATATTTTTCAATTAGTTGTTTTGACTTTGCAGAGTCAAAGCCTCAAATCTTTGCTTCTTGTTAAAATTGCACTATGATTTGTACCTACAAAAGTTTATTTAAAAAACAAAACCAGTACTTCAAC
This sequence comes from Phocoena phocoena, assembly GCF_963924675.1. Taxonomy (NCBI): domain Eukaryota; kingdom Metazoa; phylum Chordata; class Mammalia; order Artiodactyla; family Phocoenidae; genus Phocoena; species Phocoena phocoena. The sequence goes on along the minus strand of NC_089219.1, from coordinate 81,195,599 downwards.
AGATCTCACCTGCGTTACTAGGTTTACAGAGACGTAGACACTCTAGCCTAACAGACCATTTAAAGATTGAAGAGACTGCCTAGAAGTGGAAGGATAACAACTTCTAAACATCAGGCAATCTGAAATAGGATTTCTGACAGCATGTCATAAAGAACCATTTTTCATCCCTCTTTTATTCACTAACTGAGCAAGTACTTAAGTGCTTCCTACGTATCAGCCACTGTTCAAGGTGTTGAGGATACAGAAGTGAACTAAAGAGTTTAAAATCCAGCCTCAGGGATCTTCTGTCCTGCGAGGTGGAAGTGAAATGCTTAACATTTAACCATATCTTTTCTTAATCCAATAATCAATCACATGGTATTAAAATATCCCTAGATTTCATCATGGATTAAGTTCAAGAACACCTATGAGATAAATATTATACTACAATATATTACTTTTCTTGTTTTAAAAAAATATGAAATTCATCCTGTTAGCTCACTTAAAGTTTGCCGTATAAGTGGTAACTTTCTTTATGATTGAATTTGTCTACATCTTAGAAAATTATGCTTTTCTCTGTATTTTACAAAGGAAAACCAAAATGTTTGTTACCTAACTAGTTAGTGGCAGAGCTGGTAATATATTTTGATGTTTTATCTGATACCCTTTGATCTTATTAGTCACTTTACTTTAAATTTAGAACCTTGTTAGAGTGATCTGTTCTGAACTGGAGAGTGGGAACTGACATTTATTTAGTATCTACTATGAGCCAGGTACTTGACATATGTGGAGAAGCAGGTATGATCAGACATAATTCATAATTCCTCATAAGGAGGAGACCTCTCTGAATACAAATTGATAATAGGTAGCAAGGCTGAAGTCTGGACCTTGGCCTTTAGCTTTCTACTGTGCCAAGCTAGGGCTAAATGAAAACCGTACATCTGTTTAAATTTAGATTGCCTTTTGAATCCAAAATAGGAATAATAATCAACTTTTAAATTAATGTCTAACAACAGATTCTAATGATAACTAACATTTAATAAGTGCTGTGCTAGGTGCTTTAAATGAAATGCAATGTATCATTTAATCTTCACAGCAACAATTATTATCCCACTTTTATGGATGAGGAAAGTGAGGTTTAGAGAAGTTAAGTGACCTTTGGTCACACAGGTAGTAGAGTCAGGATTCAAACTTGAGATTGTTGCACGCTAGAGGCCAGACTTCAACTGATTTCTTCAGTAAATGTCACCCAAAGGAAATGGAAAGAGGGGCCAACTGAGGGAGCACTGCTACTTCTGGGACAACATCACACATGCTGGGACAACCTCTTCCCTAGTAGGAAAATCCCCAGTAGGATGCACAGTGAGGTGGGCTGTCGCCTTCTTTCCAACCCTTAAATTCGTTGATCTGACTCAAGGAGACTTAAAGAAAGGAAACTGCAGCTGGAGACAGGCTGTAGTAGATTGGGTGGGTGAAGTGAGGATCTATAATGAGTATACCTGGAAGGTAACAGAAAGGAGTAGTTCTCTGCGTGAGTCATGAGCATTTCCTAAATGCTCCAGTGAAAGAACAAAAAATGGTTTCCTCACATTTGCACAGCAAAATGGGAGTTGGCAGCAGTGTAGATGCTGGCTGAAAATGTGTTGGGGACAGTATCTCCTTTTGGTAACTTTTCAGAGCTTTTACTCATTCATTTAAGTCAAACTTTCTGAACACCTTGTGCATAAGTGGCTGTGTGCTAGGTAAAGTGGGGGACACGTCATACTTCGCAAGAGATTGGAAGTGAAAAAAGGCAGATTGGATCTTAAGCCAAATCTAAATGAATTCAACAATCTAAATCAAAAATGAAAGAGGGAGTTTACAACGAAATTAGAATGTTTAGAGAAGAAACTTGATAATTCAAACAGAGATCTAACATAGAATTATCCAGAATAGAATAAATATCTGTCTTAATTATATTGACTGAATAGACTGCACAGTCAACTTTTCACATTTGGTTGAACGAATATCATCACTGAAGGATATTACACTTATACCCTATTTAGGTAAATTAGGATGGCACAGGTGAGTTCCTGAAACTCTCATGATAGAACTTAGTAAATATTTTAAGAATATTAGAGGAAAAATTAGATTTTAATAAAGTGATTCTAGTTAACTACCACGTATAATATGGCATACCATGTCCATTCTCCTTCAAAAGGGCTCTGGATATAAACCAAAAAAGTCTTGACGATATTTCATTTCTCAGATGCCAGTTTATTACATATTAATTAATTAGTTAATGTTTGAATTTGATGCCTTCCAGATGAGATTTTGTTGTGGTTGTTAAGGCAAAATACAAACACAGACTTATTAAATCCTGCTCAATTCCCCAGTGAAGATCCCTCATTACAGAACAGTTTTCCACACAACTTCAAGTTAAGAGATTGGCATCAGATGAGATTTTTTTTTTTTTGGTAGCAAAGTTTTATTGTAAAATAAAAAATCAATATAAAAATGGATCAGATGAGATTTTTTAATGCAATATTCTGGTGATTTAGGAAGATACTCTAATGTTATCAGTAATAAGGTTTCAAACTTTGGGTGTGTCACTCTTGGGAAGATATCTTCAGATGGCTCATCTCATTCTTTTTTGTGTTTCCATTGCAGAGGATGACTTTGCTTTTTTCTATCTCTTTCCCCATATTTTGTGGCTATTCCCTGTTTGGGTTGCGTACCCCCACATGTGAAGTTCAGAGAGTTTATATATATATATATATATATGTATATATAGAGAGAGGATTTCTTTTGGGCTTAAAAAAAAAGTTGTATTATGGAGCTTATGTAAATATTTTCCTTTTTCTCCTCCCTGATCATAAACTTGCCCTCACTCCTGGATTTGGAACATAACCAAGCTAAAAGATGAGATCATATTTGCAGTGCACACTGAGGTCTCAGCAAGAATCTTCTAATTTGAGAGGCATCAGTATTTTATGCATTCATGTGCTGAAATGCTGAAGAATGAAATCAGGAGTTTAAAAGTTATTTTCAACATCGGGACTAAACAAAGGAGATAGGGCTTTCCTTTTTTGTATTTTTTAATATTCAAAATAACATCTTCTGTTGCAAATGTATTTCTGTTTCACTTAGAAAAATTTAGTCAATAGTCATTTGCTAATGCAGGTAATGCTAATGTCTTCCTTTTACTTTATTTTTTAGTATTATGTAAGTTGCTTAGAGAATGTTAACTCTTTTGTTCTTATTTTGAAACAGGCAAAATTTTAGACTATTTTTTATCAATTGTCTGATTTGCTTTTTCATCCGGAGAAATTTTTTCCTTTCTTTTTCATGTAATTGTACATTATTACTTATTACTGGTCTTATTTGCTTTTTCAATATGGAAAGATATATTTCCCCCTTTTTCATGTAATTACACATACTATACTGCTTAGGATGTAGAACATATGAGGATAACTATTCTTTTTTTTTTTTTTTTTGCAGATGTTTACCACATGTGGAGCTTAGCATGAAGAATAAGCATGGATCAAGAATGTCCCACCCCAATGCCCTTTTGAAACATTTTTATGTGGTTCCATGAAATAGTGCATATTTTAATAGTTGCCATGATGGCCGTGCTGAGGTCTTTGGTCTCAGACAATCCAACTCTTACTCTCTGCTCTGGGCATCTAACGTTTTTACTTGCTCATTCTACCATCTTCATTCGTCAGGAATCAGGTCTTGATTTTCTTTTGGGAATCACCTCTCCCCAGGCCATGTGGTCCTAGTGAAATGACTACAGTGTCCCACCTACTCTGAAACATAAAGAATCTTCTCTAAGATTTGTTTCTGTAAGATTTATAGCTTCTAGGAGAGAGAGGAGTTCCTTTTCTCTGGGTTCTCAAGCTGAAAGAACCATATTTGCCTGAAGCTTATGGTCCTAGCCTCAGGTTTCATAGAAGAAGCTCTCTGCAGAATGATGCCAACACACGGAGAGAACTAGAGCTTTGTCGGCATTTAGCACCATGTGAAGCTAGATCAACCCTTAAAGTCCTCAGTTACTGGAGGCAATACATTCCCTTTTACTTAAGCTAATTTGAGTTGCATTTCTATTATTTTCAACCAAAAGATCTTTGGATATTGTTTTTCATCTAGAGGTGAGAATGATCAACTTGGTACAAGCAAAAGTAACTTGCCAACAGTTCTGAGTAGTAGAAAATACTATCAAAACCTCTTTTGGATAAGTAGTAAGTGTTTGTTGGTTTGGGATTCTAAATTTAGAAAGCTCAAATAACTAACATTTTCTTGTACCCTAGAGACGTGTTGAATAAACTAACTGATCCCAAGGATTATTCAAAGATGTAATTTCAGGGTATGTCAGAGTGTCATTATAGATTCAACTTAATCACCTACATTTTCAACATTAATAGGATTGTTCTACAGGAATTGATGCCAAGAGAGATGATCCCAAGGCTCAGTGCTAATAACGGCTACAACATATTGGCACATTCTATGTGCCAGGAAGTGTGCAAAGCCTGTCATTATTTTACATTTAATTCTCAGAAATCCTAAAAGGTGGGTGTTACTGTTCTCCTTTTACAGATAAGAAATCTTAGTGAAGTTCAGCAATGTTCTCAAGCCCAGGTATGTCTAACTTTAAAGTCCAGGGTATTAACCACTGTTTTCTCTTTAAGTTTCCAAAGTTCATAAGAATTCGCTCAATTACTGATTTTTTCAACACATTTTGGAGATACACCTGGCTCATGGTAGGTATATCTATATCTACATAGATATAATAGATAATATGTAGTAGATATCTATAAGTTTATATATATATATATATATAATCTACAAGGAGCCAGTTATAAGAATCTTTAATTCACATGGCTTATTCCAAAACTCTTATGGATAAACCATAATTTGCCATCAACAATTCAATATCTGAATTTTTAATTCTTTCTCTTACAAGAGAAAGAGGCCCAGGCAGCCATTTAAAAAAAAAAAAAAAAAGTGAGGCAACCAATCCAGCAGACTGCTAGCAGAACGTAGTGTTGCAGCTTCTTCCAAAATTGCACAAACCTTTGGTGGTTTTGGAAGACTTGGAGGGCCTCTCTGCTGATCTAATGAGATCCAAGGGCGATCTGAGGCATAGCAGGCAGGAAGGAGGGAGTGGAGAGCCTGGCCCTGGCCCTGTCCACAACCTTCTGTCATAAGCCAAGTCCCGTGTGTGGATGTGTGCTCCTGACCTGCGTCTGGATGTGTGACAACGCCTTGTTTTCATGTTGACTTTTCACAGCTGGGAGCTGTACTGGCACCGAAAGTTTGTTTTAACTTCCCACACAGAGTCCAAAATGTAATTAATTGAGCCCTTATTTGAAGAAAAGATGTGTTTGGTGTATTTAGAGACCCCAAAAAGAGGTAAAAATAATATTTGCAAAACTGAACTAATTCAAATAGAACTATGTTTTCTAATGGAGGAGTGAAAAGAAGTAGGGATTTGGAGAGAGAACACCTAGCTTTGAGTTTCAGTTAACCACTTATTAAATATACGTCTTTGGGCAGATTGTTGTATCTCAGTTTTTCAGCCCATAAAGATGCTGGGAAGATTAAGTTAATGTTGATAGGAAAACTTCCTAGAAATCCCTTGAGTCTCAGGGAACACACACCATTCATTCATTTTGATATGCTTATTTCCATAGAATTTCATGAACAGTTAAAAAAGTCAGTTTAAAATTTAATATCTTTAAACACATTACAATGCAGAATACAATACTGTTTGCAATGTTCAATGCTATTATTTAAACAAATAGCTAAATAAAAACAGATTTAAATCCTTGTCATCTTAATCATATGAAAGATCAAGCAATTGCAAAAAATGATTAACTTGTTTTGTTCTGAGTTTTGGGCGTAGTTTCCCTTAATTACATATTTGTAGATACTGGTTCTTACTGTGCTTTCCTTTCATGCTGGAGAAAAGACTTATTTCTCTTTAGACACCACTTGTATGTGTTCCAGGTAATTAAATATTTAGATTAATGAAGAACTATTAGATATTTTTCTCAGAATTAGAACCAATAAAAATACACCTAATGAAACTATATATGACTATCAGAAAAACAGAAAATAAGTGTTGTGATCATGTGGAGAAATTGGAAACCTTGTGCACTGTTGGTGGAAATGTAAAATGGTGCAGCTGCTGTGGAAAACAGTATAGAGGTTTCTCAAAAAATAAAAAAAATAGGATTACCATATGATCCAACAATTCCACTTCTGGGTATATAGCCAAAAGAATTGAAAGCAGGATCTCAAAGAAATAGTTGCACACTCATGTTCATTGCAGTATTATTCACAATAGCCAAAAGGTGGAAACAACTCAAATGTACATGAATGAATGAATGAATAAAAAAATGTAGTACATAAAATGGAATATTATTTAGTCTTAAAACAGAAGGAAATCCTGTCACATACTGCACCATGTATGGGCCAGAGGACATTATACTAAGTGAAATAAGCTAGTCACAAAAAGACAAATATTGTACGATTCCATTTTTATGAAGAATATAGAGTAGTCAGATTCATAGAAACAGAAAGTAAGATGGTGATTGTCAGAGTCTGAGGGAGAGGGAGAACTGGGGAATTGTTATTCAGTGGGTAGAGAATTTTAGTTTTGCAAGATGAAAAAGGTCTGGAGAGCTGTCACACAATAATGTGAATGTACTTAACACTATTGAACTGTAAACTTAAGCATGGTTAAGATGGTACATTTTATGCTGTTTTTTACCGCGATAGAAAAACTACATACAAATGCAGTTTAATTTGGGGGATGATTCAGAATACTTCTTTATTATCTTTTCAGGCCTGATGATAATTCATCTTCACATGGGGCCTCAGGATAAGCAGCTCAGGTATTTGCTTCAGATTACAAGGCACAGAGGTGCAGGCGTCCTCAAACCCAGTGTTTGACTCAAGGGGATGGTGGTAGTGCCGCAGGGCAGAGAGTTTCTTATCAGTTTGTAAGGACTAAATCCAAGGCCATTTGTAGGGGTGGGGAACTGAATTTTGGTCCAGAACTCTTTCTCTGAAGCATGTGAGCTGGGGAAAGCATTCCAGAACCTCATGTTAGTAGATATCAGTCATCGATAAAGGAAATATTTGTTGATGAAATACATCAATGAAACGCACTGTTTAAATCAAATAAATCATGTTTGTTATTGCATATCAGAGTTTCCCTGTGTTCCATAAAACATTAGCTCTGTGGGTATTACATTTAAAAAAAGGGTGTTGGGGTCAAAAAGTTTGGAAGATATAGGGATAAAAAGAGTTAAAAATGTGATTTTTTACTCCATAACTTCTCAAAGGCTTTACTATGTTAACATTAATGTTACCATACCGACATTAACTATTAGATGTTAATATTTAACATTTGATAGGTTGACATTTATGTTAATGTATTCATTAATATCCATGTTAATATATTAACATGTTTTTCCATATCTCATATAACCAAGGAAGCAGTCCTCAGCACACCAGTGTGAGAATGCTGCCCTATATCATAAAAGTCATGATATTCTTGTCACCTGCTTTCCTTTAAGATAGTAGCTTTCTTTCATTTCTCCTGGGTTTGCTGTGAAGCCCATCTCCTTCACCATGAGCACCACTGGGGAAATATCCAGAGAGTAGGGTGGTTGCAGTTTTAGTATTCGTTGTTATGAGATACTGTAAAGCTATATGATGGTTGCAGCTTTTCTGTAACTCCAGCTGTTTTCCAAACAGAGCATTAATATTAGACAAACTTGCAAGGGTGTCAATAGAAAAGAGTGAGTCAAGACGAATACATATTGCAAGGTGAAAATGGTCAAAGTGTGTAGTTTCTTCAGTGGGATAACTTTTTTGTTTTATAAGAAAAAGCTAGCTACTGCATTAGGAAATTATAGTTGGCTTATTTTGAATTCTCATTCCAGAGATTTTAAATGTTACTGTTACTAAAATGATGATAGCTCAGAAATGGCCCATTTAACAGCTAACTGATTAGTTAAAATTGAGCTTGATATGAATGGAGTTATCTCTAGAGGGAGTATATTTTAGAATATTAAAGAAAGAAACAACTACTACAAGTATCTGCCCACAAAATCCAAATCAACTGAGCAAGAAGAGAGTCAAAGCAGTTTCTTGATATTTTGAGAGTCCTTATATGTGTTACTTTTTCAGCTGAAAACTCAGGGGTGCTACAACTACACTCAATTAATATTCTTTGTTTTATTTGTAGTCAAAGCCAGAACACACCATCAGAGGGTGGGCAGGGAAGCCTTGTGTGTAGAACTTTGATGGTGAGTCCCTGATACGTCATCTAGGTTAAGTCATTAGCATTAGAAGCATTTGATTTTGAACCTGAAAAGTGGAACCATGAATCTAAGTCATTACAAGAGACAGTGTGATTAGCAGAAAGAAGTATTGGCTGTGTATTTATTTATTTATTTTTAGTGTATAGTTTTATCTTTACCAGAGCACTTGTTCTGAAATGCTCCTTCTGAAATTACCTCTTGCCCTACTCCTTTTATTTTTTAATTTAGCAGGTATTTATTGAGCACCTACTATCTGCCAAACATTGGGTGGTGCACCGAAGATATTTGTTTTGCTACCATATTTAAGAAGTATATTTTTAAAAAATTAATTTATTTATTATTTTTAATTTTTGGTTGCATTGGGTCTTTGTTGCTGTGCGTGAGCCTTGTCTAGTTGCGGCGAGCAGGAGCTACTCTTCATTGCGGTGCGCGGCCTTCTCATTGTGGTGGCTTCTCTTGTGGTGGAGCATGGGCTCTAGGAGCGCGGACTTCAGCAGTTGTGGCACTCGGGCTCACTAGTTGTAGCTCACGGGCTCTAGAGCACAGGCTCAGTAGTTGTGGCGCACGGGCTTAGTTGCTCCGTGGCATGTGGGATCTTCCCGGACCAGGGCTCAAACCCGTGTTCCCTACATTGGCAGGTGGTATCTTAACCACTGTACCACCAGGGAAGCCCTAAGAAGCATATTTTTATTTGCACTAAGAAAAATTAAGACAGGTTAGTCCCTATGATGCACAAAAATGAAAACAAATACATTAAGATACCAGTTTAAACATTAACAACCTATATATCAAAATTTTGGTATGATTGCTTTTTGAGAAAGTGGTTTTCAAATTCCTTTTAAGATTTGCTTTGTCTAGGAAATGAACATATATCACAGCGGAGGAAAACTGAGTGGTTAAACATATGAAACCATGTTCAATTTTACCAGAAGTCAGAGCGAAACAAATCACTCTTCAGATTAAAAAAATTGGAAAGTATCAACCATTGACAAAGATGTGGACAAGTAGCATGGCTCATTCCCTCAGTGGAAATCTAAATTAATATACTGCCTATGTAGTACACATTGATAATACCTATAAAATTTTAATTGTTTATACCCTTCAACCCAGCAATTACACTTCTAGTTATACGTTATAGAGAATTTGTCTCATGCGTGAAGTGGGAGACAGGTATAAGAATCTCTTGTTTGTTGAAACATTGTAATAATAGAAAGTAGAAACATTTTCAATGACCATCCTCAAGGAAACTTGAAACTTAAATTTAAAATGGTATAGTGGGGGTGCCCTAGTGGCACAATGGTTGAGAGTCCGCCTGCCGATGCAGGGGACGTGGGTTCGTGCCTCGGTCCGGGAAGATCCCACATGCCGCGGAGCGGCTGGGCCCGTGAGCCATGGCCGCTGAGCCTGCGCGTCCAGAGCCTGTCTGTGCTCCGCAAGGGGAGAGGCCACAACAGTGAGAGACCCGCGTATCGAAAAAAGAAAAAATAAATAAATAAAATGGTATAGTGTGACAGTCCTCGCGGAGAGTCGCCGCGGTTTCTTGCTTCAACAGTGCTTGGACGGAACCTGGCGTTCGTCCCCTGCTCCGGCCGGCCGCTCAGAGCCAGCCCTCGCCACCGCCTCACGGCGCCCTCCGACCGCCCCAAGGTCCCCGCCGCCGTTACAGCGCCGAGCAGCCACCGCCACCGTTTCCCCTCAGCCGCCCGCCATGACGACCGCGTCCCCCTCGCGGGTGCGCCAGAACTCCCACCAGGACTCGGAGGCCGCCATCAACCGCCAGATCAACCTGGAGCTCTACGGCTCCTACGTCTACCTGTCCATGGCGTACTATTTCGACCGCGATGATGTGGCTTTGAAGAACTTTGCCAAATACGTTCTTCACCAATCTTGTGAGGAGAGGGAACATGCTGAGAAACTGATGAAGCTGCAGAACCAACGGGGTGGCCGAATCTTCCTTCAGGATATCAGGAAACCAGACCGTGATGACTGGGAGAATGGGCTGAATGCAACGGAATGTGCGCTACACTTGGAAAAAAGTGTGAATCAGTCACTCCTGGAACTGCACAAACTGGCCACTGAGAAAAATGACCCCCATTTGTGTGACTTCATTGAGACTCGTTATCTGAATGAGCAGGTGAAATCCATTAAAGAATTGGGTGACCATGTAACCAACTTGCGCACGATGGGGCCCCCGAATCTGGCATGGCACAGTATCTTTTTGACAAGCACACCCTGGGAAATAGTGATAATGAGAGCTAAGCCTTAGGCTGGCTTCCCGTAGCCACAGGGGTGACTTCCCTGGTCACCAAGTCAGTGCATGCATGTTTGGGTTACCTTACCTTTTCTGTAAGTTGTACCAAAATATCTACAAGTCCTTTCCTTAGTACCATTCCTTCAAATAAAGTAATTTGGTACCGCCCCCCCCCCCAAAAATGGTATAGTGATACTGTGGAATATTATCTATCAGCTAAGAGAAATACCACAAAGATGGATTTAAAAATCATAAAGTTGAATAAAAAGGGCAAGTTGTAGATTATGTTCTAGTTATGTAACATTTTTAAATGGACAAATACATTCATATTATAAAGAATTGATTTATTTCTATATGTATGCGTATATATGTATATGAATATACAATACAAACACATATATGTAATAGTATAACAAAACACACCGGAAGGATACACCTAAATTCATAAAAGTGGTTTCCTCTGAAGACACTGGCAGGGTAGTCGGTTTGGACTGGAGTTGAGGGGAATGGTCAAGGGGACTTGAATTTTATCTGTAATGTTTTACTTCTTGTATAGAAAGACAAAGAATTTGTCAAAATGTTAACAATGTTCAGTTCTGGGTGTTGACACATGGGTGTTTATGAAATTCTTTTTGTTTTTCTATATTTTGACATTTTCTTATAAACAAGATCTTTTTTTTTCTGGAAATCAATCTTCTACTTTGTGCCTAGGTTTGATAAGTTGTGCACATTTCACACAATAGTGATGAAGGGGTCTTGGAACAAAGCGTGTGTAATTCTCTGCATAGCTGCCTGGCACATTTTCACCAAGCCAGCCTAAAAATAACTGAAAAGTGAAAGTATGATTGGGTAGAGGGCCCCTCAGCTGACCTTCAGGACTTTTGGTTTGTCCGTCAGTTAATCTTGTCACAATCACATAATTATGAGGTTGGTTTGAGCTTGATGAACCAATATATACAAGGAAAATACGCTGTAACCAGAACTGTGCCACGTCAAAGCCCTTGGGACACGAAGATTTTCTGGTGTTTCTACGTGAGGTTTTCCTCAAGGTAATAAGGCCTTTAAAAATAACTTGCTTTTCAGGCATATCACCCTTTCCAAAGAATATGCCTCTTCTCCAAGCCGAGTTGTATATTCCCCAAAATATGCTGATGCTGCATGTCCATCACATAAATACCCAAATGTCACACCATACCCCGGCGGGTTACAGTTGGGCAGTACAATACCTTTAAAAGCAGTGGGGCTGCAGAATCCCATAGAAAAGACCATTATATCCTCCTCTGAAAGAGAATCTCATAAGCTGAAATACCAGTTAATAAAAAATACAGGACAGAGAAAACTAACAAGGCAAGGATACAAGTGCACTCAAGTGATACTCAAAATTCCAGCTGAGTTGAACTTAGAGTTATTTAAGAAAAGTCAAATAACTGAAGAACTAGTTTGGGAGCCTCAGTGTGTCTTTTTTTTTTTTTTTTTTTTTTAAGGTACATACCACTTAGCTCTCTGGAAAAAAAAAGTTGAAAGGGGTTTCTACCCAACAGAATGAAATCTGAGACTGAAATCTCAGGTCACATGCAAAGTTAAAACTCAACATTCCCAGTAAAGGTTTCTTCCTTCTAAACTTTGTATTTTGAAAAATTTCAGGCCTTGAGAAAAGTTGAAAGAATACTCAGTGAAATTCTGAAGGTATTTGGCACAATGAAAGACTGGAAAATAATTTACATGGGGAAAAAAATCTATAAAATTTACTAATTCCTATGTTTATTTTTACAAATGTGCACAAACTCTACAAATGTATATGCTTTGCTTATGCATTTAAATTTAGTAAAATTACATTTAAGGAAAAGCAGGAGGAAATTTGGCAAAAAGAGAAGAAACAAGAGTAAGGAACAAAAAGCCATATAGAACGCACAAAACCCTGTGACGCTTCGGATTTTTAAACAGGGCCTGAACAATTGGTTTGCTTGATTTTTAAAACAGAGTTGAAGTTGTTTTAATATTCTATAGAGAAAACTGAAGGGGATCCTAGTGGGACTGTGTAGTGTCAGAGACCAGAGGCAAAGAAGGAAGTACGTTGTCCTTTCTCAAAGGGAAAAGTGAGTGGGAAGGGAGGAGGCTGTTCAAGTTAATGAATGCTTCCTTCCTTTCTCTCTCACTTCAGGAGTAGCCAGAGACCAAAGACCTGCTTCCTTCTCCTTTAGTATCTGTGCCTTTAGCATTATAGATGGCCAGCATTTTCCAGCAATGTTAATAGTAGTGTGGATATGATTTTTTCTATCAACATAGTATAAAATAAGAGTGATATGCAAAGGCATTACATTACACATTATTTCTACTCTTAGTGGCTCCTGGCTCTTTCTCTCCTTTCTCTCAAGCTAACTTGAGTCAGCAGCCTTATTTGCTCCAGCCCAGGGACTTGGTTTATCTACTCTTTGTTAACGGGTCTGGCTGAGATCAGGAAGCCCCTTTCTCATGCTAAACCTGTGGCTTCCAGGTCAAGCTTCATTCACGCTGTTTATACCACATACTTGCTTCCTGCCTGGGCAAATTGGTTCCAGTTCTTCCAGGTCAGATGTATTCTGCTGTCTCCTGAGTCTTGGCTTGCGTTAACACCCAAAGCCCTTGTGTCAGTGTCTTGTTGAGCCTCTAGAGGGGCATCTATCTCAATGGTTGTTGCAAAACTTCACTATTCTCGGTCTCTAACTGTGGGTATCTATCTGTGGAATGAAGCCGTCCATAAATTCAATAATTTTTGTTGGATACTTGTTAGAGGCAAGGAGCATTGTACTCTGCTGGGAGCTGGGAATACAATGTTGGTTAAGATAGCCATGCTTTCTGCTCTCATGGTTCTTATCGTCTAATGTGAACTTAAACAGATGGCCTGCTCCAAGGAGGGGCCAGCTTTTATTCACTAACATGAACTGTACACAGAAAATACTGAATAAGTACATGTGTGTATGTAAGTGGGTGGGAAGCAAGATTAGAAGTAGGGAGGCTAGAGCTATCACAATTGTACAGGTGAAAAAATTGTATAGGTTAGATAGTATTTTGACTGCAATGGAAATAGTGAGAAGTGATAATTTGAAGGTAGAGCAAACAGGCCTGGGTTTATTATGGGGTATGAGAGACATAGAGGCAGCAGTGAAGACCCATTTTTTTTTGACCTGAGTCACTGAATGAATGGTTGAGCTATTTACTGAGATGAGGAGATGGAAGATGTGTTCATGGATATCAGGAGTTTAGTTTTTGTCATGTAACATTTGATTTTCCTACTGAACACATTGAGTAAAGATGTTGAGATGTCAACTAAATACACGATTTTGGAATTCAAGGGAGAGGTCCAGTCTGGAGATAAAAATTTTGAGAATTATCAATGTGTGGATACACTTAAAGAGATGGGTCTGCATAATAACACCTTGAGAGAGAGAGTCTTAATAGAGAAGAGGATCAAATGTACTGCCCTGGGACAGTCCAACATTTAGATCCTGGGAGAAGGAAGAAGAGCCAGCATCGGTAACTTAGAAGGTCCAGCCAGGAGGTAGGAGAGAAACCACTAGTGCTCTGTATCCCTGTAGGCAAAGGAAATGTCTCAAGGAGGAGAGAGTGAGTACCTGGGTCATAAGCTATTGAGTGGTTAAGTAAGATGAAAACTGAGAATTGGCTACAGGTTTGGCCACAAGGTGACCTTGACAAGTGTTGTCTGATTGGATCTGGTTGAGGAGAAAACAACGGGTGAAGAATCATGGGCACCAAATGTAAATATCCCTTTTGGAGTTTTATTACAAAGGGAGTAGAGAACTGGGAGTGAGATGGGTATGAGGGGTCAAGTAAAATTTTCTAAAATGGGAAACATTACAGTATGTTTGTAAGTTGATGGGAATGATGAGAGAGAGAGAGAGAGAGAGAGAGAGGTCTGAGGATGCAGGCGAAAAAGGAATTACTATAGTATGAAAGTCCTTGAGTAGCTGAAGAAATGGAATCCAGTGCACAGGTGGAGGGAGAAGGGCCAACAAGAGAGAAATCAGAGCAGAGAAGAATAGACACAGATAAATTTGCAGATGTGGTGGTGGGAAGATGAGGATATTTCTTCAGAGGGCTTTGATATTCTTAGTATCAATAAAACAAGAAATAAGAAGCAGGGTCAGCAGTTGAATTCAGGTAAAGGGTCGAAGGTATTGAAGATTTGAGGAAAGAGGAGAAGTAACATAAACCTCTTGGAGAATAAGAGAGTGAGCTGATAAGGAAAATATAGTAGGATTGCTGAGCAGTGCTAAGAACCCATTGAGGCTTGTGGTCATAAATTTAAGTGAGACCAATCGTGGTTGCAGATGGTAAAAAGTAGTAGGGACAATGGATTAGAGATCCTGGTGGGGTCAAATCATTGTTGGAATCAAGATACTGGAGGCAATGAGTTGGAACAATAGAGATTGATGGTCAGAGAGGGATGCTTGAAATTGAGATCTGGGAGGCGGAGCATTTATTTCTGATGAAAACGACCTGGACATGATCATGTTTCTAGGCGACTGAAGTGTGATGGAAGAACAGGTTGCTGGAGGGGAGAAAGTCAAGGAACTGAGAGGCCAGAGCTTTCCAGAGGTGGAATATACAAGGGATCTTATTGGTAATTTGTCATAAGTTCTAGAGGGCAACTGGAAGGGTTTGGAAGGTTGAGAAAGGGAGAAGGATTGAACAGGTTAGGGAACATTCAGAGCCATATGGTGATAAGAATCCAGGTGATGAGCAATGACTAAGAAGGCTTGGATTTCTTATGGAGACTGAAGGAAACAGGATTGAGAGGTCCTCATAGTCTCTTCAGGGAAGATGAATAGGCTGTTCTCATTCTGTTATTCTAGCTTCTTTCTTGGGACCAGTCTCTCAGGTGCTCCTTGCATTATAGCCTTTGCCATTGTTCAGAATGTTCTTTCCATCTTCTACATCTGCTGAATCCTCAGCTCCCTTCTTATCTTGCTCCGATCTCCCAGACCAAGGATCATCTCAGTTCTTCTAGCACTTACAGTCACATTTGATACTTAACATATAATACTATTCTGTTCCTCCTGGAAAAGTGGTACAGATGAAACGGTTTGCAGGGCAGAAATAGAGACACAGATGTAGAGAACAAACGTATGGACACCAACGGGGGAAAGTGGCGGGGGGGTATGGTGGTGTGATGAATTGGGAGATTGGGATTGACATGTACACACTAATACGTATAAAATGGATAACTAATAACAGCCTGCTGTATAAAAAAGTAAATAAAATAAAATTCAAAAAAAAAATACTTTTCTGTTCCTTAGTTATCTTTTATCATGTTTCCTGTCATCTCTATATGTATCTTTCACCTCTTAATATGGCTTAGCAAATGTCAATGAATATTGGTTGATTTTTCATGAAAGAGGCTAACATCTTCCAGAAATTATATGGGTAAGCTGGGGACATGGTAAAGGAAATTTTAATTTAAATTTTTGCAGCAAATTTTTCAAATGTTAACAATGTAAGGACACTTTAAAAGAAAAAAAAATTCTGAAGCATCTCTGGCAATGAATTTCCCCCTTCGAAAAACATCAACTTAAGAAAAAAGTCTTTTATTATGGGAAAGTCTATTGGGTTTTTTTCTTTTTTAATTTATTTATGTTGGCTGCATTGGGTCTTCGTTGCTGCACGCAGGCTTTCTCTAGTTTCAGTGAGCAGGGGCTACTCTTTGTTGCAGAGCACGGGCTCTAGGCAGGGGCAGGCTTCAGTAGTTGTGGCACGCGGGCTCAGTAGTTGTGGCTCATTGGCTCTAGAGTGCAGGCTCAGTAGTTGTGGTACACGGGCTTAGTTTCTCCACAGCATGTGGGATATTCCCGGACCAGGGCTTGAACCCATGTCCTCTGCATTGGCAGGTGGATTCTTAACCACTGTGCCAACAGGGAAGTCCAGTCGATTGGTTTTTAATTATCCCTGTCCTCCTCCCCCCCAAAAGAGGGTAAATGCTGCTTTTTAATATTACCATTAAAACAAAAATACAAAATGAAAACAAATTTCTTATTGAAATTATTACCGAATTCTAAAGACTATGTCTGCGGGACCCAGTTGAGGCACTCTCCTCCTTAGATTACATGGTAAAAAACACTGGGTGAGTAACCTAAAGAAATGTTATAGCAAGTAATTTTAACGATTACATGGAACTATCCATTTGCAAAATATGTTAGGAAATAAATTTTATAGGGCCAAACTTATAACAAGGGCTTGCCCAGAGAAAGTGCTCAATAAAAGGTAATAATAATAACAGTAATAACAGAAGATCAATAACAATAATAATTTTTAAATTTTGGTGTTCTTACAAGTGGAGTTTCAGCATTTCTTATATTTGTTAAATGAAGGTAATAAGATTTGTAACATTCACAGATGCTAATATATGTCCTGGGTCCTCCTGGTCTTTTTTTGGTCCCCCTGTCACAAAACAACGTTTTCCATTTTTTTCTCTTCTCCAGGCCAAAACAAAAGTTCTCTGCAGGGCAGCTATGGAGGTGGGGGCCAGGACGAAGCCTTCCCTCTGGAACCCCTGCTCCTGAGGCAGGGAGAGCAGAGGCTCTGCCACATCCCCTACGGAGCTAAGACCACAGGGATCTCAGGGGAGGTTGCTGTTCCTTTGAAATGGTGTGAGGTTTCCTGCATTGTCAGTAGACCTGCTGAGGGGGAAATTAAAGGGGCATTGTGGAAACTGCTATTGGAGGCTCTGCACAGGCACAGGAAATGACAAGTGTGCAGGAACTCGGGCTTACTGTAAGGGAAATTGCTTTGGATTTTTATTTCCAAATTCTCTGAGGAATCCACCAGCCTGAATCAGGTGTCTGTTTTGGGCTCTGCTCTGCAAACGGGTTCACCTGACAGTATCTTTTCCTCATTAATTTGAAATTTGCTGGCTGCAAATATTATCAGTGAAAACCATATTCTAATCTTGGATATAGGTATAGAAAATGTGGCTTTAGATTATGGCCTTAGGTTATGGTGATATATAAAACACCTACAGGTATGAATTAGAATCTTTATGGGCAAATTTTAGAAATAAGGTACTAAATCTGTCTGTAATAATAGGTCAACTGAGCAGAAAATAGGAGCACAGGCTGTAGTTTGTAGACCAGTATCCTGTCACAACAATTTTGGAACATTTGGTTCTTGTTCTGTCACACATTCTTAAGAGTAGTTATGCAACTGCCTCCAAGATGTTGGCTGTTTCAGACAAACTTTGAAGTTAGCGTCCCTTCGCCTCTCTTTCTTGGGTGAAAGGAATCGATTTTTATGTGGTGGTCGAGGGTCATATTTCTCCTCAACAGACTTTATCTTTTGAAACTTTTAAAGAATTGAGCTTTAAAAATATAAGACTCTTGCTCTGAGGGAAAGGGGGCTCATTTTCACCTGTGGAGCACAAAGCGGAGGTTCAGGGCGGACTCTGGAGTCACAGCTAAGTCACATCCTCATTCTAATCTGTAGAATGAGGATGATAGGGCTGTTACAGGGTTTAATGAGTTAGGATTTGTAAAGTGCAAAGCATATGCAGTACTATGTGAGGACTTGTTAAAAAAGAAAAACAACCAGATGATTTTCTACTGATAAAGTCTTTTAGAACTTGGAGGTCTTTGCTTCTGTAAGGAACACAAACAGGTTATTATGAATTTGTTCAGCTGTCTGCTAATCAACAGAATCTGGGGACATGCCACTGTCATAAATAAGTGGGTCCACACCTATAGCAAGTGTGGTTCCTTGCGAGAAATACAGCCTCAGTAAATTTGACGCTCTGCTGTCAAACGTTTTTATGCAAGTGAGATAGGGTGCACCTCTATATCTCACCCCCCTGCTTGCAATTCTTTTTGAAAAAATTTGGAACGAATGACCAAGATACCACCTTGAACCAAAGAAAGTTTGTATCTTATGGTAACAAATACTGTAACTTGAACAAAGTCCTAATTTGTAAGAGACCAATGAAAGGAGAGGATTCATTCCCCCTAGAAATCAGTTAATATTGCATTATTAAAATGTAGGGGAAACCCCTTTTCTAGAGCTTTGCTGGGGAACCAGAATTTTTAGTTTGTTTTAAACCTTTTCTCTATGCTTCAGGAGTCTGTATTTCTGCAAATAATATCACATTATTAGTGTAAATATTTAGAGAAAACACCTATGTAGACATTGTTGGTTTTGCAAATACTGATATAATTTCTTGTGTTTTTCCGTATCATCTACAGAAAATAGTTAAATAGCTCAAAATTTTAAAGATGTTTTGAGAAAAAAAAAATCCCAGCCAACCAAACAAACCCCCCAAACCTTTCATTTTGCCAATAATGTAAAGCTTTTGATGACAGGTGGTGGTATGACCCGTTGGTTGAAGACTTGGGCTCAGAGCTAGATGGATGTGGGTTTGAATCCTGACTTTCCCACTTATTAGCTGTACTACCTTAGCAAGTTGTAAGGCCTTCAGTATATAGGTAGGTTTCTACATAGGCCTCAGTTTGTATACAGCCTTATAGGGCTGTGAGAAGTAAATGTGTTCATATGTGTAGAATGTTTAGAACTCTGCCTGGCACAGAGTAAGTGTTCACTGTTGAGTTACACGTAACTGGTTACACTATTGAGAATCTGACTACTGTGAACAGTTACTTCATCACTCTTTAAAGACAAGACACTGTTAAGTTATCCAGGACTTGGTTTTTCTCTCTCTTCTATGCCATTTTTTTTCTATGCCATTTTATTTAGAAATTAAAAAGCCTTAACGTGATTGATATGTTTAAATGTAGGATTAAATATCCAAACACAACTCATGTGTTCATGTCTGCTCTTGAAACTAAAACTTGACAATTTGAGGCACGAATACTATGTCATTTGAGTCTATGAGAAATCTAAGGCCTTGAATCTAGAGAGACTGTATCACAGCTGAGGCTAACTCTACCCAGACTGTTGCTCCAACAGGGCATTATGCCTATGGGTTTCTCCAAGGCCTCACTCAAGCCTCTCACACAGTAGGTGTTCAATAAATATTGGTAAGGAATGAATTGTTCATTTTAGAGATTTTTGCAGGAATCCAGTTGATCAATAATGATTTGACTTTTGTCAAACTATCTCCAATTGGGTGAGTTCTGTATGTATAGGTACAAGCGAAAAAGGAGGAGAAACACTTCCTCTTCTCTCCAAGTAGGGAAACCCAGTAACTTTCCAAATAATAATACTGCGTAAGTAATAATATCAGAAACCTCCCCATTCTACTTTCCAACGTTTTGAAGGCCTAGGACCATAACATTTTAGGACTGGAAGAGGTCTCCTAGGCCAAGCTCCTGATTTTACGGAGGAGAAAACAGACTTGGAGAGTTTAAGCCGATCGTCCAAGGTTCCACAGCTCGTCGAAGGGCAGAGTCAGGACTGGAAGTCTGGTCTCTGAAACCTGTCAGCCCAGAGTCATTTCACCAGCCTCTTGGTAAAACAGTGCCCTTTGATTTAAGCATATCTTTTAATAGACAAACCAGGTGTAAAAAAGGAGTATCAAAGTGGCGTACTGATGACAGCATTCGTCAACTCTTGCAGCGACCAGTTCAGCCGCGCATGTATGCAGGGAGTTGCACGTCGCCAACACCTTCGCTTATATCGCGCCCACCTTAGGGTAATGCCAGTAACGCTGACCTGACTCCTTTATTTGTATTCATTTATTTAGCAAGCGGGGGCAATGGCTGGGTAATGCACTCAGCTGTTAAAGATGAGGAGGCAAGACCCACCATCGGAGCGCATCTTGAGAGAGCAAACAGCATTGGAGGTGGGAAAACAACCAGGGGCAGAATGAATGTGTGCGTGGGGACTTTTGCTAGCGAGTGGGCAAGAGGGCGTGATCAGATTACTGGAGGTTTTAGAATTTTTAGATCAAGACGGAGGGAACCAAATAACCCAACTAACTCTTCCAGAGAGCCCTGAGAAGTTGGAAGGACCTAGTTTAAGGGAGGGAATCCCTGCAGCTCGCGCCCACGTTCCACCCCCCCGCACCCCCGCCCCAATCCGGCTCTTCCCCGACGACTGGGACCCCCCCCACCCGACGCCCCAGCCTGGGCGCACAGCAGCACAGCAGTTCCCGGTACTCCTCTCCTCTCCCTCCCTCCGCGGTCCGAAGGGAAAGGCAAGCTGTGGCAGCGCTCAGGGTTCATCCGTCAGCCTGAGAGGAAAAGGAGGAGGAGAGAGAGAGAGGAGGCGGGCGGCGGGAGGAGGAGTTTCTCCGCGGCCCGGAGCTCCCGGGGGGACCGCGGAGGAGGAGTGCCCTTCCCCCCGCACGCTGATTGCTGTGGCGTCCTGCCCGTCCCCGCCCGCGTGTGTGTGAGGGGGAGCGAGTGCGCTGGGTCGGCCCGATGGGGGTAATCGAGGGTTTCGGGGACGCCGAGCGGCGCTTTCCTCTTCCCAGTGAGTGAGGGAGGGAAGTCGGCGGCTCTCGTGCCCGGCCACTTTCTCTGCGCGATTCCCTGAGCTCCCTGCAGGAGGAGAAAGTCCCCGGCGGGTCCGGATGGCGTAGTTGCGCCGCGGCGCAGCAGCTGCCGGAGCTCGCCGCCGCCGGGCGCGGGGCGGGGAAACTTCGTTCTGCTTTGCTCCAGCTTGTGGCGGGTGGATCTCCGCTTGACACACCGCATCCAAGGTACGCGCCGGCTCGGCCCCGCGGCACTGCCGCCGGCGCCGGGACGCCCTTGGCCGCACCGCTAGCCCAGCACCCGTTCCGGCCGAGGGCTCTGCAGGCTGCGCGGTGCCTGTCGGCGTTGCGCGGTGGTCCGCGCCTGTTTCCCGGCCGGGGGTCGCTTCGGCCGCCCGGACCCCGGGCTTGTGGGGGCGGCGTTGGTCTGTTAGTGTTTACACTCCTAGGTGCGTGGGCAGCGGCCGCCCCGGGGTGGGCAGCGCTCGGGGCGCTGCACTGTGCTGGCGAAGACATCTACTCCGCGCCTGCCCTCACTCTTCCTTTCCGCGTTTTCTCCTGACCTCCGCGGGGCGCGCTGGCCACTTCCCACTGCGCTCGTGACAGCGTTGGTGGGAGAGATTTGTTGTAGGTTTGCACGCAGTTGCCGTTGCAGGGGCTGCGGCCCCGGGACTCGAGCACCAACGTGAGCTACGCTCCCTGCGGGCCGCGCCCTCGGGGTGCTGTGCTGGAGGCGCCGAGCGCTGCAGCTCGGAGCCCCGCAGAGAATCCTCCTTCCCGCGTTAACTTACTAGCCACCTTAGCCAGCTTACTTGGTTAGAATACGCTGGAAAGTTGGACTGTTGCTAGGAGAATCTTCTTGCAGTCTTGTTCTTATTAGGGCGTTTGCCTCACTTTCCAGAATCATTTAGTGTAGGGAACCGGCTTGTCAAGCTTGAATTACTTTGACAGAGTAGAACTTAATGTGCCTACAAAAAGAGCTGAGAGAAATGGGAATTTCTCTTAGCTGTGAAATGGGAATAATAACAGTATTGGCCTCATAAGGTTACTGTGAGGATTGAATGATTTAAAATATATAAAGTACTAGAGCAGTGCCCGGCGCCAGGCAAGCGCTGCATGGCTATTAGCGGTGCTTGTCCTGAGCCCAGTGGGGACGAGAAGAGCAGGGAGGGTACGGGATGGTAGGAATGACAGACTGAGATAGGGAACCAGGCTTTTTCTGAACTCCGCATCCCTTCCAAGAGAAGTAAGCGAGCGGTTTGGGAGGAGAAAAGTCTCTACAAGTAGCAAAGCACATGTCAAGACCTTTTAATTTTTCTGAAATGGTACTTTAGATTGCAAACAGGTACTTCAGTGTGAAATTAGCTATTAATTTCCGGTAATAATAATAGCTCACGTTTATTGGGCTCAAACTCTGTGCCAGACACTCTCCTAATACTTAGGGCACTTAATCGTTACACCAACCCTCTGGAAAAAACACTATTAATAGCCCTATTTTACAGGTAAGACACTAGAGGTTAGTTCCTTGCCCAAGCTATTACACAACTGTTAGTTCTGTCTGACTGCAGGGCTAGCTCAGTCACTCAGCAGAGAGCAGCAAGTGCAGTCAGATTTGTGTGCAGTGAGTCCAGGCGTCTTCTCCCATCCTTCAGCTTCCCATTTGAGTTGAACACAAATCTCCCGAAACACAAATCAGGTATCTGTGATTAATTTAGGTGATCTGCCCAGGGGGGCGCCAAATTACAACTCCTCTGAAACTGACCCCAAGTAATTATACATAGAACTCTGATTTGTATTAATTAGTTCGGATCTTTAATCTTCATTTCTTTTATTAATTCTCCTGACATCGTTGGTCAGTGTTACATGGCTTCCTTAGGAAACAGCTTGGGGTTGGCACAGAAGGCAGGGAAATAATTCTTACCCCCTTAAGGGCTATTAAAATGAAATTGATTTCATGCCATTGTGTCAGCTAAAGGATGTTGCTCTGTTTCTTGATGTTCTCTGCTTTTGGCTTTAATTCTGCATTGTTTAGTGTTTCAAGGCTTCAGCATGTTTTCAGCTCTTCAGTTTGTCTTTGTCAACTTTAATTTTTCCTGTTTTGATGGAATCTGACCATTACATGGCAGCTTTGCTTAACAACTGTTGATCCAGCTCATGTTTTTAAACATAAAAATCACCAACTTACTTTTGAACCCCAGCACTTCAAAGGCAACCCCTGGGGAATTCATTGTTATGTTGAATATTAACCAATAGGGGGAGCATAACACACTATGTATTGATGTCCGTTAGGCACCTAAACCAGTTTTTAGAGTATTAAACATACATTTCAGGAATGGACAATGTGTGGCTTTATCTAGCAAAGTAACCAAGTTGCCTTCCGAGTCGACTGTGGAGAACTGGGTTTAATTTCAACTGATTACTGTTAAGAATGACTGACGACAGGGCCTACATGTTGGATATATGTCAAGAAGTCTCTGGTGTCCAGACAGATATTAAGTACACACACAGTTTATTGCCATTTGTTTTCCTTAAGAGGCATATGTAAAATAATTTTGTGTACTTTGAATGATATTTCAGATTATCTAGGAGAGCTGGGAGTCTGGAGAGATCCATTGTGAATCCTTTTGTAATGATGCTCATTTGTCCTTTGTAGAAAACTGGATATAGTGAATTTGTTCTCAGGGAGGTTGGTGTACTCACAATCCTGTCATTATCATTTTTCATTAACATCTGAGTGCAAGACAATAAGGGATTGTTATGCTGAGTAACAGCATTTCTATTCCAGTGCATTTTTCAGAGGCTTGTATTTTAGTATGGCAATAGTTCAGAAGTATCATATTTGTTGAGTATAGATACAGTGTGTCTACAGATAAATATATAAACCATATTTAGGAATTAACATGCTTGCAAAAACAGTTAAACTTTTAAAAAAGGTTTTCAATCTTTGTATGAATTTTGTAGGCCAGTTTCCTTTCTTGTTTCTTGAGTATCAGGTAGTAGGGACTTAACTTTATTTACCAAGTTAGGGGTCAGGTGGATTCTACTTTATTTTTATTTATTTATTTTTTTGCGGTACACGGGCCTCTCACTGCTTTGGCCTCTCCCGTTGCGGAGCACAGGCTCTGGACGCGCAGGCTCAGCGGCCATGGCTCATGGGCCCAGCCGCTCCGCGGCAATGTGGGATCCTCCCGGACCGGGGCACGAACCCGGGTACCCTGCATCGGCAGGCGGACTCTCAACCACTGCGCCACCAGGGAAGCCCTATTTTATTTTTTATAATTCGTTCCTATTTATTTATTTATCTATCTATTTATCTGTCTATTTATCTATTTATTTATGGCTGCGTTGGGTCTTTGTTGCGGTGCGCGGGCTTCTCACTGCGGTGGCTACTCCTGTTGAGGAGCACGGGCTCTAGAGCGCAGCCTCAGTAGCTGTGGTGCACAGGCTTAGTTGCTCCGCAGCATGTGGGATCCTCCCAGACCAGGGCTCGAACCCGTGTCCCCTGCATTGGCAGGAGGATTCCTAACCATTGCACCACCAGGGAAGCACGTGGATCCTGTTTTAAAATACCTTTCAAATTTAGTTCTTTCTTTCTAAATCTCAGCATTGCAGTTACACTTCAGAGTAGCATTTTGTTTAGAGTCTAATTTAGTCTTCCAGGGTCTCATCTAGTTTACTTATTCAGCAAACATTTATCAGGCCCCAACTCCCTAATAGGCTTAAGGTTCCTGGTGTTGGAGTTTGGCAAATTAACTATCCTCTTTCAGTCCTCTGATAGCAGGAGGTCTTAAGGCTTCCTAGGGCTTAGGAAAGCTTATACACATTGACAAAATTTTTTGCTTAAAGAGGACTATTGTCCCATTCTTTTGAAGACTCAAAGGAATTAATCTTTCTTTTTTACATGCAAACTTGATTGTATCTTGTAAAAGTCAGGTGACTCTTGCTTTTCTGAGGGCCTGCTCTGGGCCTAAGTGCCTAGGGAACTCAAATGTCCTTTGAATACTAAGAAGGTGACTCTGCTGACTTCTTTAGTACCTAAGTGATGACCAATTTCTTGGGATCATAAATTTGTGGAAATTCCTGACTTTACATCTTAAGCTTAACAGACAGAACTGTTAAAATTTAGAGGATGACTGCTAACAGTTAACATTGCTGTAATATTTTTCCTGGATGAATTTGCTCTGTGGTCATTTAAAATTACCTCTGTTCTTGATAATCCATTTTGAAAATGTATTTTTTTTCTTCTTTCATTGCTATTGGACAAAAACTAATTATAATCGTCAGGTTCATTAGTTAATGAGGACAGTCTTCATTTTTTTCATTTTTTTTTTTTTTACTCAACAGTTATTTTGAAAATGATTTTATCACTGTTTCAGTCTGTCCACTGGAGTGTTTTTCTTATGTTTTTCAACTTCTTTTGAAATTTTGAAACTTAAAAAATGTTAACTACTTTTGGAACTTTGCATGACTCAAGTTAGATAATGTTTTTAAGGGTCTTTAACTTAAAAGCAATCTTATATTGCCTTTAGGAACATGGATAATTTGGAATATAGAAGAGTGAATCTAAGGCATTTGTGGCTTTGGAAGAGAATTACTGCACCAAGATTCATGGCAGTAATTTCTCTGGTTCCACATCTTCAGAGTAACACTTGGAATGATAGCATTGTCTTTTTGTAGCATTTCATAAAACACAAGCTTTTGCTAATTTGTTTGGTTTCTAGTAAAGCAGAAATAAATCAACACAGCTTGGAAGTGCCTTACAAAAAAGGATTTGGGTCCATTTCCTGGGCTCTGTCCACTTGTAGATTTCTTTTATATCTTTTGAAATAGCACATTTGTTTGTTAACTGACATTGGGATTTATTTTCTCTGCAAAGTTTTAAGATTTAGCACAGATTTCTGAGCATTCTTCCTTCTCTTAGGGAGAAATTTTTATTTCTCAACCAAGATGTGTGCAGTATTTAATGTTTGAAGCAAAACATTCATAAAATTTCTGCATTGAGGCCCCTCTTATTTGGACCTTATTTTACTTGTTTTATCCTTCAGTTTTCCAGGCCAAACAGCAAGACTTAATAGGCTGACAAGTAGGGGTATAAGGGTTGGAGACCATATTTAAAATTGAGATTATCCCTGAAGGTCTGAAACGTGGGCTCCAGAAGCACACCCTTAGGCTATCCTGATATCTCCTGTTTAAGATAATTATAAGAAAAAAAAGATTAAAGTCTGTTGTTAGTGCTGGTAATTCCTTTAATGCTGAAAGCTTCAAGTCTGGGAAGAGGACTCAGAGTGATATAAAAGTTCATTTTTAGGATTTAATGTTAAATTGTTGCCACAGTAATAATTTAGAATCAAGTCTGAAGTGTTAGCTCTGTCTTCACTTTAAGGAAAAGGATGGTAATCCAGAAGCATATACTTTCCCTACCTCTAGGACACTGGGCTCTGGGAGAAAAGGGACTTAAGAATTCGGTGCTGTTTGCAGAAGAAGGAAGAATTGGGTGCTGTTTGTTATGTCCTTCCAAGCACATAATTCATTTTTCTGGTACATGCTGAAGGTCAGATTTTTGTTTGAATTTGCAGATGGACCATTTGTAAAAACACATTCAAGTTGATTTAGTCCCTGAAAAAAAATGATCTTTAGAAAATAGTCTTTACAGATCCTAGTCCTTGAGTTTTCCTGTGTTCAGATTGCCCTGGGAGAAGCTCTGGAGTTTACAGGCATGATGACTAACCACCAGTGATGGGTAAGAACACCAAGTGGACCAGGTGGAGGGTCTAGCAGAACTTTGGAGTTCTTTTTTAAAATTCTTATTATACTATTTTATTAATGGAAACTTGATGAATACTTAATTTCATTTGGTGTGTGAAAAGATTCCCTTTTGGGAGTATAATTCAGTTAGCATTTTTAGTAATTTATGTGTTTTGACGTATGAAATTGGTCATTGGATGCAAAAATACACTGGTGGCTGTTTGCAAATTTCATTTCATAATTAACTGCATGATGCTGGAGCAGAACGTTGCTTTTTTTTTTTTAATACTTGGAAGGTTATTTGGGGTGAAATACTTAGATTCCAGTCTCAAAACCCTGTGTTCATGTGGTGCCCTAAGTACTTTTGTGTGATACTCCCTGTGTTGTTTTATCTCTTTTCTGTTTTTTTTTCTTTAAAGCAAAACATACTCAAACACAAAACTCTCCTTCTAAGTGTCCATAAAGAAAAAACGTCTCATTTTGTTATATTCTACTTTGTGCAATTGGCTGGCACATGAAATTCAACTTCGAGGGAAAGCACCATTGACTCATTACATACATTTTGCATCACTGCAGTGTAAGGTCTTCCCTATGTGTGTGGGAGAAGTTTCTGATCTTCTAAATGGGCATGTTTACTATTGCTGGTCTATCTCTTTTTGTCAGAGCCTTTCTGAGCAGACATTCCTCTTAGTTTTCTTATTTTTGTGTCTTTATAGAGATAGTTACTTGTTGTGTATTCATAATATACCATGTGAATCATGAAAAAATATGTAGCACCTGCCATTTTGTTTTGAGTCCATCATACTTATCCATTACAATACCGTGCAGCCATTGGATGCATCATGTTTTTGACACAGGAGCCAGGGGAAGGATGACCTACTTGATACATTTCTTTTTTTTTTTTTTTTTTTGGTACTTATGCCTTTTTCAGTTCGAGGCATCTTTATTTCATTATTAGAGTGGCTGCTCTCTATGATGTTCAAGGTTTTAATTTCATTCAGTGTGGGCAAACAGGGAGGTTTCATGTAGAGGCAGTTTTACTAAATAAAAACAAACAAACAAAAAAACCCAAAAAACCCCCCACTTCCAGAAAGTATCATATATAGATATGTTGTTGGGTAAGGCTTTGGTAATGTTCAAATGGGAGATAACTGAACACACAGCAGGGTCCCACTTAGCTTAACGGAGTAGGGAGGCTAGGAGAGAGAGGGGAGTGTCTAATTTATTAGGAGAAAATTCACTTTTGCATAATAATAAGCATTTAAATGTTTTCTTTGGAATTAATATATATTTCAAGTAGTTATACAGGTAAGAGATTTGCAAAAGAAATTTTGCTAAGGTTGAAGTTCTGTAGTTGGCAACTCTTTTAGCTCTGAAGATCCTGTTCTCTGAAGCCAGGAAAAAACAGCCTGTTTCCAATTATAAATCACAAAAATAGGGAAATTAGGCCAAGAAAAATGATCATTTGGGGGTTGGGTTGCTTTTTTTCAGAGGGTAAAGGAGAAAGGACCATAGATGCACATTTTAAAAAAATCTGCTAGTTATTCTGTTGGTTTTCAAATGCTTTTCAAGCATTCTATATTGAAAATTAAGAATAATTTTAGGATTAAAGACTCTTCCTCCTTCAGCTCCGTTTTGTTTTTCAGAGAGCAAACAGAAGAGCAGTTAGGTAGCTTCTGCTGAGACCGAGGGGCTTGCTCTCAGTGTTTTGGGACCCATCTGGTATTACTGGTAAAGCCTTTTCCTGTCTGGTGCCAGGTTATGGTTCCAGCATCACATCAGGTAGTTGACGCTATGGTTTTTTGTTATACTTTATACTGTGCTTTGAACGGAGATGTAGTCCCTGTGGATTAGCATTCCTCTGCTCTGGGAGAAAGACTAGCGATGCTAGTGTGAGAAGAATCAGAGGTGAGAAGCCTAACTGGGAGTTGGATGATGTGTGGGTGAAGATATTGTCCTCAGCACTTGTCGGAAGCAACTAGCCTTTCTTAAATAAAGCCTGCTGCTAGTTTCAGGATTAGTGGTCCCATGAGACGCAGGTGTTAATTAAGAAATCTCCTTTGTACCGCCAGAAGATCACCACCAAAACAGATCCTAGTTCCTGTTTCTCACACCTTACACCTCCAGAGTGCTGAATAAAACTTTCCTGATGGTACAGAATCTTTGATAACAACGTAGTCCGTCGGGGCCAGTGGTGTGCAGCTACTGGCTCTTTTCTTCTCACCTCGGGTTAACAACTTGGCCTGCGGCAGGCAGGCTCCCACGCCCACTGCACCGTGACCCATGATGGGCGGGCGCCAGAAAAGGTGCGAAGTGCAAAATTCCGTGCTTGTATTCAGTCAGCATCTTCATTGTCCTCTCTTTGGTGCCTCTGCTGCTTTTCTCCCCCACGTTTTATTACCTTGGTTTCCGGGAACTACTTGTCCTGGTTTTCCCCATTTCCTGCCCGATCTGTCTTCAGTTTTCCTTCTCAGTGCTCGCTCCGTGCGGGTCGGCGTTCTCCAGCTTGCATCTGCCCTTTCCCTCCTCTCCTCGGTTGTTCAGTGGTTTATGTTTCCATGCTTCAGTGGCCACGCCTATGCCAGTAACTCCCAGTTTTATAGCTATACCCTATCTCCAGCAGCTACCTGGCTATTCTGTAGGTTTTACTGTTAGAACTAAGTCCCAAACCCGACATACAATGTCTCTGTGGTCCCCAGTCTCAACTCCTTTATTTCCCATGTCAGTAAGTGGCACCAGTTATCAAGCTAGGAGCCTCAGGCATACTCAGTTTCCTTTTGCTTACTTGCCCCAGCTGAATCCCACAAATCCCACGGTGTCTTACCTTTAGCAGATCTCAACTGGCATTTTCTTTTTTTCCCCGAGTTCCAGGAAACTTTATTTATGGACACAGAAATTAGAATTTCATATAATTTTCAACTTATCATGACATATTATTATTCCTTTGATTTTTCTCCATCATTTTAACATGTAAACACCAATCTTAGCTCTAGAGTAGGAATTGGCAAAATAGGCCTGTAGGTCAAACCCTGCAATTGACATTTTCTTCTCCATTTCCAAATCATCATCTCACCTGGACTATTGCAGACGTATTGCTGTTGGTTTTCCAGGCTTCATCATCTCTATCTCAAATTGTTCATCCATTATGATTGGTACCTTCTAAAATACAGATCTGTGATTTCCTTTCTTACGTTTTAAAAGTGTCTGCTGTTCCGTTATCCTTGGCATGGGATATCTGGTTATTTACAATATAGCTCAGCTTACTTTTTCAGCCATCATTCCTTCACTTCTTCTGTGAACCTCACTGTGCTCGTACCAGACTCCTTATGGTTTCCAGAGCATGCTCTGTGCTCTCATGCCCTGTTTCTTTAGCACTGGTCTCTTCTCTAGCATCCTCTCCTTTCCCTCCTTCCTTGTGGCTCCCTGCTTACTCATCCAGGCTATCTCCATGGTCAGCTTTTCTGGTGAAGCTTCACATGGCTCCTCCCTGGCAGGTGGTTGGTTGCTTCCTCTCTGTATTTCTCTTGCAGCGTTTCTCCTGCTGCCTCGTGAGAACTTACTTTCTTCTTCCGCCAGATTGTAGACTTCTAGAGCAGGATTGAGTCTTACTATCTTTGTATCCTAGGTGTGTGGCATGGGCATGACATACATGTTGTCAAATTGAATTCTTCAACTTGGTTCCATTTCTGTTAAAGCTTGGGGGAAAGATCAAGTTTACAGCTGATATAAATTATAACTTTTTGTAGAAAAGACAAAGGAAATAATCAACTCAGAATGATAGAGTTTAGCATTAGATTGGGGCTTAGAAATAGTTCTCTTCAGGTCCCTCTAAAGAGGAGGACAACCAGGTACACAGAGGTTAGGTGGTCTGCCCAAGACTGCACAGCTGGGAGTACTGCTTCCCTCTGCCCCTCTGTAGTATTCTCCACCCAGTAGCCAGAATGGCCCTGATAAAACCTAAGTCAGATGCTGTTATTCCTCTGATTAAAACACTCTCTTATTCCTGCCTTTCTCAGAGTAAAAACCCCAATCCTTATAATGATCCATAAAGCCCTATACAACCAGCCAGTGACTCCCTTGCCTGTTACCCCTTTGACCTCACTTCTCTGCTTTCTGGCTTGTTTACTCTGCTCCAGCTGCTTGACCTGCTTTACCTTCCTCATACTAGACACACTCTGTCTCAGGGCCTTTGCATGTGCTGTTTTCTTTGCTTGGAATGTTTTTCTCCCAAATATCTACAGAGCTCATTTAATTTTTTTTGAATTTAATTTTATTTATTTTTTTATACAGCAGGCTCTTATTAGTCATCCATTTTATACACATCATTGTATACATGTCAATCCCAATCTCCCAATTCATCATACCACCACCACTCCCACCCCCCACCGCTTTCCCCCCTTGGTGTCCATACGTTTGTTCTCTACATCTGTGTCTCAATTTCTGTCCTGAAAACGAGTTCATCTGTACCATTTTTCTAGGTTCCACGTATGTGCATTAATATACAATATTTGTTTTTCTCTTTCTGACTTACTTCACTCTGTATGACAGTCTCTAGGTCTATCCATGTCTCTACATGTGACCCAGTTTCGTTCCTTTTTATGGCTGAGTAATATTCCATTGTATATATGTGCCACATCTTCTTTATCCATTCGTCTGTCGATGGGCATGTAGGTTGCTTCCGTGTCCTGGCTACTGTAAATAGTGCTGCAGTGAACATCGGGGTGCATGTGTCTTTTTGAATTATGGTTTTCTACAGAGCTCATTTCTTGTAGGTCCTTATTCAACACAAAATAAACAACAAAAAAACAAAGACTCCCAAATACTTCCTTTCTCTCTTCTCTGCTTTATTTGTTTTCTTAGTATTTATCTCTACCTCACGTATAATTATATATCTTGTTTATAGTTGGTCTCCCCTGACTAGAATGTAAGCTCTACAAGGGCAGGGATTTTTATATTTTTTATTCCCTGTTGAATCCTCACACCTAGAAGAGTCCTGCACTGACTGAGCAGGCACTAGATAAATATTGTTGGATGAATAAATAAATGAGAAGAAGCAAGATTTGTGGATTTCTTATAAATCCAGTTAAATGTACATTTATGGCATTAAAAAGGGAAAACCATCAGATATGTATAGAAGGAGAATCTGATTTTTAAAAAGCCTCATTCTAGACCTGTCAGACTAGAACACTGACATCGTTAATTGTCTGACTTGATCTTTAATTGTCTGACTTGATCTTTAATTGTCTGACTTGAAGCAGCAGCCAAGGGTTCTCCTCAGCCTTAAAAGTGGTTTGGGAAGACTCCCATTTTACCTCTAAAAGGCTAGGGCTTGCTGTGGTTTCTCTCTGCCTGTGGTTTGCCCTTTAACCCATCGGACTGCAAAGATGAAAAGTAAACACAGCATTAAAGAAAAGAGCTGGGGGAGAGGGTATGGGGCAGAGGAGCAGAATTTCCTTGTGGCCCTGACATCTTCCCTTGGCTCTGGGCCCATCTACAGGGCTGCTCACTGGACCTTCTAGAGTTGCTTTGGGGCTGTGCTCTAAGGAACAGTCTGGAGACTGCCAGGCCAGACTCTTAAGGTTTGCTTTGATGTTCCTATTTCTTTGAAAAGAAGTGTTTAGTTTAGACAAAAAGGACATTGGAGAAAGGATTTTTAAAAAATTAAATTACTGTCTTAATTTTGCAGAGAGGTTTTTAACCCTTTTCAAAACAGCAGTTGAAATTACCACTTGTGGACTTCCCTGGCGGTCCACTGGCTAAGGCCTCCGCGCTTCCACTGCAGGGGGCACGGGTTCCATCCCTGGTTGGGGAAGTTCCACATGCCGTGAGGTGCGGCCAAAAAGAAAAAAAAAAAGAAACTACCACTTGCTTCTCTCAGTGGTGCTGGTGGGGATCTGGTCCTTTGAAACCAATGACTTAAATCCAAGGGGTGGTAAATTATACTTCTGAAGAAGCATCCAGTTCTTGCGGTGGGGGCTAGGTTGGGTGTAGAACTCATTTATGTTAGTGTAACAGTGATGGTAGAGGCATTTGCCCCCCTCTCTTTTTGTGCTAACATCAGTATGGTTCCTACAGAGCCCTCCTCATCAGGACAGGAAGCCCAGCCAAGGAAGTCAAAGGCTTAGTAGGATGTTATTGGCCATGTATAAAGCTGCAGCATAATTTAACCCTGGGATTCAAAACCATCAAATTGAAAGTAAATTGTCTTGAATGGAGCTGTTGTCAATGACCTAGTTAAAAATCAAAGCTACCATTTCCTGAACCCTAAGAACATATGAGGTATTAAGTGCTTTATATGTTATTAACTTACTTAATCCTCATAACAACCCCATTAGGGAAGTAGAATCATTATCTCTACTTTATAGACGAGGCATGGAGGTGTTTATTGAGTTGCCCACAGTTACACCACTGGAAAGAGGCAGGGCAGAGGTTTGAACCCAGGTAGGCTGGGTCCCCACCCTTTCCACTATATTATACTGTAGTCTGTTCCCAGAACACACCAAGCATGCTGTCAGTGCAGGACCTTTGCACGTGCTATCCCCACTGCCTTGCATGCTTTTCCTTCAGATATTCATAGCTCTGCCTCTCATCACTGTGCTCAAATGTCATCTCATCTGAGAGTCCTTCTAAAAAGGGTTCTGGTCACTGATCCTACTTTGGGGGAGTGTGTTCCCTCCACACCACCAAGCAATTCTCAGACACTGGCAGGGTGTCTAAGAATTCAGCTCAGCTCTGACACTATCTACTGTCCACCAGAGATAGCATCATCTTCCACAGGTTAAGGACTCAAAGACCACTGTCCACTTCATTCACCAGTCAAAAGCCCAGGTTATTACCTGGGATTTTGACTCACTGGCTGCAGATTGGAGGTTCCCAGGACCTCCTCCTTGGACTTCAGACACCAGTTCCAGTCGCAGGTCCACATTGTTACCTGTACTTCTGACCAGGCTGGCTATAAATCAGAGATTCCCATGACCCCACCTTGAATTTGATTAGTTTGCTAAGAGCAGCTCACAGAACTCAGAGAAACATATTACTTATTAGATCACCACTGTATTATAAAAGGCTATAAGTCAGGAACAGCCAGATGAAAGAGAGGCATAGGGCAAAGTATGTGAGAAAGGGGAGCAGAGCTTCCATGCCCTCTCCAGGTGCCCCACTCTCCCAGCACCTCCATGTGTTCACCAACCAGAAGCTCTCTGGACCTTGTCCTTTTGGGTTCTTATGGAAGCTTCTTCATGTAGGCACAATTGATCAAATCATTGGCCACTGGTAATCTCCCGAGGATGGATAGGGGTAGGGGATGGGACTGAAATTTCGATCCTCTAATCACGTGGTTAGCTCTCCTGACAGCCACCCCCTCCCCATCTTTAGGTGGGGTCTAAAACTGACCTCATTAACATAACAAAAGACACCTTTCTCTCTCTTGTCACTTAGGAAATTCCAAAGGTTTTAAGAGCTTTGTGCCAGAAACAGGATGAAGACCAATTACATATTTCTTATAAATCATAATATCACACGTTCCCTGACCACCCTATCTAAAATAACATTTCTCCTCTCATCATTCTTTCTCTTTAACCTGCTTTATTTTTCCTTCACAGGATTTACCACCATTTGACACATCATATATTGTCTGTCTCTCATTAGAAGGTAAACTCCATGAAAACAGTGTCATGTTTAGTTCACTGCTGTGTCCCCAGCTCTCTGAACAGTGCCTGGCACATGGTAGGTGCTAATAAATAATGAATGAATGAAGTAAAAGAAAACTGCTGATTGAGCCTTGCCTCCATGGCTTCAAAACAAAATAAATTATCCCGTAGGTAAGATCTAATCAGACTGCCCCTATCACAAAGTGAATGTCTCTGCAGGGCCTGGTTGGTGTCCATAGTGGAGGAGCTCCTGTTTGTAGTGGTTAAGAGCATAGGCTGTGGAATCAGACAGACCTGGGCTCAAATCCTGGTGCCAGGATTTATTAGGTGGTGACCTTGGGGGTGGTTTAGCATCTTAAGCCTCACTTTTCTCACTATAAAGTGGAGTTAAGGACATCTGTCTCCTTGGGTTTTTGAGAGGTTGAAATGAGAAATTGTGAAAAACAGTGCAGGTGTTCAGTAGATGTTAACTGAGATGTTTTGTGAGGTCAGAAGAAGAAAGCAGGGTGTTAGCCTCTAATCGGAAGGCAGGCGAATGTTGTAGAAACACGGGAATGACCACAGAATAATTACAAAGCGGCCTGTGGGTAAGTCTTGGCTGTGCTACTTACAAGTGGTGTATCAGTGGACCAGTCATCGAGCCTTTCTAATTCTTGGTTTGCTAATCTGCAAAATTAAAGGCTTGGAGTACATGTTATCTTCTTCTAACATTCTGACTCGGCTCTGAGGAGAAGATAACATGGAACAAATCATACACAAGATGTTAAGGAGACAGTGTTTACAGTGGGCTGGGATTGTTCAGAAGTGGCTTTTGGAATGAGGTGAGGGGAACGAATAGATTTCGTGGAGTTGGAGGAGTGGAATAAAAATGGCAGTTTTATTTTATTTTATTTATTTTTTTACATCTTTATTGGAGTATAATTGCTTCACGATGGTGTGTTAGTTTCTGCTTTATAACAAAGTGAATCAGTTATACATATACATATGTTCCCAAATCTCTTCCCTCTTGCCTCTCCCTCCCTATCCCCTGCCTCCAGGCGGTCACAAAGCACAGAGCTGATCTCCCTGTGCTATGCGGCTGCTTCCCACTAGCTATCTATTTTACATTTGGTAGTGTATATATGTCCATGCCACTCTCTTACTTTGTCACAGCTTACCCTTCCCCCTCCCCATATCCTCAAGTCCATTTTCTAGTAGGTCTGTGTCTTTATTCCTGTCTTACCCCTAGGTTCTTCATGACATTTTTTTTTTTCTTAAATTCCATATATGTGTGTTAGCATACGGTATTTGTCTTTCTCTTTCTGACTTACTTCACTCTGTATGACAGACTCTAGGTCCATCCACCTCATTACAAGTAGCTGAATTTCGTTTCTTTTTATGGCTGAGTAATATTCCATTGTATATATGTGCCACATCTTCTTTATCCATTCATCCGATGATGGGCGCTTAGGTTGTTTCCATCTCCTGGCTATTGTAAATAGAGCTGCAATGAACATTTCAGTACATGACTCTTTTTGAATTATGGTTTTCTCAGGGTATATGCCCAGTAGTG
The DNA here is from genome assembly GCF_963924675.1 of Phocoena phocoena. NCBI lineage: Eukaryota > Metazoa > Chordata > Mammalia > Artiodactyla > Phocoenidae > Phocoena > Phocoena phocoena. Next base: position 81,159,691 of record NC_089219.1, on the reverse strand, counting down.
GGATTGCTGGGTCATATGGTAGTTCTATTTGTAGTTTTTTAAAGAACCTCCATACTGTTCTCCATAGTGGCTGTACCAATTCACATTCCCACCAGCAGTGCAAGAGTGTTCCCTTTTCTCCACACCCTCTCCAGCATTTATTGTTTCTAGATTTTTTGATGATGGCCATTCTGAGTGCTGTGAGATGATATCTCACTGTAGTTTTGATTTGCATTTCTCTAATGATTAATGATGTTGAGCATTCTTTGATGTGTTTGTTGGCAGTCTGTATATCTTCTTCGGAGAAATGTCTATTTAGGTCTTCTGCCCATTTTTGGATTGGGTTGTTTGTTTTTTTGTTATTGAGCTACATGAGCTGCTTGTAAATTTTGGAGACTAATCCTTTGTCAGTTGCTTCATTTGCAAATATTTTCTCCCATTCTGAGGGCTGTCTTTTTGTCTTGTTTATGGTTTCCTTTGCTGTGCAAAAGCATTGCAGCTTCATTAGGTCCCATTTGTTTATTTTTGTTTCTATTTCCATTTCTCTAGAAGGTGGGTCAAAAAGGATCTTGCTGTGATTTATGTCATAGAGTGTTCTGCCTATGTTTTCCTCTAAGAGTTTGATAGTTTCTGGTCTTATATTTAAGTCTTTAATCCATTTTGTGCTTATTTTTGTGTATGGTGTTAGGGAGTGATCTAATCTCATACTTTTACATGTACCTGTCCAGTTTTCCCAGAACCACTTATTGAAGAGGCTGTCCTTTCTCCATTATACATTCCTGCCTCCTTTATCAAAGATAAGGTGACCATATGTGCGTGGGCTTATCTCTGGGCTTTCTATCCTGTTCCATTGATCTATCTTTCTGTTTTTGTGCCAGTACCATACTGTCTTGATTACTGTAGCTTTGTAGTATAGTCTGAAGTCAGGGAGCCTGATTTCTCCAGCTCCGTTTTTCGTTCTCAAGATTGCTTTGGCTTTTTGGGGTCTTTTGTGTTTCCATACAAATTGTGAAATTTTTTGTTCTAGTTCTGTGAAAAATGCCAGTGGTAGTTTGATAGGGATTGCATTGAATCTGTAGATTGCTTTGGGTAGTATAGTCATTTTCACAATGTTGATTCTTCCAATCCAAGAACATGGTATGTCTCTCCATCTATTTGTATCATCTTTAATTTCTTTCATCAGTGTCTTATAATTTTCTGCATACAGGTCTTTTGTCTCCTTAGGTAGGTTTATTGCTAGATATTTTATTCTTTTTGTTGCAGTGGTAAATGGGAGTGTTTTCTTGATTTCACTTTAAGATTTTTCATCATTAGTGTATAGGAATGCCAGAGATTACTGTGCATTAATTTTGTATCCTGGTACTTTACCAAATTCATTGATTAGCTCTAGTAGTTTTCTAGTAGCATCTTTAGGATTCTCTATGTATAGTGTCATGTCATCTGCAAACAGTGACAGCTTTACTTCTTCTTTTCCGATTTGGATTCCTTTTATTTCCTTTTCTTCTCTGATTGCTGTGGCTAAAACTTCCAAAACTATGTTGAATAAGAGTGGTGAGAGTGGGCAACCTTGTCTCGTTCCTGATCTTAGTGGAAATGCTTTAACTTTTTCACCATTGAGGACGATGTTGGCTGTGGGTTTGTGATAATGGCCTTTATTATGTTGAGGAAAGTTCCCTCTGTGCCTACTTTCTGGAGGGTTTTTATCATAAATGGGTGTTGAATTTTGTGGAAAGCTTTCTCTGCATCTATTGAGATGACCAGATGGTTTTTCTTCTTCAGTTTGTTAATATGGTGTATCACATTGATTGATTTGCGTATATTGAAGAATCCTTTCATTCCTGGAATAAACCCCACTTGATCATGGTGTATGGTCCTTTTAATGTGCTGTTGGATTCTGTTTGCTAGTATTTTTTTTTTTTTTTTTTGTGACATGCGGGCCTCTCACTGTTGTGGCCTCTCCTGTTGCGGAGCACAGGCTCTGGACGCACAGGCTCAGCGGCCATGGCTCATGGGCCCAGCTGCTCCACGGCATGTGGGATCTTCCCAGACCCGGGCATGAACCCGTGTCCCCTGCATCTGTAGGCGGACTCTCAACCACTGCGCCACCAGGGAAGCCCCTGTTTGCTAGTATTTTGTTGAGGATTTTTGCATCTATGTTCATCACTGATATTGGCCTGTAGTTTTCTTTCTTTGTGACATGTCTAGTTTTGGTATCAGGGTGATGGTGGCCTCATAGAATGAGTTTGGGAGTGTTCCTCTCTCTGCTATATTTTGTAAGAGTTTGAGAAGGATAGGTGTTATCTCTTCTCTAAATGTTTGATAGAATTCGCCTGTGAAACCGTCTGGTCCTGGGCTTTTATTTGTTGGAAGATTTTTAATCACAGTTTCAATTTCAGTGCTTGTGATTGGTCTGTTTATATTTTTCTATTTCTTCCTGGATCAGTCTCGGAAGGTTGTGCTTTTCTCAGAATTTGTCCATTTCTTCCAGGTTGTCCATTTTATTGGCATATAATTGCTTGTAGTAATCTCTCATGATCTTTTGTATTTCTGCAGTGTCAGTTGTTACTTCTCCTTTTTCATTTCTAATTCTATTGATTTGAGTCTTCTCCCTTTTTTTCTTGATGAGTCTGGCTGATGGTTTACCAATTTTGTTTATCTTCGTAAAGAACCAGCTTTTAGTTTTATTGAGTTTTGCTATTGTTTCCTTCATTTCTTTTCCATTTATTTTTCATCTGATCTTTATGATTTCTTTCCTTCTGCTAACTCTGGGGGTTTTTTGTTCTTCTTTCTCTAATTGCTTTAGGTGTAAAGTTAGGTTGTTTATTTGAGATTTTCTTCTTTCTTGAGGTAGGATTGTATTGCTGTAAACTTCCCTCTTTAGAACTGTTTTTGCTGCCTCCCATAGGTTTTGGGTCGTCATGTTTTCATTGTCATTTGTCTCTAGGTATTTTTTGATTTTCTCTTTGATTTCTTCATTGATCTCTTCGTTATTTAGTAGTGTACTGTTTAGCCTCCATGTGTTTGTATTTCTTACAGTTTGTTTTCCTGTAATTGATATCTAGTATCACAGCATTGTGATCAGAAAAAGATACTTGATATGATTTCAGTTTTCTTAAATTTACGAAGGCTTGATTTGTGACCCAAGATATGATATGTCCTGGAGAATGTACCATGAGCATTTGAGAAGAAAGTGTATTCTGTTGTTTTCAGATGGAATGTCCTTTAAATATCAAGCCCGTCTTGTTTAATGTATCATTTAAATCCCGTGTTTCCTTATTTATTTTCATTTTGGATGATCTGTCCATTGGTGAAAGTGGGGTTTTAAAGTCCCCTACTATGATTGTGTTACTGTCGATTTCCCGTTTTATGGCTGTTAGTATTTGCCTTATGTATTGAGGTGCTCCTATGTTGGGTGCATAAATATTTACAATTGTTATATCTTCTTCTTGGATCGATCCCTTGATCATTATGTAGTGTACTTCTTTGTCTCTTCTAATAGTCTTTATTTTAAAGTCTATTTTGTCTGATATGAGAATTGCTACTCCAGCTTTCTTTTGATTTCCATTTGCATGGAATATCTTTTTCCATCCCCTCACTTTCAGTCTGTTTGTGTCTCTAGGTCTGAAGTGGGTCTCTTGTAGACAGCATATATATGGGTCTTAGTTTTTGTATCCATTCAGCCAGTCTGTGTCTTTTGGTGGGAGCATTTAATCCATTTACATGTAAGGTAATTATATGTATGTATGTTCCCATTCCCGTTTTCTTAATTGTTTTGGGTTTGTTATTATAGGTCTTTTCCTTCTATTGTGTTTCTTTCCTAGAGGAGATCCTTTAGCATTTGTTGTAAAGCTGATTTGGTGGTGCTGAACTCTCTCAGCTTTTGCTTGTCTGTAAAGGTTTTAACTTCTCCATCAAATCTGAATGAGATACTTGCTGGGTAGAGTAATCTTGGTTGTAGGTTTTTCTCCTTCATCACTTTACATATGTCCTGCCAGTCCCTTCTGGATTGCAGAGTTTCTGCTGAAAGATCAGCTGTTAACGTTATGGTTATGGGGATTCCCTTGTGTGTTATTTGTTGTTTTTCCCTTGCTGCTTTTAATATGTTTTCTTTGTATTTAATTTTTGACAGTTTGATTAATATGTGTCTTGGCGTGTTTTTCCTTGGATCTATCCTGTATGGGACTCTCTGTGCTTCCTGGACTTGATTAACTATTTCCTTTCCCATATTAGGGAAGTTTTCAACTATAATCTCTTCAAATATTTTCTCAGTCCCTTTCTTTTTCTCTTCTTCTTCTGGAACCCCTATAATTCAAATGTTGGTGCGTTTAATGTTGTCCCAGAGGCCTCTGAGACTGTTCTCAGTTCTTTTCATTCTTTTTTCTTTATTCTGCTCTTCAGTAGTTATTTCCACTATTTTATCTTCCAGGTCACTTATCCGTTCTTCTGCCTCAGTTATTCTGCTATTGATTCCTTCTAGAGTGTTTTAAATTTCATTTATTGTGTTTTTCATAGTTGCTTGTTTCATCTTTAGTTCTTTTAGATCCTTGTTAAATGTTTCTTGCATTTTCTCTATTCTATTTCCAAGATTTTGGATCATTTTTACTAACATTATTCTGAATTCTTTTTCAGGTAGACTGCCTATTTCCTCTTCATTTGTTAGGTTTGGTGGGTTTTTATCTTGCTCCTTCATCTGCTGTGTGTTTTTCTGTCTTCTCGTTTTGCTTATCTTACTGTGTTTGGGATCTCCTTTTTGCGGCCTGCAGGTTCGTAGTTCCCGTTGTTTTTGGTGTCTGTCCCCAGTGGCTAAAGTAGGTTCAGTGGGTTGTGAAGGCTTCCTGGTGGAGGGGACTAGTGCTTGTGTTCTGATGGATGAGGCTGGATCTTGTCTCTCTGGTGGGCAGGTCCACATCTGGTGGTGTGTTTTGGGGTGTCTGTGGACTTATTATGATTTTAGGCAGCCTCTCTCCTATTGGGTGGGGTTGTGTTCCTCTCTTGCTCGTTGTTTGGCATAGGGTGAGTGAAGCTGGGTGTTGGTGTTGAGATGGAGATCTCTGGGAGATTTTCGCTGTTTGATATTATGTGGAGCTGGGAGGTCTCTTGTGGACCAGTGTCCTAAAGTTGGCTCTCCCACCTCAGAGGCACAGCACTGACTCCTGCCTGCAGCACCGAGAGCGTTTCATCCACACGGCTCAGAATAACAGGGAGAAAAAGTAGAAAGAAAGAAAGAGGATAAAAGAAAATAAAATAAAGTAAGGTAAAATAAAATAAAGTTATTAAAAAAATAATTATTAAGAAAAAAGATTTTTTTTAAAGTAAAAAAACAAAAAAACGGACGGATAGAACCCTAGGACAAATGGTGAAAGCAAAGCTATACAGACAAAATCTCACACAGAAGCATACACATACACACTCACAAAAAGAGGAAAAGGGGAAAAAATAATAAATCTTGCTCTCAAAGTCCACCTCCTCAATTTGGGATGATTCGTTGTCTATTCAGGTATTCCACAGATGCAGGGTACATCAAGTTGATTGTAGAGATTTAATCCGCTGCTCCTGAGGCTGCTGGGAGAGATTTCCCTTTCTCTTCTTTGTTCGCACAGCTCCCGGGACTCAGCTTTGGATTGGCCCCACCTCTGCGTGTAGGTCGCTGGAGGGCGTCTGTTCTTAGCTCAGGCAGGACGGGGTTAAAGGACCCCCTGCTTTGGGGGCTCCAGCTCACTCAGGCTGGGGGGAGGGAGGGGTACGGAGTGTGGGGCAAGCCTGCGGCGGCAGAGGCCGGCGTGACCTTGTACCAGCGTGAGGCGCGCCGTGCGTTCTCCTGTGGAAGTTGTCCTTGGATCCCAGGACCCTGGCAGTGGCGGGCTGCACAGACTCCCCGGAAGGGAGGTGTGGAGAGTGACCTGTGCTCGCACACAGGCTTCTTGGTGGCGGCAGCAGCAGCCTTAGCGTCTCATGCCCGTCTCTGGGGTCCGCGCTTTTAGCCGTGGCTCGCGCCAGTCTCTGGAGCTCCTTTAAGCAGCGCTCTTAATCCCCTCTCCTCGCGCACCAGGAAACAAAGAGGGAAGAAAAAGTCTCTTGCCTCTTCAGCAGCTCCAGACTTTTGCCCGGACTCCGTCCTGGCTAGCTGTGGTGCACTAACCCCTTCAGGCTGTGTTCATGCTGCCAGTCCTCTCCCTGTGCTCTCACCGAAGCCCGAGCCTCAGCTCCCAGCCCCACCCGCCCCGTTGGGTGAGCAGACAAGCCTCTCGGGCTGGTGAGTGCCGGTCAGCACGGATCCTCTGGGTGGGAATCTCCCCGCTTTGCCCTCCGCACCCCTGTTACTGTGCTTTCCTCCGCGGCCCCGAAGCTTTCCCCCTCAGCCACCCGCAGTCTCCGCCCGTGAAGGGGCTTCCTAGTGTGTGGAAACCTTTCCTCCTTCACAGCTCCCTCCCACTGGTGCAGGTACCGTCCCTATTCTTTTGTCTCTGTTTATTTTTTCTTTTGCCCAACCCAGGTACGTGGGGAGTTTCTTGCCTTTTGGGAGGTCTGAGGTCTTCTGCCAGCGTTCAGTAGGTGTTCTGTAGGAGTTGTTCCACGTGTAGATGTATTTCTGATGTATCTGTGGGGAGGAAGATGATCTCCGCGTCTTCCTCTTCCGCCATCTTCCCCTAGATCTTCCCCAAAATGGCAGTTTTGATGAAAGGGGCAGATCTGACAAAATTCAGGTTTTGTAGTTGCTTGCATTGCTTGTAAGATAATTCATTAAAAATTTTTTTTCTTTCTATAAGTTGTGTTAAAAATAGCTAATGTAGTATTAGTATTTTATGTACACATACATTGTCAAGTTGAATGTTTTTCTGGGATAATACTTTCTAGTGTTGTTGTCATTCCTGCTAGCCATTACATGATCATGCATTTCAAATTTCCACAAGTGTGTTTGAAGTTTCATTTTATAGGAGAGATTCAGGATTAGTTGTTAGTCCTTATAACGGCAATCATAAGTAAGGTAGAGAATAAAAGATTTTCTTGTTGAGTCTCTTCATATTAGAGATGAAGCAATTAAAGCCCCAAATGAAGTGACTTGTCTGAGCTTGTAACACATGTTGATGCCAGAATTCTTGCCTCTCTTGTCCCTTTCAGGCTGCCTGCTGTGTAGGTTCTTTGTTATATACAACTCTTACTTGTTGGCTTATCATTTATTATTGAGAAATGTTCTGATAATTCACCATCTTTTCATACTGTTTCTCATTGTAATGTACAGGGTAGTATTTTATACTTGCGATCCATATGGTACATTCATTGGATGCCTACTATATGCCAGGTGAGCCAGGGAGACTCTCATCCCGCTTTCTGGAGTGAACAGATGAGTGCAAAAACCATACCCGGAAGGAAATAATTACATGGAGATTTACCAACAGGGTTGAATTGCACTACGTTCTACTTCGAGAGAATCAGAGGAGGCCTCCTTAAAGAAGTAATGCTTATACAAAGACCTGAGGCCTTGAAGATGTTTGAAATTGACCATATTAGGGGGACCATGGAGGGTCACTGAGTTGCAAAACGTGAACATCACTTCTGGAAGCAAGGGGTTGGCCCTTTGGTAAAACTGAATTAAGGTGAGCATGGCTGGGGAATATGCAGAAGATGAGGTGGGATTAAGTTGGCAACACCCAGCAACCACGCAAAGTGTTTTGGTCTTTATCCTGACCGCAGTGGGCAACCATCTAAAGGTTTTAATTCTTAATGTTTCACAATGCCTGGGCTGCTGAGCCCTTTCCTTACCAAATAATATCAGTTAAGTGATTGAAATGTATCTGTTGAGGGATTAGCCGCACCCAAGAGAAAGAATTTTATATTGGAAGTCAGTGAGAGGAATAAAAAAAATGTGCTTCATTGTTTGTTTTTTTAAAAATTTTATTTATTTATTTATATTTGGCTGCGTTGGTCTTCATTGCTGCGAGTGGGCTTTCTCTAGTTGCGGCGAGCGGGGGCTACTCTTCCTTGTGGTGCGTGGACTTCTCATTGCAGTGGCTTCTCTTGTTGCAGAGCACAGGCTCTAGGTGCACAGGCTTCAGTAGTTGCAGCACATGTGGGCTAGGCAGTTGTGGCTTGCGGGCTCTAGAGCGCAGGCTCAGTAGTTTAGTTGTGGCATACGGGCTTAGTTGCTCCGTGGCATGTGGGATCTTCCCGGACCAGGGCTTGAACCCATGTCTCCTGCATTGGCAGGCAGATTTTTAACCACTGCACCACCAGGGAAGTCCCAAAATGTGCTTAATTGTGATTAGCAAAATAGTCTGTTGCTGGAGTGTTTATTCTAAATTCATATATTTGCAGAATCCCTGCAAATATAAATAAAGATGTGAATCAAATATTTTAGTAAATTAGTACATATTGTACAAAATAGTCTATTGGAGGTCTAGAAGGTGTAGCTTCCCCAAAGGCTTTTTTTTTGTTTCATTTTATTTTTATTTTTAAATTTTTTTCCCCAAAGCTTTTTTTTTTTTTCCCAAAGCTTTTTTTAATGGCTTGGTGCTTGCTAGGGCCTGAGAATATTCAGCTGTGCTGACTTTGCTGGAATAATTGCAGCCTTGTGATTTAATAAGCCCTTCTGGTGATAGCTGATTCCTTTCTCTAGGCAGCTGGGTTAGTTTGGTGGCAGTGCCAGGCTGAGCTCCGCAGCCCCCAGGCTAAACCCCTGAAGCTAATTTGGGAATCATAAGGTAGAATTGAGGAGGGCCATGCAGCCAGATCCCTGTAACTTAACACCAGAGCTGTTGAGGCAGCAGCTTTACTACCCTTTGGGAACAGCATTGCAATGTTAGGACTATCTTTAGGACTAATATCTTATATTAGGTTTGGAATCATTATTTTTTGGTGATGAAGGGAATTTTTGAAATTCTAGATGACAAAGTCTAATCCTAAAATTAATACAAACTTTGATGTAAACTGTTATTTTTTTCTTGCGATACGCTGGCCTCTCACTGCTGTGGCCTCTCCCGTTGCGGAGCACAGGCTCCAGACGCGCAGGCTCAGCGGCTGTGGCTCACGGGCCCAGCTGCTCCTCGGCATGTAGGATCTTCCTGGACTGGGGCACGAACCCGTGTCCCCTGCATCGGCAGGCAGACTCTCAACCACTGCGTCACCAGGGAAGCCCCTAAACTGTTATTTATATTATCTTGTTACTGGTAGTTTGCTTGATTTTTTTCCAAAGACTAGATGTATTTTAATCATAATAACTGCAATGACTGTTATTTTTAATAAAAAAATATACTGTGTGGGCCAGGTGTTGTTTTAGGTATCATGCCCATATTCTGTCTCATATATTACCATCAAAATATCATTACTATTTTACAGATGAGGGGGTGATGGAGGCTAAATGACTTGTCCAGTGTAAGACATCTGGGTAAGCCAGGTTTGGAACCCCAAAAATAGTTCCCTATTTATTCTAGCTTAAAATTATAAGCAACAGAAATCTTTGGATGCAGAAATATTAAATGTGAAAGGTAGTTCCTGGAATACTGCACTGGTGGGTAAAAAAAATCTGTCCTACTTCCCTGGTAGCGCAGTGGTTAAGAATCCACCTGCCAATGCAGGGGACACGGGTTCGAGCTCTGGTACGGGAAGATCCCACATGCCGCGGAGCAGCTAAGCCCGTGGGCCACAGCTACTGATCCGGCACTCTAGAGCCCACAAGCTGCAACTACTGAGCCCGTGTGCTACAGCTACTGAAGCCCACACGCCTAGAGCCCATGCTCTGCAACAAGAGAAGCTACCGCAGTGAGAAGTACGTGCACTGCAAAGAAGAGTAGCCCCCGCTCGCTGCAACTAGAGAAAGCTGGGCGCAGCAGTGAAGACCTAACTCACCCCCAAATAAATAAATAAATAGATAAATAAATAAATAAAATCTGTCCTAGTTTGTGAACTTGAACAAAACCTGGTCTTCACAACCTTGTGAGATGTGTACATGCCCACCCTCCCCTTTTTGCTGTATTTTCCTTGGGCAGTGAGGTCTGCTGTGCTTGGGATAGACAGTGGGCTTTTAAGGACTGACTGAAGGTCAGCCCCAAGAAAACTAAGGATGCTGGGGCCAGAGATGTGTTGGTTATACTCTGTGTAACCAACAGGAGGGAGGGTGGGCCAGGCCCTAGAGGGGCAGGGGAGAGCAGAGCCCAGCTTCTCTGCACATCTTGTACCCTCTGTGCTTCCTGCCTTCCTTTACTGGGTCTTCATGTGGAATTCCTATCCACAAGTATAGGTAGTTCAAGAGTAATCCTTTTTTTTTCCCCTTCCACTGGCAGCCATAGAATATTGGGACTTTCTTAGGCTGCAGGATAATTCTCTTTGGTAGAGACAGCCGGCTAATGATAAGTAATGATAGCTTTTATGCTGTTATGTGTACAATTTAATTTGATTCTTGTAACGGCCCTGTGATGTAGGTAAGGTTAGTTTATTTTCTTACAAATGAAGAAACTGAGGCTCCATTCTGATCCAAACCACCTTTCTTATCTGACGTGCTGTCAGAGTCTTAACTGAACATCCAAGCACTCTGGGCTCTCTTCAGTCTCTTCTCCACATGGTACCCAGGGAAATTGTTATTTATTTTTAATTAAATTTTTTTTCAGTTTTATTGAGATATAATTCACACATAACATTGCATAAAATACAACATGTATTTGTATGTATGTATGTATTGAAAAATGATCACCACAGTAAGTTTAGTTAACATCGATTACCTCACATAGTTAATTTTTTTTTTACTCATGTTAACATTTTTTTGTTTTTTGGCTGCATCATGCGGCATGTGGGGTCTTAGTTCCCCGACCAGAGATTGAACCTGTGCTCACTGCAGTGGAAGTATGGAGTCCTAACCACTGGACCACCAGGGAATTCCCTACTTGTGTTAACTTTTAAGATTTATTCTCTTAGCGACTTTAAAATATACAATACAGTATTGTTAACTATAGACGTCATGTTGTATGTTACGCCCCTAGAACTTATTTATCTTATAACTGGAAGTTTGTACCTTTTGACCACCTTCACCTATTTCTCCCACCCCTCACCCCCACCTCTGGCAACACCAATCTGTTCTCTGTTTCTAAGAGTTCAGTTTTTTAGATTCTACATATGTGTCCTATAGTATTTGCCTTTCTCTGACTATTTCTCTTAGCATAATGCCCACAAGGTCCATCTATGTTGTCGCAAATGGCAGGATTTCCTTCTTTTTTATGGCTGAGTAATATTCCATTGTGTACATACCACATTTACTTTATCCATTCATTCATCAGTGGACATTTAGGTTGTTTCCATGTCTTGGCTATGGTAAACAATGCTGCAGTGAACATGGGTTTGCAGATATCTCTTTAGCACAGTGATTTAACTTCCTTTAGATATATACCCAGATGTGGAATTGCTGGATGATATGGTAGTTCTATTTTTAATTTTTTGAGGAACCTCCATACTGTTTTCCATAGTGCCTATACCAGGGAAACTTTAAAAAACGTAATCGGATCATTCCACTTTCCTGCTTAAACTCTTTCTTGAACCTGTTCCTCTCTTTTCCCTTTGGCTTTGCAGCCATGCTCCCTTCAGCATCAGTGACCTGTAATGTTTCCTCTACTGTAATGTCATCCTTCACTAGAGCTTTTAAATCTCTACTTATCCTTCAGGTTGTGGATACCTTTTCTTTAGGGCCCTTATCATAGTGTATAATTACATATTTGTGTTTATCCCACCACACTTTAAGCCCATGAGGGTAAAAGAATATGTCTCTTTTCATGGCCATTATATTCCCATTGCCTGGTATGAGTAAGCAATAAATAAAGATTTACTGAAGGGAGAAATGAAGCTCAGGAAATTAAATATCTTGCCTAATGTACTAAATGGTGTTACTTTTACTAGAATATAAGCACCATGAGGGCAGGATTTTTGGCTCCTTTTTTTTTTACTGCTATATCCTTGATATCTTCAACAGTGCCTGGCTCCTAGTAGTAAATATTTATTGAATATTGATTGTACTTAGATGCAATTCCAAAGATTTCTTATCCAAATCCAGGATTTTTCTCCTCTTTGTGCCAAATCTGTCTGAAAATGGGGATTTGGAAGTAGCTAGTTTCGCTGTGTAATAGAGAAATCTGAGAGTTGCAACTCAGTAAGGTGGCTTTGCTCTCTCTGTGTACAAGTCTTAAAGGGCATCCAAATGTCATCAGACAAACAACAGTATCTGTTCTACATGTTGCACACCCCTATTTACAGGCTGCCAAGCTAGATATTGATGTCCTCCATCCTGCCTCTTTTCTAAATCCCCTGAATAACATGTTGAATATCCATCAGAACAATTCTTCTACCAGCTTTTATTTAACCATTTGCAGACTTAACAGTATACCTTTCTCAAAAAAATTCACTTAAATGATCAGACTAGAAACAACTTAATGATCTGCTAGAAAACCTTTTCATATTGAAGGTACCCGAAAATCAGGTGTTATTTACTATTTGAGTTTAGGGAATGGCCATTTTTTATTCCACTCATTATATCTCTGTCTTTAAGATCTTCACATTTGTTGAATATTTTCCTTGTTGTGGGCTAAACAGTCTTAGTGTTAAGATATGATTGTGCAAAGATTTGTGCTTCATCTTCACAGAACTTGAGTCATACAACATCACCAAGGATCGTTTATTTATTATAGCCGCCACCCACAGTCCTGAAGTCAAGTCACAGTTTGTGATCAGTAATGATTTGTGCAGAGTACATATGTCAACATGGAAGTACCAATGTCTGGTGGCAGCCATGGCAGGCTTCCCCCTCTCTTCGAAAAAAAATTCTGTTTCCAGAGATTGAGTATGGAGGGAGAGAAAATGGTTCCTAGTTTGTGGCAACAGACCTGGAACTGCAAGGTAGGGTGCTGGTCATGGAAAGACCTGGTTTCTAGTCTTGACTCTGCCCTGTTATTTGGGACAAGTGCTGGGCTTGGAGTTTGGGCTCCTCTTCATCCATGAATCCTGTTGACTTCTTCTAACTTTAAAAGCTGTTCATGTTATCTTTAGCATGCTAATTCTTTTAATTGAGAAATTGATTGGATGGAAGCTAATTTAAGTTCTGATTTTGAATAATGTCATGTTCATAGCCACTGTGTTAGCCATCTAAGGGGAAGTTAACAATTTTTCTTGCTGGCTTTTAGCCTATTGCCAGACATCATTTCACCACATTTTTCCACTAAGATAGAGCAAGATTTTCTCTTTAAAAGACATCCTGGTCAACTCAGGGAATACTGTTCCCAACCAATTCCTTTTGAACATTAGTTTAACCCGTGATGGTTTTTGGGACTTGTTTGGGTAGCGGTTTTCAGCTTATCCTGGTCTTTCCCTGTGAATTCTGTTGGATCACTAGAGAATGTGGGGCAGCACACAGTTTAATGGCCTTAGAAATAGATACAGGGGAAATTAGAAGAATTAGTATCACATTCCTTTTTTTAAAAAATCCGTTAAAGTCCCTCTCAGAATTGTATTCTGTTCATTTGCGGATACTATAAGTTCTGGTACCCTTTGAATGGAATACATTACTTTGAAATGTGGGTGAAATGACTACTACACAGTAGCCCCCAAATTGTTCATTCAAGATTTCAGAGTACCCTATTTATATTCTAAAGGAAGAGTTTAGTTCTTAAAGTCCAAAGAGATACAGTGAGGTCAGAAAACCAGAGTGGCGAGTCCCTGGTCTTTGCAGACTGAGTGTGATGTAACATCAGAGAAGGAGAAGAGTTTGTATTTCCCTAGTTTTATTCAAGATCTGCGACTTTTCCAAAGCCTTTGATCATCCTGCATTCTTCTAATGGGGGAACTGATCCCTAAGTCGTGTGTTAAGGTGCTGATGTATGCAAGTCTTGGCCAAAACTGGAGTTCCACTGAATGGAACGACATGCTTCCTTTTTTGATTCTCCTCCGCCTTAGGATCCTGTCACCACATTGGGAAGATTAGACAAAAATTCTGTGCAGTTTATTTTCTTTTTGAACAAGTTACATTATGGAGGGACTTTTAAGCTGAAAGAAGAAAAGCTCCCTCTTTGTTTGAAGCAGCAGTATGTAAGTTTCAACTTGTCTTGGACTTTCTTGGAGATGTTTTAAGATCCGGTGTAGACTTGCTGTGGTTTGCCTTTGGGCATCAAACTGTTTAGCTTGGCTCTATTGTATCTGTAATTGTTGCATTTTAATAATTACCCAATATTCTTGTCAGCAATTTGCAGTCTATATTTTTAATAGAACCGTTTGCCTTTCTTTTCCACAGGTTCATTCAGACCTGGTTTAAGCCCCAGATTAACGTGCACAGCTCCACAGAGCCTCTGCAGCTGCGGGCAGGGGGTGACACAAGCTCATTAAATATTCCCACAAGCCTCGTGCTGGTTATATAGATTGTGTGCACCATAAAAATCCTCTGGGAAGTCATCTTCTTCTGAAATCTCCTTACAGGGTTTTGCTTTATAAAAGTTGCCCTTAGCATTTGTTGAAATAGCATATTCTTTTAGAGTTTTTCTTATTGATCCATTCAGGAACTCTAATTTAAAAAACATTTTAATTTAATTAATTTATTTATTTTTGGCTGTGTTGGGTCTTCGTTGCTGTGTGCGGGCTTTCTCTAGTTGCGGTGAGCGGGGGCTACTCTTCGTTGCGGTGCGCGGTTTTCTCATTGTGGTGGCTTCTCTTGGTGCAGAGCATGGGCTCTAGGCGCGCAGGCTCAGTAGTTGTGGCGCACAGGCTTCGTTGCTCCGCGCATGTGGGATCTTCCCGGACCGGGGCTCGAAACCATGTCCCCTGCATTGGCAGGCGGATTCTTAACCACTGCGCCACCAGGGAAGCCCAGGAAATCTAATTCTTTGAAGGGAAAAAAAATAGGGACAAATTCTCTTTGCTGTCATTGACTTTTAGGTTAACAGAGGAGACTTCCATTACATCTGAGGTGATGTGGAATTATGGTGACAGAAATGTTGGACTTAAAGGGAAGATTGAAGTCAATTTTATGGTGTCCAAAATTGTGTCTATAATTTAGTCAGTTTTTGAGATAAGACCATTGTGCCACCAATGGATTGTGCCTCAATTTGACTGGCAATTCTTTTCCCGTAGTGATTCCACTCTTTAGCTTATCTCCTTTTTGTGTCCATTGTAGTGTTTATTTAGCAGCAAACAAAAGACTAAACTGGTTTTCCAGCAGCTAAGAATTATGTCAATAATCACACCCTACTTTTTCCACTTTCTTGGTATAAATATACCTCAAAGGGAATGGACAAGCATGATAATAATAGCTAACATTTATTCATTGCCTATTATGTGCTAGGTACTGTTGTAAGCAATGTATATATACTAACTCCTTTAATCCTCACGGCAGTCCATAGGATAGTTTCATGCATGAAGAGTATTCTGGTCAACATCACCCATTTGTTAGGTGGCAGAGTGGATCCACACTTACGCAGACCTTTAACTGCCATCATAATCTATATTTACTCACACTAGGCTTTTAAAATCACTGTCATACCAAGATTGAACTGCAGTGCCTCCTGTATATGTAATAGTTTAGTTTTAAAGCATATCTAAAAATTATTTTTGAAATTAGGACTTTATTGTTATTTCTGGGTAGGTAATACTTGTAAAACCCAAATGGGAGTTCAGTGAAAAGGTTCCTGCCCCCTCCCACCACTGTCCCCCAGTCACCCTGTTTCTCTCCTTCTCAGGGGCCATTAGTGTTACTACTGCAGGGGACCATTTTAAATATCTTTCTCTTAACAATCGATGCAGTGAACTAAGACCATTTGATTAGAAACTCATTTTTCCATTGTTTTTATATTTTTCTACTGTATCTACAAGTGCCCAAACTGGCTTTGTCTCTAAAGGTAGCAAACTGGTTCTGGGGATGCAATTTTCTGGATGAGAGTAACAAGGCTGCAATCTCTAGCTCTTTGAAGTGGGTCCTAGAAACTCTGTGATCTTGCCTTGCCCAGGGCTTAGATCAGGCAGGGTCTTTATACTTTTTTCCAGTTGTTGGATAATTTTTTTCCCTGTTAACAGGAATCATGTCCTCACACAATGCCTGGAACATAGTAGGTGCTCTGTAAACATTTGTTGAATTGCAACTTCTATGGATTGTGTCAGGCTCAACGAGATAAGGCTGGAAATACTTTGGAGTGTCTTAATGAGGTGATCTTTAGGGCCATAGGAGGATGTTCCAGTTCAGCAAACCTTCACAAAACTCACCATTCAAGGCTCTGGATAGGAAAAGTTTAGAAAAGACCTTCTGGATCCTCTAGTCATGCAACCAGATAGTCTCAGATGGGGTTGAGAGACAGGGAGAGACAGTTTTGCTTATTAAAATGTTGGTAAACAGTTGAAATAAGAATCTTGTCTTTTAATGGTTCTTTATTTTTTTCAGGTTGACTCTAAATGTGTTTCAATTTGATCCCTGTGATAACTCTGTCACCATAACGTTAGATTGAGTTCTTTTTTTAAAAAAAATTTATTGAAATATAGCTGATTTACAATGTTGTATTAATTTCTGCTGTACAGCAAAGTGATTCAGTTATACACATATATATTCTTTTTCACATTCTTTTCCATCATGGTTTATCACAGGATATTGAATATAGCTCCTTGTGCTATACAGTAGGACCTTGTTGTTTATCCATCCTATGTATGATAGTTTGCATCTTAGATTGAGTTCTAATCAGAGCTGTTTGTGTTTTTTTTGCTGGCACTAGGGAGTTCATGTATCAAGTGTCACTGATTATTTTATAACTGATGATGTTATATTATAGGTGTACCTTGATTTTCTTCTATATTCTTGAAAATTTTATATAAAACCAAAGATTTAAAATGTCAAAACAGCATGTATTTGCAGAAGTATTTGCTATAAAATTCTTTATTAGGTAATTACCTCCCCTGCACCCCCAACATTTGCTTGAGTGCTGTCTAGGCACACAAGATAAATTTATCTTATACTTTTTAGAAATTCTTCATTTCACTTTGATGTGTATTTATCAAAAGAAATACCTGCATTAAGTTTTCTTCTTAAAATGTTTATTTTTATAGGCAATTTGAAAATTGGCAAGAAAGATTTTAAGGCCACTTCCAATTTGCAAAGATTATTTATAATCTGAAGAACTGCAGGCTGAGGTGACTGAACGGGACACACTTTTGGAAAAATAAAAATGGCTTCTCATTGTGTGATTGCCATGTTTGCCCTGATGAGTTCCTGTTTAGCAACTGCAGGTAAGTTGCATAATATAAATTGCATGTTCATTATATTCTTTTGGATATATTTTTCTTCAGTCTCTTCAGTCTAGAAACATTTAGGACATGGGATATTTATATAAAACTTGAGTATTTGTGTTCTTCAAGGAAATAAAATATTTGACTACTCTACAGATACATAGTATGTTTGCCCATGTTATATTTTACTAGACAAGTGCTAGACATTCTAATGTCAGTAGCACCCTAACTAACCTTCAGTGTTGAGGTGGCTAGAGAACAAATATGCGGTTTAATACCACTTAATTTTGTTACATGCATTGATTACATTTACTTTCTTGTCGTAAATAAGAATTTCAAGAAAGGCTTTTTGTTCTTTATTACAAAATAACTAGATCTTTTACATAGAGGTGACACTCCTAGCATAGGCTACTTAGGAAATATTTAATTTTGCCTATTTCAGGTAATTTTTAAAAAAGTAATTTTTAAAAAAGTACAGAGGGAATTCTCTGGCGTTCCCGTGGTTAGGACTCTGTACTTTCATTGCCGAGGGCCCGGGTAGGGGGACTGGATCCCACAAGCCACGTGGTACGACCAAAAACAAAACAAAACAAAGCAAAATAAAAAAATTTAAAATGTACAGAAATACACTGTGCTTCCTAGAGGCCATCAGGATGGGAGCTCAGAGATGAGAAGAAGCAAATGATTTGGTTGGAACATTGTTGCTTAAATAAGAGCGTCAGATCTCCTAGGCAAGGTCTTAGTGTGGCAATCAGGGTTACTTAACAAATTTGGAAACTTAATTTGCTCTATTTTGTTATAATTTGCTTTGTGTCTCTTCTATAATGAGCTACATAGAACTATTTTGTTGGGCCAGTTCTGGAAACTGGCTGGCCTCAAGAAGAAACACGTTGACTTAAAACATGATTAGCCTCTTGGTTTTAGCTGTTGAATTGCACATACAGATTACATGAGAGTGATAATAATAACCATGTATTGAGTGTACACTGCAGCCAGGTACTGTGCTAAACAATTATAGCCTCTAACAATGAGCAAGGATATTCTTAGTTCATAAGCTCACTTAGTCACAACTCTGCTCTTCACCTCTGCGTTATACTGAAGAAGCGGGACCACCATTAATGCTCCAGTTGACTCAGACCAGGAGTCATATGCAGGCACAGACTGAGTGGAAGCCAGTTTGCAGAAACAGGTTTATGAGATTGGAAAGCAGAATGTCCTCCTTGTTGCAAATATCTTGAGAGAAAGTTGCTAGTTTTTTTTTGAATGCTGGTGTGTGAATTTGAACTGCCCATTCTCTCTGTCAGCAGTTTCATTTTGTCTCATGATTGAAAAGTTATTTGCCTTTTAGCCTGTGTATTAAAACTTATCTTAATTAAAATCTCACTGAAAAGTAGTAGAAAGAAAAAAGAGAGAGAAATGGCTTGATGGAAAAATGTGCTGTTTTGATAACAAGATGTATAATTATACCTGGTGGGTTTGAGGCAGAATTTTCTGCTTTCATTGATGAAAAAACATAACTTAAGAAGGTACTTCATGGGAATGTGGTGAGTTTGGTGGTTCTGTATAGCCTTGATGTATTTGATAGTGAATCAGTTTTGCTTGAGACCTTCCTTCCTCTTTCCAGCCACTGGTAAAAATTTTTTTTGAGTTGTGTACACACTGAAAGCTTTGCTGAAGTGTACAGTAAGGTTGAAGGTACAGTAGAATTACAGATTTTATAACAAACTGAGACAACTGATCAATAGTACAGAGGTAGAGATGCTTTTTTGAACAAGCTGATGGGCCAAATGAATGAAGAAGAAGGGAGAAATGTTTTGTATATAATACTGACATCCAGTAGCTTTCTGTATAGGCTCAGCATACTTTGCAAAATACTTTTTTGGGGCATTCTGCATGAGCTGAATTTCAAGAAGATAGTAGAAGATAATATAATAATGAATATTTATAATAATTAATGAATTACTGTGTATCAGGCCCTGTTCAAAGTGCTTTAAATGTATTATCTCATTCCATCCTCATAACTCCCCTAAGAAATGTAGGTTCTTTGTTTATTCTCAGTTTATAGATGGGGAAACTGAAGCATAGACAGGTTAAGTAACTTCCTCAAGGTCATACAACTACTAAGTGGCAGATTTAACCATAAACCTACTGAGTCTAGGTCTACAGATTGAGCCTTTAATCTCTACACTATGAGGGAGTCTTGATCAGAAAGGTGTTTTAAAAAAATGATAATGGGTTTGCTGTGTGTCATCTGTGCCCTTTTGAAGCGTCAAGTAAATCACTTATTCACTGAGTCTCCACTGAGTGCAAAGCACAGTACTAGTTACTTAGGGATATAGAAAGAAATGTAAGATTCATCCTTCTTTTGAGTTGCTTATACTTTAGTTCGGCATATAAAATATAACCATATAACCAAATAATCAATGCATGGTGAGGAAAAGCCAGAAGACCTCAGGGGGGTCAGGAGGGTGGATTAGAGCAGCTGGGGAGGGCTTTGTGGAAGCCTAGGTGTTGAGCTCTGTTTTGAAGACCAGGCAGGATCTAGAAAGCGAAAGGCATTGGGGTGAGCAGAGGGGAGAACAGGGCTTAGCACAGAACAGGGCAGTTAGGTGCTTGATGTTGTTTTAAAGAACGGATGACCCAGAGAACTGGTTGGGAATGTAGAGGAGGTCTGTTTGGAAGGAAGGATGGGGGTAGATTGTGGAGGACCTCAAATGTGAGAACAAGGCTGTGGATTTCATTCTGAGGTTTGGATTATCTCTTCTTCCATCCCCCTGTAGCCAAAAGCATGCACTGTTTAATCTTAGAATTCAAACTGCAGCCTCCCAAAGTTAGACTGAGAATATGGCCTTCTTGGCTACAAAGGCAACAGTGCCTGGCACATAGGCTGACATTCAGCTAGGGCTTGCTCTCTGCCAGCTAATTTATTTTGTTTTTATAAGAAAACCCTGTGAGGTGGTATTATTATTACTATCATCATCTGCATTTTACTCACAAGGAAACTGGGACTCAGTAACTAATAAGTGGGCCTTCTGTGGTGGTCCAGTGGTAAAGAATCCGTCTTACAATGCAGTGGGTGCGGGTTTGATCCCTGGTCAGGGAACTAAGATCCCACATGCCGTGGGGCAACTAGGCCCGCATGCCACAACTACTGAGCCCACACGCCCTGGAGCCTGCGCACCGCAACTAGAGAAGAGAAAACCCGAACACCACAGCTAGAGAGAAGCCTGCACAACACAACGAAGAGGCTGCGCCCTGCAACCAAAGATCCCGCGTGCCTCAATGAAGATCCCGCGTGCCCCAACTAAGACCTGACACAGCCAGTAATGAATAAATAAATAAATAATAAATCTTAAAAATAATACATTTTATAAGAAAAATATCTAATAAGTGTCAGAGCAGGGACTTGAACCCAGGCAATTTGGCTCTAGACTCCAGCCCATCCACCACTCCACTAGAGCCTCTACGTAGGAGACACTCCGTGGGTAATGAATGAGCCTCTTCCCTTGATTGATTCAATACCAGATGAGTAGCCACCAGTGAGACATCCTGGAACCAGATGAAACCCCTTTGGCCTCAGAAGAGACGTATGTAAGTCATCAGAATGGAAAGACCCTCAAGTAATGGGCCTTCTTTATTCGCGTTCTTCTTTCACTGACGGGGCTGTGGAGCTCTACTGTAGAGTTCTTGGCAGCAGAAGGGGTGAAGGCCTCCTTTAGACATGCGGCCAGGGAGGAGAAGAGCACAGCACCTAAAATGAGCCTGAGCTGGAACAGTAGGTGCCTGCGTGTGGGCCTTCAGTGAAAGCCTTCCTTCCCTGCTTGTGGCTGAGGGTGAAGGAGGCGGAGGCAGAAGCCACAGCCCAGGGTTAGTGGTTGCTTTGACAAAACTCATACTTTTCCTTCCCTCCCTTGTTCCTTGGTTATTGTACAGCATGTGGGGAGAGAGGGCCATGCTCTTGGTGAACAAGAACTGTGTAAGGACCATAATGCCTTCTGATTAGAAATTACTTTAGCTTTTTGGTGCCTTATCTTAGGTCCTGTAATGTATCTAAGAAAAGTGGGAAGTTATAAAGGTAAATGCTTGCTCCTGTGGGCTTAAGGCTCACTAAGTTTTCACTTTAAAAACTGTTCTGCTACACATCTTTAAAAAGTATTAACGGCTGCCTCTGAGGCTTGCCAGAGTTAGGTAGGGCTGTGTTCCCAGGAGCCTTAATAATGAGAAAAAGAGGCACGTATGGAGAATTCAGGGAAAACAGTTTGGTAGGAGGGGATGGACTTGTCTGTGCCCTACTGGTCCCTTGTGTCAGGCCAAAGGGGTGCTGCTGAGGGGAGCTCTGCAGAAACGCTGCTGGCCTCTGTGCTGGCCAGTGTTGATGGCTTGGCTGTCTCCCTCATTCCGTGGTTTCCATTTGGTGCCTAGGTGTATGCTTTTGGATGCTTGCCTATGACCCGCACACACATTTATTTCTATTGAACAAACTCATTTCTTTTTATCTATTCCAGGATGTACCTGGAATTCCAGGTACAGTCCACAGGAAAACAGAGATGTTTTTCGTTGGAGCTATTTTCCTGCTAAGAAAGCTCTGAACTCTTCGGGTCCGTAGGACAGCAAGCAGAGACACTAGCTGGTTAATATGTGGTTTGGAATGGAACAAGCTGGCAGCCTTGAGGGGAGGCTAAACATAATAATATCATTTTATTTTTATTGTTTCCAAAATGCTCTCATGTCTAGTGTTTCATTTGATTCTCCTAGCAGTCCGTGGGTGGGCAGGGTTGTTTTCTTCATTTATGGCATGGGAGTAAGGGGCTTTAGAGAAAGTAAGCCATTTAGAAAGCTGGTCTGCCTCTCGATCGAGCCGAACCCAGCACACTTCTGCAGATGAACTGCACCGTTGAGTCTTAGCGCGCCCCTCAGCACCTCTTGAAACAATGCAGCCAGGTGCTCTGCTGGGTACTTTGCACGAATCAGTTCATTTAATCCTTACAGAAACCCAGTGAGGTAGCTATTCATCACTATTGCTGTTTTTGTAATTATTACTACTGCCACCACCCCTTCCATTATTATTATACTAATTTTACAAATGATGAAGCTGAGGCTTAGAGAAGAAAAATGTGAGAGACAAATTTTTTAAAAAGTTAAAACGGTCCTTTAGGTAATAATAGTCATACGATGAGTAAGTGACAGCATGGCAGCAGACCCAGAGTTCATGTTCTTTCCGTTGTGCTGCCCAAAGGGAACTGGCACTCTCTCTCTCTTGGATTTGAGATCAATGGTCTGAGGACCGCAGAGGTGGTTCTGCCATAGTTTCCCTGCTCTGCCAACTGAGGGATCAGAGGCTGTAACTCATCATGGCAGAAAGGGAGGGAGGGTGCCGGTGGGAGCTGCCACCAGGGAATGTAAAGGGTAGAGGAGGAATAGACTTGAAGGTTCAAAGCAAATTCAAAAGGATCTTCTCTTGCTAACCCCTAAGTCTTTGGACACAACTAGTTGATTTGGTCTCTGATTATTATTGTTTATAGGTGGTTATTATAACCACTTTTGGATACATAGGCAAAAGATCTTGTCAGTTGTGATGCCAGCTATCACCAGGGTGCCAACTTTCTGTTTATTTTAAAACAAAGTAATGTTATTAAAAGTCCCAGAGTGAATACCGTGGCCTGCATTTTAGGTAGTGATCTCTTTGGGGGGACCATGCACACCCTAGCACGATGAGGTCCCTGCCTCCCTTTCTTTAGTTTTGCACAGAAACAACACACACACACACACACACACACACACACACACACACGAGTTGGGGCCGTTAGCTGTAGTCAAGAAAAATACGAGTTCATTTCTCAAAGATTACCTTGCCCTGCATATTCCACCCACAGAAGTGGAATATGATATGATATCAAATAAAAGGCCTTTTCCTTTTTCATTTGCAAGGAGAAGAGATAATTGGGTAAGCAGATGTTCATATAGTATGAGAAAGATATTTACTAAGAGTGTGTGTAAGATTATACATAGATTTGTTGTCAGACAGGTCCACAGAACCCAGGTTTCTCTCTCCTTTGCATCCTTATCCTAGACTGTATAATTGCCACCCAGCTTTCTGAATTGTTGATTTATTTGGGTTATTTTAGGGTACCAATGATGGGGCATTTTTGTAAACACTGATCAACTTTTCCATCAGGACAGAGCCATCAGTATGTGACCACATAGCTGTTTAATTGCTCAGGGCTTATACTCTCACACACTGTGGATTTGGGAAATTAGACTTTCTCAGCTTGTTTGCTTTGATAACTAAACCTTCCTACTCTGGGACCACCTTGAATCATTGCTAGAGCTCTGAACTCCGAGAGCTGGTTTTGGAAGTGTTGTAGGAACAAGGCGGGTTCCAGGAAGTGTTTCACTGTGGTGCCTTCTCTCAGGACCGGCCCTGCACATGGGGGCCTCAAGGCATGGAACAGTTTGCCTGTCTTGGAAGATTGGCCTGGCCGGCACTGCATCCACGTGAACCGCTGACTTTCATTCTCTTTAAAACATTCTCTGCCAGAGTGGCCTAAAATAGATTTATCCTGAAGTCCCATATAATCATATTTTTGTTCTCTGAGAGGACATTGTAAATCAGGCAGAATTCTAGAAGGCTTAAAAATGCACTTGCTCTCAGAATGTTCCTTCCAAGGACTAGGCAGCAGGTGCTCTGGGGACTGAGGCCCAGCTATTCTCCTGTCCTATCCTGCCAACTCTTAGAAATCTTAAGGAAAACAAACAAACAAACAAAAACACTAGAGTAGAATGTGGAAAATCTTACTGCCTTCAGAGGAAAATATTGATTAAAAAAAAAAAGTTATTCTCTCTGTGGGCAATGAAGGGAACCATATAGCGATAAGTGGTATAGTTATGGCAAAAGGAAAAAGTTCCAATAAGACTGCTCTGAGTTCTTTGTGTTGCTTCCCTTTGTCCTCACGTGCCTGAAAACTTAGTCCTGGTCTGGATGATAGATGAGCCATTAGTAGTAACACCTCCCTTCCTCCCTACCCTCCTGCCTCATCCGGAAAGATGCTCAGGTAGCAAAGGCCTCAGGAGAGAGCAGAGCACCTGCTTCTGGAGTCAGTTCCTGCTCTGTTGCTTCCAGTGGTGCCAGAGCTGCTCCTGCGATGAGCTGTTCCAGCGGGACGCATCTGTGTGGCCCACTTTAGCATTTCGTTGCTGCTTGGTAAAACAAAATGCCACATAGCTCCCACCTGCCCCTTTCTTTTTTTAGACGAAGGAACCATTTATCATTTCACCGTTTCTTTCAACTTTTAAATACTGCTATGTTTAGGTGGGAGGTTGTAGTCTGGTGAATTAGCTTTGGGTGCATACCAGGTCTCAGGTAGTTTGCTAGCTTCTGTGGCACAGAAAGGGGATACTTTGGAGTTAGTGCAAATAATGAGTTTTTTCCACCTTCTAACATGGTTGTTTCCTAAAGTGTTGATTGATTTATTCAGCAAGCATCTACTGAGCACTCTAGACACTCTTCCAGGTGTTGGAGATACAGCAGTGAACAAAACAGACAAAAATTCTTGTGCACCTGAAGCTTACATTCTAGTGAAGAGAGAGAGAGACCAGAAACAAAAAATTATGCATATTTTAGCAGGTTCAGTGGAGAAGAAGCAACAGGGCTAGGAATTACTCCTGGGGAAGTACAATATAAAGTAAGGTGATCAGGGAGGGCCTCACTGGGAAGATGACATTTGAACGAAGATTTGAAGGAGGTGAGCTAAGTGGATATCTGGGGAAACGAGGACACCAGGCAGAAGGAAAAGCACGTGCAAAGGTCCTGAGGTGGGAGCTTGTCTGAAGTGCCCAAGTCCTAGTAAACAGGCCAGGTGGCTGCTGGAGTGAAGAGTCAGAGGGTTACCTGGGGGACAGGTGTAGGGCTGCATATAGCCTTGTAGGCCATTGTTAAATTTTTACTCTGAGTGAGAAGAGCCATTGGAGAGTTTGAGCAGCAGAATGGTGTGATCTGAAGGATATTGTAACAAGATTACTCTGGCTGCAGTGTTGAGAATAGACTGTTGGGTTATGGTGCATTTAGGGATACTGGCTGGTGGCTATTGTAATAATTGAGGCAAGAGATGATGGTGGCCAGAATCAGATTTTAGAGGCAAGACCCTTGGGAGTGAAATGCTTATGAAATTAAGAATGATTTTATGGTTTTCTTTCAATTTGCTCCTTTTGAGGAGGAGATTATAAAGACAGATATATCAGTGGAATACTATGCCATAACTTAATAGTAAAGATAATTACTTCTATGTAACAGTAAAAACTGTATCTTAAAACACAGAACAACCTCCGAAACTGTCTAAAGAAAATCTCTTTGCGCTGTGAATGACTGTCCTTGAAAAATCACTGTCTTAAAAGCCTGGACCCTCTCTTCCTAATTTACCTACTGTCCTGATTTCCAAGTCTCATCCTTTTCATTCCCCATGTGGTCTGTTTTTCAGGATTATGGATTTTGAGGGTTTTACCACCTTTTGCAAAATTGCTTCTCATAGCAAAATTAGCGTTTCAGAGAAATAAAGTTGCATCCAGCTTTACATAGTAAATAAGCATGTTGTGTGTAAACTCATTTTTATAAATTAAATTACATATTAGGTGTGAGCAAGGAGCTGAATACTTACAGTAAACTTTATTCTGTAGAGCAAATAATTACTTTAAAATATGTTTTATAGTATGGATATTCATATTGCTTTTGCCTGAGAGTGGTATACCCATTTTGCTTTTGGAGTTGGAAGTTAAAAACAGACAGACATTAGACCAGTGCTTTCTAAACTTTAATGTGCGTACGAATCACCTGGGGGTCTTGTTAACATGCAGATTCAGTTTTCATGGGGTAACAAACTGCATATATTTTTTTTACCATTGAATTATATGTGTTATTTTTTTAAATTAATTACTCAATTCATTTTTTTTTTTTTTTTTGCGGTACACGGGCCTCTCACTGTTGTGGCCTCTCCCATTGCAGAGTGCAGTCTCCAGACGCGCAGGCTCAGTGGCCATGGCTCACGGGCCCAGCCGCTCCGCAGCATGTGGGATCTTCCCAGATGGGGACACGAACCTGCATCCGCTGCATCAGCAGGCAGACTCCCAACCACTGCGCCACCAGGGAAGCCCTCAATGCATATATTTTTTTAACAGGCCCATATGATGTTGATGCTGCTGGTCTGAGGACCACATTTGACAGCATAGATCATCTGTTTTCTCTATGCACAAATTGTAACACAGAACCTGCAAACACCTTCTAGAAAAAGTCTTACTGTCATTAAGGGAGCTTGGTTTTAGCATGCCTTTGAAACAGCTACCTTGAAAACCTTTCAGTGAACTCATTTGGGTCAGAGGGATCCATGTGCTGGAAGGGAGATTGGTTTGAAGGAGTGAGGTCCACAGACACCTTTAGCTCTCCAACTGTAGGTGTGGTGCACCTGCAAATACCAGGTGCATCTTTATTGGCTGGGGCCACACCTTGAAATAATGGCTGTAGCTATAAGAAGAAGGAATTTTCCCTCAGTTCTTCCTTTCATGTGCCTCTTTTGCCTTTTCCCATTTCTTGCCTCGTGACTTAGTAGGTAATGGGGGCACTGGTGCAGGCAGCTGTGGCTGAGGAGACTCTAGGTAATGCGGGATGGTACCAGCTGACTGGATAACAGGGGGAGTTGAGGTAGGTTAACAAGGGTGTTAAAAAAAAATCCGGAATGTCAAGTGGGGCACACCCCATTTCTGCTGGAGCTGTTCTAGTATTTTAATTAATTAATTAATTAATTAATTAATTTATGGCTGTGTTGGGTCTTCGTTTCTGTGTGAGGGCTTTCTCTAGTTGTGGCAAGCAGGGGCCACTCTTCATCGCGGTGCGCGGGCCTCTCACTACTGCGGCCTCTCTTGTTGCGGAGCACAGGCTCCAGACGCGCAGGCTCAGTAACTGTGGCTCACGGGCCCAGTTGCTCTGCGGCATGTGGGATCCTCCCAGACCAGGGCTCGAACCCGTGTCTGCTGCATTGGCAGGCAGATTCTCAACCACTGCGCCACCAGGGAAGCCCTGCCGTTCTAGTTTTTAGCTCTGGCTTCCTCACTGGTTCCTATTTTATTCCTGTAATCAGATTCTAGGCTAGAACTTTAAAAAAATTAACAACTTACAGAAGGGAAAAAACTCCCCAAAGTTGTTATTGATATTTTTTAAGCATCAACATCATATTTATTAAAAATTGGGATAAGACACTGTGAAGATTTAACCACTGTGCCTGAAAAGTTGTCTTTTAAAATAACTTGTTTATTTATTTTGCCCCTGAGTAGTTTGTAAAATTTTCTGATTTGCTTTCTCAGATCTCATCACTGTCATCGTAGGAGTGGTAGGGGGTGGGTTTTGGGGTGGGTGGGCAGCCATAAGCAGCTTAAGTTTTGCCCTGGGGCTCTCCACAAGCCCCAGGTGGTGGTCGTTCTGTTTTTGAAACTGGAACAGAAAAGTCCAGAGGAATGCAACAACATTTTTACTTCTTGCCCCCCTGCTAGCTTTTTTCTAGGCCTCCCAAAAATGTGTTTATCTTGCTGGCCATGCATGTAGAGCAGCCTGGAATTCTGTGTGGCATTAGATAGTAAAAAAATCGAAAGATTTCTCACATGACTGAGGTTATGGGAGTGGGAAATCTTGGATTATGCAGGACTCTTTGATTGAAAGAGGGAATTTTGGGACAAGATTTATTCTAATATTTAGTTTTTAAAACTATTATTCATCCCCCCTCTTTTAAAAAATTAAAACCAGTCTTTTGGGGGATGGAGGTGTGGAGGTGTGGATTAGAAGCAATATAAAACTTTTAAGTATCAAATTAAGAATTTCCACTCATTAGAAGAAAAAAATGTCTTTAGGGTGAAAGAATAATTTGAACTTTAAGAGCCTGATAATGATATAATTTGAGAGCAGGGTCTGGCATATTGTGGAGGACCCTAAGGGCCTGACCCCAGCAGCCCCCCACTTTGTCACCCCAGGAGCGTTTCCAGGATGGCTTCACTGTCAACAACCAGGTCTCAGCCTGGCCCTCTTGGGTGCCTGGGGAGTCTGTGTCCTCTGGTTTGCCACGTTTAATGAGCTCTGGAAATATGTTATCAAAGGCTGTCTGGCAATGTTTCATTAATGGTATGGGGTGAATTCAAAAGCACTAATTAATTGTTTTAGATCATTTGCAAAGCCCATGCTGAAAAACCTAATGACTGTAGGAGAAAGTTGGCAGAGAGGCTGTTCAGAGATTAGCCTGGACCTTACCCAGCTCAATTGCCTTTTGGAGTTGGGCCAAGAGGGGAGTTGTTTTTCTTTTTGGAGAAGTGCTTGTGGTCACATTGTTCCCTAAATTCCCAGTTTACTGCTCCAGGCTCGTGGCTGATGGAGCTCATATGGACCTTGCAGAGCTAGGGAGCCCAAAGAGCATCTTCTAGAAGTTTTTTGTTTTGTTTTGTTTTGTGAGAAAACACAATTACTTAACATTCATTAACTAAATAAATACTTCCCAACGGTCTCTTCTTGGAGGGAGGAAAGGGAGCTCTAGTTTATTATGAAACAGTTTAGGTTCCAAGTGTTAACTGTTCAAAAGGTACCAGGATCAGGCCTTAAGTAGTTTTTTTTTCTTCCTCTTAAAATAAAACAAATCAGATTCCTCATTTCCTCTGTTTGGCCGGCCCAGGGCAGCAAACTGCTACTGCGTTTGGAAAATGCTGTTCAAAAATCTCAGTTTGAAATCAAGTGCACACAATATAAGTTCAGAGTATGCTGTATGTATGAAGGATTAAAAATAGACTTGCATCATTCTGTTACATTTGACATATGTTATAGAATAATACCTTGAATTAGCTCAATCTGATGAATTATAGAAAAATAATGGAAGTCCTTGCCCCTTAAAGATGAGAGATATTTGAGGCTTGTTGAGGCAAGCGCCAGTTCTGGTGACTCTGAGAGCGGTGTAGGCAGTTGAAAATGAAAGCAGAGAAGAGTATTTCAGACTTATCTCAGAGCCAGTCAAGTGTTCTGTAAGGGAGCTCTCTTCTAAGCAATATATAGCTTTGTTGGAAAACATTTATCCAGAAATCTGACAATTCCTGGGCCTGGGCCTGGCCCTGCCTCCAACTGACAGGCCTCAGTGTCTTTTCCCCGTCCTTCTGGGCTTGAGCTGCTTGTGAGTAAGTAGTTACGTATGAATCCGAGGCCAAATTGTACTTTATTAACATGATTCAGGAGAAAAGAATTGTAATGAAAAATTTCAGAGGACTGTGCTGAGCTATTTCATGATAATGTCAGATCTTCCTGAACTCAAGAAGGCCCAAGAACATCTATTATTTCTGTTTATTCCTCAACTTGGAATCTATTGGAAAAAACTTACATGCAAACCTCAGGAGAGTATGTGCTGGTTGAGGAATTTATTCCTGAGTGCACAGCGGCTCTGTTTACTCTGTGTGAGGCTGGCCATCCTGAGGTTCCAGGAAACCTGCTTCCTCCTCAGCCAGCAAGCATGGAGTAGCAACTTTGACTTTTAACCCTTTCTGCAGATGGTCCCCAGGCAGCTTGATGGAGTTGATCTCAGAGCTGTGAGGAATCATGAAAGATATTTTTAAAGTTGGGAATGAAGCCTTTGAATGAATAAATGACTGTGATTTTTCTTTGCTGCTTTATTTTTTTCCATCTCATTACACTTTTATTTTAGAAAGTAATTCTGTGCCACAATGTCAAGACTTGCTGGTATATCCCAGTTAAGTTGTAAGATACCATGAGTAATGTTATTACTAATAGTTAAAGTGCTGACTTTAAAGAGTGATTTTTATTTAAAAAGACAAGATTCAAGTTTACCCTAACCATGGTTATTTGCATTTAAATATATCTGAGTGAGAGAGAGAGAGGTTAGGATTGCCGTTGATAGAATGAAAAGAGTGGTACATATATACAATGGAATATTACTCAGCCATAAAAAGGAACGAAATTGGGTCATTTGTAGAGACATGGATGGATCTAGAGACTGTCATACAGAGTGAAGTAAGTCAGAAGGAGAAAAACAAACATTTCATATTAATGCATATATGTGGAACCTAGAAAAATGGTACAGATGAACTGGTTTGCAGGGCAGAGACACAGATGTAGAGAACAAACGTATGGACACCAAGGGGGGGAAATGGCGGGGGTGGTGGTGGTAGTGGGATGAATTGGGAGATTGGGATTGACATATATACACTAATATGTATAAAATAGGTAACTAATAAGAACCTGCTGTATAAAAAGTAAAATTCAAAAAAAAAAGAATGAAAAGAACACAGAATCTGTAGCATGTAATATCTGTTTTGCCATCCATGAACATGGTACACCCCTCAATTTGAGTTTTCTCTAATTTTTTTCAGTACTCGTTGGAGTTTTCAGGAATTTATTTTGAAGATTGTAGTGTGTCCAAATGTGAACAATGTTCATTATGCATGTCTGTTTCATTAGAATTAGGTTTGAGAACCTCTGTTTTAGAGATAATAATTCTATCTTCTTTAAACTACCCTTGATTAACAGTGATAAAAATTAATACTCCCTCTGGCCGTCTGGAGAGTGAACTCAGTCACAGATAACTAAGGCCTTCTGCTAAAGAGAGTTATTGGCCTGGTGGCTTTGCTCTAATTTGTAGGAACTCAGAGCTCAGGGTGTACTATAAGAAATATGTCCTTTAGCTGAGGCTTAAACTGGTGTTGCTGAGCAGGGGAAGCCATCGCATCTCTTCAATATGGTAAAGTGAGCACTCTTGTTCCTTGGACAGTGTCAGAACCCAGAGATTGAAAATTGTGCCCTTTTGCCAGGCCCTTGGGTTTTCCCAGCAGAAATTTATTTTGGGACTTGTAACTAAAGGATTTTGTAGAGATTTTACCCTCCAAATGTGAGCAATACCTAAGGATTCCTGTTACACTCTTATGTAGGAAAAGTAATTCTCTACCACAATGTCTAGTCTTAACAGAGATGTATTAAAGTCAGAGAGTCAGGATCTTACGGTAGTTGTGACCATGGGCTTTGGATTCAGACACAGGTTCAGGCCCAGGCTTTGCTATTTGCAGGCTGCATGACCATAACTTCAGTATCCTCATATATAAAATAGAGATATTGATTATATCCACTGCACTGTGTTCTTGTGAGGAATATAAATGAGATAATGCATGTAAATCAGAGGGTCATGTTTATTTAAACAAAACTATTGAAAATGGTGTTCTTTGAAAAATATGAGCATGTTGAACATATTTATCCAGTCTTTTAAGTTGGAAGTCTATTGCTTAGGCATATTTTTAGTGCGAAAATCAGATCTGATCCTGAAATCCAGTGTTGCAGACAAGACAGACTCTATCAATGCCCAGTTTCTTTATTTTCCATATGTTCTGCTTAAAGCAGTACAGTGGGACTGATGAAGTTGGGAGGAGGTTGTGAATAAAAAGTTTTCTTCTTTTGTTTTCTGTATTGAAGATTTGAATTTGAGTCCCAAATTTACGATTTTCAGAGCTTCTGTTGCCTTATCTATAGATTATTGCTAATTATACTTATTCTGTTGATTTTTATGAGAATTAAATAACATGTAAAGCAGCCAGCAGTTTATGGCACATAGTAGCTCTTCAAAAAGTTATTCCTTATTTAGAGAATCTGCGTGTTTAGAAAAAGAAAGAGAGCTAGGACAAACGTAGCAAGGGCAGAATGAGTTTGCTGTTTAGCTCTGTGCTCCCAGCAGAGAAAAGGCAGGTCAGGGTATTTTTCTGGGAGATGGCTGATTTGCTATTGGCTGAACCAGGGCTCAGGTGGCTTTGAAATGAAAAGAACTAAATCTGGGGCCTGGATAGAAAAGACCTTATTCCTCTTGAGGAAGTAGCTTGGCCTTTAGCTGGAAGTTGGAGGGTAAGCCTGAAACTTCAAGAAAGGTGGTAGTGGCACTGAGGATTATGCCTGGCTGAGGGCAGGAGAACTTGGAAACAATGGAGTGAGACCACCTATCAGCAATTTTCCTCATCTGTGGTGGTACCCCTGGGCTCAGTCCCACCCTAACTACCTTATTTAAAATTGTAATCCCTCTCAACCCCTGGTATTCCCATTCTTATAATCTTGTTTTATGTTTTCCCTTGTAGCACTTATCACCTTAAAACAAGTTTATGATTTATTCTGTTTATTACTTGTCTTCCTCCACAAAAGTGTAAGCTCCACGAAAGTCAGGTTGGTTTGCTTTTGCTCTGGTATAGCTCTTCCATCTATATGAAAATTCACAAGTAGAGGAGTTTCTGTGTTTTTGTTTGACCCTTCTTTTTTTATTTTTTTTTTATTTTTTTTTTATTTTTTGCGGTACGCGGGCCTCTCACTGTTGTGGCCTCTCCCGTTGCGGAGCACAGGCTCCGGACGCGCAGGCTCAGCGGCCATGGCTCACGGGCCCAGCCGCTCCGCGGCACGTGGGATCTTCCCGGACCGGGGCACGAACCCGTGTCCCCTGCATCGGCAGGCGGACTCTCAACCGCTGCGCCACCAGGGAAGCCCTGTTTGACCCTTCTTGAATGTGACTATTGTGGTAGAGCATGGGGACAGTTCACTGATAAACCCCTGGTCCCCAGCACATAGTGGGTGCTTAATATTTATTGAATAAATCGCTAATTATAACTCTTGTTCATAAAGTACAATAAAGTGAAACAACTTTGCTAAAATAATAAATCTCAAGGCTACTCCATGAAGAGCGGGTGAGGGTCACTGTCTTTTCAGATAAAACAGTGTCTGAGTGACATGTGGGCATCTATTTAAAGACAGATACTCGATCTGTCACTAGATTGTTATGAGTCTTTGGCGGCAAGAAGCTGTTCTTTCTTTTTTTCTTATATAAATTTATTTGTTTTATTTATGTATTTTTGGCTGCGTTGGGTCGTCATTGCTGTGCACGGGCTTTCTCTAGTTGCGGTGAGCTGGGGCTACTCTTAGTTGCAGTGCACGGGCTTCTCATTGCGGTGGCTTCTCTTGTTGCGGAGCACCAGCTCTAGGCACGCAGGCTTCAATAGTTGTGGCTCACGTGCTTTAGAATGCAGGCTCAGTAGTGGTGGCGCACGGGCTTACTTGCTCTGAGGCATGTGGGATCTTCCCGGACCAGGGCTCGAACCTGTGTCCCCTGCATTGCCAGGAGGATTCTTAACCACTGCGCCACCAGGGAAGCCCCAAGATGCTGTTGTTTCTTGGGAAACATTCTATGAAACTTAGCATAGGGACTTCCCTGGCAGTCCAGTGGTTAAGACTTCGCCTTCCAGTGCAGGGGGTGCGGGTTCAGTCCCTGGTCGGGGAGCTAAAATCCCACATGCCTCGTGGCCAAAAAACCAAAACATAAAACAGAAGGAATATTGCAACAAATTCAATAAAGACTTAAAAAAAAAAAAAACAACAGGGGCTTCCCTGGTGGCGCAGTGGTTGAGAGTCCGCCTGCTGATGCAGGGGACACGGGTTCGTGCCCCGGTCTGGGAAGATCCCACATGCTGCAAAGCAGCTAGGCCCGTGAGCCATGGCCGCTGAGCCTGCGCGTCTGGAGCCTGTGCTCCACAACGGGAGAGGCCACAACAGTGAGAGGCCCGCATACTGGAAAAAAAAAAAAACAAAAAAAAAACAACAGCATAAGATAGTACTTTACATGTTGGCTAAAGTAGTGGTGCTATATTTCATTCAGGAGCTGAAGGTTAACTCTTTGAACCATTGATTCTCAAAGTGTGAATTGTAGATGAGACCTTTTCAGGATGTCTGTGAAGTGAGAACCATTTTTATAATAATTCTAAGATGTCTTTTTCCCTGGGTTAATATTGCAGTGATGATACATAAAAGCAATACTGGATAATACTGCTGGTGCCTTATCAGGAATTGAGGCAGTGTTTCACTGCCACACACCAGCTTCATTTAAGAATATTCTTGTTGAAGCAGTAAAACCCCTCAAATACATGTCTTGTTCATATTCTGTATGATGAAATGGGAAGTATGCAGGTAGCACTTTGATACTTCAAAGTACAATGGTTGTCTTGAGGAAAAGCACTTGTGCAGTTGCTTGAATTGTGAGCTGAACTAGTCTGTTTATCATCAAATACCATTTTGCTTGAAAAAACGAGTGACAGACAAATGATGGTTATCTAGACTTTGCTATTTGGCAGGTATTACTCAAAAATAAACAGAGGGAGCATATTATTTCAAGGAAAACAACTATTTGTTGCTAATGATACAATTTTATTTTTCAAGTAAAAATTAAAATTTTGGAAAATTTATATCCATCACCATGACCATGGCAGTTTCTCAGTAGTTAAATGCTTTTCTGATGAGGTCAATGGAGATATTAACAAATGTGATTTTTTGATATCATATAAGAAATACCTCAACACTTGGCATATTTGTATAACTCAGTGAACCATTATTTTCCAGATGACCGATACCTGATGTTATAAAATCATGTGTGGTTAAAAGATCCCACATCTTGATAGTACAAGATAGAGCAATTGATTTTTTTTAAAACTTCATATTTTGAGATTATTTTATTTTATTTATTATTTTGGCCATGCTGTGCAGCTTGCGGGATCTTAGTTCCCCAACCAGGGATTGAACCTGGGTCCTCGGCAGTGAAAGCACGGAGTCCTAACCGCTGGACTGCCAGGGAATTCCCAAGATAATTTTAAACTTACAGTAAAGTTGCATATGTACTACAGAGAGTTCCCATAATCCCTTCACCCAGCTTCACCTTACAACATCTTATATACCCATAGAGCTATTATCAAAACTAAGAAATTAATTTGATATAATATTATTAACTGAAGTATAGAATTTATTTGAATTTCACCAATTTTCCCACTAATGTTCTTTTTCTGTTTCAGGACCCAAGTCAGAATCTCACATTTCATTTAATTGTCAGGTCTTCCTTTTTTAAAAATTTTATTTCATTTTTGGCTGCGTTGGGTCCTCGTTGCTGTGAGTGGGCTTTCTCTAGTTGTGGCGAGCAGGGGCTACTCTTCGTTGTGGTGTGCGGACTTCTCATTACGGTGGCTTCTCTTGTTGCAGAGCACGGGCTCTAGGCACGTGGGCTTCAGTAGTTGAGGTGCGTGGGCTCAGTAGTTGTGGTGCGCAGGCTCTAGGGTGCACAGGCTTCAGTAGTTGTGGCGTACGGGCTCAATTGCTCCACGGCACGTGGGATCCTCCTGGACCAGGGATCGAACCCGTGTGCCCTGCATTGGCAGGTGGATTTCTAACCACTGTGCCACCAGGGAAGTCCCTGTCATGTCTTCTTAGTCTCCTCCGATCTGTGACAGTTCTCTGTCTTTCAGTGACCTTGACACTTTTTCAAGAGTACCGGTCAATTTTGGAAAGTGTCCCTCAATTGGGGTTTATCTGATCATGATTGCGTTGAGGTTATGTTTTCTTGACAAGAATGCCACAGAGGTAATGGTCCCCTCTCAGGGTATCAAATCAGGGTTACATTATGTTAGTGTGTCTTATTACTGGTGATATTAATCTTGATCACTTGGCTAAAGTGGTGACTGTCAGAATTCTCGACTATAAGGTTACTATATTTATCCCTTTGTAATTACTCAGTATTTTGGGGAGAACAATGGATTTTAATGTAACAAGTTATGAAAAGTTCATTATGTGATTCAGATTACACATTGCAACTAATCTTTAAGAAATGACTGTTTATTTGTTGAGTTTAGGTATAATATACAAGATGAGGAGGCTACAAGTATATGAAAACACTAATAAGATTTAGCTCTCCTTTCCAACTACATATCTGTGTGAGGCCAGGATTCTTCATATCCTTCAACCAGAGTGATGTATCACAACAAATTGAATGCAGAGGTAGACCTGAAAACCCAGCTGTCTTCTATTAAGCCAGACATTAAAGAGATTTTCAAAAATATAAAACAATGCCACTATTCTCACTAAATTATCTTATTTTTTTGAATTTTTGAATTTTACTTTATTTTCTAAAAAAGCAGGTTCTTATTAGTCATCCATTTTATACACATCAGTGTATACATGTCAATCCCAATCTCCCAATTCATCACACCCAAACCCCCACCCACCGCTGCTTTCCCCCCTTGGTGTCCTTACATTTGTTCCCTACATCTTTCTCTCAATTTCTGCCCTGCAAACCGGTTCATCTGTACCATTTTCTAAGTTCCACATATATGCGTTAATATGCAATATTTGTTTTTCTCTTTTTGACTTACTTCACTCTGTATGATAGTCTCTAGATTCATCCACATCTCTACAAATGACCCAATTTTGTTCCTTTTTATGGCTGAGTAATATTCTATTGTATATATGTACCACATCTTCTTTATCCATTCATCTGTCGATGGGCATTTAGATTGCTTCCATGTCCTGGCTATTGTAAATAGTGCTGCAGTGAACATTGGGGTGCATGTGTCTTTTTGAATTATGGTTTTCTCTGGGTATATGCCCAGTAGTGGGATTGCTGTGTCATATGGTAATTCTATTTTTAGTTTTTTAAGGAGCATCCATACTCTTCTCCATAGTGGCTTGTATCAATTTACATTCCCACCAACAATGCACGAGGGTTCCCTTTTCTTCACACCCTCTCCAGCATTTGTTTGTAGATTTTCTGATGATGCCCATTCTAACTGGTGTGAGGTGATACCTCATTGTAGTTTTGATTTGCATATCTCTAATAATTAGTGATGTTGAGTGGCTTTTCATGTGCTTCTTGGCCATCTGTATGTCCTCTTTGGAGAAATGTCTATTTAGGTCTTCTGCTCATTTTTGGATTGGGTTGTTTGTTTTTTTAATATTGAGCTGCAGGAGCTGTTTATATATTTTGGAGATTAATCCTTTGTCTGTTGATTCATTTGCAAATATTTTTTCCCATTCTAAGGGTTGTCATTTGGTCTTGTTTGTGGTTTCCTTTGCTTTGCAAAAGCTTTTAAGTTTCATTAGGTCCCATTTGTTTATTTTCATTTTTATTTCCATTACTTTAGGAGGTGGATCAAAAAAGATCTTGCTGTGATTTATGTCAAAGGGTGTTCTTCCTATGTTTTCCTCTAAGAGTTTTATAGTGTCTGGTCTTACATTTAGGTCTCTAATCCATTTTGAGTTTATTTTTGTGTATGGTGTTAGGGAGTGTTCTAATTTCAGTCTTTTACACGTAGCTGTCCAGATTTCCCAGCACCACTTATTGAAGAGATGTCTTTTCTCCATTGTATATCCTTGTGTCCTTTGTCATAGATTAGTTGACCATAGGTGCGTGGGTTTATCTCTGGGCTTTCTATCCTGTTCCATTGATCTATATTTCTGTTTTTGTACCAGTACCATATTGTCTTGATTACTGTAGCTTTGTAGTATAGTCTGAAGTCAGGGAGTCTGATTCCTCCAGCTCCATTTTTTTCCCTCAGTACTGCTTTGGTTATTCAGGGTCTTTTGTGTCTCCATACAAATTTAAAGATTTTTTGTTCTAGTTCTGTAAAAAATGCCATTGGTAATTTGATAGGGATTGCATTGAATCTGTAGGTTGCTTTGGGTAGTATAGTCATTTTCACAATATTGGTTCTTCCAGTCGAAGAACATGGTATCTCTCTCCATCTGCTGGTATCATCTTTAATTTCTTTCATCAGTGTCTTATAGTTTTCTGCATACAGTTCTTTTGTCTCCCTAGGTAGGTTTATTCCGAGGTATTTTATTCTTTGTGTTGCAGTTGTAACTGGGAGTGTTTCCTTAATTTCTCTTTCAGATTTTTTGTCATTAGTGTATAGGAATGCCAGAGATTTCTGTGCATTAATATTGTATCCTGAAACTTTATCAGATTCATTGATTAGCTCTAGTAGTTTTCTGGTGGCATCTTTAGGATTCTCCATGTATAGTATCATGTCATCTGCAAACAGTGACAGTTTTACTTCTTCTTTTCCAATTTGTATTCCTTTTATTTCTTTTACTTCTCTGATTGCTGTGGCTAGGACTTCCAAAACTATGTTGAATAATAGTGGCAAGAGTGGACATCCTTGTCTTGTTCCTGATCTTAGAGGAAATGCTTTCAGTTTTTCACCATTGAGAATGATGTTTGCTGTGGGTTTGTCGTATATGGCCTTTATTATGTTGAGGTAGGTTCCCTCTATGCCCACTTTCTGGAGAGTTTTTATCATAAATGGGTGTTTGTCAAAAGCTTTTTCTGCATCTATTGAGATGATCATATGGTTTTTATTCTTCAATTTATCAATATGGTGTATCACATTGATTGATTTGTGTATACTGAAGAATCCTTGCATCCCTGGGATAAATCCCACTTGATCATGGTGTATGATCCTTTTAATGTGTTGTTGGATTTTGTTTGCTAGTATTTTGTTGAGGATTTTTGCGTCTATATTCGTCAGTGATATTGGTCTGTCATTTTCTTTTTTTGTAGTATCTTTGCTGGTTTTGGTATCAGGGTGATGGTGGCCTCATAGAATGAGTTTGCGAGCGTTCCCTCCTCTGCAATTTTTTGGAAGAGTTTGAGAAGGATGGGTGTTAGCTCTTCTCTAAATGTTTGATAGAATTCACCTGTGAAGCCATCTGGTCCTGGACTTTTGTTTATTGGAAGATTTTTAATCACAGTTTCAATTCCATTACTTGTGATTGGTCTGTTCATCTTTTCTATTTCTTCCTGGTTCAGTCTTGGAAGGTTATACCTTTCTAAGAATGTGTCCATTTCTTCCAGGTTGTCCACTTTATTGGCATAGAGTTGCTTGTAGTAGTCTCTTGGGATGCTTTGTATTTCTGTGGTGTCTGTTGTAACTTCTCCTTTTTCATTTCTAACTTTATTGATTTGAGTCCTTTCCTTCTTTTTCTTGATGAATCTGGCTAATGGTTTATTAATTTTGTTTATCTTCTCAAAGAACCAGCTTTTAGTTTTATTGATCTTTGCTATTGTTTTCTTTGTTTCTATTTCATTTATTTCTGCTCTGATCTTTATGATTTCTTTCCTTCTGCTAACTTTCGGTTTTGTTTGCTCTTCTTTCTCTAGTTCCTTTAGGTGTAAGGTTAGATTGTGTATTTGAGATTTTTCTTGTTTCTTGAGGTAGGCTTGTATAGCTATAAACTTCCCTCTTAGAACTCCTTTTGCTGCATCCCATACATTTTGGATCATCGTGTTTTCATTGTCAATTTTCTCTAGGTATTTTTTTATTTCCTCTTTGATTTCTTCAGTGATCTCTTGGTTATTTAGTAACGTATTGTTTAGCCTCCATGTGTTTGTGTTTTTTACGGTTTTTTCCCTGTAATTGATTTCTAATCTCATAGCATTGTGGTCAGAAAAGATGCTTAATTTGATTTCAATTTTCCTAAATTTACTGAGGCTTGATTTGTGACCCAAGATGTGATCTATCCTGGAGAATGTTCCATGTGCACTTGAGAAGAAAGTGTAATCTGCTGTGTTTGAATGGAATGTCCTGTAAATACCAACTAAATCTATCTGGTCTATTGTGTCACCTAAAACTTGTGTGTCCTTATTAATTTTCTGTTTGGATGATCTGTCCATTGGTGTAAGTGAGGTGTTAAAGTCCCCCACTATTATTGTGTTACTGTCAATTTCGTCTTTTATAGCTGTTAGCAGTTGCCTTATGTATTGAGGTGCTCCTATGTTGGGTGCATATATATTTATAATTGTCATATCTTCTTCTTGGATTGATCCCTTGATCATTATGTAGTGTCCTTCCTTGTCTCTTGTAACATTCTTTATTTTAAAGTCTATTTTATCTGATATGAGTATTGCTACTCCAGCTTTCTTTTGATTTCCATTTGCATGGAATATCTTTTTCCATCCCCTCACTTTCAGTCTGTATGTGTCCCTAGGTCTGAAGTGGGTCTCTTGTAGACAGCATATATATGGGTCTTGTTTTTGTATCCATTCATCAAGCCTGTGTCTTTTGGTTGGAGCATTTAATCCATTCATGTTTAAGGTAATTATTGATATGTATGTTCTTATTACCATTTTCTTAATTGTTTTGGGTTTGTTTTTGTAGGTCCTTTTCTCTTGTGTTTCCCACTTAGAGAAATTCCTTTAGCATTTGTTGTAGAGCTGGTTTGGTGGTGCTGAATTCTCTTAGCTTTTGCTTGTCTGTAAAGCTTTTGATTTCTCCATCAAATCTGAATGAGATCTTTGCTTGGTAGAGTAATCTTGGTTGCGATCTTTGCTTGGTAGAGTAATCTTGGTTTTAAGTTCTTCCTTTTCATCACTTTAAGTATATCATGCCACTTCCTCTGGCTTGTAGAGTTTCTGCTGAGAAATCAGCTGTTAACCTTATGGAAGCTCCCTTGTATGTTGTCATTTTTCCCTTGCTGCTTTCAGTAATTTTTCTTTGTCTTTAATTTTTGCCAATTAGACTACTATGTGTCTTGGCGTGTTTCTATTTGGGTTTATCCTGTATGGGGCTCTCTGCACTTCCTGGACTTGGGTGGTTATTTCCTTTCCCCCATTAGGGAAGTTTTCAACTATAATCTCTTCAAATATTTTCTCGTGTCCTTTATCTCTCTCTTATCCTTCTGGGACCCCTATAATGCGAATGTTGTTGTGTTTAATGTTGTCCCAGAGGTCTCTTAGTCTGTCTTCATTTCTTTTCATTCTTTTTTCTTTAATCTGTTCTGCAGCAGTGAATTCCACCATTCTGTCTTCCAGGTCACTTATCCATTCTTCTGCCTCAGTTATTCTGCTATTGATTCCTTCTAGTGTATTTTTCATTTCAGTTATTGTGTTGTTCATCTCTGTTGTTTGTTCTTTAATTCTTCTAGATCTTTGTTAAACATTTCTTGCATCTTCTCGATCTTTGTCTCCATTTTTTTTTTGAGGTCCTCGATCATCTTCACTATCATTATTCTGAATTCTCTTTGTGGAAGGTTTCCTATCTCCACTTAATTTAGTTGTTTTTCTGGGGTTTTATCTTGCTTCTTCATCTGGTACATAGCCCTCTGCCTTTTCATCTTGTCTGTCTTTCTCTGAATGTGGTTTTTGTTCTACAGGCTGCAGGATTGTAGTTCTTTTTGCTTCTGCTCGAAATCATGTTTTATTTTGGAAAATAGTTGTTTTTTCCTAAATATACTATTTATGTTCACATGCAATGGGTTTATTATTATTGGTTTTAAATGAATTAATAAATATTTTAAAAATTGCTGTTTTAATTTCTGTTTGGTAAATCTTGATAGATAGAACTCAAATCAACAAAGTCTCTGGAACGCTCAGTAATTGTAAAGCATAAATGAATCCTAAGACCAAAAAGTTTCAAAATTCCTGTTTACTGAATACTAAAGAGGAGCTATCTTGGTGTAGGGGTGGAGAGTCCCTAGCGGATCTTGTCTTCTGGCCCAAATGAAGATTGAAAGGAGACATGACCCTGAGGGAAGTCACTTACTTAGCATCTCTGTAATCAATCCCCTCACCTGTCAGATGAGAGAGATTGGCCTAGGGATCTCCAAGTTTCTTTCAACTCCCAAACTATGACTCCAAATCACTGTGGCTGTCAAAGAAGCCATGCTGGTAGCATGGACATTATGCAGCAACACAGGTAATTTCTAGATATTCACAAAGTTAAAGATGAAGATCTCATGTGGAGGATGTGACACAGTAATATTTGTGAGAACCTTGTTCTGACTTTTTGGGCCTGTAAAATTATTTTTTTCATCGTCACCTTCAGAAAATTATAGTTTTAATTATACTAAATTTTACTATAATGAGGAAAGATTTAAGTTATTGCTGAATATTTTTGTCAGTCTATGTATATCACAAATTAAGAAGTGCATGATTTCCTAGAAGTTTTTTGCTATAATATTCTCTCTCCGTGTATGTGTAAGCTTATTTTGTGTGAATATATATAAGTATTTGCATAAATCATTTTTATTTGTTTAGGGTTCTTAATATACCACTGATATCTATATTGAAGCAGGCTCAAGTTGTATATCCATTTTAAACTTACTGATCATCTTCATGAAATTAATTAGTTACTTTGGTACTTTGGTTTTTAAAAAATATGATTAAGACTCTTTGGACATCATTGATATTTACAAATATAGACGTAGAAAAATGCCAGGTGGAATGTATTAATAATCCCAAGCTGGGCTTCCCTGGTGGCACAGTGGTTAGGAATCCGTCTGCCAATGCAGAGGACACGGGTTCGAGCCCTGGTCCAGGAGGATCCCACATGCCGAGGAGCAACTGGGCCCGTGCGTCACAACTGCTGAGCCTGTGCTCTGGAGCCTGTGAGCCTCGGCTGCTGAGCCCCCGTGCCACAACTCCTGAAGCGTGCTCACTTAGAGCCCGTGTTCTGCAGCGGGGGAGGCAGCCACAGTGAGAGGCCCACGCACCGCAGCTGGCAGTGGCCTTCTTTTGCTGCAGCTGGAGAGAGACCCTGTTCAGCAACAAGGACCCAATGTAGCCAAAAATAAATAAATTAAAAAAAAAGAGAATCCCAAGCTTTGAAACTAACACTTTTCCTTTTTTAGTTTAAATGGAAGGAGACTTGATGACATAGTTTTTTAAGATGAGGAAACAAAAGGGAAAGAGAAGCCAATAGTAAATT
The DNA here is from genome assembly GCF_963924675.1 of Phocoena phocoena. Taxonomy (NCBI): domain Eukaryota; kingdom Metazoa; phylum Chordata; class Mammalia; order Artiodactyla; family Phocoenidae; genus Phocoena; species Phocoena phocoena. The sequence continues at coordinate 81,116,926 of NC_089219.1, read as the reverse complement.
GTCATATTAAGAATAAGTCTAAATCAGTTTTTAAACAGGATCCTGCATTCCTGTAAAGTGGATTTTGTAATGGAAACTGCCACAATTGAGGGCCAGCTTTGTCATAATCACCAATTTGGGCATCTCTGATGTTTAACAGAAATATAAATATCCAATGCAGAGTGTGTTTGTTACACTGTCATAGGAAAATTTTGTAACTGATTTTGAGCCAGATTCTTCTAGTGTTTAAGCTACTACTTGGAAATAAAACTTGGAACCTGAACTAACTTTCTGAGCGCTTCTACAATTTAGTAGTAATAATAATAATAATTTACCTTATTATGATAAGGTAAGTTTAGTATATATTATATCTAGAACAGAAATTTATGATTATCTTATATCAAAAAGGTTTCACTTATCAAATTTGAAAGGTTTCTTTAAGTAGTTAACTATTTTAGGATATTCATGTCACTCAGTCTAAGAGAAAAATGCTCCCCAGCTCCCAACAAGACAGTTTAGCAGAGCACGGTGCTTCACAGCACAGACTTGAGAACCAGCTGCCTGGGTTCAAATCCCAGGTCTGCCATTAAGCAGCTGTGTAGCCTTGTTTGCTACAGTGTTCATCTGTAAAATGGAGCTAATAATAGTATCCACCTCACTGGGTGTTTTGAAGATTTAATGAGATAATATGCTTCAAGTGCTCAAAACACTGGCTGGCATTTATTAAGCACCAGTAAGAAGGCTGTAACTTTTAGTATTTGTGTGCTTTTAAAATTATTGCTTAGTTAATACATGGTATATTTTTGGTTCCTTATTTCTTCATGACATCTGATTTTTTAACTCATTAGTGACATTATCCTCAAGTAATGTTTTAGGAAAAGTTACATCTGGAAAGATTTTACATTCATAGGGCACACTACAGCTCTAGATTTGTGGTATGTTGCTGGTATTTTAAGGATCCTTAGAGATTACCTGGTCCAACTCAGCTTGATACATAAATCACCTTTCTAATATCCTGTTGACTGAGCCCCCAGCCTTTGCTTGAATTTAAAATATCTCTGACTCTCGGGAAATTCTTCCTTGTGTTGTGCAATCCACCTGGCTGTAACCTCCACTCTCAGCACCAAGCTTTGTGCAGTAGAGCTGCATAGAATTTGGCTAACAAATAACCCATCTGAATAGTGACCGTGAAACAAATGGATTCTGGATAATTCAGGGTTGTCTAGAAGTGACCAGATAGTATAATTCAAAGTTGAGGGGCTCAATGGACTTTGCTGCCTGTTGGTAAAAGAAGTAAGGCTCCTATTTGTAGATGGAGTTGCCCTGAGCTAGTTGGGAACACATTTGGCGTAGGAAATTTGTATCATTAAGCCTGTGGTGGGGCTATAAACCAGAGAGGGGAAAGGCAGTGCCTGGATCTCTGGGCCCCCCTTGTACAAAACACCCCCATGCATTGTTGTGCATGTCCTTTCCTGGAGGTGGAGCTTCTTTGTGTTTTAAAAACCTGATCTTCCGTATTTAAAAATTTTTTGTCTATTTGTTTTACGTAGAATGGAAGCTTCACGAAAGCAGAAGAGAAACTGCTTACTTTGTTCACTGCTGTATCTCTAGCAGCTACAAGAACTTGGAATATAGTAGGTGCTCAATATTCAAATGATGGAAGCAAAGATTGAACACTTAAATGTGAATATATTTTCAATTTAAGTAAATAAATGTCACGTTCACTTTTATGTCATGGCCCATTCTTTGGGTCTTGAGCTGAAGGAGAACCTGTCAGAGGATAGGATTGAGAAAAGTATCTGTTATTATTATTTGCAACTTCCAAATATGTTCAGAAAAAAAGTATCTTTTCTGTTTTGGTATGTGAGGATTTTCTAGAAAGAAAATACAGGTTTCTGATATTATCAAAGCCAGAGGTATACCATGCTATGAGAATTGGGTTTTTAAATCAGCCCAGCTGGATAGCAGCTTCAGACTGTAGCCTGGGCAATGTTATATGAACTTAGCTGTCCTCTGAGTGCTAATGAAACAAGTTTGCCAGACACATGAATGGTAAAAAGCCATCAAAACATTACAATGTAGAAGAAAAATGTAGTGAAAATTCCAACATATAATGTCTAAATGGTTCCTTTTTTCTGAAGGCTTTAAAGATTTTTCTTAGGTAATTTGCAAAGACTATCTGAGGTTGTATAAAATATATGTAAAATTAAAATGACATTAGTTGAAATCTGAGCCTCTTTTTTTTTGGTGTATCTCTCTTTAACGTGCTAGTAGCTGAGTTTTCTGTAGCTTGAAGATACATATTTAGGTCAAAACTCATTGGCATATTCCTTGGGATATCTTGATTTGTCATCTTCTCTGGGAAGAAACACCCTTTGATTTTGGAACCAGAAGGCTGGTTCCTGCGTTCTAGCCCAGGTCCCACCCTCCCCCATATGCTGGTCTTGGCTTAGTTATTTGACTAAGTCTATAACTTACGAAGTCAGTAACTTTTGTGACTTTGAGTGAGTTACTTAACATCATTCTACCTCAGATTTTTCATCTGTAAAATGGAGATAATAGAACTGTATCTCAAGGTTGTTGTAAGGAATAAATACATAAACACATATAAAGTGCTTAGAAGAGAGGTGGGACATTGTAAACAACCCATAGATAGTAATATCATTGTTGTCAAAGGTGGCTATTTTGAAGGTAATTCAGTGGAAAGTAGATAAAAGAGCTTTGGAGATTTAAAATCTCTATACAAATTCAAAGGAGTATTGATTATTTGTTTCCATGGTGACCTTAGTATTTGCAAAGTTATTTTGCACTTAGGGCCACTCACTGTGCTCTCATTTACATGTTTCTCTGTGGGGTGTGGAGTTAATTCCTAGGGTGCTTCCTTAATCATGAGACAGGAATGCTCTGAGGAAAAGAAGTTTAAGTACTGACTAGTTAGAAAATGAAATAACTTTGAATTTTCTAAGCTATACCTTTACTTGGAATTTTAACTTTGTAGAATGTCTAAGTAAGGGGATTAAAAAAAAGACTCTATTCCATTTGTTCATAGGCAAAATGGAAAAAAAATAGACAATTCAAGGAGAAATTTTTTTTTGGCCGTGTTACACAGCCTGTGGGATCTTAGTTCCCCAGCCAGGGATTGAACCTGCACCCTCGGCAGTGAGTGTGGAGTCCTAACCACTGGACCACCAGGGAAGTCCCGAAGGAGAAAAGTTTTGAAGGGAAAAGTTTTAAAAAATAATTGTCTACATTAATCAAATTCCATAGATCGTGTATCTTAATTATCACTTTGTTTATGCAGAGAATGGAGCAGATTTTGAACATGCTTTTTTTTTTCCTTAAAATATATTGGCATTATATTTAACAAGATCTAGGTTTTTAAAAAAATAGAGGTAATTAATTGTGAAGTATTTTGATGTTCAGCAGGCAAAGGAAACACATTACTTTGTGTAAACAGAGGTTAATATCGAGTCTTTGAAGTCTAAGTTATTGAACTGTTTGCCTAAGGACAAACTTCTTAACTGTTTAGGTTTCCTCTGGCCTGTAGTAAACTACAGGGGTGGGAATAACACAAAAATATTCTATGTGTAAAACATTTGGAGTCTGTTTGCAAAGAATGTTTGATCCAAATTTTCAGGTTTCCCTTTGAGTTACACTGACGAATTAGGGAACTTTCATTCCATTTTCCTCTCCTTGTAGCGGTCTAATTGGCTCATGGTTGATAAAGACAGAAGCATGTGTTTCTGGGAAAGGTAAGCCTTCATTTGTTTAAGTTTCAAATGATCTCTTGCCTCTGGAACTGGCACAGGGACCAAAGAATGTTTATTACTTCCATGTCGTTAACATGGGAATGGATCTGAAAGATGTTAAGTGAGGTTTATGTCCATTTCTATTCTATAGCTTCCTTGGGCCCCAGCCAAGGTGACTTGGTTTTGTAAGGGCCAAGAAGGCCTTGCTTAAAGAGTAGACTCTTTTTTATATCTGTTTTTAATCTGAAAATACCTTGAGGACAGAGCTCTACTTTGCAGAGTAAAAGACAATTATTGACTGATCTTAGCAAATGGACAGCCACCAGAGAGGTGGGCAGGGGCACACGTGTTTCTAGACACAGGTTGTGCCTCACACCTGCTCTGCTTGTGTTACTGGTCAAGCAGATCTTGTGGCCTTTGGACAGGGTTGCTTTGGGAAGGTGGAAACACAATAGTGTTGGTTTCCAACTTAGAAAGACCTCTGGGACTCCAGTCCGCAAGTTTTTTGACCTGTGTGTGCCAGGTGGGAAGTAGAGTGTGTGTCCTGCTGTGAGGGTCGGGGCGTGGGGGGAGCGGTGGCCCACCCTCGTGGGGAAGGGAGAAAGCATCTGATTGGCACGTGTGATTCAGAAGCATCACTTTGCAACTCCACATTCACTTTTCCAAGATCCTTCCCTTTGCCCTGAGGTCTGCCCTGCCCCCTTTCACAGCTCTGGGGACTGTGGGAGCAGCAGGGAGGAAGTCGCCATTCTTCATGCCCTTTACTCTGCGTGTGCCTCCGCACTGAGATCTGTCAGGTGGGTCTGGGCCTCACCCAAAATCACATTTGTATTTAGCAGCCTGCTTGGCCATTCCCGCTCAGGGCCCAGACTCCTGTCTGAAATACTGGCTGGCGTGACAGCAGCTCCCGTTGACCCTCTGTTCACAGAGGCATAGGAACAGATAGCCCCAGACTGTAGAACCCAAAGAAAGCTCTGGGTGACCTCTCTTATTTAGCAGCTGCTCCTAGCACCAGTCACTGTGGCAACTGGGCTCTGTTTATGAAAATGAATGAGGACCTCAAGCCTGGGGCATCCACACCATGGACAGAGCTCCCCCTGGAAACACATCGCCTGCCAGATTGCCAGGGCTAAACCAAAACAAAGATGAACCAAACAAAAGTAGCCAGGGAAGTGTTCTGCCCTGGAGAGACATGAGCCGTGGCTTAACTGCCTAATTATCCTCCCTTACCAAGCAGAACCATGCCAGAGTGAGCTTATCTCGGTTATGCTAGAGGAAGACTGAGGCTAAGACCCTGGAACTGGTCTGGGCAGTTTTCTGAGCACATCCTCGCATTGCACTGGCCAGGCCTCTAGCTGTGGGTTTAGAAGGAAGCAGTGTTTAGTACCAAGGATCTGACTTTTCGAAAAGCTTATTTTAGATCCTGCCTTCACATAAACTGTAAAGCTATTTTTGGGTCTGCACCTTTGGAATGGACCCTTGTCTGGAACAACTGAGGTTGGAGTTTGTCATCTTTGAGTCCTGGCTTTCACAGTGTCCAAAGCACCCTTAGTAGTTATAACTCTCCCTGGGAAATGGTGAACCCATGGATGTCTTTGAGAACTCTGAAACTGGAGCTTCTTTTGAGAGGACTGCTATGTTCTGGGTGCTTCTAGCCTTCTTAGCTTTTATGATTCCATGGCTGGACCTGTCCAGCATATGTGTCCTTTGGCCTCACTTAGATGTTCACTGGGGTACTTCACTGAAGTACAGATAGATATGGAGCTAGAAGGGCCTGTAGAAATCATCAAACCACACTCCCTTATTTTAAAGATATGTAAGCCAAGGCTAAAGTTCATGTGGCTAGTTTGGCAAAGCCAGAGCCAGTGCGTGGGTCTTCTGAGGCCGTGGCAGAGCTCCCTTCCCCACACCGTGCTTTGTCATTGCCATGGCTGAGGTGGAGGAGGGAGAGTTGGGGAGCTTGAGAGGGCTGGCACTGATGGTTCGCCAACAGAGCAGAGGTGCTTAGAAACATGACGTACGTTCAAAGAAAGAGGGATTCCTCCACATCCATGTAAGTCAGTTTTAGCTTTAAATTTTGAAACACCCGTTTGCTGCATTGAGGAGGCCTTGAGGTCGGACGTACCTGCTCTTCTTGATCTGATCAGATGTCAAGGAGTTGGGGATAAAGGGGGAGAGGGACCCGCAGAGGAGGTGCTACAGGTTTTGACTGCAGTGAGAAGAACATGGGCTTGAACCAGAACTCCTTCCCAGAAGAATTCAGGTCCGCCTCTGCCCCAGCAGCCCTTTACCCCTAACTTCGGCCGCATGTCCTGGGGTTTGAACAGCTCCTACCCCTCATGAAGGCAACCCGTCGAGAGGGACCCTTGCCTGTGGGGAAGGGAGTAAAGCTAAGCCCTTGCTCCTTCAGCAGTCAGGCCCGTGCAGTTACTGAATGGCTGCCGCTGTTTGTGGATGGTAATTCCTTATGGACTCTCCTGTTGATAAATCAAACCAAGTCAGTGGTAGTTTTCCTTTAACTGAGGATTTAAGTTAAAGTATAACCACAAGTATCCTGTTAGTTTTCATTCATGTCAGTGCTGAACATTTGTACACTGGGCTGTGGAGTTGATGTTTCTGAGCTGTCTCGGCTGAGATACCTGTGTGAAATGTGAGTTTCCTCTGGCTGGTCAGTGAAGCTAAAATAGACCGGTTGATTGGTTATTTTTGAGAGTTTTTCATGGGCGTGAATATTGGCACAGGTAAATCCTGTGTTTCACTCTGAGTAATTGTAATCAGGGGAAGAAGGAAACTTTTCCAGGTTTGTTCGGTAACTATCATGACATTCATGTTCCTTGGGGAAAGGATAAGGAAGGGGTGTTAGAGGATGTCCTGTGCTGGTGTTGTCAGGCTTTGAAAAGCAGACCTCAGGGTGAACTGAAAAGCCAGTACCCTGGACTGGATGAAGCCATGAACTAAAATGATGTTCTGGACAGTCTGACGCTGAACAGGTTTCTCTATTATCTATTCACAGTTAGCCGGTGAGGTTAATAACAAGTTAGCTGGGAGTCAATGCCTGCACTGGTCATAACTCACCTGCATTCTGGATGGGGGTCAGAGAAACCGAATAGATTTATTCATTCAGTGAGCAGTGAGTAACAGCGGCCTTAGCTGCAGAACCAGCTCTTTTCAGCTTTTTGATGACATGTATTATTATTGTTGTTAACCGGTTGGCTAAAAAGAACCTGGAAGAGTCAAGGCTTTGTTCCTCTTTTTCCAGCACTCAGATGTGTTCTCCTAGTTTCCTAGTTAGTCAGTAAACATTTATCAGATGCCTACTGTGTGCCAGGGGCTGTGTTATCACAACGAGTAACTTATTATTAGTTAATGAATGATCTCATGCAGAAAGCATACAAAGAAGCCTTAAGAAGAGGAGGATAATTGGAATCTTGTGTGTCTCTTCCTGCCCATCCTTTGGTGCCTTCACACCAGGGAAAGGAAGCGGAAGTTGACTTAAATTAGGTTACTTTGGTAATAGCAGTTTCAGCAAAGGTTTGGAGAAGGAAATTGAAACTGTTGAGAAACAGGAGGTTTGGGGATTACTGCTGGAGTTTTCTTATTCCTTCTAGCCCAGGAACTCTGTCCCAGTTACCAGTGATAATGGACCTTTTTTGTGTTTAACTGTCTTGTCAGTAAGTCAGTGACACATGCTGAGAATAGAAGCTTAGTACCATTCCATGTTGTGATCGCTAGTCCATACATGCCCCACTGGTTCTGTTGTGATTGGTGCTATGATGCTTCACATCACATGTCAGCCATTAGCTCGCCACTTTACATCACACCTGCACGGTCCCTATTCCAAGCAGTTTACCTGCCCTAGAAGTCCAGGGCTTTTTCCACATTGGCACCACAGGAAGTGATTGAGGGGAAGGGACAGGAACCTTCCCCTTGTGAAATGTGGTCCTTGCTTGAGTCAATAAAGGGAACTGTGTTCATCTGTTTTAATAGGGAAGGCTTTTACTGAGGTAAAATTTTTTTCTGTTAAATTCTGCTTTTTAAAGCGTCTAGGGTTGGGTGTAACAAGAACAGAATAACACCTCTGTTCACTGTTTTCTGTTCTTTCAGAATATGTGACTTGCAATGGTTGACTACGTGCTAGGCTCAGAGGGAGGAAATGAAACAAGAGATGTAACCTCTAGTCTCTGCTCTGTAGGTGTTTCCTGACCAGTGAGGGAAGAAAAAACATCAGATGGCGTTGTCAGGAGCTTCTTAAACTTAAGGTGGACAGGAGAAAATTTCATTCAGTTCTTAGGTTATTTTGTCTCCACTTGCCTGGCCATAATGTTATTGTAACTGGAGACGGATCTGCTGGTGGTTGTAGGAATGGCTGGCAGTAGGTATCAGGGCTGTGGGCTTGTTTATAGTTCAAGGAAGTGTGATGCTGCCTTTGGCTTTCTTAAAAATGTGACAGTCCTTTTCCCCAAACTCCAAGCATGCCTCTCTTTGCGTTCACCGGCAATTAACTTAGCCCCGCCCATCCAGGAACAGTCACTGGTGAAGAGTAATGGAGTTGCTGTGATTGGCTTAGACTGATCAGCTGGAAACTCAATCACATTGCTGACCACAGGGGTCTCCTACCAAAGTACATGCGGGTGTACCTTACAATAGAAGAAATGTGAATCCAGTAGGACCCTGACGTAGGGATAAGAGGTCAAGAAGTAATGGAGAGAAGGTCCTGGCCCTTATTTGTGTTCCCTCAGTTCCCTAGACATCCTTCTATGGGACCCTCTAATGTGGCGCTGCACTGTGGACCTACCTGTCTCCCCACTCTTAGAGTATAGCTTCTTAAGACTAAGGCACTCTGTCTTATTCAGTATTTGTGGGCATACCTGGCACATCATAGGAACTTAACATGGGGTTTAAACAAATTGATTGAAAAGGGATGCTTTGAATTCCTTTGTGTTTAACTTTTATCAAACTTGAAATAAGTGGACCACTGATATCCTGTTGTTCATTAATTTATTTTATAACAGTTTTATTAAGATATAATTCACATACCATGCAATTCATTCATTTAAAGTGTACATTTCAGTGGTTTTTAGTATGTTGACAGAGTCGTGCAATCACCAACACAATCAATTTTAGAACATTTTCATCACCCCAAAAAGAAACTCCATACTCATTAACAGTCACTCCCCATTCTCACCTTCCATCAGACCTTTTCCTTTGTATGGCCAAATAATCTGTTGTATGTATATACCACATTTTATTAATCCATTGTCAGATGATGGACATTTGTGTTGTTTCTAGTTTTTGGCCATTATGAATAATGCTGCTGTGGACATTCGTGTACAAGTTGTGTGGACATATGTTTTTATTTCTCTTGGGTATATATATACTTAGGAATAGCTGGACCATATGGTAACTTCTATGTTTAAGCTTTTGAGGAACTGCCGAACTGTTTTCCAAAGTGTTGTGCTATTTTACATTCCCAGCAGCAACATTTGAGGGTTCCAGTTTCTCCACACCCTTGCCAACCGTTGTTATTATCTGCTTTTTGATTATAACCATCCCAGTGGGTGTCAAGTGGTATCTCGTTACATGTTCATGGATTAAAAAAAAAAAATAAACAGTTGGATGTGGCAGAAGCTCTCTGTTAGGTAAAAAGATATTGAGTAACTTTTGACCCTTTCCATCTTTCTGGCATCATCTCTTTCATGTATTTTTATTTTTTTTTTTAACATCTTTATTGGAGTATAATTGCTTTACAATGGTGTGTTAGTTTCTGCTTTATAACAAAGTGAATCAGTTATACATATACCTATGTTCCCATATCTCTTCCCTCTTGCGTCTCCCTCCCTCCCACCCTCCCTATCCCACCCCTCTAGGTGGTCCATGTATTTTTCTCTTAATTCATATTCCAAGCACACTAAATTATTTTGTGGTCCCCACACTACTGTGTTGTTTCCTACCTCTAGGCCTTTGCTTGTGCTCTTCCTTGTGCCTGGAATATGAATACTAACGCTAATGCTAATACTAGTAATGATACTGGGTAATTCTCACACAGCCAGTAAGTCATAGAGCTAGAAGTCTGGCTCCAAGTCTGGGTTCTTTTTAATTTGATTTTATTTATTTAATTTAATTTTTTTAGAGTTTGTATTCTTAAATATATAAATATATATTTAAAATCAGTGTTATGGAAGTATATTTACATAGATTAAAAGGCACACATTTTAAGGGTACAGTTTGATGAATTTTGATAACGTGTATATCTTTGTAACCACCACTGCTATCAAGATATAAAAGGTGTAGATATTGTCCTATTCCCCATCCCCCACCATCCCAATTCTCTTATGCCCCTTTGTAGTCAGTATCCCCAGTCCCAGGCTCTGACCGATCTGCATTCTGTCACTATGTTTTTGTTTTTGTTTTTGCGGTACGCGGGCCTCTCACTGCTGTGACCTCTCCCGTTGTGGAGCACAGGCTTCGGACGCGCAGGCCCAGCGGCCATGGCTCACGGGCCCAGCCACTCCGCGGCCTGTGGGATCTTCCTGGACCGGGGCACGAACCCGTGTCCCCTGCATCAGCAGGCGGACTCTCAACCACTGCGCCACCAGGGAAGCCCTGCATTCTGTCACTTTTGCCTGTTCCAGAATTTCATGTACTCTTCTGAGTCTGGCTCCTTTTGCTCAGCAGACTGTTTTTGAGAGTTAACAACCAGGTTATTGTGTTTATCAGTCGTTCGTTCTTTTTTGATGCTGAGCGTATCCATTGAATGGATATACCCCAATTTGTTTATTCATTCACCTGTTGACGGACATTTGTGTTGGTCCCTTTGAATACTATGAAAAAAGTGGTTATGGACATTTGCAAACATGTCTTTTGGGTGCACATATGTTCTCATTTTTCTTGGATATATACCTATGAGTGCAATTGCTTGGTCGCATGGTAACTGTATGCTTAACTTTATAAGAAACTACCACCTAGTTCTCCAAGTAGATGTACTTATATTGATTTTAATACAGATTTGTCCTTTCCTATCCTTTTTGTTTAGGTAACTTCAACTAATTCTTAAGAATTAACTGAGGGACTTCCCTGGCAGTCCAGTGGTTAAGACTTCATGCTTCCATTGCAGGGGGCACAGGTTCGATCCCTGGTCAGGAAACTAAGATACTCCAACAAAAAAAAAAGAGCCTAAGAATTAACAGACATCACCTGCTAGGAAGTCTTTTCTGACCCCTTCATTTCCCCTTCCTTGAGATGGATTTGAAGAGGCTGCTCCTTTGTGCTCCTGTTGCACGTTGGTTATTGAAATTTTTCACTTGTCCATCTTTCTCATTAGACTGTGAGCTCCTTGAAAATGGAGAATGTGTTATTATTTCTGTATGCCCAAGATGGGGGATACTTATCATCTAGCTAGGTGCTCAGTAAATGTTTGTGAATGGGTGACTGAATTAAACATTATTTGGCTTATAAGGGAGTTTACAGCCCTGTATAGGAGTTGAAACAGGCATGCAAAGAACTGCAATGTATAGTAGAAACTGATAAAGTTGAAGAACAAAGTCTATGTGAATTCAAAGAGAGAGATGACTTTTTTTTTTGAGAGATGACTTTTAATGGGGAGAATTTGGGAAGGTTAATAAGGGAGGTGGAATTTCCTCTAAGCATCAGAAGATAGGTTTAGATGTACGGAGGTATTATTATACATTGGTTCTAAAGTGATTTGACTTGAACTTCTGTTCAGAAGATCGAGAGGCTGGAAAATGAAGGCTGTGTTTGGGAAGGTCACACTAAGATCTTCTATTTTGTAATGCTTTGCTATTCCCAGTCTACCGCAGACACTAGGGGATATTTTCCATTTGGCAATAGAAGAATATGAATGTGTCTGTCTGTCTGTCTATTACCTTTCCAAATTCTGAGTCTTCTAGACTGGAGAAAAAAGCCTTCTTGTATCCTCTTTTCCTCTTACCCTGTGCGGTAATGGTCACACAAGTCCCACCATTGCCAAGGCTCTGCCTGGGAGGTTGTCTTTGGTCCCAGCCACCTGGCTGCACTTTTTAGCATGTACTTGTCCACTTTTCTTTTTTAGCACATGTTCATAGAATATTAGAGCTTTCAAAATAATCAGGTATCAGGCTCTTGTTTAACAGATGAGAACTGATCTTGAGACCCATAGAGTTACCTGCTTAATAATAGTCATGATAAAAGCTGCCATTCGTTGAGCACTTAGTGTGTGTCATAGGATCCCTGTGACAGCCCTACAAAGTGTAGATACGTCCCCATTTTACAAATGAGAAAACTCAGGCAAAGTCTCAGATGGTACACAGCAGAGCTAGGAGTCAAAGTCAGATCTTTTCAGTATAGCATCCTCTGAGCCCAGGCAAGACCCTAGGTCTGCAGGGTCACTGACCACAGAGAAGGAGGAAATCGGGCCAAAGTCCTCAAGTAGAGGAGAGGCTGTTGTCACACAGGTGGAGTAGACCAGGGTTCTCTGCTGCTTAGACACTGGGTGGTGGTTTTTTTGAACCACTTATGATGCTGTCACAAAATAGAGACATCAAGAACAGAAAAGTAATCAACCAGCATTGGCTTTAATCAGAGTTATCTGTATGATAAAGTATGGTATATGTTCTTAGTTTTTAATTATACAAATACAATTGTTTATCTTCATTATACAAGTAATGCTTAAAATACATTTGCGTGGTAAAGGGGTTAAATAATGTGGAAAGACAGAGAGCAAAGTCACAGTTCCCATTCATCTCCCCGACCCCACTCTAGCACCATCCCCACCTTAGGTAAGAACTGTTTTAGTTAGAATTATGTGCTTAATCTTTTTTCTATACACATGTAGACATATACATTGTTTTAGGAAGTTAATAAAGTGTATCATTCTTTACATATTTTGTTTACAATTTTCATAGAAGCTTAACAACATGCCATTAAGATATTTTTGTCAGTACTAATAGACTATTTTAACTGCAGCAAGTGTATTTCATGGTACAGATGTACCCGCATGGACGTTTACAGCATTTCTAGTATTTCTCTATTGTAAATACTATGGCAGTTAACACCTATGCATGTAACACTGTAATACCTTTACGGTTAACGCTGTAAAGTTATGGTGTAATACAGTTGGTGTATTTACAATTATACCAATTGTAATTGGTAAGGTGTAATTACAGTTACGGTGTAATACCTTTACAGGGATGTTGGGCACTAACCAATCCTATCTGAGAAGGTTGTAACAGGTTCAAAATGTTCCTATTGGCCTTTATTATTGAATGATCACACCCTTTGAAAGGTATTAATTGAGCATTATCATTGTTTTATAGGTAAAAGGTTAGTAAGTATGTAATATGTGGTAGGTACTTTCTTATATATTATCTCATTTAAATCTTTTAATAATCCCAAGAAAAATGTGCTACTATTTACCATTTTCTGAAACTAAGACTTGGAAAGATTGTGTAATGTGACATGGCTTCTAAGAGGCTGGTTCAAAATTTGAACCTCATCTTCTGATTACCAATTCAGTGTCTCTTTCCCCATTGTTCTGAAGCTGGTCCATTTCCTTCTACGAGCCTTTAAGAAGAAAAACTGTAGAAGGTAAAACGTCTTTGAAATAATGGAGTTGTAGCATGAGGAGAGAAAGGAAGAGAGGGTATCCTCTAGGTTGGGGGTCAGGGTGGTCTGGAAGCCTCTGCTCCTGTCATCAGGCTTGGAAGTGAGATTCATGACTTCAGGAGGTTGTGGTAGTGGCGACAGTGAGAGGCCTTGGTGCCCTGACAGCAGTGTCCTGCTATTGTAAGCTGTGGATTTAATATCATGCTGAGAAAAATAAATCACCACCAGGAAAGGCTGTGTGCTTAGATGCAGCCGGCTCCTGGAGGCCCTCTCCCAACAGAACGGCCCTCAGTGGATGAATTGTCTCAGCTTCCTTTGAGTTTTAATTTCTATATAGATCAAAGGGTTATTTTCAACCCGTGGGATGGCTTGGCCCTTTGAGAAGTGGCCCCTTTTACAGGCGCCGTGGAGTGGGGTGATGGTCAGGATTTAAGGGTTGTTTCAAGCTCTTCCTGGACGCTGTTAAGTCCCCTGAGGTACATGTGAGCAGCCTTTTCTCCTGGAGGCGGAATTTGAGCAGTTTGGGTAAGGGGAATCAGTTCTACTCTCTGGCAAAATGATTTGCATCCATCGATCCTGTTGGCAGTAAAAAAAAATTTGAGAATAAGTCATCACATGTGTTTGAAGAAGAAAGCTTAGAAAATCTGAAAACAAAACACAACACAACAGAACACAAACCCATAGCAGAGTAAATAACATTCTTATAATGAATGTGTCAGCATTTTTAACGGACGTGTACTCAAGCATGTGGTGATGCAGTATGTGTATACAAGTGAAAAGCACAAATGTAGTCAATGTTTACATTCAGCCTCCCACCTCCAAAACACACTCACCAAAGCTCCCACTTGTGTATGTGGAATTACATCTCTGAATACTCCCTTGGTCCACTTCTCCCCCTCCTTTCCTCAAACACGTATTTTGGTTACTTCCCTAAAAAGACATGATATATATGAGGAAACACCTCTCTGAGTAGTGTATAAAGTGTAATGTTTTGAAACACCAAGGACGTGGGTCCACCGGGAATCCTGAACACTGGTTTCCAGCCACAACTGTGCTGGAATGAAAATAGAAAACAATGAGGCATGTGCAGAGCCAGCTTTACTTTGTATCTCAGCTCAGCAGTTTTCCCGCTGTCCTAAACTTTCCAAAAAAAAAAAAAAAAAACCAAGGAAAAAGAGGAAATGATCCGGTTTTAAAAATCCTACTAGTGAAGAGTGAAAATATCAGATAGCAGCCAGGACTGTGGGGACACTTATAAAAAAAAATCAAAACTGAACCAATGGTGAAAAATCTCATTGTTCTTTGCTTGGTTGTGAAGACTCACGTATGTGCGCACACCACATAGTAAACACCTCACTGCACACGTAAGTACACACGCAGTCATGGATTTTCATGGTGGTGTGGTACAAGCTGTATTTGGTTATCATGACGTACTAGTTTTATTTCTGCTGACCGCTTGCTGTGGAATCTTGGAAATGTCACTTTTATTCATTAATCAAATAATTCCATTTAAAAAATTTTTTAATTTTATTTTTGGCTGCGTTCAGTCTTCGTTGCTGCTCACGGGCTTTCTCTAGTTGCAGAGAGCGGGGATACTCTTTGTTGTGGTGCGCGGGCTTCTCATTGCGGTGCCTTCTCTTGTTGTGCAGCACAGGCTCTAGGCGCATGAGCTTCAGTAGTTGTGGCATGCGGGCTCAGCAGTTGTGGCTCACAGGCTCCAGAGCGCAGGCTCAGTAGTTGTGGTGCACGGGCTTAGTTGCTCCGCGACACGTGGGATCTTCCCGGACCAGGGCTCGAACCCATGTCCCCTGCATTGGCAGGCGGATTCTCAACCACTGCGCCACCAGGGAAGCCCCAAATAATTCCATTGAACAAATATTTATTGAATGCTGGTTACGTTCAAGGCCCTATCTAGGTGCGGTGGAGGGTTAGGTCAATCAGAAAACATGTTGTGTGACTTGAATATGCTTAGATGCTGGGGGAATCATGAAGAAATGCTCAGCGTTGCAGCTTGCTGCTATGGTGCATGCCCGTGAAGGAAGAACCAGCCTGCTGCCGGAATTCAGAGGAAAGGGCATGGTTATGTCTAGCTGAAAGAGGCTTCTTAGAGGCAGTGAATACCATTGAGGTGGGCTTTAAAGGCCAGGTGGGCGTTTAGAGATGGGGAGTGAAGATTGATTGCCAGAGCTGGGGAAGCATGAGGCCTTTTGGATGACCAGCTGCAGAAGAAAGTGGGGCTCTGTTTCGGTATGTGCTGAACATCAAGTTAAACTGTGTCTTAATTTCTCTAGTCCTCAGTTTCCTCCTCTGCAAAAAAGACGGTTGAAATTTCTTTTTGTTTCAGTGTGCCAAAGAAAGAAAGAGAGGATTATGTTTGTGGCCAGGCATGCCAACTGCCACTGGTCTGAGGCCTTAGTGCTTGAAAACAAATAGGATTTTAGCCCTTTATAGAAAGTAGACATCAAAAGGCTTTCTCCCCCACCACCTCTTTCTTTCTTTTTTTAAAAATTATTTTCACCCCCTTTTTATTATTTTCTTATTTTAGCATCTTTATCACTAGGTTACTATTTACTATAGGATGGGCTTGTGGAAACTTATTTGGTAAAGAGGGGGAAAAAACCTAAGTGATGTGTCAAGCCTTTTTCATGAATGGCGCAGAAATCCAAATTTACATACTGTAGTTTAAGTTGAAAGGTTTGTTAGTGAAGTATTATTTCAAACATCTGTATATGCATCTGTAAAAGGAGAAAAGCCAAGACAGAAGAAGATGTGAACATCAAGTACATTCACATTTTTTCCCTATTATCAGTAGCATCCTTCAGAAAGTACTGATTAAAAGTGAAGGCCGTTTCCAGTTCTTGGTTTACTTGCCTCATAGCACACTAAGTCAAGGCTAAGCTGGGGGCCACCTTCCAGAAAGCACAGACTTCCTTTATGGTTGGAAATAATCCATATTTTGTTTGACCTTCAGAATACTCATGGCCTTGCTGGAATATATGGGCCAACATTTGTCCTGGCAAGGCCAGGGCAGTTTAAGTTTGGTGTCTTCAGGGATTGCTTTATAGGCCATTAAAAGCAGTGGGGGGAAGGTGACAATAGTAACTCAGACATTTGCATCCTTTCCGACTAAAAAATCAAGGGGGTGATTTAAAACAGGCAGTATTTGAAAACAAACAAACAAAAAAACTTCTTGCAGTTCCTATTTGTCTAAACCTCTGAGAGCTCTCTCAAGGTCAGAGTGTTCTTTTGCAAATGACCTTGTCATGAAGAGGGGATTGCATCTCATTTATTACACTGTGTTAATATCTGAAATCCTCTTCTGACTGTCAAATATGGACCATGGAAAGAGCACAGTTTCCATGCCTTTTGAACAATATGTTCTTTGTGATGCTTTGTTTGTAAAAATATTGTCAGATGGTTAGGATTTGCCTGAGCATAGTAATATTAATTGGAATTAGGCCTCATGGTAGCTTTTTTTGCTTAGGCCAGAGACAGAGTCCAAAGCCTAAGAGTGAAAAGTTATTGTTCTGTTTATTTTTTTACTTTAATAGATGGCACTTTTTCTTCCCTTCTAATTTTATTGAGATATAATTGACATACGGCACTGTGTAAGTATGAGGTGTACAGCATAATAATTTGACTTACATATATCATGAAATGATTACCACAATAAGTTTAGTGAACATCCATCATCTAAGATACAAAATAAAAGAAAAAGAATTTTTCTCCTTGTGTTGAGAACTCTTAGGATATACCCTCTTAACAACTTTCACATATAACATACAACAGTGTTAATTATTGGGTTGGTCAAAAAGTTCATTCAGTTAATGAATATGTTCAATAAAGTTCTTGGTGAAAATAAAAAATATATCTTTTATTTTTACTTAAAACCGATTGAACTTTTTGGCCAACCCAGTATATTAATCGTTATACATTACATCCTAGTTCTTATTTATATTATAACTGGAAGTTTGTACGTTTTATCTTCATCCCATTTCCCCTCCTCCCACCCCTCTTATTATTCTTATTTTAAAGCAAATACATAACTAGAGTTATTGTTGTATACTGGGTTTTTGAGTACTTAGTGAGGTCAGTAATGCCCACTACTTAGGGCCAGTTTGATTGTCAGGTGTGGTGTTGCAAAGATGATAAATGATAAGGTAATCAGGGATTAGATGGATTCATATGTGGCAATATGAAGATATTGTCTTTAATAAGAATATCCATTATATGGGCATAATTGAAAATAATCATAATTTAGTTGAAATCCGGTATAAATTTAGGGGAAAAAAGTAAAATAATTACTTTTTTTTCTTCTCATATAAAGGGATATAAAAGAATGCATGTAATTAAATTTCTTAATGCTTCATTTTGCTTTTGATGTGCTCGCACCAGGTGAAGTTATACTTGAATGTTAACGCTCATAGCATGAGTCTAAAGTTTCAGTTGCAGCCAATAGATGGGAACCACGGTTTCTAGTGATTTTCAAAATACAATCCCATAAAGATGAAGAGACCCCACAACTGAAACAGGTGGTGTGCTCAGTTTAAGTGAACATTTGGGAGTCCAGAAAGAATCTGACACTGTCTCATCACTGCCAGAAGTGATTACAACACTACCGCTGTGTACCAGCCCATGTTGTTGGCCGTTAGTTGTATGGATGTTTGCTGTTCACTCAATGACAAAAGCAAAATAGCCAAAAAAAAAAAAAAAAAAAAAGGATATAAAAGAATATGTCGTACACTGTTAAGTTCACATATATATGTATTTTCTTTTTGCAGTTGAGAAAGCAGGATTGGTAAGTGAAGCTCAAGGGTTAGGTATGAAAAATAATTGAGAGAAATGAATAGAAAGAAAGAAAAATTGATGTTTGATAATCTTTGTTAAATATGTTCTCAAAGACCAGCCTCAGATTTAAAGTAATATGTACATGTGGACTTTGGCCTCCAGTAGTTTTTTTTGTTTGTTTAAATAAATGTATTTATTTAATTTTTGGCTGCGTTGGGTCTTCTTGCAACGCACGGGCTTTCTCTAGTTGTGGCGAGCGGGGGCTACTCTTCATTGCAGTGCGTGGGCTTCTCATCATGGTGGCTTCTCTTGTGGCCGAGCACGGGCTCTAGGCACGCGGGCTCAGTAGTTGTGGCTTGCGGGCTCTAGAGCGCAGGCTCAGCAGGCTCAGTAGTTGTGGCACACAGGCTTAGTTGCTCTGTGACATGTGGGATCTTCCCGGATCAGGGCTGAAACCTGTGTCCCCTGCATTGGCAGGCAGATTCTTAACCACTGCACCACCAGGGAAGTCCCTCCAGTAGTTTCTTGATAGGAATTCAGCCTTGAGTTGAACTTTGAGATACGTTCTTTTCTTTTCTTTTTTCTTTTTAATTACCAAGCGACCAACCTTTTGTAGTTTTTTGATCTATTTTCTCCTCTTACTCTCTTTCTATTGCTTTCTGCAGGCGCTGCTGTTTATTCTGGAATGCTGGGCATCCATATGTAGAATTAGGGTTTGCCCACCTCTGTCTTAACCAGTAATGGAGAAAACCTGACCCAATATTTTCATTCACAAGTTGAAGTGGACTCACTGGGCTCCTAATCCAGTTCTTTGGTCTAAGCTCCAATTTCTAAAGCCTCCATTTCTTTATGTAATAAGTACATGAGTTACCACTGTTTACGCTTCTCCACTCCTCTGTCTTTGCTTAGCCTTCTGTCTTCAGGTGTTTAGGAAGGGTCTTATCACAGCCAGCTTCTTTGCTTGTCAATGGATTTTATAACAAAGCTATTAAAGTCCAACCTCTTTGTTAAGCAAATCCAATTCATTAATCTATTATATAGATATCTCACTTTATAAGAATTATAGAATTCTTAAAGAATTATAAGCTTATAGAATTCTTTGCTACCCATTATGTTAGTTCATTTTGGCAAGACAGGTAGTATTAGCCCCAGTTTACAGGGAGGAAACCAAGTGAGGTGGCCCAGGTCAAGAAACTCGTTAGTGGCAGAGCTTGGTGTAGAACCCAAGTCTTCTAAATCCAAGTTCAACCTTCTTCTGTGTTTCTGTGGTCTATGTGGTATGTTATGAGCTTCTTTTCTGATGGGAGAAGGTAGGATGGTAGGGGAAAAAGTGGTTCATTCCTGTTGATTTTTCTTATGTTTATTAGTAATTTCTTTATATTTGTATAGCATTTCCTGATTTAATTTAAAAAACCCAAAACCTTTTTCATTGTTCTCCTAACAACCCTAGCGAGGACAAGTAATATCATTATTTTATCTTATTTTTTTTAAGGTTTTTTTTTTTTTTAATGTGGACCATTTTTAAAATCTTTATTGAATTTGTTACAATATTGCTTTTTAAAATTTTTTTTTATGTTTTGGTCTTTTGGCCACAAGGCATGTAGGATCTTAGCTCCCTGACCAGGGATTGAACCCACAACCCCTGCATTGGAAGGCGAAGTCTTAACCACTGGACCGCCAGAGAAGTCCCCTATCCTTATTTTGAAGATGAGAACACTGAGGCTCAGTGAAGTGAAATGTTATTAGTTGAATTGGAGCCATAGCCCAGACCGGGTTGGACTAAGACTAAAGTGAATGAGAATTAAATATGAACCTTTCCTTTCTGTAACATACATGGAGCATCTATAGTGTGTCAGTTGCCATGTTAGATGTTGTGGATTTAAAAATACCTGTTTTTAGCAGTTTGGGAGTAACAGTATACACACTGCTATATATAAAATAGATAACCAACAAGGACCTACTGTATAGCACAGGGAACTAACCTCAATATTTTGTAATAACCTATAAGGGGAAAAGAATCTGAAAAAGAATGAATGAATATACATATAACTGAATAACTTTGCTATACACCTGAAACTAACACAACATTGTAAATCAACTATACTTCAATTTAAAAAAATTGAAAAGAAGAAAAATACCTGTTTTAAAATTTGTCACAGTATGTCAGAGGTTTCTAGAGTTTGTGGGGTGGTGCTGGGGGTTACTTTTGTTTAAGGAAATCATTTCTCTAGTATGGAGGAGGGGGTAAATTTGGAAGACATTATGTTATAGAACTGCAGCCAGATATATGTTTACTTTTGTGAGTGCCCGTTTTATTTGCTGGTTTATTCATTTCTATGCATTAGGATAGAAAAATAAATATAGTTCTGTTTTGGCTCCCTGAAATCGTTTTTATATTTTCTGGAATTTCCTCACTTATTGTCTTTAATATTCCAAAGTTTTACTATGACTCATTTTGGCCATCCAATAATAGAAGAAGTAGGTGTAGGCCTGTTTGAAGAGGCTCATTAAGTAATTTTGGGGAAATATGTTTTTGAAGTCTGTAAATGTTAATTTTTGCTTGGTGTCGAGATTTGTGTCATGGGTATCAGTTTTGCATGTTCCTGTATGTTTTGGATGGGAGAGGATGAAAAGTTATGCTAAAAGAGCTTAGTTTAATTTTTCTCTTTGGCTCAAATATGTGGTTTTACCATAAACTACTGAAAGTTTCCTGTTCTTGTTTGATAAAAAGGCCACTTCCATTCATTGTTTCCCTGCAACTTCCTATACTTTTCACAGTAAAAAAGGTTGAAATTGAGGATAAATTATGAGTTATCTCTGGGAGCAAAGAAACTCTATTTCATTTCAGGAAAAAACTTAAAAAAGTGAGCCTCCCTGAGTCTGAAACTGCAGTAATCCTCATTATATGCCTTTCCATACATAATCATGGTTTGCAAGGAGTTCATTCTGATCCGTAACTCAAACTAACATGAGAAGGCAAGGAAGAGTCATGTCATGACTTGATTTTAGAAAGCCGCAGGATGGTATCACTGTCCTGTACAGGGGCTTTTTGAGTGGCTTTGTTTTGTGTTTTCTTTGTGAAATGGCACTGGCCAGCACATAGCCTGCCCTGCGCTGTATTTATACCGTGGATCATTTGTACTGACTGGGAATAGGGACCACTGGTGGGAGTGTCTGATCTCCCTGACGGTGTCTGCTAGCATTGAGGGGAGAGTGAAGATGAAAGGAATAGTAGTTACACGTTCCATTGAGAACGGTGAATGTGAAAATGATGCTAAAATTGTAATTAATTGGGGACGTGCAGTTTAAATACCTCTTCATCCTGAAAACTAAAAAGAGGAGGAGATATCATGAGAACTTTACATATATACGCGAAACCTAATAGTATATTTGCTTTCACCTCTTCTTTTTTTTTTTTTTTTTTTTTTTTTGCGGTACGCGGGCCTCTCACTGTTGTGGCCTCTCCCGTTGCGGAGCACAGGCTCGGGACGCGCAGGCTCAGCGGCCATGGCTCACGGGCCCAGCCGCTCTGCGGCATGTGGGATCTTCCCGGACCGGGGCACGAACCCGTGTCCCCTGCATCGGCAGGCGGACTCCCAACCACTGCGCCACCAGGGAAGCCCCACCTCTTCTTGAAAAGATAAAATTTCAAAAATGCTTGAAGCCCTAGAGCACTTGGAGGATAGGGCTTTTAGCACAGTGGTTGTGTGAACTAAATTCCCAACAGTTCATCCTTAGTGTGTAAGCTTCGCTTTCTTTGATGCTTGCCATTCAAATTAGATTAATGTGGACAGTGTCTCTAATATTGTTGCTAATATTGTCACTCACATTATTATACATGGTCAGTTTTACACCAGGTTTGTGTGTCTGGAGCACATGAAGGAAGCCAAAATGCTTGCTGAGTTACAAGGAAGATAGCTGTCAAAAGCCCATATAAGTTACTCTGGAGGTGGGATGGCCCTCATCCAGAGCTTGTTGACTTACAATTGAGTATAAAAGAAGGCATGTCATGGGCTTGAGGCAGAAACAGAGGCTTGCAGCCAGAGTTGAGAAAATTAGAAGTATAGAAAGTATAAGCAGAACTATAAAACAGAAATATGGGACCATTTGATGTAGAGATAAAAACTAAAATACCAAACCAAGTTTAATAAACTGTAATTAGTATTCATAATGATGACCCTTTGTCCTCAAAAAAAAAAAGAATTAATAAGTGATATTTAGGATGCTCAAAATATATACGATGGCCATGAAGTAATTATGTATGTAGTATGTTTTAGGTAGACTTACCTTAGAAAAGACAGAAGTCACTTTCTTGAAAAGGAGTGAAGCCTTAGTTGTTTGGAAGATTTGCTTATGTGGGCTATCTCATTGCTAGTCAGTGCTAATTAATGAGGCATTGATTGTGTGGCAGTCAGGTGGTTTTTTGGGCCAGTTGCAGTAGGTGGGAAGAAGGGAGGGAGAATGATATAAAATACTGAAAGAAGGAATGAATTATTACTGTAAATAATAGATTAGTGTAGTTTCGATATATTTTTCTGTGCAGATCTTGAAACAAAGCTCTTTTTGTTTTAGGAACTGGCATGCAAAGGATTTTATTTTCAAACTGACCATTTGAAAGTACTAGAACTTGTCTCCACGTGAGAAAAGGTGAATTCCTTCTGGCAGAGTGGTTTCCGAAGGTTTACTTGAGAGGAAAAGAGAGGAGCTAGTTGATCCAGAGTGGAAAAACACCGAAGAAAAGTTTTCCCCAAAATAACACACAGATTTCAGGAAAAGAAAAATTGCTTTGATTGAATGTGACAAACTAAAAAAAAAAGTTGAGCTTTGAAACATCATATGACACATCTGTTTTGAAAGGTTGCTTTGTCAGATACAGCTGTGTGTTTTACAGTACTTTATTGTGTGTGAAGTTTTATCATGAGCATGCTCAGTGGATATCTTTCTGAACAGGTATCTCATTTATCCCAGTTTTAAAATTCGGGGGGAGAGTTTATTAAACAACAGTACATTAATTTATTTTATATTTATCTTTAGTTTAAATGCAATGTGATTGAATCAAACCCCTCTCTTTTAGCCTTTTATTAAACTGATAGCTCTGTTTAGATTTTATCCTTTAAGAAGTTGCTTGTTGACCCAGGAATATCCAAAACTTTTGATTTATTGCATGGCATGTTTTAAAAAATTGAGATCACAGATTTCCCTAAATACCTTTAGCAAACCAATGCCACTTTGTTTTTTTGCCTTCGTACCTACAGTAATGTAAATTATCGGTTTGAAAAGTAAAAAAAAAAAAATCTTCCAATTCTAGAAAGGAGTTTTTGTGCATACTGGAGATAATTGCCTAGATCCCTGATTGAAACTCACTATAGAGTGTATTTCCTCTATTTTTAATGAGGCTGTATAAGAAAATTTATGCACCTATGCTTTTTGTAAAATAACTCTTGAAATCACTGACCCTTGCTTTATAATAGGCCTCTTAAATTCAGACTTTTCTTATCCAAAGAACTGATTTGTTTCCTTTTTATGAGATCTTGGGAACATCACATTTTCTTTTCTACCTCAACTGCTAGGAAACTCAGAGCTAGGTCTGGTGCTCAAATGAAGTTGTTTCCAAGTTCTTCAATAAGGTTTGGTTTTGTTTTGGTTTTTTTCATATCCACTTTTTAATTGATTGGCAGCTGAAGTTTTCTGGGCCTGTTTTTTTTTTTTTTTTTTTAATTTTTTATTACCAGCCCCTCAATTTCCTTTCTAGAAGTAGTTGAGTATATAAATAATAAAGGAATATATAGCATGACATTTTGGTTGGATCAGTAATTTTCTAGGAATAGAGTCCATTAAAACTGGGGACTCTGGTCAGACCTGTCTTGGTACATTAATTTTGCATCGCTGGGACCAGAAGCCACGGCAGAACTTATCTAAAAATTAGGAGGAATTGGAAGCAAAGGTCTTTTTACCAAAGATTTTATAGAGGCCTCAAACTCTCAGGGTGACAGTGAGGGCATCGAACTACATGGTACCAAAGTTCCTTTAAACTCTAATATTCTATGCTTCCTAATGCAAAAGGAGGTTGAGATAAGTTAAGAAGTATTTTTTTCAGAACATATTCCATAGTTGGAGAGATGATAATAATAATTATAGCTATATGATAATAAAAATGAGTTAATCCTAAGAACAGGTTTTGTTTGTTTGATTGAAGAATTCATTACTCAACAAATCTTTGTGAACACCTGCCTTATGCCAAGCACCATGCCAAGCACCTGGGTGGATAGAGAGTTAGCAAAAGGAACATGGTCCCTGCCTTCATGGGGTTTCCAGCTAAGTAGAAGACACACAAACACATGCCAGAATAAATGAAACAATATGTTTATAACTAAAAGTTGATATTGGGTGTAAAGGAAAAGTGTAATAGGTATGACAGGCTTATGGAGTCGCTAAATTTAATCAGGTATGAAAATGTGGTTCTGGGCCAGGGCTGGTTAGCTGGGCACAATCCTTCTGTCTTTCGAAGGTCTGTTGTCCCTCGGTCTACACTGAGAAGTCCTATCAGTGGTTCTGTTTGATTGGCCTATAACTACTGTGAACCTTGGAAATTTCTGCTCCATCAATACTCCTGAGGCTTTTAGCTTCACTGTGAAAGGAGCAAGAGCACATTAGTTTTTCATAGATTTGTGTACAAACTATCAGCTATTTCTTTCTTAACAGAAGCACCTGAGCAGCGAGCTAGCTTGCTTGAGGAAGGACTATGGTTTCCTATTGTAATTGGATTTGACGTATCACTGATGCTTGGTGATTTGGCATTCCTGTTAAGCATTGCTGCATTCCTTTAACAACCAATTGTTGAGTGCCCTGACTGTATATAAAATCCTTAAAGTAAATGTATTTTCGTTCATGGCCCAGTTTGTACATATGGCTGTAATTAGTAATATTTTGCATGGCCAAACCAAAAGTTGGTAGATTTTCCTTTTTTAATCTCTTGCCTCCTATTTATAATCAGGACCAGTGGTTACAACCTTTGATTCAACTCCCGAACAGTTGAGGTTTCCCCCTTCCGTCCTTTCTGACCACTCCCCCACTTACAGCTTCTTGTCTTGCCACTTACCCAGACACTGCACCCCAGCCCTAACCAAGGGCTCACCAGTCCCCGAGAATGCTTGTTACAGCGTGTTATACCTCTGTGTTTCTGTGCATGTCCTTACCTCTGTTTTCTCCCAGTTTTTTCTTTCTTATCAGACACCCGTTTACTAGAGGTAAAAAAGAAAAAAGAAAAGAAAAGGAAAGAAAATTAGTTTAGCGACTATCTTAAGTACAAGTCGGGGTCTGAGAGACAAATTTGGTGACGTTATCCCTCAGGGTTAATGAGGAGTGGCTTTCCAGCCCTGCAAGTTTCACTTTACCATAAAATGTTGCATTAGTAGGAATTAAATTATAATTTTTATTGGTTATGTACCTAAACTGAATTTAATATTTTGACACCAGATCAATTACTTTCCTTTTAATAAAGAAGTATACTTAAAAAAACCTATTTTGTGTATCTCAAAAACACAGTAGGAGAAAACAGATTTCATTTTCTTCTATCCTCCAAATCTTCAGATTTGTTCTTGGTCCCTGTGCTGAACCATTTAGGCAATAACATTCCATAAGTTCTAATCTCCTCGTAAATGAATTCTGTAGCTGGTTTCCCCTTCATTCCCAGCTTCCTTTAGACTTGTCAAAAAAACAGGAACAAGTGCACCATCTTATTGATGGAAAGTAAATGATGAGAAAGTTGACCAAGATGGTGCCAGATTACTGTCTTTCTGGATTGTGGGAGTTCCCTGGAGGCAGAAACATGGCCTGTTCTCACCTTGGGAGTTGTACTTCCAGGTTGTGCTCAGAGAATAGGAATTTTTACCCTAATACTGAACATAGTTTTATTTTAATCCTTCCCAGGGCAATTCTTAGAAATAATTTTTGGGGAGTAATGGCTAGGGAGTAGTATGAGAACATCTTATCTTAGATATTTTATTAATCATTCTAAAGGCTCATAAAGAAAACATTTTTTCAATTGGAGAAAATAATTCATTTATTTCTCCCCCCCCCAGGGGGCTTTATATCTCTAATAGTAAGTGAAATTTGTAAAGTATTTGCATGTATAGGGTTTCATTTGATCTATGAGTCGAGCCTGTCATAAAGTAAGAGAAAGAGAGATTATGGGAATCTTAAAGACAAGGTCAAACAACTAATAGTTGGCAGACCTGGATTTAGAATGCAGTTCTTGGATCTCCTGGTCCAGTGCTCCTCCTGTACCAGTATGTCTCTAATACAAGGACTCTTCTCTTGCAATGCCCAGTGGTGACTTCTGGGATGTGCTCCTTCTGCTACCTTTTCTCTTCAGGTTATAAAAAAATATGAAACAAAACAACCCCACAGGGCTTCCCTGGTGGCGCAATGGTTGAGAGTCCGCCTGCCGATGCAGGGGACACGGGTTCGTGCCCCGGTCCGGGAAGATCCCACATGCCGCGGAGCGGCTGGGCCCGTGAGCCATGGCCGCTGAGCCTGCGCGTCCAGAGCCTGTGCTCCGCAACGGGAGAGGCCACAGCAGTGAGAGGCCCGCTTACCGCAAAAACAAAAACAAAAACAAAAACAAAAAACAACCCCACATCCTCACAGAGTTGCGTAAATCCCCTCTGATACTTTTCCGTTGTATAGTGGTATCTTGCTTAGATGGAAGAGTAGAGTGCCTTTATAGCTTGGCACTTCCCAACACTCAGAGAATTTAGATTCTTAAAGAAGCTCTGCCCACTGTTTCCCTTTGAACATTTAAAGACACAACTTGAACACAGGAAGTTCTTCAACATGGTTGCACCATGATTTCAACACAACAGTATGCAGCTATGCACTGGCTTTTGGCCCAAGAAGTTGGCGGTTGACTTCTTGGAAGAGGGTTGGTTTGTCAAGAGAAAGGTTTGGATTTAGATATTCACTTGGAGAATGAATGAAACTATGATAAGATATGCTTAAGGAATTGTTCTGTTTAAAAAAAAAATCTGGCTGTTTTTTCCTGAGAAATCCACAGTACAGGTTTTAGAACGTTATATATATACACGCTCTTCTGCCTATCTTTTTCTTATCAAGGATAAGCTTCAGCCGTAAGCCAGGTTTTATTGTTGAAAAACCCAGGTGGGAGCTGTGGTAGAAGGTCCCCCTTCGGATTTTAATGGTGGTGCATTCCACAGCTCCATCCCCAAGGAGCCGTAGCTCCAGTGAGTTGTAATGTAAGATGGTATAAACACGAACATATGTTGTGTACACTGCATGAGCTTGGGGCCTTCCAGGTGCTTTTTCCTGGAACTTTGTTTTCACATCATATCCTGATGCTTGTCACATTCCCTCTCATAAAGCTCAGTTAGAGCCAGGCTGTGCTATTGGCCGAGAAATCACCTTGGGTGTCCTTTCTTACAGATTCTTGCATCCTGTGGAGGTAGAAGGGATTTTCAGCTCAGGGGCAGAGTAGATCTTGCGGTGCCAGTCCCACAGTCTGTGGGAGTTTGTCCCTCTTCGCAGCTGACAGCATTGCGGAAGTCCCTGTGGGACAATAACAGAAACCCTTATTAACCAATGGTGTTGTTGGAATAAAATCTCCCCACTGAAGTGTCTTGGTCCCAGGCTATAATGTTACCCCTTGATTCCCTCTGCATCTTTACCACTTTTATTACAGCTGAACACACGCTCCTCATTAGTACTCTGGGTGATATGGGGAATCAGTGTGTTGGAAATTATGTGGAATAGGTACCAGATGTTTGTGTCAACTTGGTATGCGTTGGTGTTTAGAATGCTTAAGGATCCCATTTATTAAATGTGAAAATTACTTACTATACCTTCCCCTAAACAATAACTCTCCCCCTCCCCAACCCCCAATATTTTTCTCTGTGTTGCATGAGGTGTGATATTAATTTCTTTGGGGACAGATTAAATTTAATGTGTGTGCGGCAAATGCATCTGTTCCCAAATGCTTTGTCTGCATTTTGTCAAGTCTGAGGGCTGGCCTGCAGCCAGTGGGGATGTGGGGTTCTGTAACTAAGACTGGAATGCTATGTTGCAGCTAAAGGATATAATGAAAGGGTGAGTCCGTTTACATTTTTTTCTTTAAGTGGAACCGGGAAGTTAGACATTCATGTTATAGCCAGACCTTAGGAACATTTCCCATGTGTGCAGATAAGCAAGCATTAGTGAGAAAGAGGAAGACAGTTGGTAAAATGAGAAATGAGCTTGTGCTTTCTCATTAAATTTATGAAGTCTTTTAAGTCAACCAAAAGGTTGCAAGTGTGAACCAAGCAGTTTATTTTATTATATTTTATTTTATTAGACATGAATTAATGTCTGTGTTTGGCTAAGGCATTGGCCTGTTCATCAAGTCCTGAGGTGAAGGAGTGGAGAATGCAGGGTAGAAGCAGGCAGTGCCTTGTCATGGGAAGAACTTGGATCTGGAGTCTGAGAGACCCCGGATTCGAAGCCCACCCTGTCACTTACTGATGGTATGTGACCTTTGGGAAGTTGCTTAACCTCTCTGAGGCCCAGTTTCCACCACTGTAAAGTGGGAGTTTTAGCACAGTCTTTACAGTGGTGTTATGAGGATTAGAAACAGTATGTACACAGCATGTGGCTCAGAGAAGGTGCGCGATAACTGTTTCCATGAAGAATTAAACCCTCGCTTATCACAGGGGTCCCACCAGATGCTTCACAGTGTTCCTCCAGGTGGCCCAGGTGCTGAACAGAGGGCCCTGCTTGGTGAAGGAGGCCACCTGGTCAGGGCCACCTGGTGAGTTTCTCACCACAGGGCTTACTTGAATTTGTGCTGCCTTCAGGGCAGTAAACGTTTTTACTCAATAGAAGTAGCACCTTATAGATGAACAGGGGCTGTGTGTCTGTCCTGGTGGCCAAGGAGGGTGTACTGAGCAGGAAAAACAGAGTCTGACTTAAGTTGGATTCTTTTGGGAATTACCCCCAAAGAATTCTGGACAGGCCACGTACTAGATGTCTGGAATAAACAGAAATATCCAGATTGGGAGGCAACAGTGAGGAACATCTCTGGGGGTGTGTTACTGTCAGGAAGCACTTTACTGAAATATTCACCCAGCTCTGTGGCTTGCAGCAATTTACTTATCGTGGGAATAATATCTGTTCTACCCACTTTACAGAATTTCTATAAAATGCTTTTTAATTATAAAGTACAGTGCAAGGTTAACAGGAGTGTTGCTTATGAATATTGTTGCTTTCAGCCAGCATTTCTTTCTTTTTTTTTTTGGCTGTGTTGGGTCTTCGTTGCTGCACGTGAGCTTTTCTCTAGTTGGCGGCAAGCGGGGGCTACTCTTCATTGCGATGCACGGGCTTCTCACTGCGGTGGCTTCTCTTGTTGCGGAGCACAGGCTCTAGAGCGCAGGCTCAGTAGTTGTGACACACGGGCTTAGTTGCTCCGCGGCATGTGGGATCTTCCCGAACCAGGGCTCACACCCGTGTCCCATGTATTGGCAGGTGGATTCTTAACCACTGCACCACCAGGGAAGTCCCTCAGCCAGCATTTCTTTTCGCCATCATCTGTGCCCTGTTGATTCTTACTGTGGTAACGTAGCTTTTGCTGTGCCACTCAGCATCATCGCCAGAGCATGTGCTCACTTGCCTCTGGAGTGTGGGGGAGAGATTGCTCAGGGGAGGAAGGGCTGTGGGTTTCTAGCAGTGGCCACAAGAGAAGCTCCCAGCCCTCTGAGGGAGAGGGAGAGTGTAGGTCAGTGAGAGCCTACACTAGCAGAGCTCACAGGTCACAAAAGTGAGGAGGACATGAGTCAGGTAGGGTTTCGGAGCATGTTTTTCTGGTTTTGGAGCCTTTGTGACTGTGAGGTACTGTACTTGGGCCCTGTGGTGGTCATGTGAGAATCACGGCCGCCTGCCTACTTCAGGCTTGTGTGGTAGAGCCTGGGGAGGGGATCAGCTCTTCCCAGGTGGAAGCTCTCCTAACTGGAGTTGGATCTGGCATTGTGTGGGCAGCCCGTTGTAGACACCACCGTGAGGCCGGTAGGGAAGGATGGGAGACCAGTTTCTGGAGGCAGGCCGTGGCTGCAGGAGAGGGGCAGGAGGGCCTGGGGGCTGACCCAGGGGGTGGCAGGATGAGGCCGGGGGTGTGCTGTGCTATGAGAGAGGGAGGATTGTTATGCCACCTGGAGAGAAGGATATTGCCAGACCGTGTTTGGCATGAGAGGACAAAAACAGGTTTGCATTTCCTGCCTTCTGTGACATTTGAGGGTGGGGAAGCCCTGATGAAGACTTGATTCTTAGCAACCAAAAACGTCACCTCCTTCAGCTCATGATCGATTTTTTTTGCTTTACCATAAGATCGAAGCTTTGGCTACTAGGTAAAGAGTCAAAGGAAGAACTCTAAGATAGTCTCCTATTGGTATGAAATCCTTTGCACATGGATCACCTCATTGTTCTTTCCCTTTTCCTCTCTTACTCCCTTCCGTCATTAATATTTGAGTGCCTACTGTGTGCCAGACATTATGCTGGGCTAAGGGATACAGCAAAAGACAGAATGATTGGGTTCCTTTCTTTTGTGGTATTTGTAGTCTTTGGGTGTATGCAGACGTTAAACAAATAATTGCACAAATAATTATATAAGTATAACCACATGAAGTGCAGTGAAGAGAAATAGAGAGTATGAAGAATGTATATCTAATGTTGTAAAAGAGGTAAGAGAAGCTTCCTTGAGAGATCTATGTAGGAGTTCATCACACCAAGGCAGAGGAAAGGGATAGGAATGGTAGGGAAAGTGTTGCTGAAAGAAACCTTGTATGTGCAGGTCCTGGTGGGAAGAAGGTTGAAGTAAAATAAAGCCTGTATATTAATGAAGGCAGGTCAAGCTGTAAGTGTCAGAAAACTCAAAACAATATTGGCTTGAATAAGAGAAAAGTTATGTGTGTTTCATATTAAAAAAAAGAAAAACAAAAAACAGTCCAGAGCTAATTCAACAGCTCCGTGTTCATCATGACCCAGGCAACTTCTGTCTTATTGCTTTGCCTGACTCAGCATGTTGCTTCCATCTTATGGCCTAAAATGGCTGCTTTAGCTCTGTTCATCACATCTGTATTCCAACCAGCAGGAAGGAGGAAAGGGCAGAAGAACACAACTCCTTCCTTTCTTAAGAAACTTCTTAGAAATTGCATGTATCACCTATGGTTACATCTTATTAGCCAGGATTTCATCACATGGCCATACCTAGCTGCAAGCATTAGCTAGAACTTCCGGTACAATGTTGAAAAGGAGTTATGAGAGGGGATGTCCTTGTCTTGTTGATCTTAGTGATCTTGATCTTAGTGAGAAAGCTTTTAGTTTCTCACCATTAAGTACATTAGCTGTGAGATTTTTTGTACACGTTCTTTAGAATAGAAGTTCCCATCTGTTTCTAATTTGCTGAGTTTTTAAAATCATGAATGACTGTTAGATTTTGTAAAACGCTTTTTCTGCTTCTATTGATACGATCATGTGATTTTTCTTCTTTAGCCAGTTAGCGAGATAGATTATATTAATTGATTTTCAAATGTTGCATACCTAGGATAAACCCCAGTTGATTGTGGCGTATAATTCCTTGTATACATTGTTGGATTCGATTTGCTAATATTTTGTTGAGAATTTTTGCACCTATGTTTGCAAGAGATATTGGTCTGTAGTTTTCTTGCAATGTCTAGCTCTGGTATTAGGGTAATGAGTTAGAATGAGTTAGGAAGTATTTGTTCTGCTGTTATCTTCTGAAAGAGATGGTAGAGAATTGGTATAATTTCTTCCTGAAATGTTCAGTAGAATTCACCAGTGAGCCCATCTGGGCCTAAAATTTTTTTTTTTTTTGGAGTATAGTTGCTTTACAGTGTTGTGTTAGCTTCTGCTGTACAGCAAAGCAAATCGTTTATTCATATACATATACATATATCCACTCTTTTTTAGATTCTTTTCCCATATACGTCATTACAGAATATTGAGTAGAGTTCTCTGTGCTTTATAGTAGGTCCTTATTAGTTATCTATTTTATATATAGTAGTGTGTATATGTCAATCCCAATTTCCCAATTTATCCCCCACTTCTCCCTGGTAACCATAATTTTGTTTTCTACATCTGTGACTTTATTTCTGTTTTGTAAATAAGTTCATTTGTGCCTTTTTTTTTTTTTAGATTCCATATATAAGTGATATAAGTGATATGATATTTGTCTTTCTCTGTCTGACTTACTTCACTCAGTATGACAATCTCTAGGTCCATCCCTGTTGCTGCAAATGGCATTATTTTGTTCTGGGCCCAACATTTTTTAATGAAAACTTTCACTTTACAGAGATACTAGCCCTGGAGGCAGGTCTGAGTCTGAGGCCTTGAGCGACTGGGGCAAGCTTAGAAGGGTTACTTATGTTCATTGAACTCACTTTCCTGTTCTTTACAATGAGGATAATACGACCTCCTTATGGTGGTATTGAAAGGATGTATAGCACCTAGCACTGCCCAGCCTCTAGTGAGCACTTAATGGGAGATATTTATTTACTTACTTACTTGCTTATTTTCTTTACTTACTTACTAGACCAGACTGACATTGTATGTTGAACTGTTGAAAGCACCATGTCTTATATACCCTTGGAGGATGGGGTAGATAGTTTCTGTTTTTTTCCTTTTCCTTTCCTTCCTTTCCTTCCCTTCCCCTCCCTCCCTTCCTCCCTTCTTTCCATTTTCTTTCTTTCTTTCTTTCTCTCTCTCTCCCCCTTCCTCCCTTCCTTCCTTCCTTCCTTTCTGGGTCTTTTTGGCTTCAGGATGTATTAATCATATGTTGAATTGTTTTCTTTTTTAAACTTGGAGGACAAAAATTTCATCAAGGCACCTCAGCAGCCAACCCTACTCTAGTGTGTCTGATGGTCAGGGACACTCTATACCGAGCATATTTAAACATTGACCCCAGTGGGTCTCTGTAAAGTGCAGCTCTTCCGTCACTTGATCAGAGTGAGCCTTGTACATTGCTTTCTCTTTTTTTTTCGACCTTGGACTGACTTGTGTAACACATGGCTGGAGCTGCAGCCCATAAAGTGGGGGTCTGCCCCGTCTTAGACTCTGGTAGGACAGAGAACAGACACTCTTAAGGCAAAGAGTGCCCATTTTCAGTGCTGGGGGCATCCCCTCTCTGATTCCCTCCACCTTTGGGTAAGACCTTATCCTCTGGTTTGTTGCCAGTGAGTTTTGCTCTCGCCCAGTGTGGAGATGAGCAGTGTGGTGACGTAAGACCCTAATGGGTGATGGTGGTATGTAAGGAGGAGGGGAAGTCAAGCAGATTGCAAGCCTTTTGCAGACGTGTTTTAGGTGGAACTATAGTCCAGTCAGAGCTTTGTACATACATACAAAAATGGAACTGAAAAGTACTTTTTTTTTTGGCATTTTTGGCACTTTTTTTTTTTTGGCCTGCATACGCGGGCCTCTCACTGCTGTGGCCTCTCCTGTTGCGGAGCACAGGCTCCAGACGCGCAGGCTCAGTGGCCATGGCTCACAGGCTCAGCCGCTCTGCGGCATGTGGGATCTTCCCGGACCAGGCCACGAACCCGTGTCCCCTGCATCAGCAGGCGGACTCTCAACCAGTGCGCCACCAGGGAAGCCCTGAAAAGTATTTTTATTTGTGCTTAATTTGTGATAATGGGAAATTCATGTCAGGAGGCTGTGAAACCAATTCAGAAGGGTTTCCCGGTGTTGGTAGCAATGGCCGCAGCAAGTCGCCAGGGTCAATTCCCTCTGCAGGTCCAGAGCCCAGCGCCCAGTGTAGGAGTAGGAGACTTCTTCTGGAGCTCTGGGCTGTGAGATATCTCACTGTGACTGGTGCGGGCAGGAGGAGTGGGTGGGGGCACCTGCTCATCCTGTTTGCCGTGCTTGGGGAGTTCAGGGAATCCTGCGTTCAGTACCTCCTGACTTTGCTGCCGTGACATCTTCCTTTACCACCTCTGTTTCTCAGAAAGCAGCCGGGCACAGGAGAGCAGTACGGAGGGTGGCAGTGATTATTTGAGAAGGTACATACTTCATTTCAGATAACAGTTGATAACTGTTATCAACCTAGATAATTTCCATGAGTTCTGAAATAGACTTGCACACCAGGTGGGGTATCTGCGTATAGCACAGCAGTGGGGATACAGGATTGTCTGGTTTGAACTGTATTTGCATTTTAGACCGGGGCTAATCCCGGAGAGTACTTTTATTATGTAGAAGTCAGGAAGAACTACTTGGAGTGCATTCAGGTCTTTTATCGGGTTCCATTTGGAAGGTCGGGGTTTAGGATGCTGTATGTTCCAAGTCCCAGTCTCCTCAGCTAATTGAGGACAACACCAAGCTTACAGAGGTATGTGAGGTTTAAGTATCGCAGAGTCCTTTTGATTTCTGGATGTCCTTCCCTATCAGTTCAGCTAATGTATGTCACACCACTGTAGCAATCTGTTTCCCGTTATTAGCTGCATACAGCCAATTCCAAGTCCCCAGAATGGGGCCCTAATCACTGATCAGAGAGGGGGCAGTGTTTTCTTTAAGCTCAATGATTCATTTAATAAATACGTTTTGGGCATTTCCTACATGTGAGGCACTGTGATGGGTGCTGAGGATACAAAGAGAGTAACCTGCAGCTGTCAGGGAGGTCCCACTGGACTGGCAAAGACGGACATATACACTGGTGGTTACAGTGTAGAAAATGAAACAGCCGAGACAGGCAGAGGAATTATGGGAGCACAGAGGAAGTGCACCTTCCTCAGCTTGGGATGTTTGTTTTGGGGGTGGAGGTAGAGCGGACGAGGAATTTGGGGAAAGGAAACAAGCTTGAATAAAGACATAGAGTGAGAGACATCATGGTATGTTTCGAGACATTTAAGCCACGTGGGGTTCCTGGAGGCGGAGGGCTTAGGCTGGAGAGCTAGGAAGGGGCTACATCAAGAAAGGCCTTCGTGTGCCAGGTGAAGGAGCACAGACCAGCAGTTCTCAAGGGACGGGACATAACTGCAGGGCTGGGCAGGGCAGGTCTTTGCATCTGGAATAACCATTCAGTTGAGGACCACCCTGGGTTAGGTGAACCTTGTCTGTATGGAAGGAAGCTCGGAGAGCTTGAGACCAGAGGCTCCTTTCAGGAAGATCTGCAGTTGTCTAGGGATGGAGACAGTGAGGGCTGCAGGAAGTAGAGACGGGGAGGAAAGGATGGATTTCAGATTTAAGTTCTGATTGCTTAGAAGAAGGGAGAATGAGGAAGCAGGAGCCAGGCATGCCCAGGGTTCTACTTTTTCTATCTGAGGCTCTGCTCGTATCCTACCTCTCTTGGGAGGATCTTTCTGACCTCTCTCAAACTTTGCTGTACAGCTCTGGCCCCAGTTGCCTCTGCTCGTTGCATCTTGCTTTTGTATGTTCTTAAGATTGTTTTGCTTTCCCTAAGAAGGGGAAGCACTTAGAAAGGTAGAATCTGCATCTTATACCTTTTTGGGTGCAATTTTAGGTGTCTAATATTTATGCATAATATCATTGGGGCTTTCCCCAACTTATTCTATTTATCTCTGGTTTTCTTCTAAGAGGGGAAGGAAGAATTGAACACAGATGTCAAATGGGAACTTTCCTCCCTCCAGAGGAATACATTCATGGCTTTTGTGTCTAAAAGGGAATTTAATCAAATACACATCAGAAGTATCCAAAAGGAGTTTAAGAGATTGGGATTTTACAAGAATAGACTAGCTTTTTTGCCACTTAGTTCTGGAAACAACTTACCTGGAAAGGCACCTCTGGTGGATTGGCAGTGACTTGTATATTCAGAATAATTAATTTAATCATGGCATTAATTGCGGATTCTGAGGGGTTCATGTTTGTGATTCCCTCTGCAGGTCCAGAGCCCAGCGCCCAGTGTGAACTGTCGCCTGTCAATGCCTCCCATCCAGTCCAGGCCTTGATGGAGAGTTTCACCGTCTTGTCGGGATGTGCCAGCAGGGGGACGGTGGGGTTGCCCCAGGAGGTGCACGTCCTGAACCTCCGCACTGCCGACCAGGGTCCCGGCCAGCCACAGAGAGAGGTAGGCGCAGGTGCCAGCTTTCTACCCACTGCCCCTAGGAATTTGTAAAGACATTTTTCTGGATGAAGAGTCCTTTTCTTCCTTTCTGGGTTTAACGAGGATGCTCATGTATGAACATAAGTGGGGAGGAGGACACAAAGTACACTCAAGAGAGAGAAGGATTTCATTTAATCCAGAAGGATTGCTCTCTGGACTGGGCAACTCTAAGACTTCGCTCTAGAGAGATTTTTCAGTTTTTCAACTTTCCTGGTCCCCCTCCCTGCCTCATAGTGGAAAGAATGTTCTTAAGAATTTCATTTTTAAAACATGGTTGTGAAAAAACAAAATAAGGTGCCATTTCTCTGTTATTGTAAAATGTCTTCCTCATCTTCTCCTGTGCCCTGTCTTTCATCTTTCTTTGTTTTGTCTTGTGGACCTATTGCTTCTGCAGGATGAGTCAGAGGAAACAGAAACACTCTGGAATAAGGATGGCAGTACCTTGTATGTGCATGAAAGCACTGGGGGTGGGTAAGCTCCTTATGTTATCCAGGCAGCTTCGTGAAGACTGTGGTGGTCTTGGTGGTGGTGATGATGACCCAAGCTCATAGTGACTCAGTATTTCCTCTATCCTCAGCCCTGTTTGAAGCACTCATACACTTATTCCATGAAGTCCTATTACTACCCTCAATTTACAGGTGACAGGCACAATGGTAACTCACTTGCCCAAGGTCATTACCA
The DNA here is from genome assembly GCF_963924675.1 of Phocoena phocoena. Taxonomy (NCBI): domain Eukaryota; kingdom Metazoa; phylum Chordata; class Mammalia; order Artiodactyla; family Phocoenidae; genus Phocoena; species Phocoena phocoena. The sequence continues at coordinate 81,080,020 of NC_089219.1, read as the reverse complement.
TAAGAGAGAAATGGCCTCCTCTTTCTTGCGGCTCATAAATGACCTGGGTTGTGGATAATGGTCCCCCTGCTTCTTTTAAGATAACACACAGTTGTCATTCTCTCTGTTTCTAAGCGTCTGTGTCAGAAATGTTATCACTCAGTTATTAGCTCTTCAGGAAGAGAGAAACCACAATAAACCATGATCACAGTGAAGTGTAGAAAAACTGATATAGAGCAGAATTTATCTTTGACCTTTCTTCTGGTCAGGAAAGTTAATTTCCAAAACTGTTTGTTTATGTGCCTCAACCACTCTTCTTTTTGGGGGTGGGGGGGGTGGGGAGGAATAGGAGAGGTGAGGTGTGCAGAAGGAAAAGCAAACTGATTTTAATCTTGTGAAAGTGTGCAGAGTTGGCTCATTTCAAAGACAAATCATCTAACCTTTCCAGCTACATTGGAAATTATCGTTAATACTCTTGGTTGCTTGCCATTGTTGCTGCAACACATATTTCAGGTTGGATTTCTTTATCCCAGTAATGCGTCTTTAATTCTTAACTTATGGGGGAGAATTTGGGTGGGAGGGAAAGGAAGGGAGGAGGAAGTGCAGTTCCTATGAAGCCTTGCTGACTCCAGCAATTCTTTAGCAGCAATAATTACTCATATTATATATGCTCTCTCAGAAGAACCAAGAAAGAAAAGCAAGTCCGAGCGATTACAGAAGCGGCAGAAATTCTGCGTGCTAAATTGTGCGGTACTGTTGTTGATTCTGAAAATAGATTCACATAAGACTACTGAAGCAAAAGAAGAATATCTCAAGGAATGACAGCAGAGCTCTCCCACACTTATATTGACTATGTTAGATCAAAATAGACATGGCTGTACTGAAGATACGGAAAATTAGCTGGCATCAAGGGACGTCGTACGTTCAGTGAAGAAGTAAAGAAAGTGGGCCTACGGGAGATAGTCTCTAAAACTTGTTTAAAAACCTGAACAATTTAGTATCTCTCATGTTCTTCACATGTGACTCTGGAGATACAGGACTGCAGCCATGCCAACAGCTTTTTAAAATCATTTGAACTATATGACCCAGCAGTTCCACACCTAAATGTATACGCAAGAGAAAGGAAAACATATGTCCACATAAAAACTTGTCCACGATTGTTCACAGCAGCAATATTCATAATAGCTAAAAAGTGGGAACAACCTGAATGCCCATCAGCTGATGAATGGATAAATGAAATGTGGTACATGTATCCATACAATGGAATGTTATTCATCAACAAAAAGGAATGAAATACTGATACATGCTGCAACGTGGATGAACCTTGAAAACGTTACACTGAGTGAAAGAAGTCAGGCACAAAATCTACGTGCTGTCCGGAGTAGACAAATTTATAGAGATAGAAAGTAAACTGGTGGTTGTTTAGGGCTGAAGAGCAAAAGAGAGACGTGGGGGCTGACTTTATGAGTACAGAGTTTCTTTTGGGGGGACAGAAATGTTCTAAAATTAAATTATAATGATGGTTCCACAATTGAATATGAATCTAGTAAATACCATTGATAAATGTCAATACATGTCCAAAATACTAACCAAAAACCATTGAGTTGTACTTTTAATGGGTGAATTTTATGGCATGTGGATTTTATCTCAGTAAAGCTGTTAAAAAATGAATTCAACCTGTCGGTATATTAATTACCCATAAAATTTACCTTAACTATATCCACTTTTTTAAAAAAAAACAAACTAGGATTGCTTCCTCTTCCAACCTAAACCCATTCAACTCTTTCTGATATTCTCAATGGATAACTTGATTTTTATAGATATGCTATTAGATATGGTCTGTGCTAAAAATCACAGCCAGTCAGTTCTGGAGGTAATAATGGGAGGACCAGAGGCAGCCTTTGTGCATGTCTCTACGAAATGTTAAGGGCAAATATTTTTCAAGATGAAATGATAAATGTTGTTGCTTATAAATTAGAAAAGAATGCCCTACTGGCTCCAAGCCATAATTACTTTGACTCTTATGACCGAAGTCGTTGTTTTTCATGATGTCCTCCTTAAATGTGAGGGAATTACTAAATCAACCCTATCCCCACTCCCTGCCCCGACCCGCTTGTTTTGGTGCAGGATTAGCATTAAGATCTATTATAAATCATCCCTTCTCTAACATTTTACTAAATTCCTACCTCCCGGGCGCCTTAAGCTTCCTCAGCTGAGGAGAGGCTGCTGCCTTTCCTGTGTGGCGGAGGTGACAGAGCCTACACCTGGAAGTAATAACCTCAGCAGGTTGACAAGATTTGGGGAAACAGTTATACTTAATTAGACAAACAATTTTATAGGCTAGCAGAGAATTTGTATCAGAAACATACTTGTTACAATAATGTATACAAAGCCCCCTGTGGCAAAGCATGGTTTTGCCATTGACTTCCCTGCTGGGTTCTCATCAGGACAGCACAGACCTGTAGTTGTATTTTTCATCTGAGACCACACCTCTCATTTGTAATCATTGGTTTTGGAAACAACAGTCCTGGAAGTGAACCGGAAACTGGAAAAAGACTCTTTGGCAACAGAGGAGGGCAGAAGAGGGTAAACAGCCCTGAGAGACCAACTTTGTCTTTTAGAATAAGTGGGGAGATGTCATCGGCTTCACCCTATGAAAACCAGCTGCCTGTGCCCTTTAACTTCAAGGTAAAATGTCCCGCCCCTCCCTCACTTCCTGCCCCTACTCTGTTCTGACCACGGCTCCATCCCCTGCCCATACCCCTGAGTTCAGTCCCTCTGGGTGTTTCCTGATTCCTGAGAAGGGCTGTTAGCACCACCAGAGGCTTGTTTACAGTAACATACGTTCATTAGTTGCTGGAATGGCAACAATTTTGTTTCCGATCCTCTAATTTTTATTGTGATCTGCTTTTTCCGGGCGATGCTTCTTTTCTATTTCCCGTCTATCTAACTGCTCGCTTATTATGAAAAGCCCTTAGTTAGCAGTACGTATGTGTATAACAGATATGGACGTTTGAATTTATGTATTTGTTTTGACATTGAAGAAGCGACTGTTAATGGGCGTGCCAAGCCAGAGACTGGCTGTAGGGGTGGAGTGAGGATCTGGGAGGATCCATGGTCATGGGAAAGGGGCCAGGTTTAATAACTTTATCCTCACCCTTCAAAAGCTCAGAACCCTCCATTCTCGTATGTATTTACTTATTCTCTGCTTCATTCCAAAAAGGGATTTGGGATGGGCTTACAACAATAGACATACCAAGAGTAAGCAGAAAAGCGAAATGAGGACAAAAGTGAAGTGCAGTTTGTTAGCTACATGCGTTATGTGGTGGGTGCGACTGAGTTTGAAATTTGGCAGCAATTCGGCAGGCTTCTTGGCAGGCAGGGCCACATGGGATATGCGGTTAATCACACATGTGGCTCCAAGTTACTTTTCCTTGGTGCCTTCTCTGAGGACTGTGGCATACAATTGTTCCTTCCCTGGTTCTGTTTGAGGGCGGGAGAGACCACAGTTGGGAGAAAGAGAAGGAAGAAAACACAGCCTAATGCTAATGGTTCTGCCTGCCTCTTAATAGCTCCCGTAGGCCCCAAATAACAGTAACAGTGACCACAGTGGTGGTGAAGTGCCAGCTGCGGGCACCTGTGCCGTCGCCGCCCATCCTCACTGTCGGCTGGAAAGGGAGGGAGGCCTAGGCAGGTTTCACGGCAGACCCTGGGGCATGCAGCCCACCTCTGAGCCCGTGTGTGACTCTACAGTCCAAGGTTTTCCCACACGTCAGTCCACTTCCCTTTCACCTTTAGCTCTGACCTTGCTCCCAGCTATGAAACCTGCCACCCTGTCTCACTTGGCTCAACCTGTTCCACGAGGCAGCAGATCTCTCACCGAAGGTTTGGGTTTCCTGCATAGGCTTGTGATAGCTCTTTCTGATGCTCAGAGTTCCTTTTGTTCCCTTCCTTGTGGCTTTGGGGCAGTAGTGAGGGTGTTTTTTGGTGTGGCATTGTCTCTTTGTTCCTTTCTGACTCAGAAGATTATCATGTCAAGTGTCAGTAATTATAAAATGCAGGACTAAGCTCAGGAGCCCTTGCACTCTATGTGGCTGTTAATCCTACACTAAATGTCACCTCCCATCTGTTTTTCACAGTTGATCATTTTCTTCCCCCCACCACCACCCCAAATAAAGCTTTCAACTGCCTCCACAAAAAGTAACTCACCTGTCTTCTGCTAGTAATACATGACTTGTAACCAAACTTGCTTGAATTGTGTGACAAGGGAGAACAAACACATTAAGGGACTCTTCCTGCTATGCGTGAAACACAGGACCTTCAGTGTGTGGACTTTGCCATCTGATTTGACATCTTTTTTTTTTTTTGCGGTACGCGGGCCTCTCACTGTTGTGGCCTCTCCTGTTGCGGAGCACAGGCTCTGGACGCGCAGGCTCAGCGGCCATGGCTCACGGGCCCAGACGCTCTGCGGCATGTGGGATCTTCCCAGACCGGGGCACGAACCCGTGTCCCCTGCATCGGCTGGCGGACTCTCAACCACTGCACCACCAGGGAAGCCCCTGACATCTTTTTTGCTTACTTTGAGGAATCTTGCAGTTCAGGGATTAAACACTTTGGAGAGCCCTACTACCTACCTACTTAACTATCTATCTGTCGTCTTTCCCGTTTCCACAATATTAGTAGGTTGACAACTTCTCTCTTTTTGTGCCCTTCCCCCTCAGTTATTAAAAATATAATGGAACAGTGCAGGGGTAGGGGGAATGGGTGTGTGTCTTACCTTTACCCATCACAACTAAAAGAACTGATAAAAAATTTCAAGACTTGTTTTTTGGAGAGTATACACGTGAGAGCAGGAATACCAAATGAACGCTAGCATACTAGTTACCTTCCTTCTCTTATCCGGGACATTTTCCCCTCTGCTGTTATTCATGAATGACTTCCCAGTGCTAGTCCTGTGTATATGCTGGGGAAAAAACCTCAAACAAACTCAAGGCTATTTATATTTCGGAGATCTTGTGTGCAGTGTGTACTAATAAGCAAGCGTCACAGAAAACTCACACACGGACACTATATACTGATGAAATTCGGTTACTAAACAAACACCTTCCATGTGTAAACACTGCCTGGTGTTTGTTTAAATGGAAGTTGTTTTGGAAATCACCCCAGGCTGACAGGTAAGGTTATCTTTGAACTGGCCATTTTGTCACAGACCTACAGCAGATTTATGAGAAAGTTACACCGACAACGAGGGTCACGTTTCTCTAAAGGCATTCATCTCTCTTTCCCTTTTTCTTTCTCTCTCTCCTCTTCCCTCTCCCTCTCCCTTTCTTCTCTCCTCTCTCCCTTCCTCTTTCCCTCTCTCCCCTTCTCCTCCCTTCCCCCATTCGTTTGACTGTTGTTCTGGAAATTATTTCGTTATCTTGAAAGGCCACTGAACCTGGCTCTTACATAGGATTGGAGGCCCTAAATGAATAGGACAGTCACATGATTTAAAACGAGTTGCCACTTCACTTGAAGATACTCCGTGCAGGTTAAATGATGACACCCTGCTGTGCAGTATGAAATTGCCAGGCCTGGACAGGACAGAGGAGCAGTCAGGCCGTGGGGTGGGGCTAGCCAGGCCGCTAGACCTCCGGCTGCTGTTTCCACGGAAGGCAATGCAGGCCGGGTAGAACTGGCCACGCCAGTCATTGATGGTTTCTAACACGTTGGGGCAAGATGTTCAATCTGAAGCTACAGCTAACTTTCAAATGAGAACTCTCCAAAAACCCAGTCTTGGAATCTTAGAAAAAAGTGAAAGCAGAAATCAGAGCCATAATAGTAAACATCGAGATATAGCAAACAAATTAGGACACAAGAGGAAGTGAAGAAGTTATAACGTTCCCACCAACACGCTGGTTAGCCATGTGGCTTAACCTTTGCCATGTATCACAGTAACATTGCCCTGGGAAAGCATGCCCCCTGCCCCACAGAAGGACTGAGCCTGGTTGGACTCTGCCATTTTAGCATGAGGTAATAATGCCAGTTATGTTCTTTGCTGGCTGGGAGCTGACACACTGAAAGAGCCTCTCTCGTTATTGCCTCTTCCCCAGCCTAGAGGAGAGGCTGCCTTGACTCCTTCTAAAATTTGTCCAGCAGCAGCATTTTCCAACCAGTGTGGTGCTTGTCTTTTTGGAGGTTAGGGTTACAACCCTGATCCATACTGTTGTTGCCATGGTAACTTCTCTTGACTTTTAAAAGACTGTATAATTTCCCAAAACTGTCGTTAGAAAATGTTTCTAACATTTTCTAGGAGCACCCTCCACATTTGAAAATGTGACTTTTCGGAGAGTATTTTAAGAAAGCAACAGACCAAAGTAAGGAGCGGGTGTGCAAATCTGAGACCCTGATGTGCCGATTAGGCAAAGGCCCAGTTTGTGTTGCGGAGTACCCAGATATCCAGCTTGTATTTTCTTGTTTCCATTGCTGATTTGCTACCTTGACATTTTATTTGAGAATGTCAATTTACTTGCTAATACCTCTGATTTAAATGCCCAAATTCTGCAGAAGAATTTATTACTTTCAAGAGTCCCACTCCTCACTGTGTTTTCTAAATATTTCTGTGAAAATTAGACACATGTTTAATTATTTTACTTTTCCTTTCTCCCACAGTGAAGAGGCCATGTGTGAACTTGGCCTTGCTGATTGCCTCTCTGTACTAACTTGTTTCTCTTTTCCTCGCCTATCCCACACCTTGGAGTGAGTCTGTGTGTCCTGCCTTTCCCTTCTTTCCTCTCTGCAACCTGACTTCTGCTCTCCTGAACTAGTCTCTGGAGATGCCCTTTTGACCCAACTCATAGGATGCTGGGACTGGAGAGGTGCCCTCGAGACAACCTAGTCCTAACCACCTTGTAGAGCCAGGGAGTGAAGCGATGACTTATTCACCGTCAAACAAGAATTGGTGTCAGTGCTGGACTGGACCCCAGGGACCCTGACTCCTATCTCAGAGTTCTTTCTACCGCCTAGTTTTTCTGTTTCTTTCCCAACTGGTCTTTCTTCCTTCTCAGGGGTCTTGACTGAAGTGCAGTCCTTGGCCCTTGTTTTCCCCTGTCTACTCTCCCTGAGGTGGCTTGTTTGTTCTCAGGATTTGGATTGTCACCTCCATGCCAGCAACTCCCAAAACTCTCTCCAGGGTCTCCAAAGCTCCCTGCCTCTCATGTCTTACCTCAAGCTCCCAGGTGCCTGAGCTGTGCTGTGGAGGAGTGGCTATCAGTGTGCTTCTACCTGGTGTCAGATAGAGGGCTGACTTCAGCCCTGTCACTTCCCAAGCGTGTGACTCTGGGGGAGTTACTTAATTCTCTGAGCCCCAGTTGCCTCATCTGTAAAATGGAGATGATAGTTTTTTAGGGGGTTCACTGAGGATTGAGAGAAGTCTCTATGGCCCCCTTAGGGCTGGCATGTGTGCCTGACATACAATAAACAATCAAACACTAGCTCTTTTCTTATCTCTAAAATTGACTCTAAGAACCTTTCTAAGCCAGTCTTCTCCTTACCCCCATGCTGGTTTACCAGTCCAACTTCTCTGTCCCATCAATGGCACTGCTACCATCTGTCTGGGGACTTTTGAACCATTCACTCAAACCCTATATTTGGTCAGTCACCAAGTTTTATTGACATTCCTCTGGAACTTCCCGAATTTCTACGCTCCTCTTCACTTACCTGCAGCTCCTTAACCAGTCTCCTGGGACTGGTGCCTCCAGTGTTAGGCCCTGATTCTTTTGGTTCAGCTTGCGGACCACTTCATAAAACTGATTTTCTCTAAATAATACTCCTATAATTGATTCATTTGTCCATTCATTTACAGACTTATTCAATGAATTATTAGTTGAGAACCTACTGTATACTAGGTAGACACTCTGCTGGATTCCTACGCATCTTTATATCTTCAGCGCTTATTGGGGGTTGAGGGAGAATAAATTTAATACAGTGTGACAAATAATATGACCATTATTTGTTATAAAATTAACAGAAGTTTGCAGGAGCCCAACAGAGGGAGTGGTAACTCTATCTGCAGGGGAGGGAAGGAGCCAGAAGAGAGCATTTGATGAGGGGCTTGACAGTCAAGTAGAAGTTACTGGGCAGAAGGGAAGGGAGGCTTCAACATGCACAGAGGGAAGAGCAAAACCATGTGTGGAGGAAAGTTCTTCCTTGTACATGGTGTGGCTGATGCACAGGTCAGGGAGTGGCAAACTATGGCCTTTGGGCCAAATCCTGCCTGTTGCCTGTTTTTGTATGTATGTAATTTACATACCATAAAGTTCACCTGTTTAAAGCGTACACGTCAGTGGTTTTCAGTGTATTTTATAGACTTGTGCAACTACCACCACAATCTAACTTTAGAACATTTTTAGCACTCCCAAACTTGGTACCCATTAGCAGTCATTCCCCATTCCCCATGCTCCCACCCCTGCCCTAGGCAACCATTAGTCTACTTTCTTTATAGATCTGAAATTCTGGAGATTTTTTATAAATGGAACCACACAATATGGGTGACTTTTATGACTGGCTTTCTCACTTAACGTAATGCATTCGAGATTCATCCATGCTGTAGCGTGTATTAGTTATGTCATTCCTTTTGATTCCTGAACAGTATTCTGGTGTATGGCTGTACCACATCTTGCTTATCCATTCATCAGTCTGATGCCTGTTTTTGTAAATAAAGGGTTTTTTTTGGGGGGGGTGTAAATAAAGTTTTATTGGCACATAGCCATGCCCATTTGTTTATGTATTGTCTGTGGCCCCTTCCTCATGACAGTAGAAGACTTGAGTAGGGTAACAAGACTAACAAAGCCCAAAATATTTACAGTCTGGCTACTTGCAGATAAAGCTTGCCAACCCCTGGAATAGAGGATGGGGCAGTGATGGGAACAGTGATGGGGGCGAGCTGGGGCCTGGGAGTGGAAGATGAGGCTGGAAAGGCTGAACAGGTAAGGATTTGGACTTAATCCTGTGGATCAGTGTTTCCCCAAGTGTGTGTGGGACGTGAACCCCCTGCATCTGAATCCCTTGGAAATGCTTAAGTGCAGATTCCTGAGCCTCACCCCTGACCTTTCAGCTGAATCTACTGCCCCACAGCTTTTTCTTAATTCCACCTGAACTCCTTTCTTAACTCTCTCAATCCTGGCCATGTTTGAAGCCCACGCATTAAGTCTTAACTCTTCAGCACACCCTTTCCTGATTCCTTTATCCGCCTCCATTTCCCTCTTTTCTAAATGTTGCTCTGAATTCCTCCCCCTGCCCCTTCCAGTCTGAACTTCCGCAGACTATGAGATTATATGTTTTTTTGTATTATTGGCTGCTGAATCACCTGTGTTAATCTTGCGCGGTCAGCTGGTGAATGGACTTCTTAAGGCCAGGAGCCAAGTTGGACTCTTTCGCATTGTGATATTGGGTTTTTGCATAGTGCCGAGGACGGTAAAGTATCACTGTAAGTCTTCTTAAGCTCCTCCCCTTTTCCACAGTGTACTTTTATTTGATTTCATTATATCAGTGGACTTGGTGTTTTGTCCCCAGTCCCCCTTGACTGCTATAGCTGAGCAGGTGTCCTCCACTTTGTATTATGGCTTTGATTTATTTTTTCTAATTAAATCTCATGCTACTGCAATTTACTGTATATTCTCCAGATCTCTGTGTCAGCCCGTTTCTGAGTTTTTGTTACATTTTTATTTATTTTAAATATTTATTTATTTATTTGGCTGTGTCGGGTCTTAGTTGCCGCACACGGGATCTTTAGTTGCGCCATGTGAACTCTTAGTTGCAGCATGTGGAAACTAGTTCCCTGCCCAGGGATTGAACCCGGGCCCCCTGCATTGGGAGCGTGGAGTCTTAGCCACTGGCCCACCAGGGAAGTCCCACATTTTTCTTTACTCTTATGGATTTTAGTCCTCTGCTAGTACACTAGTTAGTCCTTTCCCTCAGATGGGTAAAAGCTATAAATGGCTTTTGACTCCATGCTACTCCCTTGGGTAGCTCATTTGAGCTGAGCCTGGTTTGAAGTTGGGCCATTGAGAACAATCTGTCCTCATGATGTAGGCGGTGATTCCTGGCCAATTCTTAATGTTGCTGGAATTAATTAAACTGATTCCTCCAATTGAAAGAGGACATTTTACTCTACCCTGTATCATTAAATTCTTAATAACTTGATTTTTTTATTTTGTTATTTTGCTCAGTGAGCACTTAAAATATCCCTGCCTGTATAGTAATTTGTTCCCTGTTTAATGTGGCTTTTTCCTTTGTTTACTCTGGACTCAAGTCTTTGTAGCTTGTTTTCTAAGTCAGCTCTAAAGTTGCTGGTCATTGGATTTGGCAGCCTTTTCAAGCTTTACCCACCAGAACCCTACAGGAAGTTGTGTGTCGGCCAGAAGAGTCTGTTTATTTAAAGCATGGTGTCCAGCAGAAGCAATCCATTTATGAGGGTCTGGTCTTAAAGATACAGGAATCTGAATCTGTTTGGAAGACCTGCTGCTTTGGCTTCCATTGCAGTTGTGTGCTCTGTGCTTTCCTTTCCAGGCTGCCCAGGCACCTCAGCTAGACGGGTGGTTAATTGAAATAGCCCTTTCCCTGAAGCTGCTTGGCCTTGTCTGAAATACTAAAACATCAACACCCAGGTACTAGATAGCCCTTTTAAACTCATAAGAATGAGGTTAATTTTAAAGAAATCAATTGTCTTTCATTAGTTTAGTGCCATTTGCTAGTATTCTAATGGGATTTTGCTCTGAGTGTACTCCTGAGTTAGAAGGCTAAAACTCAGGTGAAATGGCTGTACTTTTGACTTCTGGGAACTGTTCTTTGCCCACAATCGTCAGGCATTATCTGGGTTCTAGTCCAGGACACCCTACAATAGTGCTTTATTTATTTATTTATTTTTAAAGATTTATTTTATTGAAGTATAGTTGACTTACAATGTTGTGATAATTTCTACTGTACAGTAAAGTGATTCAATTTATACATATACATACATTTAAAAAAAATTAATTTATTTACTTTTGGCTGTGCTGGGTCTTTGTTGCTGTGTGAGGGCTTTCTCTAGTTGCGGTGAGCGGGGGCTACTCTTCATTGCAGTGCGCGGGCTTCTCATTGCGGTGGCTTCTCTTGTTGAGGAACACAGGCGCTAGGCGTGCAGGCTTCAGTAGCTGTGGCACATGGTATCAGTAGTTGTGGCTTGTGGGCTCTAGAGCTCAGGCTTAGTAGTTGTGGAGCGCGAGCTTAGTTGCTCCGTGGCATGTGGGATCTTCCCCGGCCAGGGCTCGAACCTGTGTCCCTTGCACTGGCAGGCAGATTCTTAACCACTGCGCCACCAGGGAAGCCCTATACATACATTCTTTTTCATATTCTTTTCCATTATGGTTTATCACTGGATATACAATAGTACTTTATATTTACGGCATTTTCCACCTGAACTACAGAGTCCTTTGACTAGATCTAGAATTTTTGCATCCCTTGGTGGAAGAGGCAAATTGCAGGTAAGATTTGGCTTCTTTTGAAGTTAGAGAGACTAGATTAGGTGTTGCTGGGTCTAACAATAAGCCAAGGAGAGCAAGCTATAGGATTCAGGATCACTGTAATAGCCTAATTCTTGCCTAGAGCCCAAATACCACACTGTGCACATTAAAGTTTAATCTTTATTTGTTGATACAGGTGTACATGCGTCTGATTCTTTTTGAATTTGCACAGCGAGTTGGTGATGTGGCTGTAGGTTTCATGTGCCTAGCACCTATGCACTGATTTAAAGGGAAGCTGCGTTCATATCTTAAGAGGTGAGCCCCCCACAAGGCCTCACTCCTAGGGATGTAAGTGCATATGCAGGTGCCTTGGGAGAAAGGAGTAAAGAGATATGGCAGCTGCTGAGAGGACTGAGAAATGAGAGGCAGAGGAAAATGAGGTGTCACACTTCTCAGCTCTAGTCATGCTCCTGTTGTCTTTTCTGGTCTATGGTTGGATGTTTTGTGAGGTGGAAGTTATATGAGATTCCTACCTCAGAATAGCTCCTAAAGAACCTTGACTTTTCTTGAAGTCTTTGGTAAATTTAAACCTTAATGAAGTTAAAAACAATGCTTTACACATTTCTCTCTTACTCCTACACATTTCTCTCTTACTCCTACACATTTCTCTCTTACTCCTCTCAGCCTCAAGTAGATAGACATGTAGGCGAGGCTTTCCTTGGGAGAGAGTAGTCTCTGAAGATAAAGGAGAAAGCTGAAGTCTAAGGGAGCCCAGGGTCCATCTGGACACGGACATGCAGGCTTTGGTGTGAGACATATGTCTCCTTTGCTTGCCATGCTGAGTCTCAGATTTGGGGATCTTCCAAAATCCAAGGCGACGGAAGAGCTTAATTTCCAGTGGAGTCATGCGTGGGCATTTTGCCTCCGTCATCTGCCCCAGAGGACTTTTGGGGGCCAATTACCCTGCCTTCTACTCTGAACACCCCCCAGATTGTCATCTGGTGCAGCTGACCAGAGGGTGCATGTTCCCCAGTGTGAACTCTTTCTGCTGAGCCGAGAGGCCTTTAGAGGCTTTGCTGCTGGCCCTTTATTGCTCTTTGTATGTTAGTGCGTGTGTTGCTGTTTTTTTTGTTTCCTACTTTCATATGGGTTGAAGATTCCACCTTTTTTTCCCTTATCACCCCTGGTTGTTAAGATAGTGAAAATCTCAGTGAAATGGTAATCTTACCATTGTGCACAAGTATTTCTCTGAAAAGATCTTTTTTGTTCAGTTTTAATGCCGATAATATCTAATTCCCAGTGTTTTAGTTGGAAGCTGTTCAAATTTCCCAATTCATAAAATCTTTCAAAGCCTACTCCAAGTTACTTTTTCTTGATTCAGTTCTCCTCCTTTTTGCATTTAAAAATAAGCCTATTTCCAAGTAGGGAAATGACCTATGTTTATTAGAGACCAGAATGATATGGACCCCTGATTTGCTGTGAGGTTTTTTTTTGATGTTTTTGGAGCAGTGTACAAGGGTAATTTTTAGTTCTCTTTTTGCCATGTGTTCTTATATGCATTTCCTAAACACTTTCCCTGGCTTGGTACTATTACTGTGTATATGTCCTACATGTGTTTCCTATTTTTGATGACTCATACTTACGGTACTCATAAAGATTTATCCTTTATCTTGGCTCTGAGTAATGAGCACACTTGCACATTTCCAGCAGAGATGTGAGTTGGGACTTTTGCATTTAATCCTGTAGGACAGGCCTCTTGAAGGCATAGTGAAGGAAGCATGACATATTCATCTAAGGTTCTACTCACTTCTCCTGCCTGAGGAAACAGTCAACTCAGTTTTTGTGAATTTATTAATTTGTGTTTTCCACGTTTTCTTTTCCCTTTGCCCCTTTTAGCCATTTTACTGCTTATGAGCGAGACCACCAGAGGGTGACTAGATGGAACAAATGTGCTACTCCTTTTCCCTGTTGGTAACTATGTTACAGAGTTTGGTGGTGGAAGAAATGGAAATCATTAAACTGAAGTGATATCTGTATTACATGTGGCAGCAAACATCCAGGGGGGGCCTTCTTGGGTTCAGATAAACACTTAGACCCAAGAGATTATCACAGGCCACAGGTGGCTTCAGACTATTAAAGGATATAGGGTAGGGGCTGCAGCTTGGAGCAGGGCATCATGGCCTTCCTCTTTTATTTTGATGCTTGTGGCTACATACACGTGAGTTTATACAGCCATCTGGAGCGCTCCAACTGATGGCTCAAATGCTAGATCTATGTGGGGTGTGTGTGTGTGTGTGTGTGTGTGTGTGTGTGTGTGTGTGTGTGTGTGTGTTCTGATTTAGAGGACTCATACTTCCCAGGACCTAATAGGCAACTATGCTTATAGGAATACTTTCCATGATGTCCATGAAAAACATGCCGGTTTACAAGAGTCTCTGCTCTCAGGGAAGCCTCCAAATATCTCTTCTTATCAGATATTTAAAAAATTTCCAATCCCCATACAATTTACCAATCCCAGGGTTAATTTTTATTATAAGCAAGTGGCCTTTTATTATAGTTGACATATTGTTCTAGATTACCAGGGTTATAGAGATAAGAGAGTTAACAGAAGATCAAATTCTCACGTGAAAAAGGGATAAACTTTGCCAACTCTTTGTCCATTGTGGATTTTATTAGTTTTCTTATATGTATTCCTGACTCTGGTAGGCTAAATAATGGCTCCCAAAGATATGCTCACATCCTAATCCCCAAAACCTGTGAATGTTACTATATGAATATTCAGTGGAAAAAGTCTTTATAGATGTGATTAATTGAAGGATTTTGAGGTGAGAAGATTCTCCTGGATTATCTAGGTGGCCTCTGAATGCAATCATATGTCCTTATAAGACAGAGATTTGATGTAGACAGAAGAGGAGAAGGCCACGTGACCATGGAGGCAGAGATTGGAGTGACGGGGCCACAAGCCAAGGAATGCCAACAGCCATGAGAAGCTGGAAGAAGCAAGGAACGGATTCTCTCTTAGAGCCTCTGGAGACTCTGACATCTCTGCTGACACCTTGATTTTGGCTCAGTAACACTGATTTTGGACGTCTGGCCTTCAAAACTATAGGAGAATAATTTCCTGTTGTTTTAAGCTACCAGGCTTTTAGTAATGTGTTACAGCAGCCACAGGAAACGAATACACTCACTCCCCATATCACCTTAGTTTGGGGGATTATCTTGAGCTCCGTGCAGCCCTCCTGTCCCCATTTTGTTCACAACTTGTGTTCTCCATCTCTGTAAAGGACTCTACTACCCGGTTGCCAAGGCCAGAATCCTTGGCATCATCCCTGACTTCCTATGTTTTCTCAGATGTCACGCCCAATCCTATCTATTCTACCATAGAAATATATTCTGAATCCGCCCACCTTTGGCCCCCCACTCTCCCACCCTTGCTACACCTCCCCCCATCTTTGGTCTGAGCCACCATCACATCTTTACTTGAGGCACAGTGGACCCCTAACCCAGGTCCCTGAAGAGGTCAGGGTCTGGAGGTAGACTGCCTGTGTTGGAAGCCTGGTTCCATTGTTTATGAGCTGAATTTGGGCAAGTTATTTAACTTCTCTATGCCTTATTTTCCCTCTATGGGGATAAGAATAGTATCTACTTCAGAAGTTGCTCTGACAATTGAATAGTTAAAATGGGACAAGTGCTTAGAACAGTGCTTGGAATAAATGTCAGCTACTATCCTTATTAGCTAGTAAAAATTTATTCTCCACATAGCAGCTTGAATAATCCTTGAAAAACTGAAGTGTAATCACAAAATTCACCAGCTCAAATGTCCTGCGGTGGCTTCCCACTACATTTAGAGTAAAGTCCCCAATGCCCAGTGTAACTCTCACCCCCTCTCCCATCACTCACCGTTTTCACAATACTGCAGTTGTTGGCCCAGATGTCTTTCCAAGGTGCAGAGCATGTTCCAGCCTCTCATCCTTTGCCTGGAGCACTTCCCCCATTTATTCACAGGCCTTGTTCCTTCCCTTCCTCCGGTCCCCGCCCAGCCATTACCTCTATGGAGAGGCCTTCACAGACCACCCCATTTAAAATAACCATATCCCCTTGCTCCCACTGTCTCCAAACCCTGTTTTACTTTTTAAAAATAACTCATATCACCACCTGATATTTATATTTAGTTGTGTTTATTGTCTGTCCCTTGCATTAGAATATCCATGAGATGTTTTACTTTGTGCACTATCTCCAGTAATTAGAACATACCCAGCACATAGTAAGCATTCAATAAATATATGTGAAATAAATACTTGAATGAACAGTGAATATGTTGATTGTAGCGGTTTAGCTTTATTCAATGGACTGAGTTAGAAATTTTTTATTTGGAAATTGCTTATATTAATTATATTTTCTGGAATGTTTGGTTATTGATATTGGTATGTATGGTTCAGTCATAATGTTTTTTTGTGTTTTGGGGGGGGTGACTGCTTGGCTTGTGGGATCTTACTTCCCCAACCAGGGATTGAACCCAGGCCACTGCAGTGAAAGCACTGAGTCCTAACCACTGGACCACGAGGGAACTCCCTAAGGTAATGTTTCTTAATCCAGGTTTCAAGGAGTAGAAAATAGATCATTGCATTGTGCATCTTAATAAATGATTGGCTCTTCGTTTATCAAGATACTATTTAAACCTGAGCAAATCTGTAGACCCCATGTGAGTCAGTTTCTTCATTTGTTGATATGAAGAGGTTGGGAAGATTGAGCTCTAATATTTCTTTCAGTGTTATTGTTGTTTTGAGTCTACATTGAGACTTTAAGGCACATTTTTTTAATACATTAGTCCAGGCCTCCAAATAAAAAACAGCATAACTTGCATTTAGTGAAAAATACCCATTGAAAAGTAGAATTGCAAGTGTTTCTGGAATTGTTAAACTAGAAAATCTCCTCAAAGAAACCCTCAGTGTACAGTGGGTTAGGAACCACCTAAAAATGAATGATATGTTTTCTTACGTGTTTTGAAAAAAACCTGTATTAAGTAGGATTTCCAGATCCGGGGGCCAGTCTGGCCTGCAAATACTTGGGAAAATGCTCTTCAGTTTCACTGCTTAGATATTACTGCCTTGCACAGTAGAAATTTCATGATTTCCCAAACAGCTCACTGTTTCATCAAGACAGAGTACACGCAAAGAATCTTTCTCCCTCTCTCTTTCATTTATTGAAATACAGAAGATTAGAGGAACGAATCATTTCAGTTTGCTCCAGCGAAGGCCCCTCCCCACGTAATTAGAACCAGGCAGCTGCACAGCCATGGGCCGCCGACTCCGAGCACTGTCCCCCAGTGCGAAGCATGGTGGGAGGGAGGAAGGCCGCAACCCGCGGAGCTCGGGCTCCGCAGTGCGGATCCCGGCAAAGAACACCACCTGTGAACAGAGAGGACAGAGACATAGAAACATATTATTGCCCTAAACATACATGACAGAAACGGAACCAAGTAGATTTAATCAACTGCAGCTGGGTGGAGATAAATACAAGTGCTAAGGAATCAGGCGTGTTGGAAGGGGCTGGGACTGGGGAGGCGCATTGGAGTAATTGGAGCCGGGTGTGCTACTTGGAGGTGAGAATTTGGAGAGGTTTGAAATAGGGATGTGGTTTGGCTGAGGGCTAGAGGCAGCGTTTTCCAAGACTAGGGGAGGAGGCTGGTAAATAAAACAGACGAATTGAGGAGTAGGAACCAAGTTAGGACAGCAAGTACCTTGGCAGCTGTGAAAGCTTGTGTCTGATGGCCTTGCCCGTTGGTGTTTTCCGTGGGAGAATGGGTGCCCAGCTGTACTGATGCAGGTCTTCAAAGCCAGATGAATTGGTTCAATCTTTAACGCTGGAAGGGGCAATTTAGGTAGACCTCTAAAGATAAAACTTCCCAGCCACAGATTGAGAGAAACCTCTAGCTTTACCTCATCCAGTGACTTCAGCTGCCTTGGAAGGAGTTCATGGCTTTAGCACTTCCTGTGTTCCTGTTTCTCTGGAAGGCATACTCCAGGATGGAAAGGCAGGCGATTGAGTTTCTGTTCAGAAATTTGGGGTCTCCTTAGAGCAGATGTGGTGTTGGGGTCAAGCGTGGAATGAATGTGGTATTCTCAGGACCGCTTCTTGTTAGATTCTGAACACAGTTCCCCCAAATTGCAATGAAATTTGGAGAGCAAGACTTGAGCCTGCCCGGCTTAGCCTTACCCGAACAGGAATCACTGGTGAAGATGATCGATCGCATTTGTGCTGCTTGTGAGCTGTCATTCGGACCGGGTCTTTGATGAGACCCGAATCCCAAGGTTGAGGGGAAAGCTGGGGGATGGCAGAAGAGCCGCTAGTTATTTACTGGGAATCTAAGGGTCGTGTGTGCGGCTGTAATCAGTTTGTCATCCAGCTTCAAAATCCAGGGACCTGTAGGCAGGAGGTAACGGTACCACGTCGATCGGAGCCACAAACATTGGCAAACTGCTTCCTCAGAGGATTAAGAAAACTGTCAATCTCATCAACACCCTTGCAAGGGAGTCGTTTGCACTAGTTTACAGAGATAGAAATTGAGGCTGAGAGAAGTTAAATATTCTCCCCAAGGTCATCAGCTAGGAAGGAATCGGTAGAGCCCAAGCTTGGATGTACAGCCTACATCTCCTATAGATGGGTCGGCGTGCAGCGAGTGGCTGTGGGCAAGGTGGGCTCTCCTGAGCTTTAGACATTTGTTTGATCATTAAATCAGTGTTTATTAAGCACCTGTTACTAGGCAGTCCTGACACCCCTTGAGTATTTGCCAAAGGTAGCAAAGATAGAGTGGGTAGCAAGTTCTCCCCCTGTCCCTGCTCCCGTTTAGATGATCTCAGCCTCCTTGCTCTTCTTAACTGTGGGCTTAAGTATTGCTGCCAGTGTTGTTTGTTAACTTTAATCATATTGGAGGTCTTTGAGCTGCAATAAAATAGCCATCTGGTAAGAATTACATGTGACTAGCTGGGTTGTTATCTATAGGTTAAGCGCTTAGAAAGAGGGGCAGGTTGGGGTGTCCTGTTACTCCCGATAGCTCTGCTCTATACAAACAACTTTCTTTACCGGATTATCTGTGCCAAAATATTACCAAATGGCTTGGAAACAGGTTGGTGTTTTACCCTTTAGGGAAAAAAAAAAAAGACCATGGAGTTGAATTTGGAAAGGAATCTTGGAAAATATTTCAGTAAAACAATGTATCATTCACATGCTCAAAAATTCAGCACTGCAGGGCTCCTGCTGGCAGAATAAGGTGAGCTTTGAGATATATTATGGCTTGATCTTGAATTCTTTCATATCTGGAGTAGGCTGAAAGTTGGTTATTTTTGTTTTCTTGGCAATGATCTTTTGTAAGAAGTGCCTGTGAGATATGGTTTAGATAGATGCCAACAGGGTTTCTGGTAACTTTCTGTATCTACATCCACCTTCTTTTCCCTTCATTTTATAAAAACATAAATGGAAGGATTTCCCAGCACCATGTCGTGGAGTCACCCCATATGTTGGTTCATCTTTCCTCTGTCTTTCATACATTCATTCATTTATTCATTCTAAAAATGCGTGAGTGTTTACCATGTATGGGCATTGTTCTAGGACTGGAGATAACAGTGGGAAAGCAGGCAGAGTTTCAGCGTTTGTAATGCTTACATTGATTTGAACGTGAGGTACCCAGGTATTTAAGTGACACGAAGGTGTGGTCATTCGGGTGGTTAGGAAAGGCTTCCTTGAGGAGGTACACTTGAACAGAGACATTAATGATGAAGAGGAGTGAACCATGCACAGATCCAAGGGAAGTATAGGGCAGATAAAAGATCTGCTTATGTCAAGGCCCAAAGCTTGGAAGTGACTTGTTGGAGGTGAATGAGAAGGCCGGTGTGGCTGGAATCTAGTGAGCAGGGAGGAAAGCATGGGAGATTGGATTAGTTAGTCAAGGGTCAGATCATATGGTACTTTGCAGAGGGAGAAATTGTTTCTTGGTGTTCCTTATGTTTCTGTGTTCTTATCCAGTGGTTAAAAAGGCTGGCCCTGAACTCTAAAGGTTCAAGGAGACCTTCTTCTCCAGTATCAGAGAATTAGTTCTGTAAGGAGAGACATGGAAATTTCCACTAGCAGGATAAGTAGAAGCTGGAACACTGGAACGGATATTTGGGTTCTAGTCCCAGTGATGCCATAACCAGCTGTGGAATTTGGGCATGGCATTATGTCTTTGGGCTTCAATTTCCTTTACAATAAATATTTGGAGCAGGCTATATCTAAAATCTCCTGTATCACTGAAAGTCAATAATTTTATTATACACAAATTTCATTTTGTGTTTTATCCTCTTCTTTCAGATTTTTTATCAGTGCTGCTTACAGTAACCAAGTCTTGTTGGTTCAAAAAGTGGCAGGAAGAAGTAAAGAGTGGGGGGAAAATGAGAGAACTTCATAACTTCACACCTTGGATTCAGAGCTGGCCACAGTCATTGAATGAGTCAGTTATAGTGACTAAGGCTTGATCTCAGCCTAATGATTTATGGTTAACCAAGAGCAACCATTGTCCTCATTAAGAGGGATTATCCCATCAAAATAGTGTTTTTAGAAACTGACAATGTAATAATGTTTGTGTTGACTCCTTTATTTTTAAATCACATTTTGATTTATTGGAAAGATAGAAAATAGAAAAATCTGCCAGTCTTCCTGAAATTCAGAATAAATCATGCAGGTCTCTTATTCAAAAGTATATCTAAAAGAAATTAGCAAAACCAAATAAATTAACTTGTTTTAGGACTATAATCTTGTCAACGCTACCTATTTTAAAAGACCCTGTGAATCTTGATCTACCTTTAGGATTAGCCTTGAGAATTTTATGATTTATTTTGCTTCTGCCAAGCATAAAAGACTATAGGGCATACACTGACCCAGAGTTAAAGTGAAAAAAAAAAAAAAAAGAAAAGAACGAAATTCTCTAAAAATGCTCACATTGGTCTGAAAAGTTTGATAAATTCATTTTGGAATATTTTCAGTTCTTAAAAGAAGAAAAATCTTCTATTTTAATCTCTTGCATTCACTTTGGCAGGTTCAACTAAACTTTTGTCAATCTTTCCTTTTAATTGAGTACACAAATCATTTAATGTGACCTGGCATTTGTGAGTTGATGACTCAGTCACATCAACCCATTCTTTTTCATCAGCTACGTCTATTCCTAGGGATCTGCCTTGAAGACTGTTACTGACTCCACCACTTGCTCAAAGAATGGTAGGCTTTGGTTTAGCCCCTTCATTTATGGGGAAACTGAATCCCAAAGTAGGATTGCAAAAGTTCTTAGGCAGAACTTTTTTTCCTTAAATGAGTGATATGTCCAGAATCTTACACTAGGAAGAAGACAAGTTTGGGAAGCACCAGTGTTTGTGGTTTATAATGAAAGTTACTTTTCTCTGTTTCTCAGGCAAGGGTAATTAACTTCCCCCCAAGGGCAGACAGTAAATCATTTTCTGTAAATCAGAAAACAATCTCATCTTCATTCCAAAATTGCTTACCAACCGTTTACTTGCTTTCTCCTGTGAAAAGAATACTGTATGAGAGATTATGACCCAAATTTGTTTCAGGTGTGTACTGGAAGTATTGGAAACTTATTGTTAGGTCTTGCCAGGATTTAGGAGGGCATCTCAGGAAGACATTCCTAGGGTGGAGAATGGAGACTTGTTTTCACTTTAGGGGTAGTAAAGTAGAGGGAGCAAATGAGCTGGTTCATTTCTTAGACAGTAGAGAACTAAGGGTGGGATTTAAAGATTTTTCCATAGAATATTATAATCAGGATTGAATTACCAGGCCCGTGAGTTATTCCTTGTAAAAATGCTCAAGGCTAGTAACTCATAGTAGTTGCCTGGTTTATTCATTTTCTGTGGTTAAAATACATCCCAAACTCAACAAGTGTTTATTGAGGGCCTATGAGCTGGGGACAAAGCCAGGGAACAAACTCCTCAGGTCTGGGAGACTTGGGGTTGAGGATTAAGATTTAATTTTCTCCCCTTGCAAGAAACTCCTTGGTAATTCCTTAATAATGATACCGTATAAGACTTGGAATGGGATCCTATACAAAATGGGATTTAAAAAAATTTCTATTACTGACATATATTCTGTTGGGCAAAAAAGTGAAGTGATTGAAGGGGATTTAATAAATTAATGTACTAATGTGATTATCTAAGTCATACTTGATATGCCAGAAGTTGACGTACCCATTATTTATCAGGAGGCAAGCCGTGGTCACATCTCAGTGAATAATATTACATGCTCTTCTTTCAATTACCTTCACTGATTAGTTAAGCTTGGGTTTCACGGCCCATTGAGATCTGGCCCCAGTCTACCTTTCCAATTTTATTTCTCTATATTCTTTTGTATATTTCCTCAGCTCTATCTGAATTAAATGTTCCCCAGACCTACCCAAGCTGCCTGCCTTTCTTGTCTTGACATTTCTCTCGAGGCTCTCCCTGCCCTCCTTCTTGCCCTCTCCCCTTAGTTCTGCCTGTTCTGCCCTGTTCACTCTCAGGACCTAGCAACAGCGCCCCCTTTCTACTCCCCTGGACACATTTACATCTGAGCATCTTGCTCAAACCCCAAAACTTGTGCAAGTGGACCTCCTCTTCCCCATAGATTCAGGAAGCAGCACTATACGTGGGATGCATCTAGAGAAGAGGAATGTGATGTGTGTGTACATATCACATTGTTCTAATCAAATTTCTGAATGTTCTATTCAGGGTAATTCAAGTTACAGATTTCTCCCTACCAATAATTTTTTTTTTATTAATGGGTTGTGTACTACCAATATAATTGAGGTTCTGAGAATTTCTTCCATAAATTATTGCTAATGGGAATAATGGTATATTTTTCTTACCTAACTTTTGAGGATCCTATAAGGCTACACAGGTGTATCACTTTGAGTTCCTTAAAATAAAAATGTTCTGTATATTAAAGCTATCATAAACATAGTTAATAATTAACTTTAATCATGTTAATAAAAATTGAAGGCTTTTATAAATCCATGAAGAAATACTCTGTAGTTTCTGCTTCTATGTGGTACAGATATAATATACTATATTCTTATTCTTATATAGTTTCTTATTTGCTATTTAAATGATAGCATAGATTGATGGTAGTAGATCAGAGACCCTAGAACAGGTCATTTTCTCCCTTAGTGTTAAATAAGGTTTAGATAATTTTTCCTTAAATTTATAGGAATTAGTCCAGGTAAGGTCAGTATGGAATAAAGTCTGTTTAAGATTTTATCAGAAAAATCACCTTCTCTCTTTCTCTCTCTCTTTTTTTTTAAATCCAGGGTTGGGATCAACAGCTGTTCTAGCATGGGCAGGGTAACTTGATATAATGGCATACATTTTTACCCTGGTCTGCTCTTAGAGCAAATTTGAAATGGTTGTTTTGGAAAATGTGCTATGAGTTTATCTCTAGACCTTCGCACCAGAGCAGTTAGTTCAGCCTAGCAAAACCTTGGCACTTGATGTGCATCTTTCATAACAGAACTCTGATGCTGTCTGTGACTTGATGCCTTGAAATCAGCACAACAAAATGGTGCTTGAAGAGCAGTGTTTACTTTGATCATTTTTCAACTTCTGTGCCCCAGCCTTTCACGGAGTACAAATTGCTTTACCAGAGTTACGGGGCTGAAGCCCACGGACTGTTTTTGTAGTCTGGTTGCTGTGGTGATTCTTAGTCTTCCATGAAACTCCATCTCCAGGGAAACAGAAACCTTTGCAGCTGTCTCAACCTTTTTGGTATTGTATCCGGTGGAGGTCTTCACCAGGCTCCGTAGCAAGCCTGAGAGTGGTTGATTTGTGTCAGCGTAAACAAATATGTGGAAACAGGACATCTCATTCAGTACATGCTGTATTTCAAAACAAATAGCTCCCCTATCCTTCTCCCAAATCATATGGGGACTTTGAAGTATCTCCAAGTCCGGCTGAAGCCAGAGTTTAGTGAGCCATCGAGATGTTGTTGGTCACGATAATGATACGAGTAAGAGCTTTGGGAGAATGACTGATGAAGTTTGTAGAGCTGCCAGGTGGGGAAGAAAGTGGTGGCAAAGGAGAAGCTTAATGGGGCTTGTGTGTGCCCAGACAGGAGAAGCTGGTTTAGGAAGAGAGGCGGGCTGAGTCTAAGGATGCCAGCAGTTTGATGTTTAGGGAGCAGTGAGAAAAAATGTTTTGACTCTAAACTTCAGTGGGGAACAATAAAGGCAAAACCTTCCTTCCATAGGAACCAAGGGAATGGAGAAAAATTGCCATGGTTTTAGAGGGTAGAAGTAATAATAGTGAACACTTAAAGAGCACTTACTGGGATTTCCCTGGTGGCGGAGTGGTTAAGAATCCTCCTGCCAATGCAGGGGACACGGGTTCGAGCCCTGGTCCAGGAAGATCCCACATCCTGCGGAGCAACTAAGCCCGTGTTCCCCAGCTACTGAGCCTGCGTTCTTGAGCCCACAAGCCACAACTACTGAGCCCGCGCGCCTAGAGCCCATGCTCCGCAGCAAGAGAAGCCACCACAGTGAGAAGCCTGTGCACCACAACTAGAGAAAGCCCTCATGCAGCAATAATGACCCAACGCAGCCAAAAATAAATAAATAATAAATTAAAAAAAAAAAAAAGAGTACTTACTATATGTGCCAGTCACTGTTCTAAGTGTTTTACGCATATGGCATGTTTAATCCTTTGACATTTGATGGAATAAGCACAAGTATTATCCCCATGTTACAGTGGATGAAACTGATGCCCATAGAGTCTTAACATGCTCAAGGTCCTAAGGCTGGTAAGTGGAGAGCTGAGAGTCCAACTGACTCTGACCAGTAGGTCAGAGCTCTTAACCAGTAGGTCAAACTGTCTGTAATTTAGGAAGGAAGGCAGAATGACCCAAAGGATTGGATTACAGGAGATACTGGCCAACTTGGAAGAAAATGTAGATCTTGGAAGAAATTAAATTATGCTCTCAAATGTGTTTATTGATTCATTCATTTGTTTATTCATTCATCATTAAATATTATGTAGTGCCTTCTAAGTGCCAGGTATTAGACTAGGCTCTCAGATGGTAAGAAGACAAGTCCCACTCCCTCCCCTCAGATAATGTGCATGTTAACTTAATACAAGGCAGCAGATGCTAGATGCAATAAGAAGGTCATCTGGACGTAGGTCAGGAGCATCCACTGGGAAGAGCTTCCTTCTGCCTTCTAGGGCACTGATGGCTCGAAGCCTTCTTAAAGAGTGTGGTATTTTTCCGTGAGGTGAACAAAATTGATCCCAGGTGAAAATATGAAACTGTAATTAAATTCAGTATGTTAGTACATACCTCTAAACAGAATTGAGAGGTCTTTTCTAAACAGAATTGAGAGGTCTCATTTGATGAGTTTACATATAGTTCCATATAGTTTGCTCTTGAGGATTTCCAAACCACGGAAGAGCAGGATGTCCAATTTGTAAACAGCACTGGCAGGAGTGGGTTCCAGGGTAACAATGGAGAGCACTTTACAGGAAGGAAAGGGTTTGAGAAGGCCTGGGAGATCCATCTTTATAGGAAGAAGTTCCCATGATGCCTCAGGTGATGACTGTGCAAAGTTCCTGAGATATGTTGAAGGCCTGTCTGAAACTAATGCATGATTTTTAACTATGGGGCAAGCATGTTACTAGTGCTTTACAAGTATTAACTTATTTATTCCTCGTAATAACTCTAAAAAGTAGGTACTATTCTGTTTTTTTAGGTGAAGAAATAGCAGCACAGAGAGGTCAAGCAATTTGCCCAAGGTCATACAGCTAAGGAACTAATGGAGCTGGAATTGAACACAGGGAGTTTGGTGCAAGTGTCAATGCTCTCAATCATTATGCTTTGCTGATTAGCCATATTTCACTTTATGGGTCTCATTTTAAGCCATAAAGTTAGTCTGTTAGATGCAAAGGCATTCTTAAGTTTAGTTTGAGGCTAATGTCAGACACCCCCTCCCCATGAAACATCTGGTCATCCACTGTTCTAAAAGGGACAATAACCTACTTTGCACATCATGCTTTATTTCTCAGGGCTGACTGGGAACCTTCCATAGTAAGTGGATAATTAATAGAAAAAAGAAACAAAAATTGTAGAGTTTAGTTACTTGTTAACTCTGGTTGAAATGTTTGTTTGCTTAAGAATGTGGAATCTGATGGTGACTTTATCAGGTTTCTCTATTTTAAAAACAGTTATTTTAGAATATTATCCCTCGAGAATGGGTCTGAAAAATTTAACTTTTCATCATCTTTCTTTCAGAGAATAATAACATTTCCTTCACACGTTAGAGTTCACAAAGAATTATATTTGTCATAATGTAAATTATTTAACCTTCTCAACTATCCTATGTGATTGCTCTTAATCTCTTTTAAGGTTAGAGGAGATTTAATTTAATATCTTATGAAGAATAATGGCTTGTTCAAAGCTAGTTCTAATTTTAGAATCTGGGCTTAAAAGCAAGAGACAGCAAGCTCCCACAGACTCAAATATACCAAGACATGGACAGATGTGACCTGAACCTACCAGGAAAGTATTCTGAACTCTTTATGAGATCCTAAAGAACTGTCATCACTTCCCTAATAGGTTTGCTTTATCCTAGTATCATTTTCTTTTGAAATAATTATTGTTGAGAAGTACTCTCAAGTATTTTACTGTATTGCTTACTAAATATATGGACTTTAAAAAACAAATTTAGCAAACTTCTATAGAGAGTAAATGAAATAGGAAGTGGGTGAAGTGATTCTTAAGAAAAGTATTCAGTAATGAAGTCCTGGAATCCCTAGATTCTAGGATCAGAAGGGGTCTTTGTGGTCATACAGTTCAGTTTATTTATTTATTTTATTTATTCCTTGTTTGTGAATTTTGTTTCTAAAATATCTCTGGCAAGTGCTCATCCAGCCAATCCAAGTCATTCAGAAAATTGAGAAGGATTGGAAGAAACAAGAAAATTGATCACGTTGATAGATTTTGCCTGTTTCTTTCAGAGAAGTTTAGGTCTGATTTGTCCTGCTTGGGAGCCCTGCCCAGCCAAGCTTCTATTGCCTCTCCCGATCCTTGACGTCTTCTCTCCCCACACACCCTGGACATATCTCAGCCTTGGTGTTGTATTCTCACCATCTCTTCACGTGTCTGTCTTCCTCTGGACTGTGGTGAGCACACTGGGGAATGATAGGTTGCGTCTTACTCATGTTTCTGTTGCTGGTAATTGGCATGGTGCCTGGCGCATCATAGGACTTAATTTATGTTGTTTGAATAAATGAAAAACATGCACAGGAAACATAGTTACTGTCCTAAGCTAGCTTAGTGTGTGCCTTAGCTTTGATCACCTTAGATCTGAAAGCCTGAGCATTGATGTGACCCTTCAGACTTCTAAGATACTCTGAGTTCCTCGTACTGTCACATGAAGCTCTTTCTAGATAAGATTTGAAACTCAAGACTTGGTCAGGTTCATCCTGTATGAAAGTTCAAATCACATTTTTTGGGGTGTGTGGTAAAAAACACATAATATTTACCATTTTAGCCATTTTAAAGCGTACAGTTCAGTGACATTTGTAGATTCGCAAGGTAGTGCAACCATCACCACTGTTTTGTTCCAGGACATTTTCGTCCCTCCAAAAACAAACTCCATACCAAATAGCAGTCAGTCCCAGCCCTGGAAACTACTCTCTGTCTCCATGGATTTGCCTGCTCTGGACATTTCATATACATGTAATCATACAACATGTGGCGTTTTGTGTGGCTTTTTTCACTTCACATAACATTTTCAAGGTTCATCTATGTTGTAGTATGTGTCGGTGCTGTACTCTTTTTATTGTCGAATAATATTCCATTGTATGGATATACCACATTTTGCTTATTTCAGATCATATTTTTATAGAGAGATTTGTCATTGTGAGTCAGATTTCTTACTTCTGGCCAAATATCATGAATGGCAGAGAATCTTCATTATTATCTACAAGATCCTGGTAATTTTGGAATATTTAAATTTATAATCTAAGCCTGAATGTTTTGTAATGCAACACCCCCACCCCTTCTGCTTTTCCCATTTTGGCTCAATTTACTTCTTATTAATGGTATTTTCAAAGGACGAGTCAAAGACAGAATGGTAGACTCTAGTAGTTTTGCTGCAATTGAGAAGTAGAAGACTAGTGGCTGTTGACTTAATAGGCATTTGGGTCTTCCCTGAATTATGAAATAGAGCTTAAGCTATCTGATTTTGATATCTTTTAGGACCTTCCAGACTTTGGTCAGGATTAGAACATTTCTTTAGAGATGAATTATGGAAGAGTAGCTTGTACTTTTCTCTATTTGCATGGGAAACTAAGCCTTTGTAGTACTTCCAAACTCTGTTTAAATACAAGAGCTCCAGCTGTGCCTTCCACGTTTAACATACTGAGTAAAATTCAGAGATGATGAGCTTTTTTATAAGTCATTTTACGTATAAAAAAGAGACTGTATAAAAAGTTAAGACAATTAATATTTACGAATATTAAGGCAGAACCTCATATTTCGTAATGTCAAATAGGGAAAGAAGTTTTAATTATTCACTTAGAAATGAACTGATATTGTTCTCCTTTCCGTTGCTCTGCACATTCACTAATTCCCAGCATTATGACTTGATTCACCAGGATTTAAATTTGCTGACTATGTGTATGGTGTTGACAGAATTACAGTATCTTCATTATTGGGAAACGAACGACTGTGTATAAGTTATATGACTTGAAAATCAAATGGTTTGTGTTTGAATTTTATTGATTGACTGATTGATTGATTGCCTGCGTTGGGTCTTTGTTGCTGCGCACGGGCTTTCTCTAGTTGTGGCGAGCGGGGGCTACTCTTCGTTGTGGTGTGCAAGCTTCTCATTGCGGTGGCTTCTCTTGTTGCCGAGCACAGGCTCTAGGCGCGCAGGCTTCAGTAGTGTGGCACGTGGGCTCAGTAGTTGTGGCTTGTGGGCTCTAGAGCACAGACTCAGGAGTTGTGGTGCACAGGCTTAGTTGCTCCACAGCATGTGGGATCTTCCCAGACCAGGGCTCGAACACGTGTACCCTGCCTTGGCAGACGGATTCTTAACCACTGTACCACCAGGGAAGTCCTGGTTTGTGTTAGAATTTGTACTTGTTTCATTCTGAGGTGAAATCTATTCCTCGTCCCTGCTATGACACTCAATTCTGATTTACTTGTACATAAATGTCAAGAGGTTCATTCTTGATCTAAATAAGGAATGTTGTTCAGACTTCTTACAACTTAGTCTTTTGCTTCTTTCTTTTTTTTTAACGTTTTATTTTCCTTTTTCCTTCAGGTTATTAATTAAGTGCTGAAAGGTTTTTAAGGGTATAATGTAACTATAATGAATTTGTCACCAGGTATCCACCTCTTTACTGTAGCTTTGTCCCTTTCCAGTTAGAACAAATGTATTGAACTACCTTTAATGCTGCCTGAAGAAAATAGGACATTTAAACCCTTCAGTACTGGCTCTGGGAAGATATGATCCCATCTTAGACGCTTATCACTTACAGCATGCCAAGTTCTGTAGGCATATTTTGGCAACTTTCCCTCTGCTTTCTGTGATCATAGCTCTTACCCTGAAAACTCATTGCAGGGCTTAGGGAGAACTGATTCTGAGGAGGAAAACAGGCAACAGTACTGAACTCTAATGTAAACGCTGCAAACTGCGTTTGCTCTGTTGTTCATTAGGCTGTTCTGGCACAGTTCATTGCCTGAATTAAAAGCATTTAAAATTCTGTGCCTCTAAGAGATAATAGAACATTTGATCAAAGAAAATAATGCTTTTTCAGGAAAAATGTTCCCAAAACACAGACAGATAACATGTTCTCCCACCTTTGACCTCTGGATTATTTGTTCTCCCTTTCTCCAGATAGACCATGTAATGTTGAAACTATAGTTCCTCTAAAAACATTTCCACTTAAAATTATAACCTGGCTGGATGAGACCAGAATACTCTTAGGGGACTGGTACTGTGAACTTCAGGAGTTGTTTTGGTTAGAGCTTTCAAAGGAAATCAGACTTCACATTATTCCCAATTCAACTGTAATCAGAATTTAGTTTCCTTAGAGAGTGACTTGGTCTAATCCACATATCAACTGGGAGGCCCTGGAGCTCAAGGAATGATTGGCTCACAGCTCTGCTAATTCCGTGGCATGAAGAAATCCAGAGGAGGGTATATTTCTGCAGATTGCCAGAGCCTTAGCATTCTTGTGGCCCTCTCCACTTCCTGGGTTTATAACTCTAGATGTTACATGGCTGAGATACACTTGATTCACTTGGATTTGAAATGCAACCAACACTATCTTGAGTTCCATAGTGCCTTCGTTCATGAGAACAGTAAGCATTGTTATAGTTTTTGTAGAGGAGATAGAGGGGAGCTCACATCAAAGCAATTCAGACAACTTTAGCTGCCCTGTAGACATCACTATTCATAAAAATACTTGTTGACCCATCCCTGTGGAGTTTCACTGACCTCTCGGCTTGTGCTGGCCTCCTGTCGTCTTGCTTACAACTCAGTCCCCTTCCTTTCTTCTTTGTCTTTCCCTCTTTTCCAGAAGCAAAATAGTTCCTGCCTCTTACTCCTGTAGAGCAGCTCCCCATCAACCCCTATGCCCTATGGCCAACACCCAAGATTAAGAGTGGAATGGGAAGGTAGGGAGAAAGGAAAAGTCAGACATTCATTCGGTTCTTAGGAATAGAATATGAATATTCTTATGAATGAGAGACGTTCATTCTATTCTTAGCATTGCCACTTTCTAGCCATATACCTTTGGATAAATTATTTATCTCTAAGCACCAATTTCTTCATCTTTAAAATGGGAATAACTAGATAATTATGCAAAGCGTCTCTTGGTGAGAGTCGCGAGTCTTAATCCAGTAGCTGGACCCAGGGATCTGCTTATTGTCTTTCTTTGGGAGGTGATGGCTGTCACTACTGTTGGCACCACTATTCCTACTAACAACAACAATTCCAAGTGTAGTGTTTTTGAGCATCCCTATCTCAGTAATTACTCCTCTCCAGGTTTCTCTTTTGTTCTAGAAAGCTAACACTGTGTGCCCATTCAGAATTCCTTACCAGCTAAAGATTAATGTACTAGCCCAGGGGAATCCAAATGCCATCTTTTGATGCTTAGAGCATCAAATTAAATTTAATCACTACACGAACACTGGTGTATTTGCTAACTGTAAGATGGTGCACAGGCAGCAACCTTTATTGAGATCCGTAACTACAACTGGCAGATGGAAATGATTAATCCAGTACTCAGATCATGTGGGAATTAGGTTCTTGCTATGCCTACCTTTTAAATTAGCTTCTACTTGTCACCCCATGATTCTCTTTATTACACAGTTCTGTTTACCGTAGTACTGACAAGCAGGCCATCCTGACATCCTATTATTATAGACATATACATGTCAAAGGACTGGCTCACTAAACAGGTAGCAAAAACAATTTCAAGCCCATTGTAAAAAGTAGACATTGAGAGGAAATAAATTGATGCGGTACATATTATGTGGAGCTTCTGTTAGTGTTCGAAACAATAATAAAGTGTTTGGAATCGATCTGTTTATTAAGTGTGACAAAGGCATATGAAAAAATAAAAGCAAACTTTTTTTTTTCACATTGGTCAATTTGCCAATATTGAGTTCCTTCAATTTGTCTAGAAGTTCAGTTTCTAACACACTTCATTGCCTGAATGAAAATCATTTAAAATTCTGTGCCTGTAAAAGATAGTAGAATATTTGGTCAAAATTTTATCTTTGTTATCTACCCCTGAGAAGGTAAACATGCTCCAAAGTTTTCTTCACGTTTCACATATTTGTATTTGCATAACTGTAAAAGATAATAAATAAAAACATTCTGTTTTCTTTGTTTGCCTAGTGTGATTCCCCTAAATGGCATAGGTGGTGCTCTGCCCTGGCCTATACACACAACAGAGGATGATAATCAGGGCAGTTATTCTCACAAAGCCTGGGCGTGGCCTCCGAATTCTGTCCGACACACGTTCCAGGCAGCCCCTACCATTTGTTTTGGAAGCACGAGTTGGAATCTGTTTGCTTTTCTTAACTGTGTTTTAAAGTTCAAGTAGAACTGCATAGTGAAGTTAATGTTCTCTTTGCTAGATGCATCCCCCCATCACTTTATGGCCAGGGAAGTGCAACCATATGACTCTGTAACCATTACTTGAGTCACATTTCATAAATAACTGTTATTGGTGCTTCCTTTTATTCATCTTTCAGAAAACTTGTTGCCTGCTTACTCGATGTCTAGCCCCGTGCTAGGACCAAGGATGCAGAAATGAGTGTGACTTAGTTTCTGCCCTTGAAGAATGCCCTGAGGATTTCACAATGTAAGGTGGAGAGTCAACGGCAAACATCTGACCAGATCATTGCCGTGCCGTGTGAAGGTAGAAACGGGAGTGTGGTCTGTGGGAGCGGCGCTGGACCCAAGTCTGCCTGCAGGACAGGGAAGATTTCCCTGGAGGCTGCATTTTGAGCTGGACACACATGTCAGTCCTGCGGCTGGCGGGAGGGTGCTGCAGGCTACTGTCCTGAAGGGCCGTGGTGTGTTACTGACACACACAGTCCCGTTTTCAGATGGCAGATGCTTAATGCTCCAGGACAATGGGAAAGTGCTTGTCGGTGTTCCCAGACTTGCCATTAGCAGCATCTGTACCTCAGAACATACCCACACCTGGGGTCTCCCCTTTCTCAGCCTCCCTTCCCCATAGTGACTGAGCAGTGGGCTACTCTGGGAAGGCAGGGCCAGGGTCCCTGGAATCCCCTTGCAACTCTCCCAGGACTCCTTTAGAGGGTCATGACCTGTAGTTTCAGAAATACTCTTCTGTTTATATGAGCTCTTGTCCCTCAACCCCCAACCCAAATTTAGTTCTGAGCATTTTTCCAGGGCATTCAAAATACAGAGCAGAGAGGGCAGACTTATTTCTGCGTTATATTTCAGTCTTTCATTTTAGGGCTTTTCCCCCCTATTTTATGGTTTTATTAGATTATTTTCAGAGGTTCCCAGGGAATCCTGAATCCTGTCCTTGTTGAGGGGAGGAGGAATTAGTTTTGGAATTGACCGGCTTTGTTGCTCTCATCATGTTAAGTGTTTCAAGAAAAAACCATTGGGCAGGAACTTGATATCATTTGTCATAGCAGTGAAGTCTTTGACCTTAATGCTGCTGAGACCAGGGTGAATGGTCAGCTGACTTCCCGGGTAGCGTAGAGACACTTAGGGGGGCTGAGATTCCTTGAATTTGATGCTAACTGATGTTCTAGAAATTCAGAGAAATGTAAAAATAAAATCATAAGGAAATTTTTTAAAGTTCCGAATCCACCCCTCTAAGAATATTTTAAGGGAATCTTTTTATACCAATTCCCAGATGGCAAAAGACAAGCAGTGGTAAATAAAATGTCAGCTGTAGGGGTTCCTCAGACTGGAATATACTTTAAAACACTGCAAAGCAACTAACTACTCTTCCCCACTCCCGGCAATTGGTTGTGTATTTCAGATGCATCTGGGCCAGATTTGAGTTCCTAAAAGTCCTTTTGCCTACATGTAAGTGAAATTTGGCTTCTGCTGTGGTTACCCTAGTGTCCTGAAGTAGGTTCATGTCTCACTGTTCGGCTGTGTAAATTATGAGTGCTATGGGACCCAGATTTAGGATGTTTTCAGTTATTGCGAACGATGTTGCTAAATGGATGTCTGCTTACCTCTGAAGAGGGCATAGATATGACTATACACACACCAGGGTGGGAGTTTATGGGTCTTGTTTATAGACACAGTGCTGGAGTGCTTCTCTTATCTGTCTTCATGTAAACTGATTATTGGATCATCCATCTCAGAGCAATATTTGGTCTGGTTTTAGAGAACAGGAGTCCCTCTGGTAGTGTTTTGGATGACTTCACTGTTTCATGGGTCCATAGGGGCTCTTACAAGAATCAGAAATGTTGAGCTGGAACTTCACTGACACGTTAGCAAAATTAGACAACTGTTAGACTCTCGTATCAGTTGTTCCACTCGCTTTTCTTTTGCTTGTTTTAACAAACCCCAGGAGTAGGGGATCTAACTAATAAGAAAATTTTGAAGTCACTGTGGTAGAAATATCTTGCATCTCTACCACGAATCCTGTGAAATTCAAAACAATTTTCATATGGCATCTTTCCATCAAGAAAGTAGGGTGGGTTTTTTTTCTTTTCTTTTCTGTAAGAAAGTACGTAATTCATTTAGATAAAGTGATTTACCGAGTTTGCTACAATGTATAGTTTTTGCTTATCAAAGATAACCTTTGGAGAGCTGAGAGTCTTCACCCAAACAAGGGTCCAGAGAAAACTCTCCCTGTTGTTTTCTGGTGATAATGTGGACAGGGACATGCTTCCTAAATGGGAGATAGGAAGGTTGTCTTGCCACTCAGAGGCTTTATGCACCTGAGAGTCGGCCTTGACTTTCGTTACAACTGTGTTCAGATTCCCCAGAAGAGTACTCAAAAAAGATTTACTTTGGATTTCTTTGTAAAATAGGAGAACTACATTAATTGCATCTAGTAGTTTATTGGAGTGCACAGATAGCCTCAGAAGACCTAATATAAATCGATGTCATGGAACAGATTAGACCAATTAGCTTTTCTTTATTTGGGGGAGGGGTCAGCAGTGCATGAGGAACAGTGTCTACATCTGGGATGTGACAGATCACATTTACTTGTATTTTCTCATGACATTAGGAAGACTGAACATTCAGCACTGTTTGAGACAAACGTGATTAAAGCTGGAATTCTTGGACAGGACTTTATGGACCACTATATGGTCAAAGTATGGTTTCAAGAAGTCACTGGAACCCCAGAAACTGCATGTGAAAATTTTTTAGTTCTGAGTTGTCATCTATTATGTTCTTTCCCTGAGGGGATGATATCTTAAGACTAGAGGTGTAATTTCTAGTTTAATTACAGGGAGTAGTTTTGTTTCTGATTCTGTCATTAGAATTTTCCTACTCTTCTATAATGGATTCTTTAACCTGGGTTAATGGTAACTTAACCTGGGGTTTATGGGCCCTTCAATGGATGTGTTTCCCTGACGTGGTCAGAAAGTTTTATGTGCATATGGGGTTTTTTGGTGTGTTTGGGGTGTGGCGTTCATAACTTGCCTTAAGTTCTCAAGTGCTCTATGACTCCCAAAGGTTAAGAAAGAAGCCATCAGCTATGTGGGTTCAGTTTTGTCCATGGACTAAGTGACGACCCTTATTTTCATGTGTAAATTTGACATAGGGTTGAGAGTCAACTCTTTAAACTATTGTTTGGATTTCCAAGTTGGAAATTACTGAATACTATTTGTATCACTTCTCCATGGGCTATTTCTTTGCTACAGTCTGTCTCACCTCTGGTCTTCAGACCATGATCACTGGACAGTTTACCCAGGGGGAGAAAACTTTAGCAGAATGCTCTTACCTTTGTAACTATAGTCTATCCTGATCTGTAATTGGTTCTAAAGAGGATTTTCTTTATTTTTTACTTCTTTTTCTTCCTCTTCTTCTCTTCTTCCCCACCCCCCCCCCCCACCCCTTCTTCTGTTTTTCACTCTGAGAGAAATTAGGCACCCTAGCCAGGAATTCTTTAAGAGCTGTTACGGGTATGTTCTCCCCACATTTCTGAGAGCTTTTCTACCTTCGTTCTTTTGTTGGTTGTTTTTGGTTGTCCTCTAGTTTCCCTTCAGTAAGATTTATTCAAGTGGAGGAAGGTTGCTGAGGGATTAGGTGAGCAGGTGCTTGGAGGACTCTCTGTTCCTGCCAAATGATCTTTTAAAAAAAGTATTGAGTATTTTTCTTTTAATTTCCCAATCGTCGTGTCAATTCTTCTTTGCCAAATGGTTTTTGGGGCTTTGCCTGGGCCCCATGTGCCAGAGTCGGGGATTCATCTTGGCCAGACACTGCCACATATTGAAGAGGGAACCGATTCCAGGAAAGCTCAGAGAGCCATGGCTCCTAGAAATCTTTCCTTGATGGTATGAGCCAGGCCTCAACACTTTTGACCATCTGGAAAATTTTGGACTTGAGCACCAATATGTGTCTCATACATATTTTTCTTTTCATTTCCTAAGGTTTTTTTAAAAAAATTCTTGTTCATTTGAGATATATATTTATTACTATTTTATCTGTGAGCTCCAAGAAGAATCATATGCCTGAGGGCTGCAAAGAAAATCATCCAAAACAGAGTTGATGTGCCCTCTGTGGGTATACATTGCTCTTCTTGTGCTCAATAAACAGTTTTGGAATGAATAAATCTGGAAACTTTTCACATACTATAAGTGACAGAGTGTTTCTTTGCAATTTTCAAGTACTCTTGGACAAGTAATGATTTCATCTCTCCTTTCTTCACTCTCCAGAGTGTGTGCTTTCTGTAGTGTGCCTCTCTCTGTCTAGTTAATGCTGCAGTATGAATCTCTGCCCCTGCTCTGTTTCTACAGCCTCTCCTGTTTATAGTGGCGATCAGTCTCATTACTTCTAGATGTGGACAGCATCTCCAAAATGCTGTGAGGTAGATTCTGTACAATAAAAGAACATGTTAATTTGCTGTAGCTGACATCAAATTGTTCATTAGTACTCTGCTTTTAGTGCTATGCTTATGCCAGTATTAAAATGACTCCTAGCTCATGACAGTTGGAGTCTCGCTCATGTATCTTTTCACTTTTTGGTAAATTAGCTAACTAAATTCCTTTGAGCCTATTAATCAGATTTTAAAAAAGCTTCTTAGGTAACATAAATTTATGAATTTGTTGTGATAAGTCCATCATTAAAAAATTATCTACTCTATATCAAGCAGAGCATTAAACGTAAGACGTATCTTTGCCTACTGAGTATTTGCAGTGTATTTTGAAAATTAAGACACATACACTCAGTAGCAAGTGAATGAGATGCTATTATATACCACAGTGCTAATTATTCATAGAATAAAGTACTCTTGTGGCCTTGAAAAGTAGAGACAAACATCCAGTTGGCATTTACTGAGTGCCTATCGTGCGCTAAGGCGTGGATATAGAAAGTTAAGTTTAGTGCCTTATTATCAGTGACTTGAGAGTACCCTGTAGTAAGTGACACTGGTGTCATAAGCAGTCTCTACAATGAAAGGCAGAGATACATTGAGATCAGAGTGAGTCAGCAGCCACTGGGAAGATATCAAGTAAAGTATTCCAGCTTTGAGTGCTCTACCCCTGATAACTGTATAGATTCAGATCATAGACCTAGACCATTTAATCCTCATAAGGATTATGGCTGAGATGTACGATTACTCCCAGTGTATCAGTCAGTCTGTGTCTTTTTAGCTAAAGTCCTTTCTTGTTCTTTCCCTCTCTTATCACTCTGTGGTGCTCTTTGGGGAGTTCAGTTTGTTTAAATACGTGATTCTTGGGTCTTGCCTCACCCCTCTGTACAGAAAGCCAGTGTGAGACATGCTGATATGAAAGCATCTGTTCAGTATTTCTTTATTCATCCTATTGCTTTTCTGCGTTTGTGTTGACTGATCTTGGGTGATGTGCTCTGGGAGGGTGTTGCTGAACCCACTGTGTCCAGATATCCTCACAGGTGCTTTTGGATGATGCTAATGATGACAATGTAACCTCCAGTAGTCCTTGATCTGCTATCAAAACTGGCCACAGTTTTCCTATGCAGACTCCTGGTTTTCTTCCCCGTTTTTTTCTTTTTTTGGATTGGGACTGTGTACAATTAGTTTTTATTCTGTGTGTTCTCTATGCTTCATTTCTTTGGAAAATCCCTTCGAGCTAATAGCTGGGATGATGAAAGCACTGGCAGCTCCCCTTGGCAGCCCCTTTCCCTTGCTTTCGGCACTTTTCTTTGGCAGAACTCACTTAACTTTATAGAGGGAGGTTGGAGTTTACCTGGAAGAGAACAAAGTCATTTCTTTGGTGATCCAGAGGGATGACATGCCCCCAGGTGATTGATTCTGTACTCCAAGTTTGAACTTGGTCATTTGACTTGAAGGATAAGGTAGTCCCTAGGGAAGGTAACCTTTATTTTGCCTTTGCCAACTTTGAAAAAAAAGAAGTGTTCTGTTTATTTGTATTCTGCCATTACTAGGAGCTGATTCATGTTTTGGTTGAGATTAATGTGGGTTGAACCACACGATATAGCTATGTTTTGTAGTTAAAAAATGATCAAATATTGGCAGTATCATCTAGTTCAACCTAATATATCGAATCCACAGAATCTGAACTAGCTTATAGCTTGTTTCTGTTAATGGTGAGCTGTGAAAAAGAATTCCAGATTCTGTGCTAAGTGATTTTAATGGAAAGCCAGTGCTAAGACTTCTCTTTGTTTCTTCCTAGGTCACTCTGCACCTGAATCCCATCTCCTCAGTCTACATTCACCACAAGCCTGTCGTGTTCCTGCTCAACTCCCCACAGCCCCTGGTTTGGCATCTGAAGACAGAGAGACTTGCAATTGGCATCTCCAGACTTTTCTTGGTAAGTGTTTGAAACCCTCCCAAAGTGATCCTTAGCATAAGGATATAATGACCCTAAAATTTTGCAAGGCTTTTTAAAAGGCTTATTTCATTGAAATAATACCAGAGTCCACAGTGTATTAAATTTGGATTTTGCTGTTAGTGATATTTGGATGGCATCGATAGGCATTCACAGAAAACAGATACCATTCACATGCCCTCTTCTGTGGATGGAGAGTCCGGTCTCTCTTGCACGAGAGAGCAGGATCTGCAGTCCTTCTTTGTGTGGACTGAGCTTTGGTCTCAGCTCTGAGACCGCCTCCCCACGCTCCCCATAGTACCAGGAGCAATGTAAATATCGTAAGTAGCCATTAGGTGTGTGGTCTCTGACCGCAAAATAAATATGCACAAACCCATTTTCTTTGTGTATAACACAGGCCTAATTTCTGATATGAGGATCTGTTTGTTGAGAAAGTAACACAGTGAGCTCCAAAATGAAAACATTTGTATTTTATAAAAAAGCTGGAACCCAGCTCTTGTGGAAGGATCCAAATATTACCTACTATTTGTAAATCATGTCCTTTTGAGTTTGCCAGAACATTCAAGTTTGCTAGTTGTGGAGAAATTGATGGGTTGTTTGGATAGAATATTTGGGGTATGATATCATGTCTGATGATGAGCAACACTGCACTTCACAGTGATAACTCACATTGTCTATTGCTAGAGCTATGTGCTGATGTCCTAAACTACAGAGCCTTGGACTCTTAAACCTCTCTTGCCTACAAGTAATCAAAACAAGAAGAGGCCTCAGTTAATAGTCTTCGTCTTGCACAATGAATACATTTTGCCTAATTAATGATTCTTAATTCAGTTCTGTAGTTTCTTGTCACTTGTATTTGAAGAGTACTTTTAACTCAAAGGTCCCCATTGAATAAGGTAAGAATCCATAGTCAATACAGTTAAAAAGTAGATAAATAAATGAGTAAAAAGGAGAGAAGGGAAAGCTCCTCTTTATAGAAGAATACCAATCGATTGATATAGAAGGAATGATGGAGTTAGAAAATCATCAATTGGTAACCATCACAGTAAAAGTTGATTAGGCAAGAGTCATCAACAGATATTAGATCTAGTGGTGGTGGAGGGAGTTTGAGGAACAGTATATTTACATGGTCTTAAATTAGTTATTATTCTAGCCAAAAATGCATATAATCTGAGTCTAATCATAAGGAAACACTGGAGAAAACTAAATTGGGTGACATTCAATAAAATAACTTGGCTCGTACTCTACAAAAATGTTACTCATGAAAGACAAAGAAAGACTGGGGAGCCATTCCAGATTGAAGGAGGCTAAAAAGACACATGTGATCCCTGGGTAGGGAGTGGCACCCTTGCTATAAAGGACATTAGAGGGACAATAGGAGAAATTGGAATTGAGCCTATAGATTAAAGTATCAATGTTATATTTCATAGATTTAATAATTGTACTTTTCTTATATAAGAGAATATCCTTCTTAGGAAACATAATACACTTAAGCATTAAGGGTTAAAGGGCCAAATAATTCAGAAAAAAAATTAATGTGTAGATAGAATAATAAAGCAAATATGGCAAGGTGTTGAAAACTGGGGAATCTAGTTAAAGAGTGTACATGAGTCTTTGTACTATATTTGCAACTTTGTAAATGTGAATTATTTTCAAAATAAAACTTTTTTAAACTCAAAAGTACATTTACAAGATAAGAGTTACTAATAAATTATAGCCTTTTCTGAGAATTGAAACTCTCATTACTTCTAAATTTAAAAGTCCAAATTAGCTGTTACTACTATTATCAGCACATTTATTTATTAGCACTTAGTACATTCCAGGTATTACATAAGTGCTCTAATACTTTATCTTATTTAATTCTCATAATGACCCTGTGATGATTTACTCCATTTTCCAGATGCATTCACAGATGAGGAGCTAAGATTTAGAGAGGTTAAGTAGTGACCCAAATCACTTGGCTAATTACTGGCAGAGTTGAGACTCAA
Organism: Phocoena phocoena; assembly: GCF_963924675.1. NCBI lineage: Eukaryota > Metazoa > Chordata > Mammalia > Artiodactyla > Phocoenidae > Phocoena > Phocoena phocoena. The sequence goes on along the minus strand of NC_089219.1, from coordinate 81,040,047 downwards.
ACCCATATAGGACTTAACTCTACAAGCTCTTATGCTAAACTGGCTCCCTTCATACTTATAAGCATTGTCAGTCTCCTGTAATTAAAGGCATTTGTGATAGCAAGACTAAGGGCCGTGATTATAAAGTCATATGCTCATTTAGCCCTTATCGTGCAGAGCTGCACCGTCCAATACTGTAGGTACTAGCTGTGTGTAGCTATTCAAATTTAAATTAAGTAAAATCAGAGGACTTCCCTGGTGGTCCAGTGGGTAAGACTCCACATTCCCAATACAGGGGGCCCGGGTTACATTCCTGGTCGGGGTACTAGATCCCACATGCATGCCACAACTATCAGTCCCCATGCCGCAACTAAAGATCCTGCATGCTGCCACTAAACATGCTGCAATGAAGATCCCGTGTGCCACAACTAAGACCCAGCACAGCCTAAGTAAATAAATATTTTAAAAAAATGTTAATTAACTAAAATCAGAAATACAATTCCTTAAGCACACTAGCCATTTCAGGAGCTCGATAGCTATGAGAGGCTAGTGGCTACCATATTGGGCCGGTTATAGAGAGGTTATGAGCAAAGGCTTTGCTTACCCTGGTTTGAATCCAGGCAGAACCTGGGGAAAGTATTTAGTTTCTCTAAGCCTGACTTTCCTCAGTTGTAATATGGGAATGATAATAGTCCCTACATCATGAGGTTGTTTTCTTGATTAAGTGAGATTACATGTAACACGTTTAGTATGGGACCTGGCACTGATAATTTCATAAACATCACCTACCATTTTTGTTGCCATTTATTATTAGTCATAGTAAAGAACACTTGGGAAGGACGTTGAATTTACATTTCTAATTATGAAATGTCTAGCTTGGCCGGCCCCAGATTGAAAGGAGTTCCCATTTCTCTGGGCTGTAGGTCCAGATGAAAAGTGTGGACCACATATATCATAGTTGTACTGATCACTTTCTAGATTCTTTCTTCAAACTGCCTCTCTGTGACTTTTAAGGGAAAGTATCTTACTCCTAGTTATTATTTATTTGCTTTAATTTTGTTTAATATCTGTAAGAACTGCTTCTTGGCCATCAGCTTAAGACGCACTAACAATGAACCACAGGAGACGGTTTTAGTAAACAATTGAACATCAACCCTATTTGGAGTTTATCCCATGTAAGGAGATTGTAGATCAAGTGATAAATCTCAAATTACCAACACAAGGGAGGCAGCACTGGGAGAAGTCGAGGATTTAAATTGTGGGACACATGAACTCTGCCTTGCTGTCCAGCAGCCTTCTTTAGGGAACATGGTTTTCTCTATCTGCACATTTCCTCATGGCCTGGAAGAGATAATGGAGCATCTGTTGTTCATTCAGGTTCTCACATAGTTAGACGACGAGTGATACAAGTTCTCTCACAAGCTGGGCAGCTCTCCCTAACAGAGACTGTGCTGAAAGAAAGGAGGCAAAGCAAGCTCTTCCCTTGCTCTCTGTAACCTGAAATGAATGACTTGACAACCATTGCAGCAGAGGGATCTAGATAGAAAATCAGTGGTGTGTTTCATTTATCCATTTATTGTAGTTAAGAGTTGAAGGTTAGGGATAAGATAACTAAATTCTTTTACATAAAGTGTTTCATCCAAACACTTCGGAAGGCCTATGGAATCTTTGGAAACTGAGGCTTAGCCATTTCTATCAGTGTCTTTTCCAAAGTTACCTGGAGAGCTTAAGGGAGCTGAGGAGAGAGGGTGGGTCCCTTGACTGTCAGTCGAAGATGTGTATGTCCTTGCTTCCTCCTTTATATATTGCTGAAGGATTTGCATTACTGTCGTAAAGCTGTCTTTACTTTCTGTGTAGAGTTACAATACTTTAACAGTTATTTAAAAAATTTAAAAAAAATTTTTGGCTGTGCCACGCAACTTGTGGGATCTTAGTTCCCCAACCAGGGATTGAACCCGCACCCTCAGCAGTGAAAGCATGGAGTCTTAACCACTGGACCACCAGGGAATTCCCAACAGTTATGCTAATTATTTTTAAGTAGGGTTGTGAGAAAAGTTCAAGTAATGGCATCTACTCATCTATCATGGTGAACCTTTTAAGTTGTCATGTCTGCATTATTGTAACTGCCCAATTTAAAAAAGGAAACCTTTCATAATTAGTTAGCAGGACCTTGTGTTACTCAAAATGTCTCAGCCACCCACGAGGGTGACTGAAAACATATTTTAATACCGTCTAAAAAAGTATCTGTTTTCTACTGTCAAATCTTTTTAGTCCTTCTCTTGATTCCACAGTGCAGGCAAGAGGGAGTGTGTCAGGTAGGGAGAAAGTGGGACTGAGTTCCCTCTGCAAGTGCAGTTCCTTTATCTGGTTGTTCTGGTTACCCAGGAAATGGGAATGGATGAGAGTGGTTATCTCAGGCTGAGTGTGAAGTAGTAGATCTTTGAGTATGTCACACACATACACATACACAGGCGCGTGTGCACGCAGTGGAGTTCTCACAGCCTCATAGGTTTTCTTTTGCAGGGTGTAGGGATAGCCCAGAGAAAATCGGGCAGGTTAGAGTTATGCTTCAGAGCAATCAGAAGTAAAAATAATCCTACTCTCTCAGTCTGTCATGTTGAAACTACAAGTAAAATTCTCTTAGAAGGATCATCTAAGCTTATTTTTATTTATGCAATTATTTCTGCATCAAAGAAGAAGTATGGTAGCTCAACTGTGTAATCGATGTCTGAACTTTTAACTTGAGGTTGCTAAAAAAAAGATCGGGAAGAGCCACAGTACCAGATTGTCTTTAAAAACAGGCTACAATTTGAATAGACGTTTCTCCAAAGAAATAACGCAAATGGCCAATAAACACATGAAAAGATGCTCAGAATCGTTAGTCATTAGGAAAATGCAAATTTAAAACCACAATGAGAATCCACTTCACACCCACTAGATGGCTATAATTAAAAAGGCAGATAAGAACAAGTGGTGTTGGGGATATAGGGGAATTGGAACTCTCGTACGTTGCTGGTGGGAAGGTAAAATGGGGCTTTGGAAAACATATGTCCATAGAAAAACTCGTCCACAAATGTTCATAACAGCATTATTCATAATAATAAAAAAGTGCAAACAACCTAAATGTCCATCAACTGATGAATGGATAAAAAAGTGGTATATCCATACAATAGAATATTATTTGGCCGTTAAAAGGAATGAAGCACTGATACATACCGAACATGGACGGACCTTGGAAACATAAATAAAAGAAGCCAGGTGCAAAAGGCCACATAGTGTATGATTCCATTTGTATGAAATTTCCAAAACAGGCAAATCCATAGAGATGGAAAGTAGATCAGTAGTTGGCAAAGGATAGTGGGAGGGGAAGATGGGGAATGACTATGAACGGTATGAAGTTTCTTTGGGTGGGGGCGGGGGGGGGGGTGATAAAAATTTTGTGAAATTAGGTAGTGGTGATTCTTGCCACAATTGTGAATACACTAAAAACACTGAATTGTACAGTTTAAAAGGAGGAATATTATGATGTCTCAATAAAGTGAATTATAAGGATGAATTCTAATATATAATCATGTTTATGTAGTTTAGGTAATAGAATTATAATAAGGTTGAATTATATCTCAATAAAGCTGTTAGAAAAAAAACTTGAGGCAGCACTCTTTTCAAAAGTGATGTTGTAAAATCAGTGAACCAAACTTTAAAATCATTTTACTTTATTCCATGATTTTTATTGAAAAAAATCTTGCTTTATTTGTATTACAAACCTAAGCGCTCTCTCCTAAAAGGTCTACAGACTTAGAACCCTGGGACAAGCAGAAATTCTCTAGATGAGACCCTAATGCCTGGCTTCTAATAACATGAAATGTCTAATCCAGGGGCCTTTGCAGCCCTTTGACATCGGGCTGTTGCTTTGCATGCTCGTGAGGGGAAAAATGTATTTTAAGATTAGGAAAGTCTCAAGAAATAAGCGGCAACTTCTTCCAACCTCATTCACTGTTGGGATTACAGTACTATGATTTATTTTTCCCAGCCATTTATCAGTAAAATCAGGAAAGAAATGCATGTAAATGTGTGTGTGTTTGAATGAAGGTGGGGAGTTGAAGGGGATATTGGTCTTCGAGGTAGAGTTTCCAATATTTGGGGCATATTTATACTAAAAAGTTATTCATTGTTTATCTGAAATTCAGATTTAACTGGGTGTCCTGATTTTATCTGGCAGTTCTACCTAGCGGTAACTCAGATTTTTGTTTCTAGTTAACACTCTGGCCTGGGTGTCAGGAGGCCCAATTATTAGTCTTTGGTTCTGCCACTAACCAGTTATATACATCAATCACCAGACAAAATCACTTAACTACTCAAGCCTCAGTTTCCTCATCTCTAAAGTGAGGAGGTGGTACTAGTCAATCTCTGAAGTTCCTCCCAGCTTTCAAACTCTCATTCTTTGATAGTACAACTGCTACATATTACATCCCAGTTTAACTGGAAACAGAAAATGGTAATCTGAACATTGCCTGAACTTCAGCAAATCCAAGTAAATATTAGAGCAGGGCAATTGAAATAAATGAGAGAAACCAAACTCTATGCTCTTGGCTTTGGATTAAAAACAAATAAAAATTTAACCCTAATGAAAAATGTAAATTAATACCAGGAACATGCTTAATATTTAAAACCTTGTTTTGTGTTTTTGAGTGGGGTGGGTGGGTAAAGAAGCTGAGGTTGCCAAAATCGGTTTATTCCTTTCACTTAAACTTGGGGTGGGGGGAAGGTCCAAATATGTTGGGGCTCTGCCACCAAACCACAGGCAGTTCTCTGGTCTGCATTGCAGTTTGGATGACTAACAAGGCTCAGTGAAAAACAAGTGCTATTTGTTTTCCTGTGCCCAGTATTTAACTGGAAATCAGAAGGCGAAATTTCCAATCAGTTGTTAAATAGCCCCAGATGTGCGCTTAGCGCTGCTCTAGGAAGGGACATGCACAGCCTGTACCACAGCGCATGTCCAGAAATTCCTTTTCTGAATCCAAATGATGTGTAACTGGACACTGAGCGTCCAAAAATGCCCTCTGAATAACTCAGACATTCAAGTTTGCTTGTGGAGGAGGGAACTTTTGAAAAATTTCTGTATTCTCTACTGTGTTGCATTTAAAAACCTGGAAATGATTTTTTTTTTTTTTCTTTTTGAACTTCCTCCTTACTCTTGTTTGGCAGTTCTCCCCATGTTTAGAAAAACATGACATTAGCATACCTGGTATGACGGTTTCTGTATCTAGTTGTTCATTCATCCAACACCTAGTTTTCAGTGCCTGCTGGGAACTGTCCTAAGTGTGGAGGCTCCAGAGAGAAATGGGGTGGATTGCCCTGCCCTCAAGGAGCTTGCCGTGGTGTGGGAGGGATGGTTAGGAGACTGGGAAGTACCACCAGTGGATCCTGAAAACTGGAGCAAACAAGAATCTTCTTATTCCAAGTGCAATTAAGGCAGCTCCTTCTGTGAGGCTGACCGGGGGGCAGCCTGTGGTTGAGGGCTCGGGGTTGCAGACCCAAGCACGGCCTTTTGCTCAACCAGAAGTGTCACCCCTGTATATAGGAGTCTGAATATACCATTTTGGATTTTCCAGTGAGGTCTTTCCCCAAACAAATTCTCTCTTAAAGGCAGATTAAATAACTAAATGTTTCAAGATTGGTTCTTCCCTTTTCTTTTTTAAAAATATCTCTTGTGGAATGACTCACTGTGTCCTGTGGGATATTCCAAGTGGTTGTGTACCAGGCATTTTTGTCCCAGAAGCTGCTTATCTCTTGGTTTTGTGGCTTGTCCATAAGAGTCTTAATTATAAGGGGCTTGATCCTCTCATGAACTAGGGTCGGTCAACTACCATATTTCCTAGGAGTGAGTTTCTGGCCCTTTTGTGGTGAGAGAGCTCTTCCTAAATGTCACTGAGGTAATTAGAGCATTGGAAAGAGTCCAGTTTGGGCTGGTAATCCTGGTCCAGAAAGAGTTTTTGAAAGACTTCCTAGGATTTATCCTAACTCGTTATATTAAAGCTGATGAATGTTGTCAGTGAGTGGCCTTAGGAGGTTTGCCTGGGTGTATTCTTCCTGATCAAGACATCCTGTCCTGAAGGGTTCACGCAAGCATGGACTTTTCCTGCCTCTGCTGGACTTGCTTTGTCATGGCTCTGTGGCGAAAGGTTGATGTTTTTTTGTGTAGAGTCCCATGCTGCCCTTTAAGGCTTTACTGTTAAAGGCTGATCTGGTAATCTGATGAATCTGCCCTTCCCAAGCGTTGGGCAATTGTATCAAATGTAACGTCTCTAGTGCCCTTGGTTAATGTGGTGGGCAGCCTCCAGAGAGCTGTTCGGTAGAAAAAGCAAATGTTTTGTTAAGGGAGATGGCAGAATATTTTTTTCATGTCATGGGATGGGGGAAATCTGTCTCCTGGGAAGTTCTAGTGAGGCTGACTTGAAAGTTCATTGGCGTTGCCTTGGTCTTCTCATAAATTGGCAGACAGTGAGGCCCTTGGTAAGCGCTCCCCACAGGTAGCTGACATTCCTTGTCTCTGAAAAGGACTGCAGGATGGCCTGACTCCTTCCCAGGGAGAGTCGTTGAGTTTATTCGAGGCAACCCAGTTCTGGCATTTCAGGCCTCCATCATCCAGCTCTCTGGCTTGGAAGCAGATTTCTTCAGGGGAGGAAGAAGCCCCTTTAGTCTTCCTATTTCTTTGTCCAGAGTAGAATTTATATCTCAGGATCTGCCTTTGCCCTTGATCCTTATACCCTGTCCCCAGATGGCCTAGGGTCTGTGTTGCAAACTTTTTTTTTTTTTTTTTTTTTTTTTCGGTACGCGGGCCTCTCACTGTTGTGGCCTCTCCCGTTGCGGAGCACAGGCTCCGGACGCGCAGGCTCAGCGGCCATGGCTCACGGGCCCAGCCGCTCTGCGGCATGTGGGATCTTCTCGGACCGGGGCATGAACCCGTGTCCCCTACATCGGCAGGCAGACTCTCAACCACTGCGCCACCAGGGAAGCCCTGTTGCAACCTTTTAATGCCCCTGGACCAAGGAGTCATCACTGGTTTGCTTCCTTCTGCCTTGTCCTTTTTGGGTGGTGAATGACATAGCTGCGATACTAGGAAGCAGGTTGTACCTGGAAGTCAGGGGCTGATCCATCTGCCATCTCTGGCAAAAGCCCACAGTGGCTACTGCCCATTTGATCTCTAATTTTCATAACAAACCTATGAAGTAAGTACTCTTATTATCCTCATTTTAAGATGAGGAAACTGACACAGTGAGAGGTTGAGTTAACTTGTGCACGGTCACACAATGAGTGGTGGCTATAACCTGTGTAAAGTGCTTAGAATAGTGCCTGGCACAAAGTAAGTGCTCAATAAAAATTAGCAAAAATAATAATAAAAAATCTTTTTTTTTTTTTTAATGATGGGGATTAGTAGTTTGGGCTAGACTCCCCCTACTTTCTCCCTTTACATCACATATCCCAGATTTTGACACTGGGATTGAATGAAGTTATACTTTGAATGGGAGTAATAGGTGAGGCAGGGATATTAGATATTTTTAAAATAAATTTATTTATTATTTATTTTTGGCTACATTGGGTCTTCGTTGCTGCGTGCAGGCTTTCTCTAGTTGCGGCAAGTGGGGGCTACTCTCCGTTGTGGTGCACGGGCTTCTCATTGCAGTGGCTTCTCTTCTTGCGGAGCACAGGCTCTAGGCATGCAGGCTTCAGCAGTTGCAGCATGCGGGCTCAGTAGTTGTGGCTCACGGGCTCTAGGGCGCAGGCTCAGTACTTGTGGCACACAGGCTTAGTTGCTCTGGGTCATGTGGGATCTTCCCAGGCCAGGGATCTAACCCGTGTCCCCTGCATTGGCAGGTGGATTCTTAACCACTGTGCCACCAGGAAAGTCCAGGATACTCGATTTTAATTACCCACTGTCATCTGGTCCAGGGCTCTCCTTTGCAGAGGAAGATATCTAAGATAAATGATTTTCCCCAAGACCTAGATGTGAGAGGTGGTCCTGACCACATCTGACTGTACATAACAACAGTATTCCTAGACACCATGTGAAGCTTCTGAGGTAGTGCTACAGTTGCTCTACCAATAGCTGGAAGTGAGCTATAGTGGCTGCTGCCCTAAAAGTAGCAAAGCATTCTAAAAGTGATTAAACCCCCCAAGTGTTTTGAGCCCCTCTTTCCCTGTTTCTTTTCCTCCTTTGCTTGGAGCCCTTGCCACTATCCCTCAGTCACAGATAGTGCAAGGAAGGTAGTTGGGTGACCCTTCTGAGGGATGTCATTCAGGTAAGGATTTAAAAACTGCTTCTTGGCTGCTTTCCCAGTAATATTGTGTCCCTGGGCTCCTCTGGTTGTCCTGTCTCTGGATCAGCTCTACCAGGATGCCCTGCTTTAATATCTGCATCTGTTCTTAGCCCTCTGGGGATCATTTCTTCATCGCTGTTAAACGTGTTCAGTTCAGCCTTCTGGCTTTGGCATAGGAGATCACTGTAGTCGTCTTCAGAGACTGTGGAATGTAGACTGAAAAATGGGGGTGGGCACAAATACACGGCCTGCCTTTGGTTGAAAGCTACGCTTAGGAAGTTCAAGAGGGCTCCAAACAGTCGTTTTGGGTTGGAGGCCCCACCTTCATCTTGCCCCACAAGGAAATGTCCTTTAGAACCCTTTTCCCCCAAAGTGTTCTTAGATCTGTGGTTTCTGGGCTAGAATATGCAGCTCCATTTCTCTTGGGGCCTATATCAGCCATTCACAGAAGCCGTCAGTCAGGGGTTATCCAGAAAAAGGGGACCAGCTGTGGGTATATACGGGGAGAGGTTTATTGCAGGAAATCAGCTTATGACACTGTTGGGACAGGCAAGGTAAGTCAGAAACCTGTAGGGCCAGTAGTCAGGAAGGGCAGCCAGAACTCTCTGGCAGGAGCCAAAGCTGCTGTCTACAGGTGGGATTTCTTCTTCCTCAGGGAAGCCTCAGCTCTGCTCGTAAGGCCTTTCAACCGATGGATCAGGCCCACACAGATTATCTAAGATAATCTCCCTTACCTAGAGCCACCTGATTGTGGAGTTTAATTATATCTACAAAATACTTTCACAGCAACAACTAGATTAGTGTTTGATTGGATAATTGGAGACTATAGCCAAGCCAAATTGACATATAAAACTGAACGTCACAGAAGCACTAATATTTAAAATTTTTACAGCCTCAGGTTCTCGTCATGCTCTATCTACTATAGTCTCTATTCGATCATTTTCGGATTCTTTGGCAGTTTTTCTTGCTGTTGTTGTTTAGCAGATCTCTCTTCTTCCAGCCAAGCAATTTTTTGCTTCCATAACAGTCACTACGATTTTCTGTCTGCACCTTCCATTCCCTTTCTCCTCCACTTTCACCAGCATAGCTCCTCCAGCTTCTGGGGAAGGTGGCGGGGAGAGAGAGAAGGAAGGAAACAACCTGACGGGGAAACTGTGCAAGAGGCAGAGAAGGCACAGCCCCCTGCTCTGCCTTACTGCTTTCCCCTGTCACTCTTGTAAAAGCCTGGGTTTGTATTGCATAGCTTTTGGAGTCCTGCAGATGCAGTTTGAATGTGCACCTTGCTAAAATTATGTAATCTGGGGCTTTACCTAACCTCTCAGGAGAAACTCTGACAACAGTTTCTTCAGTTGTCAGATGTGAGGATTCAGAATCTATGAAACATGCACTAAGTGATCAGTAAGCGCCTCTGGGACTTTCTCTCCCAGTGTTCTGTTAATCCAGGGTCCAGGGGGCTCCTGTCTACCCTACTCTACTGATTTCTTGAGCTTAGTAGCAACTACTTCATGCAGGTGGAGTAGAAAGAGCTCTGGAGTGAGAAACGAGGTATTTGGTTCTTTTGTCAATCCTGCTTTTTACCAACTCTGTGCCTCAGGCAGATTCTTTAGCTTCTTTGAGCCTCGATTTCCTTGTCTGCAAAACTGAACTTAGATTTTCAGTCTTGATGAAGAGGAACTCTGTAAAGGGAATTCTAGGTACCTATTTGGAGCCAACTGTTTGTAAAATCCAGTTTGTGCCCTTGAACCTGGGTCGGCAGATTGGATGTAACTTAAAAGAAAAATAGAAGAAAGAATCCTTCTTGGTGAGGGATTTCCCAGAAGCACACTTGGAGGGCCACAATAGATTGAGGATCATGGCAAGTACTGGTAAGGATGCCAACATTTTATTGTTGTTTCCTGAAAAACACCCTTTAGATGATAAATACACTTTAAGTTTTGGGTCAACTCCTTCTAACATCATGCTGCATTGGAAGATGGGAAAGAATAAATTTAAGAGTCTTAAGAGATGATTTTGTAAGGTCGTTGAGGATCCCTGTGTGGCCTGGGGCTCTACTTTGGAAAACTCTATATTATAAAGCAGCTTATGCTTCATTAATTTGGTAACCTGTGGGGACTGAGTTCATCTTTCAGATGCAGTGAGTTATTTTGCTTGTCTTTGTGTATATATGTATTCACATATACTATCGTTCTCGTAACATTTCCATGGGAGATTAGAGTATTGCTTTTGTACTGGCTCACGTTCAAGTTTGTGCGTGTTTCTATTTGGAGGGTAGCATCTCAGAGCTTTCCTCTTGGATGTGTGTAAACATGTAGGGCATTAAGAACAGAAGGTACTTTCAATCCTTTATTCCTTATATTTGAACAGGAATAAAAATTAAAAGCAGAGGATGATCATCATGAATGTTTTGAGAAAAATTGTTGAATATATTTTAATTCATTTTATTGGACAGAGTAATATGGTTGTGGATACAAAATTAAAACATCAAAGAATTTTTTTTTCATCCAAGAATTTTTAAATGGATTTGTGTTTCTTGAGTACACTACTGGCAGAGACCACAATCACATGGCTCATGAATATGTAGCTTTGCAAATGATGACTGTAGGTTCATGGGCATGGAAGTTATTATTTCTTTAAAACAAACTTTGAAAAAAACATTGAGTCATGATATATGGTTAGTAGAAAAACATGTTTCAGATCCCATTTCATATCACGAGACTTTGGAGGAACCAGGCAAGCACAGTCCTCCCAGGAATTGGGGTAGGGAGAACGTGTGATTTTCCTCTTTCAGAATGTAGGGTCCCATCCTCATTTGGGAGGTAAATATTTCAAGACTGTTCCAGCACTTTATGTAAGTTTGTTTTTGCTGGACTTGGTGCACAAAATACATCAAAGCATAATCTCCTCAATGCCTTTCTGTGTGGGCACTGTTACGAGTTCTCAGGCCACTCTGCATAGATCCTACTTATACATAAACCTAAGCTCTAGAGAAATGCCTATTCTACTTTACCATAAGTCTTTTCTCCCCCGAGAATTGAACTAGCAAATTCTTGGCATGGCAGGTGTTTCTGAAATGCCCATGTGGTTTTCTTTGCTTTATTTGTTTTCCTTGTTTTGCTCTTCCTGTTCTCCTAAGCAGGCATCTCCAGAAAGAGATGTGTCAGTGCAAGAGTCAAGAAAAAGGAATAGGAATAGTAAAGGTTGGGGGTAGGGCAGGACAGAAGAGGGAGAGGAGCTGATCCTGACTGTGCAAGTGTTGAACTTTCAGCAATGCCAAAGTCATGTAAATGTGCGAAGTTGCGTGTGCGAGTTAAAGCAGCCTCACGGAGCTGTAACCTGAATAGCAGGCGCTCACCCAAGCGATAACTCAGGCTCTAAATGGACCACAGCCCAGCTATTGGGTGTGCACGCGTGCATGCGTGTGGGGGGGGGGGGGGAGGGGGAGAGAGAGAGAGAGAGCTTGATTCCTGGAACAGATTTTCCTCTGAGATTTCAGCAAGCATTTCTTTATCATTGGGGAGCTATGGCTCCTCTTTTCACAGGGCCCATTTCTATCTTTTTAGATATAGAAGAAGATGACTCCAAAAATGACTTGGCTTTACTCTCACCCTCTTAGCTTTTTTTTTTAACCAGTGCAGGGGAGAAAATTCTTGCTTGTTCTCCAAGTAATCCTCTTCACGCTTTACAAAGATTGGAGTTTACATAATATTTTTATCTATGGCAGAGCAGTGATCCTCGAGTATGCCTGGGAATCATGGGATAGTGGGCAGAGGATTATAATGCAGTTGCCTGACCCTACATTCCCACCCCACCCTGGAACCTGCATTTTAACATACTTTTGTCTGTGATACACTGATCTGAGGATCACACTTCAGGAAGCAGTGAGATTTCTTCTTAACACTGGTTTTACTACGGCTTCAAAATCTGGTGTGTATTTTACAGTTATGACACAGGTCAATTTAACTAGCAACATTTGAAGCTCTCAATGGCCAGTGGCTACTTTACTGGGCAGCCATAGAGCCAGGAGAGCCTGCCCTGAGCCCCTGGCAGGCACATGAGTGACCATGGCACTCATTCCCCTTTCTTCACTGCTCCTGAGTATGGCCTCAGAATTCTTCCCAGCACAGAACTTTAGGTAGCCACTGCCAATTAATGGGACCTCAGGGTTCATTCATTCATTTAACACTTATTGAGTGTCTTTTCTATACCCAACACTGTGCTTGGGATATGCCCATAAACAAAGCAGGCTAAAATCCCAGCCTCTGAAGGAGCTTACATTCTAGTGGGAGGAGATGGGCTATAAGCATAATATATAAGTAAATTACACGGTAGTTTAGAAGCTGGCTATATTATACTCTAATCTAGAAATAAGAACATGTAAAGCAGGTATGAGGGAGTCAGAGTGCTAGAGTGGGGGCTGCCGGGTGGTTGGATTGTAATTTTAAATAGGCTCCATCGAGAAGGTAACATGTGAGTGCACATGAAGGAGATGAGGGGAAACTTCAGAGGAAACTCAGTTGCCACCCGTGCAATTACGTGCGGCCTGCATTTTCATCTGGGAGCGTGGACGAGGCCGGAGGAGGTGGGTAGGACTAGGTGAGGCCTTACAATATGACATTATCCTCAGCAGAGATTCTCTCTCCCTCCTCACTAAAGACCACACCAGCTTGGGGGAGGCCGCAGAGTGACTGTGAGGCAACCGCCAGGCCTCTGAGTCAGCTGATGTGCTGAGATAAGTGCTAAGACGAAGAGCCTCAGTTCCAGGAAAATGGTGTCTGCACCCATTAGCCGGCATTTGGTTCCCTTCCCTGAGGCTTGGGAGATCAATCTTGAGGCTTCAGTGGGTCTGCTTAGGACTTTAAGAGTTAAAGCTTAAACGCAGGTGTGGAAACAAAAGGGCTGGTTGCCTCTTTTGCTTGTTTCTTGCTCTTTTGGACAAGGTTGTTGAATCTGATCCAGAAAAAATAATAAACTTGGCTCTTGTTGCCTAGCCGTAAGTTCTTGTAATAAAACTCCCAGCACTGGCAGAGAGAGTAATGTTCTGCTTTTTTAAAGAGTCTGGTAGCATAACCAGAATGTAAAATACAAATGCTGTGCGTGGTTTCAGTAGGGAAGAGCAGTCGGGAGAAGGGGTGGCCCAGTGCATTTTGAAGCCTGGGGCTTGTTGGACAGTCAGGTGCTTCACGTTTGCCCCTTCAATGGACGCTTGCTAAGTAAGATTCAGAATTCTCAGGGCTCAGGGCTCTGTTTGTTCCCACAGGAAGATGTTTGTCATGTCAGAGGACTGGGTTTTAATTAGCAAACAGGAGGAAAGTTTAGTGGATTCTGCGGGGAGACATGGAACTACTAAATGATTTGATAATTGGTTTTTAGGTGGAGCTATTAGGTGAAAAATCAAATACTAGCTTTAAAGCGTGGCCGAAAGATCATTTCTGGGCAGTGAGGGAAGTAAGTGTTGTGAAAATGAAGAAATTATGACATAGCCTTTCCTGTAAGTAACACCATTGAACTTTCATTCAACAAGCAATTGCTGAGTCCCTGCTTTGTGCCCAGCACCTTGCCAGGCCAGGAGATTCAGAATGAACTAGGCACTCTCTTGGCCTTCAAGTGCTTGTCAAGTGGGGTGGCAGGTTTGCTGGTAGATAGTAGCAGTTCACGCGAGAGAAGGGCTGGGCTAGTGGTGTGCACAAGGCACGGAGGGTAGCTCCATCCTGAGGAAAGAAAGGGAGTTGGGAGGTTTTACAGAGAAAGTGGAAACCTGTGGAGGACAGGAGCAGTTACCCGGTGAGCAAGCCAGGTGGGGAACAGGCTGTAAAAAGACCCAGGAGATGTGAAGCAGCATGACGTGTTCTGCCATTGGGAGTGGTTCCATATGGCAAGTACTTGGGGGAGTGGGGGGAAGTGCGGCAGGCAGAGGCCCTCTCTGGTCCCGTGCCAGTTCAGATGCTTAGATGCTCTCCTGCCTCATCATGTGTTTACTTTGTAGAAAGATCGCCTTGGTCACAGTATGGGTGAGGGATGGAGAGAGACAGGATTGGCAGCTTGGACAGCAGGAGGTTACTGTAATGGTTGAGATACTAGGTTGGTTGAGACATAAGGGCCGGAAGTGTGGTGGTAGCAGCACAAGGACCTACAAATAAGGTGGAAGATGGGGGAGGGAATGAATTGCCTTGGAAAGTTTCTGCCACTTTATCCAAATATAAAACCCTTGCTCTTCAGGGAGATCAGCTCAGTGCTTTGTGACCACCTAGAGGGGTGGGATAGGGAGGGGATATGGGCATCTATGTATACATATAGCTGATTCACTTTGTTATACAGCAGAAGCTAACACACCATTGTAAAGCAATTATACTCCAATAAAGATGTTTTATAAAAAAACAAAAAAACCCCTTGTTCTTTAACACTTTTTTAAAGCAATTCCATATTCAGTCATGTAGTTATTATCCTTGCAATAGTGATTGTAACCACTTCTCCTATTAGAAAAATACTATTTTTCCTTCTATTTCTTGTTTTTTGTTATTCTCTTTATATCTCTGTTCTTCCACAAACTTTAACCCAAGCCGGACTCCAGTAAGAACAGACACCATACCAGGAAGATAAGGCAGGGACTGGAGTGCTGACTGGTATAGGAGTGGTGATACTGACGTGTCATGTCTTTATTTCCAGAGGGCTCTTAACAGGTTCTAGCATGACGTCCTTACAGACGAGATGAGGATAATTCCGTTGGGTTACTCTGTAGTTGGCGAACAACCAGGACAAGTGCTGTTTAATGTGCTTGGGTCAGCGTGGGAGCGTGCCTGTAAGTCACAGACCCCAGCCTTGTCTGGTTCAGCTTCTCAGGGATTTAGATGAATGTGTAGATGGCGCACACACGAAATTTAGAGATTTTTGACAGCTAACAGAATGAGGATTTTTATGTGGTCTCTACAGAGTTGAAATACGGGTCTAAAGAGTTTGATTTATATTACAGAAGTGCTGGTGTAAGGGGAGGATGTAAGGAAAAGTGTAAGGGAAGGACGTAAGGGAAGGTGTAAGGGAAGGATGCAAGGGAAGGATGTAAGGGAAGGTGTAAGGGAAGGTGTAAGGGAAAGTGTAAGGGAAGGATGTAAGGGAAGGATGTACGGGAAAGTGTAAGGGAAGGTGTAAGGGAAGGTGTAAGGGAAGGATGTAAGGGAAGGTGTAAGGGAAGGAGTCTCACGCTGATAAAATAAAGACCTGGGGCTTTAGGTATCATCGTGCCCACCTCAACCTCCACCTCCCTGGTGTGAGCTGCTGTTCTTTCTTCCCTGGATTATTCCAGAAGTCTACTACTGGTCTCCTGCTCCTTGTCTCCCTTCAGTCTAGCCTGGCCCTATTAGCCAGAGTGATCCTGTTAAAACATCTGTTAGATGTTTTCATGAACTCTCAGTGGTGGCCCATCTCACCCAGACTAAACACCACAGTCCTTAGCAACAGTCTGTAAGGTCCCTTTGGACCTACTGGTCTCCTCTGTGATCTCTGACCTCTCCTCCTACTCATCTGCCCCTCACCCCTGTGCTCCAGCCACACCAGCCTCCTTGCTGTCCCTTCCCCACACCAGACCTGTACCCTCACTGCTGCCTCCACCCGAGAACTCTTTCCCTGAGGTCCACGTGCCCGGCTCTTTCATCTCCTTCAGGTCTTCACCTGCTCAGTGACTTTCTCAGTTAGACTTGTCCCATCACAACACTTTATAGTGCCCCCTCCTCTTCTCTCAATTTATGTCATTCCTTCACACCTATTAACATATATTTTCATCGTTTATATTTTGTTCCTCTGACTTCCTTACTAGACTGTAAGCTTCACAAAACAGGAAATTTTGTCTGTTGCCCTCTCCAGTATATCCCCAGCACCTAGAAAGGTGCCTGACACTCAATAAATATTTGTTGGATGTATGGTTAAAGCATAAATTAATGGTTATGAGATAATAGTAGGGTTCAGCTGATATAAAAGCTGATGTGATCTTGGGCCTCATGCAGTGTTCACATAGATATAGAAAGATATTTATTGTAAAGAATTGGCTCACGTGATTATGGAGGCTAGCAAGTTCAAATTCTGCAGAGCCAATGTCCCAGTGTGAGTCCGAAGGGCAGCAGGCTGCTGTAGAACCAGGAAGAGCTGATGCCCAGTTCAAAGGCCGTCAGCAGGAGAATTCTCTCTTACTAAGGGGAAGGGTCTGCCTTTAGTTCTATTTAGGCCTTCGACTGATTGGGTGAGGCCCATACCCATTAGGAAGGGCAATCTGTTTTAGTTAGTCTATTGATCTAAATGTTAATCTCATCCTAAAACACCCTCACAGAAATACTCACAATAATGTTTGACCAAGTATCTGGTACCCTGTAGCCCAGTCACATTGACACCTAAAACTAACCTTCACAGTACTCTCATCAGACCACACCCAAAACCCTAGGTTTTGTTCTGGGCACCACATACCAGAGACTATGCTGATGAAGCTCTGACAACATTGGTGTCTGGGGAGGAGTTGGGGGGAGTTGGGACTGTTGCCCTGAAGAAGTGAAGTCGTGCCTGAGGTTGAGTGATGACTTCAAACATTTGAAGGCTTATCTCATGGAAGAAAGAGGAAGGAATTCTTTGGTCTGGAAGGCCTACCTCAGACAAGTGGATGGAGGGCAAATCTTACAGGTAGAAAGTAGGAAGAGAACTCTTCTGCCTTGGGAGCTACCCAGGTCTTCTTTCTGGAAGGGTTCAGGCAGTGGCCAGCTGTAAGCGGGAGTCCGAAGTGTCCTGTGCTGGTCTGCCCTGGGTGCTGCTTCTTTGACCTTGGGTAGGCCTTTAGCTTCTCGGATGTTTCCTCCTCTCCACCGTGGAAATCAGACTAGCCTACCTCACAGGTCATCCTGAGGATCAGGTGGAAATAACAACACCTTGTAAAACTCGTTGGGGGTTGGGGTCAGAGTGAGAGAACTGGTGGTCAGAAGGGGCACCGACTAACCCCTTGTTGCGGCAGAAAATTTCCACTGACCCGCAGTCAGGGACGCTTCCCTGCCCCTGGCAGCTTTGCTTTCTTCTCACTGGAATGTGCCTGAGGAGTGGCAGTTGACTCCTTTTCCAAATTCCTCAGCCCTGAGTGTATGATCTGTGCTGCTGCTGGCCCTGGGGGAGACGGACGTGCGAAGTGCATGGCGCATGGAGGGAACTTCCCCTTTCGAGGAGTCAGCTACACGGTGGCGTCCCTTTTAATTACTTCAGGATACGTTCCCGAGTTGCTCCCCATTTCTACTCTTATTTACACTGTTCACATTCTTGCCTCTGGAATGCACCAGGGTGATCTAACCCACCTTCCACTCTGAAGAAATGTACTCTCTGCATAACGTATTTATAGCCCAAGTGTTTTATTTTATGGCTGTAACATGAATGAGAAAAAAAGAGCAGAACATCCAGGGATGCTTGCCTAAACATTCAGAACTGTGCTGGCAGTGGGACAAAGGCCTTTGGACTGTTGTGGGTTTTTTCGGTGACAGGCTTAATAAAAATGACTTTTTAGCACAAGTGCTTTTCAGTGAAAAGAAGATTTTACTACAGTGCTTAAGTCAGAAAATCAGATAAACATTGTTTGAAGTTCACTGTTGAGGAGTAGCTAAGCTTCAGAGGATTTATGCATAGGTTGGCATGGTTATCGTTGGCAGGTAGTTGGTTCAGGAGCTTTTTCTTATGCAGGTGATGTCAAAACAAGGTCAGGGCTTCCCTGGTGGCTCAGTGGTTGAGAGTCCACCTGCCGATGCAGGGGACACAGGTTCGTGCCCCAGTCCGGGAAGATCCTACATGCCGTGGAGCGGCTGCACCCATGAGCCATGGCCGCTGAGCCTGTGCGTCCGGAGCCTGTGCTCTGCAACGGGAGAGGCCACAACAGTGAGAGGCCTGCGTACCGCAAAAAAAAAAAAAAACAAAAAAACACAAGTCAAAGCTAAATGGTCCCCACTGGTTTTGCTTATAACTGGCATTGGGACATGTAGCAAGTGTCATTACTATACTTGGTAGCACTTCATGGTGCCTGATACATAGTAAGTGTACAGTAAATGGTGACTGTTGTCAGTGGTCATAGTTTACGCTCAGCTTATTAATGATTAGTTCCGGGTTTCCCAAGCCAATACAAACCAGAAAGGTTCTATTATTCTTTATTAAGTACTAAACAGCCCAATTTCTAGGATAGAAAGAGCTGTCAATTTGGGGATCCAGTTTGGGGATCCAGTAGATGTTCGAGTGGCAGTAACGTTCGGTCAGTCCAAAGTGTAAACCAGGATTTCTCAGTCATGGCGCTATTGACATTTCAGATAATTATTTGTTATGGGGGCTGTCCTGTGCACTGTAGGATGTTTAGCAGCATCCCTGGCCTCTATTCACTAGATGCCAGTAGCTCCTCCCTCCCAGTTGTGACAATCAAAAATGTTTCCAGGCATTGCCAAATGTTCCCTGGGGGGCAGAATCACCCCTGGTTAAGAACCACTGGTGTAGAGGAAACTGTGAGATGCACGTTGGGCTTTTCAAACTGTGGATCACGCAGTACCCATTAAGGCTAGGCTTCTCAACTGTAGCTGAACATTGGAATCACCCAGGGAGCTTTTTTTTTTTGCGGTACGCGGGCCTCTCACTGCTGTGGCCTCTCCCGTTGCGGAGCACAGGCTCCGGACGCACAGGCTCAGCCGCCATGGCTCACGGGCCCAGCCACTCCGCGGCATGTGGGATCTTCCCAGACCGGGGCACGAACCCGTGTCCCCTGCATCGGCAGGCGGACTCTCAACCACTGTGCCACCAGGGAAGCCCCCCAGGGAGCTTTAAAAAATCCTGATGCCTGGCTCCCACCCCCAAGTTCTAATCCGGGGTATGGCCTGGGCCTCAGGATTTTTAGAAACTCTTCAGATGCTTCTAGGTTTCAGCCAAGAGGGCGACTACAGCATGAGTAGGTGATGGAATCAATTTGGTGAAGTGCTTCTTTGCTAGCATTTAAAAAGTATATGTATATATAGTTGGAGAGAAAATATTAATGCCTAGCATAATAGTTAGGGTAAGTACTGTTTTGTATGTGTGTGGAGGCTGGAAACATTGCTGGCAAGGGTAGAGCCCTAAGCAAAATCCCTGCCCTCAACCTGCTGTTAGTCTGGCTATAACCACTTCAGAAACTGCTTGCTTTTTGTTAATGATAGTTAATGTGAAAACATTTTTTATTGAGGTATAATTGACATATAGCATGATATTAGTTTCAGGTGTTCAACATAGTCTTCAATATTTGTATATATTGTAAAATGATCACCACAATAAGTCTAGTTAACATCTGTCACCATATGTACAGAATTTTTTTTCTTGTGGTGAGAACTTTTAAGATCTATTGTCTTTAGCAACTTTCAAATATGCGATACCGTGTTACTAACTATAGTCACTAAGCTGTACATTACATCCCCATGACTTATTTAGTTTATAAGTTGAAGTTTGTACCTTTTGACCCCTTCGCCCATTTCACTCACCCCCTACCTCCCACCTCTGGCAACCACCAATCTCTTCGCAGTATCTGTGAATTTGGTTTTTTGTTTTGATTTTAGACTCCACGTATAAATGAGATCATATGGCATTTGGCTTTGTCTGACTTACTTCACTTAGCATAATGCTCTTGAGGTCCATCCACGTTGTTGCAAATGGCAAGATTTTATTCTTTTTTATGGCTGAAAATATTCCATTGTGTATATATACCACATCTTTATTCATTCATCCATGGGCACTTAGGTTGTTTCCATATCTTGGCTGTTGTAAATAATGCTGCAGGGTGCATATATCTTTTCAAGTTAGTGTTTTCATTTTCTTCGGATAAATACTCAGAAGTGGAATTGCTGGATCGTATGGTAGTTCTTTAGTTAATGTGAAATTTAATACAAAACATTTAGAGTTCTGTGGCTTGGGAATTTTTGAGCCTTTTTGCTCACATTTTGAGGTTCCACCCTGACACTGATAAAATCAGTTATAAATGCTAGCCAATAAAGATGACATGCATATTTTCACCAGCAGCTAAATTTAATTATAGTACAGCAACAAGATGATAATTTTCCCCCTTTGTGTGTGTTAATTATATATACCATGATATGCTAGGTCAGCAATGGTCTAAATACATCCAGCAAAAAATGTGGGACTTGCATAAATCATCCCAAAAGTTTTATGAGGATCAGTCTAACAGCCTCTTGACTTCATTATCTATCGGAATTTGGGGGTCTTACAAAATAAACTGTAATACACATTCATCTCACTACGAGGAAGTAGTATATAAAGTGGTAGAAGACAGGCCAGCTCTGGCCATTTTTTATCTCAGCGCTCAGGAAACATTAAACCAAAGGGACTCTTGTTGTGTTCCTGTGGTGGTGACTCTGATGGCAGAGGCTGCAACTGTGGAAGACTCAGATGTCAAGTTCAGGTGCTAGCAGGCCTTTGGGATCACTTGCACTGATCCAGAAGCCCATTACGAGCCTATGAAAACACTCACCAAGGCTTCCTATTTAACTTGAAACTCATTGCTTGAAAGGTTGGCCTTCAATTTAGGTATCTGGAAAATAGTGATAAGTCTCATGATTCCTCACAATGCACTCCCTCATCACAAAGTTCTTTAAAAATTCAAAAGGACATCCTGCAGTTTGTAGTTTTGTCTTTACCTGGAAGAAGGTAGGCTTGTGATTGTTTCTTGAATCAGCTGCTGAAAAAAGATGATGTGCCTCTATAACAAAGGGAAGAGGTTGGATTGACAGATATCCATTAATTGTCTGATTAGCTCTTTCACTAATTATGATTCAGCTCTGGGTGACTGCACCACATTAAATATGCAATTCTATTTCTTCTAGGTGTCTGAGGGTTCTGTGGTCCATTTTTCATCAGGAAACTTCTCCTTGTCAGCAGAAACAGAGGAAAGAAGCTTCCCGCATGGAAATGAGCATCTGTTAAATTGGGCCCGAAAGGAATATGGAGCAGTTACTTCATTCACTGAACTCAAGATAGCAAGAAACATTTATATTAAAGTGGGGGAAGGTAAATTTTATGTGGCGTCAATTACCGACTGATTTATGACAGTCAGTTTTTTTTCTTTTCTGAGACCAGGTGGTTAGGGCAGGGAATTATAGAATTACAGATTGTTGGAGCTGGCAGGGACCTGAGGGATCACTGGGGCCTACTCACCACCACATCCCCTCCTTCCCTTTTTCCTTCTGAGGAAACAGACCCGGGAATGGGGGAGAAGTGGGGAGTAGCCTGGTTGAGAGAGGAGAAGGTTGTTGTGCAGAAATTTAGAAGACACCCATGCACAGAAGTCAGAAGAAGTGAGCGGAGGCCGAGAAGCTGAGGTGTGGGAAAGGAGGGAATACCTGATGGAATGCACGAAGAGTTAGCAGGATGGGTCAACAGTTAGAGCTTCCTCCCACTTATAATTCTGTAGACATTTGAAGCCAATGTCAGCTTTATGGCCTCGAGACATCAGTTAAGTTTCGGACAATAGCAGAGGAAAAGTGTTTGAAAATATTTTTTAATACTAATGCCTGTTACAAGGACAAATTATTGGAGAAAGGAACTGTTTAGCCTTGATAAGAAATTGCCCATTTTAATTTCCTTGCCTTTGCAGAGGGATATAAATATCTGGTGACTCAACTTTGAAAGCATATTATTTCTTAAATAACTTTTTTATCATTATTTTTAGTTGAGGAGCTCCCGAATAAGTTACTGGAAATAACAACTCTTGTGAGTGGGTCCTTGTTACAGTCAGGTGATTGTGTGAAAATGGCATTTCAGGTCCTCAGGGTCCATCTGCTTTCTTTTGAAACCTACAGCAATTGTCACCTCTTCCACAGGCAGCGTGGCAGCACAAGTGAATTATTGAATGCTAGTTCCCAGCCCTCTTTTGGATCTGGGATGTTTAATATAGATGCAGGAAGAGGTGGACACTGAAGTTGAGTGTGTGCTCTGTGCAGAGGCCATATCAGGTGCCTTCACATGCACCCCACTTAACCCTGCCAGTAATCCTAGGAGAAAACCGTTATTTCCACCATTTTGCAGAGGGCTTGGTAGAGGGTTAACCTAACTTGCTCATATCCATATTACTAGCAAGTGACAAAACTAGAACTCAAACTCAGGTTTCCTGACCTTTGAGTCTAATACTTATTTCCTGATGCTGCATTTTAAGTCTTAGCCAAATAAGTGTAACCTAAACGTGAAAGTAGGTTACCTGGATGGGCAGACTTGTTTAGTTGAGTAGAGGGAGGAAGAGTTTTAGATGAGAACTGGGTTCAAAAAGTTGAAGTTTGTTACTAAACTCTCATGGTACTCAGGCAGCTAAGCATAGAGGTCAAGTCCTATTGGGACAAAACAAAAAGTCTCTTTTAATAAAGGTTCTAAGCCCTGACCAACAGTCTCTATTTCTGAAGCAGAATTCTGGTGCATATTGATTGAATATTGATTACCCCCCTGGAATTTGTTAGAATAAGAATATGTGTTATGGTAACATGTAGAATGTTGGGCTCCTTTCTCTTTCCGGTGCATGAGCTTCTGTGTACAGGAGTGAGGGGTTCCATGACTTCCCCAAGGCTGCACACTGGATCAGGGGAGAACTTTAAGGACCTGGTGTCCCACCCAGTAAAAACTGTTTAACTCCTTGGCGACACCTTTGGAGCCCCTGAAACTTGACTCCAGCCACCAGTTGGGTATAAGTCACTGGCCCATACCATGGAGAGGAGCAGCTGGGAGAGTGAGGGTCCTTGGTTAGTTTGGTGGACCACAGGCGATGTTGTCTATCACCATGGACTAGACTCTGCTGAACAAACCTCATCCACTGGTTTCCCAGAACCTGACCTGTCTCTACCCAACTGAGTCGGGAATCCTAGGCCACGAGCCTCCTCTTGTTCTTTCCCCAGTGGTTCTCAAAGTGTGGTCCCCACCCCAGCAGCATCCTTATCACCTGGGAACTTATAGAAATGCTGGTTCTTGGGCCCACCCCAGACCAAGTGAATTGAAAACCCTGGGGTCCAGCCATCTGTGTTTTAGCAAGCACTCTAGGTGATTCTGTTGCTTGCTAACGTTTGAGAACTACTGCTCTAACCTATATGCTTAGAGTGGAAGAACTGAGGGCTTTCGGTTCTTATCCTAGCTGGTCTCATTACCTGTGAGGCTTCAAGCAACACTCTGATTTACCTACCACCGGAGCCTCAGTTTCTATAGCGGCATCATGAGATGTTTACATTACCTCCCAGGTTCTTAGAGTATATTATTCTAGCTCTCAAAGTGGCTTGTCAATCCTTTCCTAAAATACAAATAAGCATGTGACTTCCCCCCTCCCCCAAACTTGCCAGGTTTCTACCCGGGGATTCCCCTTTGTGGTTTCCTTTCTGCTTGGCAGTTGGTGTAAGTTTTGATGCCAGGCGTGCGGAAGGTCATTTTGGGGGAAAAAAAAACCCACACACATGCATGCACGCACAACAAAAAGTGATCAGCTTATTCACCTTAGTGACAATGGCAACTGGGACTTAAGCCCTTAACAACATCAACTTTTAAACAATTAAACCTTTCCTGGTGGCTGTGGAGTGTCACAATGTGGGTGAGTGTTTTGTTATTTGTCTCAAATCTCACACCATTGTTGATTCAGGAAACCTATGCCATGTGCCTACTCTATTATGTGCCAGGTGCACCCCAGGCACACCTATGAACTGGGTATACGGGCCAGAGTCCCAGGAGGGTCCTAGTCTCTTGAGCTCCAGACTGACCTGTCCCTGGCCCATACATCCACCCTCTGATTCTTGATTAAGTTTCAGCCTTGCCACCCCAATATCATCTTCTGTCCTGTGATCTGGGGGAGGCATCCGCAGGGCTGCAGCTGCAGGGTGTGCATTCCTCATCTGCTCATCTGGCAAAACCCTCAGCAGATGTGGAGGGGAGGCTGCTCCAGCAGCCTGAGTCGGCAGAGCCCTGGCCTCTTCTCTCTGAGGGGGTCTTTAGGGAAGAATACAGAATGCAGAGCCAACACTTTCTTGAAGCGAGCCTCCAAGCAGGGGCCTCGTGAACTCCTCTGGTCCCCTCTGTTCTAGGGGTGGCACTGGGGGTGCCATGGTGCACGGAGCCAGGATGCCACGATGTATGTTGTGAGCTTCAGTAGAGGGGAGGTTGCACAGTTGGGCAGGCAGGGGAGGGCACTGTCAACCCAATCTTGGGAACTCCCGGGCTGATTCCTCACTCCTAAGTGAGACTTGCCTATGAATCTGAACCCTGGCATGCTGTCCATTAAATGAAAAAGGCAGAAGTCTGTTTCATTAGAGTGCCAGGGCTCTGATTAATTACCCCTTCTGAATAAAGCTTGCTACACCTAGAACTTCCTTGACATTGGTCCCAGCTGTCACACTGCCAGCAGTTTCAAGTCCTGTTTAAACATTTAAACCACTAAATGGAAATCCCATCAGCCATGGTGCTGTGTAAGCAGCATGTGCCGTTGGGGGAGTATCTTCAGACTGTTAGTAATTGCATCACTTTCCCCGGTGGAGGTGATGAACAGCCCTCAGCACAATCAGATAATGTTTATGAAAGCTCCTTATAAACTGTAAAGTGCCATGTAAACATTCGCTGTCTGTGTCAAGATTACGGGAAAGAGTAGAGGTCTGCTCTCACCGTTTCCCTCAAACTGTTACCTTCAGCTTTTAGAGTATAAATTGCTTTGAGGGATAAATATGAAGAAATGATTAATTCTACACCGTGCGCCAGAGAATTAGTTAGGTTGCTGGTCCTCCTATCAATTGAAGTAGCAAATATCCAAAGAGGAGGATATTTGGGGATAGGCTAGGTAATTGGATTCAGTGTTGAGTATGCCGACTAAAATATCTATTGGATTTTTAGGTGGAAGGTGCTTGGTAGGCAGATGACAATGCAGGTCTGCAGCTCAGGAGTCATGATCTAGGTATACATTGAAGCCGTGGGAGTGATTGAGATCATCTAGGAAGAAAACGAAATAAAAAGAGAGTTGAGGAAGGAACTGAGATTCTTAGTCTTGGTTTATATCAGGATTAACTATGGAGCTTTTCAAAAAGAAAGCTTCCTAGGTCCCACCTAGATCTTCTGAATCAGACTCTCTGGGGTGGGGTCCAAACAGGTGGATTCTGATATGCACCAAAGATTGAGGACCGCTGGTGTTTAAAGGATGAGCAGACGAGGAACTAGTGAGAGGCTGAAAGATAGGTCAGAGGAAATGGGTGAGGACAAAGCAGAATCAAAGAGAACAGGAAAGGAGAGAATTTAGACCAAAAGAGGCCACTAAAGTTGGTCAGTAGGAGGCCACTGGTGACCATAGAGGAAGCATTTCAGGACACAAGCTTGTGATTTCCTGTGTCTTGCACTTGCCCAGTGTCACTGTTATCTTCTCTCCTTAGAGTCTGGTTACCATGTAGTTCAATGTGTTTCTTTACTTTCAGATCAAGTGTTCCCTCCCACGTGCAACATAGGGAAGAATTTTCTCTCCCTCAATTACCTTGCCGGGTACCTTCAGCCCAAAGCTGCAGAAGGGTGTGTGATATCCAGCCAGCCTCGAGATAAGGAAGTACACATCATTGAGTTAATCACCCCCAACTCTAACCCCTACAGGTGAGTGTGAGTGTGAGTGTGTGTGTGTTGTGTGTGTTTTCTGAACTAAGAGATGAAAACAAAGATCTGATATGACTTGATATGATTCTGACTTGAGACAGGGAGAGGCTTAGCCCTCCCTCGGGTGAGGGGGAGGAAGCCACTGATGCTTTGGGTGAGATTCACAGAAGCTTTGAAGAAGGGAGTAAAGGTACCAGTGTCATATTTTATTTTCTGCATCTGTCTCTAGATCCCATATATCCCAGATGAGTTCTGAAGCCTAATTTGAACTTCTTGGTATAGTCGTCCATTGGTGTCTGGGAGGTTGGTTTCAGATCTCCCTCAGATACCAAAACCCATAGATGCTCAAGTCCTTTATATAAAATGGCATAGTATTTGCATATAACCTACGCACATTCTCCTGTATACTTTAAATCGTCTCTAGATTACTTATCATACCTAATACAATATGTAAATAGTTGTAAATACAATGTAAATAGTTGCCTGCACGTGGCAAGTTCAAGTTTTACTTTCTGGAACTTCCTGGAATTTTTTTTTTCCCCAATATTTTCCATCCGTGGTTGGTTGAATCTTCAGATGTGGAACCTGCAGATACAGAGGGTGGACTGTACTAGTTATAGAACAGTCACTCTTACTCCATTATTATCTCCTTTGACTGAGGTTATCCCTGTTAAGAAAATTACAAAATGTGCCTTGTTAACATAATTATTATTTTAACAATATTATGTGTTTTTTTAAATATTATGTTTTTTAACAGATTTCTGTTTATAGTGTCCTCAGAGCACTTTTGCACTCATAACTGTTTAAATCTGTGTGTGAATGTGTGTGTGTCAGAGGAGTGGCCCTTCATGGTGACACACCAAAGAGCCATTAGATACCACTTACCTCTCTCTCTCTCACCCCCAGCGTCCTGCCCCAGGACTGGAAATTTAACTCTATCAAGAATGATTGTGGAATTTAAGAAAGAAAGAAAAGGGAGAAAGTAGGCCTTTCTCCCGCTTTCACCTGCATTTCATGGGGACTAGTGAGTTAAAATGTAAATTTATATTATAGAAGGATTTCACAGCTAAAATTCTAATGAAACTTTGATTTCAAAAGTGATTAAACTACCAATCGGTTTTGGTAGGATTGGAAATGGAATTCTGTTCCATGTAAAGAATTTGTGGAAAATTAAAAGGGAGTGGGAATAGAAGCGATCTGGCATATGTGCTTAGATATTAAGCCTAAGGCTTCATTTGAGTACTGTATATCATTCATTTTACGGTTTACAAGTGTGTAAAACCAAGATGGAAATAAAGACTTTCCCCTAAATCCAGAATGACAGAGATGTTATGGTTTGGTAAAAATTCTCTTTTATACTGGATTCTTAGAAGTTTGGATTGTATTCATTAATTTTCCAGTAATCACTTGGTTGACCATCTGTTTTTTTATTTTAATAACTGTATATCCAGAAGTTTGGGAAAGTAAATGCAGATATGATTTTGTGACAAATGTTAATGGCTTAAGCACACCTTATATAAGTCAAGAAATTCTCTAGCCTTCTGCCTCTTATTTTATTCTGAAGCTTCCTCACTGCTTTACTGCCTCCCTCTTCCATCCACCCTGTCATCCCACTCACCAAACTGCCGCCCACTACTGCTCTGAAGGATTTTGAGCATATAGCAGAGTAGAATGTTACACATCAAAGGTGCTGGAGGCTGAAAAAGCAGCAGTTCTGCTTCAGAAGTAAACTCTCCGGGTTTGTTCACGTCCATTTCAAACAGTGGCTGCCGCATCATACAGGGAGATCACAGAGAGATCAGCTCTGTGCTTTGCGTCCACCTGGAGGGGTGGGATAGGGAGGGTGGGAGGGAGACACAAGAGGGAGGCGATATGGGGATCTATGTATACGTATAGCTGATTCACTTTGTTATACAGCAGAAACTAACACACCACTGTAAAGCAGCTATACTCCAATGAAGATGTTAAAAACAAAAACAAAAAAAGTGGCTGCATTAAGTATCCACCTTTTTTTTCTTTTTTCAACAAAGAGAAAAAGTTTAGTGGCTAATTGTCCACAGGCATATTTTTCTATTGTTATGTAAAACCGTTTTGTTATGTGTGCACTAACAATCTGTTTTGCACATGTCATTTGCCTGGGATCAACTCCAGCTTTTTAATCAACTGGCCAGACGCTGGAAACATGAAGACTTGGAAGAGGGGAAGATAGTTGCAACTTTCTGGCATTTGGGTCCTAACTCTGCCTTTGTTTTCCATTCACAGTGCTTTCCAGGTGGATATCATAATTGACATAAGACCTTCTCGAAAGGATCCTGAGGTGGTCAAAGATCTCATCCTGATCTTGAAGTGCAAAAAGTCTGTCAACTGGGTGATCAAATCTTTTGATATTAAGGGAAACCTGAAAGTTATCGTAAGTTAGTTAAGCGTTTCTTTGTTTTGATGAATGGTGGTAATTTAAGCTGTGTTTGTATGTGTTATTTTTGTGAAGTTTCTCTCTGTTATTTTTCACTTTATAAAAGAGGCTGCTCCTTGGCTTCTCCTGACAAGGGCGGGCGGGGTGGTGGTTAAACACATGGTCTTTGGGGTCAGTACAGACCCAGATTTAAGTTCAGACTCTGCCATTTACAAACTCTGACCTTGGGTAAGCTCCTTAACCTCTCTGGACCCCACTTGCCTCATTTGTGAAATTCCTGGAGTGTATTAGTGTTCTTCCCAGACTTAGTAAGTATAAAATAATGAACACAAGCCTTTCATGGCTGAGAGCCCTGTAGGGGCCTCAGTGTCATGGTCCTAAATTTCAGCTCTCACTTTGGGGTCGGGTATTGAAGGAAGCTGTGGGAAATCAGCTGACTCCAGCCCATTTTTCTTTTTGAGATAAATACTTGGTATTGGCATGTCTTTTTTGCTTGCTTCTAAGGGTGAAACACTGATAAAAGCATTATAGCCATGGAGAGGTTAGTGAGATGGTGCTGGAAAAGCATCCCCCAGCCTGTTCCCTAAGCATTATATTTCATGAAGGAAATATACTTAAGAAGTTTAGCTGGGTGGCATGACAGGCGAACAGTAGCTAGTTTCCTGAAAAGATGAATGTTGAAATTTGGTAAAATAAATCTTTTTCAAGTCTTTAGGGAGATAACTATTTGACAGAATATTGGAGCAAATTATATTGAAAGTTAAAGAAGAATGGCCCCTCCTCATTTTTAAGAAGATAATCACCTCTTTAGCATCTCTTTTGTGGGCTCAAATTTTTGTGCATTGTCTTTTATAAAAACCGTGGCCAATTCCTCTTTCAGTACCTGCATTGAATCAACTGGAGTGGGTTTTACGTTTTCACTATTTGGGGAGAGGGATACCTTTGGCGTTGGTATTATTCATTCATGGCACCTTCCGTGTGATAATGCAGTGACAGAGCCAACGGTCCCCTGGGCAGCGTCATGTACAAGCATTTGCCAGGGGCAGCAGGCAAAGCCATGAGCACACACATCGTCATTTTAAAGTAATCATTTCTGGTTCCTGTGGGGTTGTTTTGTTGTTGTTTTTTTTTTAACTTTGAGAGGATCCCAATGAGCCATCATGTGTAATGGTGATACATTAATTTGGTATTGAGCACAGAGCCCAGCAGTGATTTTCTGAAGTCAGAGCTGTTTTGATTGTCTTCCCTGGCATGGCCTGAGGGGTGTTGGTGACCAGGGGTGTCTGCGGCCTTTGCTGCCTGGCGCACCAACCAAATGTTTTTAATTTCAGAATAACAAAAACAGGAAAGGGAATCATGCTTTGAAAGGCAAA
This sequence comes from Phocoena phocoena, assembly GCF_963924675.1. Classification (NCBI taxonomy): domain Eukaryota; kingdom Metazoa; phylum Chordata; class Mammalia; order Artiodactyla; family Phocoenidae; genus Phocoena; species Phocoena phocoena. Next base: position 81,010,351 of record NC_089219.1, on the reverse strand, counting down.
AACATACGGTACATTTTAATTCCCTGCTGGAGTTCTTGTGTAAATGTTCTTTTGGCCCTGACCCTTCAATGGCTCTTTCTCTCCCTGAGTATGTGTGCCTGGTCCATGGCAGTCCTGGAGTTCCCTTTGAACATCCCCACTTCTCATATGAATCAGAAAGGCTAGAAATGAGATTGCTCATCCCAGTGCAAGATCTGTTTATATTGCTCTCCTTGGCCGTACTCCTGTTCCAGGCCAATTTTGGACAATGCATGACAACATTGCTAAACAATTAGGTAACGTTTCATGATGTTCTTTTTTATTCTCCCAGCCAGTTTCATGCTTTGTGATATCTTAACTGCTGCCTCAGATGTGAATTCTGACTGTGCTGGGAGGAGGATGCTAATAAAAGGCTGCTAATAAAAGGGTGGAGTGGAAAGAATCCTGGCTTTGGGGCCAGAAAGGGCTGGATTCAAATCCCATTTCCAATTGCCATTACTCCCAGTTGATACTGGGCAATCTCATTAAATTCTGGGTCTGTTTCCTTTCCTGTGAAATGCGTACGATGATAATACTCACCTTGAGAGCTCTTGTGAGGTTTAGCAGAGTCCATTCATTCATTCAACAAATATTTGTTAAGTGTGTCCTGGGTATTTCATGTAAAGCACTTAGCATACTGCCTGCACATGGTGAGTTCTCAGCTATTTGTACTACTTAACTTCTGTGAGCCTCAGGTTCCCCTTCTCTAGAAAGGAATAGTAATGCCTTGTCCTTATATTTTGGAGGAGAATTAAATAACACATGTAAAGCTCTTAGCACAGTGCCTGCCATAAAAAGGGGGGGTTCATCTTCCTTCTATTAACAACTCTTTAAAAGTTTGTCTGTAGGAGCAATTAACAAAGTGAAGACAAGGACAAATGTCCACTAAAAGAATTGTATGGAACTTGATGGGGTAAATTTAAAGAAGAGCACGCAGACATAGAGAACAGATGTGTGGACACTGGGCGGGGGGTGGGGTGGGGTGAATTGGGAGATTGGGATTGACGTACGCGCGCTGCCACGTGTAAAAGAGATGCTAGTGGGAACCTGCTGTACAGCACAGGGAGCTCAGCTCGGTGCTCTGTGATGACCTAGATGGGTGGGATGAGGGGTGGGGTGGGAGGGAGATCCAAGAGGGAGGGGATATATGTATACATGTAGCTGATTCACTTCATTGTACAGCAGAAACTAACACAACATTGTCAAGCAACTATACCCCAATTAAAAAACCAAACCAAACCAAAACATAGGCGCGCGCGTGTGTGTATATGTGTGTCAGGAATGGGACCTGGGTAGAATGCACCCTCCAAAAGACAGGATGGGCCAAAGAGACACAAAGGGTTGTGTGCTGGAGCCAGATGGGACTACTACAAGTGTCCACATTACGTCGCCGTGCCCAGCTCTGGCTTTTAATTCAGGGCCCTTATGGACCATGCATAATCACATTTTGGAAGAACCTCCAACACATAAAAGAATAGATGGAGATAACTTGTTAGAAATTTCCTGTTGTATTATTTCATATGGCCTCAGGGCTTCAAGTTTGGAAATAGTGAGTTTATTCTTAGAAAAGACATTTTTTAATCCCAGTGGGAATATGCACAACGCTGTGCCTAACCCGTCCCCCAGATGCCCCCTCCCAACATCAGCAGTTTTGATGCAGGTGTGTTGGGTGGTGGGAGAGAGGGGAAGCCACTCAGACTCTACTTAGCTCATCGTCCTTTGTGAAGATACGAGTGGGAAATGGCGGCGGTATTTGAGACCTCCTTGAATACTCCCATAGGAAGTAACTATACTGAGGCCTTGGAAAAGCCTGGGGACTCCCAGAAATACAGGATGAGGAATTCACTCATTGCCGGGAACCAACTTGCCTGCCATTGTCCCAAACCTTGCTGCTTTACAAATGCGTAGGTAGATTTCTAGCCTTGTAAGTCACGAGGTGTAATGAGTATGAGTTGTGCTGACAGCTCCTAGAGTTAATGTGGAAAGGTGTAAACAAGTCATTCCATATTGTTACAAAAAGGATAGGTGGCAGTTATGATGATAGTATTCTGGAAATACAGTATTTTCTCAGCTGTCCAACAACATGAAAGACTAGTGCAGATGAGGCCAAGCGGTATTGTTTAGGCCAATGTTGCAACTCCAGCCAGTCCAAACAACAGGCTACCTTGAAAGGCTGGAAGAAGCTGTGCTCGAGAAAATGCTATTGACTCAGTGAATAAGAAGTTCTAAGAACAAATTGGATCCTTCTTTACTTCATTTTAGTTCCCTTCTTTCCCTCCTTCCTCCCTCTCTCCCTCTCTCCCTTCGTTTCTTCTTTCCCTTTCCCTAAGGAATTTTCTCTGAAGGAGTTTTCTCTGAATCCCAGTAAGAATAGAATAATCCAAACCTGTGAAACTGAGGGATTTTTTGCAAATGGCTACAGAACTTGGTTAAAGCTCTCTGTGGTCCCTTGCATGCATCACTGTGACTGGCCAGTCTGGCAGTTTTTCCTCAGATAAGCACTTTGGGTAGTAGAAGAATATACTGGGTGAGATCCTCTAAGCTTTGAATTGAAAATGTGTGTCCTCAGCCAATATCTCACAACCAGAGAGACCAAGAGAACTTAGAGGCTGTGAATCTTCTATGGTTTTACAGTGGGAAAGGATTAATATTTAGTCATGTTAGGGGCAAACAGAATGGGAAACAAATGGGGAATTTAGGAAAAATGCTGCATGTATGCAGAAGAAAATAATTGGGCATGGAAATTAAAGTGATTTTTATATGGCATGAGATGGCATAATCTGCTTGCTGGAAGGGCCTTCCAGCCCTGTTGGAGCAGTTGTTGAAAATGTGGTGACTTCCCTTTGGGGTGCCCCCTGCAGCATTCAGCTCCCTCACCGTCTGAGAAGATCACTGCTGTAGGATCAGAAGGTGATGTGAAATTTACCTTCCATGTCCTTGTTACTCAGAGTCCTTTTATATCCTTTCCTGGAAAGATTTCTGTCATTCAGTTTTAAGTTTGTAACTGATTACCAAGTGAAAGTTAATTTTAACAGTTACTTGTACTGCCGGATAAAAATATTGGTACTATACACAATGGACTATTACTCAGCCATAAAAAGAAATGAAATTGAGTTATTTGTAGTGAGATGGATGGACCTAGAGTCTGTCATACAGAGTGAAGTAAGTCAGAAAGAGAAAAACAAATATCATATGCTAACACATATATATGGAATCTAAAAAAGGTTATGAAGAACCTAGGGACAGGACAGGAATAAAGACACAGATGTAGAGAAATGACTTGAGGACACGGGGTGGGGGGAAGGGTAAGCTGGGATGAAGTGAGAGAGTGGCGTGGACATATATACACTACCAAATGTAAGATAGATAGCTAGTGGGAAGCAGCCACATAGCACAGGGAGATCAGCTCGGTGTTTTGTGACCACCTAGAGGGGTGGGATAGGGAGGGTGGGAGGGAGATGCAAGAGGATGGGGATATGGGGATACATGTATAAGTATAGCTGATTCACTTTGTTATAAAGCAGAAACTAACACAACATTGTGAAGCAATTATATTCCAATAAAGTTGTTTAAAATATATATGTGTATATATATATATAGGTACTTAGAGGGATGGTAACTTAATTAATATTTTAAACCATAAAATCTAAGCATATTCTGTTAATAGAATTGGCAGATGTATACAGTTACAGGCTTCCTAAATTGATCATAAATTATAAATGAAGTATGAACATTGACTGTTTGACCGTGTGGAATTCAGTAGTTTACAAAGGTGGGATAGTCTCCACAGTGAAGTAACTAAGTTGTGTCTTCTTTCATTTAACTCTAGGGTATAGGATTTGGGGAAAATATAACATGTACACCTGTATACTTTATATATAATATTAAATAAAAATAAGGAAGAGTTTGGTATCATATTTGGTGTGTGTGTTAATAAAATTTAAACATTAACTCTGTAGTGACATACTAGGTATGCTTATGATAATTAGTTTATCAACCAATGACAAAAATGATTCTGCCATTTGTATCAACATAAGCAACCCAAATGGTATAACCAGTCAGCATGAGTTTCTTAATCTGCTGTTAACAGATTTTCACATCAGTATTCTCAGCCCAAGGAAAGTAGGGATCAAAAGAGTAAATAGTTCTTTCATACACAATAGAGAATCTATTTGTTTCAGATATTAAGGCACTGTTTAATTTCATACACTCATGAGTGAAATTTTACTATTGTCTTCAGGCTCCTAACAGTATTGGCTTTGGGAAAGAAAGTGAAAGATCCATGATAATGACCAAATCAATAAGAGATGACATTCCTTCAACCCAAGAGAGTCTGGTCAAGTGGGCTTTGGACAATGGCTGTAGTCCAGTAACATCATACACAGTGGCTCCTGTGGCTAATAGATTTCATCTTCGGCTTGAAAACAATGGTAAGTATGATTTTTGGGTTTTTTTGTATAAAAAATATCCCCCAAATGAGTTTTCCAATGAGGAACTCTCATTTCAGCTTATATGATGCTGTTTTTCTGTTGCAAATTTTAATGATTCATTCACTACTTTACACTATAAAGCTTAAAGTTATATAGAATTGTGCTAGATTATTTTGGGGAAATTATCTTTAATATAGATTTTTTTGTAACAGAGTTGATTGCGTGTTGGAAAACTTAGCTATAGATCACTTTTGCTGTGCTTATATTAAGGATAAACTATCCTGGGTTCTTTTCTCAGAGGTGCCTAATAATCACTTTTGGCTGATACACAGAGGGGTTGGGCCTGCAGGAGAGAAGTCTTAGTTCAGGCTGGATGTTATAGGAAAATAGTCAGAAGTACTCGTGCTTTTCCAGAGGGAATGCAGGAGTTATTATCCCACTTTGATGGAGGAGAAAGCAGAGGCTTAACAAGTTCTTAAGGTTCTCCAGAATCTGATCGGTAGTAAGACTTGAAACCCAGGTTTTCTGATCACCAGACCTCTTGCTTACCACACAGTACCACTACTGAGTGCAATGCCGGTAGAATGAAGGTTAGGAGTACAGGTTCAAGTCCCAGCCCTGCCATTTGTTCACTGTTTGGAAGTTGCTTAACCTCTGAACCTCAGGTTCCTTCTCAGTCATATGAGGGAAACAATAGGCCCACCTCGAAGGGTGGTTGTGAAGGGTTTTTTTAAATCAAAGTACAAATTAAAAACCTCCAGACCTCTGACTTCTTTTGGGCCCATACAACTGTGCCATCCTTTTCAAAAAAATAGTATCTAAGGAGAGCCAACATCCACTGTCATCCTTATTCCCAACTCCCACTGAGATGGATTGACCTCAAGCATACGTCAGTTGGCTTTGGATAGTAGATGTAGAGAATACTGGGAAAAAAATGTTTTCTTTAAATTGTTGAAAATATGACAGAATAATGAGTATGGATTGTATGGAAATATGTCTCTCCCTTTGAAGGAATAACTGCCTAAGCAACTTTTTCTTTCTTCCTTTGGGACTAGGTTCTAAAAGGCCAGGGTACCCAGATACGTGTTAGAATTTAGCACTCAAAAAGGAGGTAGCAGGGCTTCCCTGGTGGTGCAGTGGTTGGGAGTCCGCCTGCCGATGCAGGGGATGCGGGTTCGTGCCCCGGTCCAGGAAGATCCCACATGCCGCGGAGCGGCTGGGCCTGTGAGCCATGGCCGCTGAGCCTACACATTTGGAGCCTGTGCTCCGCAACGGGAGAGGCCACAGCGGTGAGAGGCCCGCGTACCGCAAAAAAAAAAAAAGGAGGTAGCAAAATCATTTCAAAATACCAATACTGTTTCAAGAAATCTTTAGAGAAACTGTTCTAGAGAATCTCTAGATTCAAGGAAAGTATTTCATTGGCATTTGAATGGAATAACATTGTCCCACATAACTTATTCAAATAATAGATTTGTATAGCTTGAAGGGCCTTAGAAATCATCTAATCCAGTGGTTCTTAATCTTGGCTCCACATTGGAATCACATGGGGAGCTTTAAAACATGATTTAAAGAGAGTTCAGTTTTTAATTGGCCTGGGATGCAGCCTGAGCTTAGGGATTTTCTTTTTTAAGCTCCACAGCGATTTTAATGTGCAGCCAAAGTTGAGAACCACTGATCTAATCCAACCTCTTAATTTTAAAAATTGGGAGACTGAGGCACAGAGAGATAGGCCACTTACCCAAAGCCATTCAACCAGTTAGAAAGAACATCAGCACTAGAATTCAGGCTTCCAGGCTCCTCATCTCTTTTATACATTGCTTGTTAAGAGTAATTTTACACCTGCCCATTCTTTGCTAATTTCTCCTGTTCTTGCCTCTAATGATATGATTGTGGCCTGGCAGCAAACACTGATGATGTTTTGCCTTCTTCTCTTACCAGCAGAGGAGATGAGAGATGAGGAAGTCCATACCATCCCTCCTGAGCTACGGATCCTGCTGGACCCTGGCCACCTGCCTGCCCTGGACAACCCCCGCATCCGGGGAAGGGGAGGCCAAAATGGAGGTTTCCCCTTTCCCTTCCCCGATATCTCCAGGAGAGGCTGGAAGGAAGGGGGAGAAGATGGGATCCCTCGGCCAAAGGACCCTGTCATCCCCAGCATACAACTGTTTCCTGGTCCCAGAGAGGCCGAGGAGGTGCAGGGGAGCATGGATGTTGCCCTGTCAGTCAAATGTGACAATGAAAAGATGACTGTGGCTATAGAAAAAGATTCGTTTCAGGTGGGTGCAGTTTCTTAAAGGAGCGAAGGGAAGGCTACCTCCCTCCCCATCTTGCCTCAGCCTGTGTTAGTTATTTCCAGCTCTTTCACTTTTGAACTCCAGAGATTTGATACTGTTTTCTCAGTTGGATGGGCTCACTTCCCCTTGGCTGTGATTCTCACCCGGTTCCTGTTGTTCTCAGTGAGGGGGGTTCCAGATCCTTGTGTGTCAATATTTTGCTATTGAATTTCCAAGGCCAACAAACACAATTCTGGGGCTGTTGAGAGATGGTAGGCTGAAAGGAGGTAAGGGGGGAGGGGAAGTGCAGGCCTCTAGCAACTTGGAAGGCCTGGACTTGCAACTTGGAAGACCAGGCAAAATGTGTTAACTGCATGCTGTAGAATGGCCTGTGGGCCCCCCTTTATGTCTTCGGTCATTGTTGTTTCAGGCCAGAGGCTACTCTGGGATGGAGCTCACCCTGTTGGATCCCACATGCAAGGCCAAGATGAATGGCACCCACTTCATTTTGGAGTCTCCCCTGAATGGCTGTGGGACTCGGCACCGGAGATCAGTCCCTTATGGTGTGGTTTACTACAACTCCGTGAGTGTTCTCCAGTACAAAGCTTTCCCTTTGCCAGAGCCTTGCTGGGTGTTACCTTAAAATTAGTCTTAAGACTTCTAGGAAAGTGAGGAGGGCCTGAACAAAGCCAAGTGTCAGTTCTCAACAAAATGGGATGTAGTATGACCCTGAACTCTTTTATTTGTTTTGTTGGTGAGTCTGTGGGAGTTGGGAGGCCCTGTTTTCTCGGCTGGAGCATTTGTGGTGATCTTTCCCACCCTTCCTTCCATCTCCTCTTGGCAGAGTTTCACTGGCAAGGTGATTATGACTTTTTTCTGGCTAAGCTGCAGGCTCGGATGGCCTGGTCCACAGAAGGATAGAATCCAAGCCCTTGGGCTATGAGTGAGCACCTCCATACAACTGAGCTAACCAGAGCTGTGGTCTCTCTGGCCTCATCTGAGTCTTGTCTAGAAGTAGGAGAACTTCTCCCTCCCTCATGAACAAAAGAACCAAAAGAGAGAAGTCTGAAAAGGTCATTCAAGAAAGTGTTAAATCTCTCTCCATCTCTAAGGAGGACCCTAAATTGAAGAAAATCTTCCATTTTTGGTTACCCCAAGAGAGATTCCACAGATTCCCCCAATGATAATCCATTGCAATAGCTACCCTTCACTTTCCAGACATGATTCTTGTCAGAATCTTGTCAGAACAGATTCATCTAAATCTGTTCTTATAGAGATGGACACTTAACAGTGAATGTTGAAAGAATTTGAACATGAAATTTCAAAAGGACTTTAAAGTGATAATTTTGCAATTTGAGTTGTACTTTGGATGGTAGAAATAGCTTTGACATGGTGTGTGTGTCTGCACTCAGCGCCTACCCCAGCTTTGGCTTGGCACGGGCAGACCCTGACTTCTCTGTTTATTCCACTGCCAGTCAACAGATAGGCTCAACCTAGCCAGAGAAGAGACTGGCCCTCTGGTCAGTGTGGCTCATGTGGAGACTGACTGTCCTGTGAGCCAAGGTTATTGTTCCTCAGACAATCTTAGAATGTTTGAGCTGGAAAGAGCCCTAAGCTGATCTCATTCAACGTCCTCATTTCACAGGTGAGGAAATGGAACTCCAGGGAGTTAAGAGACTTGCTTGGATTTGAGAGACTAGTTAACAGTAGAGCCAGGACCGAATCCAGCTTCCGGACCTCTCGTCCACTAATCTTCCCCCAACTCTAGGTAGTGGCAGTCACTCTCCCTTTGTTCCTGAAATCATTTATTAACCTTTGACTTCTATGATGAACCCTATTCTGCCAATTCCAACACTAATTTTCTTGCAGTTATCCAGTTTTTCCAGATGTAATGAATGTCATATATTACTGGTATACTTGATTTTGGAATTTTAAACTTTTATCTAAATTAATGCCAATAAAAGGCCATGGTAATCAGTCTGTTAAGTAAAAAAAAAAGTGCCATCTGCCTCAGGAGAGAAAGGTATATTCATTCTTTCTTTTTTTTTTTTAAATTATGATAGGGTAAGTCATAACCTAACTTACTTCAGTTGTATTAGTACTTTCTTTTGAGGGCCTGGTAAAGAATAGAGAGGCAGTTTTCCTTCATTTTCTTCCCATTCACCTCTTCAGTGGCTACTTTAACTATTTCTTCCAGTTATAATTGTTTGTAGTAATTTTCAGACTTAATATGTATTTTTGTTTTGCAACATATTAAAAATCTAAGGAAGTGGAGTGAAAAATCAAACAAAAAGTATAACTATCCTATATATGCAAAGAAATTAGGAGTTAATTTATGGAGTCCTGGTCCTTGGGTGAATTTTTTCATCTTATCTGGAGCTAACCTAGGAACAATCATTTCAACCAGTGTTAAGAGAGGTTGTCATGGCATAAAACATGATGTTCTTTCCTGCATCTATACACCATACAAAAGATATATTGGGGGACTTCCCTGTGGCACAGTGGTTAAGAATTCGCCTGCCAATGCAGGGGATACGAGTTCGAGCCCTGGTCGGGGAAGAGACCACATGCTGCGGAACAACTATGCCTGTGCGCCACAACTACTGAGCCTGCGCTGTAGAGCCCATGAGCCACAACTACTGAGCCTACGTGCCACAACTACTGAAGCCCGCATGCCTATAGAACCCTCGCTAGCCACAACTAGAGAAAGCCCGCATGCAGCAACGAAGACCCAACGCAGCCAAAAATAAATAAATAAATTTATTTTTTAAAAAAAGATATATTGGGGAGATGGAGGAGTGCAGGACTAAAAGTAAGGAGGGAATGGCTCAATAGTAAACATCAGGTCCTTTGCTTCTAACTCAAACCAAACTTGATCAAATCTTGACAGATACAAATTACAGGACTCCTTGGATTAACCAAATCAGTATTTCTTAGAGTTTTCAATATAAAGGTTCCTTCCCACCCCCCACAGTATAGGGGGGCCTATTGACAACCTCATCCAATCCCATTTCAGTGTCTGGTGTTTTCCCACTGTTTGAAATAACTTATATTTTGTCACAGGGGAAAATACGTATTTTACTGTAAATCTTAATTTGAACATGCATTGGGCTTCTTCTTTTTTTCATCTCTTTGAGGATGAAGTCCTAAAAATACTTGAAGTTGTTTTTTTTTTTTTTAAGTCAGATTTTCAGTTTGCCTCTGACTTATTACATGGGTGTTTGTGTGAGGTAGAACCAAAGACACGTGATTTGGTGTTTTTATAACATTGTGTTTTCCTTGCCTTTTAGATTGTAATACAGGTTCCACCCCCTGGGGATAGTAGTGGCTGGCCAGATGGTTATGAAGATTTGGAGTCAGGTGATAATGGATTTCCGGGAGATACGGATGAAGGAGATACTTCCTTCTTCAGCCGACCTGAAACTGTGGTGGTATGTGTTTATTTGTAGTAGGTAGTTTGTAGAGACCGGTGTCTTTTTGGTCAGCTTTAGTCAGGGACTATTGGAAAATAAAATCAGATGTTAAAGGCTAAAGCTCATAAAGCTACAAGCTTCGTTTGACTGTGATTTATCTCCATCTGTGTTTTTTTTTTTTTTTTTTTTTTCCAGTTTAATTGTAGCCTGCGGCAGGTGGGGAATCCCAGTAGCTTCCAGGACCCACCCAACAGAAATGTCACCTTCAACATGGAGTTGTACAACACTGACCTCTTTCTGGTGCCCTCCCAAGGCGTCTTCTCTGTGGCAGAGAACGGACATGTTTTTGTTGAGGTGAGACCCAAATGTTAGCCTTGGGCTGTTAGGTTAGCGCAGATTCGTAGTAGCTTCTGCGCATGAGTGAAAGCAGCTGGGGCAGACGTCTTCCTGCTCTTCCTCACCACTTTGACCAGCTCTGCGTGAGGGCGTGGCTTAGAAAACGCTCCCACGTCGATTTCTGACCAAAGCAGGAAATTTCAGGATTCACTACGTTCCTTCTAAACGGAGAGAGTAATTTGTAGATGAATGGATAAATGTTTTAAAAAAATCAGCACTGTGAATTCTAATAAAGCCCTGTCCGTACTCTGTCCTTAGCATTTCTGCTAAGGACAGTTGTTCAGTAGCTGCAGTATCAGAATTAACCAAAGAATATTTCAAACCACCTCAGAGACTATCTTTTAAACTGTGGATACTTTTGAGTGAAATACTGTGTGTTACTGTATCTCATGAAAATTGCTTTTTCTAGGTCATCTCCTAAATGTATCTATAAATTCATTAAAACTATTTCCTATATATAACAGTAATAACCACACATAACATAAATCTTTGGAGTGACTCCAGCATATTAGGTAGTGATGGTAATAATGAAATAACAACAGCTAACATTTATTGCAGATTTATTTTGTGCCAAGCTCAGTTATAAGTATTGTAGTATTTTACTCTTCAGAGCAATTCTGTGAGACAGGACTATTAATATCCCCATTTCGTAGATGAGGCAATTGAGGCACAAACTTGTCTAAGGTCACACAGTTAGTACCTACTAGAGTTCAGAGTCAGAGTTCATGCTCAGACCATCTGGCTCCAGAGCCCACACTGTTATCCACTGGATGCTATCGTTTATCCTCAAAGTACCACTTGAAAGGGGGAGAAAATGTAACCTCTTAGCAGTGCAAATATCCAAGTTCACAGATTGGATTCCAGAGAAGATCAGTATCCTCATGGCCCCAGAATGTCTGCTGGTCTTACTTGGAAGTCATCCTCTGTTGAGCTGATCTGGGTGCTGAGCAGCAAGCTGGTGTTCTCCTTCACTGTGGGAGGAGGGAGAAGCTTAAGGGGCCAAAATGGGATACTTCCATATATTAAAAGTGACTTCAGTACACATATTTCTAGTTAAGAAAGACAAATAACTCACATTTGTACTGATGCTGGGACAGAGCCCACTGGCTCTAGACATTTTCCTGGATCGTCTCCTCCTTTTTGATTCCCTGTTCTGAGAGATCTTGTCTTTCTTTGGGTATACCTTCTTTCTCTGCTGGGGGAAAAATATACTGCTTTCTACATGCTCTCCCTAATCAGAGCTCTCCCCTAATCCAAGATGCGTTGTTTTCTTCTTGCTTTTCCGGCTGCACAATCCACGTGTGTGGTTGGTCAGTGGTTCGCTGTTACGCTATGGGTTTTAGGGGTGCTGCTTCATTGCAGTTTGTTCTTTTCCAGATGTGTGCCTGGTTTTGCCAGGCTGTGGCGTTGCTGCCTTAAATCTTCCTCATGTATCCTACCCTGGGTGTTTTGGGTTTTCTCCCCCACTCTGCCACCCCCAGTGTTGGCTTACTTGAAATTCATTTTCTTTTTCATTCTTATTTTCCCATTTATATATCATCTGTATTGTTCATAATTAAATTTAATCAAAGACATGGTCAAGTGATGGAAAAAAGTGAACCAAATCCTTTTGCTATACCATTTTAAATATCATTATACATCATAGTAATACATTGAAGAGAATCTGGGGAGGGGGAAAATGGTATAAACTGCTTTATTTTAAAGTTGTTTCAAACCACCTGAAATATGAGAGAGAATCTGTAAATATTTTGCTAAATAGGATAGCAGCCATGCCTAGTCCTTGTTTCCCAGTTTGGACTCCACTGCTAATAATAAAATTTTTATTTGGGGAAAGTAAATAAAACTTACCCAATCATTGGCTTGGTCTAAAGAACTATTTCCATGTTTCTTCTCGTGGTCATCCTTATCACATCCCCTCCCAGAATCTTCTGTTTCCTCTAGATCCTAGTCTCTTCCTTTAATCCAAGACATTATCAGCTTTGCCACCTGGTCTTTGGTCATCCTTGGGTGGTAGTTGGTCACATAGTTGGCAGCTTTTCTTTTAGTTCATTTGTCTTGGGAAATTAAAAGAATATATTTCTATATATAACCCCCCAAATTTAAATCTAGACTAATACTATTAATAACAGCTGGCATTTCTTAACTAGAAGGGAACTGTGTTGTGTGCATGTAACTTTGACTTTACGGATTGTCACAATCACTGTATCTAGTCAGTGTTAGTGCCCTCGTTCTGTGGGGGAGAAACCAAGGTTTAGTGCTCACAGCACGTGAGCAGCAGAGTCCTGCCACTACTCATTTCCGGTCCATTTCAGAGGAAAAGACTTGTTGACAATTTTTTTCCTCTCATCGAAACAACTTTTTGGAATACCTTAGACATTCTGCCATTGCATACTTTCTCTGAGATTAGAGAAGAGGTTTACATTTCTTCTGTCACACATTTTTGCATTGTGGGTTCTGAGTTCATGTTAAAGGCCACTTTTTAAAATAGAGTATATGTAATTTGCCATTTTCCCAAGATTAAATATCTCATTTTTGGAAATACTGTAAAAATAATGAAGTGTGAATATTTTCAGACTACCAAATACTACTTCCTGGAAAGACTTCTTACCAAGCACCCTCCCTGGCCATGTCATGGGTGGCTTGAATTGACCCTGTAGCTGTAGTGAAATAGTGAAGAGAAAATAGACGGGCTCAGAAGACCTGGGCTCAAGTCTTGGTTTCACCCAGTGTTTGTTAGATATGATTTTGAACAAGTCAGCTATCCTGTGTGTTCAGTTTTTCCTCCATTTATAAAATGAAGTTGAAAATATTTATCTCATAAGACTATTTCTCAGGGATTAAGCTTTAAGGCCCAACAAAATGTCATTATCACAGTCATCTTCATTGTTTAGCATCTTGCAGTTAACCACATAGGGATCTTTCAAAATAGTGCCGTGGCCTAAAAGCCCCATGCAATGTCAGGGATTTCCCCTGGGTATTTCAGAATGGAAAGTGTGTTTATATCTTCACGCCTTTGAAAGGATTCTGGGGCTATCGGCCTATGGTTGAGGACCAACTTTATTTCTAAAGTGTTTAAGTTTATTTTGATCCTGAGTTTAGTCAAGGAATGAGGCAATAGAGGGGAGAGGCAGTTCACACAGTGATGCATGTGTCACCAAATGGAAGATCCAGTCTGGTTTGAGGATTTTAGCTGAGTTCAGGATAGTTGAGATTTGAATTGGTAGTTGAGATGAGAATTGAATTCTGTTTACTCTTGGCCAAATCCTACTTCCTGTTTCTAAAGAAAAGAACCTTAACAAGGTTTGGACATAGCCCATACAAATGTTTTGTAAGAGGGAAGTGTAAATGAGTCGGAAACGTTTCCAGATTAGATTTCCCTTAAAACACCCTTGGGCTTAAAGAGTGAAGGGAGAGTACTTGGCAAGGTCTGGTTTGGACCTCTGAGAAGCTGGGACACTTCGCCAGGCCCATGATCGCCACCAGATTGCACCCTCCCCGACATCCAGCCCCAGAGGCCAGCTCTGCCTGCTCACCATGAACCAGGACTTCAGGTCAATCTATAGCTTTACTGCGATGTTTTAGGCTCAGTCTGACTTGCTGCAGTTTAGAAGTTTGGTCTTCCGTGCCTAGTTTAAATAGATTCTACCTCTGTCCTCTATTTTTTGAGTAATTTTTTTTTTTTTTTTTTTTTTTTTGTGGCACACGGGCCTCTCACTGTTGTGGCCTCTCCCGTTGCGGAGCACAGGCTCCGGACACACAGGCTCAGCGGCCATGGCTCACAGGCCCAGCCGCTCCACGGCATGTGGGATCTTCCCGGACCGGGGCACGAACCCGCGTCCCCTGCATCGGCAGGTGGACTCTCAACCACTGCGCCACCAGGGAAGCCCCTGAGTAATTTTTTAAAAGAGCTTGCCTTACAGGTGATACACTATTAATGATATTAGGGGCTTTGCCTACTGGTGTTTTGTTTATTTGGGAAAATCCACTTAGGTGCATGATGTACTTTTGTTTTTATTTCCCAGAGGACTTATAGGAGGTTGAAGAGACTTATATATCTTGTATTATAGACTCTTCCAGGCTGGGACTTGAACTAAATAATTCACTGTATCATCTATACCAAGTTTAAAGGAAAACATATGTTTCTTCAATTAGTGTGTGTTACTTTTGTAATTAGAAGGAAGACTGTATGGATATGTTAGGAAAGTAAAGCGATGTCTCTCATCAGAAGGACCCCTTTGATATGTTACCCTTGTGCCTAGAGTGAAAGTGACATGCTAACTTGTTTCTGAATTGATCTTTCTGTTCTGTTGTAGGTGTCCGTCACCAAGGCTGACCAAGAACTGGGATTTGCCATCCAGACTTGCTTTATCTCTCCATATTCGAACCCTGATAGGATGTCTGATTATACTATCATTGAGAACATTTGTCCTAAAGATGAATCTGTGAAATTCTACAATCCCAAGAGAGTGCACTTTCCTATCCCGCAAGCCGAGATAGATAAGAAACGATTCAGCTTTGTCTTTAAGCCCATCTTCAACACCTCCCTGCTCTTTCTACAGTGTGAGCTCACATTGTGTACCAAAAAGGAAAAGGACCCCCAGAAGTTACCTAAGGTTAGTGAGCCTTCGTCCATTTGTACTGTTATTTTGACATTTTTAGGTGAGGCAGTGATCTACCAGAGAAGTTTAATCACAAGTTACAGCAGGTTGAGGTTTTGGGTTAGGGAACTGCCCAGTTGAAGCCATAAAGTTCATGTTAGCAGGGAACTGAGTTTTATGGAGTCTTAGAGAATAAATCCTGACAGTATGATTTTTTTTTTTTCCATGCGTGCTACTCAGTAGTATCTTACAAATGATAAATCAAGACTGTTTTCCACTGAAGGAGAGGTCTGGCTTTATCTTCGCTATTCAGATAGTATCCAGTGCCAAGAGTACAGAGAGCCGAAGGACAAGTTCAGCGTGAGGATTAATTTTTCCAGGTCCCGCTGAGATTTGTATTGCAGTTGTTTTTTGACCTTCTCTGTGTGAGTTATAAGGTTGACTTGTCTCATGAAGACTTCTAAGGGAAACTAACAAATATTTTAATTTTTCTTGGTTTCTCATCTGTTCGTCATGTTCGCCTCATGTCACTCCCCACATTGAACCAGTACATTCTATTGCCACAACAGAAATCAGAACCCTTTGACCTTGCTGGCGTGGCCAAGGTAGGGGGGATCAGCAAGGGTAATTACCTCATCATTTTGGCCTTGTGCACAAAGGGTATCTTCTGCTTAGTTTTGTTTCTGTGATCTGCCATAATTATGTATAATTTCATATGTGCATTTATTTTTTAGATATCTCACACAGTGTAAGCTGACTTCTATTCCTTTTATAATCACATATCAATTAATGTCTAAAAGTCTAATAATCGAGTCATATCATTAATAATGTATCGTATGGATGGAATTTTCTCACCTGATACATAGGTTGTAAGAGATGGATGTAGAGGGAGAAGGAAAAATTATTATTATTGGATGGATTACCATTGATATGAATCCTTTGCACTGTTATATTCCCCTGGGCATCCATTTCTCAATAAGACCATAGGAAATTTTATAATACATTTGAAAATATAGCAAATCTGATTTCATAGTCCTCAGGGAGTACATATATATATAAGGTGATTTAGGCTGTGTTCTTTAGGTTGCCTTTAGAAACATTGGTGCCTTAGCTGTGTGGACCTTCACTTTCCAGTGGCCATCAAGGTTGGGGTGTAGTGGACCATGGTAGAAAACCATGCAGAGCTTCGTGCATGGCTGGGACCCAGAGGATAACTTTTAGGAATTAGGGATCTAGGAGGGGAGGCCTGGCAGTTACCAGGGGTCTATACTGATGGCTGTATGGCTGTTACCTTTCAGTGAGCCTGGCCTGTGGCAGCCCAGCTTCATAGTGTGTTAATCTGTGAAAATTAGTCCTAATAATAAAAGGAGAGTTCTAAGTCACAGGGGAAGACATGAGATGTGACCCTAAGCCTAAAGTCGCTATTTATATCCAAGGCAAGATAGAATGGAAAGAGCATGGAGGACCGAGAAGGAAGGCCTGCTGCTTACCAACAGGACATTAGCAAGTCCCTGACCTCTCAGAACCTGCGTGTCCTCATCTGTACCATTGAAGTAATAGTACCGGCTTCTCTCCTGGGTAGAGGAGCAAATGAGACGGTAGATATGATGACAGAGGACCATTTATAGAGCCGTTACCACTGTCCCTCTGTTTGCTGCCTGTGGTTAATATTTCCACATTCCTGTGAGTGCTTTCTATGACAATAAACAGAGTCAAAGAATCTTCTAGGAAGAGTTCTCAAAGATCGGTGAGTCCAACCCTGCCCATTGCTGATGAAATTGAGGCCAGAGAGTTCGGTGTCTTGCCCAGGGTCTTGCAGTGAGTTTGTTGTAGAATCATAGACTCTTGCTTAACCAAAGAACTAGTAGGAAAGTAAGAAGGCTTTTCCTAAAATGCAAATCTTTTCAGTAATGATTCCTCTCCGCAGAAAATCCATTGTTTCCCTTTACAGGAGGACTGTTGTAAAGGCTTTTCTTGTTTGTTTGTTTGGGGGGTTGGAGAGAGGGGGGGAGTTGTCTTCTTATAACATGTATCTGACTTTCATGTTGCCTAGAGCAGCAATGACAGTAAAGCTACAAGTCTTTGCTCTTTTGTGATTGGAAGAACTGGAAGCTAATTAACCTTTCTGGGTACCTTGCTGTATATAGACTTCTAAAGTAATTGATATGTTTCTTCTTCCAACAAAAGGGAATGGATGTCATTGACATTAGGGTTTTACCCACTGATGGGCATAGATAAGGAACCAAAGTTATTTTAAAGAAAAAGGTAATGGAAACAGATACACTAGGCTTGGGCATGCTGGTTCTAAGTTTGGAGCCTTAAAATAGCTAGGAAGAGCTGATCTCATGGCCTCCACACCTGGGCACAACTCCCCAGGACTTCATTTTGGAACATTAAAAGCAGATGACCCTGGAAGGCTTCATTTTGCATGAGCCTGTACCAGAGTTAAAAAGCAAACGTACTCGACAACATGATCATCTTTTTGGACAACAAATGTAAAATCTGTCCCCCTCATAATGCAATACGTGAAGTTTCCCACAATCACAAATCACAAACATGAACCATTTATGTGAAGCCAGCTTGGTGAAGGGCCAACATTCGTCATGTAGTTTTTTTATTTTTCAGACTAAATAACACTGAAAGCTCCAGTTGTTTTGTGGGAAGCGTCCAGCCATGTTTGCATCTTCAAGTGCAGCTGAGAATACACTGGGCCTGCGCTCACATCTCCCAGATTATTTGTGGTTCTTTGAAACTCTCCCAATGTCCTGTTTTTCTGGGGTAAACAGCTGTGAGCTGTCTGATAGGGGGCCACAGGTCAGCTGTGCAGGCCCTTCTGAGTGACCTCCCGACTCTGCTTTGCTCTGCCTCTCTGCAGTGTGTGCTTCCTGATGAAGCCTGCACCTCGCTGGATGCCTCGATGATCTGGGCCATGATGCAGAATAAGAAGACGTTCACCAAGCCCCTCGCTGTGATCCACCATGAAGTACAATTTAAAGGTGCGTTTCAAGGAGGCTCAGTCAGAGAAGCCTGAGGGCTGCTCATAAAGAAGCTTCGATACTGTAAATCAAAGTCCACTTGTATTCAAAAGATAAATTAATAGCCAATTAGTAACTTTAGAATAGAATTCTTTGCCCAAGGAGTATTTTATTTAGTTGGTTCTCCTGCTGGCATGCGGTTAGTGATACATTTGCAAATGATTTCCTTATTTATTTATTTATTTTCCCCCTTTTGGCCATGCTGCACGGCATATGGGATCTTAGTTACCCAACCAGGGATCGAACCCGTGCCCCCTGCAGTGGAAGTGTGGTCTTAACCACTGTACTGCCAGGGAAGTCCCAATGATTTCCTCTTTAAATATTAGATCAAAGTCTAGGTTGCCTCCATCACATCACGATGTCACTCTCCATTGCGTGCAAATATGCTTCCTTGAGGAAGCATAGGAGAGGGTTAGAGTTCCTGCTGGAATTGCATGTAGTCCATAGCCCATTTTTCCATGACCTACTGGTAAAGGTTGTACTGGCTGCAAGCTATTAGAGTACTTTTTCAGGACCGCAGATGCCTTTGGGGAGGGCACTATCTATGTGAACACCATCCCTCTTAGGTGTCACAGCCGAAAGAAGGCTGAGAACTGTTCAAGTGCATTTTTATAATTTAGTTTTTAGAATCTTATGCACAGCTCTTGGCTTTCCCTGCTAGCTGGCTGTGGCACTTTGGAGCTCTCCCCTTAGGTCCTGGGGTTTCATTTTCTTTATCTGGAAAAAGAGGGGTTTCGACTAGATGACCCCCAGAGGCCTTTTCAGCTGTAACACTCAGCTGTACTGTTTGAAGAAGCAAAACCATTTTTCATTCATTCCCCAGCCCTCCTAAAGTTGGTGTGAAATGTACACGTGAGATGTTTATTGGTTCCTCATCAATGTTTTTGTTGTTGTTGTCTGTTTTACGTTATTAGGTTATTAGTTGGTTTTCAATAGTTTGAAACAGCTATAACAGCCTCAGTCTTTCTAAGCGGATTGCCGAAATAGTTCCTTGTTTTTTGGGTCCAAGGGAAAGAAATAAGAATAAATTAACTGTGTTGCAAAGTATACGTGACAATTGGGCGACAGCTGGCTGTGTTTTGTGCTATGAAAGTGGTTTAACAACAGCAACAGCTACCTCTACTCCATCTGTTACTCTTACCTATTTTGAGAGAGGTCATTCTGCTGGTAATTGAAGGCAGCAGCTTGCTTTTTCCTGTGCCAGACAATAATTAGGCATCAGTACTGCAGCCGTATAACTTCCAGTAATTCATTCATCCATTCTTTTAATTCTGGTGGTATTTTTCTAAGTAATTCCTCTTTTATTTAAACTTTGTAATTATCCTGAAAGGTCAGTGTTTTCTTTACATAAAAGTTCAAGAGTAAAGTTTTACCAAATATCAAAGCAATTTCATGAGATTTGCTAATTGAGAGTAGATTTTAGTGGAGAAGCATGCAGTGAAGAAAGTGTATTGCTTCGGTTTGTTAAACAAATTGAGAAGGTTAGACTGTAAGCTGGCTTCCCAGAGCAGAGGCTGTATGCAAATGCTCTTTCTAACTTTACACTGAATGGGGTAGGTTTTCTGGCAGTTTTTAGCTTTATGAGTGACTCCTCTCACCTTTTATGTTTATTTTCCTTTGACTCTAGAAGCATTTCTCCTCAATGCAGGCCACTGGGGTCTGTGCTTTCCTTCTACCTCTCAGTGATTTGGAATAATCATTTATAAGGGGAGTGTGGCCATTTGCCTGATAACATTGGTCTCTTTGAAAAATAACAGGATCATGAATGTTCTTCCTGCCAGACAGTCTAATGTGTTACTGTAGTAAGATAACATACTATAGTATCTCTGGAAGTGGGCAGATGTCTTGTTGGGAATAACTTTGGGGGTAAAAATTTCCCAACCAATGGGATGGTTTACTGTCTTTTTACTATATGGGTGCTCTTTGGAGACTGGGCCAAAGTTCTAGCTCTCCCTGGACATTTGGTTCATCTTATTTCTCAACACTTGGGTTTTCTGGGGCAGCAGATAGAGGTTTTCAACTTCACAGCCAGCCACAGGGCTGCTCTGTGACTACCACTGCCAGTAGCATGGACACATTTCAGGTGGTGTTTCTTCCTTCTGTGGACAGGGAGAATAGGCCATCTAGACTAAATAAATAATTCTGGGTCCCTCCTCTGGGCCACTGTTTTTAATGGAACTTTCCTGAACCTTGCAGCACATCTTTGCTACCTTTGATATCTCAGTCCCTTGGGAACCAACATTGGATTAGAATTCTTTTGCTTCTTAAATTTTCAATAATAGATGATGATGGTAGTGGCAATGATGGAGATGGAGATGATGATAATGATGATCTAACATTTATTGAGCATTTACCTTAGTACAAGGCTCTGTGCTAAATGCTTTATGTGGATAATAGTATATGATCCACATAGCCCCCCTGTGAAGCAAGTATAGTATAGAGCAAGGATGGCCAAGGCATATAAATAAATGGTGGGTCTGGGATTCAAATCGAGGAACTTTGATTCCAGAGCCTGTGCTCTTAAACCCTATGCCTTGTCCTAGGGGGAGGTTGATTCTAGTTTTTAATAAAAACTGCAAGCAACATAGGCATCTGTCTCTTCATACCCCTCTTCCTGGCCCCTTTCCCTGTTCATGGCGCATCACACTGGTATGCAAGTTAGCACCCAAGTACTGTAATAATTATGAAATGAAAAGAAGTTGAAGAATTTACACTATTGATACTATGTGTAAAATGGGTAACTAATGAGAACCTACTGTATAGCACAGAGAACTCTACTCAGTGCTCTGTGGTGACCTAAATGAGAAGGAAATCCAAAAAAGAGGGGATATATGTATACGTATAGCTGATTCACTTTGCTGTACAGTATAAACTAGCACAATATTGTAAAGCAACTATACTTCAATAAAAATTGAAAAAAAAAGAAATCGGTTTAAAGGAAGAGGAGAAATGTAATAATTTGAGAAAATTTCTGTTTTCCAGCAATATATTTTATTACTTATTTTAAGTTTTCATTTTAATTTTTATTGATTTTTAATTATAAAATTAATACCTATTCATTCTAACAGTTGATGCAATATTAAATGTATAATAAAATAGGTAATAACTAGTCCTTAACCCACACCTGGTTAATGAAAGTTAACAATTTTTGTATCCTGTGTATATCTTTCCATCCCTTTCTCTATGCTCATATAACCATATACAAATAAATAGAATCTTTTCATTTTCAAAAAAAAAAAAAGAATTTAAGGAAAAAAGTCTGTTCCCCCAAAGGGTTAAGATGTTGGGAAACATGTAAACTGTTTAAGAGAGTATTAAAGTTTAGGACAAGTTCTGTGACTTTGAATTGTAACTCACAAAAAAGTCCAGGAAACATGAATAGTTTATACAGATTATGGTTTATGGCAAAACAATTAAAAGAGTTGAGATGGTGCCATCCTACCTTATTTTCTGAAATATTTTGAAGTATAGGCAGGTTAGTGCTGTTTGCTTTGGATGCTGTGACCACTTTTTACAGCATCTGAGAACACTTGGGCTTACATAATAAAAATGATTACACCACGTCAGTGATGATTTTATTTTTTAATGGTGAAAGGGAAAAGTAATCATCTGAAATTTAGGGCATATATATTAAAAAAATTGAGGACACAAAAGAACATCCCCAAATTTGCCATGATTTATATATAATATATAATTCTTAGCAAGTTAAGTGTTTAAATTACTGAATTTTCTCCATATTTCTACCACATAACTTTTTTTTTTTTAAACATCTTTGTTGGAGTATAATTGCTTTACAATGGTGTGTTAGTTTCTGCTTTATAACAAAGTGAATCAGTTATACATATACATATGTCCCCATATCTCTTCCCTCTTGCGTCTCCCTCCCTCCCACTCTCCCTATCCCACCCCTCTAGGTGGTCACAAAGCACGGAGCTGACCTCCTTGTGCTGTGCAGCTGCTTCCCACTAGCTATGTATTTTACACATAACTTTTTAAAGATTAAAATGTGCTCAGGACAGTACCTGGCATATCATGGGCACTCAGTAAATGTTAATTTCCTTTCCTTCCTCTTAACATCTCAGCCAAACTAGGGTTTTTGCGGGGGATTAGAGGGGAGTGGAAGGGAAAGTTGTGAACGTCAGTTGGAAATTAATCCAAGAGAGGCATTACTTTTTGGAACACATTTGATTTTTCCAGAACAAAAATAGTCTAAAGCACCAGCCAGGTTTTGTCCTCAGGCTGAGGTAGAGATGAGGAGAAGCTGAGTAGAAAGATGGTATGAATGTTTAATTAACAGACCAAGACATTCAGTCTCTATCCAGTAAGGAAGAGATATCATAGGGTTTTTTTTTCATTCAATGTGCTTCACATTTTGAAAACTTTTTACTTTAGAAAAGTTCAAATATAAACAGAAACAGAGGTAATAGTAGAATGAACTCCCATAAACCCTTCAATTGGTTTCAACAATTACCAATTCATAGCCAATTTTGTTTTATCACTTCCTGTCCCTGGATTGTTTTGAAGAAAACCCAGACATTTCATTTTATTCACAAATATTCCAGTATGCACCTTTAAAAGTTGAGACCCATCAAACATCTCAAGTAGAGAACCGATGGTCAGATCATTTAGGAAGGCTACTCTGAAAGCAGCATGGAAGTTGAGTTGCTAGAGTATGTATGCAATAATAAGATATATATGATATTTATGGTTATTTATAATGGAAATGTTTATTGAGGACCTACTACATACTTGGCATATAGTAAACAAATTTTCCTATCTTTGAATGAAGGCTTTACAATCTAATGCACTACTGACGTTTTGGGCTGGATAACTCTTTGCTGTGGGCGTTATCCTGTGAATTGTAGAATGTTGAGGAGCATCCCTGGCCTCTACCTACTAGATGTCCTTAGCAAACCCTTCCACCAGCAGTTGTGACAACCCAAAATGTGTCTAGACATTTCCAAATGTCCCCTGAGGAGCCAAGTAGGCAAAAATCACCCCCAGTTGAGAACCACTGATCTAGTAGAAGGATGCAGATAAGTGAATAGGCAATTGCAGTGCCTATTGATATTGAAAGAACCCAGAGAAGAGATTAATTAATTTGTTAAGAGTGCAATAAAGTTAGTAAAAAGTATATCTTCAGTGGCCTGCACAAGCTTCTTTGTCTCCCCATCCTTCCTTCTGTGCCAGATACTAATAGATGTGGGTGCCTGTTAGACACCTCATTTCCCTGTGGGCCTGCCTGGTCCTGCCATGTTTAGGAGAACTGAATTGAAAGCCTGAGGCCAGAAGCTGTGGTCAGTTACTCATGCATAAGCCCAGAAATCTCCCTTTTATGAAAACCATGCCTAACAGTCTAAGGAGGGAAATTTTGGTTCTGGGGCAGACCAAAGTTTGCTCAGAGTATATGAAAAGATTTAATTCAGAATGTTGATTATAGTTTGTTCTGTGTGTAAAGAAATCTTTACTGTTAAAATTCTCTTTACAGTAATAGCTAGGATTCCTTTCTTGCAATTGTACCCTGAAACCAAAAGTAAATATTGTTCTGTCCACTCTTTTCCTTTCAGCATGCCAAATCGATCATAGGGTTCCGGTGGAGATCAAACTATTTTAGTTACACTCAGGGGTTATTGGGAATTTTGGAACCCAAATGTTTGAGGATAAAATCCTTTAACCTTGTATCTGCAGCTTGTGCTTATTATTGTTTATGCACAGAAAGCATGGAGGAACTTCGCCTATGGGGAAATGAGCAACAACTGTTTCTGCTTAGCTCTATGAGGAGGCCCCTATTCGGGGTGGGGTAAGAGGATTAGGTCATAACGTAAATCCATTAAGAATTTTAAAACAATGTCATCTATCACACAGGCCTTACTATAAAACCTACATTCTCACATCTGATGTCTCCTTAGGGGAGAATGATTATTTGAAACCTCTTGGGGATTTTGAGTGACAGAGTTTAACTAAGGGTGGTTGATTGAATGGAACTCTTCCCAGAAGTGTGTATATTTCTCGCATGATGAACGCTATAGAGACCTTTAAATGCCTTTGGACTTAGTTCAGCGTATCAAACCACTACTTCTTGAAGAATTTTGTGGTTAGATACCCCTACTTCATAGGACTCTTGAGAGTCCTATGAGAAAATGTAAGTGAAGGTTTTTTGTCAATTGTAGAACACTATACAAATGTACAAATGTAAGGCATCACTGTTGTTACTTTATTGCTGCCAATAAGGCTGGTGGAGCCAAACTCCCAGGAGACAGTCTCTTATGTGCCTTGTGTAGTTGGTGTGTGTTCTGCACACTGAGATAGATTTTCTTAAAAACACACAGTTATTTTAATTTTCTTAGTAATTCTATTCAAGTATAACTTTCGCATATGTCCTGATCTTAGGGCCACTACACTGCGCAGCTCCAGGGGGCGTCGTTCAGTTGTAGTGGCTTTGATTCATCCCATAGCATTCCTTCCCTTAGAGCTGGACCATGCTACCCCATGCTGCAAGAATGTGATCAACCAGCTAAGATGGTTAATCCCAAGAATTTACAATCCTATCTAGCTTTTTTTATTTTTAGAAACATCAACTCAAACGCTGCTTGTTTTGGTCAGTTTTTCACGTTGATTTTTTTGCTTCCCTGTGAATTCCAACACAAGGTGTGTGTTCCTTTATTGAATGAAAATGGAGATGAAGAGAGGTCCTAAACACATCACTTCTAAACTCTCAAGAACAGGGGCAGAGTCTGTGTGAGGACTTAACACATTTTTTCTATAAAGGGCCAAATGGTGAATATTTTCAGGTTGTGGCTTATGGAGTCCCTGCCTCGACTACTTAACTGCTGTTGCAGCGTGAAAGCAGCAGTGGACAATATATAAATGAATGAGTCTTGTTATGTTCAAATAAAACTTTATTTATGGAAGAGATTTGACTTTCATATAATTTTCACATCATAAAACCTTATTTTCATTTTTTTTAATGACTTAAAAATATAAAGTTCATCTTTAGTTCACTTAAACAAAACTAGAGTGGTTGGCTGTTATATGCTACCCCCTGGTCTATGATATTCTCACTGTTGAGAATAGCATGTCACTATGCACAAGTACTTTCTTAATCAGTGCTTCCCCAGCTAAGGACAGAGCAACACTCACCAGTCATTTAGCTTACGGGGCAGAATCTGGAATCCTTGGTCAGCCCCTACCCTGATGCTTTCCAGCTCTGACCTTGGGCTGGTCACATGATAACAGTCTCAGGCTGCTCATTGGTAAAATAGTGATAAGAATTCTTTTCCTGCCTCCTTTACGGGGTTGGTTGAAACCTCAGATGAGATTAGGCTTTCTAGCACTTTCTGAACACAAAGGCATTGTATAGAAATGTCAAAGCATATAAGCATTTTCTTATAGTCTTACTCCAAATTTCCTCTATTGCCTTTATTTTCAAAAAGTGCATCAACATTCTAACCATCCTCCACCAAGCATTTCTGCTAAGGCCGTTCTATGCCAGGCTGAGCCCTGAGGATATACAGATGAATAAGATCTAGACTCTGGGGGTAAAAAAAACTGAGAGAATTCCGATGTGATGTGGCACATTTATAACAGAAGAGGGAGGGAGTGAGCAGAGGTGGGAGAGACTTGTCCTGCTGGGATGGGCATGGACTATGAGAGAATCAGAGAAGGCCTCCCTGTGAAAATGCCAGCAAAGCAGGTCTGGGAGACGGGGGGGTGGGGTACTTGAGGGGATGGCTTGCAACTTGTGATGACATGGAGCCACATGAAGAATTGGGGGAACTTCACTACGAGGAGCCCAGCACGGGTGAGGAGCCCATGAGGAAAGGAGGCTGGAGAGAGGTGGATAGAGGGAGGCAGACCTCTCTGTGCCGTGCTAGAGAGTTTGGATTTTTTTTCCCATAAACGAAGGGAAGTCATTGAGTGTTTTAATCAGGGCAATAGCATAATCAGCTCTGAGCTCTGGAAAAGTCACTATGGGAGCACATATGCGGGGAGAAACATTTGGGGTGGGAGCAGTAGTGGTGACAAGGAGACCAGTTAGAAAAGCTCTGTAATAATGCAGTGCGTGATGAGGAGCTGAACTATAGGATGATCGATAGTATTAGGATGGAAGAATGAAGATGCCTTTACAACACTTGTGTACATTAAGAGACTTTTTTGAAAGTCGAATAATATTGAATACACTGGGCTTCCCTGGTGGCGCAGTGTTTGAGAGTCCGCCTGCTGATGCAAGGGACACAGGTTCGTGCCCCGGTCCGGAAAGATCCCACATGCCGCGGAGTGGCTGGGCCTGTGAGCCATGGCTGCTGAGCCTGCGCGTCCGGAGCCTGTGCTCCGCAACGGGAGAGGCCACAGCAGTGAGAGACCCGCGTACGGCCAAAAACAAACAAAAAAATATATATATATATTGAATACACTGGAGAAACACAGCATTTAAAGATATTGGATCCTTTTTTAAATAAACAGAAAGGTATACACATACACACACACACACACACACATACACGAATTATCAGACTCAGATTCCTTAAAGGTGTTTGCCTTCAATTTTTCTTCAAATTGGAGAAACTGTACAATTGATCATTAACAAAGTACAGTGTTTAAAATTCCTGAGTAATCCATGTTATAGTCTTGATATCTAAAGAGGATAATTGACAGAGCTTTTAAAAAGGAAGTATTTATTAACAAATAGAAAAATGTCAGCCTCTGCTGAGATTTCGATGACCTTTCGCTTAGAACTTGGTTTCTCTGTAGAACGCATTGTGATTTATGTTTTTGTTTCAGAAACAGGTCCAAGCATTAAGAAACCGATTCCAGTTTCTCCACGTAAGTCTTTATGCAACTGTTTCGAAATAAAGCCTCCTGGGCTTTTATAAGAATGAGTTGGTTATGGAACATTTGCCAAACTTTGAGTTTTGATAAGAAGACTTCTGCTCTCATTCTCCCTCACCCCATTTTTCTCGAACTTTCTTTTTTCCCTTCCCCTGTCATTCCTTCATTCTCCTTTCTTTTTTCCTCTCTACCTTTGCCATTTTAAAATATGAATTTGTTAACCCATTGGTGTGTATCACCTTAATGCGAATGTAGTAACTTTCTTAATTTTAGAGAAGTTCATCGTCTGCATACTTATATCGATTGTGATCTGAAAGCATTAACATACAGCTATGGGAGGGGTTTGCTTTATGTATCATCAACAGTATCTACCTGCTCAGAGAAGTAGTGATAAAGGAACTAGCTGCTATACCATTAAGACAATCACTAGTCCAAGGGGTGTTGAGAAGGCTTGTAAGACAAAAAGGGAGAGAGACCAACTGCTGCAAAATGATGCGTTGGAAATTATCTGGGCCAATTTCATTGCTTTATACAGAAGAAAACTCTGACCCAGAAGTATTTAAGTGACTTCCCCATGGTTATAATTGTCACTGAGGCAGGACAAGAGCCTGGGCTTTCTGGGTGTACACCCAGAGCTCTTCTAGATAATGTTGCCTTGTGAGGAGAGTCTATACTTTTTTCCTCTTTAAGACTTTCCAGGTTAGTCTCCATGGCTGACCCCATCACATACATGTAAAAATCAGTCTGGAGAGTTCCTTTATGCTAAGTACTTTATAAACCATTCTATTAAGTGTATTATTTTAACAATATCATGGAATAGTATCATGAACCCAGAAGGAGATGCATATGGACACATTCTCTGGTACTCACCTAGTCTGATTCTCATAAATGACACCTTCATCTTTAGAATTTTAGAATATTTTCATTAAAAACTTTTACTCATGCCCCACTTTTGCATCTGTAGGCATGAAAAGACAAGTCATATTTTTTTGTGTGTGGTACGTGGGCCTCTCACTGTTGTGGCCTCTCCCGTTGCGGAGCACAGGCTCCGGACGCACAGGCTCAGCGGCCATGGCTCACAGGCCTAGCCGCTCCGCGGCATGTGGGATCTTCCCGTACCAGGGCACGAACCCGTGTCCCCTGCATCAGCAGGCGGACTCTCAACCACTGCGCCACCAGGGAAGCCCAAGCCAAGTCATCTTTTAATATCTGTCCTACAGACTAAATTAGGTTGATGGTGGCTTGGTTCGTCTTAACCTCCATAGCGTTCTTCCCACTTCTTACTCCTCCTAGGGGATCCCCAGCCCCTTTGCAAACTCCTTTTGTTTACCCCCTGCCTTCAGCAGGTGAGGTAGTGCTGTCCCATTTTTTAGAAGTTAGATGAACACCATAGGGCACATGGCTAGAAGAGTAGGGACCAGGACTTGGGAATTTGGCTCCTTCAGAATCTTCTCTACCACATTATACTTTTCCTGAGCCCTTTCAAGTGCTGGGGCTGCTCAAGGGTCACCTTTGTCTACACCTGTATCTTCTACCCTGAAGTTATTGAATTTACATAGAGATCAGCTGGAGTCACTTCTGACTGGAGAGGAGCATAGAAACAGTATTGAAATAATGGGGAGATCCTGTACCTTCAATTTATAGTAAAAAAAAAAAAAAAGAGAGACTAGATATTTTATTCCACCAAAAACCTCTCTCCCTTGGAAACTGATTTTTACTTTTTATAAGTGATTCAAAGAAGGTAGTTCTCTTAAATGAAAGGAAGTGTTCTATTTCTGTGGCCTAGAGTTAATTTCAAATATAAAAATCTTTGCCAAATTGAGGAACAATTGGTTCTATTTATATGTTTTGCTGACCATAAGATTGACATCACTCCCCACTGAGGAGTATTTCCGTTCACCTTATAGAAAGATCATGGTTGGAAAAGTGTTAAAAAGTAAGTTGTGTTAAATGACACAATAGGTAATTGTTGAGATGGAGGGTTTAATGTGAGGAGGTCAGTGAAATTTTATAATCCATAGGAATAGTTTATCCTTATTGTATGTTTTCTCCTTCTCATCACCTTTCTTCCTGTTATCTTTCATACTTTTAAATGTTCATGAAGGTATGTTTGTAAAGTGTTTGGAGTGTGTTTTTTATGTAGTGTCTTGTTGTTTTTTGTGTAGTGTCTCAGTGTTCAGTGAATAAGAAGCCATGAGTCAGATTTTCATAGAAGTTCACCTTATTTTCCCAAGCATCTTAACCTTTGACTTTTCAAGCCACTTTACCATTCAAATAGTAGGTCCTCAGATTGAGACAATGAACCATAGACCTAAGGTTTTACAGAGTTGACAAATCTGATTTTTTTTAGTAAGTTTGTTGCTCAAAATAAATTGCAAACTGAGGGTATCTTGGAAATCTGAAAATTTCATTTTTCTCTTGAGAAAATATTTGCAAGTTACACATACAGTGTATTTTGTTGGAATCTGCTTTTTATCCTCAGATTTTATTAGCTGGTGCTCAGCCTTTCTGACAATACTTGTGAAACAATATAAAATTGCAGCATGTGATGCAGAGTCACTCAACGTATACATTGGTTTCTCTTCATTATAGCGATATTCCATGGTCTGGACACCCTAACCGTGATGGGCATTGCGTTCGCAGCATTTGTGATTGGAGCACTGCTGACAGGGGCCTTATGGTACATCTATTCTCACACAGGTTAGTGTGACTGTTGCATATCAGTTGGTGCACATTCCATGTGCCTGGCACACTATAGACACTCAGTGTTTCATTGCGTGGATGAATGGATGAAATAATGAATGAAAGAGAGAGAAAGTTCATTCCCACCATTTTCACATTTACGTATTGGCATGAATTGGGTTTTGCAAAAATATAATTTGCTTTAAGCAAATCTCTAAATTCCTTTTAGAAAATGAATGTTTAAACTATTTATGTTAATTCCATTTGAGATGTTGCTGAAGTCTAGCTGCTAATAAAGCTATTTTGTGGTTAGCGTTTAATTAAAGAAAGATAATGCAGACAAACTGGAAACATAAAACATTCCCGCAAAGCTAAAAACTTCAGAATAAACATATAAATGGGCAGGAAGTAAAAAAGGAAGCCAAGGTGCTGAGCACTGTCCAGAGGCCCTAATCAATGGCATAAACCAGAATTTCTCAACCTTTTTTAAATCCATACCGTGTCTTTTTTGATAAACATAGAATTCTCATGTCTGGCTTGAAAATTATTTAAATTTTCAAAATATATTTTCATGAATTGTAAACAGATAAAAATGGTTGAAACAAAGCCGTTTGTTTTCAAGTTATGCTCTTCCACCCCTAAAAATTCTCATGTGCCTTTCTTCCTGCCCCTTATCCCCAGTCCCAGGGTTGAAACATTCTGGCCTGAACAGAGAACCTGTTCTGACTCCAAGACAGAATGCAGGCCAGGCTCGGAGAGTCTGTCGGGCAAGGGGAAGGAACAAATGGACTGCCCTGCTATTGCTTCTTTCTTAGGTTCCTTGCAAATATGGAAAGGAAAGACATGCATTTTGAGGCGTGTCTAGGAAGCTAGTTGGTATTGTCTGTTCTTGGATGCTTGTTTACGCTGTGAAGCTAGGTAAGCTGCTGGATTGATCATTCAGGTGAGACAGGCACAGACTTTCTGTTTAGAATTTCATTAATTCTCCATTGAACCAACACATGCCACGATCTTTGGCCTTACCTTGGGCCATCCAACTAGCCAGGCTGAAACGATGACTGCTTTATAGGGAAGAGAAGCACGGAAGGGCGTTTTGAGAAGTCACATCTTAACCTTCATCAGAATCTTCCCTTCAAATACTGCATCTCTGACTGACTTACTTTAAATTATGGCAGAAGGAGAAGAATGAACCCTATGTGCCTAGCCTGGGAAAGTCACACAGTCCAAAACAAAAGTTTAGGAGTTTAACAGAAGGCTTTGAGTCCACAGATTCCTCGTCGGCATCCTTTGAGTGAAGCCAGTTACCCTTAGACAGCACAGGTTTGAACTGTGAGGGTTCACTTGTACGCAGATAGTTTCCAATAATAAATACTACAGCACTACATGGTCCGCGGTTGGTTGAATCCACGGATGCAGAGGAACTGCGGATGCGGAGGGCTGACTGTAAGTTACATGCAGATTAACCTCCGCCTTGTTCAAGGGTCAAGTGTATATTTCACGTGAGAGAAAGGAAATAAGTCTCTTAAGTTTAAGGCTCTGAGGATATATGAACATCTGTGAATCAGTTTAGGAATGTTCTTCTTCACGAACAGCGTATACAAGCACTGGAAGGCACAGCGTTTAGCAGAGAAGCATCTTAGAGTTAATAATTTTGTCACAGGAGTACTGACACATTCACATCTCAGACTCACAGTTCTTTGCAACTTTCCCCAATCCTGCATGGCTGTAAGGTTTAGGGCTATTGGGCAGCTTATGCTGTGTATATTAGGAACGAACTTGAAAGTACGCCTAGAAGACTCTGTAGCCCTGAGAATTTCTATGGGGTAGTCACCCACAGACGCTTACCACGTACCTGCTGAGCCATGACTGGCCTTGGTCATAGATTTGTAAGTAGATTAAAAAACAAAACACAAAGGCCTTCCTGTGATGATTTCCAGCAAAATAAATTATGCTGATTTGGAAGCTGAAAGGTTTATAGACACTGTCATTTGGGCTCTAAACCTGTTAGCATCACATATGATACAGCTTCAAATGACTTTTAAAAAATTAATTAATTAATTAATTTCGGCTGTGCCAGGTCTTCGTTGCAGCATGCGGGATCTTTTTAGTTGCGGCATGTGGACTCCCAGCTGTGGCACGCATGCGGGATCCAGCTCCCTGACCAGGGATCGAACCCGGATCCCCTGCATTGGGAGCGTGGAGTCTTACCCACTGGACCACCAGGGGAGTCCCCAAATGACTTTTTATTAAAAGCTATAGCCTATGGTTCATTTTAAAGATTGCTCATAAGGAATACCAGTGTCATGCAAGGAAGAAAAAGGCTCACTTTAGGACTAAATGGTAGTTTCCTATCCAGAAGCCCCTCAGTTTCTTACCTGGGTCAGCTAGCAGCAAGTTTAGATAAAAAGAGAAGGTCATAATGCAGTGGCCAATGGGAAGAGGTGTCTATACAAACACTGACTCAGTCCATTCAGTTTCCACAATAATCTAAGCTGTGGAACTCAGACCTTATATGGTATATTTGGGGGTTCAGGCAGCATCTGCCTCTATGGCTAAAATGATCATTAATTTAGACAACTTCCTGTTGTGCTGTCCATTCCATCTGCAGCTCAGGGTGCAGAACCAAGTCACAGGTTTCAATTGTGGAGATCTACGTACACACCTGGAATGTGTGTTAGTCCAAAAAAGCTGGGTCCCTGCTTTATCATATGACAACTTTGGGCACAATAAGGGATACTTCCTTAGGGCTATATTCACTCTGTTTGGAAGACTCCATTTCTAATATTTACATTCTCCACTAAGATGGTGCAGAGAGGAGGGGCAATCAGGGTGGAAATGGTGCTGGAATGGAGCCGTAGAATCTTCATACTCCTGGGAGCCTAGCTAGGTCATGGTCCCTAACCTGACTCATGAAGATCCCAAAAGTCATGTGTAATATTATATCTATTAATTTTTTGAGGAGAGGAGCAAAAGCATTTATTTATAATTTTTAGTAAAACTTTTAAGCTTTATCACAACATGCACATAGTTTAAAGGCTGAAATAGTTCTGTAAGTTCTGTAAATAGTTCTTGTTATGAAAAACATGAGTCCCCTACTGCCCCACTCCCTTTTCTGTCTCCTCAGAGCACCATTTTTGACTCTTAGCTGATTCTCTTGGACATCAATCCATATCTCTAAATAACATGAATATGTTGCCACTTCTTGACAAAAATTTTAGGTCTTTTCTGTCGACCTCTTACTATGGAAAATGAAAATTTAGTTCTCTTTCAGCCCTGTGTGCCAATTATATATTCATGCCTTTTTTGTCCCCCTTGTCCCCACCATCCTCCAAATAGAATTATACTGACATTTTGGTTAGGTCAGAATTAATGTTTGCGTTATTATGACAGCCTAAATACTAACCACACTTTAGCCATGTAGTATAATAGTGTTGCTTCTCCTGCATGACTTCTAATTTTCCCTAGAATTAATAATTGTCTCTCTCTCCACCCCCACATTACCTTGGTTTTGTATATAATTATCACTAATTCATCAGTTGACTCTGCCAGTTGTCTCAATCTCCTCTTACACTTACACATTCAGACATCAGATATTCTACTGATTCATTTTCCTCAGTACTTTTGAGTTGTGGATGTCCTGTGTCATGGATCTTGTCTTCCCCCTTCTTGGTTTAAAGGGAACATAAGAGGTAAATGTTTTTTGCACCATGCATGTCTGCAGATATCCTCATTTTATACAAATACTTGGTAGATAGTTTGGCAAGGTATAGAATTTTAGGTTACAACTTTCTTCAGAATTTTGAAAGCACTCCTCATTGAGTTTTACCTCTGAAGATTGCTTTGGGGAAATGCAAAGCCATTCAGATTCCTGAGCTGTTTTTTCTCTCTGGAAGAAATTTTACAATAATCGTGCTTGATTTAGGTATATTTTCATTCATTATGCTGGGCATTAATTGAGCTCTTTCAGTCTAGAAACTATGTCCTTCATTGTTGAGATTTTTGAGAATTATTTACTTTTTCTTGCCCCTGTTTTTTTTGTTCTCTCATTCTAGAAATAATTTTATTTGAAAGTTGAACTTCTTGAATCATGCTCTAATTTTCATTTTCTGTTTTTCATCTTTTTCCTTTCTTTATTTTCTAGGAGATTTCTTCATCTTTATCTTTCGGTTTCTTATTGCATTTTTAATACTGCCTTCACATTTGTTAATTCCAAGAAGTATTTCCTATGAGTTAAAAAAATATATCCTACTCTTATCTTATGGGTGCAATGTCTTATCTCTCTGAGAATATTAATGTAGAGTTATTTAAGAATAGGGGAGTTCTGAGCTTGTAGATAGAACATATTGATTTTGAACTTCCCTTAGGGTGATCTGGCTAAGCCTTTTACTGAGGAACTCCTGGTATCTCATCTTTGGATCTTTCCTCTTGAGCTTATCAGGTTTTCAATGAAACAGGTTTTCCTGTTTCCTTCCTGGAGGTTGTAGTTCTGGCTGTCAGCATTCTGGGTGTCACAACATTCAACATGTAGACATTAATTTAATTCTCCTCTGTAATTGTGGTTCTCTACCCTCGATTGTGCTGGTGTTGGTCATTCCCGGAACCCTAGTTTCATCCTCTTTAGAGAGTAAACTTGTTGTCTTCCTCCCAGATGAGGAAGGGCAGGGTCCCAGCACCATGGAGTAAAGAAGGGGATTTAGAGAAATGTTATTGCTTCTCAAACAGAAGTTTAGCCAACCCAACTTCTTACAGCCCCATGTTCACCCTCTTGTCTAGGGGTACCTGATGCCACCATTTCCTGAGTTTTTGAGGAGTTCTGTGTTACTACTTGGCTGTTTCTCAGCTTTTCCTACTGGTGGCTTAGGTTCCACCTAAGTCTTGACTTGAATCTGCTAAGTCAGTTACTACTCACCCATTTCCTCATTAGCTTCCAATATTTTATTGCTATTGTCGCCACTCCTGTTTTCTTTCTTCTTCTTGTAGGTTTTCTTTTTTCTTATAGGTTTATGCCTTTTAAAAATCTGTAAATTGTCATTTTGGATAGGTTTTTCCTCTAAGCCTATGACTTGTAGTTTTGTACCAATTAATATCTTGATTCTTGATATTTGAATTTCGTAAGCTCCCTCCTGTGAGAAGAGTAAACTAGACTACCTTTAGTTTAGGGAAGTTTTCAATCCCTTTTCATCAGTTTCAAAAATTACCACTCCCCATTCTCCAAAAAAAAAGACCTACCTTTTGCGGGCAAAACTGTAGGAGGGGGTGGTTTAGATGTTGTTATAATTTATCTTTACTTTAACTTGCCTTTGTGGTCCCTGAACCGGATGCACTCAAAGTTTGATGATAATAAGAAGAGGAAGAAGAGAAAGAAAGAAGAGGGGAAAAGTGGGAGGGAGGCCACCTTCTATGTGTATCTGTACCACCTTAAGTGTGGGCTATTGTCAGAAATTGGACTTGAAGCACTAGTTTGTTCAACTGCTAATCTTGTTACCTGAGCCAAGAATATGAACCATGTTTCTCTTTAGTAAACACAGAGATGATCTGTACTTCACAGGGTTATGAAGGTGAGAGTATTTAAACAAATGCAAGTGAAAAGTTTTCTGAACTCCAAAGTCCTCCAAAAAATGTAAGGTTGCTCATATGTGCAGGCAGAAAAAAATCTAAGTGTGGAAGGAACACTGTATTTCACAGAACAAAGTAAAATGCTGAGGTGTTGAATTAGGTGTGCCTGTCCCAATCCCTCGGGCTTCTGTTCAACGATCCTGAGTTGAACACACTGTATGTTCTTAAAGCAGAAGTCAAGCACAAACCCAGGTCCACCTGAGTCAGGTAATTAGGATGCTCCTTTTAATTAGGAGCATCTCTAGAGGCTTCAAATGCTTTCAGACATCTGAAGTTTCTCCAAGCTCCCCAGTTTAGTCCAGGTGAAGAAAGAAACAGCAAGAAGATCAGCTAAAGTGGGACTAAGTAGGAGACAAGAGACTAACTCTCAGGGATCAGAAAGATGCAGGTGGGACAGATGGGAACCCTGGTATGCCTGGAGAGAGGGCAGGATCCACTCTTTTCACCCAAGTGCTCAGGTTAAGTTAAAGTAAGATGCCTACAGAAAACCAAAGTGCAGGTGCGAACAGGTTGGCCATATTGTGGGAATATAGAAAGAAAGTGGGAGGCAGAACATTTTGAAAGATTTTACTTCCTGCCTTGGAACCTTTCTCCATAACTTATAACAACATCTAATTCACCCCTCCTGCAGAGTTTTGCCTACAACAGGAAAGTCCTTTAGCTTGAAAAGTGAGGAGGGACAATTTTTGAAAATGATGAATAGTGACTGAAAGCTTCTCTAAACTAAAGGTGGTCTAGTTCACTCTCCTTATTGGAGTGAGCTTGTGAAATAATTATAATTAGGATATCAAGAGACAATAATTGGTACAAAATTGCAACCAACACGTAGGCCTTGAGGAAAATATCTTTGTTTTCTCTGCAGCATCAAGTAATATTAGGTCTAAGTCACCCCCAGGCATATGGTTTTCAATCCAAGGCTTAAATATCTCTCAAGAAAGAAATTCCATAAATTCCCACTATAACTAACCAATCCTCATAATCAGCAAGTTCCCTGCTATGTGACCTAAATCTCTGTCACTGCCATTTAAACTCATTTCCTCATGTACTGCTCTCCAGGGAGCAGTACACCTGTCTGCTCCTCTTTGTAATAATCCTCTGTGGGCAATATTTGCAAACTGTCTGCTTTGGGCTAAATAATTGAGATTCCTCTCACCTTTCTTTAAAATTCTTCTGTTGTTGTTTCCCCGTAGAGCTTCTCCATGTTATTCACATCTTTAGATTAAGTTTCTTCCCCAGGACCTGCCTTGGTGAAAGATTTAAGAGATAAGAATCCAGTTGTAAAGTAGACTGCCAAAGAGGTGGCAGGAAATCGGATCTGGACAGCTCCATGCCAAGCGAAAGAAAGGAAATAGGTTATCCCTTAAAATATGTGGGTTTTTTTTTTTTTTTTTTTTTTTTTGCGGTACGTGGGCCTCTCACTGTTGTGGCCTCTCCCGTTGCGGAGCACAGGCTCCGGACGCGCAGGCCCAGCGGCCATGGCTCACGGGCCCAGCCGCTCTGTGGCATGTGGGATCCTCCCAGACTGGGGCACGAACCCGCGTCCCCTGCATCGGCAGGCGGACTTTCAACCACTGCGCCACCAGGGAAGCCCTATGTGGGTTTTTTTTTGTTTTTTTTCTTAAAAGCATCTCTGGCAATATCTAAGCTCAGCCACAGGCTAATATGTGAGCCGGGTGGAATGGAAGGCAGCCATGCTCACCATTATACCACCAACTCACACTGAGCCGGGTGGAATGAATCCTTGTCCTAACACACCTTCCTCCTGAGTATCCTGTGTGCCAGATGCCTCTTTCCCCTACTCACTCTCCTTCTCAAATATCTCTTCCTCGGTGGTTTCAGATTTTAGGAGCAAAGCATGAAGACTGAACACATTTCTTCTGATGGCCAAGTTTGATATTTATGAGCAGGGAGCCTTCCTTGAACTTGCATTCTCTAAGTGCGCCTGCTCTGCATAGCCCTGCAGTCCTCCCTGACCATCCATCTTCTCCAGAAGAAGGCCAGTTGTATTTGTCACCCAAGGGATATTTTAGAGAAACTCAGTGCTCCAAGAAATCAGAGGTCACTGTGATAGAGAGCAGAAAACCAAAGAACCCATCTTAGAAAACCTAAGGGACTCTGCTGGCTTTTTAAGCAGGAACATCTGCGCATTCAACTTCCT
This sequence comes from Phocoena phocoena, assembly GCF_963924675.1. Taxonomy (NCBI): domain Eukaryota; kingdom Metazoa; phylum Chordata; class Mammalia; order Artiodactyla; family Phocoenidae; genus Phocoena; species Phocoena phocoena. Next base: position 80,972,903 of record NC_089219.1, on the reverse strand, counting down.
TTCTCATGGTGAATTTTTCTGTAGTGCCACTTGCATCTGACAATGAGAAAACTTTTCTTGATTTCTCCAAAGGTAAAAGTTTTTCCAAAGGTAAAAGTTTTTAACAACTTGGTTATACTGAGAAATCTCACATCTCACATGTGAAAATAGACACAGAGCTAGAAGGGATAGTCTAAAGAAGCTGTTTGCAACATTTCCAAAAGGTACTCCTTGGCACACTGTTTTCTCAAAGCCAGCAGATTATTAGGTTAAGTTGACTTCTCCACCCTGCTGAAATGTATCCTGTAGTCTTGAGTATAGGGGACTTCTTTGTTTTTGTTTTGCTTGGGGTTTCATTTTGGACGGTGTTTTGTATTAGCAGCGCAAGAGTTTCCAAAACTCTGGAAGTTGAAAGACCTTTTTAATGGGCAATGATTAAAATAAACTGACATGACAACAAATTATATTTGGCAAATAAACATCGGAAAGCAAATACTCAGACTTCCTGGGCAGGGAGTAGTACTGGCACTTTTCCTGAATGTGAATAATCAAGCACATGTCACGTTTGGGATGAGACAAACCTGTGCACTGCCGATAGAACAGCCAAAGCCATCTTGCTTTAGCTGCTATCAGGCTGAACGAACGAAACCCAGGTGAGCCAAAACAGGGAGGTGGGATATTGACTTACCTCCTGCTTTTCTGACGGATCCTTTATTGAAATGGGGGAAAGATATTTTTAAAATGTGCTTCACATACAGCCACTTTAGTCCTGCTAATTGATAACCTGAGAATCCAGCTGGGTATGTTTCAACATGTGGGTTGTAAGGGGGCTGAATTTTTAAAGTATATCACGAGTTGTTCTAGTCTCTGGAGGATTTGGGGTTTTTGGGGGGTGGGAGGGGGTAGACATAATTCAGAATAGCTAACAGATTTAATTTCCTTTTAGAAATAAAGTTCCCACTCTGGGGAAAGTGGATTTCTGGCAGAAAGTCACTGTCATTGAGGCAAACTTCCCCACCTTTAACTAAATGCACACATGAAGGGTAGAGGGTAATGCTGGAAAGGGTCCAAAATATAGATTGCCAAAAAAAAGAAGAGTGAAAAATACATTGTTTCTCTGCCTCTGAGGAATATTGACCTGCTCTCCCCTCTCCATCCCACCAATCCCAGAAGAATAGATAATCAGAGGAAATACGGCAAGGGCCAAATATGCAACAAGCATATGCAAGGCCCTGAGGTTGAGGCCAGAATGTGTGTTGTAGCCGTGTGGTTCATAAATGGGTGACAGGGAAAGCTGTAACCAGACCCAGAGGCATGAGCTGCTTCTGCATTTTGTAGAACTGCTGTTTTGGCAGAGGCTTTTGAGGGGCCCCAAAAGGGGAATGGAAGTAATGGACTAAGTTCCTGTGCTTGGAGGGCAGAGCCTTTGCTGGTGTGTTTTGTTTTAAGGAAGAGGCCAGAGGGTTGCTTATCAACTGCGGAGTGCTGTGTATTTCTGCCTGACAGGAAAGAGGAGGCTCATTCATAAACAGACCTGGCCCTCTGGGGCTTCCCACATTGGAGTGGGGAGATCGCTGACCAGAAGTGTACGAAGTTGATGCTTTGACTTTTCGAAGAAAATGCAGTGTTTGTCATCAGAGAGCCTTGATCACTTTTCCCTACCTGGAGCCATTGTTTGAGGGCTGCCCTGAGGCCAGTTTTGTCGAAGAAAAGACAGCTCTAGAGCCTTTTGCAGCGCTAAATGCAGACCATCTGTGTGACCCAAGGTTCCCCCGCCTCCCCACAGCCCTGCGCACTTGGCGTGAGGTATGGGCTTTGCTGAAATGCAGTGGGGTGTGTGATGAAAAGTGGGGTGCTTGATGTGCTCAGCTGTACCCTGCAGTAAACCTCCCAATGGAGGGGCTGTTGCCTGGCAGCCACAGTCCCCTTATGCAACAGCTAAGCCCCTTCTTCAAAAGGTGTTTCTGGGAGCAGGATCCTCCTATACCTCCATTTCTCAGGCGGGTCATGTGCTCCGTGCACGGTGCTCTTTCCGCTGTAGCTAGGGCGAAACCTAGCCGTCACTACCCCTGTTTCGACCAGGGGTATTCAGAAAAAGGCCTCCAAATTGCCAAGATTCTCTTATGACAGTTGAAAGGTCTCACTCTCCGAACCCTACGATACCTTTATGAGAGGAGGTGTTTCCTGAATACAGGTGCTAGTCAGTTGGATCACACAGTACAGATGATGGTGGTCTTCAAAGGTTGCAGGCACTGAAATCCTGGGCATCCGTCCTCAACTATCAGGGGTCTTTGCCCCTATTAACTGTCAGTCCGCTTGAAATCAGTTCTCTTTTCCCCATGCAAGAGGCTTTAAAAGCAAAATAAAATACCCACAAGCAGAACAGCCTTATGGTCCAAGGCCTTTTGGTCTAGTTGCTTCTGCCCATGGATGAGAAGAACATCAGAGAAAATGGGCTTTTCATTGTTATACAGCAGAAACTAGGACACCATTGTAAAGCAATTATACTCCAAAAAAGATGTTAAAAAAATAACTAAATAAGATAAAGCAAAAACTGAGAAAAAGGCCTTTTCAGAAGTGCACATGTGTAACATGCATCTCTCCTCACCCCTTTTCTTCATTAACTGCAGGAGAGACTGCAGGAAGGCAGCAGGTCCCCACCTCCCCACCAGCCTCGGAAAACAGCAGCGCTGCGCACAGCATCGGTAGCACGCAGAGCACACCCTGCTCCAGCAGCAGCACAGCCTAGCCTGCCCCACCCACCGCCAAGGGCAGGACTGGGAGCCCACCCCTGGGCCCAGATTCCAGACTCGGGAGGCTAGATTGTGGGTCCCTGGTAAAGAGAGTGAATTTCAATATAGCGATCACCTGTTGTGTTCACCCCCCACCCAGGGCTAATATAAGTGTGACCCCTGGGCTTCTGTAACACACTAGATTCATGTGAGAAAGCTAAGGTGGTGGCCTTCTCCACCAGCCCCTCACAGGCTTGGGGGTTTTCAATGTGAAACACATGCCAGTTTTTAAAATGCTGCTTTGTCCAGGTAAGAACATCCGTAATTTGGAGCCCTGTGTTTTACCCAGACGCAAAGGGTTGGTAAAAGGATAATAGCCAGATAGTAGAACCAGCGAGTAGATGTGGCCAAAGATTCTTTTATAACTGAACTAAGATGTAAAACAGCAGAAATGCTTCGAGACTTTCTCAGTGTGTTCCTCCATTTCTAATTTGCACCTTCTGGATGCACACTTCTCACCTTGCTGCCACACTTGTGGGGACTGCTGTGTCGGCTTGATGGGTGCTGCCCTCACGGACTGCATCCTGACACACCTCAAGGCAACATTCCTTTCTTGTGCCCTGGGCCAAAACCAGTGCTGATTTCCTTATCAGCTTCCTCCTTCTCCCCACATTCACACACCAACTGCAAAAACGTCTTATTGTAAATTTTGCATTTCTTTATAGGCATATAGAAATTGAAAATGGCCAAAATCTGAGACTGAAGATTTGTGCCCATTTATGACAATGTGTTCTATTACATTAATGTGTAAATGGGGGCAAAATTCGGTTGTAAAGTTGAGGAGGAATTTGCACAGTGATATATGTACCAGTACAAGTATATAATACGTCATTTGGCACATTCGTTTTTTTCAGTTTAAGAAGAGAAAATTCATTCCCATTTAAAAAATGTCCTACACCTTCAGAGTTGGAACTTATTCTTAAATATATTTGAGAGAATTAGTGTTTCCATGCAAAACATGTCAGCCTTTTCACTAGACCCTTTTGTAAACGCCAAGCTCTTGTAAGATGCAAGTGTATGGCAGACTGTTGGTTATCTGAACAGTGTCACCAGTTCTGCCAAGAAACTGATGAGATACGGAAAAAGACACTCATTTGGATTGCTTTAGTTCTCTTGCCTTCAGTATACCCCCAAAACTCAAAAAGAATTTGAGGTGAATTTTATTAAAATGGAATAATATGATACCACTTTGCAGCTAAAATAAGCTCAACTGATACCTCTATGTTAAAAAAAGATGCCGGAGGAAAATGTCCATGCCAAATCATTTACTCCTGAAGGTAACTTCATTGCAAATAAATATTATTCTCTTTCCAGAATTCTCCCAAACAACTCAGAAGTCTACAAATAGAACAGGCTAGATTCTACCCCCACACTACTCATAAGCAAATCTAACTGCTCTTAAAATAAGGAAGTTGTGCCTGGTTCTCTGTGAATGGAATCTTAAGTAGGAAATGTTGATGTCACCGGAGACCTGAGGGCAGTGTCTACAAGGCAAATAGGTAGAGATTGACAATGGTTAACCCATCATGGAGTCATGCTCTGATTGATTTGATAGTTATAGACATTCAATCAGGATGATTTTAATCAAAACAGATTGTGGGCTAAGATTTCCAGGCTATCTATATTGATAATTTTGCAGATTTTCACAGACAAATGAAGATAGGAGATTAGAAAAACTTTTGCCTTCAGTTAACTTTTTTTAACATAAAGGTATGAGTGGAGGACCTAGATTATGCTACCTGTGTTTGAAAATAATGCGCTTTGCCTAACCTTCAGCAGAATGTATTGTTTTAGCATATTCTATGTATAAAAAAGTTTAAAGATGTCTTCAAAGAAGACTAGAGTCTTTAAGTCACTTATAGCTATATTTTACTACAAAAATCTGTGTATAAAGATATATTTAAGTGTTTTAGATAAATTTAAGTTACTCCATATGAAATGTTTAATTTCAGTTACTGTGAATTCTTTTGATCAGTTCTTTGCTTTTTAAAAATCCCTATCCATCCTGTTAAAAAGATGATTAACTATTAAGAGGTATTAAAAGGTCCAATTCTTAGATGGACAGGGTTAAAACCTTTTGTAATATATTTAAATGTATATTTTTGAGAGAGATGCTACATTGCCGATGATTTTATAAATAATTTAAAATTAATTTACAAATTTATGGGTGCAAACCAAAAGATTTTAAAAGAAAGAGGAGAAATCAACTTTTATTTGTTTGGGTCTTACTATCCAGAAGTATTATTCAGATCAAGAAATTCATGTGGATGAAACCCAATCCTGTGTTAATTGCCGAGTGAACATCATTAAGTATTTCTGAAATGTTTCTAAAAAGTGAACATTTTTTTAAAATTGTGTTTTCTCCCTAGCTTCCTGTTACAGCATTTCCAGTTGCTTCATATTTCACAGTTTTAATACAAAGTATAAGCTCTACTTTATAATACATCCTACAAGTTTCTTTAAAACTGTTTTTATATTCCAGTTAAATTCCTCTATCTGCAAAGTCTTCTGTTACTTCTGCAGGTTACACCCTTCCTTTGCAGAGGCCATTTTGTTTTATTTATTTGATGCTAAAGCTATTGTTGAAATGCCCTAAACTCGAAGGCAGAGTGTGTAATACCCTATAGCTTTTCACCGTGTGGTGTGTACCAGCCCGTTGCTCTGTATTTGGAAAGTCAGATTCCTTCTGAGTAAGCTGTTTCTATAGCATTTTCTAAACAAAACAAAAGGTCTTTTCCTTGTCTGTAATGAGATTGTAAACCCGTTTCCTGTGTGTGTTCTGTTGTGGGCGTGCTTGTGAGTGTGTGAGGGGGTGTGCACCTGCGTGCCGGTTTTTTTGTACTGTAACTACCTCATGATTTGAGTGATGGTTGTACTGCTGATTGTGTTAACAGAGCACATTTTGTTGGGTGACTCTTGCGTGTGATTTTTTTTTCCTGTTTGTTTTCCCTGGGGGTTGTTCATGAAACTGACAGATGTTTTTCTGAAAAGGACTATTATCAGTTTCCAAATACAATACTTCTCTCTTCTGGTTTTTCCTGAATGAGCCTGATTTTGTTGCTGTTTTTCATCATCTATGAGGGTAAAAAGAGTACCCTGAAAATCCCTGTGGCCAGTTTGAGCACCCCTGTTGTACTCTTTTCTCTGTTCAGTATGTCGTCAATCTTATGACCATGCTTAGATGTATAGTTTTGATAACCACAGTTTTAAGTCCTTTATCTGTGCATAATAAAAAGATATATATCAATTATTAATATGTGTCTTGTTTGGTCATCATTAAATTCTACCCTCAGGCTGATATAACCCTTGTTCATTGTGCCTTTCTCCTAAATTTATCCTCCGCTACTACTGTGCTGATGAGGAGGAGGGAGAGGAAGGGCGAAGGCTTACAGAGCAGAGGTGGGAGGGTAGACAGACCGGAGTGGGCATGCAGGAGCTGCTACTCTTCTCAGAAAAACATGGCAGGAGACCTGGAAGTGGGGGTCAGCCCTGGAATCCGCTCAGGGGCTTTCTGTCAATCTCCTAGAGGCACGGAGTGAGAAATAATACGTATTTTGGACCTACTATTTCCAATCCCTCCAAACACCTCAGTGCTGGTTCTAGCATTCTCTATCAATACGCCATCACCATCTACCAGCTGCTAAAGCCAGAAAACTGGGAATCTCTCTGGACTCCTTTTTGGTTCTCACACCCACAAGTGAATAAATCCAAGTTTATTCTATCTTTCGAGTATCTCTTTCTCCAAACCATGCACTTATTTCTTCTCCTCCTGCTGTTACCCGGAATCCAAGGCCTGTTATCTCTTAAACTGAATCACTGCACAAGCCCACTTCCCAGCCTGCTCCCCTCCAACTCTCTCTCCACCGCACAGCCAAAGGAGTCCTGAACAGCCTCAAGTCATGTCACCTTCCAGCTTAAAGCCTTTAAGTAATTCCTCTATTTGCCTTCAGAATAAAGTTCAGCCTCCTAAGCATGGTTCAAAGAGAATAATCTGCTTTTACTATCAGAGATGAAATTATAACATTGAATATGTGTTTACAAACTGCTCTCTCATATCCTTGCCTCTCCTCCCCTTTTGAGAATTAGTGATCTAGATGGTTAGAAACAGACCCAGAAATGTAACAAGGCCAGTGGCCCATGCTCACACCTCACACAGGCAGGTGTCCACACAGCAAGAGCAGTGTGAGAGGCTTAAGCAGCATCTCACTCCAGGGAAGGTGGAGTCCTTGTTACAGATAAGAGTCCAGCCAATGTCCAGTACCCAGATTGTGCCCTGGAGCCAGCTCCTCGCTCAGAGGAAAAAGGGAGAAATTGGCAGGTCAACCAATTTTTCTGCTGTTAAACTCTCTTTGTATCTACTGGAGCAGAAACCTAGCTGATCCATAAATGAGCTTCAGAGTGTCTATTAACTACCTGAAATTGCATGTAAATTTTTGCATTGATGTGTCTGGACTTATTTTCTAGTTTTGAGTTTCTTTGTTGAAAGTGTCCATAGCCCTTTTGTAGTTACACTGAATAAAAACTTATTTGTTTTTGCAAACAGTTAATGTATATGTATAAAATGAATGCAAACAATAGACATGTAACAATGAAAAAGCCTCCACAGTCCTCAAATTTAGAGATAATAATACTGAGTTAGTGAATGTGTTCCCAGACATTTCCTTAATGTTCATATCAACATGTAAATGTCACTACAATAAATAAGATCACATTATAACATTTGTGACTTGCTTCTTTCTCGTGGCATATCTTCCTATCAAGCTTCACGAGCGCTGATCATCACTTTTGCACTAGACTTTCCATAAATTGCCAAAGTAAAAGGTGGCCATTAAAGGAGGTGAAATGAAACAAAGTTATTTGTTAATGCTCTTCCCACCCCCTCTAGTCACTTCCCCGACTGCCTTTTTTCTAAGGCAAACATATTGATACATGTTCACAAATAGAGGAAATTCTTTTGGTTTACACTGTATACATACTCCGAAACGTGCCTTTTTCACTTAACATGGACCTGCCTTTAGTTAGTACATATAGAACAAATTCATGCTTTTTAGTGGCTATATAGTATTTCATGTAATGAATTCAGCCAATTTACCACTGCTGAACATTTAGAAGGGTTTTGCCAAGATACTCTACTGCAGTTAACATCCTTGTAACATCCTTGAATGTCCTAGTACTTTAAAGGAAAAAAAGTGACAGAATCACAAAGAGAAACTGACAAATTCATCATCACCTTAGAAGACTAATATATCATTCTCAGAAGCGAATAAATAAAAAAAATTTGGATATGGAAGATTTGAACAATGAAATTAAGCTTGATCTACTGGGCATACACATAGAATCTGTGACCCCAAATATGGGAATTTTGTACATATAGAATATTTATAAAAATTGACCATTAATAGACCATAGTGGAATTCTCAACAAATATCATAGAACTTAATCATACTGGTCAAGTTCTTTATCCATAATGCAAGTAATTTAGAGATCAATAAGAAAATAATTTTTAAACTCTCAATATATTTGGAGATTTTAAAACACGTATTCCTGGTTCAAAGGAGTACTTATAATAGAAATCAGAAAATATATAGACTTGAAGAATTAAAATACTAAATTCGTACATGCAACTAAAGTAGTAATTTATGAGAAATTTATAGCTGTAAAATGCTTATATTGGGAAGCAATGAAAGGTTGAAAGAGTATTCAATATAGCAAATTAGGAAAAACGCCAAAAACTAATTAGTATTTTAAAAGACTACCAGAAATAGACAAAAATTAAGTAAAAATAGATGCATGCATTAGGAATGAAAAAGGACAAATCAACAGATACTACAGAGATTTTAATAAATAAGGGATCACCATAAATAATTTTCTTCTAATAAATTTGAAAACTTAGACAACATGGATAATATACCAGTTAGGGTCCTATTGGATGAACAGAAGTCACACTGGGTATTTCAGCAGAGAGAAATCAATATCAGGAGTTGGTTAAGCAGGTGTTGGATGGCTGAAAAGGTGAAGAGAGGACACTGAGGTAACACAGAGTTAATAAATTTGGGAAGAATTGCATCCCTGGGACTGGTGATTTGTCAGCAGGTGTAATTGGGGGTGGTTTGCAGAGTCCCAGCACCAGCATCATCAGGCAGGTAGAGAAGGGAAGATTGGGATCTGGGAGACAAAAGCTCAGTAAGTGGCACAGATGATTTCCTGGAAAAATACAATTTTCCAAAACCAATTCTAGAAGCAACAGAAATTGAAAATACATCTTCAATCATTAAGAAAATCAGGGATTAAAATCTACTTACAATGAAACAGAACATTAAAAAAAAGCTGCTAAGCTAACTTCTACCAAGTAGTCAAAGAATTGATAATGGATAGTGCCAGACTCACAGTGGTTCTTTTATTTTGGGGGGGTGGCAGGTCAAAAGGAATGAGTTTTTTAATATTAATATCTATTACCACATTACTTTTTCTAAAGGTTGTAACAAATCACAATGCCACAGGCCTCCCCATCAGAACGGGGCATGTCGACACAGAGCTTGGGCTCCCAGACTGTCTAGGTTTGAATCTTGGCTCTGCGATTTGCTAGCTGAACTATTTCCTTAATTTAAAAAAATTTACTTCTTAGCATTGTCATGAACATTAAATGAGATAATCCACATAAAGTGTTTAGCATATACTAATCACTTAATAAATATCATCTACTATTATTGTTACCAGCATTACGTTTTAAATTTTGCCAGGCTGAAGGATGAAAAATTGTATCTCCTTAGTTGACTTCATATTATCCTCATAACCAGTGAGTTTTAAGTTGTTATAAAGAATTGGCTTTTCCCATGTTCTTCTGTACATTTCTATTTCCTTTGTCTGCTTTTCTACTGAGTTGTATTTTTCTTAATACTTTCCATATTAGTGGCATTATATGTCACATGTCATGTATGACAAATATTTTTTTCTAATCCACGATGGTTTTTTCTTTCATTCTGTTTATAACAGATATTGCCAAGATAAAATGTTTAATTTTTATGTAGTTGAATATGTCTACCTTTCCTTCTTGGGTTCTGGGTTTCCCGTCTTGCTTAGTGTCTCTCTAACTCTAGGCATATACTAATAGTTTTATTAATTTGTTTTTCAAATTTAGATCTTTATTCCATATTTTTGTGATGGCATGAGGCTAGGGGTCTATTTTTGTTTTCTTCCAGATGATTATTCACTTCTACCAGAACCATTTATTTAAAAGTTCATCTATTTCTCACTGAATTAAGATTTTGAAAAAGAATGGTCACTGTGATTTGGCCTTAGCAGATACTAGAATTTAACACAAAATCTTAAAATAAAAATAGTATGATATTAGCACAGGAATAGTTAAATAGATTTCTCAAACAGATAGAGCATTCACAAAGAGATCTAATTCATTGGGACCTTAACATATGATAACTAGTCACAGTTTTCACTTGATTCTTAAAGGATTCCATGACCCCAAAATGGTTATAAATCCAAGACCAAAAATAAGAGCTATATAGGTTGTCCCATTTTCATTGTAAAAAAACAGATCTGATTTTTTCCCCCATCCTTTAAAACATTTAGAGGAAAAGTTGTCTGAAAAAGAAAAAGTCGATTAATGTTAGGTCTACCCTAAACTTTCTGTGGGCATGATGTTGCCGCCCCGCTGGGTCTGGAACAGAAAATCAAGCCAAAGAGGATTGTGTTGGTCATTAAGATCACATGGAACTTGTTTTGTTAGGTTTTGGACTTGCTTGGGTCCTGTCATGCCTTCCTTTTTTCTTATTTTTCCTCTTTGGAATGAGAATTGTGGGGGAGGAAAAAAAATGTTCCCTCTACCCTTCTAAGTTCTTAGCTGAGACCTCTAATAAAAGATGTATTAACAAAAGAAAAATAAACAGAAGTTTATTAACATGTATGCCTTATATATACATGGGAGACACCCAGGGAAAAATGAGTAGTGCAAGCAGGCGGCCTTAGAATTCAGAATTAGATACTGTCTTAGGGAAAGAAGAGGGGGAAGTAGGCCTTTTAGGGGAACAAAATAATTAAATAATTTTTAGGAAAGATAAATAGATGAACAGATGAGTTTGTGACAATGGTTAAGACTGATGTTCTATTCTCCTCTACTGTGATGAGTCAATCAATCTCCCCTGGTTGATAAAACTCCTGGGGAGAAGATTTATGACAATTGAGGTCCTTTTGGAGGATCTGTCTTCAGGCAGATAAGGGGGGGTGCAGAGTAAGCTTTTCCCCGTATTTGCTGTTTTTCAAGTTCCTACAGCTCAAAATAGTCAATATACCAAAGCTGCATATTTTGGGGTAGTATGACTCCTAAACTCCTACAGTCATATCTTGGGGTGGCATGTTCTGCTACCCTTCAAAATGTCTACGCTATGCCTGTCCCACTATTGTATTTTGGAAGCACACAACTTGTTTGGCTTTACAGGTTCACAGCTGGAGAGGAAGTTGCCTGAGGATGAATTGTACCTACCTCGATTCTCACTGTTACCAGGTGATATTTAGATGAGACTTTGGACGTTAAAGGCAATGCTGGAATGAGGTTGAGACTTTGGGGGCTGTTGGAATGGGTAGAATGTATTTGGCATGTGAGAAGGACATGATGGGGTGTGGGGGTGCTGAGTGAAATGCCAGGGACTGAGCAGTTGTGCCTTCCCACAATTCATAAGTTGAAGCCCTAATCCCCAGTGTGATGCTATTTGGAAAAGGGGCCTTTGAAGATAATTAGGTCACGAGGGTGGAGCCCTCACGTTGGAATTAGTGCCTATATAAGAGAGACAGGAGAGAGCTTGCTTCCTCTCTCTGTCATGTGAGGATACAATGTGAAGACAGCCATCTACCAACCAGGAAGCAGGCTGTCACCAGACACCAGAGCCTTGATCTTGGGCTTCCAGCTTCCAGAACTGTGAGAAATAAATGTCTGATTTTTAAGCCATTTATTCTATGGTTGTAGCAGCCTGAGCTAAGATAGAAATCGATGATTTGCATGATGATTTACTATTCCTCCTCCTCTTTGTCCTTCCACATAAATGTTTATAGAAAAATTAATATTAGCTAATCAAACGTCATTTATAAAGTGTTGGTTTCTTCCAGACACTGTGAATGTTACAATAATTCTGTAAAGTGAAGAAATATTACCAAATGCCAATTTCAAGGAAAATGCACACATCTTTTTTTTGTGTCAAAGCAAGCCAAACCTATAGCATTGCTCTTCCCTAACACAGTATGTTTGAAAATGGGCAAGTGGCTGCTTTAAGCTTTATAGATGTCATCGATAATCTACAGTTTGAGTTTTTGCCTATTTTCTGCCTTCGTGTCTAAATTTCAATCTCAGCTCTTTTGGAGGAACACTGCACTTTATGTAGATTTTATTTCACCCTTAAAGGTCATATAACATCACCTCCCCTTCTGCAGAAGATCACAGCTTGAATTGATTTTTAATGACCTTCTCCATTTATTGCCTCTGAGATTTCATTAAAAAAGAAACAAAAAACTTTCAAAAGTAGAACTACATGACTGAAGTTAACTCTACCTTGACTTCAAGAGAGATAAGGGTCGTGAGCACGCACGTGTGTACACAGACACACACACACACACACACACACACACGCTTGTATCTCAAACATTTTCCTCATTTTTAAAAAAATTAACATGTTCTCAATATTTTTTTCTGCTCAGAAGCCCCAGAACTGATCATTCTTTTACAGACCGTAGCACACCATCTGTACAAGAAGGATGGGCAAGGAGAACAAGAATTTCTCAGCTTTAAAAACCAACTGGTTTCCTTCCACTTGACCAACCCAAGATCCAGAGCTGAAAGTCTTCATAAGTAACTTGGGTGGAGCAGTTTTTGCCGATCTGTTGCTCATCCCGGTTCATAAACTGCGTATGACATAGTTCCTGCAAAGAACACAGTGCACTTGACGAGAGTGTTGAAATAATACTGAACTTTAAAAGGGGAAAAACACATGGATTCTGTTTGGTGGAGGGGAAGGGTAGGAAGAGAGAAAACTGCATTGTTGGTGTTAAAACCCACCCCAGATAATAACAATCAACCCCCAAAACTGGAAACCAGAGCTTCCAGTATATTCTTCAGAAACACAAACTGCTGGGGTCACTAGTCTTTCAAGATAAGTATACAATCTGCAGGGGAGTCTCTCCATTGAGGAATCTAGTTATTAAATCTTTTTCTTAAATGGAATGGAGAGGTGAAAACAAAAATCTTCTTAGCCTATCAATTAGGTTTCAAAGTAGAAGCATCTGTTGGAGTGTCTAACCTGGACTCCAGGGAAATCCACCATTCTTCACTGTTTCATTACAGTTAACAGTTTACAATTACATTCCAAGAGAAGTTAATTCAGTTATTGTGCCAGCAAAGGAAAAATCGACAAATCTTAAGCCCAACCAGAGAGTCCCCATTTTGACTGGCTGATTTTCCCCTTTTAGTATATTTCTCAGAATGCCAATGTGTGTGATAGGAACTCTTCAGTTACTGCAAGGAAACAGTCACAGGAAGAGTAGGAAGCAGTTAAAAGAAGCATGTAATGGAAACGGAGGATTTGGTTTCAAGTCATTTAATGCCCTTGAGTCTGAGCTGAGCTGCAATGGAGAAAAACCAGAAGCAACTGTTAGGAGAGTGACCCATCCCCCTGCCCTGTGCCCCTTGCCCCCTGTCCTGTGCCCCTGGCCTGCTCCATTCCCTCCTATCCATCTGCATGGCCTTCTCACCATCTCCTCCGATCCTAACATCCTTCATGGTTCTGCTGTTACTCAACCTTCTCCATGAAACCTTATGAGCTGCCCCATCTGTGAGTTATTTTATCACTTTCCGAGCTCTAGTAGCATCACCATGCTACCCGTGCTCAAGGCACAAAACTCTTATTTTCTCCCACCCCTCACAGCCTATCTATCAGCAGCAACTCTTGTTGACTTTACTTCCAAACCATATTCTGCTTCTCCCTAACTGCACCACCTCATCCTGGTCTAAGTCATCCTGTCCTGGAACATAAAGTAACACATCTCTTAGACTTCTGCATCCTTCTTGTCTCACTACAGTTTGTTCCCCACTTGACTGCTGGAGTACTCTCTTCAAAATATGCCCCTGTTTAAAGCTCTACAACTTCCCATCACACTTAAATTCCAAATTTTTCCTATCACACTTAGAAAAAGTTCCAAATTCCTTTATTTTTTTTTTAGCTCAATCAGTACGTTTTCTTACTTACTCATTTTTGTCTTTAACTTTTTATTTTGACATTTTTGAATAAAAATACAATTTATATGATTTGAAAATCTAAATGATATTCTATTCTCCCCATAGGTAACCAAACTTTTACAAGTTTGTCCTGTTTCTTAAAGGAAATGCAAGCAAGTAGGAATTGCTTCTTATTTTCTTCTTTATTACACAATGGTAGCACTCTACACATGCTCTGAATTTTGCTTTTCTCACCTAATATATTTTGTTTCTACATCAGAACATCAGGGAGTTCCTCATTGTTTTTTTTTCTTTAACCTGCCCCTTTCAGTGCACACTTGGTTTGTTTCTATCTCTTGCTGTTACAAACAAGCTGCACTGAGTAGCTTCATATGCAGGGTTTTTGGTTTGTGTGCAGGCAAATCTCAAGGATAAAGTCCCAGAAGTAGGATTACCAGGCCGAAGAGTAAATGCATTTATATTTCTAATAAATATTACCAAATTGTATTCTATTGAAGTTACACCATTTTACACTTCTATCAACAATACCTATTTTCTTACAGCTGCACAAGTTGCGCGTATTATCCAACTTTGGTATTTTTGCCAATCTGGTGGATAAAAAATGGTATCTCAATGTAATTTTAATTTGCATTTTTCTTATGATGAATGAAATTGTGAACCTTTTTATATGTATATAGATCAGTTATTTTTCTCTTTCTGTGAACTGTCTGTTCTGTTTTTTACCTGTTTTTCTATTGGGTTGTTGTCCTTTACCTTCTCAATTTCTAAGAATTCTTTATACATTAGGGAGATTAGATCTTTATCTGTGATCATCTTGGTATTTAAAGCCCTAGGGATCTGATCTCACCTCTGACCTCAGCTAATATAAATCTCCTTCCCACCTGTTACGCTCCAGCCGTGATGTTCTGTGATCTCTTTCTTGCCTGAAGGCCTTTAAATTTGCTGTCCCTCTGCCTGGAATGCTGTTCCCCAGATCATTGCACAGTTGTCTCCTCCTTATTACTCAGAGCTCTGCTGAAGTATTGATGGGAAAGTCTTTCCTGGACCACAGTCTACTGTAGACACCCAATTCTGCTCTATCACATCATTCAGGCTTAATTCTTTGCGAAGCTCTTATTTCTCACCAGTATTTTTTGTTTGTTTTAGTTTGTTTATCGTCAGTCTCTCCCCATCCAGAATGGAAGCTCCAAGAGAAACAGGTCTGTCTTGCCCATCACACTATCCCCAGAGCTTAAAATAGGACCTGGCACGTAGTAGGCACGTCAGACAGATTGTGTGATGAATGAATCCTTTCATCCTCTCTCCAGGCATCTTCACATGCCTTTACAATGTGCATCGCCTGACATATTCCCTAGAAAGAAGATTGAAAATAACATGTTTTTTTCTTGTTTGATTGTTTGTTTGTTTTGATACCAATATGTGCCAAACACTGGGCTAGGTTTTATTATACATGTCATTTCATCCTTCTGGTCATTCTGAGCTAGTTAGCATTATGTTCACTTTTATCAATAAAGCTGAGACTCTAATAAGCCTCCAAAGAAGTTGCCCAAGAACATGTGGTTTATATACATGCACGTCCACGTGAGGTGAGCTGGTTTCAAAGTCCGTTCTCTTCTAATTACACCATACCTGGGACATTATCTTACTCCTTAAATTTCGGCATAGCATATACTTTTTACTGGCATGCCATACTTTCTCAATAAATCACAGAATCATAATATGTCAGAGCCTGATAGAGTCTTAATGGTCACCTAGACTTAACTAAGTGGTACAGTAAATCAGCAGTAGGTCCAGGATGCAAATCTGTAACCCCTGAATCACTAACCTCCTCCCTACTCCCTGTTATAATGGTTATGCCAAGCTCATTCCCACCACAAGGACTTTGCACTTGCTATTCCTTCTGTCTGGAATTATTTCCTTCTAGATTTTCACATGGCTAACTCTTTTGTCGTCATTCAGGCCTCAGGGCACATGAGCTCCTTAGAGAAGACTTTTCTGACCACACAAACCAAATTAGGCACCTCTCTCTCCCCAATCACTCTCTATCATGTTTTTCTGCTTTTTTATTCTTCTGAGTACTTCTCCCAATCTGGAACTCTTAGTTATTTGTTTTCTTGCTTGTTGTATGCCTTTCACACTAGAATGTGAGATCCATGAGAAAGGGGCCTCATCCAATTTGTTCATGGCTGTATGTCCAGTGTCCAGAATAACAGAACTATAATAAATACTGTGAAATTTAAAAGTTAACAAGATGGCTCTAGAAGCAGCATGGAAAAAGCATAGGCCTAGGAAGCTATTCTGGCTCAGTGATTACCCAGCTGCTACATCACAGCTAATCACTGGGCTTTGGATTTCTCATCTTTCAAGTAAGGAAATAGATACACCCTGTGGCCACTTACAGTATGGTAATTCTATGAAGCTGCAAATTATTCATATGACTTAAGAGTGATTCTCAAAGAGATGAAGTTTGCCCCTCTCAGTACAAACTCTTTTCCTATTTTTTTTCCATTTGGGATGGGCATAAATCCTAAAGGTTATCATACTTTTCAGTTTTTAAACAAATAAACAGAACATCATGTACCTTCTTATTTAACTAAAATTCTCATTCTTAAAAGCAAGTATTGTACCATATTGCAAGGAAAATATTGGGAATGTCAGTTTCTATTGACTGATTTTTCTTCTCATTATGTTTCACGTTTTCCTGCTTCTTCAGATGTCTAATAATCTTTGATTGGCTGTTGTAAATTATGAATGCTATGTTGCTGAATTCTGGATTTTGTTGTCTTCTTTAATAGAGGGTTGAGTTTCGTTCTAGTAGGCAGTTAATCTACTTGTGGATCAACTTGGTCTCTTCAACAGTTGTTTTTAAGCCTTGTTAGGGTGGGTCTAAAGTAGCCTTTGCTCAAGTTTAGACTAACCCTTCTCCTAAGGTGTGGCCTTCCTGGGTCTCTATTGACTGCCTGGAGTGTTCAGTGAGATCTCTCCATCTGGCTGGTCAGAACTTTAATGTCTCCCGGTCCTGTTTGCGTTTCAGTAGTTGTTTAGTTCACAGCACCCCAGTGGTTGTTCTTTCCCTGATAGCTCTTTGCCTAGCCTTGTGGAGTCCTACCCCAGACAAAAACAGCTTAGTATTCAACCATAGATTCATGGGTACCCCTAAGCAGATGTCTAAAGTTCTTTCTCTGCGGAGTCCCTCCTCTCCAGTGCTTTGCCCCACGAATTCCATTCACTTAAGTAGCCCTGACCTCTGATTACTGTCTTCTCAGCTCAGCAAGGGGGCTGTACTCTGTTTGAATGCCCCCTCCCTGTACCCCACTGGGTAAGGGCCTCCAGGCAGAAAGGTAGGGCAATTGAGGGATTTACCACATTTGTTTTCTTCTCTTGAGGATCACAGTCCTGTCTAGTGTCTGAGAACAATTATTTTATACATTTCTGCCAGTTGAAGAGTTGTTTACAATGGGAGGCTAGTCTGGTATCACAACAGCTAGAAATGGAAGTTGCCTCCTTCAGCGCATTCAAGGTGGGTAAGATCTATTTGCCACCACACAAAATGACAGCAGTGTGCTATATATTTTTATATTTTTTATTGGGAATGAATATGATGGTTTATAAAGTTCAAAGAAACTCAGAAGATATAAACAAACTGATGTAATAACTAGATATACACCTGGTGTAAATCACTAAGTCATGGAGTATCAGGATTAAATAAAATAATGACCAATGACACAAGCCCAGTGACTGGAACATAGGTAGGTATTTGATAAATATAGTCTTCTTTCTTTTTTCTACAGGAGATGCTTGAAGTCAAGTCCTATTTTAAAATCATTTGGTGAACTAGTTATTTAAAGTATTCCTGTGGTGAATCCTTTTCCAAAGCAAAGGATCCTTTTGTGAAATGCATAAACTCCTCCTAATCTTTTTGTAAATACAGATTTTTGTATATTTGGTTGGCTTAACATGTTCTGTGAAGAATTTGCTTGCTAAGGCTAAGCGTGGGTGTGGATGTGGATGTGTGTTTGGGAAATGGGTAAGAAAGAAGGGGTTTTGTTTTGCTGTGTCATAAACCCTGCTGGTTTGGGTAGAAGCCATGAGGTTTTAGAACTGTATTTTGAATGAGATGATTAGACAATAACAAATACAGGTGGGAGATCCCTAGATTGCACAAAAGAGGCAGCTGATGTACCAGTTTCTGTTACTACCTGCTGCTCCTTGGGTTTTCACAGAACATTTTCCAAGAAGCTGGAAAGAAGCTTGCCAGCTCAAGTCTCATCCACGGCTGTTCACTCATCCGTGCATTTATTCATGCAGCTAATATGTATTGAGCTCTCACTGTGTGTCAGGTGCTATTCTATGTGCTGACAACACATCAGTGAACAGCAGACCTGCTTTCAGAGAACTTATGTTTTAGCGAGGAGGCTATCAAATAAACAGATGTTGTACAGAGAAGATAGAGCAAGGTAAGAGTGTTATGGAATAGGCTAGACTGGTAAGAAATGCCTTTTTGATATTGGGAGGTGACACCTAAAAGGAGCATACTTGAGCAGAGACCAAAGGAAAGAAGGGGGAGAGTGAGCCTATTAAACATCTCTGAGGAAACAAGGAATGCAAAGGCCTGAGGTGGGAGCAACATCACTGGGGTGTAGAGAACAGGTAAGGAGGCCATAATGTCTAGAGTGAAATAAAAAGAAAGGGTGAGATTTAAGGAGAGGAAGGTAAGAGATGAGGATAGAGGTTGGAGAGCACCAGATCAGGTAGTCTTGTAGGCCATGGCAAGGACTTTGGGTTTTATTCTGGATGAGACAGGAAAGTGAACTGCAGAAGGAGATGACCTTACATTTTTAAAGGATCACTCTGGCTGTAGAGAAGAAACAGGTGAGAAGACCAGGGAAGTTGCTCTTGCAGTAGTACTGATGAGAGCTGCCAGTGGTTTAGGCCAGGATGGTAGCAGCAAAGTTGGCAAGAAGGGGTCAGATTCTGCATACACCTCAAAGGGAAATCTGACAATAAGTGCAATGGACTGGATGTGGGATATGAGAGAAAATGCAAAATCAAGGATGACACCCGAGCAATTGGAAGAATGGCAGTGTCATTTCTTGGTAGGAATGGATGGAATGGGGGGTGGTGAGAGTTGGAAGAGAAGGTCAAGAATTCTGTTTGAACTATCAAGTTCATTTCTACATATCCAAGTGGAGATGATGAGAAGGCAAATAAACAACCAGGCATGGAGTTCTAGGGAGCATTTTGAGCTGGGGATACAAATTTAGAATCATCAGCAGAAAGATGGTACGTAAAGCCATAGAATGGGATGAGACTCCCTAGTAAGTTGAGTTATTCCAGTATTTAGGGTCAGGGTAAGGAGGATGAAGCAAGTAGCCCGAGATGGAGCAGTTACTCCAAAGAGACTAACAGCTGTGTTATTGAGTGTCCCCGATCCCCAGGCTCTTCCTCTGTAAATCAGAGATAATAACTCTCAGCTGTGATGGTTAAATGAGCTAAAGTACTGGGCTGGCTGTGTGCAGCCTGCTGAGGGAGAGAAGAGGGCTTTTTTCTTTCCCCAGTGGCTTCTCCCCCTGTGTTCTCTCTCCTGAACATCACGGATCCAGATGGAATCATTTCTCAAGCTGCTCTGACATGGTGAGTATTAGTCTGTGGCCCTGGGAGCTGGTTGTTTTGCCAGCTCAGAGGGACACCCAAAGCCTGATTCACAGGGCTGTCAACAGAATTGTCCTAAAGGTATGAGAGGCTGTTATCCGTGTGGGATGGCAGAAGAAGTGTGAGGTAGGGTAGAAATAGGTTAAGGAGGACCACTAGGGAGAATGTAGGGGTGCAGGAATGTGCCTCCGGATCTAGGCACCCATCCCCCAGCCGCTGGGCCTGTCAGCAACAGTGCTCTCAACTGACTTCCTCCAAGAGCGTTTCCCTCGGGGAAGAGTTGCCAGCCCAGGGTCGTGCTCCTTCACTGGGAGCAGCCTGGCCTCAAAGATTGGATGAGGTGGCGTATAAGGTCCTGGCCCCTGGTCTCCAGACAGAACAACTCTCGAGGGCCAGCTGGGTATGGCTCCCTAGAGGAACAGCTGAAAGCTCTGTTACAACTACATGGCAGTTCAACTTCTCCCCCTGCTCAATCCAGCCTCCCTCACTCCTCACAGAAGTTTGGCCTGAGAGAGCTCCTTAATTAACCTCTTGCCTGCAAATCTCAGAGTCTTGTCATCTGTTTCTCAGTGTACCTGAGCTATAACAGTTGGAACAGAAAGTAGTCTTAGGAAGCAGGCTCTAAATTGGGATATTGAACTTATTCATTGGCACATTGGCTATGAAGACCCCATCATTGGTGGTAGGTGAAGTACTCATAGCCTCTGGCAATAGCTAACAGGCAATTGTTAAAACCAATAACAAGGGTCAAGGTAATAAATCCCAGCTGGGGGAGTGCTGGGCCTGCTAAGAGAAGAAAGGCGCTTCAGGACCTGGCCAGTATGTACTGGTAGAAACTGGGAGAGTGTGGATGGGACTGGGTCCTGAGCCTCCTATAGGTCAAGGTGGGGCAGGGAGCAGGGGACTGGGTAGGACATAAGGCTGGATAAGAGAAAGTATATTAGTTATCTATTGTTGCATGATAAGACTCCCAAAAGCTTAGTGGCTTAAAACAATACACATTAATTTTTCTCAGTTTCTATAGGTCAGGAGTTCTAGCACAGGTGAGCTGGGTTCTCTGCAAGGTTGCAATCAATGTGTCAGCCGGGGCTGAGATTTTATCTAAAAGCTCGACTGGAGAACGATCCACTTCCAAGCTCACACGGTTGTTGGCAGGATTCAGGTCCTTTCTGACGGTCTGACTGAGGGCCTCAGTTTCTTCCTGGCTGTCTGCCTCAGCTCTTTGCTCCGGCCCCTCCTTGGGACAGCTCATGACATGACAGCTTGCTTATTCAAAGCCAGCAAGGGAGAGAGCCTCCTAGCAAGACAGATGTCACAATCTTGTGTAAAGTAATCACACATATCTCAGCACATGTCCGGATCACACTCCAGGGGAGGGATTACACAAATGTGTGAACACTAGAAAGCAGGATTGTGGGGTTCACCGTGAGTCTCTTGCCACAGAGAGTTTATTGTTGTGGGAGAATTCTCCTGTGATACAGGACTGAACACCCCGGCATGGACCCTGGGAAATAGTGCTAAGATGCTGCTCAGAGAAAGCAACGTCCCACATTAAGTGACGTAGAAATGTCACACTGCTGTGGCAGTGGCACATGGTGGAAGAAAGGATGCGGACGCTCAGAGCAGTGGGCATGCAGGAGGGGCTACTTCATATGACACTGGAAAACCCAACAGCTCTGTTCATCAGGAAGGCCCAGAGGACACTGTGTTTACCAAACTGGTAAGTAAT
This sequence comes from Phocoena phocoena, assembly GCF_963924675.1. Taxonomy (NCBI): domain Eukaryota; kingdom Metazoa; phylum Chordata; class Mammalia; order Artiodactyla; family Phocoenidae; genus Phocoena; species Phocoena phocoena. The sequence goes on along the minus strand of NC_089219.1, from coordinate 80,951,518 downwards.
GCACAAAGGACAGGGATGCCGAGTGTCTGCTACAGAGCCTGACTTGACTAGTGGCAGAAGTGGTGAGGAGTGATGGATTCTGGACAAGATTTGTTGACAGGTCGGATGAGGAGTGTGAAAAAAGGAAAGGAGTAAGGGGTGACTCTAAGGTTTTGGGACCGAGCAAAGTACATTTACTGAGCTAAAGAAAACTGTAAGGATAATTGCTCTGTGGATGTCAAAAAACCAAATTTAACTGAGTAAACTTTAAGGATCTTATTGGCCTTTTTCAGTGATTCATGAACCAAGAAGCATCCAATCCAGCAGACAGAATAACTCTGAGGAGCTGTATGAAATGAAAGACTATTACAGGCAAAAGGGAGCAGATTGGTCATTGTAGGGTTACTTTCCTTTAGGGGATGGCAGGGTAGCAGGCAGGTTACCTAACTAGTGCTGATCAGATGATTCCTGATTGACTGGTTTAAAATTCTACTCCTGGGAGAGCTGAAATTGTAATTAAGTCTCAGTTTGGTGATGTGGGGCTTAGCATAAGTAACCCCAGTTTGAGTCTGTTGTCTTGTTTTTTAACATGGGGAAATCAAGAGTTCTGTTAAGAGTGAGATGTCTGTTAGACCTTCAGATAGAGATGTGAGTAAGCCGTTAGATATATGAGTCTGGAGTTCAGGAGAGGTCTAAAGAGATATAAATTTGGGAGTTATTAGCTTATGGATGTACAGACCATCCATGGGATTGGATGACATCACCGAGGGAGGAAGTATAGATAAAGAAGGGGTCAGAGAAATTAAGCCCCAGAGCATTCCAACATTTGGAGACTAAGAAGATGAGAAAGCCAGGGTTTTTTTTTTTTTTAAATAAATAACAGAAATGTATTTCTTATACTTCTGGAGGCTGGGAAGGTCAAGCCAGGATTCATCACAGGACTAACGAGGGAGGGAGAGAGGGAGAGAGAGAGGGAGAGAGGGGAGAGAGAGAGGGAGAGAGAGAAGGAGAGAGGGGAGAGAGAGAGGGAGAGAGGGGAGAGAGAGAGGGAGAGAGGGGAGAGAGAGGGAGAGAAGGGAGAGAGAGGGAGAGAAGGGAGAGAGAGGGAGAGAAGGGAGAGAGGGAGAGAAGGGAGAGAGAGAGGGAGAGAGGGGAGAGAGGGGAGAGAGAGGGAGAGAGGGGAGAGAGGGAGAGGGAGAGAGGGGAGAGAGATCTGCAAAAAATGAGGGGAGGGACAAGGATGTAAGGAGGAATGCTAGGTGGGAGTATCATCTGATGTCATGAGGTTCAGCGCTGAAGCATTTAGAGGAGAGTGAGAGCCTATGCTCTGTGGAACAGGCTGTGGCAGGACTGACAGCCCAGGAGAGGCTGAGTGTTCAGGGTGCCCCCAGGGTTCAGACATTGCGAGTCATGAAGGGAGAGATCAGAGAAGAGGTTGGGGATGTAGGGATTTTATTGATGATGGAGAGATTCCTCCTCTCTGCTCCTGCCCCTCCCCAGGCCACCAAAGAGCTTCCAGTAATTTCCAGATCATTGCTCTCCTACCCCTGCCCCCATCTTCCCAAGAGAATGCCTCAGTCAGACTTTGGTGGAGGCAGTTGTGCTCAGAAGTTCTGAAGACACGAGAGACTAGACCAGGAGGCCGAAGGAAGGAAAGGATTTTTTTTTTTTTTTTGCGGTACGCGGGCCTCTCACTGTTGTGGCCTCTCCCCTTGCAGAGCACAGGCTCCAGACGTGCAGGCTCAGCGGCCATGGCTCACGGGCCCTGCTAGTCCGCGGCATGTGGGATCTTCCCGGACCGGGGCACGAACCCACGTCCCCTGCATCGGCAGGCGGACTCTCAACCACTGCGCCACCAGGGAAGCCCAGGAAAGGATTTTGAAAGGGGTTAAGTCCTAATAAATAGCTGGGGTGGGAGAGAACATGGGAATGTGTTCCAGGTGGGCTTAGGAAAGAAGGGAAATGAGGAAGGTGGTAAAGAAATGTCTAGATTGATCTATATTCTTGTGGAGCTGGACAGAATTGGGGTAGAAGAAGGAGACTATGAGAAGTCCTGCAGGGGTTATGAGTTGGACTCCCTTGAAGGTCAAGATATGAGAAACAAATGAAAGTCCTTTTCAATAATTTCTTCATTGAACTCTACTTCCTTGAATGCAGCAGTGCTTTGGGGCTGAGCTTATGGGTACTGGCTAGGGTAGGGTTTAAGATAAATAAAGATACTTGGACCCCACCTCAAGCCAAGGTTCTGGTCCTTGGAAGAGGCAAAAACCAGGTAGGCAATTCTTGTAGAATACTCTCATGAAAAACTTACCCAAGCCTATTCATTTATTCATCAATCCATACATCATCCAATCAGTCAATCAACCAACCAACCAACCAACCAACCCATCCCTATAATGTCAGCTCCAGGGGGCAGGGACTCTATCTCATTTTCTCTTATATCTCCAACACCTGGAGGAGTGCTTATTCATCCTGCAAATGTACGTTGCCTCCTGGCTTATGCCAGCCTCTGTGCCAAGTACTGATTTATGCTGGTGTACGAGGTAGGCATATTCCTGTGTTGCCCTTATGATATAACTCTCTATTGGAATCACAAATGAATAAATACATTTATAATTATAAGATGTGGTTTTGTTAAATGCTATAAAGGAAATGCACATGTTGGTGGGATAAAGAGTAAGGAGGGTCTTGAATTAGCCTGGTTAAAGTAGTCCTCTCAGCTCAAGCCTGAAGAAGGAGACATGGCCGCCCATGGTGGTGAGAGAAGGAATATTTATTTTCTAAGCAGAGACAGCAGCAAATGTGAAGGACGTAAGGACTGAAAGGACAGACATACCTCTTTTTATTGCATTGTGCTTTATTGTGCTTTGCAGATACTGCATTTTTCACGAATTGAAGGGTTTGTGACAACCTTACATCAAGCAAGTCTATTGGAGTCATTTTTCCAATAGTGTTTGCTCACTTTGCGTCTCTGTGTCACATTTTGGTAATTCTAGCAATATTTCATACTTTTTCATTATTATAATATTTGTTTTGGTGATCTGTGATCAGTGACCTTTGGTGTTCCTATTGTAATTGTTTTTAAGTGCAACAAATCATGTCCTTTTAAGATGGCGAACTTAATTGATAAAAGTTGTGTGTGTTCTAAGTGCTCCACCGACTGGCCTTTTCCCCCATTTTTCTGCCCCCTTGGGCCTCCCTATTCCTCGAGATACAACAATGTTGAAATTAGGCTAATAAATAACCCTACAATGGCCTCTAAGTATTTAAGTGAAAGGAAGAGTTGCACATCATTCACTTTAAATCTAAAGCTAGAAATAATTAAGTTCAGTGAGGAAGGCACGTGGAAAGCTGAGACAGGCTGAAAGCTCGAGCTCTTGCATCAAACAGTCAGCCAAGTTGTGAATACAAAGAAAAGGTTCTTGAAGGACATTAAAAGTGCTACTTCAGTGAACACAGGAATGATAATTAGGTGAAACAGCCTTTTTACTGATAATGGGGAAAAGTTTTAGTGGTCTGGATAGAAGATCAAACCAGTCACAACATTTCCTTAAACCAAAGCCTAATCCAGAGCAAGGCCCCAACTCTCTTCAATCCCATGAAGGCTAAGAAAGTTAAGGAATCTGCAGAAGAAAAGTTTGAAACCAGCAGAGGTTGGTTCATGAGGTTTAAGAAAAGAAGCCATCTCCATAACATAAAAGTGCAAGTAGAAGCTGCAACCAATTATCCAGAAGATTTAGCTAAGATAGTTAATGAATGTGGCTACATTAAACAACAGATTTTCTTTTCTTGCCTTTCTTTTTTTTTTTTTTTTCTTGGCCATGCTGAGCAGCTTGTGGGATCTTAGTTCCCTGACCAAGGATTGAACCTGGGCCCTTGGGAGTGAGAGCATGAAGTCATAACCACTGGACTGCCAGAGAATTCCGAGATTTTCAATATAAATGAAACAGCCTTCTATTAGAAGAAGATGCAATACAGGACTTTCATAGCTAAAGAAGAGAAGTCAATGCCTGGCTTCAAATCTTCAAAGGTCAGCCTGTACCTCTTGTTAGGGGCTAATGTAGCTGGTGAATTGAAATTGAAGCCCATGCTCTTTTAGCATTCTGAAAATCCTAGGGTCTTTAAGAATTAGGCTAAATCTACTCGCCTATGCTCTGTAAATGGAACAACAAAGCCTGAATGAAAGCACATCTGTTGACAACATGGTTTACTGAATATTCAAATCCCACTGTTGAGACCTATTGCTCAGAAAAAAAAAAGATTCCTTTCAAAATATTACTGCTCTTTGGGCTTCTCTGGTGGCACAGTGGTTGAGAGCCCGCCTGCTGATGCAGGGGATGCGGGTTTGTGCCCCGGTCCAGGAAGATCCCACATGCCGCGGAGCGGCTGGGCCCGTGAGCCATGGCCGCTGAGCCTGCGTGTCCGGAGCCTGTGCTCCGCAACAGGAGAGGCCACAACAGTGAGAGGCCCGCGTACTGCAAAAAAAAAAAAAAAAATATATATATATATATATATATATATATATATATATATATATATATATATATATATAACTGCTCTTTGACAACACACCTGGTCACCCAAGAGCTCCGTTGGAGATGTACAATGAGATTAATGTTGTTTTCATGGCTGCTAACACAACGTCCATTCTGCAGCCCATGAATCAAGAAGTAATTTCGACTTTCAAGTCTTATTCTTTAAGAAATACATTTCGTAAAGCTATAGCTGCCATAGATAGTGATTCCTGTGATGGAGTTGGGCCAAGGAAATTGAAAACCTTCTGGAAAGGATTCACCATTTTAGACGCCATTAAGAACACTTATAATTCACGGAAAGAGGTCAAAATATCAACATTCATAGGAGTTTGAAAGAAGTTGATTCCAGCCCTCATGGATGACTTGGAGGGGTTCAAGACTTCAGTGGAGGAAGTAACTGCAGATGTGGTGAAAACATCAAGAGAACCAGAATTAGAAGTGGAGCCTGAAGATGGGACTGAATTGCTGCAATCTCATGGCAAGACTTTAACAGATGAGGAATTGATTCTTATGGAGGAGCAAAGACAGTGGTTTCTTGAGATGGAAACTACTCCTGGTGAAGATGCTGTGAAGATTGTTGAAATAACAACAAAAGATTTAGAATATTACATAAAATGAATGGAGAAAGCAGCGGCAGGGTTTGAGAGGCTTGACTCCAATTTTGAAAAAAGTTCTGTGGGTAAAATGCTGTCAAACAGGATTGCATGCTACAGAGAAATCATTCATGAAAGGAAGAGTCAATCTGTGTGGCAAACTTCGTTGTTGTCTTATTGGAAGAAATTGCCTCAGACACCCCAACCTTCAGCAAACACTGCCTTGGTCAGTCACCTGCCATCAACATCGAGGCAAGACCCTCCACCAGCAAAAAGATTATGACTCACTGAAGGGTCAGATGACAGCATTTTTAGCAATAAAGTATTTTTTCATTAAAATGTATACATTATTTTTTTAGATATAATGCTATTGCACACTTAATAGACTACAGTATAGTGTAAACATAACTTTTATATGCACTGAGGAACCAAAAAATTCCTGTGACTCGCAGTATTGTGATATTTGCTTTGTTGCAGTGGTCTGGAACTGAACCCACAACATCTCCAAGGTAAGCCTGTATATTTATACTTTTTAATGAGAATGTTGTGACCGGTCAGTTGACTGAGGTCTCAGTTCCACATCTTCCAGCTGACTCTCTCTAGTTTTCCAATAGTTAAAATTTGCGAATGACATTATTTCTTTCAATCCTTTCCAATCTGAGGGACACAACGTGGTCCCTCATTGTTTTGATTGCATTTCTTTGACAATATTGGGGGTGAACAGCTTTTCAGGTGTTTATTGGGTGTTCGTTTTCCTTTTCTGAACTGCCAGTTCGTATCCCCTGCCAATTTTTCTATTTGGGATTTGTCATATTTTTATTGATCTGTTAAAAGTATTTTAAATCCATTTCCACTTCAAAAATAAATATTTTTACATTACTTCTGCCAAGAGAGGAAGAGTAACCAAATGTCACATTTCAACACTAAGATGTGAGCAGTCTGGAAAGGCTACAGACCTGCAAATTGACTTTTTGTTTCCTTGGTCCTTAAACTCCAACGATAGGGAGGGAGGTGACGGGGGGGTGGGGGGGGGGGTGGGGGGGTGGGGGGGGCACAGTCAGGAAAGTGCCGCTCCGATTCAGCAGCCGCCAGCCTCGGTTGCCAACCCCTTCCCTGGTTCCCACACTCTGGGCCTCCCCACTCCTACCGCCCCTTCACCCCGGGTGGTCTCCCGCTCAGGTTTGAGGCGATTATCCGGGATCAATATTTGAAATAGTTGCATTTTTTTCTAACTGGAGTTAAGTTTATAAGCTTTTTAAATTTAACCACCAAACACCAGAAATAGAAACCTGGAAGGGAGCCAGTATAGCTCTTGGTAGCCAAGGAGCTCGCCCTTCTCCCTGTTTTTCTTTGTTTTTCCCCAGAGTTACTGACATTCCCTTTCAAAAGCTGATTCCTCTACTTCTCAAATTCTTCATCTGAGTCGTTCATCTGATTCCCAGAGATCCAGCCTTCCCAGTCCAGCCCCTTACCCCTGCCCAGCCCTGACACCTGAGATGTAACTGGGGCCCGAACCATGTGACCTGGGCTCCAGCGCCGGTCGTTCCTTGGGGGGAGCTTTAGCGGCCAGCTCTGCAAATGGGAAAGGAGGCCCTGGTGGGTGGCGGATGGGGCACAAGAACGTCTGAAGGCTCTGAAGGCTGGTCCCTGCAAAGAGGCGAGGGGAGGGTTTTGTTCATACTAATCCCTAAGGGCTGGAGTAAGTCCATGCATTTATTCCACTCATTGTCATCATCATCATTATTATTTATTATTATGATTATATCAATCATCAAATATATATTCAGCTGTACTGTGTACCAGGCACTCCTGTAGGTGCTGGTGAACAAGACTAAATGGATATTGGTGAAATTTACAGCTCAGGGGGAAAGACAGACATGGAATAAATAATTCCACATCACAAATTCAATAAATACAAGTGTGAACATTCTGCTTAGTCAAGTGGGAACAATTTCATGGCCAAGCTTACAAGCTCCTTTCTGAATCCTTTGAAAGGATTCAGGGGAACAGGAAGGAGACTGCCCCTGGGACTTTTGATGGCAGTCCCTTTATTCTGCCTCCCATGTTTAGGGCTGGGCTGTCCTGAGAAAACAGATGACCCTGACATGAATAAGGAGACCTAAGGGGAGGGCACGGGCAGAAGCTGGGAGACACTGAAGCTGCTTTCCCTCCCTACTTGGGAAACTAGTCTCCAGGTTCAAGCTCATGACTCTTATGACCACCCTCAGCGCTTTGGGACTGGTCCAAGACATGGCGGGATGGTCCCGGCTGACCTTCAAAGTCATCTGAGTCAGCTCTCACTGACCTGCACATTCAGGCCTCCTCCCCTCATCTCTCTGCTCTTGCACTTTCATGCTCAGAACTCATGTTCCAGATGGACTCAGCTGGCAAGCGTTTGAGACGTGTCTCAGCATCTTGTGATGTGTTCCTGGACCTCCGGGCCCCTGTGTGGGTTGAGTCACTGGCTCTGACTTGATTCCTGCTGCATGTGGTTCCCTTCTTCCTGGGTCCATAAACCAAAGCTCGTCATCTGAAAGCAGACCCCCAGGTCCCTGTGACAAGGCCTGGAGGGGACAGCTCTGCCATGAGGCACAGCCAGTTGGCTCTGCCCTCCAAGGATTCTTTTTTTCCCTTTTGTCCTCTACACTGATTCTTTCTCAGATTTCATTTCTCAAGGGATGGGATTAAAAGCAGCAGCCACTGGGTCTCTCTCTCTCCCAGCTCCCTTCTTCACTTCACTTTTGTTATAACTTTTTTATACCTGGGCTATGAGACTGAACGCAGCTGGGAAAGCTGCCAAAGCAGGAATATTGCTGTTCCATCCAAAAGGGCTAATTTCCTTTTCAGCAACTTGGAGGAGGAGGTGAGTTGGTGAAATCGGGAAATGCAAGGAGAGGGAGCTTTTGTTTTGTGGTTAAGAGACTGCTAGGATTCAAATCCTGGCACTGTCACTTCCTAGCTGAATGGCTTTGGGCAAGTCTTCTGTGCTCAGTTTCCTCATCTATAAAATATAAAAAAGCACCCAACTCATAAGACTATTGTGAAGATAAAAGGAGTTAAAGCATGTACAGATCTTTAAAAAATCCCTAAAATATATGTTAGTAGTAGTGCTCTTATTGAAATTGTAGGCAATTATGGAGGTTCCTTTTAATAGATTTTTTACAACTTCAGGCTGGTAATAATGATTTTTAGGTATGGCTTCCCCCTTTCTGCCTTTTCTAGATTAGTACTCCAAAATAGCTAATCTGGCATGTTTTCTTCCATTTTCTGTCAACCGAGATCAATAGCACTTGGTTGGACTATTTGCTCCAGTATCTCTGGGCTCTGCTTCACCAAGGTTTGGGTGAGGGCTGGATAGGGGAAATGCATTCATGAGTGAACAATTCTTTTCTCCCCAAGCATGAGGGCTCCCCTCCTCCATGGCTGACCCCCAGGGAGAGCCTATTTGAATCATCCATCCATCAATCCACTTAATCCAAATGACTCACTTATTCCACACACACTGTTGGGTATCTACTATCTATTAGGTAGTGTGAGAGATACTAGGTCTAAGAAGTTGAAAAATAATCAGTTTCTGTGCTCAAGGAGCTCAAAGTCATAGGCAATTATAATCCTGGTGTATTAAGTGCTATTATAAAGGTAAGTGTGAGGTGACTTTATGCTGGGTATGGGGGTTTGATGGTGTTCTGTGCTGGGTTCTGGGACACTAGGAGGATTTGGCCAAGTGAAATGAAGGGGAGGACATTCTGGCCAAGAAAGCAGCTGGTGCAAATGCCTAGAGAGAAGAGAGAGCAGGCTCTGAGCTGGGTGTGGATTCACTGGGAGGGGTGTGCCAGGATTGCTTGGGGGCTTCTCTCTAGCTTTTCCACTGATGATCGATCGGAATCTGTTGTATTTACCCTATGCTTTCTTATTTCTTAATATTCCATCTCAAATGGTGCTCCAAAAATGGCGTGAATTTTAATAATTGTCGCTTGACCTATGTGAAGCTGGGAGATTCATTATGTGTTATGTATACATTTTCATGCTTCTGGTTAAACACAATGGATTGAACATATGTGTTTATCTCAGATACCTTGTAAAAATATCATTGAAATGAGAGTAGAGGACACAAAAATAGGTATAAACTCACAAAGCCAAAGAGAGGAGACAACAGCAGATGAGAAATGTCAATAAATGTCTGGAATATGAAAATCAGATGAAAGAGAGCTACAAGGGGTCTTAGACTGAGCTCCTTGTGAAACAGACCCTGAGATGGAGATCTGATGCCGGAGGTTTATTGGACAGAGCTCTTGGGAACCACACCTGAGGGGGAGTGAAAGATACAGGGCTGGGCAGAGAGAGAAGTGGAACTGGGATGCAGTCACGGCAGTCTTAACTGACCTCACAGGAAGCTCTTCAGAGTGGTCCCAAATTGAAGCAAGGGACTCAGGCCTTAGTACCCCTCCACGGGCTAGTCATTGGATGTGGCTGCCCCTCGAAGGGAGATAATCTTGGGTGAGGCAGGTTCCTTCATCCGGGGCCAATTCCTGGGAAGAAACTCAGCTGTGAGCCTTCATCAGAAAATACTTCCAGCCGCTGGGAAATGAGAGTCTCCATCAAAAAGGGAGCATCTGGGTGGCATACCCTAACACTCTCTACAAAGAGATTCAAAGGAGAAGCAAGCCCATTCATGCCACAGAGCCCCGGAAAGGCTGAGGAACTAATGATGAAGGAGCCTCTGAAGGCGAGGGGGCGGTGTGAAGCTGAAAACAGAGACAGCGTCTGAAAGGGTATATGAGGAGGCCCCCTCCTCTCCCCAACCCTGGCAGAGACTGAAGATTTACTGTTGGGGGAGGCTTTAACCAGAGAGGTTCCAGACCCCGAGACACTAGATATGGCAAGGTTGTGCAGGGGAGGTACCTGAAAATGTAAGAGTTGGAGACAGTCTTTGGAAAACAGGGAATTCCACATTCTGAATGTGAGACCTCCAGCTGCTTCCCCCACTTAGCTCACAGAACTTGAGCAGTCAGGCTTATAGAGACTGGGGGGAGTCTAGAGAGGAAATTCATCTCTAGAGAGATTGGCCAGCCCAGGAGAAAAGACCTACCATATTGAGATTTGGGGCTTCTTGAATAAAAAAGCCAGCCAGTCACCTTATCACCCTAATGAAGATTACCAGGCACTAAACCTCACCCATGGTCACATAGCTTTTTTTTTTTTACTGATGTTCTTAAATTTTTAAAAAAAATTTGGGTCATATATTCACCTTTCTCTTTAACTTGCTGTCACAAGCCGGTAGATGGGGATCTAATGCTATTCTTTTAAATATTTTTTGTGTGGGAGGGGGCTAGGTCATAGATACACATATAGGAAATCTTCAAACAGTGGTACAGTCAGTAAAATATTCTCACTCCCATACCGTCCCCCGGTCCTTTTGCCCAAAGATAAACATCATTTTCTCCTCTATCCTTCGAGATATAGTGTGTATATGTTTGTGCGTGTGTGTGTGTGTGTGTATGTACAGTCCCAGGAGGGATGTCCCCCAGCAGGAAATGAAGCTGGTAAATTGTCTCATTCATTTGGATCTACGGTCACATAGCTTTTAATCTGTTTTTTAATGCTTCAATTTCAAATATGGTCAGAGAGTCAATGATCATACTCATATATTTAGGGAAAAACTCAACATGAAAAACAGTTACAAAACAGAGAGATGGCAAAAGAAACTCAGAGGAAACAGACAATGCAGGAGGCAAAAGGAAAGTAAAAACAAAACAACAAAAACCCTTCAATGTCCTCAAAGTGATACACATGATGTTGCATTCTTGAAATAAGAACTGAATGCTATACAAAGGAACAACTACAGCATAAGAAAATTATTTCTCATTCATGAGTCCAATCAGTGGTAAAAAGATGGCAGAATGAGGTGAGACTCCAACTCCACAAAGTTATTCAAGCCTCAGCTGACAAAGTCTGTGCCATCTTTACCACGGAGCTCCTACTGTCACCCTGGGGGAGAGGAAGAGGCACTCTTAGGGGATTTTATGGATCAGGTCTGCAAGTGGAGAGCATCACTTCTGCTCACATTCCATCAGCTAAAAGGGACACAGCCTAGCTTTGTGCTCAGGGAGAAGGATCTGTTTGGGTGAACACACTGTAGTGTCTGCCACAAGAAGTGTTGGAAGTCAAGTCAGGGGATTCTCATAGCAGGCCTGGAAGTTAACTAGTCCAGATTAAAGCAGGCAATGGAAAGCTCCCGGAGGGAGTGTCTCTAGGAAAAGCTGGAACTGAAAGAGCATGAGACATTCAACTGAAAATGAAAGTTGAATTCAGGGGTTTTTACAATGTTCTTGTGAGTGTAGAAGAAATTATGGTAGTGAAAAATGAACAGATGCTAAAAGGGAGGAAATTATCCCCTATAGAAAAAACAAACAGTGAAGGAAAGAAAGGTAATCACTAAGTAGTGATTTAACCAAAAATTGTAACATATCTGTTTTGGAAGAGTGATGTAGGGTGAGGGATAATGAGAAGCAATAGTGCTGAATTCTCATCTTCTGTATACAGAGTCAATAGATAATACATAAAACCATTGACCTGAAAAGTAGCTGTATAACCCTATTGGTTAAAAATACAGACATAAACACCAGACAAAGTAGAAGAAAACACTTAAGAGGAAGATAAAGGAGACAGGGAGGAGTTAGTTGGGCTTCTGTGGTTGTTGTTTATAAACCTTATAATATTCTTTGACTTTTGAAACCTTGTATATATATTACCTCAAAAATAATAACGATATGTGTAAATCAACTATGCTTCAATTAAAAAAATAATAATGACATAAAAAGTCCATGCATAGGACAAGCTTCAGGCATGACTGGATCCAGGAACTCATCCAGATTTATCAGGGCTTGATTTCTCAGCTTTGCTCTCTGTTTTGACTTCATTTTTAGTTAGGCCCTTTTCATGGGGCATAGGACCTCCTTGCCTATGTTTTACTTCCCTCCTCCCTCTTCCTTCCTTCCTTCTTTCTTTCTCTCTTATTAAAAAAAATTTAATTGTGGTTACAAAGCACATATTTCCATCTTAACCATTTTTAAGTGTACACCTTAGTAGTGTTGGGTATATTCACATTGTTGTGCTACAGATCTCCAGAACTTTTACATCTTGAAAAATGGAAAGTTTATATCCATTACACACAGCTCTTCCTTTCCCCCTCCCCCCAGCTCCTGGCAACCACACTTCTACTTTCTGCTATTTTCTTATAGCTATTAGTGGCAGCAGAAAGAAACCTCACTTTCCTGACAATTCGGACAAAAGTCCCAGGATTGTTCCACTGGAGTGACCAGGGGTTGGCCAGCAACCCCCAAACAAATGGCCTGAGAGTCAGGGGTGAGTGGCTGCCCAAGAAGTGCTGACAGCAGAAGGGGCCAGGATTCCAGGCAAAGAAAACCAGCGGACTCCACAGAGGGAACAGTGGGAGGACCAGGCTGTGAGACAGCAGGCCCCACCCTGCTTAGACCCCGGCTGATTTAGAGCTTACTGTTATCTCCATGATCTTTCCAGCAAGCAAGTTTATCTCAACTCGCCACCGAACTCTTTTAAACCTCTTTAATACAAACTTTTTTTTAAGAGTTATTATTCGGGTAGGAGGAAAATTGTGATTATTATTACCTTTAACCTTCTTTGGAAATGTTCATTAGTTATTTGTTTCTTTTCTTATGAATTGTCTGTTCATGCTCTTTGCCCATCCACAGTATTAATAAACACATTTATCGGACTTCCCAATTCTAATAAATGTGCAAAAATATGTTTTAAAAAATATCTCATAGAAACTTGTACAAGACTTTAGAGATTACCTAGTAGTGTGACTCTCAATTTACAAAAAAGAAAACTAAAGGATTGAGAAGTGAAGTGTGAAGCCAGCTCTAGAACCCTGTTGGTAATGGCTGAAGGAAGAGAAAACCCAGTTTGATCCTCCACCTGTTAGATTACGCAGCCCCTTCAATTACTCCTAAATTTGGTTCCCCCCAATGTCACATTTCCTGCCCAATCAATTTTCAGGGATGACAGAGAGCCACCTTTATTTTCCCACAGTTTGCAGCATTTTTAAAGGACGGAATAAGTAGCTGAGAAGATTTTTAAGCTAACTTGGGGCTTCTTGTGACTTCGTGCATGAGGGCAACCCTTCCTATTTCACCTCGCAAATCTCCACTCCTGCTAGCGCTGTATTGGACTGTGTTTTGCCATTTAAATAATACAAGTTACAGGGGGAAAAAAAGAAGATTAGTCTTGTAACCCTATCAAAGAATGAGAATGAAATGCTGATTTTTTGCAGGGGGAGGGAATAAAAAGGGTAGAACAACCATCGCAGTGTTGTCCCCAGTGCCTTTTTGCTTTGCAGTACTGGATTCTCATGAAGCTCTTGACCACAGAAAAGATGGAAAATATGCTGGCTGGAATGAAACATTCGGTGCTCCACACTTAGCGTTAGTGATACGGTTGCTGTGTGGGCCACAGCAGATGTAATTTGTAGAAGAGTAACTGGAGGGTTTAGTGTTTCAAAATGGAAACTGAACTCTAAGGAACATGAGGCATTGGGCAGGATTTTCTCTCACTGAGGAAATCTCTTTGTCCAGAGTAAACTTTAAGCAATTGTGTTTTGTTGACTCTAAGTTTCAAGACTAATCAAGTATCTACTGCAGTTTGGAAGGCTAACTGTTGAACTCTATTTTTATCTGTTAACTTCATGTTTCCTTTTTCCTTGACAGTGTGCACCACTCAAGTGATAATAGGTTAGACAGTTGCCTCAGTTAGGCTGCTGGTGGGAGAATAGATGAATTTTCTTCAGTAGATAATAGCGAGATTTAGAATTATTGAGAGATGGGACTAGAGCTTCAGATGGACAAATCTTCAATGATAAAAGCAGGAGGGCAGAGTTAGAGTTAATGATAATAATAGGTAGAGCACTTAGTATGTATCAGACATTGTAGGAAACCTTCACAGGTATTATCTCATTTAATGTTCATAACAATCCATGAGGTGGGTACTGTTATTTTTATTCACAGATGAATAGGCTGAGGTTCAGAGTAGTAAAGTTACTTGCCCAAAGTCACACAGCTAGACTTCTTGGGGCCAGAGCAAGCCGTCTGACTCTAGGACCCTGGGCTCTTAGTCTCTCTCTTTAAAAGCTCCATGATTGCCCTGGAGGTTATATCCCCTGCTCCTGAAATAGTGCTTGGCAAATAGTAGGTGCCCCCAAAATATTAACCAGCTGAATATATGAATACTCCATGCTGCCTTGGCCTGGGTGAGGATCAGTGTGCTCTGCAAGCCAGGGAGACCTGAATGCTGCATTTAGATGGCCTTTCAAACTTCTTAGAACTTTCTTTTCAAACTGAGACCTTCTTGGATAATTGTCACAGTAACAAACCCTCTTTGTTTTAACAGAATGAAAATACATATTTAAAAGTGGTAATTATTATGATTATCACAGAGTTATTTTTTAAAGTGGGAAAAAAAAAGGTAATTACTGAATGTCCAATGGCAGGGAGTTGGTTAAATAAATCGTGGAATGCAATGGTGGAATATTTAACAGCTGTTAAAAATCAAGTTGTAGAATACCGCATGGCATAAAACACATTCATGATACATCGTTCAGGGGAAAAAAACAGGTTACAAAATACTCTGAAGAGCATTAGCTCAATAATGTACACATATTTATGCATAGAAAAAAGTCTGAAGGAAAATATAATAAAGTGTAAATTGTAGTTATTTCTGTGTGGCGAGAGTATGGTGGTTTTAATTTTCTTCTTTGTTACGTTTAAAATTTTTTTCAAATTTTCTACAGTAACTATAAATTTTATATTCAGAAAAAAAGCAGTAACATGATTTTTTAAAAAACAGCTATTATCACATTTTGATTCTTGTTTTAAAGTTAAGATACGAAGTTATAATTTAATGAACGACATCATAGTGTAGCTGGTAAGAACATGGTCAGTGGAGCCAGACTGCCAGTGTTCAATCCCAGCTGTACCATTTATAAGCTGTGTGACCTTGGTGAAATTACTTATCTGTGATTCAGTTTTTATATGTGTAAAATGGAGAAGAAATTACTTCCTACTTCAAAGAGTTGTTATGAGGATTGAATGCATTACTATAGCTAAAGCATTTGGAACAGTCTGTTTGAGTTTATTATTAGTTTATCATTAGAAATTCTCCCAGATTCTCTTATCCCATCTTTAAAAATGCACAGGCAGGGGCACACCTAGGTCAGGCATTTTAAAGCCTACTTACTTGGGACTCTGGTACAAATGTGTGACTAGGATATGCCAAAAGGACGCCAGGAAGACGCCCAGCTGGGCCTCCCAGGGCTCAGTATCACCATGAAAATAAGCAGATTTTGCAAAAACACAGATTTATTATGTCCTCACTTATTAGCGAGATTAACCAAAATATAGTTAAAACTGGGAAAAATATTCAAATACAGGGGAGAGATAATTCTTCCTATCTCAACCCTCAAATCACCTTCTACCATGACCCTTGACCTCCCTATGTCCCCCAAATATAAGCCACCTTGTGAACATTCAAATTCGTGTCTTCTTCTCTCTCAGTCCTCATCGTTTACCCTCCTCACACCCCATCCCTTGGCAAGCACCCCACTCCCACTCCCAGACCTGGCTTTAACAACTGACCCCCACGCAGAAGAGGCTGAATTCCACACCAGCCTGCAACAGCCCTGACCTCTCGGACTCCTGAGGTCCTGGGAAAGGGAGCCTGAACCTGACCCTGTCAGGAAAGTGGGAATGGCAGTGAGATGTCCCCCACAGGACCTGCTCCCAGGCTGGCCTTATCCTGGTTTGGGGGCTGGGATTTCCTGCCCGGAAGCACCAGGCCTGGACACAATGGGAGTTATCAGTCACCATCGGGGGATCAGAACCATGGTAGGAGCCTTCCACTTAGCTGTGGGTTTTCCAGGCCTTTCCTGTGTGAATCTTTACTTCCGCGGAAGCTCTTGTTTTGGTCTTTTCCAAGATGGAAGCCCTTCCCCCAGCTTCCTACCCTCTGTCACTTTGGGTCAGCTGCCTTTCACTTCTCATCATTTGGGTCTAAGTCAACTTAAGATGGTAATGACCAGAGTCTAGGTAAGGAAACTGTTTCCACTCTTTCTAGACCTCTTTTATTTTTTAAATTATAGGTGAACTTGATGTATTAACTTAATTGTCTTCCATGATAATAATATCATCAACTGAGAAAATTAATAAATTACGCCTGTATTGAGGTTTACATTCTTAATCTAAGGCTTATTTGGCTTATTTAACAGTACTCAATAGAGGTTTTTTTATATTAAAAAACAAGGGTTTTTTTTTAAACCCAATAGTTTACTTACTAGAAAATATTTAAAAGGAAACATAATTTATCATGTTGCAAGTGTTAATAATACAAACAACAGATTCACTTAAAAAATTTCTGTTACAGAATAATAGCTATCACTTACTGCATACTTACAATATGCATCAAGTGGTTTACTCATGTTAGCTCGTTCAGTCCTCAAGACCACCTATTTTATGAGTGACAAAACTGATCCTGAGAGAGGCTGAATAACTCACTGAGATCACTCAGGGTGTAAACTGAGTTTTGAACTCAGCCTGCGTGACCACAACTTTGGTGCTTTTAACCCTACGCTCTACTGCTGCCTCCCAAAGTAGCTGAGACCGCTCACATCTACCGACAATCGCAAATATTATTGCACTATTGGACATGACTTTAGGTCTGAAAGCTTGTCTCCCCTGATTCATACTAACCCCAGCCACAGCTTCTCAAAACTCACCTCGCCCACAGGACTTTAGCATCTCTAAGCTCAGAAAAGAAGAAAAGATGATGGTGTTTGTTCCCATAGACCCACCTGTGATTCAAAAGATAAACTAAGCTAAACCACAAAGAAAGTGTCAACAAGTTAAAGAAAGGTATGATTTTTCTGTATATCTGTGTATATGATAACGTATATGATATAATAGCAGATACTTTACAATTCTTGGGATGTTCTATCTTTCTAGACTTTCTATCTTTATCTGCCTATAGGGTCATTGCCAATTCCTACTTCCCAAGTTGGATGTGGGAAAAGAGAAAGCAAAGCAAAGGAAAAGAAAGGAGGGAAGGAGAAGGAGGAAGAAAAGTGCATCTGCTCAGAAATGGAGGTGTGGGATTAAACCCAACCAAGGACAACCTGCTGTCCCCTCCCGTCAGCCCCAGGATTCCTGAGCAGGCATCCCTTTGTCCTCTCCTGCAGGAGGGTGAGCTGCTTCGGGGAGTGTGCCCCCCACAAGGGAGGAGGGACAGCCAGGTCTGGGGGACCGCAAGCGGGAGACCTGCTCTGACTCAGAGGGGATGGGCCAGACTTGCACCTCCCTGTTTATACTTGGATTCCATTGGGACCCATTGTACAATGACTCAGATCAGCTGTCATTGCCCTGCGAAGCCTGAGGGATGGATGTCAGTGCCTTCTCTGGGTTAACACCCCAGAAGTCAATTTAATGTAGTTAATTGATTTTTGTGACATTCAGCCAGCTGCCTGAGGGGTGGATCTCTGAGATCATGATGACACATATGCCTGTGGCTCCTCGGGTCTCTGCAGTTGCTGTGGTTTCCACGGGACTTTGGGTCACATGCAGGGCCACTGGTGCACTTAGAGGAGCACCATCCTGGAATGTGGTCCATGTGAGAACCTGGGAGGCAGGAAAGTGGGCACTTTCCAGGGAAGGATGGTGCTTTGCCATCAGAGGAGCCATCCTGCTGCACCCCTCAGGCTAGGTGACCTCATGCAAGTGGGTGCCTTCATGGCCTCCATAGAAAAAAGCAACTGTGGGTCCTTTTGGGGTGCTGTGAAAGCCATGTGCCTTGAGGGAGCTTGGAGGTTTTCTAGGGGAATCCAAATTTATTGACCAAGGGCCCTGAGATTTCCTAGAGAGAGTTCTGAGTTTTGGTCGGGGATCCTTCTTCCCAAGTTGACATTCATGGCCTTTGTACAAGTTCATGGTGACTCGTTTGTATATTGGGAAAGCACTGCTATCCAGCAAATCCTTGGCGGTCTTGTGACCTGGACAAGGAAAAAGTCCAGTGCTGGACTCCAGTGCTGTGTCATCCACGTGAATGGCTTCAATCCAACCACGATGAGGAAATTTGGCCTTCTCTGTGGGGACTGCTCCATCAGCCCGATGCAGAAACTTTGGATGCCCAATGATATGGACTCACACAGGTCTAAGGGCCGAGGTGGAGGGTGGGGAGTGAGAGCTGAGGAAGGGCTGTTCCCACAGTTACCAGGGGCGCCACCGCCCCTGCTTTCCCCCTTTGCCCTTACCACCCCTGTCTCCTAGCACCCCCTCGGAGGCAGCCCAACACCACCTTCCCCTGCCTGGGGTGAGGGTAGGGATATCCTCCCTGGGTCACCTGGCTCAGCCCAGCCTACCATTTCCAAGTGCAACACATACTTTATTCAACACCAGGCCAAGGTCTTGTGGCTGAGAGAACAGAGCCCTCAGCCTCCTCCCATGACCTTCTGGCTGAAATGCCCACTCACACCAGACAGTGGATGAAGGTTGCTCTTCTCAACAATTAGCTCTTCAGCTCTTTGGTTCCTTGTTCCCAGTTCTCAATTCAGTAAAGTTCCAAACGTGATTAAAAATAAAACAGGAGATAATGGTTTGGAAGACAAAGGAGATTTGTTCCCCCTTCTCCAGATGAAGGATGATTGTAAGGACAGAGCCTGGTCTCTGAGGATTTTTTGGTTTAGGTAATATGTACTTTGGGTAGTCACAATCTTTTCAAGGGGCTTTTTCACTGCATTGAAGAAAGTGCCTTAGCTTCATTTGGGAAATAGAGGCATTGAAAAATAGAGGTAAAGTCATTTCACATCTTCGAATAGGATATAAAGACTGGACTTGAAATTCTTTTAAGTTCATAATTCTTTTCTACTATGTTCCTCAAGGAGTCTTCAGTTGTAAAAATGTGTGTCCCGGACCGTCAATATTAAGTTGGTGGCAACATGTAACAGAAGCTTTAAGAATGTACTTGGACCCAGCAGCTCCACCTCCAGGAGGCTCTTCTATGAAATTAGAGCTGTGCAAAGAAATAGTCGTGATGTTCATCACAGGGTTGCTTATAATATCAAAAAAATTAGAAATAGCCTGAATATTGAGCAAATAGGGAATACATGATTGTAATGTATTCATTATGTGCCATTGAAAATGATGTTGTGGAAGAACATTGTCAAAGAAACAACATATTATTAAATGAATAGGCAGGCTTCAAGACAGTATGTATCGTATGACCCCAGCTTTAATTTAAAAAATATGTATATGTCTCAGAAAACTGAGTGATATTATTTCTGGGTAGTTAAAATTTTTTTCCTTTATTTTTTCTAAATTCTCTGCATTGAATATGCATTTGTTTTTAGTAAAAATATACACATAATGGATATTACAAAAACAGTACTCAAGAAAGTAACTAAGGGGAATTCCCTGGTGGTCCAGTGGTTAGGACTTGGTGCTTTCATTACTGAGAGCCTGGGTTAAATCCCTAGTTGGGGAACTAAGATCCCACAAGATGTGCCGTGTGGCCAAAAAAAAAAGAAAAAGAAAGTAACTAAGATTCTAAGTACTGGGAAACAAAGACTGTGGCCACTTACTGATCTTATTCAACAGTCTTAGCTAGGACCTGGATAAGTCATTTAATTCATCTCTGAGGCTTGAAGATTTCTCACCTGCCCATCAGCCAGCTTTGGGGAGGCACAATCTCCTGTTGGGACCTATCTCTCAGAGCTTAATCATTTTATAAACACCTAACTCTAGATAATACTTACAGGTTCCATACATTACCTTCCATGACTCTCACAACAGGAAGTAGTAATAATAGTAAGAACACCTGAAATTGATTCACTGATTTCTATTAACCAGGCTCTATGGTAAGTAAACAGTTTACATATATTAACCCATTTTTATTTCTCCTTTACTGACTTCCCTCTTTCTCCACATCCCAGTGGATCTGTCGGCGAATTCTGTCAGTTCCTCCTTCACAACATATACAGAGGCTAATCATTCCTCACCACCTTCTCCACTGCCACTCTAAGCCACATTACTCTCTTGAGCCTGGGCCACTGCCACAGCTTCCCAGCTGGTCTTCTTGCCACTGCCCGCCTGCAGCCTGTTAAAATGTAAGTCAGATAATTTTACTAATCTGCTCAAAACCTTATTATAGTTCCCCTTCCTGCTCAGAAGAAAAGGCTTATAACAATCTATAAGATTCTACATGCCTCTACATGCCCCACTCTTCCTTTGTACTCCCCTAAAACACCTTACCCTCTGACCGCTCATGTTTTATCCTACATCTCTATCACTCAACTTTGCTAAACGGGCTTTCTTTCTTTTTAAAGTTTATATAGTTTAAAATGAAAATTGTATACATTTAAGGTATAAAACATGGTGACTTGATATTTGTATACCTAGTGAAATAATTACTACATGCAAGCAATTAACATATCATCTCACAGCTGCCATTTTTTGTGGGTATGATGGGGGCACCTGAAATCTACTCTCTCAGCTTATTTACAGTGACCAATACAATATTCTTAAGTATAGACCTTATGCCTGTGCATTAGAGCCTTAGACTTATTCATCCTACATGATTGCAACTTTGTACCATTTGACCAGCATCTCCCAATTCCCACCCCACCTCCCACTCCCTCAATCCCTGGTAGCCGCCTTTTTAGTCTCTGCTTCTATAAATTCCACATTTTTTTTTTTTTTAGATTCCACATATAAGTGAGATCATACAGCATTTGTCTTTATCTGTCTGACTTATGTCACTTAGCATAATGTCCTCCAGGTTCATCCATGTTGCTGCAAATGGCAGCATTTCCTCCTTTCTCAGAGTTAAATTTCATTTATATAATATATAAAAATATACATATATGACATCTTGTTTATCCATTCATTTGTCGATGGATGCTTGGGTTGTTGCCAAATCTTGCCTTTGTGAATAGTGCTGCAATGAACATGGGAGTGCAGATACCTCTTCAAGATCCTGGTTTCATTTCCTTTGGTTATATACCCAAAAGTGGGATTGCTGGATTACATGGTAGTTCTATTTTTAATTTTTTAAATAAACCTGCAAACTGTTTTCCATAATGGTCATACAAATTTACATCCTTACCAATACTGTATAAGGGTTCCTTTTTCTCCACATCCTCACCAACACTTGTTATTTGTTGTCTGTTTGATAACAGCCATTCTAACAGATGTGAGGTGATACCTCACTGTGGTTTTGATTTTCATTTGCCTGATGAATAGCGCTATTGAGCACTTTTTCATATACCTGTTGTCCACTTGTACGTCTTCTTTGGAAAAATACCTATTCGGGTCTTTGACCATTTTAAAACTGGGTTATTTGTTTTCTCTTTTTTAAAATAAATTTATTTATTTTTGGCTGTGTTGGGTCTTCATTGCTGCGTGTGGGCTTTCTCTAGTTGTGGTGAGCGGGGGCTACTCTTCGTTGTGGTGTGCAGGCTTCTCATTGTGATGGCTTCTCTTTGTTGCAGAGCACAGGCTCTATGTGTGCAGGCTTGAGTAGTTGTGGCACGCGGGCTCAGTAGTTGCGGCTCATGGGCTTAGTTGCTCCACGGTATGTGGGATCTTCTCGGACCAGGGATCGAACCCATGTCCCCTGCATTGTCAGGCAGATTCTCAACCACTGCACCACCAGGGAAGCCCTATTTGTTTTCTTACTATGAGTTTTCTGAGTCCCTTATATGTTTTGGATATTAATCTCTTATCAGATGTATGGTTTGCAAATATTTTCTCCCATTCTCTAGGTTGTCTCTTCACACTGTTGATTGTTTCCTTTGCTGTGTAGAAGCTTTTTAGTTGGATACAATCCAACTAAAAAGTAGTTTGGAAGTATTTCTTCCTCTTCAATGTTTTGGAAAAGTTTGAGAAGGATTGGTATTAATTCTTGTTCAACAGTTTGGCAGAAATCACCAGTGAAGCCATCAGGTCCTGGGCTTTCCTTTGCTGGGAGGTTTTTATTACTGATTCAATCTTTTTACTCATTATGGGCTTGTTCAGATTTCCTATTTCTTCATTATTCAGTTTCTTCTTAACCTCACTGGTAGGTTGCATGTTTCTAGGAACATATCCATTTCTTTTAATTTGTCTAATTTGTTGGTGTATAAACGTTCATAGTAGTCTCTTATGATCCTTTGTTTTTCTGTGGTGTTGGTTATAATGTCTCTTTTTTCATTTATAATTTTATTCATTTGAGCCTTCTTTTTTTTCTTAGTATCACTAAAGGTTTATCTATTTTTTTTTTTAAACCAACACTTATTTTCATTGCTCTTTCTATTGTTTTTTCCTATTTCATTTATTTCTGGTCTGATCTTTATTATTTCCTTCCATATGCTAACTTTAGGTTTAGTTTGCTCTTCTTTTTCTAGTTCCTTGAGGTGTGGAGTTAGGCTGTTTGAGATCTTTTTTCCCCCTTAATGTAGGCATTTATTACTATAAACTTCCCACTTAGAACTGTGCTACATCCCATAAGTTTTGTTATGTTGTGTTTCCATTTTCATTTGTCTCAAGATATTTTTAAAATATCTCTTTTGGTTTCTTCTTTGACCACTGGTTGTTCAGAGATGTATTGTTTAATTTGCACATGGTTATGACTTTTCCATTTCCTCTTATTATTGATTTCTAATTTCATTCCACTGTGCTCAGAAAAGATACTTGGTATGATTTCAATCTTCTTAAATTGGCTGAGACTTGTTTTGTGGCCTAACATATGATTTATCCTGGAGAATGTTTCATATGTGCTTAAAAAGAATGTGTTTGATGAAACATGCTGTTATGTCTATTAAGCTCATTTGGTCTAAGTATAGTTCAAGTCCAACTTGTTGATTTTCTGTCTGGATGATCTATCCATTGTTGAACATAGGGTATTAAAGTCCCCTACTATTACTGTGCTGCTATCTATTTCTCCCTTCAGTTCTGTTAATATTTGCTTTATATATTTAGGTATTCTGATGTTGGGTGCATATATATATTTATAATTGTATCCTCTTGATAAATTGACCCCTTTATCATTATATAGTGACTTTGTCTCATGACAGTTTCTGACTTAAAGTCTATTTGTCTGATGTAAGTATAGCCACGCCTGCTCTCTTTCAGTTACCTTTGCATGGAATATCTTTTATCAGCTCTACACTTTCAGTCTATGTATGTCCTTAAAGGTAAAGTGAATCTTTTGTAGGCAGCATATTATTGAATCTTGTTTTTTTTTTTTTTAATCCATCCAGCCATTCTATCTCTTTTGACTGGAGAATTTAATCCATTTACATTTAAAGTAATTATTGACAGGTAAGTATTTACTATTGTCATTTTGTTCATTATTTTCTGGCTGTTTTAAAGTTTTCCTGTGTTCTTTTCTTTCTCTCTTGCTGTCTTCCTTTGTGATTTGATGAAGTTTTGTAGTGATATGCTTTGATTCCTTTCTCCCTCTTTTTCTAAGCCTGAGCATTTCTTTAAGAGAAGTTTTAAAATTAGTAGTTTAATCTCTTTACTTGTTATAGGTCTATCCAGATTTTGTAGTTATTCTTTTTCTTTTTAATAAATTTATTTATTTTTGACTGCGTTGGGTCTTCGTTGCTACGTGCAGGCCTTTCTCTAGTTGCGGAGAGCGGGGGCTACTCTTCGTTGTGGCGCACAGGCTTCTCAGTGCAGTGGCTTGTCTTGTTGTGGAACACGGACTCTAGGCACACAGACTTCAGTAGTTGTGCATGCAGACTCAGTAGTTGTGGCTTGTGGGCTCTAGAGCACAGGCTCAGTAGTTGTGGCTCACAGGCTTAGTTGCTCTGAAGCATGTGGCATCTTCCTGGACCAGGGCTCAAACCCATGTCCTCTGCATTGGCAGGCGGATTCTTAACCACTGTGCCACCAGGGAAGTCTGAGATTTTGTACTTATTCTTGAGTCAGTTTCTATAGTCTTTATCTTTCTAGGAATTTGTCCATTTCATCTAAGTTGTCTAATTTGTTGACATACAGTTGTTCATAGCATTCCCTTATAATCCTTTTGTTTTTCTAAGATCAGTAGTGATGTCATCTCTTTCATTACTGATTGTAGCTGCAATTGCATTTCAATGCAAAGATAAGATATAACTATGGAAACTGGAGACATTTTTATTCAAGAAAACAAGTGTCTTTGTAAGATTTCAAAAGGAATAATGTAAACTATAGAACCAATAAGATCATCTATCTTAATGAAGGTTTGTTCCAGCAGTGCTGGAACACAATTCTTAAGAATTGTCTTACAGACCTGGATAATTAGAGGGAACATCTCTGTATTGGGATTGCTACCATTGGAGCCCCATGGCGTTACCAAAAAGCCATGTCTCAACCCATAGAGCAGCTGAGAGTTATCTGATAATGTATGGGAATATTTTATGGCAGAAATAATTTGAAAAGGAGATTAAAATTGTCATAAAATTAACCACCCTTATTCATTTACATATTAAAATCATGAAGGACAGAATTCACTAACTCTTTATTGCTTTTTTGAATTGTTTTCAGAAAAGCAGTTTAGAAGAAGAAAGGGAAAATCATGACTTCCCAATTCACACAAACCATGTAGCACAAGAAAATCTGCTAATCATTGAATGTTTAGCTGTAGAATTAATAAGCCATTATTTGGGAATGAGCTAGACTATTTAGGAGAATGATAATATAGGTCTAGGGATTTTTACTGATTGGAGGTTATTCCAGTACATTCAAATTATAACCAGTTGAGGCATTTCCTATTTTTCATATAATTATACAAATGAAAATTGTCTATTTTTTTAAAATATGGTAAAATCAGGCCCTAAATCAGACACCACTCTGAGCTCTGCCATAATACTAAAAATCAAATGTTTGTCTCAGAACAGCAGGAATTTTGGTTGTTTCATTTCATAGTTGTGTCCCAAGCATAGTGCTTTGGACCATGACGGCACCCAATGAATAGTTGTAAAATAAGTAAATGATTAATAGTAGTTGCCTGTCATTATGGTTCCAGTTTAAATAATAATAATGGAAACCTCCTTTTTGTTGAAGAGGTATCATAGTTCAAAAGCAAAATAACCTCTCCCAGCAACTTCCCAAATGCAGCTATGCAAATCCCCTGAAGGATTAGTCCCCTGAGTGATGAAGCACCCCAATTTAAGGTTCCAAAAACTCAGCCTGTCGGAAATATCAGAGCCTTAAAGCATTCACGTTTAAAAACACTGTTGTTGTAAGGATTTTCTTTGATTTAAATGTTGTTTCTTTTGGAAAGGGTTTGTTATTTTTCTAAGCAAGTTAGGTCATTTAACTGGGCAAACCGGGAAAAGGGAAGATTAAAGAAGACATTTTCAAAACAGAAACTATGGTCACTTTTTTGCCTTGACTGAATTTCTGTTGCCTTACATTTAGTTTTACCAATAAATGCTTTTTATTAAAAATAGATTGAAAATATAATTTGATACCAAGAATTTTAATAAGATATTTAATGATACCTTCCTCCCGAGGTCATTATGAGGAGTAAATGCTCTAATGAATTAGAGTACCTCAAGTACACAAGACAATTGTTCAATGTAGGACTTGTTACGGGCAGAGCCTGTCCTTATTTAACATTTTGATATTTTGTTCACTGTAGATTTTCTAAAAGTTATTTTGCTCCTTTAGAACATTGCATTAAGATATTATTTATCTTGATTACTAAGTGTTTTGGCTCTCTCTAAATTTTGTGCCTGATCCAAGTACTTCACCTGCCCCACCGTAATCTTGGCCCTGGTGGATGCCTCTGTGATCACAGCTGACTTAATCACATTTTACAGTGTGTACTATGCCTGATCCCCTTATACAGAAAACTGTTCCACTCTTGACCTGTGGAGAAGCAGTGTCATTAGAGTCAGTCAGTCTTGATTGGACTGGGTTGGTCACCTAACCCAAAGACATCCAATCTATGGGCAGTCCAGTTGTATGGTTAGGCTTGAAATGATGAGATAAGGCCAATCAGATTCTTTTTTGATGGAAAAGATCTAATTATATTAAAATATGGAAATTGAGCAAGGTATTTAGAAGTGAAATGAAATTATTTCTGGGATTTGCTTTAAAACATTCTAATAAGAGAAAGTCAGAAGTTTAGCAAAATGTTGATAATTGCAAGCTGGATGATGGGTTTTGGGGGTTTCATTATCTATCCTCTCTCTATTCTTATCTATTTAAATTATAGCTATTATAAAACTAAGCTAATGAATAGTGAAGACAAAAGCCAAATATCTATATCAAGAGTTGTCATTAGGTAGGGTCGTAGGAGGCCATGATAAGCCATAGGCATTCCAAAGTTATGAGGGATTTGAAAGTATGGGTAAGAAGAGGAAGCTGGTCAGCTTAGGGAGGAGAACGGAGTGGTCATTCAGAAAGAGACAGATGCCCTGCCGGAGGAAAGTGGCCCCTGCTCCTTGTAGATTTCCAGTTCCTGGTTCCTTTTCCCATGGGGCCCAACTATACTATAGCTGCTGTCCTTGAATGCCTATGCCATTACTGATCCCCTTTTGCTTTGTGTATATCTTTAAAAGTTGATTCCCCTTTTTTTGAACTGGCTTCAGTCAAGCCTCTGTTCCTCCACATCAAAATAGGCATCCTCAAAACAAATGATTATTTGTACCTGTTACAGTCAGAATCTGCCCAAGTGGAGTGGCCCTGCCAATCTTGGTGTCAAATGGTGTTCAGCATCTCATGAAAGAGGGTTAGGAGAGACCCTTGTAGGAACCAGAATATCAGGTGATCAAAGCCAATCCGTCTTCCCTCCAGGTACAAATGTACCAGGAGAGAATTAAAAGCATTTTCTTAGGAGGTCTAGACAGTGAACAGAGAGAACTGATAGGTAATTTGCCATGGCAGTTTCCTGGGGACCATGTTGATCTAAGAAGTAAATACGGGGCTTCCCTGGTGGCACAGTGTTTGAGAGTCCGCCTACCGATGCAGGGGACACAGGTTCGTGCCCCAGTCTGGGAAGATCCCACATGCCATGGAGCGGCTAGGCCCTTGAGCCATGGCCGCTGAGCCTGTGTGTCCGGAGCCTGTGCTCCACAACGGGAGAGGCCACAACAGTGAGAGGCCCACGTACCGCAAAAAAAAAAAAAAAAAAAGAAGTAAATACGGTCACTGGACAGTCAGGCTGACCTACAGGCTGTGCGCTAGACCAGTGTTCTTGCCTGAGGTGTTTTACATTCTGAGTGCTACCAATGCAAGGTAATCTCCCATTTGGATAAAGATGAAAGACTTAGAGAACACCCCCCTCTCTTTGCCCTTCAATTTACCACAAACAATAAAGGGTTTCTAGTCATCTAGTTTTCTAGGAGGTAATCCAGGAAAGAAGCCAGAAAAAAGAATTCCAAAGGGGAATGTCAAGAAACTAGTTATCGGAGGAAGTTAGAGCAGAGGTGAAATGCAGAACTTGGTGTTCATGGTAGGACAGTCCTCAGAGGTGTGGGTGAATGCATTAAGGGCACCAAAGGGAGAGGGGCCAACTCTGCAGCCTTGGTGTAGGGGGATCTTGCTAGAGCTAGAAGATGTAAATCTAACTCAGGGAAATCTGAATTGGGAAAGAAAATATATTTGTTCTTCAGAACTGAGAGGAGGGGGAATGGCCCACTTGGCTCCTCTCAGGAAAGTGAGGGGCTGCCATGTACTTCCTGGGTGAAACAAGGTCACATACTTACAAAAAAAGGAAGAGATATGACAAAAGTGAATACAAGTACCTGTAAGTTTAAAGAAGAAAATAATAATCAGTCATGCTCCACCATGCAGAAAGAATCATCCTAAACAATATAATTTATTTTCTTAGTTTTTATGCATTTACTGGGTGGAAATAATAATATATGCTGATTTTGAGTGTCATTTAATACAGGAATATTCACAAATCATATAATCTAAGAAGAGGCATTTAATAATATATAATGTCTATCAATGGATGATTTATTGTCTTTCTTCATTAAAAAAAATTCCAATGAGTTAAATCATTTAACATGAGGCTTAAAAATGATTAAATGATTAAAATCATTTCTCAAGTTCTTTAGCAATGAAAAAGTTCATTATGTCATTCTATGCAATGCTGCTTTTGTGAAGAGGGAGAGAAAAGACCTTTTGTTTAGTAATTTTCTTGGCACAGGGTCTTCGTTATATAATAAGCTGAGCCATTGTTAGAAAAATCTGGACAAGAACAGCACCAGTTATTGTTATAAGTGATCATCAAATAAGGCAAGAGATTCCATATGAACTGTAGGTTAAAGGATATGGCTCAAGAAAAATGCTTCTTGGTACTAAGAGAGGAGTGGGAGCTGTAGAGGAATAGCTAAGTTAACACTTCAGGGCTGTGTCACTTGGGATGCTTTTTTGACTCTAAGTGACAGAAAAATCTGGCTTATTTGGATTAAATAATAAATGCACCTAGTATTACACTGCAGGCCCAGGTTTGGTTAATTCACCTAATCAATAATGTCAGCAAGGACCTAGGCTCTTCTCCTCTTCCAACTTTGCCATCCTACATATATTGGCATGGTCCTCAGGCCAGCTCCTCTCAAGGCTGTGTGATGACAGCAGCAGTTCCCAGACATGGCAGGTCCAGAAATGGCAATGACCAGGGAAGATGAGCCTGTATTCTATGAGATGTCTCTTTTTAAGAGTGGGAAAACTTTCCTAGAAGTCTCCACCTGTGGACTTCCGTTATATCTTATTGGCCAGGATTATGTTGTATGTCCATACCTAAACTAATTACAGGCTGGAGGTGGCCCAACCACAGTCCACACCCTGTGTCTGGGAGAGGCTAGCTTTCTTTGAAGCTCGTGGCTATATAAGGAGATGGATATGAACAAAACTGGGGTAGTGTTGGAAAGGAGGAAGGAAGGAAGATGTTGGGTAGCAACCAACAATATCTCTCCTAAAGGCTAAGTAGTCTCTGTGCTATACAATGTGCCAGACAACACATACAATCTACTGAATTCCCGAGTATGGTTCCAAACTGTGTAAGGGAAGCCCTGCTCTTTTGTGCATGTGTTGTTAATTTTGATTATTTCATCAGTCAGTGTATGTCTTCCAATGACGTCCAAGAAAAGACCCTGGGGGCTTCCCTGGTGGCGCAGTGGTTGAGAGTCAGCCTGCCGATGCAGGGAGCGCGGGTTCGTGCCCCAGTCCGGGAGGATCCCGCGTGCCGCGGAGCGGCTGGGCCCGTGGGCCGTGGCCGCTGGGCCTGCACGTCCGGAGCCTGTGCTCCGCGGCAGGAGAGGCGGCGGCAGTGAGAGGCCCGCGTACCGCAAAAAAACAAAAAAGAAAAGACCCTGGGCTGATCTATTTTCTGAGTCCTTGACTATCTGAGCACGTCTTTCTGTTGCCTATATTAATCAATAACAAAATGGTTAGATACAAAATTCATACATCACAATCCTTTTCCATCAAAACTTTGTACATCCAGTTGCACTGTTTTCTGACAGTTAGCATTGCAAAGAAGTCAGAGATTAGACTAGTTTCTGCTTCTTTGTAAGTAAATTATTATTATTTTTTTAACCTGAGTACCTGAAAGATTCTTTTATCTCTTAATTCAAAAATGTGCTCAGGATCCATCTAGATATACCTAGATATACCTAGATATACCTAGAATATCATGAGTCTTGTCAGTCCGCATACTCAAATATTTCTCATAAGAAAGCAATTTTCAATTGTGTCTTTGATTTATCTCAGTTTCTCTTGCTCTTGTTCTTATCATGCTTATTAGGTTGAATCATGTTTTCTATCCTCCATGTCTACCATCTTCTCACCCACCATTTTTATTTCCTCATTTTCCTCTATATTATAGAAGAATATCTCAAGTGTGATCTCCAGAATACTAACTTACTTTTCCATAGGGCTAGTGCTGCTTTTTACTCATTCCAATGTATACTTCCATGCTATAGCATTTAACACGAAACAATATATTTTTGGTGTTGTTAATATTCTTATTTACACGTCCTATCTCTCATTGCTGTTCACCTCACTCATGTCTTTGTATCCCATCCTTTTGTCTCTTTGTGACTATCTGCCTCTCTTTCCTGGAAGCCACGTCTTCTTGCATCTTTCTGAGGATATTACAGAGTTTCCTAAAAATGTTTTCTGGTTCCCCTGCAGGAGGCCATTTTCATCTGGTCTTCTTCTGTGTAATGGTTTTTCATGTTTCCAATGACAGTTTTTCTTTTTCTGATTACTCATTTTTGAATGAAAAGAGAAAGAGCTAGTTTCAGATTCACCCACAGACACGGTGCGTAAGCTTTAGTTGATTCTATTTATTGGACACTGGGGTAATGATGGAATCTTCTCAGCTCTGTGAGTTGATGAGAACTGGGTGTCTGCCCAATTCTGATAATTTAGCTAGCATTCCCATCGTATGGTTCTTTTGAGCTAGGTTTCTACCTCCGTGTCTGGTCTTTGATACCTTCGTCACTGTGTGTTGCTACTGGGACACTTCTTTACACATCAGATACAGCATTTTATTTCTCATGATTGTTTCTTTAAGAATATAATGAATCCAACACTCCCCATCGCGTACATTTCCTAGAATTAGTCTCTAAATGAATGTTGAGAGATGGAGATGGCAAAAAATGTTTATATCAACTAGAAATGTCACACCCACATGGTAAAAGGATAGCTGCCAGGTTTCTTGTGGTGTAGACCCCAGGTCTCTAATTGGGAAATGGAGCAGCCAGGAGGAACAAAACCTCATCCTGCCTTCTTTTAAACGATCAGAGATCCTCTGTTTCTTGGCAGGAAAGCCAGGCTGACAGCCAATTGTTTTCCCTGCTCATTTAAAAATTTTAAGTGTAAATTCCTTCTATGGTAACTGATTTTCTGTTGGTCTTAGCCTTTGGTGGTAAATGGGGTTTTTATCTTTCTGTGGCTTCATAGGTACTTTAGAAGAAAATGAGGCAAGTTTCTACCAGGGCAGTCAGTCTAGAGCTGTTTAATATCAGAAGTAAAAACCAATAGTTCTAGTTGACCCAAACTACACGTGAGCCAATAATGTACTTGGCTGCTAAAAAAAAAAAAGGCTATGTTAATATACAGATCAACACGGGCAGTACTCTCATTACACTCTGCCTTGTTTGAGTTGCATCTGGGAGCTTTGGGTTCACTTATGGCCCCTATTGTTGATAAAATCTCCAAAGGTTCTTTTGCCACTGAGTCCGATCGCATATTGCTCACTGCACGACAGACAATAAATCAAGAGAGGAGTTGCTGGGGCAAGGAATAGGGACTTTATTCAGAAAGCCAGCAGACTGAGAAGATGGTGGACTCGTGCCCCGAAGAACCATCTTGCCCGAGTTAGAATTCAGGTTTCTTTTATACTAAAAGTCAAACATTTCCTGGTTCTGGTCATCCATAGGTGGGCCTGGTCATCCATAGGTGGGCCTGGTCAGGATGTTTCCTGTGAGCTAAACAAAGGTATTTTAGCTTAATGCTCATTACCTGGGAGGCAGGGTTCCCAGAGATGGGCCATTATGTATAATTTAAGCTTATAGGTAGCATCCCTTTAGTGAAAAACTTCTAGTAGAATACAAAATGTTCTTCCCTATTACACTTTGATGAATAAGAGCAAGTTCAAAAGTAAATAAATAGGGCTTCCCTGGTGGCACAGTGGTTGTGAGTCCGCCTGCCAATGCAGGGGACACGGGTTCGTGACCCGGTCTGGGAGGATCCCACATGCCACGGAGCAGCTGGGCCTGTGAGCCATGGCCGCTGAGCCTGCGCGTCCGGAGCCTGTGCTCCGCAACAGGAGAGGCCACAATGGTAGAGGCCAGTGTACCGCAAAAAAAAAAAAAAAAGTAAGTAAATAGGATGCTAAAAGTCTGTGTAATATGTTGAGGGAGTGGAGGTATTTAACTTTGAAAAAGAGGTGATGTGGATAGGGAATGGGGGAGACCTGATAACTGCAGTAAAATATTTCAACGGTGGTCGTGTAGAAAAGGGATTCTACTTATTCTGGTTTGCTCCAAAATGCAGGACAAGGGTCAGTTGGAAGAAGTTACAGAAAAGTGGATTTGGCTCAACGTAAGGTTGATTGGTGGTGGAGTGGACACCTCACAAGGAAGGCTGTGAAACACCTGGCTGTTTCTAGAAGATCCTGGCTGATTACCCAATGGAGGAAGCTGCGGAAGCAATTCTGATATTGGGTGGGAAGTTGGGTGAACCTGTGATCCATATTTTAATGATATTGGTTTTGAAGTTTTGCCCTTGAGGTTTCTGCCTTTTCAGCTGGATGAGTGACTCTGCTTCTCCTGAAGCACTGAAAGCACTGAACTGTGAGAACTCAGCTGCTCTGAATACTGGGCTCCATCCAGACAAACGAGGACCCAGGAGAGGCAAGTTCCACTTTCTCCTGTGCTCTACAGTTCCCAGTGCACACAGTAGCAAAGGCTACTTCAGAAGCAGCCTGGGACCAAGCTTCTGTCAGCAAAAGTGGGGAGTGGAAGCAAACAGGTGGTTTCTCTGTCGTCTCGTGCAGTCCTCACCATGGCCCAGGGAAGTCGCTTCCCGGACAAAGGACCCAGGACAACTTGCCAAGAGCAAGAAGATATTCATTCACGGAGCCAGTGGAGGCTTCAGAGTTTTGATATAAGAGGAGATCAGGGGCAACAACTGGGTTGGAATGAGCACCTGGAGACTTACCATGGAGCTGCATTTGCCTCTTCTGCATTTTCTAATGATGTGTTTAGTGACATTTTAAAGAGTTGATATATGTGGTGCTATTTTTATTTTGTCTCTGGGGTGGCTTGTGGGGGCAGATGGAGATGAGGATAGAGTCCCTCCGTCCCACCCTCACGCACTCCTTGGCATCATGTGGGGCGAGTCAAGATTTAAATACTGGTCTGATTCCAAAGCCAGGCTGACCTCGTGGTGAGCAGAAAAACCTCTTTAAATGTTACTAGGGATTTGTTTTGTTTTTGTACTTCATTTAAACTAATATAACTAAATAAGGCAGGAGAAAGCAGACTGCATGATTTGGCCTGTTTTCCTGAAGACTCCCCAAATACAGAAAGCTGGCTGGAGGCTGGCCCGTCTTCACTCCTGCACCGCTCTGGCTCCAGCCCCATGCTGGCCCCCGCCTCTGACCTGCAGGTGCTGCCCCTGCTTGCGATGCCCGCAGGAGGATCCCCACCTGCTGCTTCCCAGGCGGGACGCTGCAGTCAGTCTGGGTCAAGGCTGGAATCCTTTTTTTCCTTTCCTCTTACAAACAAAAATTCCTCCCCTGTTTGTCCTATTGGGCTTGCTGTCCCAGATGTGTCAGGAGTTGGTTCTTGTAAAGCAGCCCAACCAAGGGGCTCTTCCACTGCATTACATAATGGCAGGGTTCACGTCACTTTTCCATTGGTTTTGGACTGTGCTGCCTAGTCCTTTGGGGGTGTTCTGAAGTTCAAGCTCTTTCAGAGCCAGGAGAGAAAAGCCCAACAGCAAAACAAGTGGAAAGAAAGAGAATACTGGCCATGTGGTCTTGGGTCTTCTCCGATATGCCTGCCCATGTCTGTATTTTGTTTCTGGAAGGTTGTGAATGGTCTTCTTAATGCTAGGTCTAGTGTTTTTTGCCCTCATTATCAATCCTCCTCTCCTGTTGTTGGACATTTAAGACTGCTGAGAACTTCTTTTCTGCTCAAGGATGTGCCTCCCTTGATTTCTGTAAGGCTGTACTTTGGGAGTTCTCCTGTTTCTCTAATCATCCATCTTCTTTCTTTAGCTAAATATTCTGATTCTCTATCCCCTTTGCCCTGCCATTCACCTTCAACCTGACATTCCCTAAGAGCCCTTGTAGGCCAAGCTTTGATAACAAATAGTTACAAAAATTATAATGGCCCAATCACAAAAGAAGTCTATTTCTCACTCGTTTTTTTAGTCCACAGTGGCTTTTCCTATTGGCAGGTGGGTTTCCTCCACCCAGGGACCCAGAGCCCTTCCATTCTATGACCCTACTATCCCCCTCAATATTACCTGCATCCTGCTAGCTTAAGAGGAAAAAGAGAATGGAGAACGCACATCTGCTTTAAGACTTTGGCCTGGAAGTGACCTCTGCTCATTCTCTGTAGGAGAGAACTAGTCATATGGCCACTTCCAGATGCAAGGGGAGTTGGAAAATACAGTTCATGGCTGGGAAGCCCCTTCCCCAGTAACAGCTCTATGCTATGGTAGGGGAAATGGATTTTGGAAGACAATTGCCGTCTCTGCCATGGCCCTTGAGTTTTCTCACAA
The DNA here is from genome assembly GCF_963924675.1 of Phocoena phocoena. NCBI lineage: Eukaryota > Metazoa > Chordata > Mammalia > Artiodactyla > Phocoenidae > Phocoena > Phocoena phocoena. The sequence goes on along the minus strand of NC_089219.1, from coordinate 80,917,114 downwards.
GACTCTCACCCTTGGTGAACTCATCCATTTTCATAGTTTCCATCTTTATCCCAGCATTAGTGACTTCTAAATCTCTGTTTCCACCATCAACCTCACATATATATCTAGTCTTGTATCTCCAGCCTTCTCCTGAACATCAGCCTCCCTCCCCTAAACTTAACATCTTTCCCCATCCAGAGCCGGCTCTCGTTCTGGTCGTCCCCAGTTCTGTCAGTGGATCACCATTCTTCTGGCATCATCTATAATTCTTGCCTTTCCCCCAGGCCCCATAGCCAGTGCCTCTCTGAGGCCTCACTGATTTGTCCCTTTTCCTAACTCCAGTCTCTCCCTCTTTTCTGATCTATTTAGAATGCTTTTGACAGGCTAATCTTTCTAAAACACTTTTATTATATCACTGCCAAGAAATTCTCCTTAAGAACCTATGATTCCTTGTTGCCACTTTAGAAATGTGTAAGAGTTTTAAATAGTAACAGCCTATAAATAAGACAGCTTGTTAGGCAAAATAGTTATTTTTTAATCTGAAGGGCAAGTCAAGTTCAGTGTGATGAGATATAACAAGCAACAGATGAGGAAGCAAGAAATCATAATTCTAGCTCACCCTCCATCTCTACCCAAATCTCAGAGCCTCAGTTGTTTGTTTTTTAAAATTAAGAAGGTAGCATCTTTCCTGTCTGAAATCTGTGGGCTAGGATAGATGATCTCTTTTGGTTCCTTCCAGCACTAGGATTGAAGATGTTAAAAATGCAAACTCCCTGCCTAAGTTTTAATCAAAATTTGACCCCACTTCCTGTCTAACCCACACACTGTCCTGGATGCTTCCTCTACTCCATCAGGTTGTTTTCTCTCATTGCCCCACGTACGCTGAGTATAGCTGGACCCAGTGTCTGCGCCATGTTGCTCCCCTCATCCAGAATCCCCTTCCCTTCCCCTCTGCCCATCTAAGTCCCACCCATTCTCTCGGCACCGTCAGGAGCCAACTGGGCCACCTTGGAGGAGTTGAGACATTTAGAAGGACATTGCCACCCAGCTGGTTCGGCCACTTAGGAGCTCGGTGACCTCAGTAACATCTGTAACTTTTGCTTTGTACAATGCCTTCACTACATACTTTAGTCCTATAATTGCTCATGAGTTAGTTTTGTTCCCCAGTGGAAATCTAGAAAAATGACACAGATGAACCTATTTCCAGGGCAGGAATAGAGATGCAGACATGGAGAATGGTCATGTGGACACGGGGCGGGGAAGGGGAGGGTGGGACAAACTGAGAGAGTAGCATTGACATATACACACTACCATATGTAAAATAGCTAGCTAGTGGGAAGCTGCTGTATGTCACAGGGAGCTCAGCTCGGTACTCTGTGATGACCTAGAGGGGTAGGATGGGGGTGGGGTGGGAGGGAGATCCAAGAGGGAGGGGATATAGGTATACGTATAGCTGATTCACTTCGTTGTACAGCAGAAACTAACACACCCTTGTAAAGCAATTATACTCCAATTAAAAAAAAAACTGGCTGGTTGGATTAATTGCTGATTAATGGATTGATTTAATCAGCAAGATTTGCATAAAGTTGAACCATATGAAGTTGTTGATATTTGACTGCTTTTGACCTACAAAACACAGCAATTTTTGTAAACCGAATCAAGTACTCTAAAAATATTTGTTATTCTTTCCACTCAGCTTAGTCAAATCCTCCAAGGCAGAGAAACCAACATCTGAGAGTAAGAGTTGAAACCGCTGTGGATGTAATTGGCAAGTTTTCTTTCAGTGGCCATTGTCCGTGCTGTGATTTAGGGGAAAGAGCTACACCCAGGCGGACGGCGCATTCTAAACAGTGGCTGCCCACCTCAGAAGGCTGGTCCTGGGGGCACAGAGAAGCAGGTGGCTCCAGACTGTGTGAGAGGATTAGTTTATGCTGTAGTTATGTCTCAGGTGGGCCCATGGTTTCATCTGCACCAGGTTGAAGGCTTTGTGGTATTTGGAAGCACAGATCTTAGACCCAGGTTTTGGTAACTGGGCATTCCTACCTTAACTTTCCACAAGGGAACCAGAGTCACTTGAATTAAGACCTTAGGAATCCAGGTCCTTCCATTGTCTCCTTTCTGTCCCTAGAATTCACTCCTTATCAGAACTATAATAACATGGGCACTGTGCAACGCGTGAGGGGTTCTGGGGGAGAGAGAACATGAGTTTTGGAACCAAGCAGATCTGGTTTAAAATCCTATCTCTGCCACTTACCAGATAAATAAACTTGGACAAATTACTTGATTTCTTTTCTTTTTTTTGGCCACACCGTGTGGCTTGTGGGATCTCAGTTCCCTGACCAGGGATTGAACCCAGGCCACGGCAGTGAAGGCCCAGAATCCTAACCACTGGGCTGCCAGCGAACTCCCTATTGATTTCTTGAATCCTCAATTTTGTCATCTGAAGGGGGGATAAAAATGGAATAAAAACAACAACTGAGGTTTTCATGAAGATTAAATGAGCTAATACATGCAAAATGGCTAGATATTATCTAATGCATAGTAAGCCTTCCATAAACAATAGCTATTATTATTCTAAAATGAGAGAGTGAGCAGACTAGGCCTTAATATTTGTATATGAGTGTTTCAAATGAGGGATGCTTTACTTGATGATCCTGGTGACGTCACTCCAGGCCAGGTTGCTGGAGAGGGCTCACACCCCAGGTGGTCGTGCATGTCAGAGGTGAGCCCTACTTGTGAGGGTTTGAGGCTGGCTGACAATGCTAGGCTTCTGTTAAATACTCAGCCCCCTCCTTACTCAGCCAGGTCCTTCATTTTCAGGCTGGGTCTGGGATGCCATCACCAGACAGGGTTAGGCTCCGTGAAAAGTCAACCTGGCTGTCCCTATGATCTGCTTCATTGACCATGGACCACAAGGCTGGGACATCTTAGTTGCTACTGACCAGCCCCATCAAGCCAGAAGAACCCCAACTTGGCCCCTTTTGTGTACATTGTGGAACAGCTACTCAGGGCTCCAGAGGGAGTCTGATGTCTCACTTGCCCTCTGTTTCCTTTGTCTTCATTTCTGCATTGTGGGAGGACAGAGGTTAGAGTTGAGGAGGGGATGCATGGCCAGGAGGGCAGGAAGGAAGCTTGACACAGCCAGTCCTTATTTATCTCCAAAGGAAGGAGTTCTGTAGGCCCCATTGCCCTCTTCCCTCCTGGCCCCCATCCATAAGGGAGGATGCCTTTCCGAGCAGCTTCACCTGATGAGCTCCTGGGCTGCTGTGTATATGAGCCAATCTAGGCAGCCCCCAGTGGCCCCATATATGTAGTCACTAACAACAGCATGCTGAGGAGAAGCAGGGGGACCCTGTACCAAGCCCATCTGCTTTGTTTCTTTAGATCCAAGACAGGCAACCAACCATCTGGCAACAAGATGGTGTTTGGAAGAGACTGTGGGTTCCCTGGGTGGGGTTGGTGGGGGGGGGGGGTGCCTTGTGATGTGCTGTGACCATGAGGTAGGGGACCACTCCAGCTTACTTGCAAAGCCCCAGGGAGTCAGAGCACAGTGACTTCTGAGGCTCTGGAATCCCACAACAAGTGCTGCCACTTCTTACCATATACCTTCCCCAAACATGACAGGAATGCAAAACCTCCTGCCCTAATCCGTTTAAATTCACAGCCTGGGAGGAAGTTGCTATAGCACCAGATTTTAGGGTCTTGCCTTTTTATCTTCTTTTAAGTTTTTAAAAACTTTGTTGGCAAAGATCTTAAGGCCAGAGAGTCGAAAGCCAGGGTCCAAGTTTGCAGGTAACAATGGAGGCTGAAAATGACAAATGTTAGAAATGGAGCAAACAATGTCATAAGGTATATTAAGAATAAGAAAATGTTAAATATGACTTTGTGATGCATGGAATAATCTGATATTGGATGATGACACCACCCATCCTTATACTCCTTTTCTAGGAAATAATAACTACTAATGTTTTTGAGCACTTACTAGTTATCAGAGTCTGTTCTAAGTACATTTCATGCATTAGATCATTTATTCCCCACAACAGCCTCATGAAAGAATTACTATCATCATTCCCATTTGATAAAGGAGAAAGCTGAAGGTCAGGGAGATTAAGTAACTTGCCCAGTGTCACAGAGCTAGTAAATGGCAGATTTGAACCCAGGCAGTCTGGCACCTCAGTGCCCTGTCTCCTTTACCAGCTACACTGCCTCTCTAAACATAAGGCCTTCAAGGCCATGGTCAAGTCTTCCAAAATCCAGCTTTCTATTTCTCTTCTCCACCACTCAAGCAAGAGTAGCAGGGTCTGCATATGAAATACACTTACGAATGAGCCAGTAAATTAATGAAAGACTTACCAGCAGAGGCAAACTTTTTCTGTTAAGAACCCCTTTGATGTTCGATCTAAAATACTTGCCCTTCTTACTACAATAACCCAAGGTCAGTGACTCATTCAAGACTTCAGCTCTCTCCTTTCCTCTCATCAACATACTTCTCACACTTCCCACCTTGAATTCTTTCTGAGCTCCTGCACGAAAATACAAAAATGGGATTTCAACTTAGTTTTTTTTATATGGTTTTGCTTATCACATGGATCAAATCAAGTTCTGGAACCACAGTTACATTGGGAAAGGCTACTCACCAACCCCAGAGTCAGTAGGGAGAACCCAGGTTGTGGGTTACACATGGCAGTTTTTCAGTGAAAATGTTTTAGGTCTTTACTGTCTCACAGATGAAGTGTAGGAGCTGTGGCTCTTCTTCCCATTGCTGAGCTAGGGAAACTGAGGAACACAGGTGTGGCTGTCCAGGCTCCCGTGGGCAGAGCTTGGGGGCTGTCCTGAATGCTGGTTCAGGATGCTGACTGCAGGCCGTTGTCTCCCTGCTCTAGGTGTCCTCAGGACTCCCTGGACATCTTGGCCTTCCCCCTAAGTCCCTCAGGCCACCCCTTGCCCTGGCAGAGGGACACTGCCAATTCTGCTCTTGCAGAGGAAGGGAGGCAACAATATATTTGTTCTTGCGCTCTTCATTCATTCTGATTTTTTGGCCGTCTGGCAGGGCCAGAAAGTGAGGCAAGTCCGAGATGGTGCTGGCATTTCTTGAGCCTCTGGGGTTCCCTTGTGGGCTTAGAAGTGGAGCAATCCAGAAAGTCTAAAGCTTGTCTACCGTGTGCCTGCAACTGGGGCCTAGTCCAGATGACATGGGCCTCTTCAGGTCCCTCAGATGCTTAGGGTGGGTCCAAGCAACACTGAAAAGGATCCAGCAAGTTCCCAGTCTGGTCCACACCCATAATTCCCAGAGCCGAGTGACTAAGAGTGTCAGAAGAGTGTCAGTACTAACTCAGCCCTGACGCCTCCCGAGGAAAGGGTGTTTCACATGAAGGGCTGTGTTACCTGTGAGCTGGAAATAAGTTCTAGACCTTTCCACCCAAGATTTCACTTTCACCCTGGGGTTTGCAATAGGAACTGGCATTCTGCTACTATTTGCAACGAGAATATAGTGACATTGCCACATGTGTGAAGACTCCTTCGTGAGGAGTCATGGTGTCCTTGACCACCCTCTCTTCTCAGCCAATTTTTTATTTATTAACCAAAGAAGAGAGAAGAAGGGTGGGTGATGTACATGGGATTAGGGGTAAAGGGGGATATCTACATAGCCCAGAGGCCTACCTGTGGGAGACTGTGGACACGGTTCTCAGTCACACACTGCAGGTGGGTGCACTTGGCTGATCCTAAGTCCAGGGATCTTTCCTGATCTCAGTACCTTGTGCTCTGATACAGTTGAGCTCTGGATCTTTAAGCTGAACAGCAAATTCTGTTCCAGCCCACAGGTGACACTGCCTTCCCTCGGGGGGTGATTTAGCACCAAGGTATCTTCTGAAGCCCTGAGTCAAAAGTCTGCCCCAAGCCTCATCCATGGATATCTTGGAAGATGTGCTTTTAGATTCAGCTGAGACCTGGCTGAGTATAACTGAGAACAAGAGTGTAGACCGTCTGTTCAGAGCACACACTGATGTTCACAGACATTCCCCGCAGGAACTTCTCAAGAGGAGAGAGAGTGCTGAGTGCCGACAGGATCCCAGCCTTCCCATGATCTCCAAAGCTATCGTTATTTATACATTTATATATAAATGTATAGATGATTTACATATAAATTCTGGATGTTCTGAGGCGGATACTGCAGAGCACAAGTTTTGGAAACAAGCACACAGCTTTTAAGTAGCTTCTCATCTTTCATATATCTGTGCCTACTTTTTACTCACAATATTTGTTTATTGCTGTATTTTTATTAATAGCTCATGAGTTCATGTAAATGTCCATCTACAGAGAAATGATAAAGTGAACTATGGTACATCCGTACAATGAGACGATCTGTAGCCATTAAAATCAGAATAATGACATGGGGAAGTGCTTATGACATTTTTCTAAGTAAGAAAAGCAGACTAAAATTCTATGGGAATTCCCTGGGGGTCTAGTGGTTAGGATTTGGCACTTTCACAGCTAGGGCCCGAGTTCAATCCTTGGTTGGGAAACTGAGATCCTGCAAGCTGCGCTGTGCGGCCAAAAAAAAAAAAAAAAAAGAGTTTAAAAACAAAAAAGCAGACTAAAAATTCTATATGAACTGAATTTTGAACCCCTCCCCCGACAAACCCAATAAAAAGCAATGTTTTATATAGATGTATGTGTGTTTATATTGAAAAAGGCTTCAGTCATATATACCAATATTTAGGCAATTATCTTATGTTTTCCTACATTGGTTATGTATTAATTTTTAAAATGTTATTGTGTTTTTAAAAGGACACTTACAAATTGTATATTTTGAAACCTCCTGGGGTGAGACCCTGGACCTTCCACCAGCACCTGCAAACTGTGTACTGAAATTAAGTGCTGATGACATAGTTTGGGCCCAGGGACCACAAGCCAAGGATCACCAGGGTCACGGGCCGACAAAGTAAAACAATACCTTTTGTTATCAGGGCAGCATAACTCACATTCTTAACCGCTCCTCGGGTTATCCAGGCCTCTGCTTTGCCGCTCCTCTAGCCTGGAGCCGGTCCACATTCAGGGACCAGCAGGCAGCACCTGTGGGGGAGCTCCAACACCTGCTGGTGGCCAAGGTCTGCTGACCCACAATAATACCCTTAGAGGCAAAGGGTCCTGTTTACCCTCACCTTAACAAATGAACCCCAAGGGTGAGCTGGAAGGGTGAAAGGAGTCACAAGATGGCAGCACTCAGCCCGAAAGATATTGAAAAGGCTGGTGGTGATGGGGTGGAGGGTACTGTGTGGGATTCCTGCCAGCCACGCTCACGGGGTCCCAGACATCTCTCACGTCAGCCAAAAGCCCCACTGATCATTGCCCAGATGCTGAACATAATAAAAGCCCCTTTCTATGCCCTCCCAAAGAGACAAAGCATGAGGCCTAATCCCCTTTGGATGTCTTCGTTTCTGAGGGGATTTTACCCTTAGGGTGATGTAGAGCATTTGGCTTTTGAGAGCCTAGAGGGCACATGGGCAGTGCAGGTGCTAAGCAAAGGTAGCAAAAGTAACAAAAGATACCACTTATTCATTCATATGTTCACCTAATGCATATTGAGGGTGTACCGTGAGTTCTGGGGTTATAGCAGGGAACACAACAGGTAAGTACCCTGTTTTCATGGAGCTGACATTCCAGGGTGATGGGAGAGAGATGATATGTAGGCAAATAATAAATTATACTAAACGTTATACTGAAGCTATAACATCATGATGTAATAGAGAATACCTGAGGGCAGGGGTGCTCGTTCCTGCATATTGCCACCAATGTCCATCAGGGGCCACGAGAGGACAGCGGGAAATGATTCTCAGTAAAGTAGGAGATGCCCCTCTGCCAAGGGTGTTAAAATTCAAATTAGGCCACCGTGTGTGTGTGTGTGTGTGTGTGTGTGTGTGTGTGTGTGTGTGTGATCTTATACTTGGGCTCTCCACTATAGCCTGAATTGTTTCTCCTCCTGAGATTTGTCTCACTGACTGGTAAGGAGGACCCATGGGGTGATTTCATGTGAGTCTTTTTTTTTTTTTTTTTTTTTTTTTTTTTTGCGGTACGCGGGCCTCTCACTGCTGTGACTTCTCCCGTTGTGAAGCACAGGCTCCGGACACGCAGGCTCAGCGGCCATGGTTCACGGGCCCAGCTGCTCCGCGGCATGTGGGATCTTCCCAGACCGGGGCACGAACCCGTGTCACCCGCATCGGCAGGCGGACTCTCAACCACTGCGCCACCAGGGAAGCCCATGTGAGTCTTTCAGAGACCGGAAGGAGTTCAAAAGAGCACCAGTGTCCTATGTAGATGGAGAAGACGGTAGGGATCTGGCTTGCTATCTCCTATGCACCCACCACCCCAGCCTGATGAACTCCTGTTTGAGCTTTCTGGAGGGAGGACCTGCAGACTAAAGCTAGAGAAACTTCTGTCACCAAGGACTCTGAGATGCAGAGAGCCATAAGTAGCTCTGACTGTGTATGGTTATGTGGGTTTGTGTCCAGTATACTAAATGCTCAATCATGCTAACTATTATTACCACTATTTTAATGATAAAATCTGAGACCCCATTAGGAAGAAGGACATTTCATTTTCAAACATGGCTTGGTGCTGAGGCTCCAGGGCATCTGGAAGGCCTGGAGCTCTGGACGGGTTGGGGGAGATCCAAGGCCTGTGCCCTCTGTGCAGACATCAGCTTTCTCACAGGAGAGCCATACTAAGGAGCCAGGAGAGCAGTGGGGTTGGGACGGTGACCTTACCAGAAGCTGGGAAGAGGGAGAGAGAAAGACATAGAAGGAAAAAGAAAGAAGGGCCAAACTATAGTTCCTTTTCTTTTCAGTTCTTTCTATTCATCAGTAAGCTGAAGGTAGAGTGTGTTGGTAGAACATGTGCATAGAAAGATGTGAAATAAAAATTGCATTCGCTTTGTGCAGTGTCTCCACTGTTCTGGTAAGAATGAAATACATAGACACATACAAACTATAAAATAAAGCTGCATAATTTCCGTGATTCTACATATGAATTAATTGCTCTTATATTTGCACTTAAAACAGGTATTACACAATATAGAGAGGAATGGTAAAAGTCATGATAGTAATTTAAAATGTTAATTTTTCTTTACTTAGAACAACATTATATAAAATATAAAATATATAAAACCGGGGCTTCCCTTGTGGCACAGTGGTTGAGAGTCCACCTGCCGATGCAGGGAACACGGGTTTGTGCCCCAGTCCGGGAAGATCCCACATGCCGTGGAGCGGCTGAGCCTGTGAGCCATGGCCGCTGGACCTGTGCGTCCGGAGCCTGTGCTCTGCAACGGAAGAGGCCCCAACAGTGAGAGGCCCGCGTACCGCAAAAAAAAAAAAAAAAAAAAAATATATATATATATATATATATAACCATGGCAAATAGAGACAATGGATGAAATGAAAAACTTTATATTTTAGTACCTTTAAGATACTTTTTTTTCCTGCTTTTTTAACAAGGGACGCCATATTTTTATTTTGCATGGGGCCCCACCAATTATGTAACTGGCCCTGGCAGGAAGTTTACGTACACATTACAGGTTTAAAATTTTTTTCCATATCATCGTCACTGGACCCCAGGGGAGCCTTAAGACTCCTCACCTCCCCCTCCTGAGAAAGAGATGCCTGGACCATGGATCAAGCAAAGATGCAGCGAGGCCGTGTTGTCAGAGGGAGCCTGAATGGGACATACAGCCTCACCCTTTGTTTCTTTGACGTATCTTTCCTTTTCTCAAGAATGCTCAAGTCTAGAGGGCTCTGGGGAAGGTGCTGGCCACGCTCAGATTCTCACTAAGGCCGCAGACCTGCCTATAGCCTGTAAACACTAGCTCACCAGGAGATGATTTGGAGGTTTGTGGCCAAAGATCCAATCGGGAACGTAACCGCCGCCCCACCGCACGCCCCGGCCCGTATGTAAATGTATATGTGTATATGTACCTCCTTCAAGACTTATCTTCATTGTAGGGACTTGGTCAGAGTTGGGATTCTTGGTTGGGAGCCCCAAACTATCATCTCAGTGTTAACAACCATGGGATCAGCTCCTAGAATCCATCCCTATGCCTTTTCCTCCTGTCTATCGGTGCTCTGGGGCTGTGGGCAAAGAGCGATGGGACTGATGAACTGGCGAGAGGTCCAGGGAGGGGCAGCCCTGGGAAGCCGCACCTGAGGACAGGGGAATCAATCACCACCAGCCGGTGACTGCATCGCAGCTCTTTTCTGGCAGCGGGACTGGCCTGTCTCCTCGCTTATGCCGGGCAGTGGGGAGGCTGGCGGCATCCTGAGCGGGTGGGATGCTTGCCAGGGCAAGGCCTTTCCAAGGCTGCAAACTGCCTCGAGCACTCTTGGGGCTTTTTAAGTTGGTTCGCCTGTGTCCAAAGAGTCAACCAGAGTAGAACAAAACGCTTACAAACGGCTGAGCTCCTCACTGACGGAAAGGGGCAGGGTTGCAGGTTTATCTTTCCATGGTGCCACTTCTGGTCAGTGGGGAATCAAGGAATATTACTGGGAAAATTCATTCATTCATTCATCCCTTCAGTGTTTATTACCTACCTATTTTGTAAAGGAAGACGATATTCCGGGAGATGAGACAGACTGAGAGAAGAAGAAAACCCAAGGCAAGTTTGGGTGACAGCAAAGTTTAGCTGCATTTAAACAAAATGAATAGTAGAAATGGCTAGAAAGGGTAGGGGGTCTGGTGTTTGGACTTTATTTTAGTTCCTTGGACAAATGGGAGCCACTAAATGTTTTTTGCTGCTGTCATCATTGTTTTTGAAGTATCAATACAATTTACATGCAGTAAAATTCATCCTTTTTAGAGTTTTGCAGATATGTGTCGTGATGTAAACACAGCCACAAACAAGCTGTAGAGCATTCCCATCATCCACAGAATTCCTTATGTCTCTTTGCAGTCAATCCTTCCCCTACCCTAGCCCCTCATAACCACTGGTCTGCTGTCTGTCTCTACAGTTTTGCCTTTTCCAGAATGTCCCATGTGTTTTTATGTCAACAATTTCTTCTTTCTTTCACTCAGTAGTATTCCATTGTGTGACTACATCACAGTTTGTTCATTCTTTCATCAGTTGAAGGACATTTGGGTTATTTCCAGTTTCGGGTGATTAGGAATAAATCCACTAACAATATTTATGTACAGCTTTTTGTATTAACATACGTTTTCAATTCACTTGGGCAAATTTCTAAGCATATAAGAGTAAGACTGCTAGTTCAAATAAATGTTTATAAGTGTATGTATAACTTTATTTTAAAAAACCACTGCCAAACTGTTTTGCAAAGCAGCTGTAAGATTTTACATTCTCCCCAGCAGTGAATGGAAGTTCCAGTTTCTCTGCACCCTCACCACCACTTGGTATTGTAATTTTTATTTTTAGCCATTGTAATAGGTGTGTAGTGGAATCTCATTGCGGTTTCAACCTGCATTTCCCTAATGACTAAGGCTGTTGAGCACCGTTCCATGTGGTCATTTGCCATTCTCCTATGTCTTTGGGTGAAAGATCTGTTCAAACCCATTCAAGTGACATGATCGGAGTTATGCATTAGGAAGATTATCCTGGCAACAGAGCACAGTCTGTTTACTCAAGTGTTGAATGAGAACCAGCAGCACCTGTTCTCCCGGGAGCTTATTAGAAAGGCAGCACCTTGGCCTCAGCCCAACACGGTCTCCAGGTGGTTTGCGTGCCTGTTAAACGTCCAGAAGCACTGATATAACAGAAAAATTGTAAGAGGAAAACAAATGCAGGGGCTAATTTAGGAAACTGTTGTAATACAGAAGACTCAGGGAGGCTGAGCAGAGAGAAGGCTAAGGAAATAACTCTCTACACATCTCCTGCTGAGCCGATCTGGACACCTGGCTCAGGGTTTGAGCTCCTGTCTGTTTGCTTGCCTGGGTCCCACTGCTGGATGAAGGCCCATGTGGTAGCAAAGAGGGTCTTCAGAGGAAACCATTCCTGAGCCAGCAGACACATCTGTTCAGGCCTCCAGTCACTGCCAGTGGGGCCAGAGTGTAGGGAGGAGGCCTGCTGGGTCAGTAAGGCAGGCAGGATGGGAGTCTGTTTTAACAATTACTCCAGCCAACACTGACAGTGCCTCTGTGTGGGCACACAGGTGAGGCTCAGCCCTCAGATGAAAGTTCATGGTCTAGGTGAGGAGATAGACACAATTGCCATTCAGTATGCTAAGTGTCATAGCATATATATATATATATAGTACTGTACGAGCCCAGGGACAGGAGAGACTAATTGGGGTGGAGGATAGAGAGAAGGGCAGGAGGATTCAGAAAAGAGTTAACAGTTAACTTGGGATTTAGAATTTTATTATTAATAGCTAACATTTTCGGAGCCCTGGCTATGTGCCAGACCCTGTATTTTGTAAGACCGTTGCGTTTAACCCTCACAAGAGCCCTATGAGGAGGGACTGCTAAGAGACCCATTTTATGGATAAAGTAACCATAGGTGTAGGGGATGCAGGAACTTGCCCCAGGACTCACAGCTCAATTCCCACTCTGTCTGGCTCCAAAGTTTGCATCCTTAACTGACCATGCACTGTGAGCCAGGGGCTGGCCAGAAGAAGCCCAGGGAGAACAGATGCAGAGACCAGTCCCCGGACCAAGCAGCTCCCGGCCCATGCCCCAGCCCCAGCTCTGCCCAGAGGGACTGAAGACACTGAACAGATGTCTAGACCGAGCCTTCTAGCTGCCTGCAGGAGACTAGGGCACAGGTGGGGGCACCTGGTTTTCTCATTCGCTGCTGAGCTACGCTTGTTCAAGTTTCCATGGTCATCCTCGGCTCTGGCCGCCGCCTTTCTCTCCAGGCAGAGCTGGAGAGTATCAAAGGCTGGCTCTGCTTAGATCTCACATAACTGTGGATTTCTCCTCTATCTAAGGAGATAAAGCCAAAGGCAGGCTTTTGCTATTTCTCAGCCTCCCCTGACAGCATAGAGGCCTGTGCATTGTAAAGATTTCCGAAAAGGAACTGTTATAGTTTTTTAGAAGTAAACCTGGAGGTGCAGGGTAGGCATGACCCTCAACATGCCTTTGTAAAGACCTCGTACCCCCTTGACCTTAGTTGGACCTTGCAAGCTCCTTGAGCCCAAGGACACTTAGCTCTTTATGTTTCTCTCTCAGTGCCTTCAAGCCATGCTGGCCCGTGACAGGCACTCAAGGAGTGCTGGTTGTTGACAACCTAGGAGGCTGGAGCTCGGAGAGACTGTGGCTCACAGGGGTGAGGGGCGCAGACTCTGGAGCCAGGCTGCCGAGCTGAATCCTGTCTCTGCCGCTTACTAGCTGTGTGATATTAGGCAAGTTACTTAACCTCTCTGAGCCTTGGTTTTTTCCTCTGTAAGATGGAAATAGTAGTCCCTTCCTCCTAAGATGTTGTGAGGTATAAATGAGTTGTTAGAAGCAAAGTGCTGAGAAGAGTATCGAGCCCATAGTAAAAACAATATAATTAACATAATGGAAGAAAGCAGTCTTTGGAGTCAGACCTGGGTTGAAATCTCAGCTCCATTCCCCTTCTAGCTATAACCTCAAGCAAAGTACTGAGCCTGAGTTTCAGCTTCCACATCTGAAGAATAGGGAGAGGGTTAAAAGCAGTAACGTATGTAAAGGGACGGTGCAGTGCCTGCTCAGAGTAAGATGGCTGTAATCATCTGGTTTCTTAATTCATTTGTCCAAATGATCTGAGGGTGAGGGAGATGTGGCTGCTGTCTGGTCGACCTAGTAGTGTGCCCTCAGTGCAACCAGGGTAGAATTGTGAAGCAATTGAAGGTTGTGGGTAACTAGGCAGCAGGGCTGTCCAGAGAGAACCTGCTACTTCTAGGGCACAACTAGCAAGACCCAGCTGGTGGGAGGCCTGAGGAAAGATGAGCAAAATTACCCCTATCCCAGAAAGCAAACACCAGACAATGTGGCATCTTCGAGGCCCCAGGGGAGGGGAGTTAGGGCCCGATGGATGCTGGGTCAAAAACCCTGTGCATCTCTGCCCTTGGCTATCTGCCAGCAGCCTGGTCTCTGCCCTGTTGCAGTAGCTCACTACCTGTTTCTGTGCGTTTTAGGCTCCATATAGACAAATCCGTGCCCTTTGCTACTGCTGGGACTCGAGCTCTCACCAAACCCAACAGAAAATGTGCACTATCAGAGTGCTTCCAGCAAACCGGGGTCAAGGACAAGGGCGAAGAGAGAGAAGAGGCAAACGTCTGCTGAAGATCAGTGGAGGTATGGTACAGAGTGGGCAAGGACAATGTCTTCTGGGTTTCTATGCAGCTGACCTTGGGTGGATGGTCTGATGAGGCCTTTTATCACCTTGGTCTTCTGAAGCATCTCCACCGTGACCACTGCACTGGGGCCCCTATGACGTCTTTGGGTACAGCCTTCAGGAGCCCCTGGAGAGGGAGTGCATGGAAGCGGGGATGGGAGCTGACTCCAGAGAGGTTAGATGGGCAGTGCAGGATCGCAGAGGATCCTGGCTGTGGAGCCCAGGAACCTGACCTGTGATCTGTAGGCAACAGGCAGCCAGTGGTGAACTATAGGCAAAGAAGCAGAATGATTTGTCGGGTGTTTTTGAAACTTCTTTCACGGCTGTGTAAAGGATACGTTCTTTGAGAAGATGAAGGGAACATCGGCTAATGTTTTTCTTAAATGTACTGTATTTTCCAAGGGAAGCCTAAATCACTGACTTTGTTTTTCTCTAAGTATGCATTTTTGATTTGCTCTCTTTAAAAGGTTAAGGAACAGTTTTATTATCTTAAGCCTTTGATGATGCCCTAATTTGTCCTCTCCCCACCACGTGAAGCGGGGCTCAGAGAAACAAGGCTACTTTCCCAACTCACGCAGTGGGTTTTGACACAACCAGGAGGACTTCACGCAGTCTGGAGTCTCAGCATTGCGCCCGATCGAGACTCCCCTGCGGCCCCCACACGCCCACACTCACACTTACCTTCTAAAAAGTCACTTTAGAAAGAACACACCCAACCTTTGGAAACTCGGCTCTGAATCCAAGTCCCAAGTTAGGCATTTGCAGATAACTGCCTCAGTTTCCTTCTGCTTCCCCATTCTCTCGTTGCTACTGTTTCTCAGTGAGTTCCTGCCAGTTCCTTCACTGTATTGTAGATGCAAACACAGTACCAAAGTTGACCGTTAGCCCAGTGTGGCTCTGAGGCCCAACAGAAACCCTCCTTAGGAAATGCGAGGGGTATTTGAACATCCACTGAATAGAGAAGTGGATGTTGACCGCCTTCTCTTCTACTGCCTCCAATGTACCTCTTCCTTTACCATGAACATTGGCCTCAGCCGGGAGAGCATGTCAGCAGTTTGTCCTAATTGGCTCAGAGCTGCAAGAGCTGCCTCATGGTCCACCCCACTGCCCTCTGTCTCCAGAGCACACCCGACAGGAAAGACCCCAGTGTAAAGGAAGTTCAGGAGGCTGCATTTATAATATGCTGTGTTGGGAGAGTGGGAGGGAGGGAGACGCAAGGGGGAAGACATATGGGAACATATGTATATGTATAGCTGATTCACTTTGTTGTAAGGCAGAAACGAACACACCATTGTAAAGCAATTATACCCCAATAAAGATGTTTAAAAAAAACCAAAAAAACAAAAATATAATATGCTGTGGATTTCACATAAATGCTTCTGTAATTTGGAGTAGAAAATTGTGTACCGTACATCACTTTAACTAATTGATCTCAAACTTTATGCTATTCCCAAAGGCAACATATATGCATGACTCTCCTTTATGCAAAAGGCTTCCAAACTACAATGCCAAAGAGGTGTGTTTCTGCATAGTTTGCTCTTTCCATAATATTATGTAGTACTTTGCTTCTAGTCCATATATCATGCACCTACCCTTGAGTCTTCTGATGAAAACAAAACCCCAAAAAACCCAAACAACAACAACAAAAAAAAAACAGGTGACAGCCCCTAAGTCACAGAAGTAAACAAAATTGAGCTTTTGAAACCGGATGTTGTTGGACTCATACTGGACTTTGGACTGAATGATAGTTTTTACCACAACCTCAGGCTTCCAAAGAAAAGTACAGCAGGCTTGAAAGGAATCAAGCTTCAGGCAAGTTAGGACTTTTCCAAAAAAAATAGAAAACAGAAATCTGTTTGTACCTTTTGAGCATCAACTAGTAAGATATTTTCAGTTAGGTTCGTAAAAGCATGTTTAAACCTGTTTGTGGAGACAGTGTCATCAAAACGTCCTGGCCAGAAAGCAGAAGTGGGAGTGGGGGAAGGTGGCAGGCACTTTATTTTCCCTCCAAGAACTAAGGGTTGTCCCAACAGGATACAATATCCCCCTTGATCTGAATGAAGCCTGGAGCAGTACAGCCGGTGCCGTATTTCACTGTGACACCATCTGGCCCCTATTCTCAGAACTCAACTTCCTCATTTTCTCTAAATGAAACACTAACCTGGAGCAAGACTGTGCTTACAAGGGGACTCACGTTCAGCTCAGTCCCCAATGGGAGGGGCTGGCGAAGGGTGGCCACAGCTGGCAAAAATCCAGGTGGGAGAAACCTGTCTACGTGTGTCTTCCGGAAATCTGAGGTGTGCGGTCCCTATTGTACTATAAGCCTCTCTCTCTTGATTTTTTAAAATCTCAGAGGCCATCTTTTATTTACAATCAGTCATTTGTTTTACTCTGGGATGTATTTCTGTCATTAAATGATAGTTTCATAGCTTCGTTTTAATTTTTATCTTTTACCTCAAGCCTGCTTTCCCAGGCCAAATGGGGACCTCAAAATATAACTGTCATCAATTATTATCCCAGGGAATTCAGGAAAAGCTGAGAATAACGTCCCTTAGGATCACTTTCTAGAATCAGCATTTAACTGCAAGCCTGAATATTTCTTCCTTTTGCCACAAGAGAAAAAATAATTCGCTGGAGAAATCGTGTTGCTGATGAAACTGAGATGAGAGCATAAAGTCAAATGTCCCCCATAAATCTCCGAGCTGGGGAAACGAGAGCAGCTTCCCTAAAAAGGGATGAGACTGAAGGGAATTGTGTTAGGATCCTGAGCCATGTTTACAAGACTCAAGTGTAGGGTGAGCACAATGATATCAGGACAAAACCAGCTTGTCCAAATGTATTTGAAAAAGTCAATTAAAGCAAACTAAAATTTTACAGAAGGCGGAAGAGTGATTGTTTTAAAAAACAAGAGGGGTTTTAAAGCCTATTTGCCCAAATTTCCAAGTTATTAGAATTCATTATTAAAATGTGAAGTTGACACTTGAAAAGCCACACCATTAGCTTAAACCAGACTTGACTTGTACAATGTCTTTTTTTTTTTTAAACATCTTTATTGGGGTATAATTGCTTTACAATGGTGTGTTAGTTTCTGCTTTATAACAAAGTGAATCAGTTATATATATACATATGTTCCCACATCTCTTCCCTCTTGCGTCTCCCTCCCTCCCACCCTCCCTATCCCACCCCTCTAGGTGGTCACAGAGCACCGAGCTGATCTCCCTGTGCTATGCGGCTGCTTCCCACTAGCTATCTACCTTACGTTTGGTAGTGTATATATGTCCATGCCACTCTCTCACTTTGTCACAGCTTACCCTTCCCGCTCCCCATATCCTCAAGTCCATTCTCTAGTAGGTCTGTGTCTTTATTCCTGTCTTACCCCTAGGTTCTTCATGATATTTTTTTTCTTAAATTCCATATATATGTGTTAGCATACGATATTTGTCTTTCTCTTTCTGACTTACTTCACTCTGTATGACAGACTCTAGGTCTATCCACCTCATTACTGTACAATGTCTTTACTGACTTTCTCCTTACATTCTAACTACGTCATGTTGGGTTTTTCGCCCCCACTTATTACATAATAAGCATCTTCTATGCTATAGTCTTCATAAGTTATTCCTTATACATTAATATTCCAACCACTGAATGCACTATGAAAACAATTTTTCTTTTTTTGCTTAGATCGTTTCCAGTTCCTCACTATTATAGATAACGCTGCAATGAACATTTTGAGGACTTTAGCTTATTTCAGCATTTCAATTACTTCCTTAGGATTGATTTCTAGACGTAGAAATAATGAGTTAAATAGTATGCCCATCTTTACGCCTCTGGATACAGTTTGCTGGATTGTTTATCCAAGAGATATACCGTGCTACCCAGTCATTTAGCACTGAGTGAAAAGCTTGTTCTCACCAGCAGTGGGTATTAATATGTAAAATTTGCTCATTAACTTAATAGCAAAATAATTTACCTGGAAGCTTTAAAATTTTTAGGAAGGCAAATATGTCCCTCTTTCTTTCTTTCTTAAATTGCATCAGCTTAGGAGGTTGCTCCCTCCCCACTTCAAGAGCATCCCAGGCCCCAGCGGATTGCTTCGTGCAGCCAAGGCTGAGAACCACTGGTATAGAACATGAGGATCCAAGTCCACTTTAAAAGACCATATAAGAAAAGGGGTGTTCAGAGGGGGAGACAAGTTTTCCCTCCAGGGAGTTTGATGGAAGGCAAAGACATACAGAGTTTAGTCTGAGGAGGCAGCCGCGTCAAAGAAAGGTGCTATTAGCAATGGAATAGGTGACCTGCGTATGTTTGAAGGCAGAGGGAAGAATTCCCTGGAAAGGGAGAGAATGATGTAAAAGACTGAGAGGAAGAAAGATGAAGCACACAGAAATGAGGGAGGGCCAGGAAGAGGGGACAGCACGGGTAAGGGAAAGTAGTTATTGCTCAAGGATGTGAAGATGAGAGCATGGGCGAAAATGTAGGGACATGTTGAGGTGTGGGAGTTTGTATCAGCAGGCCCTGATCTTTTCCAGGGAGAAGGTCATCTCCTGGGAGTGGGATCAGGGCAGTGGAAACCATGGGAACAGCTTACTGTGGAGGAAGGGAAGAGAGAAAATAAAAGGACAGAATACTAAAAGCAGCCGGTTTGGTCAACTGGTCAACAACACTCTTAATGATAAAGTCCCCATTGAGAAAGGGGACAAAAACTAAAGGCGGAAATCAGGGTTGGACATTATTAGCTGCTGTTTATTCACATTATCTTTGCAAGTTTGGGCCAATGGACTGGCTCTTTACATTGTATCAGCCTTGGTTCAAACAGAAAAGCTTAACCACTATGTGTAATATATAATGAGATTTTTCTTTTTAATGTGGATTAGAACTGAAGCAGTTGTAGGATCTGATGGAGAAGTCTATGCAAGACTGCTGCCTCTGCATCTGGTGTTGGGATTGTAGTCACCGTAGATCAGCAGGGACTGAAAACTGGATATGCAACGAGGAAGAGCAAAGACAGACTGGACTTCTTGAGAACAACTGGTACCCACGTCTGTCTCCCCGTCTCCAGCCTTGAGGATGTGGGTGACTTGAGCAGCAGCTCCTGCCCTTTGTCAGAGTTGCTCACGTACCTAGTCCAGGACCTGGAGCCCCACACTAACAAGGTAGGCTGGCAGGTGCTAACAACATGTGCTGGCTGCCCAGGTACCTGGTGCCTACAGGAGCTTCAGAGCATAAAACGGCTGTTGCCTCACTTTTGCCTCCCAAATCTCACCTGGAACCATATAGGGAAGGGAATTCCGGGAAACTTGGCTTCATTGTGGTTGAGTTGACGTCTTCCAAAGTTACCAGGCACACTCCCTGTTTTCAGAAGTGCTTTAAAGCACTCCACAGAATCATGCAGGAATCTGGTACACAAAGTAGATTGCAAGCAATATTTTAGTTTTATAAGAGCCAGAAAACGCCAGCC
Organism: Phocoena phocoena; assembly: GCF_963924675.1. Lineage (NCBI taxonomy): Eukaryota > Metazoa > Chordata > Mammalia > Artiodactyla > Phocoenidae > Phocoena > Phocoena phocoena. Next base: position 80,897,381 of record NC_089219.1, on the reverse strand, counting down.
CAAAGGTCACAATTTGGGCCCAAAGTCACATCTTGTTCCGGCAGGAAGGGTGACATTTAACACTTAGTTTTCTGGTCCTACAACCAAGTGGAGAACTGAGGTGCTCTCTCTCCTCTGGCAGCGGCAGCCAGAATGCCGTAAATGCCTAGGGAACTCCTCTTGCAACTGTTTTACAGCTGTCATTGCAACAGGAAGTTTGGGGCAAGAAGAGTTCCCAGCGCGCTCGGAAATTCAGCCTTACAGGAGCTTTTCCCCATCTCAGCACAATCTCCTAACCGTGACCCGCTGGAGGATGGGAGGCTTACACAGCCAGCACCGCAAACAGCGCCCGGCATGAGTGATGAACTCGTGCGTGGGCAGCTCAGCTGTGAACTTGAAGGCTTGGCAACGTCCTGGATCCTCATAAAGCAGCTCGCATATTTGCAGTCCAACGAAGCATGGCTGAAACAACACAATCTCCTCATGGTGGGTTTGGGGGTGCAGCGTCAGCTAGCCCCTGTGGCTTCCGCTCCTCTCCGTGGAGGTGGCCAGCAGAGGGGTCAGCCCTCTTGATTCTGAGGCAGGGGGGACCACGTCTGGTCTGGCATGGCCCTGCTTGCTTCATCTTTCATCTGGCTTCAAACGCAAACGGAATCAACTCCAAGCAGAAACTAGGCAGCCAGGTCTTCCTCTAGCGTTTAAGCTCGGTGACACAGCTGATGCCTTGGAGAGGGTTACATTTTAGTCAGACTCAGATGTCATATAGTCTTACTACACACGTGCAATCAAGCTACACTGGCAAGCAGAGCCATTTAATAGGACCTGGGTTGGAAGGATTTGGGAAAACCTTTTGGAACCACGAAGCTCTCTTCCCAAAGCTTTGCTCAATCTCTCTTTTCTTTCCTCCTCCTCAGTTCCTTCTTCCTCCTTCCCACTCTTCTCCATCCATCCTCTGGTCTCATTCCAGAAGCACGTAGCCAAGAGTTTACTGGGATCAGGCCTGTGATGGGAGCTGGGAGGCTGAGAAAACACAGCCTCTGCCCTCAGGGGACAGACTAACAAACACAGCATTGCCGTGGCTGAGCAGACCAGGGGTGGGTGGAGCCAGGTGAGCTAAGCCTTGAAGCGAAAACAGGAGTTACCTGGTGGTCTCCTTTGTCCTTTGGTTCTCATTTCTCTGCCCAAACGTTGTACCCTTGGCTGACCACTAGACCATCTGAAGAAAGGAGGAGTCTGACAACGGATACTAAACCTTCTTACGGCCATCTCTGGACCCCATCTCCTGCGCAAAGAAATCATTCTCAAATGCCAAACTCTTCTAACTTCCTGACTCTCCAGAAGGACCCAAAGTAAAGTTTCAAGAGTCCACTAACCCACCCACTTTTATTAAAGCCAGTGAAGTCCTCTCAGCTGTGTTGGCCTGTTAACATTTCCGTAATTCTCTTAAAACACAAATACACTTCGCTTTCCAGTCTCTTTCCTGTTATTCAGTTTTCCTGGCTGCTATGCTAGATTTTGCTGATGCCTCGACTCTCACTTATGCCCCCTGTCCACACCACAGCTTGTAAAGTGGTCAGAAACCGTTTTAAACATAGTTTGGCTCCCAGCCCGAGAGTTGAATTTATCGTCCACCCGTCCCCTGGTATCAATCCGTCCTGCTAATAGCAACCTCTGGTACCTGGCCCAACTGCAGCCCGAGGCGTTAACTGCCAAGGAATCAGAACAAGCTGTTAGGGAAGGGGCTTCAGAATGCTGACGCCACAGTCACCAGATCTGCAAAATGGTATTGAGGAGAGTGTGAGATTGCTCTGAGACTGAAGGCTCAACTCAGTAAACATGCAACAACTTGAAACTAGGGATCAAGAGAGAGCCACGTTTTGCAGAATCTTTAGGAGCGGCATGTCACTTATTGGCACTGCCCTATGGACGTACCTCTGGACAATTTGAAGGTCTTGGAGGTCGCTGTTGCCCTGATAACCAGAATGCTGCCTTTATGCTGTATCACAGCAAATTGGAAGATGGGGGGCGGGGGAGTGGTCCCTGGAACAGTAGCATTCGAGTCACCTGGGAGCTTTTAGAAATGCCAGACCTCAGGCTCCAAAGCTGATCTATGGAAACAGGCTGCATTTTAACGAGATCCCCAGGTGATTTGTATGCACATTATTGTTTGGGAAGCTCTGCTATAGAGTTTATGGCTAACAAAGTGCTGTCAAATAAACTCTTCATCTGAGGAGGCAGAGGAAACCAAGGATTTGAGGTGAATGACTTACCAAAGGTCACTTGGCTGGAACTAGAAATCTCTTGCCTTCTATGGTTTGGAGCTCTTTCCACTATATCACTTTGCCTCCTGGCAACAGTCAAGAGAGAATACTAGCGGCAATGGCTGCTTTTACTGAGCTCTCTCACCATATGCCATGCACTGTTGTGAGTTGTTTAATTTCACTGGCTCTACGAGGGGTGGGGGGGACCTTTTCTTCTCTCATTTTTCAGTTAGTTAAGTGGTAGAGCTCCAGAAGCAACCAGTGTATTCCAGACTCTGTTGGAGTTTGGATTTCCCAGTAGTAACTGGGAAGCAGCAAGGAACCAGGGAATGATACGTAGACAGGAAACTAGCTGTGCGACACGGGACAAGTAGCCTCACCTCACACGACTCATCTAAGAAATGAGGTTGAACTAGATGATTTTTAAGGCAATTTCCAGTCCTGAAATTTGAGGAGTCTAAATCCTTCCTTTGGTATCTACTGATAACTTTTCTTCTGAGCAGCTTTGATTCAGGATCAGAGATGATCTGCCCAGACCAGAGACAGGGGATGTGGGTTGAAGGCAGAGCTATATTCTACCGTAACGGGGACAGATGGCAGGCCGTGCCCAAATCCCATACCTGGGCTGCTGGCCAGCCTCAGTCCAAGCTGCTGTGCAGCGTCTTGGGATCATTTCCAAGTAGTATGGCCATCCTACAGAAGTTTCTGAGAATGACTTAAAAGACCCTCCTTGTGGCTGCACCACACCCTTCCAAGTTCAGCTGGCAAGAAGATCCCTTTAAAGAAGCAAAGGTAGTTGGTCCTGGAGTGTTTCCTACATACCCCACACCACAGAATGAGTCAACTGCCAATGAATCAGAAACATATGGTACTTCACATGCTTTTCTCAGAATGTGCACTGTTTAATAAGCTAGGGAATCCCTGTTTCTCAAAACAGTTGGGGCTTGTTACCAAATCCAGGACCTCCAAAATCCAGTTTGAAATATATTGTCAAACACAGCACACTCCCCAGGGCCAGATTAATGTATCTTTGCTCCATCCACAGGAGATTATTTTCCAATTGGACCATTTGGTGATTGTGACTCAAAACAGGGTCTGATTAGGACCAAGGTTTAAAAGACACCTGACCAATTATGCCTGAGTAAATCCAGCTTAAAACAAATCACAAGTAAGCACTACTTTAGTCACAGTGCAAAAGAACACACACTTGCTTGCTTCTATTTTCAGAAAATTAATGAACGATTTCAGTTATGGCAAAAACAACCCTGCAGAACAAGGGTTAGCTTGCTCTTTTAATCAAGAAGCTTTGCCAAATATTTACTAAAATAGGGCAGACTCCTTGTAAAAGTATAAATAGTTTTGTTTCTTATTTAAAATAAAAAGGTCCCTAGCACCTTATATGGTCTGATCCTTTGATAGTACTTGAGTGTTTTTATAGTAGTATTTCCATTGTGATCTCTGCTAAGGAAAAAAGAAACAAGATTGCAGCACGAGGTCAGAGAAAAATGATGCTTCACATAAAAATCTGATAGAAAATTCTGCAGAGTAAACTGAGTAATGTTGTCTGGAGAGGATGAAGCTTGTGGTAGTGCTGTACTCAGACTCAGTGAAGACCAGAGTTTCTGTAGCAGACCTTGTTGGCTGTTCACTCAAGATCCAACCCTCCTCCTTCTTCCCTCCTTCCTGATAGAACTCTGATTCTGCTTAGTTATCTGTCTCTCCCTGATGTGATTCAGGGGGTGGGCTCCACGAGCAACTTCTATTTAAGCCAATCATGGGAGTTTCATTGATTGGTTTAGGACCAGGCTTGTGCTCCAATTATGCCCAGTAACAGGTGGGAAGTCTGCAGAAGGGATTTGGGGAAAGATTTCCCCAGATATATTGTCATTTGCTTTCAGAATTTCTCCCCTGCTTTTTTTTTTTTATTGCCTTCATTAAAGGTCTTTATAGTACAAATATTCCAGAACAATGCAGTAAAAAGAGTCAAGGGGAATTCTAAAAACACTCTTTTTTTTTTTTTTGCCGTACGCGGGCCTCTCACTGTTGTGGCCTCTCCCATTGCGGAGCACAGGCTCCGGACACGCAGGCTCAGCGGCCATGGCTCACGGGCCCAGCCGCTCCGCGGCACGTGGGATCTTCCCGGACCGGGGCACGAACCCGTGTCCCCTGCATCGGCAGGCGGACTCTCAACCACTGCGCCACCAAGGAAGCCCTAAAAGCATTCTTATCTATTCTCTGATGAATGAAAAAGTTAGAGATTCCACCTTTAATTATTTGGCTTATTGCCTCAATTTTCTGCTTTCTTATGTCTTCGAAGACCTGCTTTAGCACTCTCCAGCAAATCCCTCGCAGGAGGTAGTAACTGGATGTGCTACCAGCCCTAACAAGGAAAGCCTCAAGGAATAACTCCATGACAGCTACTGGCACTAAGATTTCAGGTTGGAGGAATGGTGGGTAATTCCCAACCAAAACTGAATCTGGAAATATTTTTCATTAGAATGCTAACCTTTGCTCTTATACACACTCAAAATTATAAATGAAATAGCGGGTAATTTTTGTGGGGGGCTGGGGTGAAAGGTTATGAGAATCTGTTGGCTGGAGAGGAAAACCCACAAATCATAAAGCAAATGTTGTTTATAATTTCTATGTTGATGCATTCTTACAATGGCAAGGATACCTCTGATTGCACTGACATCTTGGCATACATGATCACTCTCTTCAAAGACTGTAAACAGTGTGGTGTGTGCGCTGCTCAGAAAAAATTACTACTCTATAAAGTTACAGAGGCACTGAGAGTCTTTCATTTCTCCTTCTTGCAAAGGTACAGTGTCTTCCTTGCAGACATTGCTCTGAGCAGTCTGATGTACAGACTTAAAACCCACACTCTATAACACGCACAGCTTGACCCCAGATTCACAACCTTTGGGACTCTTCCCTTTGATGCAAAAATCAAACCACAGGGCTATGGACCATGTTAACACAGGCCTTTATCCATTGTATTTGTTACAATCCAAGCAAAGGGAAAGTGACACGGTACAATAGTACCATGGGACCACGGGCTTCGATGATAGTTATCATGTCTTCTAGAGCACACTTGGTTTGCAAAATGATTTTCCATACATTATTTCATGTGAACCTCTCAATAATCCTAGTGGGATTTTACAGACAGGAAAAACAGAGATGAAATCAAAAGGCTCAAATTACTTGCCCAAGTGTACATTCAGAGGCAGAGCTGGCATTTGAGCAAAATTTTCTTACTCCAAATCCAGCGATTCTGGATCGTACTGTCTTGAAGAAAGTGGCATAAGGGCAGTATTTTGTGCTGGTTAAGAGCGCAGTAGATCTGGGTTCCAGTTCCAGCTCTGCTACTTATTGGCCCTGTGAACTTAGGAAAGTTCCTAACCCTCAGGGCCCTGCCTTGGTTTTCCCATCTGTAAAATATAAATAAACATCACAGAGTTTGGGGGGGCTGAATGTGTAATGCATGAAGAGCACTAAGCATAGTGGTAAGCACAAAGCCCCAGTACTTACCAAGTCCTTAATGAATAAAAGCTGTTAAAAAAGGAGAGGGAGAGAGAGAGAGAAAATTAGTCTTGGTTGAGAACTTTGAGTACAAATCCCATGTCTGTAGCTTTTTACTGTGCTATTGGCTGTGTTCGTCAAAGATGTCCTGTGAGCTCTAGTTTCCTGTCCCACCAAATGAAGCCAAGGGGGGCTTGATAAGAAAACCTGAAAGAACTGCTGTGACTTCTGTTTTTAGCACAGGGCTCTCTATGGTTTGTGGTGTGTGTGTGTGTGTGTGTATGCGTGCGCACACGTGCACACGTGTGCACACCCTAGGTGTCTGGATGGAAGTGAAGGACCCTGGTATCAAATTTACCAGCTTTTCCTTCATGTTAACACTCACCCAGCACCCAGCCAAGGAGTTTACAGTGCGGGAGATTAAAATGCAAAGGAAAGTGGTGACATTTGGAAACTGCCACAGCTGTCTTGGAAAATACACAGACAAGGCTGCTATTGATTTCAAAAGATAATGATTCTAGGATGGCAACAATACGATTTGGTAGTTAGATTTTTAAATTTTACATCACTTGTTTAACATACTACGGGGCACAAACAAGTAGAGTGAACCACAATATTCACATCAGGTGGCAGGAATGATAGTAAGAGGAGAAAGCCAGCACAGAGAAGAGACTGTTTCTTATTACCGTGCTAAATGAACTGGACATTTCAACTAGGAATGGTTCACTTTGTGCCATCAAACCACTCTAACCGAGGCTCAGGGGGTGGGGGGAGTTCCAGAGGTTCAAAGTCCTCTCTCCAACCCTTTTTTTTTTTTTTTTTTTTTTTGCGGTACGCGGGCCTCTCACTGTTGTGGCCTCTCCCGTTGCGGAGCACAGGCTCCGGACGCGCAGGCTCAGCGGCCGTGGCTCACAGGCCCAGCTGCTCCGCGTCATGTGGGATCTTCCTGCACTGGGGCACGAACCCGTGTTCCCTGCATCGGCAGGCGGCCTCTCAACCACTGCGCCACCAGGGAAGCACTCTCTCCAACCCTTTTAAAGGTAAATTGAGCAACTCTATGCTGGGACGTGCCACACAAAAAGGAAACAAACAAGAATTAGTACAAAGTCTGGCACAAGCTCAAAGTGATTCTTGAAAAAGGACAGCACTCCTTAGGGTTAGACTTGGCCAAGGAGGTCACAACTCAGGCTCCCAAAGTTATAACTTTGTATTCAGTGCTTAGTTGTTCCCAAGGAGCCCAGTATCATGGGGGTGGAGAGTGGGGAGGATTTCAGTTTGAGCCTTCAGATCAAGTCTTCCCTCTCTACATCTCCTATCGCCCTTTGACAGCTCAGGCTCCAGTATGGATTCTAGGACCCACCCCGCTCCCCCTTTCCTCCCTAAGAGTTTGCACTTGTAGCCCCATGCTGTTCTTTCCCAAAAGCAAACCTTAGTTTTGACCCTCTACCCTCAGAGAAGCTCTAATAATGTGAAGCTCTTCATAACCTCTGTATGGGAGGGCAGCCTTTGTCAAGCCTCAAAAAATGTTTCTGTTACCCCTCTCTCCTGGGGCAATATGTGTCTGTGGGCTTTAAGGACCAAAGAGGAACTACTCAAGTGATTCTTCTCAGAACAGAGATTTACTCCAAGGCGATTTATTGTCTCTTCTTAGAGCATTGCTTGGCAACTTTTAAACAAACAGCTTTTGCTAAAAGAAGTGTCAAGGTCTACTTAACTAGGTACCCTGATGCATTAAAAGTAATGGATGGTTATGATATGGTCTCTTTGCATTGCTGCAATTTAATAGGCTCTGTGTCTCCAGTAATGTTTCTGAAAGTCTGGTCTGTTTGTTCCAGAATCATCTGAGGTGCTGGTTAACATGAACATCTCCGGCCCCACCTCTGACCCAGTGGATCAGAATTTCTGGGAATGGGCCCAAAAATGGGCATCCCAGGTGATTCTGATGCACACCAAAGCTTATACTGATCAATGAGAATTTGCTTTGTCTGGTGTTCACTTATTCAGTTCACAGATATTTATTGAGCACCTACTATGTGTCATGCTTGATTCCAGGCTCTGGGAATACAGTAGCAAATAAAATAGATACTGTCCCAGTGAAGCTTAAATTCTAGAGGAGGAGACAAATTAATACGTAAATATGCATATTTTAATATTAGGTAGTTATTAATGTCATGGAAAATGGGGTAAGGGAATGGAGGTGCTTTCTTTTTCTTTCTTTCTTTTTTTTTTTTTTTTTGCTAAAGTGGTGGGGGAAGGCCTTTCTTGAGAGGCATTTAAGAAGAAAACTGAAGGCAGTGAGGGTGCAAGCCAGCAGATATCTGAAGCAAGAGTTTCAGGCCAAGGGAACAGCAGGTGCAAAGGCCCCAAGGCAGAAAGGATGCTTGGCATGTTTGAGGAACCACAGCAAGGAGAAAAATGTAGCTAGCATAGAGGGAGTGAGGGAGACAGGGTGAGAGGATGTGAGGTCAGAGAGGCTGAGGGGGTAGTGCAGATCACCAAGGCCTTTGAAGACTTTGCTTTTACTCTAGGTGTGGCAGGAAACCACAGGAGGGTCTGAATGGGACCGTGCCATGCTCCGCCTCTGGGTTTGAATGAGCTCTTCTAGCTGCTGCTTCTCTCTGTGTCCCAATCTTCTCTCTAGGTGTTCTCAGACAATTCTATAGCTGTTAACTGAAGAACTGATTGGAGGGAGAAAGAGTACTTTCAAGTCACACTTGTACATCTACCATTCACTGCATTCTTTCTTGTATGTGTCAGGCATTTAAGTCTACAAGGTAGGCACAGAGTTATCACCTCTATTTTAAAAAAGAGGAAGTTGAAGCTCAAAGAGTTTACGTAACCTGGAAAGTCATGAAAACAGGTTCAAACTTAAGTTTCTGATTTTAACCAATATGCCCATTGCCTCCTCTGATGGAACCACTAGGCTTCACGGCAACTCTGTGGCTAAAACAAAGCACAAAAATATTTAAGATTTAATAAAGAAAATAAAAGGGGTCTGGACTCATGATCTGTGGGAGAAAGGTTGACACTAACTTATGCATATTGGAACCTTAAGGTTTCAGCTTTATTGCCTTCAGTTTGTGATTTAGTCGACACCTTCTTTCCCACTTGATAGTGAGTCATGTAAACCCAAAGTCACGGCCCTAAAAAGCCACCTAACCACAGGGAGTTTAACCTATACCTACAATTTCAGACTGCCTTCTTTCTCTCCCTTCATTGTATCTGACCAAAGATGCATTCTGCTCTATTAACCATGACTCCAAGTTGCTTCAAACTGGTTTTTCTTTTTAGGGAATTATCAATATCTCCATACTTAGCACACTGAGATTGGAAATCAAATTCTCTCCTCAGTTAGAATTACCCCTCTCAGTTATCCAGGAAGTTGAATAGAGCCCTAACCCATCACACCCCATCTAATCTAAGAAGATGGTGTCTCATAACATACCAAATGATGGGCCCAGAATCCCAGTGAGAGATCTACTTTTCTTACAGTATTTTTGTAGGTAGCCTTAGTTAACCAAGAGCTGTCTAATGGAAAGGCATGGAGTATGAGTTAATTGCTTCTGTTGTTTTTAAAGTTTAAACCATTAATTGGTAGCTTCTTGTGTAACTGACAGAAAAACAACCAGGAAGTATTCTCCATTACTAATGGGGTAGAATTAAATTATAAGCCACTCTATGACATCCCCCACCCACTGCCCCATCCACTCCTGCAAATTTTGAATTAAATAGACTGAAGATATATATATGTTTAATTTAATTGTCAATAAAAGCTTATATTTCCTTAAAAGCTGGGCTGGGAGCAGATCCATGTTTTTGTTTGTTTGTTTAATCTATGAGGAGAAAAAGGTAAGGAAGGAGGGAGTGGGAACAAAAACTAACTTCAAGCCAGCTGTCCTTCTTCAAGAGGGACCACTGAGGAGGTGATGTTTAATTTCAGAAATGTAAACAGAAGGAAGCCTGTCACAGTTAAGTTAGAATCTAAGCACTAATTAAGTCTGATGCAGTATAATGGAGATTTAGATTTTGTAAGTATTGATCCCAAATGGCTCTACTTTCTTTATGTATCTGAAATTAGTCTTAACGTAAACAAAAGTGCACAAGTTCTTTTCAAAGTAAAATTTACTCATATCTGTATCCTAAGAGAAATGAGATTGGAAACCACACGGATTACATTTCCCAGGAATGTATATGAAAGACCACAGCCTTGGAGCTGTGCTATCTGTATTTCTACAGTGTTGCTTGGGGCCCGTCAGTTCACACAGACCAGCAGCAGATCTCTAAGGAATCCTGGGTAAGATTACACACTTACACACACACACACACACACACACACTCTCTCTCTCTCTCTCTGTTATATAAACAGACCCAAAGTGTAATAGACTCCAAGATTTTAAGATCTGCTTTTTAAGGCTGATTGCATAACTGGAAGAGTATATTCAAAATACTTGAAAAAAAATCATAATTAATCTACCAGCGACTACAGCTCTCATTTCAGTCCACCTCTGTGAGGGCTAACTGAAAATCCAGATTGCCTTTGAGGGCATGGAGAAATAAACAGTTCCTGATACTTCACAGAAGAGGAATTTATTTAATGCTGCTAAGGGAGTTGGTGATTGCCCAGTTTACTTTGAGACCATCTTTGTCATTTAGAAAAAATACATTCTTGTCAAGTGAGTTAACGTTTGGCTCTTGTTTTTATGTAAAAATGATAAACCTATATTATCTTTCTAAAGTTTTATTATTTTTTAAACAGTTGTCATCAGAAAGGCAAAGAAACACACCTCACTTAAAATAGGTAAATGATTTTCCCAGGAGGGGAATTTTGTTATACTGAATTGGTGGATATACCAGGAAATATTTTGGTGATGGAATGAATGGCATCTCAAATTTTATATCAGAATCACAGAACTGGAAAGGACCATTCCCCTCTCCTGAGCAGGGCTATCCCTGGAAGAAGACATTAGGATTTCTCTTAACAGTTTGATAACCAAAATATAAATTAAGAAAATAAAATAGCTGGGCTGCCCACTTGGTTGATGAGAAGGCTGAGGCTTCTGTGAATCCACTAAACATGACAGCTTAGATGAGACACAGGATGTATGTCAGAGGACGAACCAACGAGAATCAGCAATGGATGGGATGTGGAGGGAGAGAAAAAGGAATCAGGGATGACTTCTAAGTTTTGATTTGAGCAGTTGCGGGGCATGGTGATATCATTCCTGAGATGGTGAAGACTGGGAGAACAGTTTGGGAAGGTGATAGAACACAGGGTTCTACTGTGGATGCTGTCCTGAATGCCTGTTAACTAAGTGCAGATGTCAAATAAGCTGTAGAATGTGTGAATCTAGAAGTTCTGGGGAGCTCAGGTCTGGAAATAAAAAGTGGAGAGAACTGAGATGGAGAGGAGAAGCAGGCCTAAGACTGATCTCTGTGTAGAGAGAAGTTCTAGCAGGAAAATCGGAGTCAGAAAACTTACAATTTTGAGCTCTTCTACTGAGTATCTTCATTACTTAGAGTTGTAAACTCCTAGAATAACAAATACACTCATGTTCAAACATATGGTTCAAATATATGGATGAAAGTATACTCTGAGGTCAAATGTTGATGAATTTTTGATTAATTGCTTTAGGATTATTTTAATAGGTGCAAATCAGGAGTTAGCTATATTCATATTTCATATCCAGTAGGAACTAGTTCAATGAATTTGACAAATATTTAGTAAATGGCTTTAGAATCTGACATCCTGGGCTTGTGTTCCAGTCACACTGCTTAATTAGCTTTGTGATCTTAGGCAAATAAATATGGTCTGAGCCATGAGTTCCTGAGGTATAAAATGGCATTGGGAGGGTGAAGTGAGACAATTTAAGGTAAAAATACCTGAAACAATTCCTAGCACACAGTAAGAGCTCAATGAGAGGAAGCTATTATCATTTCGATAAGACATGTTCTCCCAGGGACCTTCCAGTCTGGTGAAAGGAGCCAGACACAACCAGGAAATGCCAGCAGGAAGTTTCCAAAGTGAGAAGATTTGATATGAGCAGAGACCTCCTTAGAACGTTTTTATTCCCTTCCAGTCAACAGGGGTCAGAAGGATGGTCCCAGCCTCCCCTGCTTTCCTGGGTAGCTTGAAGCTGGATGGCAGCCCAGCTCCAGCCCTCAGGGAACTGTTTCTGGCCACCAAAGAGACACTGACTCCTTAGGACCTGGAGCCAAGGGTAACCAGCTGGCTCTATCTCGGTTCCTTCCTTCCGTTGGGTGTGTCTGTCTTCCCCACTGCCCTCCCCTTACTGGCCTGAGTTTCCTCCCAACTGGAACCTTACTCTACTGCTCCCAAGGTCACACAGGTTTCCTGACATGCTGCTGTGTCCCTGATTAGTAGTTTCAGTTCCCTCTCTGGCCTGGGGTTTCCAATAACAAAGGCTGTGACATCCAGAGGACATATTCTTTAATCCAGGTCTTGGATTAAAGACCTGGATTAAAGAATATATGTGGCTGCAGGTCTTACTGCTGGGTTGGGGTCCTTCCAGCTGAGCCTGATGTGTAGTCACCTGACCTGGAGATGCTGAGTGCAAATGAAGGTTGCTTGGGGATCTGGGCTGAAGCCCCTGTTTGCAAGACCTGTATTGGTCTAAGGGGCTGCTTCTACTTTTGTAGGCTTAGATTCCATCCCCTATGGTGGCCTGGGGACTGTTTGTTCCTGCAGGATGTGGCTACTTGGCTCATTTGGTTCAATTCACTATGGATCCTGAAATGTTTCCTTCTTCTGCTCATCACATCACAGTAGCTTCAGTAGCCAAAGGATCAAACCTAAGCAGGAGACGAGATGTGCTTCATGCCATACACTTGCCCTATTGGCAGCCAGGCCAGGTCTAAAGGCAAAGGCAGAATGTGGTAGCATTTCTTGGTGTGTGGCTCAGTAATAGCTCAATTTCTTGGATGTCGGGTTTCAAGGCAATGGGTGATCTGTGTCTCCAGGGTTTTATGGGATTGAAGAATAACAGCAGCAACAACATAAATCTCTAACTGTAAAATGCTATATGCTAGTAAACAATATCTCGTAAGTTTATTTAAAACAGTAAATACTCTGCATAATAAATTTCTAAAATGACCTTTTTGTTTTAACATCTTTATTGGAGTATAATTGCTTTACAATGGTGTGTTAGCTTCTGCTGTATAACAAAGCGAATCAGCTATACATATACATATATCCCCATATCCCCTCCCTCTTGCGTCTCCCTCCCACCCTCCATATCCCACCCCTCTAGGCGGTCACAAAGCACCGAGCTGATATCCCTGTGCTATGCGGCTGCTTCCCACTAGCTATCTATTTTACATTTGGTAGTGTATATGTGTCCATGCCACTCTCTCACTTCGTCCCAGCTTACCCTTCCCCCTCCCCATGTCCTCAAGTCCATTCGCTACGTCTGCATCTTTATTCCTGTCCTGCCCCTAGGTTCTTCATAACCACTTTTTTTGTTTTTTTAGATTCCATATATATGTGTTAGCATACGGTATTTGTTTTTCTCTTTCTGACTTACTTCACTCTCTATGATAAAATGACCTTCTTAAATGATTACTTTGGAATTGATTAACCCAGTGCTTCAGTCTATTAATAGTCCTCAGCATTGCCCAGTTTCCTTTTATTTCTTACTCTGAGCTTTCTGATTTCCACCCTGAACTTGAAACTCAACAATTAGACATCACTGTGTGCCAGGGAAATTAGGTCAAGCCTTGCTTCCTACCACCAGACAGGAGCCATCAAAGATCTTCTCGTGTGGTCAGAGCACAGCGAGGGGCAAAAGTGGGTGTATTGCAAAGATAGGTTTAAGCTTGAGGGACTTTTTCTTGAACAGACCCTTCCCAAGGCCCTGTACCTGATTTTGTATTTGTAATGTTCCATTTGTTTTAAAGGGCCAGAAATGATAGGAGCTTGAGGCCTCAACAAACCCGAGCTTACTCCTGGGAGGAGTGAACTGACTCTAGAGCCAAAGGATTCTGCCACCCCTATGCTTTCTGGGGTCAGCCTACCTGAGGGGTTGTGGGTGGGGCTGCTGAGCTGTGAAACCATGTTGGGTGCAGTCTCCATATCAACAGTACCCAGGGCACTGACCAAGGTCAGTGTTGGGAGAAATGTCCCAGGGTACAGGCTACTGCTGGTGAAATTTGGATGACATGAAGCAGTGGACATTTACATCCACTGCTGAGTACCAAATGGAAGTGGTTTTTGATGGAGTGTTGGAAAAACAAATTTACATAAAATGTAGGGTGTGAGGTAGGGCTGAACATTGATCTGGTCACCTAAGGGAGGCCCCCAAGTTCTCCTGTCTCCTTGATCTTGCCCCGTTGTGACCTGGATCCTCTTCACTTAGGGGACTTGTGTTTAGGATTTTCCTGTTCTCTGCATGTCCCATTCGGGGTTCTTGTTATATTGCTGTAGTTTTTGTGGTTTCTATTTAATCCTGGCTCTTTCTCCAGGACTCTGGCCAAGTTCCTTGATCCATCTTACCTGCTGGAGGGCAGGGAATGTAAATGGTAATAGATTTCGCACAACATTGCACATGCTTTATGGACTGTGTGTTACAGGGAGTAGCTGAGCTGTAAAATTGGAATTAAATCTACGTGTTTACAGAAAAGTGCCAATTGTAAATCTCTGCTTTCTAAATACAGCCTTTGTGATGCAGGGCTTTGGGTACACAGAGAGTGGTTCAGAACTGGGAACTCAGGGATGTCTCTGGCAACCTCCTGTGAGTGTATGAGACAACATCTTGGTCCTATTTTCTCCACAGCACTTTGGAGTGACTCTTCTTGTGGGGCACACAGCTTCTTCATTGAGTCTGTAATGTATTCCTTGTCAAATACCCCTCACATGTGCCCTTCCATGTGAGTAGGAAATGCCCTCCCTCTGAGGTGAAAATTGTGCTGGCAGCACCCCTCCACAGAAGGCACATGCTTTGTGAGTGATAGTGATGAACCCCACCAGCTGTCATGGGCTTCACCCCTTTCACTGACAAGCCATCTGGAAATATCCCTCTGAGTCACTCTTACCATAGCAGGAGGAAGCAGCACTCTTCCTTCCTCTCTTCCTTCTTCCCTTCACTCTTTACCTTCCCCTCTGCCTCCTTTTCTTCTTGCCTTTCTTCCTTCCTTCCCGTGGCTCTCATTTCTGAGTGGTCTACTCCCACATCCTACTCCTACTTTGCAAATCATTCCATCATTAATTCAATCATTGATTGGGTCCGTGAGCAGTATGTAAAATAAAAGAGGATTCTGCCAGCTGTTCTGGGCCCAGTGGACCCCTCTCCCCACCCCCACCTAATACACACACATCGAAGGAGTATAGGAGAGGGAGGAAACTTAGAATCATCAAAAAGAAGACAGTCTTAGCTTTGAATTCTGGCCTAGACACTTACTAGGTGGGAGACCTCTGGTAAGTCATTTAACCTCTTTGAGCTTCTGTTTCTTTCTCAGATGCGTAATGGGGATAAAAAACTTACAAGGGCAATATAAGAATTCAGATCTACATAATAGGTGCCCACTAAGTGGTACACATTGTTAGGATTTGGACACCTGTTCACAATAGTTCTGTACTCAGGAATGAGTTATGTCATCTGTGTTTCTGATGGATACAGACTGAAAGGAAATAAGTGAATTGGTACTTCAGAAATTGATATAAGGCAATGGGAAGTTCAATTCCAAGACCGTGCTGGACTGGCCCTGGCTCACAACTCAATGAAGATCAAGCCATAAAAGTTCATGTACTGGGAACCAAGTTAATGAACTAGGATTGAAATAGGAAATGTCTGGGTCTCAGAGAGCTGAGCATCATTTTCCTGTGGGTTTGTGGGTGCTGAGCACACAGGAGCAGGGTTCCAGGATGAGAACATGTCAGCGGAACATGCACAGTATGACCTGAGGGACACTAAAAACCCTATCCCACCCTATCCCACCCTAAAGTGTTTCTCCAGCAGTTGGTTCCTACAAATACAACCATGGCACCATGTTGTCAGAAATGCAGAAGCAGGAAACTTCCGGGCATTCTTTTAGTACCTGTAAAGTTTTGATCTTTGCCACCCCTCAGTCCAGGCTGCCCCCTGGCACTTGTGCTCTGCATCTTCTCCCAGCCTCATCTGCCATCAGAATGCTCATCCGTGCATTCCTTTTACTCTCAGCTGACTGTAAATTACACTAAGAAGCAACGTGGCAAACCAATTCCTGTGAGGAGATTAATGACCGAGAATAAGCATAATAGCACTAAAAAGCATTATAGTGTACTCGGAACTTTATAGAATATACTATTTCTAATCCCTATGATAGTTCTGCATGACAGCCTTTTAAAAACACATATACTGTTACATAGATGAGGAAATTGATGCTCAAACAGGCGATACACTTGAGCAAGTTCACACATCTAGTACCTAGCGGAACTAGGATCTGTGAATGTTTTCAGAATAGTCACCTACGTATTGCCTAAAATCAAGGCTTCATGGGGGTGGTGTGAATACCTAAATGACAATCAGCACAGCTACTGAGGGAGGGGAAACTTATGTTGGGAGGCAAGTATAATGGCCACTGAAGACTGTGTAACCAACCTTGATGTTCTTGCCCTAAAGGATAATTTTTGTCCCTTCTGGATAAATTTCCTCCACGTTGAAGCCAAAGGGAGACTAGTTCTCCATTAAGAAGGTGGCAAATGAAAAGCAAAGGGGTATGATCATGGGGCATTAACAGGGGTAGCAGCTGTTCCAGAAGGGATGTTGTCAGTGTAGGATACAGGCCAGCCGCTTGGTCCTCAGGGAGTGGCAGGGAGCAGGGCTCCCAGATCTTATCCTGAGCAATGTGTGCACCACCCTGGGGGCCTGCTGAGTCTGATTCCCAGCAATTAAATTGGGACTGCTGGCAGGGGCTTCTGTATTGTTGGTGCCCACACTATGTGGTTTACCCTACCAGGAGAGGCCTGGGGACTCCAGGGTATAACCTGCTGGCTCAGACGGTGGGTGTCAGGTCTAAGTGTTTAGGTTAGATCCTGAATTGGCTACTCGTGAGGAGTGTGAGTTTGGGTAAATTGATAAACACTGCTGACCCCCAATTTCTTTATCTGTCAAATGTGAATAATAATTGTACCTATACTTCATCAAGGTACTGTGAGGACTAAATGAGTTAATGTATGAAAACACTTAATAAAGAGCCTAGCATGTAATAAATACCCAATAAACGTAAGCTTTGAATATGATTTTGGTTTCTTCATATGATATAGTGGTTCTCAGCTTGGGACAATTTTTCACCCCCCCGCCCCAGGACATTGGGAAATGTCTGGAGACAGTCTTAGTTGTCACAGCTTGGGGGGTCAGTGCTACTGGTGTCTGGTTGATAGAAGCATGGGACGTTGCTAAACATTCTGCAATGCACAGTAGAGGTCCCCACAAAAAAGAATTATCCAGTCCAAATGTTCATAGTGCCGAGGTTCATAAAAACCAACCATGTGGATCTTCCATTGTTTACCAAGAGATTGGTGAGTTATTTGATCCGACATGAGATTGGAAAAGCTGGATTCAAGAGGTTAGCAGACAGCCTCTTTGGTATCAATAAGCCAGGCTGCACCCCACATCACTTTGACCCAATCCTCAAATTCTACTTTCAGGATTGGTTAATCTGGTGCACGTATTATCAAGCAGTAGTCAACTACTTTAACCCCTGTGCTTTTCCTCTTTCTTTGCAAAGAAGATAACCGGCATTCTGAAAGACAAGTGAATAACCACAAGGAAATAAAGTAGGCCACAATAGCTCCTGAGGTCCGACAGCCCTCCTTGCATCTATGGAGGTTCCTTACCACCATGGTTTTACTCATTAAACTTGCAGAAGATTTTATAATTTACTATATGCATGACTTTGTTCAAGACATTCCCTCCACTTGGAATCTTCTGTTCTCCTCACACCCCACCCCCAGTCTCTTGAACATTGAAATTAGAAATTTTATTATTTTTAAGGTCTGCTTCACACCTCACCTCCTGCAACTTACCACTGCAGGTGGAAATTGTCTCTCCCTCCTCTAAACTTCTCGGTCATGGTCTGATTGTACCGTGACTTAAATCGAAGGGCAAAGACTGTCTTGTTTGCCCTTGCATTTTCCAGAGTTTCTAACGCTCAGAGGCTCAGTTAGTGCTTGAATGGGTTAGGCAGTCATATGGATCCCGACGGGAGTGTCCCCTCACTGCAAGCTAAATGCAAAGCAAGTACAAGCCCAAGGAGACCTGTGTGCGGGTCTGGTCCTCTGCCAGGCCTTCCCGTGACATCGCATGTCTCTCTCTGATGAAGACATTTTCTCTGATCCCTTGGGAAAACATGTCAGGCATGTACAGTAAAGGTCACCACGCGGGACTGGGGAATGTCCAGCTGAATTTATGTTTTTACCCTCAAGGACCAGAGGGAGCTAAACTCCAAATAGGGTGGGTCCCAGAAATAAGGGGAAATTGTGGTGTGAATGCCAGTAATTTACAGCACTGGGCCCCCTGCCCTTGATGCAGCCAAAGGGCACTGCCCAGTCTCTATAGGACTGTTGTTAACGGCCAAAGGGTGTCATCTGAGTGGCAAAGGAAAGTTCACATTTCCATGGAAGGCCCAGAGGCCAAGGGAGAGGTCAGACGCTCTGTGGGGCTTTGTCTGGTTTTCTTTGTTAAAACCCACATGTGGGCCTATTTTGATCTCGCACATATCTGCATGTGTTTCTGGGTGGATGAGAATGCAGTGCAGCTGGACCCTGAGTAATGGTTCTGGCCTTCAATGAGCTCCTCGGAGGAGCAGTTTAGACAGGGTTGCATTCTGCTCTCAATTTCCAATTTGGCAAAGGAAACTGCATATTCATCTCATCAAGTAAGGGGAGAGTTAAGGGCGTTGCCACCAAATTCTTCTCCCTTCCCACATGTGCAAGACATGAAGGAAAAGTTCTGTTTTTCCTGATGCCAATTCATGACTTAGGTGTGTTAATGCCAGCCTAGTCCCTGGTATATAGTAGGTTTTATTTTCTAACTTTTTATTATGGAAAATTCCAAGTGTGTACAAAGATGGAGAGAATATACAAGAAGATGTCAGGCATGTAAAAAGTACGTATCACTCAGTTTCAACATCTATGAACTCATGTACTGTGTTATATACACCCCACTCACTTCCTCCACCCCATCTGAATCATTTCGAAGCAAATTCCAGGATCTTAGCATTTCCTCCATAAGCAGTTCTGTATGAATCTCTAAAACAAAAAACATGGCTACAATACCATTATCACGTCTAAAAAGTAGCAATAAGTTCTTAATATCATCAAATATCTAGCCAGTGTTCAAATTTTAAATTGTTTCCAAAGTGTCATAATTTATTTTTAAAGTTTCCTGATTTGATTCAGAACCCAAATAAGGTCTACACATTGTGACTGGTTGCTATGTCTCATTATGTTTCTCTTGATCTATTTATTTCCCCCTTGCCTTCTCATTCTGTCCCTTCCTCTCCCTCTCTCTCTCCCTCTCCCTCTCTGTCTCTGTTTCTCTCTTCCCTTAAAGAAACTGCTTGTTAACTATGTACAGTTTCTCCAGTCTAGAGTCTTCTGACTTCACGCAACGGTGTCACTGTACACGGTTCTTTGCCTTCTGGTTTTCCTGTCAGTTGGTAGTTGGACCTTGGGCTTGATCAGCTTCAGGTCTGATTTTTGTTTTTGGTTGGACTGCTTTATAGATGCTGTATTCTTCCATCAGGAAACCCATAATATCTGGTTTCTCTCTTTTTGCGATACTAGCAGCTATTGACAATCAATTCCTAGATCCCTTAATTCATTAGAAGTTCCAAAATGGTGACGATGATACTCTACTATTACTTCTTCATTTATTAGCTGTAATATTTCTATAAAGAGAAGAGAAACTTTTCTAGTATTTGGTTAACCAGTGCAATTGTCCGTGTAGGAAAGGTAAGATAAATTCTTGATTTTCCCCCTTATTTAGCAGTGGTAAAAAAGAAAAGAATTGAGTCACCAGGCTTCTACAAGTGTGACCAATTATTATCCCTTTAGAATCAACATGAATTCGTGAATTTAAACATTTGATGCATTTCAATCTATCGCAGTTACTATCTTTATTGATTTTCAAACTGTCCCATCTTTGGCCAGTGGGAAGCTCTTAAGGTAGATTCTCCAGTCCTTTGACGAAATCCTACTAATCTTTGATAACTTTCAATCTGGTATATGACAAGATGCTCCAGCCACATCATGTGCATTTCCTGCTCTAATTCTGAAATCAACTGTTTCTCCAAGAAACCTTGCTCCTTTCAGTGGGAAATGGTGTTTCTGGAGCTCACTCTGGGCACAGGGGTGCTCTGTCATAACTGGTTACTTGTTTCTAGGCCTTTTTAGCAGATGGAGCTAGAAAATATATTCATTACTTAAAGTCATAAATGTTATGAGTTCATATCGATACTTCCAATTCAAGTTCAGGATTGCATAGATTTTGCTTAATGTCTTCAATCCTGTATCTCCTCTCTCCCAAAGTTGAGAATCCTAGTTTTCAAAGACACTGGGAATTATCACATAATTATGCATTTGTTCTGTCATACAACACACACACACACACACACACACACACACACACACACACACACGTCTCAGAAAAACCACCAACATTTCCACCAATAGTATGACTCCTGAAAAGAGTTTAAGTGGGTTTTGTTTTTTTTCTTGTAGCTCTATTTGTCCCTAGGATGCATCTCCCTAGGGACCTGAAGTCAAGCTGAAGTTTTCAAGTCCATGGAATAGTTTTTCTGCCTGTGGTTATGTAAACTGTATTGACATTTAGGATAATTTGTTTCATTTTATTTTCCAGGATTACTTTTTTGACACATAATTTTATAAAACATTTACATGGTTTGAAGGCCAAGTCTATAAAACCAAATATATTTAAAGTAGTTTGGCTTCTATTTCATATCTTCTTCAACCCTATTTCTTCCTACATCTTATAAGTAATCATTAGTTTTTAAATTTTATGATTTATTCTTCTATTGCTTGTTTTTAAAATGTTACATAGGGCTTCCCTGGTGGTGCAGTGGTTGAGAGTGTGCCTGCCGATGCAGGGGACACGGGTTCGTGCCCCGGTCCGGGAAGATCCCACATGCTGCGGAACGGCTGGGCCCGTGAGCCATGGCCACTGAGCCTGCGCGTCTGGAGCCTGTGCTCCGCAACAGGAGAGGCCACAGCAGTGAGAGGCCTGCATAATGCAAAAAAAAAAAAAAAAAAGTTACATATACACACACACTCACACAGATACATATTTCCTTTTCTTAGACATACAGTTGACCCTTGAACAACAAGGAGGTTAGGGGTGCCCACCCTCCCCGCAGTGGGAAATCTGCATATAACTTTACAGTCGGCCCCCAGGATCCTCATCCCTCATAAGCAGATTCAACCAACCAGGGACTGTGTAGTACACCAGTGTATAAGTGGATCCTCGCAGTTCAAACCCGTGTAGTTCAAGGGTCAATTATATATACACAATTTACTCTGCTCTTTTTGCTTACTATATCTTGGCGGTCACTCCATAGTGATATATAGAGATATTTCTTTTTTCTTTTTAGATTGGTTGAATTTACTCAGCCAATCCTTTAATGATGGATATTTGAGTTGTTTTATCTTTGTTGGCAAAAGTAATAGCTTTGTACTCCTTCTTCGTTCCTTCCTGCCTGCCTGCCTCCCTCCCTTCCCCCCTCCTTCCTTCCCTCTATTCTTTCCTTTCTTTCTGTATTTTCAGCAGTATATCTTTGGAATAGGTTCCTAAAAATGGAATTGCGGGATATAGAGTAGTTAAAAAAGATTTTTTTTAACAATCTCAAACTTTAAAAAAGTTGTAGAGTACAAAGAACATTTATTTCCTGCACCATTTGAGAGTCGGTTGCTGAAACGATACCCTAGCAGCACTGAATCCTTTAGTATGTATTTCCTATAAGCAAAAACATTTGCCTGAATAACCACAATATAACTATTAAAATCAGGAAATTAACATTGGTCCAATACTACTATCTAATCCTTGGACTCCAGTCAATCTTTGCCAATAATAATCTTTAAAACCAAAGGATCCAGTCCAGAATCATGCATTATATGTTGGTGTAACCTCTCTTCAGTCTCTCATTTTGGAACTGTTCTCTCTTTCCTTAGCTTTTATGACCTCAGTATGTTTGACGATGACATGTCAGTTTTTTTGTTGTTGTACGTTTTTCAATTTGGGTTCATAGCACTACTAGGTGTTTTTGGGTTTTTTTTTTTTAATGTATTAATGGTGATCATGTTCTTCTTAATTGGTGTCAGGGCCTTGGGGGAGAGGGCGGAGCAGGATGAAGGGAAAGAAATATCTCTAGAAGAGAGGGGCCCATCCCCCTTTGGAAATGTGTTTATCTCACTGTACACAAAAGATCAGGGCCTTTTTTTATGGAGGGTGCGGGTAGAAAGAGGAAGCCGATTCCCCGGGAAGCTCTGCCAGATAAGAAATCTGTCTCTGTAAACTCATCTGCTTCTGTGTTTTTGTATCTCCCTCCTTAGCTTCCTCCTTAGTTCCAGTAAAATTATTTGTGAGGGAGAAAAAAATCCTGGTTTTGTTTCAGCTGAACTAAGGGGAAAGGAATTGATCAAGAGAGCTGGTTAAGAGAGGGTTGCTGAACACCGTGTCAGCTGAGTCTGCCTTTCTTGGGAGTCAGACTTGGCAACTGGCCCTTACATAAGGACGAAAGGAAATCCTGTGTGAAAGGTGCCTGCATGTAGCAAGCACTTGATGGCTAGTTACTATGTAGACTGTTAAGAGCTCTTCGTTCCTCCTGTCAAGGGCTCTGTTCCTACACCTGTTATAGGCCCTACCCTAGTGAAACTGTGTCTCTTTACAGGACTGAGGGTACCTGCTGAATGGGGGCCGTGAACTCTTCTCAGAGCTCAGCAAGGGGAGTGGCATTACATTAACATGTCTTGCAGCTGCCTAACCCATTAGTATGCAGATTTAGGAGGGCTTCAGTCCCACATCAGGAATCTTCTCCAGGAAGAAGGTGGGTATGGGCCGCTTATTAATATGGGCACACGTTAATATGGGCGAAGAAAGGAGAACAGTGGGAGTATTCACAAGAAGGACCTGGTGATCATCTACTTGCTGACCATTTTAGGTCCATCAGCCAGAGTAATTTCTTTTAAACTGAACTTGAGGAGAGAAGGAAGAGAAGGGAAAACAGGAAGTTAAAGAGTGTGTGATTGGTTCCTTTTCA
Organism: Phocoena phocoena; assembly: GCF_963924675.1. Classification (NCBI taxonomy): domain Eukaryota; kingdom Metazoa; phylum Chordata; class Mammalia; order Artiodactyla; family Phocoenidae; genus Phocoena; species Phocoena phocoena. The sequence continues at coordinate 80,874,351 of NC_089219.1, read as the reverse complement.
AATCCAGGATGCAGGAACCTCCAGAGAGACCCAGTTTAACCAGTGCTCCCAGGAGACCCTGCAGCCCAAATCTAGCCAGGCCCAGCCCTGGAACTCTAAACCCTGAGCCCATCTGAGACTTTAGTAAGTCAGGAAGCAATTTATGTTAGCTGAATTTGTAAAGCCACGTTTTCTTTACAGGCCGAAAAATATAAATAAAAAAGGTAAAACCATACACCCTTAGTTGAGTGAAAGTGTTTGCACTGTTTGTCAAAGATAGAACAGATGCGATTTCCCCTAAGGAGGGGTGGTGATAGTTTGAGGGATGGTGTCTCTGTGTGTATTTAATTGGGTAAAATCCCTAAATAGAGTGAGTCCTTTTTTTTTTTTTTTACCTGATAGGAACTCCAAGCCACTCAGCAAGGAAGAATCGAGGTACACCTTCAAACAACAGCTCTGAGGTAAGCTCAAAGTCTTACAAGTCAATATTTGCTTATAGGAACTCTGTGTACATTCCAGACATTTCATATTTGGGTCTTTCTAAATTCCTTGTTTCTGATGGGGTATTGCCTGGGCATCACCACTCATAAGATGGTCCTTATTCCCCTACCCGCCCCACTCCTTTGGCTTTTTTTGGATGAAGCGTTATTTTTTATCCCTCTAATGATTGGTATTTGGCTATAGTTGGAGCTCTCTTGATAAGAGGGTTTTTTGGCATTTAAAAAATTTGTGTATCATTTTATGAATTGGGGAGAGACAGCACAATTTGACGTTAGGTAGAAAAGACTTTGTTAAAACACTTGGAATTTAAAAGCTCTTCTTTCCTTGTAATGAGTCCTTTGAAAGATAATCTGCTTGGGGCCCTACGGAGTTTCTGAGGAAACATGCAGCTTTGAGGGGAAATGCTCTCTCTCCCCCTCTGGTCCCACAAGTGTGCATTTCTCAACCCGACACTCTAGCTGGATCGTTCTGCTTCCTGATGCAGTAATCAGATATTTTGGTGAAGAAAATTTTAAATCATGCTGTAGTGGGAAGGTGGGATTTCTTTCCTAGCATGTAACTCAAGGACACATTTTCCTCAAAAACCAGGTATTACATTTTGGCCTCTCACAAGGTGTCCAGCCCATTACTATGAAAGAGCCCACAGTCTCTGCCCTCGGAGAGGTTACCATTCAGAATGGAGCAGAGGCAGCTAGCCAAATAATTTACACATGTGGTAATTGCAATAAACTTTTATTAGTGTTGTCAGAACATTTGACACATTTATTGCATTAATTGAGCCCACTGCCCAGGGGTTCACAAAGGCAAATACTAAAATGTATCAAATCTAGAACTTCCCTGGTGGTCCAGGGGTAAAGAATCCTCCTTCCAATGCAGGGGACAGGGATTCCATCCCTGGTCAGGGAACTAAGATCCCACATGCCCTGGGACAACTAAGCCTGTGCACCGCAAGTGCTGAGCTCGCGTGCCTCAACTAGAGAGCCCAGGTACCGCAAACTAGAGAGCCTGTGCGCCACAACTACAGAGCCCATGTGCCCTGGAGCCCGTGCACCCTAACTAGAGAGAGAAAACCCACACACCACAACTAGAGAGAAGGCTGCGCGCCGCAACAAAGGCCCGACACAACCAATAATAATAATAATAATGATAATAATGATGAAAATAAATAAAATATAAAATAAAAAAATGTATCAAATCTGTTATATATTGCAATCACGCCATTGATCCTTTTTTTAAACCTCACTAAGAGAGGAAAAAACACTGCCAATTGTAATATAAATGCATCCTGATTTCAGAGATGCTAAAAAGTTGAAAATCTGCATCTTCAATGAATGAGATGCAGTAATTCCTTCCAGATTCACCTGGAACACAACTAGGAAAACAATCACAAAGCAAGGTAAGAAGCACCATTAGAGAGGTCTGAAAATGTGCTAAGTTGGTCCAGAACAAGGAGCAGCTGATGCTAACTAAGAGGCAAGGTGGGTAGGCTTCCCAGAGGAGGTGACATTTGAACAAGGTCTTAACGAACGAGTAAGGATTTGCAGGTGGAAAAGACAGGGCATTTTGGGCTGAGAAAATTACAAGCACAAAGGTAAAGAGGAAATGATAATCACATTCAGGGTTTCAGATATGTGTTCCAACTTAAGGCCCCCAACACAATGTTAGGTGTTATGTTGTATTATTTCTTCTGTCTTACAGAGGACATAGGCACAGGTTTAGTAATTTGCCCAAGGTCTCTCAGCTGGCAGTCAAGAAATATTAACTATTGCTATTATTTCAGTCCAGTTATGTGGGCCATTGTTCTAAAGCTGTACTATCCAATATGGTAGCCTCTAGCCAGGAGGGACCATTGAGCTACTTAATAGTCACTCGAAATGTCGAAATGTGGCTATTCCAAGTTGAGATGTGCTGTAAGAATAACTACACACTGGATTTTAAAGACTTAGTAACCCAGAGTTCCCTGGCGGTCTAGTGGTAACGGCGCTTTCACTGCCGTGGCCAGGCTTCAATCATTGGTCGGGGACTTGCAAGCTGCATGGCACAGTTAAAAATAAATAGACAAACAAATGAATAAATAAAGACTTAGTACCCAAAAAAGATTGTAAGATATTTCCCTAATAATTTTTATATTCATCACAAGTTAAAAATGACAATGTTTTGGATGTATTTGGTGAAATAAAATATATTCTTAATTTCCTTTTACTTTTTTGTAATCAAGAAAAAATTTTAATTACATATGTGGCTCACATTATATTTCTGTTCATCAGCACTGTTCTAGGGTGGTCTGCTGCGAGGGGGCAGGGGGTGGGAAATGGTGCCCAAGGGCAAAGGCATGCAGATGTGCCCAGGTGTGCTGCTCCCTGCCAGGAATCTCCACCTGCAGAGCCTCACACACTGGTGCCTCGCTGCTTCGGTAACTTGCCCCACGCTCCATGGCTGCAAGTGGCAGAGCTGGGCTTGGAAACTGGGCAGCCCAGCCCCAGAGCCTGCCTTTGAGTTCCAGAAATGTGACTGATTGAGATGTAGTTGGCAGTGAGTGCAAGGGGACAGGGTCAGGGCATTCATCTATTACCCCCTTCAGGGAACAGGTTTGTGCACATTTCCAGAAGGCCTCTGAGGAGTGAGTGGAATGCTGGGAATTTCTGGCACCAGCGGCAAAGCCTCAAGGAAATAACTTCCATCCTGAACCAGCATCCTGTGAGAGCCAGGCGCTCCGGGTGCTATGTTGGAGGCAACGAGGTTTTGGCCCATTTTAGCGAGCTTCTGTCTGAAGCCTCAGCACCGCACAAAGATCCAAGCTCCTCCACGCCCGGACCCCTGCTTCCTAACATTGTTCTAGTATCTGCCCCACCTCCTGCCCACCACACACCCGGCTCCCCGTAGACCTCACACACTGCTGAGGTCTTTGTTAATCCTCTGCAACAGCTGATGGGTCCTTTCCTATCTTGCCCAAAAGACCAACTCATCCTTCAAGACCCAACTCAAACATCACCTTTACTCCCGCCTTCCCTGACTCACCCGGTACAAAAAGTATCACCCCCTCCTCTGTTCTCTACCTATCCGTGGCCACTGCTTGATGATGTGCTCTGCCTGGGTGCTGGCAGCATCCTACTTGTCCTGGCCGCCCCAGCGGTGCCAGTGTGTGCACACACCAGATGCTCCATGCCTGCTTTGCAATGGAATTGAATAGAATCATATTTAACCAACTGAAGGAGAATGGTGACAGCTCCTTCGCAATGGAATTCCCCTTTGCAAATCCTCAGGAAGGCCAGTGGCTCCTGCCTGTGAAAATGCAGGATTGAAAGAGGAAACAGGTAGCAGCTGTTGTTTAACTTCTGAAATGGTTGTTACAGAAGCAAACCATGCAAGAAGAAACCCCATGATAACTCACCTGTGTGAGTCAGCAATGAGGCACGTTCCTGGGGAAACAGAGTTGGTTTAGCTCACAGGCTCTTAATTTGTGAAACTGAGTCACTCTCCCTCGCAGGGGTCTCATGCTCTGATGTCTTAGGGCAGGGATCCCCAACCCCCTGGCCTGGCCTGTCAGGAACCGGGCCGCACAGCAGGAGGGGAGCAGCGGGGCGGGCGAGCAAAGCTTCAGCTGCCTCTCCCCATCGCTCACATTACCGTCTGAACCATGACCCAATGCCGTCCGTGGAAAAATTGTCTCCCATAAAACCGGTCCCTGGTGCCAGAAAGGCTGGCGGCCGCTGTCTTAGGGCTCAAGGCACAACTGGGGGCCTGGTCTGTGACATTGGAAGGCTTCTATGCTTGATTCTTCACTTGATTCATTTGTTTCTCACAGCAGCCTCACGGAGTGTAGGATGTTTGGGGGTATTTTCATTGGTCTTAAAGTTTGGTCTCATAAATTAACAAGTTGTGACAACTTCTCCCACCTCCGCATGGTTTGATGTTTTCCTTTCAAACCCACTACTGATGGTCATAGTGCTCTGGATCACGCCTTTTGAATCAGTACTTGCTTCCCCGACTGTAGCCAGATGCTGACAGCTGCAATTAGGTGGCTGGTGATATCTTTAAGACGGCAGTAGGGCCTGGAGGACACGCCACAGGCCCTGAAAAGGAGCCCCATGTCAGACTCAAGAGCCGGTACATGCTGCTGTGTCTGTGAAGGAGTTGTCCTCCCACCAGAATAAAACTCTTATTCTAAAAAGAAAAAAATTGACAACCTCCGCCAAGCACACTGTTATTCTACCCCAGGAGCCTGTCCATTCCATCACGTGAAATATTATTTTGCATTAAAATTTCAATTATTTTCCTGTAATGTCCAGTGAAGATTTGGCACCTTGAAGCCAGACAACTCAACAGGACGATCTCTCAGTTTTCTTCCTGGTTGTAAATTTGTATCATAAATGTTGGAATATGTACAAATTAGAGAAGGAAACCTGCCTTCTGCTCAAAGTGGGGAATTTGTCTATGCAGTCAATGTGTGAAGAACTGTGTAGTGGAATGATCTGCTGATACTTAGCTTCTGTGGTAGTGTTCTCATTCTTCTCCCCCTACTCCATCTCTTCCTCCTGCCTCTCTTTTCTACCAAGAAAGAAATCAGAAAGTCTGGGTGGGTGACCTGTTCTGAGGTACTGCAGTAGCTCCCTCCATCTGAGGGCAATAGGGCCCCTTAGAGGCCATCAGGATGCCCAAACATAAGAAGTGATGGGTAACCCTGTTTGCTGGAAATGAAGACCTTTTGTATTTCAAGGGTTGAAAAGGAAAGGTTGCCAGACCTACGGTGGCGTGGTCCCTGGAGATGGAAAGTTTATGGAAGTTTGGGGTCTGCAGAGCTGGACAGCCTGATAAAATCTGATGCAGCCCTCTCAGGTGACTGGATCTTTGGGGAAAGATCACATAAGGGACTGAAAATTAGCACTAAGAGCTGTAATTCTGGGAACCTAAGCAAGGGACAGTCTCAGCTGGGCTGAGCATGAGGTCTCAGAAATCTCCTTCCCATACAGATCTTCAGCAGCTTGTGCAGAGCCCTGCACAACATCATCCAAAGGCTCGTGCGGGGCATCTTCCACAGCCACGAGGCGGCAATCAGTGACATTTCTTCCACTGGCGTGTAGAAGTCAGGCTGACCCCTCTTTAATCCAAAAAGAGTCCTCAAACTCTGCACTCCCAATGCAGGGGGCACAGATTCAATCCCTGGTCAGGGAATAAAGATCCCACATGCCCCGTGGCACAGCCAAAAATAAATAAAATAAAATAAAATAAAATAAATCCTAAAAAAACCCAAAAAGAGTCTTCAAGAGTTTGGACGAGTCATGGGGTGGGAGACAGCCCCATGACAGAGATGCTGGACTTTTTGCTAATCCCACAATCTATTAAATGATGGGAAATTAAGCCACTTGTTTTGTGTGAAAAAACTAAATATGACAGTATTTGCCCCCTGGATTTCTGGAGCAATCCTACTGGTCATTATATCCAGGATATGTGTATATATGAACAATTTGAAAGCCAAGAAGTTTTCACCACCAGCCCAACATTGAAAGTTGCTGAAGGTGCTGACCCCACGCTTCTGCCCTGATGGTTCTGAGATTCACTGAGTCAAAAACAAACAGCAGAAGCCGCTTAGTGTACATTTTGTGTTTATAATGAGAAATGAAAATCATTACTCTTGGGGCAGATGGTGCTAAATCAAAGCAACACGAGAGCCTAAGCTTTGAGACAAGGTTTGCCCATAGTCATTCTGCATTTAATAAACGTCCATAGTACCTACTCTTTGCCATGCACTGTGCTAGATACTAGGGAATAAAGTGATAAAGCAGACGTTGTCCTTGCCCTCTGATATAGTGATGGAGAAATACATTAACGAAATCATTACTCAAAAACGTAACTGGCTGTAGTTAGCACTGGGGACTAATTATTATTTATTTTCAGGCTGATTAGTTTTCAGCTAAGAGGATAGATGAGACTCTAGGTATAGAGTTCAAGATAGCAAAGAGTTAAGCCCTGCATGGGGCCTTGCAGAGGCTGTCCCAGGGGAAAAGAGGGGCCTATTCATCAGTCCTTGGGCAATGGGTTGGTTCTTCCTCTACTGTCATTTCAGAGAATGTATGCTCCCTCCGGCATCCTTGCTGGCCTGGAAGGTCACTGCAGGCTCAGGGTGCCACAAACACAGGATTGTTCACTCTCTTTGGCTGGAGAACTGGGCTGGGAACCAAACTGGCCCGCAAACTCAGGTTTTCTCATTTCATTTCAAGGGCAGCCAACTTCAGGGACTTAAAAACGAGCTTATGGCAACACTGAGAGTGATGGTGAGGGGAGCCAAAGTCAATGCCATCGATAGACCATGCTGCCTTCAGAATAATTTCCCAGTATTTGAAACAACTACAGAGTGATTGCCAGAGGGTTCAGAGGGGAGGAGAGTTGGAGTGACTTTGGCTAGTAGGTTGTATGTTGAAATAATATGAAATAATACAAAGAATTTCCTAGGAATCCCCGACCTAGTCTATTTTTGAACAGTATGGTTTTGGTTTCTTCCTATAATTCTTGGGCATATGGTGAATTAATATGGAATTTTCTATTAATTAGCTAATTAATTCAACACATATTCATTTTAGTCCACTCTTTTACTAACTATAAGACCTTTGGTTACAATACATCCATCCTTCCTTCCATCCAACCGATCATTTATTTAGTGCCTACTGCAAGTCAGACATTGTGCTACACACAAAGAAGGGAACCTAACCCAGAATTCACCAAATCTCGTGCCATTCATCTCTTTTCCAAGCACATTTCCTAGATCCCTTTGGGAGTCCTTTTCAGGTTGGGGCCACATGACTGGATTCTAGCTAATAGGATAGAGTAGAAATGATGTATGTTACTCTCAGGTCTGACCATAAAATTCATTGTGTAATCGTCCAGTTTCTTAATTTCACTTCTTTGGTGAATCCAGATGGCAGCAATATGAGATGAAAGGAATGTGGATCCCTGAGTCACCACTTGGAGGAGAGCCACAGAAAGATTGCAGTTTGGAATTTGTTGTAACCTAGCCTCGCTTTCCCTAACCAATACACATTCTCTGAGTGCGGGGATGTCTAAGCTTAATACTGAAAGAAAAGAAGAAATTAGGCTAAGTCAGGTAATGTGAGCACTTTTAGCTGTATTTTTCCAGCTAGAAAAAAAAAAGTATATAAAAAAAAGCCAGCTTACCAAACAAAGCCTTGAATGAACCCCAGGTTTCTACTTGAACAACCGGGTACAGTGGTTGCGTTCATCAAAGTAGAGGTTGTAGAAATTTCCTGAAACACTCTGACTCACACTTTACAAAGTTTTAACAAGACTAAAGGAGGTAACAGGTTAGTTGAAGAAATCACTTTCTTATCATAAAAATGGATCATCTACTTCTTGACTACTTGGAGTTTACAGCTTAAGTGTAGAATAGAGGAGAGCAAAGATAAAATGTCAAATTCATTCAAGTCCTAGAGCCTTGGATTTAGATTTTTTTTTTCTCCCCTTCCAGGCAGGTTCTTCTTGTCATTTGCTTCCTCGGAGAATGCTTTGCTGACAGCTTGATATAAAGCAGTCACCCAGTTACTCTCTATTGAATCCCCCTATTCTAATTCTCTGTGTAGCTCCTCACTGTCTGATAGTTTTCTTGTTTATGAATTTGTTTGCTCTATTGGGTGTCTTCTCTCACTAGAGTGGGGGAAATAACACTTTGTTCAACATTATCTCTAGCATACTGAACAGTGGCTAGCACAGAGGAGGGGACCCATAAATGTTTATCAAATAAATGAATGGAAGGCAGCCAAACAGGAGTGAAAAATCAGATGTTTTATTTTGCAACAGGTTTGCAAATCTGAATGGCCAAGCTTGAGATGTGCTTCAGATGAGAACTATGAAGTAGCCATGTTTATCATTCTGTATCCAAAAAACCAATGTCAATTGACATGGATATCTTGCAAAATTTCTCAAATGACACATTGAAGCAAGTCTATTCCTGGAGAATTCTTTCTTTAGACTTGAAAAATTCCCAGAGATGCAAATAGTTTTGAATCTAACATAGTTGATACACATTAAACCCCTCTATTGCAACATGTCTCAGATAAATCGATGCCTAGGATGCAATTTTTGCTGTAGAGGCTGAAGGAAGCAAGATCTCTCTTTCAAAAGGGATATGAATTCTTTGGCTTGGACCTCCTCTACCTGACCTAACTTCTCTACACCCTCAGCCATGGGCATTTCAGATCTGAGTTATCAGGAAATCATAATAACGTGTGGGGGGGGGGGTCTGTTCCATGACCTAATATCATCTTCATGCAATCAACTAAAATCTCAGTTTTGAAAGTCATGTCTGTAATGAGTGTAAAGACTTAAAAGGATGTGGTTGCAATCCTGAAGCTAGAAGCTATAGACAGAAAATAGGTCAAGAAAAAATTGACAAACAATATCTGCATGGAACTGGATTCTGCAAGGGCTAGCCTTACTGGTTCAGCAAACAAGGAGGACTCCTCAGGAAGCTGCCTGAGAAACTCATTTCAAGCCTTGCTAACCAACTAAAGATGGCCTCACAGAATAATAGCTTTAAGAACAATTATATCAACTAACACTTACTGAGTGCTTACGGTATGCCAGGCACTCTACCAAGTGCTCTACATGAATCACATACTTAATTCCTTATGGCATGTGCCAATAAAGGAGGGATAAATCAGTTCTTTATGGGCCAGGAAGCTGAGGTTGATTAACTTGTCCAGGTATGGACAGACTTTCCTGACTCTAAAACTCAAGGTTTTAATTATGACCCCTCCAACCTTAACATTCATTGGAATTCATGAAAAATAGTAACACTTCTAGAGTGGCCAAAAAAAAAAAAAGAAAGAAAGAAAGAAAGAAAAGCATAGGATATGAAAATGTATAGATACAGATATATTTCATTTGAGTCTTCTTATAATAGAGAGGATCAAAGTATTCAATTCAGGAGACAGCACGTGGTGTTGTGGGAGGTGTAAAGTATGTCAAGGCCTCTGTGTCCTGTCTCATTCCTGCACTAACCACTCCTATGACTCTAGGTCCCTCACTGACTTTTCTCTGTCTCAGTTTCCTAGTCTATAAGATGGGACTAATCTCTGCTCTGTATTTCCCAGTCCTGAAAAACTTTCTGAAAGGCCTAACAGAAGAAGGATTCTAACTTAGCTTGTCTAAAACCATTTCAATCCATTTTAGCCTCCAGGACTTTTTTTTGCTGCCCACAAGGAACGCAGGAAAAAAAACAACAAACCACCATATAATCACAATAAAAATCTCATCTGCACTACAGGAAACCTAAACCATTCTCTGTGGCCTATATTGTGCTTTTTCCCTTTAGAGGAATAAATAGGAAAGGTAAAATCTTATGATCCATGCCACGGAGGATTAACTTAACTTGTCCAGGTTAAGCAGGAGGAAGCTTGGAAGAGGGGTAGACACCAAGTTTTCACCTCTAGCTCTAGTGGGAGGCAGCTGGTATGATACAGCAGCCGAGAAAATGCCAGGAGAGTAGAGGTTGTGCCATATCCATCTACTTAAATTTCTTCAACATTTTTATTATCTGCTGTACAAATTATAAAGCTTCAGGATAACATAATTTTGGTGTTTTTAGGTAAAAATCTTGGATTAACTCCAGTTTTCTGGTCTGCCTGCGTGTCCCTGAGAGGCAGAGGTAAATCCGGGAGGGCCCTGGATGCTGGGCTGGGGGTTTGTGCATCAGGAAGACTGTAATGCCCAGAGGTGCTGAGGGACCTGGGCTTGAAGGGCTCTGTGGTTGAAGGGTGGAGCCCAACAGATGGTTCAAAACAGTATTCTTCCTTCCACAAATGTTGATTGTGTGACACATGCCAGGCATTGTCCTGAGCACTGGAGATGCAGTAACAAAGAAGATAGTCTTTTATATCCAGTTTAGGAGACTTGAAGCAATCAGACTTGGGCTTAAATCCTGCCTGTGCCACTAATTAGCTGTGACCTTGGGGAAATACCTTGACTCTTGGAGTTCAGCTTCTTCAACTAGAAAGTGGGGACAACCTCAAAGATATGCTTGTGAAAATTAAATTAGATTATGTAAGTGAAGCTCTTAGCACAGCCACTGGCATACTTAAAATGCTTACAATGATGTAAGCCCTAGGAAGCAGGGATTGTGTCTTGGATTCATTTTGAATAAATGGTGCTTGCCTTAGTACACAGAAGGTGCTAAAAGGACTATCTGTAGAAGGCTTAAAGGTTAATAGAAGAGTCAGATTGGAGGCCAGGAAGCAAACTAAGGGTCTGGAACAGGATAAAAAGCCAAAATATCAAGAAGTAGAAAAAGCAGGGACTTCCCTGGTGGTCTAGTGGTTAGGGCTCTGCGCTTCCACGCAGGGTTCACTCCCTGCCTCGTTGGGGAACTAAGATCCCGCAAGCCAAAAAAAAAAGAAGAAGCAGTAGAAAAAGCAGAAACAGGATGTAGGAAGAGAACATTCATAGAAACTAAGGTTACTGATGGGGAGGCCTCTGTACGAGGTGGTAGATGTACGGGTGAGCACGGACCAACCAGCTCCACAGGCTACTGACGCCTCCTCCTTGCTCCCATGGACACACCCTGCTCCCTTCTAGCAACAAACAAAACCAACCAGCATAGCAAACAGTTCAGTTATGAGATATTTGCCTATTGGGAGAGCCGGGGACCGAAAGACAGGCTCTTGCGATCATAGCCTTCCCAAACCAGGGCCCAGTTTGAGCCGTGGCTGCTCAAACTTCCCTTCTACCCCTTTTAGGTGCTCCCCGCACCATCTCCCTTAGAGGGAGGGTGACCACAAGTCCACAATGTCCGAGTTTAAGCTCATGTCCCAGTGCAAACATTAATACAGGGGAAGGAGTATACACTGCATATACAACTGGTATACGGTATACACTGTATATACCAGTCACCAAGGGATCTTGCTAAAATGCAGATTCTGACTCAGTAGGTCTGGGTGGGGCTTAAAAGTCTGCATTTCTTAAAAACTCCCAGGTGAGGCTGATGCTATTTGTCCAAGGACCACATTTTCAGCAGCAAGGATCTACCACTGACTCTTAAAGGTAACTAGTCAGTATCACCTTTAAATTGCAGACTCTGAGACCCCAGCCATCTACTGGTGTGTCTCAAGGGCTCAGAAAGACCAGCTGTGAAATAACTCCCCTTTATGAATTTCTACTTGCTTTTCTACCAAGCCTTTTCTTTGGGTTAAGGGAGTACAAACAGAAAATCAACCTGTTAACCTCAATGAACACACCTTGGTCTACATGCAGGGGAAGGCATCAAGGGACCTGGCAATTATGAGGTACTGGGAGGGTAGCATGTCTACCAGGTCCAAGGAGCCACTCTGGAGTTTGTCCTTCAGATGTCCTGGGGTTTGGCTGGGAGACACATGTGAGGCTTTGTTGGACCTGGTTAATATACTACGGGCCAAGTTCTGAAAGAGGCACTGTGGAGGGTGAGGAAAGCCGCACTCTCTGGCTTTAGGGAATTTTAAACTAAGAGATAGGATTTCAGATCCTTTGAAAGTCCCAGCTGACACATGCAAAAGAAATCACACAGAACACCTGGGTGCTGAAAAATAAACCTGTAGGGAACTGAACTGGATGAGGTGGGAAGAGCGAGACCTCCAGGTAGAAGTGAATTTCACACTGAGTCTTGCAGGGGATAATCCAGGGGCAGTAGCGGAAGTGGATAGAGGATGTTGCTGAGTTAAGGGACTGAAAGGTGGAGGTACCCAGGCAGGAAGAAACAAGTTCGAGGAGGTGTTTTAAAAATTGGAGAGAATAACCTCACTCTGTCAAGGACCCGCAGGGCACTCTCCTCCAACAGCTCCTGATGGTGACGATGGTGAGTGCCTGAGGCAGTGACCAGACCACATCCTGCCCTCCTGCTCAGGGTAGTGCGGCAACCTGCAGTGCCTGGGCTTTTGGAGACTCCCCAGGGGTGTTATTTTGATCGTTCTTGCCCAGAAGTAAAATAACACCCAACGAATGAGCTGCCGATTGCAAACTGTTGGAATTACCTCCTCCTTCCCTGTCCCTATTCTAACCTATCCTGGAGTGGCCTCACTTGGGCAGAAAGGAATGGTAGAAAAAAGCAGATTTTCCACGCATTTCATAGCAGGGTCAAATGAAAGGCACAATCAGGACTTCTGAGGGAGAGAGGAAGGGCAGAGAAAGGGCTGCCTTGCTGCAAGACAAAGCTGGGTGAACAACTGACTCTTTCCCTCATTGACAAAGGAGAATGAGGGACTTGTGCCAGGCTGACTTCAATTGACTGGAGAAAAGTAACTTTTGTAATTAATTCATGGCACTCTGCATGCTCTGGAAATGCTGGCAAAGCAGTGAGACAGGCACGCACCCTTCAGGCAGAAAGAGCATGAACCGTGAGACAATTTCGGGCTCCAAGGTCAAGGATGGGGTTGTTCAAGGTGCCAGGGCAGCCTTGGGGAGGCAGGGGCTGCTGGGGTAGGGGTCTGGCAGTGCCTGCAGACCTCTGGGTCTACCACTACCCCTGCCCCGCCTGCTGGGCTAGAAGGGGCTGCAGCTGGCTCTGCCCACTTCTGTAATCACGTGGGACAAGGTTAGCCATCCCACAGCTGGGTGCTGTGGGATGTTGAGGAGAGCTGGGAGACTTCTCTGTAGGGAGGGAGGACACAATGAACAAGTCGGAGATTTGTTCTGACTGCGGCAGGAGAGAAGCTAGTCTACCCTCTCTGTCAATTGGTCAACAAGACACTGGGTGTTTCCACTGGGCTCAGCATGGCAGCTGAATTTGGCTCCCGCTGCCTAATTAATGGGTTTGGGGTGTAGGTAGTGACTTAGCAAGGATGAGGTATATTGAAGTCTTGTCCCCTCAGCCACTACCTAAACCTCAAAGAGGAGGAGACAACCCTGTTGATGGCCAATACTGGATTTCTCATCAGTGTTGGTGAGTGTGGCCAAGCCAGAGGTCATGATTTAGAACAAATAAATGTGAAGTTTCTTACATTCAAGTGGTCTGGGAAAATCCCTACTAATTACATGGTGTAAACCTGCTGTGATCATGTGCTAAGTTGGGTGGCAGTTGAGTACTGCTGTGGTGAAGTAGAGCGATCCCTAAGGGCCAGAATGATCAGGAAAAGTTTTGTGGAAGGGGGAGAACTGGACACAGGTGCTGAAGGATGGGCAGACTATGGATAGGGAGAGGAAAGTGGGAAGGCATTCCGGGAGGGAGGGGCAGCATAACCAAAGACCCTGAGATGAACATGGTGAGTTTATGGGGCTTTAGAGGGATTAGGCTGTTTGGAGTTTAGCAAGTGCTTTGAAGAGCATGGGAGAGAAGAGAGCACAGGTAGCTGGAGCTTAGAGAGGAGCTCACTGCAGGACCCCACAGTGCTTAGGAGGGCCTCAGCTGTCAGAGTCTTCTCCTGAGACGCATCCTCAGCTCCTTTGGGGCTTTAGGGAGATCTTTCATCAGAGTTCCAAGCACTTCAGTTGATTTTCAATTCCCCCTCACTGAATTTCCATGGATGGGAGCCAAAAAGACTGGTGTCACTTATCAGACGTACTAAAACTCTGGTGCTGAAAGGATGAGGCTGCTCCAAAGGGACCTTTGAGAGAGAAATATGGGTGTCTTAGAAGTTTCTAAAGTCTTTTAAGCATGGATCCAAGAAGGCAGGAGGAGATGCTGAGAGGAGACCCTAAGGAAGCAGAAAGACTTTGGGCACAGGACTGGCTGTGGGGCCAGGAACCTGGGCTTTAAGAAAGGGGCAGCACTGGGGAGAAGCTAGATAACGTGAGAGTCTCAGGCCACTGCTATAAAGGTGCTGCACTGTGAGATCCTGGGTATCTGCAATACCTCCTCCTTCTGGAAGAGACATCAGGGCTCCCTTGAAAAGAGAACATCCAGGATCTGTCAAAAGGACAGGACAGAAAGAGGCAAGAATGTTTGCTTTCACTACTTCTATTCAATTTTATACAGGAGTCCTAGGCAGAACAATTGGGCAAGAAAAAGACATTAAGGACATACACATTTGAGAGGAAGAAGTAAAACGGTCTTTATTTGTAGATGACAAGATCTTGTTTGTAGAAAAGCCTAAGGAACATATGAAAGTCTACTGGAGGGACTTCCCTGGTGGCACAGTGGTTAAGAATCTGCCTGCCAGTGTAGGGGACACAGGTTTGAGCCCTGGTCTGGGAAGATCCCACATGCCGTGGAGCAACAAAGCCTGTGCACCACAACTACTGAGCCTGTGTTCTAGAGCCCGCGTGCCACAACTACTGAGCCCAGCTCCGCAAGAAGAGAAGGCACTGCAATGAGAAGCCCGTGCACCACAGCGAAGAGTAGCCCCCTCTCACCACAACTAGAGAAAGCCCGTGTGCAACGCAGCAACAAAGACCCAATGCAGCCAAAAATAAAAGTAATTAATTTAAAAAAAAATGTCTACTGGAACCAATAAGCAAGTTTAGTGTTGTGGGTTACACTATTAACAAATAATCAAAAAATGAAATTAAGAAAATAATTCCATTCACAGTAGCATAAAAAAGAATATAATACTTAATGAAATGAAACGAGTGCAAGACCTGTACACTGAAAACCTCAAAACATTGCTGAGAGAAATTAAAGAAGATCTTAACAAATAGAGACATGTACTATGTTCATGGATTGGAAAATTCAATGTTGTTAACATAGGAATTGTCCCCAAATTGATCTATAGTTTCAACACAATCCATATCAAAGTCCCAGCAACTCTCTTTGGGGTAGGATTTGGTAAGATGATCCTAAAATTCATATGAAAATGCAAAGGAGCTAGATAAATCAAAATAATTTTGAAAAAGAAGAACAAAGTTGGAGGATTTATTATAAAGCTATAGTAATCAAGACATTGACCAAAAGATAGGTACCTAGATCAATGGGACAGAATAGATTCCAGAAATAAACACTTACATTTATGGTCAGTTGATTTTGACAAAGCTGTCAAGGCAATGCAATAGTCTTTTCTATAAATGATGCTGGAACAATTGGATATCCATTTGCAAAAAAAAAAAGAACGTATATCCTTACCTCACATCATATGCAAAAATTAACTCAAAATGAATATAGAACAAAATGGAAGAGTTAAAATTATAAAATTTCTAGGAGAAAACGTAGGAAAAAGCCTTTTTGAACATGGATTAGGCACAGATTTATTAGATATGACACCAAAAACATGAATTATAAAATTTTGATAAATTGGACTTCATCAAATAAAAAAACTTTTGCTTTTCAGAAGATACCATGCAAAAAATGAAAAGGCAAGCCACAGACTGGGAGAAAATATTTGAAATCATACATCTGATAAAGGACTCATATCCAGACTATATAAAGAACTCTTATAACTCAATAAGAAGATAAACAAATTGATTTTTTTTTAACATGAGCAAAAGACTTGAGTAGGCATTTCGCCAAAGCAGATATACAAATGGTTGTAAGCATATGAAAAGATGCTCAACATCATTAGTCATAAGGAAATGCAAATTAAAACTACACTGAACCACTCCCACCCGCCACTAGAATGGCTATAATAAAAGACCGACAATGTCAAATATTGACAAGGATGTGGAGAAACTGGAACTCTCATACATTGCCTTTGGGAATATAAAATGGTATACCTAATTTGGATAACAGTTTAGCAGTTTCTCAAACTGTTAACTACATATTTACCATATGACCTAGCAGTTTCATTCCTAAGTATTTACTGAAGAGGACTGAAGATATATATCTGTATAAACATATGCAAATGTCCATAGCTGCATTATTTATAAGAACCCTCAAAGGGTAGCAAAATATGCCACCCCAAAATATACATTTTTGGCATAAGGATTATTTTGAGAAACATCAGACACAGGAGAAGCTCTGAAAACAGAGTAGAAGTTACTGTTTTGCAAGTGAAATTTACATTTATGAAGGAAGTCTCCATTTGTAACATTGTCTCCCTCTCTGTAAAGAAAAGGATGATTCTAAATCACAAGAGAATCTAAACAATGGAGAAAACACTGACTTAAATGGGGCTCCATTACCCTTGTTTACCTTGCTCTTCTTGGTAACCTCTCATAACTCCACTAGCAGCCTCCCATACACAACTCTCTTTTGTCTTTAGCTGAAGATGGTATTTAAGCTAGTAGCTTAGGCCACCTAAGGGAGTTACTTATTTTATTCCTGGATATCTCCCATATGTACTTGAAGGTATACATGTTAATACACTTCCTTTTTAAAAAAAAATCTGTCTGGGAATTCCCTGGCAGCCCAGTGATTAGGACTCCACACTCTCACTGCCGAGGGCCCAGATTCAATCCCTGGTCGGGGAACTAAAATCCCACAAGCCACACTGGTGTGGCCAAAAAAAAAAAAAAAAAATTAATCTGGCTTTCATTACAGAGGTCTCAGCCAAGAACTCAGAAGGGTAGAAGGAAAATTATTTTTCCCTCCCCTACACCCCAAGCTGGGCATAATCCAAATGTCCATCAACTGATATATAATAGATAAACAAAATCTAGTACATCCATACAATGGAATACTACTTAGCAATAAAAAGGAATGAACTACTGAAAAACATGCAATGACATGGATGAGCTTCAGAAACATGCAAAGTAGAAAAAGTCAGACACAGTAGACATTTTGTATGATTTCATTTATATGAAGTTTGTAGAAAAGGCAAAAGTATAGAGACAGAAAGCAAGTCAGAGGAGTAAAAGTGGGAATGGGATTGATTGTGTAAGAATAAGAGGGAAATTTTTGGTGCAATGGAAGAATTCTTAAACTGGATTTTATGATAACTGTGATGATTGCATGATTGTTTAAAGTTACTTTAATTATCAAACTGTACACTTATGGTGGTGAATTTTATAGTATGTAAATTATACTTTAATAAAGCTATTTAAAATAAAGTACAGGGAGACTCCTAGAGAGATCTCTGGGGAGAGGCTGTGGTGTATGTGTGTGCGTGTGCATGTGTGTGTGTGTGTGTGTGTGTGTGTGTGTGTGGTTGTCACAGGAAGAGAGAAAACATCTATGGGAGATAGTTATGAATTTAATCGCAGTGGAAAAACACAGGGGTTCTGGAGCCAGGTTACTGGGTCTGAATCTTGGTTCTCCCACTTACTACCTGTATGAACTTGAGACAAATGACTTAACATCTTTGAGCCTCTGTGAAAGGGGGCTCCTGATAAATACCAAGGTAATTGTGAGCACTGAAAGGGATGTATGTAAATTGCTTAGTTCAGAGCCTGACACCATAGTAGGTATTTGCTGAGGGAAAATTCTGGACCAATTACTTCTGCAGATGATTCAGGGCTTGGTAGTAACTGTAGAATTACGGGCCCTCTGGTGCGTTGCAGCAGGATTATAAGTCTCTCACTGACCTGATTTAGCAGCTTTTTAAATGAGGAAGCCTAGGAGCCTGGGCCAGAAGCCTTGGGGTTCAGTACTGGCTCTACCGCAATCGTACTGTATAACAGTGCTCCCTGACCTCTCTGGGTTCCTAATATATACCCCACCTTCCAAATAGGGTTGTTGGGATGCTTCTGAAGTCAGAGCTCACTGCCAGCCTTAAGTGTCCTGTGTAAGGTAATAATGGCGCCGAGCACACATCGGGGACTAGAGTCCAGTGTGAAAGAAATATAATCTGACCAAGGTCCCTGTGCCTATGGGCTGGGATATGTGAATATTAGCTCAGCAGGAGGCCATGGAAATTTTCATAAACTAAACTGGCATTTGGAGCTGAACAGGAAAGATGTGAACACAGGATGTTACTGAAAATGGTGACGGGCAGGGCTGCTACCTGAGGTTTTGGCAGGCTTCACCCCCTGCCGGTTGATTGAAGAAGGATGTTGGATCATCAGGAAACAGGGATTTAAAATGATCCCACAGGAAGGTGTGAATAACAACAGAAGTAACAAACGAAGCCAGCCAGGCCAGGTCTGGCTGGGGGTAGGTTGGGGGCGTGTTGGTTGAGACAAGTGAGTTCTCACTTTCTTCAACACTTTAGGAATTTCTGAGGAAGAGCCCAGCTGGTATTCAAACATGGCTTTGTGATAGACTCCTTCACCTCCTTTCCCCTCCTCCATTAATCTCTCCTGGAGGAGCAGAGGGACGAGTAGTGGCTTGAGGGGCTAGCTCATTTCTGGTTCAGGACACTGGTAGCCCTCCATGTAACAGTGTGTAGTGGATGCTTGCTATACTTCTGGAGGCCCAGCACAAGCTCCTACCCTTTTCTAGTAAGATCACTTGGAGTCTTATTTTGCGAATTTTCTCTCCTCTTTATGTACAGTCTAGGTGGGGCTGTCAATACAGGTAAACTGCCCTCCTCTGGCCAATTAAACTCTCCCTCCTGGACTCTGGGTTGAGATGAGTGATGGACAAGGATGGGGAAAAAAAAACCCAAAACACTGTTGGAGAGGAAATTATGCCAGGCCCTCACTCAACTTTTACTTACACCTACAACATGAAACCCAGCCCTGCCCCAGTTTCTCAACCCTCCATCTATTTTGTGAGCCCCTGATATCATTCCGAAAATTTCTGTTTTGCTTACGTTAGCTGTGGTCCATTTCTGTTTCAAAGAACAGACATGGGGCACGGCTCTGGCACTCTTGCTCAGGGCAGTTTTCATAGAGGACATGAAAGGGGGGCAGAGAGAGCCCAGCTTCAGTCACCTACTTTAGTTATCGACTCCTCAACCTTCTAACCGTGTGACCACAGGCAAGTCATTAAATCCCTCTAAGCCTCAGTTCTGTAAAATGGAAATACTATTGCTTTGCAGAACTAATTTAATTCATTAGGATTAAAAGCATTTATTTATTCCTCCAGTTACTGTACACCCAGCAGCCACCATTTTCTTGGCACTCTGAGGAACCAGAATAGAAAAGTGAATAAGACAGACATAGCACGGTCCCTGTCTTCATGGAGCACATACTCTAATGGGAAGAGAGTCATTGAACTTAATGTTTACAAATCTGGTGTTGTAATAGTTCAAGGCCCTGTGAGTGTGGTTCATAAGGGGATCCAGGGAATCCAGTAGAGGGCCACATATGGAAGGCCCTTAATAAATGTGACTTTCTCCTGGCTGTTGTCTTCATCATGGTTCCTTTGCCACTGAATAGCCCACCTGTATCCACGTTCTTAGAGCAGAATTAGGACGCTCCAGAGAAGTCCTGATTTGATTCAGTGACTGAAAATTTGCCTATTGTGTTTAAAGCAGAAGTTGGAAACCACTCAACCCAACAGATGGGCCAACTTGGTGGGGGATCCTTACCCCAGGATAAAGGGAGGCCAAAACTAAAAGGTTGATGAAGGGAATAGGAAGGCACTAACACCTTCAGAATTGACTACGTCTCAGACTAATAAGGTTTGCTAAGAGTCAAGAAGGAAGAGGCGTGCCTAAAGTTGATATTGACAAAACAGAGCATGCAACTTCTCTAATCCACTAGGTACATTTCTAGCATAAAAAGTCTCAGGGCTTCCCTGGTGGCGCAGTGGTTGAGAGTCTGCCTGCCGATCCAGAGGACACAGGTTCGTGCCCTGATCTGCGAAGATCCCACATGGCCGCTGAGCCTGCGTGTCCGGAGCCTGTGCCCCGCAACGGGAGAGGCCATAACAGTGAGAGGCCTGCGTACCACAAAAAAAAAAAAAAAAAAGTCTCAAAAATGATTCACAAAATGTTAGCACCAGAAAAGACTTTAGAGAACAGTTAGGAATCTCTTTCATTTACAGATGGGAAGTCAAAGTTAACTGGAATTAAGCCTCTTATCTGTGTCCTGGGTGTGTAATCTGTGACACATTTAGACCCCTGCTAAGTAGTGAGAGAGCCCAGACTGGTTCCTTTTTCACGTGGACAAATCTTGGCGGATACACCCCCTGAGAAACAGTCTAGGTTAACCTCTCAAAGAGCAGGCACCAAGGGAGTGAAGCTCTGTGCTAGGTCCTGGGGAGGGACAAAGATAGTAAGACACAAGTCTTTAGGATCCTTCTGATATAGCTGGAGAGCTGAGATACACACAATGCCTTATAATCACACAAAGCAGTGATAAATGGGAACTGTTCATTGGTCATGGCCACAGAGATGGTACCATTTCCCTCTCAATATCTCTGAAACCTGTCTGATAATTTCTGTCCACATTTCTCCCCAGTCTCCTACTGGAGGTGCCTTCTCCTCAGAGACCTGTATCTATTAATAGTAGTAATATCTTCCAATCACAAAGGCTTGAAATATTTTTTCTCTCTTTTCCTCATCCCTGCATGCAGTTAGTGACTAGGTTCTGTTGATCTGATCCTTAAATTCTACCTCATTCTGTCCAAAGACACAAAGTAGTATTCTTAGTACGCAGCTCTTATGTCATTCCCCTGCTCAAAATCCTTCAGGGTGTCGCAGAAGAATTTGTAGAATGAAACCCAAACTCCTTAGCTTAACATCTGTTTTTCCTCATGATCTACTCCCAACTCCCGTTCTCCCACTTCCTCTCTCAAGTTCTGCTACTTTCCTGTATATCAACCATGTCTTTTTCTTTGGTTCTCTGACATCTGGGGCTTTGCTGACCCCAGAGGGACTGCTCCTCCCAGGGCTAACCGATTCCTAGAGGTGGTAAATGACTAGCCCCTGAGTGCACCTTTCAAAGGCAGAACAATCAATCCAGAGCCCACACTCCCAACCACCCCCTCTATTGGGCTTTCCCACCTAGGGCTACTATTCCTCTGCCCGAAACACCCCAGGGCCAAATACCAAACAACTAGGAATGATCTCTGTGCCCCTGAGCCCACTGAAATTATTCACATTTGCCAATCCCAAGCCTGTTCACTCTGTCTTGCCCATTTCTCCCCATGGAAACCACAATAAAAGCTCTTGCACGTGTTTTCCTCTGCTCCTTCTGCTTCCTGACCAACCCTGAGTCTTCCCTGTGTGGCCCCCTGTGGTATGGCATGCCACCTTCTCCTGGGACCTGTGAGTATGACTATCTTTTCAATGGCAGTCCTCTCCTAATTGGTTGTTCTTGCCAGATCTAAATAATAATAAAACCTACACTTGTTCTCGAGGAGCTCTCTCTGCTTCCCAAATAAGCCCCTGCTCTCCTGCACCCATGTCTTTGCCCATGCTATTCTTCATTCTCCCTCTGCAATTTCTGCATCTTACAATTCTATCCGTCCTTCAATGTACTCTTAACAGCACTGGCTTGAATCACTGGTGATTTAAAGATGTGTGTGGGCCTCCCTGGTCGCGCAGTGGTTGAGAGTCTGCCTGCCGATGCAGGGGACACGGGTTCGTGCCCTGGTCCAGGAAGATCCCACATGCCCTGGAGCGGCTGGGCCCGTGAGCCATGGCCGCTGAGCCTGAGCGTCCGGAGCCTGTGCTTCGCAACGGGAGAGGCCACAACAGTGAGAGGCCCGCATACCGCAAAAAAAAAAGAAAGAAAGAAAGAAAGAAAGAAAGATGAGTGTGCGAGGTTCACAGTGGTTCATGAATGGTACCATGGGTTGGCCAAAAAGTTCGTTAGCAACCCAAAAAGTTCGTTCGGGTTTTCTGTAACATGGAAAACCCGAATGAACTTTTTGGCCAGCCCAATATGTCACACAGTAACTGGAAGATAGGGTCAGGCCTCAAAGCCTAGTAGGCTTTCTTTGTGTTCTTTTCAATCATTGTATTGGCTCAGGTCCTTTGAATATGTGCAACAGAAACTGACTAGCCAACTTGAGCACAAAAAGGATTTCCTGGAAGGATGTTCGGGCAGATCAGGTAATTGGAGGAGCTGAAGGACTAGACCTTGGATGAAGTGGGAACAAAGGCAGTCCCAGTGATATGAGTCCTTGAATCTTCCCTTAAGATCCCAGTCTTTCTTAAAAAAAAAAAAAAAAAAAAAAAGATCCCAGTCTTTAATAGGACTCAGGTCAAGTCTACTCCCTTAAAGTTTCAAATATCTGAAGGTGAAAATTTGAGGGACCCCCACCTGGTCAGGTGTAAGTCCTGAATCATTTGGCTAGGGTAGGGTGTTTGGGAGGGGGCAAGGTAACCAAACACTAATATGATCACTCCCATGTATTAGAGATGTTTCCCAAAGGAAAAGGGAACTGTTGAGGCCCGGGCACACACCCTAACTTGAGTCACCTACGGCCATCTTTCTAATATTTTAAATACTATGTTCTCCAAATAAAATTGGATAATGGAAGGGTTGGATGAAAACAGCTCCAAAGCAAAGCAACTTGAACAGTTCCACAAATAGTCATTGAATGCTTACGCTGTGTAAAGTACTATGCTAGACACTGGGTGGGGAAAGAAATAAGGTTGGGATGTGAAAATCAGTAAGATCTGGCTCAAGGATAAGATAAGCATATAAATCACGACAATACAAGTCAGGATAAAGGAAGCCACGCTCCAAGACGTACAAAGTGCTGTGAGGTTTTACAATATGGAGAGATTCCTAAAATTTATATGCAGAGGAAAACCAAAAAACTAAGGTCCGTATTTTCCTTCTTTTTGCAACTTCATCATATGCTGGAGAATCTATACATGCATGACTCCGTGCGGAAAGGAACACAATGTTCTTATTTTCACCTACTGCAGCCCAGCTGCCAATTCAAGCATGTCACCCTTTAAATGTGCACTTAGGGAAGCGTCAGTTAGGGGGCTCATGTGCCACTGCCAAGCCCTGCTTAGATGGACTGTATAAACACGGTACCTGGGAAGGAAAAAGGGACTTGCTAGAGGAGAATCCTGCCTATACTCCTGAGAAGATTGCAGATGATCAGGGAGACACTTCTGAAGGTCTGTGGGCACAGACAAGAAGAAAGCTGTGTGCAATTCTTACTGATAGGGTTAAGGACAGGACAGAGTCCTTTGCTGATAACATCGCCATACAAGGAGTTTGCTGCAACGTTTCATAATTCATGAGCTGCAGGCCCAAGGCCATGCTGTTGCAACATATTTGGATCCATCTCACATTATGGTGGTGAGAGTGAGAAGAAGAATTTAAACATCTGGTCCCATTGGGATTATCCAAACAACTTCTTTATTGAGAGCACCAGGTGCACCTCATGACCTCTCAGGGTCAGGAAAGATCAGCTTAGGATCTGATACGGGGGCGGGGAATCTGATATGGGGTCTTCCTCAATTACCACCAATCATTTGGCATATCTTTAGTCAGTGGTTATGGGAGGAGGCGGGGACGAAGGGGATGCAGAGGAAGGGAAGGCTAAAGAAGCAGGGAGGTTAAGGAGGGAGGAGGGTGCATATGCTTGGGAACAGGTGGGAAAGGAAAGGAAGAACAGGAGTTGTTAGCACGGTTTTCACTACTGAAGTAGGGGAGAGTAAGTAAACAATCAGTCTCACCTTTAGCAGTAGAGAGCCAGGAGGTGACCCGTTGAGGGAGGAAGTGAGCCAGTCAATATTTCTGTAGGCCCACTTTGGGTCAGGTACAGCTGCATCTTCTTTGACTTGGGAACTTACTTAGGGACAGAGAAACCTCCAGCATTTGCACTTGGAGACATACGAAGATGCAGCAGACACCTCCTCAACCTTAATGAATACATGGGCTTCGTCTCTAGAACGTAGCTTTCTTTTAGCCAGATGTTCGGCCTCCAGCCCTGGGTCAGAGAGCTGAGACCGCTTTTGTTTGGAAGTTGAGAGTTCATGCTCACACACAAATGAGATGCCCTCAATCTTAAGGCTCTGGTCAATACTGGGGGAGTCAGAATGGGCAGTGTGGATTTAGCTCACTGCTCATAGTCATGAGAAGGAAGAGCAGAGCCTCCCATTCAGATTTCTGACATTTATCTCCAGGTGAGGTTGTATTAAGTGGAACTATATGAAACAGTTGTTTTTCTAGGTCAAAAAAGTGGTTGAAGATCAGTAATGTCATGTGGCTTAACTTAATACATAACATACATTGTAAATTATATATGTTGATGATAATTTGTTAGATGAAATATTTAAAAATTATCATTTTTGTAAACCTGCTTTGTCATCTCATTCTTTTATTTTTATGTTTTAAAGTTATTTATTTATTTTTGGCTGCGTTGGGTGTTCGTTGCTGTGAGCGGGTTTTCTCTAGTTGCGGCGGGCGGGGGCTACTCTTCGTTGCGGTGTGCGGGCTTCTCATTGCGGTGGCTTCTCTTGTTGTGGAGCACGGGCTCTAGGTGCACGGGCTTCAGTAGTTGTGGCACGTGGGCTCAGTAGTTGTGGCACACGGGCTTAGTTGCTCTGCGGCATGTGGGATCTTCCCGGACCAGGATTCAAACCTGTGTCCCCTGCATTGGCAGGCGGATTCTTAACCACTGCACCACCAGGGAAGTCCCTTGTCATTCTTTTAAAAATAATATATTGGGATCTTTAAGGAAATGGAAGTGACCCTTCTTGACTCTGGCTAAAACTGGTTCTACCTTTATCTTGGGACCCTCTGACACACATTTGCATGAGCATCACGTGCTGGTCAAGACCCAGAGCACATCCTTAAAAGTGCTTCTCATGTTGAAGTCTGAGTCTTTTGCTGAATGTTATACCTCAGCCTAATTTCTATAACTGTCTAAATCTAACTTTTCCTGTTATGTATTTTTCTATCACCATATCTGTTTGGTCACCAGATGGCTGCTCACAAACATCTTTTCTACCTCTTCAAATTTTCTGCAGCCTCCCAAACTCTTGCTCTGCAAACCACGTTTAACTTCCTACAAAGTTTGACATTAATTCTAAATCCACTAGAGAATTCAGGCCAACATAAAACCTATTCATTAGTGCAGCAGCTGTCAAAAGCCCACCTGGCTGACTCCGAATGTACAGATGTTGTTGTAGGGGGAAAAAAAAGGCCTAGTATAGGTCCCTCCTACCATTTCTCTTCCTCTGCTTCACTGAGCTCTTCAAAACACAAAACAAAATTGTTTGCTTCACTTTGTTCATACTGTGTGCCTATGTGTATACTATTGTTATATGTGCTCATTTTTCAACAAAGATTTACTGAGACCCAATTTCGTGCCAGGCATTGAAGATTCGATGGTGCATAAAATTGACATGATTCTTGTTGTCATGATGTTTACAATCTAGTAGGTGATACAGATAAGACTGATGATATAGGCTGTAAGCACCACACAGGAATGACTGGAGGTTACAGGGTGCTATGGGAGCACAGTCATTCCTTACCATAGGGGTCTGAGTGTCTACTTGTCCCAAGCACTGTTCTAGAGCCTAGAGGAAGAGATGATAAATAAGTAAACTGGGAGGCCTATATGAGCAGGCAACATTTGAGCAGGGTACTGAATAGTGACAGGATCCAGGAATCAGGGAAGAAGAGTACAGTACACTGAACCCAGAATGAGAAGTCAAGGAAGCCTTCCTAAGGGTGGTGATGTCTGAACTGAGCCCTGAAGGATGAACTGGAGTTATCCAGGTGATGGTGGCTGGGGTTTGGTGGAGAAGAGTTCCAGGCAAAGGAAGCGGGATATACAGAAGCCCAGGAGAGAAAGAGCAGAACATGTAAGTTTGTGACTGAAAAAGATGAGTGTGTGGTAGATGATCACTAGCTCCTCCTTTGCCTGGTAAAATTGTTTTGATTGTGTAAGGGCCAGCATTTTGGGGTACCTTCTTGTCTGTTTTAGTAGCCTTACTGATACACCAGTCCGAATGTGTCTAGACAGCTGACAGGACGTGCCAGAGGAACTCCTGCCATCTGGTGGACAGACAGAACATCACAATGCATAGAAGATTAGCATTACTATAACGTCGGGCTCACAGCATCCCCGATTATCGCAGTTTTCCATTCAAAGGTATGAAAGCCCTGATGCGCTAATTTTTTTTAAAGGTTAAGGAAGAAATATATACAAATGTTCTCAGGCCCTACTCCCCTGTATGGGGGAGATGAAGGGAAAATTGGGGGCAGAAAGGAGAACAACTGTGTACTATGTCAACCTTATACTTAGGAAGCAGGCTCTCATTCCTCCAAACAGTAGATAGGCGTATCAACCCCGTTTTGCAGTTGAGGAAACCAAGACTCTCAGTAATGGGAAAAGCCAACCTTGGCTGACTCCTTTACGTTATACTGCCTTTAGGCAGGGTTTTTTTGGATTGTTAGCCGTGCTGCTTGGCTTGTGGGATCTTAGTTCCCCGACTAGGGATCGAACCCTGGGCCCTTGGCAGTGAGAGTGCTGAGTCCTAACTGCTGGATCGCCAGGGAATTCCCTAGGGTTTATTTTTAATCGACAAAGGGTGAGTAAGAGGGCATTAGTTCTCTGGTTGTGACCTCTATACTTTTAAGTGTGAGGACCTCAATGAAAATACTTAAGGCCCCATTCGGTGCTCAGAAGGCATTAGAAGACTCTCCATTATACTCAATAATATATACATCAGCTGGTTCCCAAAGAAGAGAACTTCAAATGCCACATATGTTATAGTGGACACATTTTCAAAGCTAAAAAAAGTAGAATGCATTTCTAACAATTTCACACTACTTCTAGTTAGAAAGACATTCCAACGCAATTTGGATGCAGAAAATATTGGAATTCTCAGAACACATCAATGAGGACTGATATTTTTGTAACAGAAGCTGCCTCAGAAAAATCCAAGATGAATAGGGTCCTGCACGTATGAAGATGAATCGCATTAGCAAAGCATAATCAAGTGTGTATATAATGATTTCCCATAGGAATTTACACATGCTTATAAGTCATTAAAACAAACTGATTTTGTTGTTGTTATGGTGCTTGGCACACAGTAGGCGCTAAAACCATGACTATAATAATTATACAATTTTTGCTCATTTGCCTCTTATACAAGGATGTTAAGGGTTATTAAAAACAGAATGTCCACCAGCTGTTCTCTGTCTCTGAGGTCAAAGCGATGGGAATTGGAGTGGAGAAAAATTAGAAATGATATGGATGGGAAGGGGGTGAGAAGCTGGGAAATTTTAGGACAGACTACCACGGGAAAATGTTATAATCCTGTAGATGTTTAAGAATGAAAGTGGCTGCCTTTAGGCTGAGATTATTTTGTTGGGGTTTGGAAATAACCCCTGGTGTCAGGTCCTTCGTCAACCCGTTTTGACTGAGTACTTAAGTCTCTAATGCGTTGGTAAGAAATGTGTGTGTGGAGGTGGGTGGGACATAAAACAGTCTCTACCCTCCTACAATCTGGGTACAGGGAACCGAGAAAACGATCCTTTGGATTGGAGTAATCAGGGAAGGTTTTGTAGAGGAAGGAGTGGGACTACTGGTAGCCTAGTAACAATGAATGCATCTGGGCTAAGGGAGGGAAAGGCAACTAAAAGTCCAAAGACCCCTTTAGGGCTATCCTGAACCTAAAGCCTGGCATCAAAATCATGCCTTCTTTACACTACATATTTGTTGGGGGGGGGAGTGGGAGGGGACGGTCGACTGGAGATTATGTAAGGAGAGATGAGGCATTTCATTTTTCTTACCATTTGGTGTCACTCCCTATCAAATAAGTTGTACCAAACAGGAAAATAGGCACCCTTCTTAAGAGAGGCTTTTGGCTTATATCTTGCCAAAAGAAGCAAATTAATTAGGTGTAAATTAAATGCATGCACTCAACAAATATCCATTGAACACCCACTCAACAAATGCCTAGTCACACCGTACAGGGGCAAACAAAAAAGATGTTTCTTCATAATACGCAACACAGAGATGTAAAGATGCTGGTGTTTAACACATAAAAGTGACTGAAATTTTAAAGAGGAGTACACATTTGATATGGCCATTTATGGAGGTTTTTTTTTTTTTTGCGGTACGCGGGTCTCTCACTGTTGTGACCTCTCCCGTTGCAGAGCACAGACTCCGGACGCACAGGCTCAGCCGCCATGGCTCACGGGCCCAGCCGCTCCGCGGCATGTGGGATCTTCCCGGACCGGGGCACGAACCCGTGTCCCCTGCATCGGCAGGCGGACTCTCAACCACTGCGCCACCAGGGAAGCCCCCATTTATGGAGTTTTAAAATAAAAAGTGAAAATGACAAAAAGGACACTCGCAGAACACCAGACATTCATTTCACTAACGTTGGGGAAAAGCGTAAAGGAGCATGGATAATATTTGTCTAACGATTACTCATATACATACACATACAGTGGGGCTGGTTTTGATTTCAGTCAGAACATTTGTGTGTAGGAAGACCAGCAACATGCCAGAAGAAACAGAGAAACTTCTATCGGGTAAAAAAGCAGTAAGATGAGTGTCTAGAGAAATTCGAAGGTGGCTGGATTCCCGGGCCCCCTGCTCCTTTTGCTTATGGACAGAGCTGAAACAACAATGTGAGGCTACGGAGCCATACATCTGTTTCTGATTTACTGTCTTAGTCTTGTCCTAGTTGGAGTCATTTCTAGATCATATGCTACAGTCTTCAGAGAAATTACAGAAGGAATTTACACAAAGGGTGAATACATAATTAAATATACACATATAAAGACACACCATGAATAGAATGTAGACAAGAAACGTATGCAAAAATTAGAAAGAATTATCAGATGGCTCTTTCATCTTCTGATTTGTGCCACTCACCCCTGCAGCTGACAGTGTTGTTATTACTGTTCTGATTTCAGGATGTCAGAAGCCTATCCCTTGGTTCATCTTCTTGGTTCCCTACTAGAGTGGGTGACCTTGGCCTTCTCCAAATCTAGAACTAGAGATCAATCTAGATGCTATTTGGTCTTCATTTCCCTTCATAAGATAGGATTAAATTTTCTAGTGTAAATCCATGGCTTTCCTCAAAGAATCACTTCAGTAGGGTCCAAGATGGAATCTGCTTAAGGGCTAGGTCAGTGTCGTGTTAAATTTAAATGGGCATTTTGCATAGAGTGCATCAAAATTCTAAACCATCTACATCTTGGGAGTTCCCTGGCAGTCCAGTGGTTACCACTCAGTGCTTTCATGGCTGGGGGCCTGGGTTAGATCCCTGATCGGGGAACTAAGCCCAGCACGGCCAAAAAGATATAACATTTACATGTTTTGTAGTCATCTTTCTTGCCTTATAAAGGGTTTGTACATGCTCTCCAAATAAGTTCTTCGCTCCTCTAGAATTCTTTTACATACATTGCTAATTTTTTAAAGTACTCAAAACAGAGATTAGGGATAGGGAAATTCTATTCTCTTAGTTCATTTTCTTCTACTGGGAAAAAAAAAATAGCAGCTCAGATTAAGCACAAATTATTTTGGAATCTCTTTCTTCTGAACTTCATTTTTATAATTTTCTCACCCAACTTCCAACTGCTTTGCGAAGATCATGCCTTTTTACTTCAGGTATCTAAAATGTCATTATTTACTATATACTTGCCTTAGCACTGAACTTTGTGGTGACTTTGTTGAAAATCCTGCTGTAGTTTGACACAGCATTAACTACTTCTGATTACTTATCTAGTACATGGGTGATAATACCCAGCTTTCAAGAAAGGAAGATAGTTGAAACACCTAATTTGACAAAATTAGGAAATGGCAACGTCAGTTCTAAGAACATAGGAAAAAAATCTGAACAGAGAATTGACATTTCTGCCTGGTGTTAGTGTTCTTTAAAGACCACAGACAGCACACACAGTTGTAGGCGGAAACAATACATCTGCAGACACTGGCAGACAGCATTACCCGCCAAATTTGGCCACAGTTTCTTAAGATAAATAACTTTTCGGTGACGCGTAGGGCTGAAATTACATAAACAGCAGAAATTACTAAGACCTAAGCCTACGAGTTTTGTGGGTTTCAAGATTTCATGCAATCAATACTCTGACATCTGTAACACCATTTTGTTACTGATGCCAGGAACGTAAGAGATTAATAACATCACTTGATGACTTATGTTCAGATTTTGAATAAACTAAGTTTAATTCTTTGGAATAACCATTCTTGAGCCACATTTTTATTTAGGTCATTAAGACAACTATAAGCATCTCCTTATAAGGAAAAGTTTCATTAAAAATGCTAGAGAGCTGCAGCCTGTTTTGAAAACCAATACTTGTAGCTTGTTATATTAATAGTTATAAATGTCTAAAGCTTATTAAATGAAAACACCCATAAGTTTTATCTCAAGAGTCTGAGCAATAAGAATTTTAAAAAGCTGACAATGAAAAATAGCTGAATATTCTGGGAGATTCCATAGTAATAGGAAATGGCATTAACTAGTTACCTTCTCAATCTTCCCCTAGAAATGACTGTTCTGCCTATTAATATCATCTTTTAGGGAGATATCTGTCGTTATAGTGTTCAGAAGGCTGAAAAACCTGAAGAATATGAATAGGGAAGCTCCTTCCTAATTTTTAACTACAAAACACCAAAAATTGAGGCAACATTCTCCAGTGGGATTGAAATTCCCTGAGAACTAACTTGTAACACTGGATATCTTTTAAAACACTAGCTCCTTTTACCTTCCCTTACATATCAACCAAATTCTATTCTTAAAGTCGAGTATTTCAACTTTTCTATTCAAAAGACATTAATGGAAAGTTGAAACCACAGCCCTGAATATTAAACTTTCTTAGAGAATGTCTCCTTACTTGCACTTTTGGTAAATTTTTCTTCCTGCTAATTTTCTGAGAATATGTTAACTTGATTGTGAGCCACATTTCTATAAAGAAATACATCTATCTTTCATATATTACTTGAGTCAGGTCAATGTTTGTTAATCTACTACCAACTGTTTGCCGAACAGAGAGAATTCATCAGTCTCAGAAGGAAAATAATCCTAGTGGTCAATACTTTTTAAAAAAAGGGCATTTTTCAAATGAGTAGTCTGACATTGACATAAAAAATATAAAAGGATGACTTTATTAAACATACAAATTCAAGAACATTCAAGTTTTTTAAAAAAAAGATTACAGCATGAGAAGATAGCAGATCAATGGTAATGGTATATATATATATAATACTTGCCAAACAGAGTACAGATAAGACATACTAACTTCAGTACTCAAAACAACAAAAAGAATGTTGTATCTTCTTTAGCTGTATTATACCTCTATGACTACTAAGTGGGAAACTTCTCAGCAGACCCACACTCGCAGACTTATTTCCCATAGTAAATTTGATATGCTGTCATTGATATATATATCATTTTGAAATGTCGTAATATATAAACCCCTATCTTAGTTCCTTTTCTACATTGCCTACTTCATTAGAACTCTTCCCAACCTACCCCAAGACACTAGGTAAGCATCCTTCTCTGAGCAGGACCAACTTGGTCAAAACAGGATAAAGAATGGCTCTAGGCAGAGGAAAAGTCTCCAATAATATTCTCAATTCTGTGTTCACTTTTCCTTTTAGCAGCTACCTAAGATGGTATGAAAAAACCATACATGTTTAGAGAAAAAGAAAAGCATTTTGGGCTATCAATATCTACCTTAGTCCTGCAGCTTCCCTTTATCAACCAGTGAACACATTATTTTAATTTCTCAACTGTGAACACAGGCAATATTTAACAAAGCACCCAGAAACTTTGTGGAAAGTATCATAAAATTTCCAAGGAGAATGTGTTAGGTGGGGGTAGAGAAGGCAGAAAAATCAAGAGAAACCATTAAGAAAAACATGGCAATTCACACAAAAAATGCTTTCACAAAATACTTTTAAAAAATGAATAAATTAAATTCAATTTTAAGTAATATCCCCCCAATATTTTCTCATTGTTTTAGTGTTCATAAAAGGTATAATATAAGCCTCTAGAAAAGGAAATTATCTTCTTTACCTACAGAATGGTTAGAGTACCAGCACCAGGTAGTTTTCCAAAAGTACAGATAGTTTGAAGAAACCAGTAAACTAAGTCTTTTGACTCATTTAATTCCTGTCACAACCCTTAATTTTAAGACTCGTACCTTGAACCTCTATGTACTAGGCTAAAACTGCTCTTATTTCTGCATATGGCAGTGACAAGTAATTAGGGAAATGAAAGATCTGATCCTACTCGGGTAGATCAAACTCAAAGATCATTTTGTTAGTCTAAGAACTATCCTAGTCATTTTAAGTAATCTTAATCCATATTTTAGAATCTGTCAGGAGATTTTTAAACAAATTATTCACCCTGCCCGGGTCTCCAATCAAGAATTTATGGCTATTACAAATAACTCTTTTTCACCTCACCTCACAATACACAACAGCAAACTTTAAAGAACAATAATCATAAGCCCATATCTTTGAAAAATGGATGCAACAAAGCTTCTTCTGCTGTTATTCTTGAAGCCGGATTTAGATCTAGGAGTTTATCAAGCAGGTCGTAAGCTGCATCAGGTACCTCATCCCAGCCTTCTAGATTGGTAGGAGACTCATCAAGATTACCCCCACAGCCATTACTGTCCCCTTTACACAATGAATTCCCTGAGTGCTGTGCTTTAGGTGTTTGTATGAGGTGAGCACCTTTATGGTCCATCTTCTCTGAAAAAGTTGGGTCTTGAGAAGTGAGCTCTTGTATATCACTTGTTAGTTTAGGAGTGTTAGAATTTACACCTCTGAGCTTCTCACAGAGTTTTCTCAAGTCTTGTGCTGGAACTTCTTTGCTACACAATATTGATTTGCCTAAAAGAGAAAAAATATACATATTTTATATTATTTGAATATATCAGAAGTCTCTCCCATGAGAAACATGCAAGTCCAACTGCATGCTTTTTGGATATATTTACACTGAATATGAGATAGAACATCACGTGCTATATTTAAGTTGTGTTTTACCTTACATAGCTGAAGGTCAAATCATAAAGTGAAAGATAGTAAGTAGAAAGCAGTGACTTAATAAGGACTCACTTGACTCTGTCAAAGTCTCCAGCTTCATTATATTCTACTGTAATCTTTAATCAGCAGCAGCTCCCATTCCCTCTCCCCCTTCCAAGCTTCTACATGCCTCTAACTACATGGTTCCTGTCTTTGATTAGGATGCCCTGCACCTCCCCCCCAACTCCGTGCCCAGAATATTCCCACTTAGGGCACCACTCAGTTCAAGCATTACCTCTAAGATGCCTGACACTCACAGAGTTGATCATTCTAAGCTTCTGTTATATCCTGTGAAGGTTTCTATTATTACTTTTGCTATTCTGTATTGTAACTGATAAAATATATGTCTGTCTCACCTGCTAGACTATGAGCTCTCTGAAGATAGGGACTATCTTATTTATCTTTGAACCCCCAAAACCTAGACATCCATACTAGGTACATACTAGGTTCTCAATTAATGCCTGTTGGACTAGACAAAAAGGTATTATTCTGCTTCTCACGTCTTTGTTCAAATATCACATCATTATTACAGATGCAGTCCTTAACCAACCTATTCAAAATAGCTAAGCCTTCTTCACTCCCTTTACCCTTTTATTTTTCACAATACCACCCATCTCTCTGACAGTATGTAGTTGTTTATTTTTTCTCCCCCATTAGAATTTAAGCTCTATGAGAAGAGACTCAATAATAGTCTACCTAACCTAGTACACATACGGTCTCAATAAATGTTTTTAAATCAGTTAATAAACCAACCAGATCTTCGTTTTAAAAAATATGTCTTCGAAACAATTCCCCAACAAAATTATTAGACACGGGCAAAAATAAGCTAGGCACACAAATAGGCAATAGTCTGTTACTTTTGCCGTATTTCCTTATTAAATAGAAATGGCTCTAAACAATGAGTTTGCACAGCACTTACATTCCTTTCTGGGGCATGTGGATTGTTAACAAAACAATCTATCTCTGGATGTGGATTGTTAACAAAACAATCTATCTCTGGATGATAAAAAGTTACTTTTACATACACCATACACTCATCTCTGCTGGACAGGTGGACTAAGGTGGTGGGAAAAAAGGTGGTGGGGGGAAGCAGTGAGGGGACAAAGGAAATAAACTACCCAAAACTAAGTTTGTGGGGGTATAGTGTGTTAATCCTGTTTTACTTTTAAATCTATTTCATTATTCCTCTTCTCTCTAAAAAATTATAGCCAGAGGAGAATAGCTCAAGGTTTTTCTTCTGAATTTATTTAATTTAACGAGTACTTAATGACAGTCTACAATGGGGCCAGGTCTAGGGGTTGAGGACAGAGGGGAAGGTTACACACAACACAAGAGAAGTAGAGAAGTGCTCCTACTGTTCTGGTAAGTCTCTTTGGGTCATAAAGGGGAACAAGGTCATCGCTGTTGAAGTTCTGAATCCTTTTGTATTCAGCCCAAAGTTATAGTAAGATTTGACTGCAATACAGCTGACCCTTGAACATCGAGGGAGTCAGGAGGGCTGACCCCACGCAGTCAAAAATCTACATATAAATTCATAGTCTGTCCTCCGTATCTGCAGTTCTGATCTGTGAATTCAACCAACTGTGGGTCGTGCAGTACTGTAGTACTTACTGAAAAATAGCTGCAAATAAGTGGATCCAAGCAGTTCAAACCCATGTTTTTCAAGGGCCAGCTGTAACTACAGAAGTCATACTAATGAAACTAAGACAAGTGCTATATAGCATTTTTTAAAATATGAGAGCAAGCATTACAATGATAAATCTCTAAAAGCCCTTGCCTGTTATGCTATCATGATGCTTGCCCTACGATGTTTTTTTGTTAGATGTTGCACTTGCATTTTTGGTCATCATTTACTATTACAAATGGGGGAGATTTGAGCTCTTCAACAAAATGTTTAGGGTGTGATATATTTCATGTTCATAAACTTCTTATTAAGTTATTCAATAGCAGATGATAGTTTTCCCCATCAGTTGAAAATAAACATTCTCATGTAAGAATACAATTTGCAAGGCTTTGCTTCATGGTTCCATTTCCCATGTGTATATGTAATATCTCACCCTATCACCCTCAGATAAAATTTTCTTATTATAGTTTCAAGAAAGGTGCAAGTCGTAGACTGACTGTGTTGCAGAACCACAACCGCCACTAAGCCTTCCTGGTGGATCAGACCACGGCACTGGTGCCCAAGTGAGGGACAATCATTTTTGCAGTAGTTCTTACTCAGAAATAGTTCTTGGTCAAAATCACTTGTTTTTTCAAACTAACAAGTCTCAACGCTTTCTAGGTATCATACTTTTCTGAATCATATTTTCCAGGAATAGGTGGGATGAGACAGGCATATGTATTTCTTGAAGTTCCTCAGACAATTCTGATATGCACCCCTGATTAAGACCCACTGATTCTGGGGCTGGGCAACAGGCAGCCCAGCTACTTTTGAGGTGGGCTGACTGAAATTTTGTCCCAAAGGAGTGTTCCATATTTTGGGGCAGCATGCTGACTCAATTACACCCACCCACTTTGGAAAGTATTAACTATAATTGTGCATGGAGAATAAATACAAGGTGGCCATTTGAGTTCAAGTTGTTGGCAAGAGCAAGGCTGAGATAATTCTCAAGTGCCCTATGAGGTACACTGCACATCCCAGACTTGAAGTACAAGAACTTGTGTAGCTAAGATGACTTCCCACATCCAATAAATGCTTATAATATTACTCCATCAGTAAAGGTATTCTGTTCATTTCGCTTCTCCACTACTCTAACCCTAAGGAACCTGACAACAACATACATCCTATTATGTCCCCTACTGCAGTCCTTACTACACTGTATTATAATTAACTATTTACTTGTTAATACAGACTAAGAGTATTTAAGGCAGGCCCAAGAGCACCTGATGCTTAATAAATACACAATAAACAAATTAAAACATATTATGAAAAATATTTATGCAATAAAGTCAAACCATAACTACAGGGAGTTAAGATTTTATTCCTTATTCTTTTGTTTAAGATTATAAAGTTGAACTCTAAATACTGGAAAAGTGTAGTACTCTGCACTTGATAAGATAAACTGATTACATGTAGAGAAGAGAAGTGATAAATTATTTTCTTACACAATGCAATTGATTTTCAAGCAACTGAGAAACTTTGTATCTAACACCAGAGAACATTATGAATATGTTTATTTGTAAAGAGAATTTCATAATAATTTATTAAGTGATTTGTAGGAGATAAATCAAAGGTATTTGTTTTGTTCTATAATATAAAACTGCTTACCAAAAGTTTTAGCAGCCTGGATAGTTTCCCTGGATCCACGAATTGTCATAATTTGAGCCAAAGCGGTTAAATCATCACTTGCTTTATAAAATGGATATCGTCCACTAAGCAAAGAAAGGAATATGACACCTGCAGACCACATGTCAATTGCTGTAACAGAAAACAAACTTTAATTTTACTCCTACATCAGTAGTTCTCAACCTTTACTGTATATTCAAATCCTCTTAAGAGCCTTAAAAAAATTTTGATGCCCCAGCCAATCCCCTCAGAGGTTCTGATTTAATTGGTCTGGAGTAGGGCTCAGGCATCAGTTTTTTTTTAAAGTTCCTCAGGTGCTTTTAATGATTTCAGGGTTAAGAATCCCTGGTTTAACATCCTTAATGCAAAATACAATATTTTCTTTCTTGAGTAACATGAAAGCTGCTAAGTTTAAAAGGATATCTCATCACTAAGTAAATGCACATTTTATAACATCAAAATAAATCCAAAGTAGCTACGTAGGAAAAAATCTGGATGTACCCCAAGAGTTACACACCATAGTAATGAAAGTGTTTCACTTTAGTGAAAAGCATTAAACGTTAGAAGCTCATCTTCAGCAAGATGTTAACCCTAACTTTTGCTGTAGAAACTATCAATCTCTAGAATTCTGGCAGTTATGATTAAGACCAGCTCAGCCTCATGAGAATAAACTCATTTTAAAAAAAAATGTTTAGGGGGACTTCCCTGGCTGTCCAGTGGTTAAGACTCTGCACATCTACTGCAGGGGACATGGGATTGATCCCTGGTCGGGGAACTAAGATCCCACATGCCTAAGATCCCACATGCCGTGTGGCCAAAAGAAAAATGTTTAGGGACATCTTCTCTCCTAATGGCTGAACTCCCAGTATCATCAAGTTATTGGCTCTACTCCCTTGGCCACTGCATCATCTGCCTTTCTTGGTTCCCTTTGTACCTCTACCTGCTCCTTCAATGTTTCCTGTAAGCCTTAAGGGCTGAGGTTACCCAGAGTTCCAACTTCTACCCTATATACTCTCCCTTATTGGCCCATACACTTCACAGCTTCAGCTACCTTTTATATAGTAATGATGACAGTCAACTGTACTTCCAGTCCAGACTTCCCTGTGCTTCACTTACTTTTATTCTGTTGGACATCTCTATCTGGATGTTCCACATATATCTCAAACCAATTATGCCCCCAATCATCTTTATCTTTCCCTGTACACCAGTTACCTCTTTATTCTCCCCTTGGTTACTGGTACCCATTCAAATCTCCCAATCTAGGAGTATGAAAAACATCTTGGATGCCTTTTCCCCACCACTTCATACCCAAATCCCGCATCCAATTATCCATCAAGCTCTGCCTTTCCAATTCTTTGCTCTTCTTTTCAAAGATTTTTTTGATGTGGACCATTTTTAAAGTTTTTATTGAATTTGTTACACTATTGCTTCTGTTCTATGTTCTGTTTTTTTGGCCATGAGGCATGCGGGATCCTAGCTCCCTGACCAGGGATCGAACCTGCACACCCTGCACTGGAAGGTGAAGTCTTAACCACTGGACCGCCAGGGAAGTCCCCAATTCTTCACTTTTCTGTTCATTTGTATTATTACTGCCCTCGTTCAGGTTTTCATCATCTCTCACCTGGACCTGGTCCTCTCTGCACACCTGCCAGAATGACCCCTCTAGAATACAATTATTACCATCCCTTTCCCTTGAATAACTTTCCAAAACCTACAGGGTACAGTCCAAGCCATATAACTGTGATCCGAGACCGTCTACCTTTTTCCAGGTTTATTTCTCACCACTCCTTGACTTTCATCATACATTCTAGCAACACTAAACTTTTATTGATTCCTGTATGACCATGCTATTTCTTGAGTTCCTCTGCTCATGCAAACCCCTCACTCCAATTTACATTCTCTTTTCAGACGTTCTATCTTCCATGAACTTCCTTCCATAATCCCTTCAGATAAGGTTAGATACCCCTAAAATACTCTGTATAAAGTTTTATAACCATACTTAACAGGTTATTTTATATTTGCGAGTATGTCCTGACCAGAATGTAAGCAGAGTTTCATTCATTTTTTATATCATTAGCAAGCACAGAATAAACACAGAACAAATGAATACATTTCTGTAAGGCCCATAATCCAAGTGAACAGCAGGGTTCATCTATTCAATAAGATGTTCCATGACAACTCTTTCAGGCTATAGACTTTTTTCTTTTTCAGAAATCTCTTTAATGCTATTATATTGTTTTCACAATAATAAAAAATTTTAATCAAACACCCAATCATATATGTATCACAGAAGAATTTTCAGGTATTAGACAAACATAAAATGTTGCAAGTCTTAAGTTAGCAAATACTACTAAACACAATTTTTTCCCCCACAAAGGTGATGTTAAAATTATTCCTGGTGAAATTGTCTTGTAAACAGATAAGCAAAATGCAATCTATCGGGTAAAAAAAAAAAAAAAAGGAAACACTAGGATTAGGAGCTTTCATAAATAGCACTATCTCAAAAATGGGAATGCCACACTGCTAGAACCACTTACATAACTTAGTTAAAAGCAGCAGAGCTCAAATTTAATCATAAGTAGACAAAAATCATAAAATAAAATACACCCACGGCAACCAATTTAACTGGGTTCTGTATTTCTAGTGCAACATACCTGTAGTTTGGTTGGGGCACTTTGTCAAGACCTCTGGTGCTCTGAATCCTGGTGTACCTGCCCTAGGTGCAACCTGCTGCCGCCTTATGATGATGAAATAAGATTTTTCTAGTTATGTAAAGTTTAATTATTTAAGACCAAAAAATAACATTTATCAATTTAGTTCACAGTAAATTCTACCTTGATATCTATATAAATAAAAGTTATTACAAAGCAAATGATAATCCAGTGTGATGAAAATCCTGGATTTTGTTTCTATAGGTCTCTCCCCCGACACCAGTTCCCAGGCCTTATTCCAGAAGGGTTGTAAGGTAACTTCCAGGCATAGAAAGAGGTAGTATAGAAAGAGTAGTAACTTCCAGGCATAGAAAGAGGTAGTATAAGAACATAACAGAAAAATAGAATACAATGGGAACTCTGAGGTATAAAAATTTATTTCTGTTTGGAGTGATTAATTTCTGAGATACCTGTTCACTTATATACTTGAGTTAATCAGGAAAGGCTCATGAAAGCTTATAAAAGTCTTGAAGGGAAGAAAAAATTTATGTGGCAAAGAGTTGGAGGTGGGAGTGAGAGAAGAGTTCTAGTGTTTGGTTCAGGTTATTCTACACAGGCAAGAAAAAAGAAAGAAAACAAGATTAAATCAGCAAGTAAAACATGCAATTCTGAAGTTTCATAAGAGCTATCCCTACCCCTACCAAAATTATTTGCATGTAAAAGTAAATGTGTTTTCCAAAGAGCATTTGCATGTGAAGGGAACAAATATGACAATACTTGTCATTTGCTCTTCAAGGTACCAATCAGCATTAGTGCCTATGCAGTTCACAGAACTGCATTTTTCCCTTTCACTCACTCAAATCAACTGTCCACCAAAATCAATGCAATTTCTCATCTTGTCTGGCAGCATGCTGGTGATTTTACAGCACCATCAAAACACATTACCTTGAAAGGCAAATACTGCAAACTTTATCTGTTGCATAACAGTCACAGGTCAGGCTAGCTGGGCAAGAACTGGCAGTTTTCCTCATCACACTACTATTCATAACTTTTGTAGAAATAGCCTTCTTTTTTGTTGCTAATTTTCTAGATAGTAAATCCACAGTCTTTGACTGCTTCATAAGCTGTAAAAGAAAAGTCATATTCTCTATTTTCATGGCATTTAACATGATGCCTTTGAGATGCTAGTAGAGCAAAAAGCAATAGGGGAAGCATAACTTTCAAAACTGCTGAATGTGCTGTTGGATTGTAAATAAACACTCGTCTATCAAAATATTTAAGGTCTTTTTAGGTTACTATGTTGAATAAACATATTAAAAATTTACTAACCGTTCCTAGTTTGGTGAATATTTGAATTACACTTTATTAGAACTTTTCCTGAAATGTTACAAAACAATTACATTCTAGTGTCTAACTCCATTTCAGAACTGTAAACTGCACAATTACATTGGCTAAAATCAGTTTTAATTTGTTCCTCATGCTATCTAGCTGCTACAGGATATCATAAGTCAATTTAAAACCACTTAACATTGGTGATAATTTTGTAAATTTTACAAACATCTTTACGCTATCAACTGTGTGTCAGAAATGTGTTAGCTGTTGGGAGCTCACGTTCCAGCCAATGAGAGAAAAGGCCTTAACGTCCTAAATGTTCCTTTAGAGAAAGAGCAACAATAGTCAGCTAATCAAAAATGACAAAAAATTCCAAAAGAAAAGTTCAGAACTGGAGAAAATGAAAGCATTGACTAGATGCTCAAAGCAGTAATACCTTCTGCTAAAGCAAAACTCTTAAAAACTTACTAATAATAAAAGCTAGCCATTCCCCAAATTCTCTCCAGTGTACGACTGACTGATGATTGCACTATTAAGCTACATTACTTACTTTCACTGCAGGGCTCTCATGTGAAATGGAGCTGTGTATATTGAAATTTCTTTCTCCAAAAACAGAGCGCTGGACAGAAAGGCCTACAGATCCCTCCTACAATACCAACAAAAACAAGGAAAATAAGGATTATATCTGTAACACTTTCTGCCAGCTGTACTCTGCCATAGTTTTGAAAGAGTTAAGTGACATAAAACAAAAACAGCTGCATCCAAGTCATTCTCAGGCACCAAAACACTTCTGTGAAAGGAGAAAACAGTCTAGACAGAACTCTTAACCCCCATACAATGTTATCATAGTCCACAAATATATATAACTAAAAAATTCTAAAACCACCTGCATGGATGTTACATTTTGCTGTGCAGCTAAAATGGAGATAGACACTTCAGAATTTTTCCCCTATAACTAATGCTTTCTTTTAAAAAGGGTAATTAATATGAACTTTATAACATGCAGGGAAAATTACTTTCCGTTTTTGTTATACAATGCAATTATAATGACAAAGACATTATAAATCTACCAAGCAAAATTTTCAGTTTTGAAATCATAAAACAATCCATTGTAAATCTTAGTGAAATCTAATCAATTTAATATATAACACGTGTAAACAACATTGTTTTTTTGTTGCGTTATCCTAGAATTATAACTCCCCATGTTGAATGGAGTACATTTCTAAAACCATATTAGTACTTAAGAAATAAAAGAGGTAGAACCTTTCCATCTTTTCCTTGTTTAATCTGAATCTGTGCACTTGTGTAGGGCCTTTTAACAGCAGTTTTTGTGGTAGGCTGCTGATCCAGCTCCTTAGGTGCTGCTGGGCTGCTCAATGAAATTTTGTTTCCGGTGATTACATAGGATTTATTTTGTGAACAGCTTTCCTGCTGAGCTTCAGACTGGACAAATTTGAGCAGCTCTATTTTCGTATCGTGGGTTCCTTGGGCCAAACCAAAGTCTACCAAGGCATACCTATGAAACAAAAATAAGCACTTTTACTTCTCTGTAACAAAGCTTAGTTAATATAATATGCTCAAACCATATTCACACAGAAACTGTATTCTTTGGGGGATAAATTAAGGATTTATAACATTCTTGAAAAAAGAAAAGTAAGTTTTACAGACAAGGTAAGGATTTAATAGCTAACTACTGAAAATTAAGGCAAGATGTATCCCACACAAGAAAACATCTTTTCTCCCCTTCTTCCTATGGCTTGTGCAGACAAGGCAACAAGGAATGCAGGATGTAAACACAATCCTTTGTCCTCTGATGGTGGCAGAGATGGCACCATAGCAGATAATTTTTAATTAAACAAGTTTAAAAGAAAAATAAATTAAAATCATGGTTTAAAAATCTGATTAATTAAAGAAAAAATTAAAAGTCAGGAATACAAAAGCCCAAGAAAAGAAGTTATGGTTCTATTATCCTTATTATACTCAATATGAGCCATTATATAAACAGCAGTTTTTAAGTTTTCAGCTTACAATGCCTCTATGTATATAATCAGCATAAAAAATAGTCAAAAACCAAAACTTTAGTGTTGAAACATGAAATTGGCTATCATGTGGTCCAATCCCCTCATTTACTAGAAAAGAAAAATGAAGCCCAGAGATAAATGTATAAGGTTAAACAAACAAAAAACTAGACCGTTTCTAAGTCTCTTTTAGCTATTTCCACTGAGCCATGGTACACCTCATGACGTACACTGTTTTACTAATACAATTTTTTTTTCTCCTTGAGTGTATTTCCCTTCCTCAACCACAGTGAAAATCTGAAACAGAAAAAGATGTGTGTGGCTGTTACAGGATGCTCTGCATCTAAGAGATGGACCCCACAGCACAGATTCAGTCAAGTATTAAGTATTTGCTGGTAACTTTCCATACTTACTTTCTCAAGCGCCTATTATATAAAAAATTGCTGGGCTTAACATCACGGTGAACAATACCAAACTGATGAATGCGTTTCAAAGCTTTGAACAGATTAAACATATATTCCCGTACTTCTTGAAAAGAAAGAGAATTCAAAATGTCCTAAAATAAAGTTATGAATAAGGTTATAAGATTGTTTTAATGAAATATTTAGCTAATAAAAATTCAAGAAATATTAAAACCTACCAAAAAGGACTCATGTTCCAGATATGGCATAGCAATAACCACATGATCATTTTTCCTAAAGCAGTATTTAACTCCCATGACATTGTC
This sequence comes from Phocoena phocoena, assembly GCF_963924675.1. Classification (NCBI taxonomy): domain Eukaryota; kingdom Metazoa; phylum Chordata; class Mammalia; order Artiodactyla; family Phocoenidae; genus Phocoena; species Phocoena phocoena. Next base: position 80,831,186 of record NC_089219.1, on the reverse strand, counting down.
TTGCCCCCTAGTGGAAAAATGCACAACGAACTTGAGAAGAAAGGTCAAATGAACTGAAACTTTATGCAGTTTTTTAAAAAATGCAGTTTTAGCAATTCATAAATAATGCCAGAAAACTAACTTAAAACCACCACCATACAGGAGAGATTACTCATTTAACTGACTTATGCAAGATAAAGGTTTTTTTTTTTTAAACAAACAGTATCAGTTATGAGGTTATAATTCAAAGTGAGATAATTATAATTTTAATTGAGGAGGTGACAGAATGGGAAGGAAAAGATGAATAATAAAAATGAATTAACAAGACTTAGTAGCAGATAAGATGGTAACAGTAATAAATAAATCAAGTAAAAATTAATAATAGCTAATATTTATTGAACATTCACTACATGCCAAGCTCTGATCTAAGCACTTCACACCTATCAACAAATTCACTTAATTTTCACAACAACCCTATAAGGATGGTGCCATTATTTCCTACCCCCCCCTTTTTTTTAACATATAAGGAAACTGAGGGACAGACAGGTTAAGGAACTTACCCCAGGTAACTCAACTAGTAGGTCATGGATCCAGAATCTGAATCCATGCAGTGTGCTCCAGACCTAGACTCTTAACCACTATACTATACTACCTCAGAGAAAGGTGAGGAAAATAGGGTAAACTGGATTTTCAGAGTTTTGAGACTGAGAAACTAAAACAACATGGATACCAACAAAATATGTAGAGAAAACAGGAAAAGAAGCATCAAAAACCAAAACCTCATCATTCTGATAGAGATATCTAGATACAAGACTATATTTTAAGCGAGAAGTCAAGTGTAAGTCAGTGACAATATTATAGATAAATGATACCTAAAGCTGTGAAATTATTAGAGAAGAGAAAACTGAGCCTTGGAAAAGTCTCATGTTGGAGGGCAAAATAAGGAAGGAGCAGAAAGCCCAGATAGGGACATCCGCAAGTGAGGAGTTTTCAAGGAAGGGGTGATCAACAAGGAGGTCAATTAGAATAAGGACTGAGGGAAGGCTTTCAGTCTGGCAAAGAGGAATTAACTGGCAAAAAGAAATTAACTAATTTTCAGAAAGCAGTTTAAGTGGAAAGGAAGAGGCCAAACAGGATTTAAGGAGGGAAAATAGTATACAATGGAAACAGAACATAAAGATAATTTTCCTGAAATATCTGTCAAAGAATAAAAACCAGTGTGGGAGCTAGAAAGGAAGCAAGATCAGGTAGACTTTTTTTAGCATGCACATTTTTGAACAACAAGGAAAGAAAAAGTGGTAGAGGGGGTTATTTAAAGTGTGGAAAAAGGAATAATCTTATTCAGGGGACTAGAAGGTATTATGTAATCATGCCTTACAGAAGCCATCTTATCCTCTTGTCTTCTGTAATAAACAGAGGGGTAAAACAAATTAATAGGCGTGTTTATTCATTCAATAGATATTTAGTGGGCACTGTTACTTGAGACACTATGTTAGACATTAAGGATGAGGAGGTAAATTAAAATTAACGTGATTTCTGCCCTCATGGACTTTCCTAAATAGTGGGCAATATGGATAATAAACCAGGTAACAAATAATGACAAATTATGGTAAGGGTTTTGAAAGATATCAAAAGGTGCTGTGACAATAAAAAATAGAATCTAATTCAGAGAAGACCTCTTTGAAGTGGTACCATTCTTGCTCAGAGCAGAAGGATGAGCAGTTAGCATGCAAGGACTGGGAGGGGTCTTCCTGGATAGGGAAGAAGTATGGGTAGTGGCCCTGAAGTGAGAAAGCTCTTGACACAAATTTGAGAAGCTAAAGAAAATAGAGCACAGTGAAGGAGGTGGAAAGACTGGCATGGGATAAAGTTGGATTTTTTTTTCAAAGAACATTGGGAAACCACTGAAGAACTGTTAAGTAGCGGAAGTAATAGTATCCAATTTATATTACATACATACATATTTTTATATTTTAAGGATCACTCTGGCTGTTTTGTGACTATGGGATCAGCAGGGGAAGAGAAGAAGCAGGCTACTATAGTAATCTAGACTTGGACTGAGATAGCAGTTGAGAAGACAAAGATATGGATGAGATTTTAGATATATTTTGGAGGCAGAATTGCCAGGACATGGTGATGGAGTGGACTAGGAGAGAAATGGAGAAATTGAGTGTGATTACTAGGTTTCTGCCTTGAGTAACTAGGTAGACTGTGGTACCATTTGCTGAGATGGATAGATGAAGGCAGATTGTTGCCATAGGTAATTTTTGGGGCAGATGAAGGTGAATTAAAATTTAGTTTTTTGCATATTAGGTTTGAGATGTTTATTAGGTACCCAAATGGAAATATCAAATCGTCAGGTGGATACATACAAATCTGCAGTTAAGAGGTCTGAGGTTAGATATACACTTATGGGAATCATTACTATATATTTAAAGCCATGTGGAATACATGACACCACCTAAAGAAGTCTAGAGAAAGAAAGTCCAGGATCAAGCACTGAGGAACTCCAACATTTAGGGGTCAGGTGGAAGAGGAAGAACTGGCAAAGGATACTGAAAATGAAAGGCCAAATAAAGCAGGAAGAAATCAAGGAGTATATGGTAGTACAGAAGTCAAAAGACAATGGTTCAAATCAATTATGTTAAACACTGCCAGGAGTTCATGTGAACAGAAAAAGGAACCGGCAAAACAAAGTCATGGTTGCCCCTAAAGTAGTTTCCATTTAGCATAGAGGAGAGCAGCCTCACTGTGTGTGTGTGGCAAAAGGTGGGTGTGGAAGTGAAAACAGTCTGTGCAGGTAATTTTTGAGAAGTCTGGCCATGAAGGGAAGCAAAGAAATAATGGAGTAGCTGGAAGGGGGACGGCAGTACAGGGAGGATAAGAGATACTACATCACGTCTCTATGTTGACAGGAATGACCTAGCAGAGAGAAACCAAACAGAAAGACATGCCAGAGGATTCTGTTGTTCAAAATAAAATATGAGATGAGGCTCTCAATATCTGGGGAGATGTGAAATATAAGTTCCCCACATTTAAAAAAATATCTACACCATGGAAGCCAAGGTTTATGATTTGGCAGAAAGATTAGAAAAAGAAGTGGTAAGAGAACAGGAAGTCAAGCTGAGCCTCAGGAGAAATCCACTTTAAAAATTAATATAAACTTAACTAGCCATTCCAAGATTAGTGGAAAAGTGCTAGCAAACTGCAAACACCTGACTGAAGAATATGTTTAATCCACAATCTCACCATCCCTATTAGATATCTACTTAAAAATCTTAAAAAATATATACAGCAGTTCAATTAAAAATATCTTTAAATTGCCTACCCAGCCACTGTTAGGCACTGAAGCTCAGCTGCAATTCTTACAGGATGACTTGTTGGAATTAAGTGTTTCAGAGCAATTTTCTCTTCAGGTCCTACTTTTAACTGTGTTGTGGCCAAATACACAGAGCTGAAAGTGCCTGTAAAACAATTTATTAGATTTTTCAATATTTGGTTTTTAAAAATGTTTATGAGACAATGCTAAAATAATTCTTAAAAACTGTTTGGAACCCATAAAATTATCATAATCTGTCATCAATATTTTAATGACACTGAATACAAAAAGCAAACACCTTTGTAAATACAACTTATTTTCAATTTTTAATACATTCTTAACTGTCCTCACATCTTTAGGGGGTATATTAATTCAGCAAAGCTATACAGTGAATCTGTTTAACTGAGTTAGCATAAAATATTTCCATGGTATGACCCAATCTACCAAGTATCTTTCTACAATATTATCATTGGAAATTACTTTCTTAAGACTTGGATTCAGTTCCGTTAGAAGTAAAAATGATAACAGTCTTAGGGGGCAAAAAAACCATTTTTTATTTTAAAAAGTTTTTTTAAACTTTTAAATTCACCATGAAACTAAGGAGAAAAAAATATAAGATTTGGTGGTCAGTTAAATCTGAGAAATACTGAGTTAAAGCAAATTGATAGATTATTTCTAGAACTTTAATGTACTGAAGTACATCATAAATAACCAAAAGGGAGCTATACATGCTATAGTTTTCAAACTTATTAGCCTTAAAACACACTCCACTCCTCCCCCTCTCCAGGAATAGTTTGCTATTTGTTATGAGGACATCAGTTTTCCAGAATAAAGTTTTTGAACACTAAGTCAGTGTTCAAAAAAAGGTAAGAAAAAAAATATAAAGATTTGCTTCTTACATCCCGAATCATCTCATCTTCTAATCTCTCTGCCCTCGCTGACTCAGCCTTTTCTCATCTCACACTTTCCATTGTGAAAAGCAAGCAATGAATAAATGGAAGTTTTGTTGTTTTTTTTTTTACTGTTAAGCTTTTATTTACTATTTCTCAGTATAGTCACTAAAAAGTTCTATTATCTTTTATCTTCTCAATCCCTTCACATCTGTCTGCCAGATTCACCCTTCATTCAATCAATATGATTGCCAGTCTCTCAGTGGTATTTACGTAAATACTGACTATCCTATAAATATTGTACCACTTTATTTTCAACATTTTGCCATGAAAAATTGCCATTGTTCAACATACAATTCTACCTAAACGCAATGGAGAAAGAGAAAAAAGATTCAGCTTTCCATGATCAAATCCCCCCACTTAAATCTTAAACTTTTTATTTTTAATAATTATCTTTAATAATATATTATTAATATAGCAATACTTTTAAAAAAGCAAGCATCTTCCTTTTTATTTAATTAATTTTTGGCTGTGTTGGGTCTTCGTTTCTGTGCGAGGGCTTTCTCTAGTTGTGGCGAGCGGGGGCCACTCTTCATCGCAGTGCGCAGGCCTCTCACTGTCATGGCCTCTCCTGTTGCGGAGCACAGGCTCCAGACGCGCAGGCTCAGTAGTTGCGGCTCACGGGCCTAGTTGCTCTGCGGCATGTGGGATCTTCCCAGACCAGGGCTCGAACCTGTGTCCCTTGCATTGGCAGGCAGATTCTCAACCACTGCACCACCAGGGAAGCCCCCAGCAATACTTTAAATAGTATAAAATTATAAAGGTTAAAATAGGACTGTTCATTTTACTGTAAATATTTATTTATTCTTAGATTCTTTCCAAGGAAAAAAGAAAAGCTGATAATTAGTAATATAACCATGGTCTTAGTATTTTTAAAAGGGGTATTTTTCCAATAAGAAATAATAATGAAAATCAAGATTATATAAAGGAAAACAGGAGGAAAAAAAAGCTTATAAAGATAATGAAGTATATCCCCAGATTACCTTCTCCAATTTTGTCCTTAATCTTAAACACATTACCAAGCTGTGGTACAGCTTCATAAAGCTTCTGAATATCTTTCTTAACACCTATCGAGGAAAAAAGAATTTAGGTACAATTAATTACTTAGGTTGAAAAATCTCAATAAAATAATTTCTAAAACATAAGTAATTACATTACAAATAAAAGTATCTATAATAAACTTTAAACTCATGATAAGACTAAAACCCCATCAAGTTGCTCTAACTCACACACCTCCTGAACAGACAAAACTGCAAAGTAACTGAATCACTCACACCCAATTGCTGCTACTCTGAAATTACATACTAACATATAGATACATTGTCACTGCATAGAGTACAACACAATGAAGAGGCTAAATTTAAAAAATAACTAAACAATTTGTGCTGCAATCACTAGATGGCATGACAAGGACACAATGCAATCTTCTTGAAAACTGTTTCTTTCCCCCAAAGATACAAAATCTTACAGGCTTGGAAAAGTTTTACATATTGAATATTCACAGTATACTCTAGAAAGAAGGTCTACTAAAGGTCTCAAGAATGTTAAAAAATATATTCTTTAAAAATTGTCCCAATTACCAGTAGTATCCTATATCTTGACAGCAGAAAAATCATTACTTTTAAATAAATATAAGCTCTTTACAAAAACCTACATGGTTAAAATTCAGAGAGGCAATAATACAAAATGTGATAAACTACTGGATACAAAAAAGAACTACATACTTAAGAGTCCTCAGATTTTATTACAGTATCTAGGCCAAGCATCAGCTACTTTTAAAGTTATAATAACATTCTGCATCATGCAACAGTTTTAAGGCATTTTCAAAGCACCTTCACACATATTATCTTTTCAGATCTACATAACAGCACTGTGATATTGGGAGAACAGAAATAATTATCCTGATCTTTCAGAGAAGGAATCCATATTCAGTGAAATTAAATCACTTATCCAGTTTCACAGAGGTACTGCTGGTAAGTTTATAGACTCACTCATTTAACAAACACTGTGTTTTTAAAAGTGCCCAGCAATTGGCATATTAAAAATACAAATGAACAAAGGTGGTGGAAGCCCCTGTTCTCTAGGAGCTTAGCCTAGTGGAAGAGACAGATGTTAAAAGCTCACTTTTAATACAAGATTTTAACTGTAATATTAGAGGAATGCACATATTACTAGGTAGAAGGGGGGAGGGGAATGAACACTCCTGAAGGTGCCAGGTGGCTTCAGGTGACTGTTAACCTGTGTTTTGAAGCATTCACCAAGTAGAGAAAGTGCAAGAAGGCATTTTAGGAAGGAACTACTATGTATGCAAAGACATGGAAAAGGAAAAAGGCATGGGTTATTGTGGAGTGAGGGGAGAGTAGGAGAGATAATAAAATTCAATGTGGCTGAGGAAGGAAAGGCAGAGGATGCAAAGGAAGGCCATGTAAAGTTTTTAAGCAGGAAGATGACAAGTGGAGGATAAATCTGAGGTGAAGAATACTAAGAATACTAAGAGGTGGAGATTAAATAAGAGGCCAAGAAGACCTAATCCAGTAGCCTTTCCACTACATCACCCCATCTAAGGTAATGGGAAGAACTTACTTAAATTACCCTCACCTTCCCATCTACCTTGCAGATGAACTGGAGAAGCTTCATGGATTTCAATATAACAGGCAATATAACAGTAATCCTGTGAACCAGTTTTGGAGATGACAGGCCTAAATCAAAATGCTGGCTCCACTATTACCCAGCAGGTATGACCTTTCTAGAGCACACAGCTTATCCTCTGTGAGCCTTAATTTCCCCATCTATAGAAAAGGGGGCATAACAGTACCCATGCCACTGAAATACTGTGAGGATTAAATGAAATAATATACACAACACAAGAGCAGCTACTAACACAATGCCCGACACATTGTAAATATTAAATTATACTGGTGATTCTTATTGCTGTGGTTACTATTATTAACATTATTTCTTTAGGGCTTTTGCTCTTACTATTCCCTCTGCTTGAAATCCTCTTCCCTTATAACTTCGTATGGCTGGCTCAATTGTCACAGTTTCCACTGACATCGCTAGTTAAATCAGCGCTCCTCCCATTATCCACATTACCCTGTTTATTGTCTTTGGAGTTCTTATTCACTATAAAATTATCCTGTTTATTTATTTGTTTGCTGTCTGCCTCCTCCCACTAGAATATAAGCTCCACCAGTACAGGCTCCCTGTCTGTATAATTCACCACAACGCACTCGGCTCTTAGAAAACTGCCTGGCATGTTTGTTGAATGAATGAATTCTTACTATCATCATGGTTGTTCAGAGACAGCTGTAGGAAAAAAAAAAAAAAAAAAGCAAAAGTTTACAAGTTACAAGAGAGTGAAGCCAAAGACAAAAGCAATCACTTCACCATCAGCTACCACACTACCTCTCTCTCGAAAACAAAACCAAGGCCTGGGGGAAAAGCTGGCTTTCTAGCAGTAATAGTTGCCACAGTCAATTACAATCATTCCTAATGAGTGTCAAGTCCAACCAGCTTCAAATTCCAGTGTCATAGGAAAGGTATCATGAAAAGGCACTACAATGATATATTCAATTTGTTATTACATTTCTTTGATTCTAAGACACAATTTTAACGACTCTGAAATTGGGATGCAACTTACAACTGTTGCTGGCCAGCATCAAAACTTATACAACAGGTGTCAATGACCTGAAGAAAATTCAAGAAATCACAGAGGAGCATTCACATTTAATCCTTAAGAGCCAAAATGGCTGTAGGGAGGAATAGTAGAGGTGGTGAAGTAGAAATCAAATGTAGGCCAGCTCCACATAACTGGGTTGTTCTTAAGAACTCATTAACAATGGCTTTTTAAAAAAATGAATTCTTCAAAGAAATTCTGCATCACTAATGTTTGAGAACAGGGACTTCCCTGGTGGTGCAGTGGTTAAGAATCTGCCTGCCAATGCAGGGGACATGGGTTTGAGCCCTGGTCCGGGAAGATCCCACATGCCGTGGAGCAGCTAAGCCTGTGATCCACAACTACTAAGCCTCGCTCTAGAGCCCGTGAGCCACAACTACTGAGCCCACATGCTGCAACTACCGAAGCCCACGCGTCTACAGCCTGTGCTCTGCAACAAGAGAAGCCACCGCCGTGAGAAGCCTGCACACTGCAATGAAGACCCAGTGCAGCCAAAAAAACAAAAACTAATGTATGAGAACAACATTGTGAGGGGAAAAAAATAGGATATTAACAAGTCTGAGTATAAAAAGTGATTCAGAAGGGACAGATCTGAAATGTTTATTTTCCATTTCATGTATGTCCCAGAGATATACAATTATTTGTCTAATTACATCTAAAAGAACTCTTCCAATAACTATAAAAAAGAATTCTAGGTGTTAAGGAAAGCACTGTCACAGTATAACTGGCAGTATTTCTGAGCAGTACATAAAATAATGGTGTATCTTACAATTTATGGTGTTTAGGTATGACAAAATATTTTAAGAACCATTTGTGGTCTCTTTATTACTAAATGTATTGAAGTGTTTGTGTGCATGCTTTGTTGTATATACATGATTAATTACACCAAAAGCTTTGTAGTAGGATGATATAGTTTCATGTGGCTATTTAAATTAAAATTAAATAAAATTAAAAATCAACTTCCTCAGTCACATTAGCCATATGTGACAACATACAAACATTTCTGTTAGTGCATAAAGTTCTAACGGACAGTGCTGATACAGAAAAAAGCCTGGAATCTAAAGAGTCTGGATTCATTCAACTCCTATAATTAAACGACATTACTGTTCAGGTTTTTAACCCTTAAAACAAAGGAACTGGATTAGATGAACTTTACCTTCCAACTACAATACTCTATGCTTTTCCTACGAGTTCCACATTTTGGAACTTCCCTTTGCATAAACATGAGCTGGCAGTTAGTAGTAGAGGTGCTGGTTAACTGTTAGAAATAAGCAGGAAGAAAATATAAGTAGTAAGAAAATACTGTAATGCAAGGCCATGTGAATGACTATGCAAGCTCAATGTGCTTCCACACCACCACTCACTTACTATGCACTTACATATCTCTACAAAACTCAAACTATGTTTATATTAAGGTTTCCTGTCACTGCAGAACAACTTTGATGTTTCTGAACAACAGAAAAATTTCCTGACAACCAAAGTGAATGAAAAATCCCCAGATTATGAATTGGGAGATGAGAGTAGACAGTGAAAGAGAGTACTCATATCAAAAGCTAGAAAACACTACTAAAGGCAGAGACCAATGAATATATACTTTGAGGACTAGGGAAAGACCCCGAAAAAAGTCCACAAACTAAAATATTATTTAGGTCTTCATTAAATATTATGAAGGTCTACACTTCTGTTTTGAAATTTTAAGTGAATTTTTTTTCTGCTACATAATATATCCAAGTTGGGTACAGCAACAGCATCCTTAACTATACTCCCTGCTTTTACCCTCATCTTGTTCCACATAAAAGCCAAAGAACTACCTCCTTTCCTCACCCCTCTCTTCGACTTCACTCCCATCACTCTCCCACTTCCACTCACATGACCTCCTAGCTATTTCTAAATGCTAGGCACACTCCCAGCTTAGGGCCTTCGTACTTGCTGATTCCTCTGTCTGGAATGCTCTTCCCCAGATACACGCACAGCTCACTCCTCCACCTTCAAGTCCTAGTTCAAATGTTACCACACTGAAGCCTTCTCCAACCAATTACACTTACTAAAATCACAATCTCCTCTCCCAATACCTCCTATCTCCCCTTCCCCTCTACATTTTCTTCACAGCACTAATCACTTTTGAACATACTATTTATTCATTTTCTATCTCTATCCACTAGATTGAGGGCACTGATTTTTGTCTGTTTTACGAACGGATTTATTCCTAGCACCTAGCACCTAGAAAGGTGCCTGCACATAACAGACACAGACATTTAAGAAATATTCATCATACAAATGAAATGTTTTCAATTACTTAGCATGGAGTAAAATTGACCTCCAGGAATATATGTCATGCTTATTCTGGGGCTTCATGTATTGCCTAAAATAATGCTTCCTATAACTAGGGAGATCATATAATTTAGCCCAAACTGGGAGAGTCTTCAGAGTGAAAGGGGGCACTAATAATTACACTGTGACAACAGGTATAAACTGGATCTGTCTCAGGCAAACCAGGACGTTACCTATAACCCACTTTAGAATCGTAGGCTAAGAGCATCCATATAACACAATGAAAGCAAGCCTTCCAGTACAGTTCAACAGTATGGAGGAGACATTCAGTATATATACAGTTTATACTTCATTCTTTCACTGGAAAGATCTTTATCACTTACTAAACTTGGCATATGGTAGATACATAAAAAAAAATAAAGCCTGCTGAAAGAATGAAAGAATAAACATTTGAGCTAATACTTTGCCAGGTACTTTGTTCACCAGCATTTTTCTTAATAGGAAAAAATGGAAAACAATCTAAAGGTTCAATAAGAAAAGGCAATTAAATAAATTATATGATACCATGCAGTGGAACATTAGGCAGTCCAAGTGCAGAGTATTTAATTACATTAAGAAATGTTCAAGATATATATTGCTAAGTTAAAAATGGAGATCAGAAATAAGTTGGCTGTGATCCTAATTCAGTTTTTAAAAAAATGTATCTCTGTATGCACAGGAAGACCAAAGAAATATAACAAAATGTCAACAGTAGCAATACCTGTACAGTGGGATATTTTCTTACTTTGACTTTCTGTATTTTCTTCAATAAGCATGTATAATTTTTATCAGAAAAATAGTTATAAAAAGCTGACAAATATCCCAAAACAAAGGGTCATACTATGCAGGCATTGTACTAAAAATTTTACTTTATATCCTTTGGATGAATGATATCTAATCATTCAACCTAATATTTTCAGGTACCTACTATGTGCTCAAGACTGTTAGGCTCTGGGAATACAAAGATATATAAAAAATTCCACCATTCAAAAGTTATTACATCAAAGGAGAGTAAATCATATTAGATCATGAGACAGTTATGTGCCTGGACTTCATCAGCTTTACTCCTTATTCAAGTCATGTTTCTGATATAATCTTAGCTTTTATTAAGGGTCAAATAAAAAAGAACCATATGAATAAAATTTCAGCATGTTTTATAAATTATCAAAGGTACTGTTTATAATGCTCAATGTTCTGTTACATATAAAAGCCACCAAACTTTGGAAATTTGGAATAAAATTCACATCACTCTTCATTTCCTAGCAGGTTTTCAGAAGAGTGTTAGAATAGTAATTTTTACCCGAACGTATGCTACAGCCAAGTCAGATTCATTCATTCATACACTCTGCCTAATGCACAATGTACATCAGGAGCTATACAAGATACTGCCTTCAAGGACCTTATAGTATAACTGAAGAGACAGAATGAATACACAGAGTGCTAAACAATACAAGAATAATAATAATATAATGACTGTTATTGTATTATGTGTCTGATGACATAGGGAAAGGTGAACCATGAAAAATAGGTAATTGCAAGAAAAATGGAAGGCAAGAGGGAAAGCATCCATGAAACTGGATGAAAGTGGCATTTTAAGATTATTCTAGTGGCAGTGTACAAAATGAACTGGAGGATGAAAAAAGAAGTGAAAGCAGGCAGTTTAAGTAAGAAACTTCGTTGTAATTCAGGAGCAAAGTGTAAGGGAATGAATTAATGTGGTGAAAGTGGGAATGGGAAGAGGCAACACTATACATACTAAAAAGAAGTAAGATAAAATTGGGTGACTGGATGAGGGGAGCAAATACAAAGCACAAGTTAAAGATAACTCTAAAGTTTTAAGCATAGAAACTTTAACTGGAATAATAGTGGCTTTCATCAAATAGGGACATCAGGAATGGTACTCATTTTAACATCAAAGATGAGTTTACCCTTAGTCAGAAAGCAAAAGTATGGGATGTCATATTTTTCTAGGGTCGAGTTAAAGTCTATTTTGTAGTGTATAAGTATATATCATGGACGAAAGGTCAAAATTAATATTTTTGAAAAAGCACTAAATATGCTTAAGACAAAGAGAAAATAACATTTAGCTACATTTTAAGAAAAGAGAAAAAAAACAACAGTCAATTGGAACTCCTATTTAACCAATATTTATTAAATGCCTGCTATGTCCCAGGCACACTGCAGGAATGAAGGTGCGTGTTACAGTTTACAAGATTAGGCATTGTTTGACCCTCTCCTTCTCATTTCAAGGTCTGGGTAAGGGTGAAGCAACACTTCATGATGTACACTGAGATATAGTCCTTCATTACTGCTACAAACATTTCATTTACTTTTGTCAACTAATTCTGCCTTTGAATATGTAAGTTAAAGTCCCTCCAATGCCGATTTCTAAATTCAAGCTTAATGCAATATGGTGATCAGAAATAAGAACACAGGTCTAGAAGAGAAATTCTAGTTTGGGTATCAACAAACTTTGTGTTCTTAGACAACGACTAATATTAGACTGTAGCAACTTCATCTGTAAAATGACATGGTTGGACTACAATCCTCCTTCTAAAATGCAATCCAATCCTAAATCTAGATCTTATGAAGCTTCACTGATTCATAAAATGCTCCTATATAAACATACAACTCACTTTAAGATTCAGGACGTGTTTTTTGTTGTTTGTTTTTAAATAATCGAAATTACAGAATTGTTGCCTGTACATCTTTGGCAATGAACACATACCTGGTAGTTTAAAATTCTGCTCATGTTTTAATGAGCCATCCGCCAGAAACCGGCCACGAGGAGAAAAAGCCGTTGGCTCCTGCATCTGAATCCCTAAAGAAGCCTCCATCGCAAAGCGACTGCGGCGCAAAACGCCAGCTAAGGGGTCATGTCCACAGGGGGAGCAAAGCAGCTGTGAAACTCGGCATACTGGAGAAGATGAGAAGTTTAAATCACTCAGTGAACTAAGCACTAAAAAATGCTACTGTCCCCAAAGGGGCAAACAATTAAAAACGCACCGTATGTCCAAATCCCCAAAGGAAGGAAAACTGTGAGCCATTTCTAAGGATTCCATGGGCTCCACTTTCACCTCCCAGAAACACCGGCAGGGGGCCGAAGGGAAATGTGCCTAACAGAGGAGTCTCCCCGGCAGCCGCCGTCAGGGGCAAGGGCGGCGGTGGGAACTGCAGAGGCAGCGAACGCGGGGGGAGAGGCCTTAGTGGGGAGAGCGGTTCGACCTGAGGAAGAGGGCTGGAGGAGGAGATCGTTTGATTGCTGAAAGGGAGCGCCAGGAGGCTTGTCCAAGGCCCCATGCAAGTTGGTGGAGAACTGATACGACACGGCTCACGAGCGCCGGGCGGAGGAAGAGAAGGGGTAATGAATGGGATCCCTCGGCGAGCGCGGATTGCGAGCTCCGCGGGGAAGGACCTTCTTCCCTCAGACTCCAGACCGAACGGGATGCTTAGTGCGCAGGCGCACGACTTTCCCGCCGCAGGTCAGGGGGATCCGAAGTGGGGGTGGGGTGTAGAGGGGTAACTGCGCTGCTAAAAGACCGAAGTCACGATCCAGAATTCGTTTCTAATCCCTCACAATCCCGCGCCAGGGAGCAAACCGTCGGAAACTCACGGTTTAAAGGAATACGATTTCTCTGGCTCCCCAAAGGCCTACGTCGCCGCCTCCGAGAGCGCCCACCTAGCGAGTCTGCCAAACGCGCCTGCGCAACACTTCTCGCGTTGCTGCTTCCAATTGCTCATGCGCACTGTAAATCCCTGTGCGCCGCGTTATCTGCTGCTGGGCGCTTGCGCAAGCGGGTTGGGTTTCTTCCGCAAGGCTGTGGCTGGCTGAAATAACGGTTACAGATATAAAGTCCGGGCATAATCATTTACTAAAAAATAGAGTGAAACGTAAGGTTAAGGATCTAACAGTATTTTCAGGAAAGAGGATAATTCAGAGACATAAAAGTCTCAGGTACTGGAGTCGTAACATATCCCGACTTACAGAGACATTGGGCACGCTGAATAAAAGACATTCATTTTCTTGACTCCCAGCTTCATTTGTTTTTGTTGAGTGCCCTACTTCTCCGTTAAAAGCAAGCAAACAGAGAAAGGCAAGTAGTAATTGTTTATGGCTGTATTCGAAGAAATGAGCCCAGTGACATTCACTCAGTCGGTCAGTCAGTATATATTTGAGCCCTTGGCTCTGAGGCTGGTTTCTAGAGGCTGGAGTTACAGCGGGGAACACATGATAGAAAAAACCGCCATCCCTTTATGAAGCTAAATTCCAGTGAGGCAGTGGCAATAAACAAACAAATGAGCAACATTCTTTTTAGATATTGATTAGGGCTCCAAAGAAGGAAAAATAGTGGAAGGATGTGATGGTGACTAAGAAGGACTCACCATGACAGGAGCCAAATGGGAAAGAGACTAATTGGCAAAGGGCAGAGTGAGTGCAGAGGTAGAAATGAGCTTGGTAAGTTAGAGGGGGGAAATTTCACAGAACATCAACACCAGACAAGGCTACTCTGTGACCATGATTGATCAAGACAAAAAAAAAAAAAAAAAAGATCACTGTAATCATGCCTGGATATAGACTAAACATAAACATTGTCCAAGCCACAAAAATGAGCAAACATTTCCTTATCCTGGATAATATGACTGAACTGCTGCTCCTGTACTAATTATTCAGTCATTCTAGATAGTACTAATTAAAATACACAATTATAGAAATAGTACTAATTAAAATACACAATTATAGAATTACTCCTGCCTTCCTACAGCTTCCAATCCAGAGCAAAATCCCTCTTCCTTGAACCCTTCCCTAAATCACATAACACAAACCCAAGTTGCTAACACCCTCTTACTGAGATGTCACATGGTTCTCCATGGTTTGCATTCTCTCAGAAGCAAGTAATAAACCTAACTCGTTCAATTACAGTTGTGTTCCTAGCGGTCTTTTGCTGGAGGGCATTGACAGTAATCAAGTCCAAGATGCCTGTTAGATATCTAAGTGATAATGTCAAGTAAACAGATGAATATACTGGTCTGGAATGGATTCTGGGCTGGAGACATAAACTTGGTAGCTATGAGTTTATACATGAAACTTAAAACTTTGGGACTAAATGAGATTATCTAATCAAAGACTGTAGATAGAGAACTGGGCTAGGGGAATCTCCAACATTTCAAAGTTGGGCAGAGGAGGAAGATGGACCAGCAAGAGAATGAGAAGGAATAACCTGTGAGGTAAGAAGGTGATGTCATAGTAATCAAGAGGAGAATGTTTTACAATTGAACAGGAGTGGTCAACGATAGTAAATGCTACATGGAAGTCAAATATCAAGGACAGAAGTGACAACGGATTTGGCAACATGGCAATCATTAGTCTCTGGCAAGAGTAGTTTCAGAGGTATAGTGAGATAGAAAGACTGAAGTGTATGAAGAACAAAAGGTGTACAAGTAGGACAAGTCTTAAGGTTTTGTTTCTTTGGTTGGTTGGTTTCTGGGTTTGTTTGTTTTCTTTTTGTTGTTTTTGTTTTTTTGGAGGGCGAAGATCAGAGAAATAGGATGGTGGCTATAGTTCGTCAAATAGAGCAAGGGAAGTTTTTTGTTGTTGATGTTGTGTTGGCAGATAAATGCTTGTATTTTTGTGGGAATGATGTAATGCAGAAAGAAATATTTGATGCTAGATAAAAAGGGAATACCTACAGGAATGAAATTATAGAGGAGGATGAAGGAATGGATCCAAAGCATAAGGAGGGGGGATGCACCTTTGAAAAGAACCCAGATTCCCAACATTTTAACAGGAGGGAAAGACAGAAGATTTAATTCAGATGCAATGGTTTGTGTTTGGGTGGGAGAATAAGATAGCTCCTACCTGATCACATCAATTTTCTTAATAAAATATGAGATGAGGTCTTTAGCAAGAAGGGGATATTAAAGGTTGGAGGAGTGAGAAGGTCAGAGGTATCTTCTGAGAGTGAGGAGGTGAAGTGTAGAAAGATTGTGACATTGCCAGCAGGGTTGAATGCCCATTTTCTATTTGTGTCATAAATTTAAAGTGAGTCCAGACAGCATAGTGTTATGTTTATTTCTCAAGTAAACTTCAGTCAAGAGAATGCAGATGTGGAAAGGAATAGCTGGATTTAACTAAGGATGGACATCACACAGAGAGGGGCAAGTAAGGATATTTACAAGGAAGTGATTGTAATGATGCACCACGGAATCTCTGGGAGGTGAAGAGGAAAGATTTTAGGAAGGTGATAGATAATGATATATATAGATTGATGGACTGTTGAATCAATAGATAGGTAGATAAGAAGTGCTGGGAACAATGAATTGGAACTCTCTCTGTAATGCAAGGATTGGTTATAATGGAGATATAAGGTTGAGTTAGAAGAATAGAAGTAGTAGATGGTTCACGGAGTGGTGAAAACTGGGATTTCAGAGATAAGAGCATTCCACAGGGTAGTTAAATTTGCTGGAGGAAAAGTTGTGTTTTGGTGTGAAAAGAACAAATTATCCTGATTGAAAATATCCTGATTCCCATGCTCAGGCTCAGTTATTTTGCCTATTCCAATTTCTCCCCAGGCAGTAAGTAGTATCCCCTCCTCTGGGCTCCATTAGTACTTTCTGCTTGCAGCCATTTCAGCACATAGGCACAGGAAAGAAATGCAGAACCTCATCCCCACCCCATACCTCCTGGATCAAAATCTACAGTCCAGTGTTCTAGAACACTGGTTCTCAACCTTGCCTACACATTAGAATCACCTAAGAAGCTGTTAAAAATGCCGAAGCCCAGACCAGTTACATAAGAATTTCTGGGGGTGGGATCCAAACATCAGATTCTCTTAAAACTCCCCATTCGACTCCCATGTGCAACAGGGGTGGACAATCTTATTAGTGGGGTTCAAAGTACTTGGGTACCAGGCGATCTGTGTTTAGATTCTAAGTGATTATAGACAGCTAGTATGGGGAAAACCAGGTGCCCACCAAGTAGAGACTTAATTTGAGTTGAGTACAGTCTCTCACTCTGGGAAGAGTGTGGAGTTCCTGGCTAGTTGTACAGTCAACGCAGAGTAAGTTCCCAGCACAACTTTCAAATAATTCTGTTCATCTCTTCTCTCTTCGTGGAGGTACCTACTAATGGAAAAAAGAAAAAGAAAGAACCGCCTAGTGTATAAAAAGGAAAAGTTATGAGAAGGCTTATCCTCTCCCCACTTATTTATTTTATCTTCACTATTAAGCTGAGAAGCTGAGGCACTCCCTTAGAAAGTCCTCAAAGATAGACAACTTGGCAATTACAAGTGACCCTCGAACAACACAGGTTTGAACTGTGTGGGTTCACTTATATGATGATTATTTCAATAAATATGTACTGCAGTACTATAGGGTCTGAAGTGGCTGAATCCATGGATGTAGAATCATGATTATGTAGGAACCATGGGTATAGAGGGCTGACTGTAAAAAATTTTGGACTGCATAGAGGGTTAGCACCCCTAATCCTGTGTTTTTTTATAAAGGTCTTCAAGGTACATAACTTTTGAATATGAACAAAAATTGTCTCTTAGGGCAATTGCTGTAGACTGAATGTTTATGCCTCCCCCTGCTCCCCCCGCCTCAGCCACTTCACACGTTGATACTGAACCCTAATCCCCAAAGTGTTGGTATGAGGATGTGGGGCCTTTGGGAGGTGATTAGATGATGAGGGTGGAGCTTCATGAATGGGATTAGGGCTCTTATATAGGAGACCTCAGAGAGCTACCTCACCTCTTCTGCCAGGTAGGGACATAGCAATAGTAATAGACATAAATAGTTCTTGTCTATGAACCAGGAAGCGTGTTCTCACCAGATATTCATTCTGTCTAAATCTTGATCTTGGACTTTCCAAGCCTCCAGAGCTGTGAGAAATAAATGTTTGTTGTTTAAGCCACCTAATCTATGATTTTTGTTACAGCAGACTGGACTAAGAAATAGTCAGGTAAATGAAATAAACCCACATGTTATAAAATAAAATCCTAGATTTTCATGGTAAAATATACATAGGACAAAACACTTAGAGTTTCATGGGGAAAATGTGTATTTCAAAAATAAAATTATAGGGAATTCCCTGGTTAGGATTTCGTGCTTTCACTGCGGAGGGTGCAGTTTCAATCCCTGGTTGAGGAACTAAGATCCTGCAAGCCATGTGGCATGGTCAAAAAATAAATAAATAAAAATAAAGTAAAATTATAAATTATTTAAAAGTCAAAGAGCTGTCCATGAGTCAATTCTGAAACTGCAGAACAGCAAGGCATTTTGAAATACACAAAGGTCCACTAACGAACTGAAGTTTAGTTTCTCAATTAGTAATTCAGAAGAGAAAAATAACTGCTTTGCAGAATTGTTAGATACAGATTAAGTAAAATATTTAAAGCTCCTGGTAGGAAGCAACCTAAGTGTCCATCGACAGATGAATGGATAAAGATGTGGCACATATATACAATGGAATATCACTCAGCCATAAAAAGAAACGAGAGTTATTTGTAGTGAGGTGGATGGACCTAGAGACTGTCCTACAGAGTGAAGTAAGTCAGAAAGAGAAAAACAAATACTGTATGCTAACACATATATGGAATCTAAAAAAACAGAAAAAGGTTCTGTAGAACCTAGGCGCGGGACAGGAATAAAGACGCAGACGTAGAGAATGGACTTGAGGACCCGGGGAGGGGGAAGGGTAAGCTAGGACGAAGTGAGAGAGTGGCATGGACACATACACTACCAAATGTAAAATAGATAGCTAGTGGGAAGCAGCCGCATAGCACAGGGAGACCAGCTCGGTGCTTTGTGACCCCCTAGAGGGGTGGATAGGGAGGGTGGGAGGGAGACGCAAGAGGGAGGAGCTATGGGGATATACGTATATGTATAGCTGATTCACTTTGTTATAAAGCAGAAACTAACACATCATTGTAAAGCAATTATACTCCAATAAAGATGTTAAAAAAATAAAAGTAAAGCTCCTAGTGGAGCTCATAGAAGATAGCTAACATTTTAATTTATGTATTTATTCAGTAAATAATACCTCCTCACATTTCGTGTGCCTAGCAGTAGAATAGGTCCTGTCATACCGAGATAACTAAGAAGAGGACTGTTCCCTCAAGTAGTTTGAAGTCTATCTAGGGGTTGAAGTGGACAGCTTCCATACACATCCATCACCAACTCAGCTTTAAGCACCTTTTTCTCAGGGAAGCCTCACCAACTGAATAGGTTAGTTCTTCAAATGCATGCTTCCACGGCATCTTGTACTCATTCTTTTACCACACTGTGCTAAAATTGCTTGTTAATGTCAATCTTCCTCATTAGCCTTGTTATCTCTGTTACGATATGGACGAGGCTTGTCTTGAACATGCATGCACTCTGAAGCTGGACTGCCAGGGGGAGCAAGGGCAAGTTACTTAACTTCTCTGGGATTCAGTTGCTTCATTTACACAATGGTGATAGTAAGAGTATCTACTTCAAAGAGTTGTTACTCAGGTCAATGAATTAGTACATGTATATCATTTAGAACAGTGCCTGGCACAGTGTGAACTCTATGTGAGTGTTGGCCAGGATGACAATAATGGTGATGAAATTCTCTAACACAGTACTTGACATGTGTTACGTAGGTCAGTAAATATTTGTCGAATGTTATTGAACTTGTCAAATAAATGAATGAGTAGAATGGAATAAGTGCATAGAAGAAGGAGTTATTAATTCTGAATCAGAAAACTTTTTCCAGGGGCGTTGAAGTCCAAGGTGGGATTTGAAAATTTGATAGAAATTCCCCAGTGATGGGGGAAGGAAGAGGCATTCTCTTAGGCTTTCTAAGAGGACTGTTCAGGGAACTATAAGTTGCTTGGTATTATTTCAGCACAAATAGAGAAAGATTGGTAGCAGAAAAGCTAGAGAGTAAACAAACAGGAACCTCATCGTGAAGCTTCTCGTGTGCTATTCTCAAGATGAGGGTGGTAGAGAGCTAGTAAAGGATATTAACTGCAGGAGAGAGAGAGAAAAACACAAGTTTTATTAAGATCACTTAGGAGAGAGTGTAGGAGGAAGTAGCTATAAGCAAGGTGCCCTTTTCAATAAATGTTTAGAGAGAGAGCGAACAAGAGTGAAAACTTGAAATAGATGATCTGTAATGGTCTCTTTATGGAAAAGTTTCAAAAGGAGTTTATTCCTACATGATGCTTTATGCTGCATACAAGTTCTTTCTATTTTGTTTGTGCTTATTTCTCCTTGAGAGCTGTTGAAAGGAGAGACGCATCTAGTTTGTTTATAAACTAAAAAGTTTACAAGAAAGCAAAAGTAACAACCCTGTTCTCATCCTTACTGATGTGACCACAAGAATGTTATTTCTAGTGTTGCCAAATGTGGTCTCCTTTGCAGGAGAAAACAGCTGAAGCAATGATAACTAGGTCAGTGATTCTAATGAGTGGATGTAGGAACAAATTAGCCAATGAAGAAGACATCCCTTCTTCTGATGCAGCCATTTTTGAGGGAGGTGGATTAGTGAGCAGTGGGGCCCTGTGTGGAGTAGGGGCTAGAGAGGGGACAGCCTGAACCCTGGGCACAGGAGGAACTTCCTATGTGTATCCTGCTTGTCTGGGTGATGATTGAGACTGGGTTCTACCTTCTCTTGCTTCCCCCTGAAGATGAGTGTCAGTTGCAATTGAAGTCACAGTCCAGGAAAGGTCACTAACATGGCACTTGCCTCCAGACACATCTCTCCTGTGAGAAAACACCTAAAACAAGAGACTACGCTGCTCTGGGGTCCATGGTGGGAGAATATGAACAAACAGAACAGATATTCCCTGTATACAGGTGCTGGCTCACAAAAAGAGGCTGACAGCTGTTGGCACTACTTTCTTTTTGGCTTGCTGCCTCTCGAATAAATGGGCCTATTTGTTTTTAAAAACCTGATGGATAGTTGAGAGAGAATTGGGATAAATGGTTCCCACCCCACCCCTGTTCTCAGGGCCGAGCTCCAGTTGAGGTAGGTGGATAATGTTTAAGCTTAGTCTTAAATTGGAATAGTGAGAGAAATGGACATTTATAGGTAAAAGAACACAGTAGTGGCATTGAGGGACATAAATTGTAGCAACTAACTAGGGGACTTCCCTCTCATCCAGGCATCCTGAATGGAAATTAGGAAAGTTCAATAGTAGTGCAATAAGGGAAAACTTCCAAGAATTCCCTTTCAATCCCGTTTGATGTATGTTTGAATTATTGGTATAATGAGAAGAAGAGAAAAGGATATATTGAATGGGTACTGTCACAGGCACTCAGTCGGGCCCTGTAGTAAGATCTTTATATGTGCTATCTCATTAATTCTTTAATTATTGAAACTATTTTATGGCCTAGGAAAATGAGCTTTAGAAAAGACTAAGTAAATTGCTGACGACTACCAGCCAGTAAGTGGCAGAACTGGAATCTGAATCCAGGACTCTTGGATTACAAAGGTCTTGGTTTATATTAGACCTCAACTATATTTAAAACAAAAATTTTTTTAAACAAAAATACACATAACCTTACCCATCTTAACCATTTTTAAGCATGCAGTTCAGTGGTATTAAGTCCACTCATATTGTTGTGTGACATCAGCACCAGCCATCTCCAGAACTCTTTTTTACCTGGCAAAGCAGAAACTCTATACCCGTGAAACAATAACTCCCCATTCCCTGCTTCCCTCAGCCCCTGGCAGCCACCATTCTACTTTCTATCTCTATGAATTTGACTACTCTATGTACCACCTAAAAGAGGAATCATACAGTATTTTTCTTTTTGTGCCTGAGTTATTTCACTAAGCAGAATGTCTTTAAGGTTCATCCATGTTGTAGCATATGTCAGAATTTCCTTCCTTTTGTGGATTAATAATATTCCCCTGTGTACATATACCACATTTGATTATCCATTAATCGATCAGTGGACACAAGTTGCTTCCACATTTTAGCTATTATGAATAATGCTGCTATAAACTTGGGTGTACAAATATCTTTTCAAAACCTTGTTTTCATTTCTTTGGGGTATATACCCAGAAGAGGAATTGCTGGCTCATATGGTAATTCTATTTTTAATTTTTTGAGTTTTCCGTACAGTTTTCCACAGCAGCTGTACCATTTTACAGTCCCATCAACAGTGCATAAAGGAATCTAATTTCTCTACATCCTTGCCAGCACTTCTTATTTTCTGGTTTTTGGTTTTGTTTTAGATAGGAGCCATACTAATGGGTGTGAGGTTGTATCTCATTGTAGTTTTGATTTACAATTTCCCCAGTGATTAGTGATGTTGAGCATCTTTTCAAGGGCTCCTTGGTCATTTATATATCCTATTTGAAGAAATGACTATTCAAGTTCTTCACCCTTTTTGAATTGCATTTTGTTTTTGTTGAATTTTAGGAGTTCTCTACATATTCTGGATATTAATCCTTTATCAGATATATGATTTGCCAATATTTTCTCCTGTTCTGTGGGTTGTCTTTTTACTCCATTGATAATGTCTTTTGATGCATAAAAGTTTTTCATTTTTATGAAATTCAATTTGTCTATTTTTTTTTCTTCTGTTGCCTGTGCTTTTGGTGTCATATTCAAGAAATTTCCAAATCTAACCATTGCCCTCTGTTTCCTTCTAAGAGTTATATAGTTTTTGTTTTTATGTGTAGGTCTTTGATCCATTTTGAGTTAATGTTTGTATATGGTGTTAGGTAAAAGTCCAACTTCACTTGCTTGCATGTGGATATCCAGTTTTTCCAGTATACCTCAGTTATATTTTCAAAAATGTTTTGTTTAACATAGATAGCAAATAAGTGCCTCAGGCTAAGTTAAATTTGTAATTCAGTATGAAAATACAGTATAAGTAATTGCATGCTCCATTATTGGAAAGAAGATACTGTTTTGTAGCATAGTTTAAAGAGAGACACATCTCTCAGGATTAGGAAAAAATTAAAAAAAGAAGAAGAATCCAACCTATTTAGTATAATATTTATCTATCTTTTTGTTTTGTATACTTGTTCATCTATCCATCTATGTGGTACATATGGGTAGTTGTAACTCAGTTCCAAAATTAAAAACATGAAGAATGGAAAGATCTGTAAGAAATAACTGGCAATCTACCAAGGGAGAAAAAGTATTCATAAGATGAAATAAACATGCTATACTTGAAGGTGATTGAAGCATACAAAGAAAACAACCTATTTTCCCCCCCTAAAACATACAGATTTCAAACACTTTGGAATAAATCCTGTTATTATCACTAAAATTCAGAGAGACTCATAGGACCAAATTCATATTTTTAAAGTTCAAATGCAAACTTATGAAAGTTGAGATTTTCTTTACATTCACTTGGCTCCAATATAATGTAAAATACTGTCAGGACAGGGAGGTCAAGGAGCAAGTACTGTGATGTGTTGAGCCTCATCTCCTGGGACTAAATCTTGCTAGCATCTTATACCACTCCAAAATGAGCTGACAATTTTCACTTCAGCCATTAATGGGAAAAATATTCACTACAGTGAAGTCATAATTGTTTGACTTCCATTTTCTTGTTATCTTTAAAGAAGATGATTTAAGGTTTTGAAAAATCGCTAGAATTTCCAAGTTCAGGGCCTTTGTCTTGGCGCCCTTTTGCTAGAAAAGAAATATGCTTGAGAAATTTTTAAATGATATATCAGTTTTGTATGAAACTTTTAATACTCCTTTTTTTTTTTTTTTTTTTTTGGGTCTTCTTTGCTGTGCACGGACGTTCTCTAGTCATGGTGAACTGGGCCTACTCTTTGTTGCAGTGCGTGGGCTTCTCTTTGCAGTGGCTTCTCTTGTTGTGGAGCATGGGCTTTAGGCACGCAGGATTCAGTAGTTGCAGCACGTGGGTTCAGTAGTTGTGGCACGCGGGTTCTAGAGCACAGGCTCAGTAGCTGTGGTGCCCGGGCTTAGTTGCTCCGTGGCATGCGGTATCTTCCCAGACCAGGGCTTGAACCCGTGTCCCCTGCATTGGCAGGTTGATTCTTAATCACTGTGCCACCAGGGAAGTCCCTCCTGTATGTTTTTAAATTACAGAAGAAAATTATAATTAGTCAGCTTTTATTTAAAATACTTAAAGAGGTGAATGTTCATTATTTTTAAGACAGTTAATCAAGATATAGTTTAATACAGCAACGTTAGTTGGGGTTCAGTCCTAGTGATTTTTCAGATTTGGAACAACCATCTTCTCTATTTTAGGTTTTAAATACCAAATTTTATCCCAAAGAAGAATTTTACAGTAAGGTTGTAAATCCTTGCCCCTCCCCCAAAATACTAAAATAGAATTTAAAATGGAGACACAGGCATGGTTTACTCTGAAGCTTTAAGCACAATGATAAACTGTAACTCTCATAAGTTTGATATTGGAGCATCAGTGATCTCGGGCCAAATCTAGTTTGCTGCCTGTTTTCGTACACACGGCAAGCTAAAATGAATTTACATTTTTAAATTATTGAAAGCACTTTTTTTTAAAAGAATACTATTTTGTGACACATGAAAATTACATGAAAACCAAATTTCAATGCCATAAATAAAGCTGTATTGGGACACAGCCATGCTCATTTGTTTATGTAATGTCTATGGCTGTTTTTGTCCTACAATGGCAGAGTTGAATAGGTGCCACAGAGACATGTGGCCCACAAAGTCTAAAATATTTTATGGAAAAAGTTTGTCAGCTTTTAGAGCCTCACAAAAGCAGCTTGCATTTTAGCATGAACATACGAATTAAACAAATGCCATTAAGGAGTGCAGAAGAAATTTTTACCATACAGTAAATCAGCTATTTAATACAGAGAAAGAGAGGATACAAATGCACTAGTATTTGTTGATTACAACATTTAAGAATTGAGACTAGTACTTTCTAACGGTAGTTTCTTTTTCTTGATAGGAGAGCCCCAATTCACCCTCTCTGTGTGAAAAAAATACAGAAGGCAGAGTGGAGGAAATATGGCACAAATCCATATCCTGAAGTCTTCAGCAGTGTGACTCTGGATGGACAATGACTTTGGTCTTTAATTTTTTTTTAATATTCTTTTTAAGACTCTTGATAACCAAGTGACATTATTTTTTTAAAAAAATAATTAGTTAATTAATTTTTGGCTGAGTTGGGTCTTCATTGCTGCTCGTGGGCTTTCTCTAGTTGCAGCGAGTGGGGGCTACTCTTCGTTTGCTGTGCGCGGGCTTCTCACTGAGTGGCTTCTCTTGTGGAGCATGCACTCTAGGCACGTGAGCTTCAGTAGTTGTGGCTTGCGGGCTCTAGAGCACAAGTTCAGTAGTTATGGCGCATGGGCTTAACTGCTCCGCGGCATGTGGGATCTTCCAGACCCAGGGCTCGAACCACCCATGTTCCCTGCACTGGCAGGCGGATTCTTAACCACTGCGCCACCAGGGAAGTCCCTGGTATTTAATTTTGATATGAAGAGGGAGAAGGCAGCAAATACTCAGTGCCTCTTTGAAGCAAAGGCAAAGATCCACTGAGCCTTTCCTTCTTGCATTTGTATAGCTGGTAATGGGTTATGGTAAAGCCAGTAAAATTGCTTCAGTGTTCTCATGAGAAATGATTCTAATCCTTCTTAACAGTTTAAGTCACACTTATGTTGTTACTCATACATTCTAATACAGGCTTTCTCCCTATCCACATGAAAAGGATTGAGTAGCACATGTGTCTTAAAATTTGGAGCAAATTATAAGCTACATCATAAACTTTCTTGGAGAATTTTTATGGCGCCTGTATAGAAACCTGCAAGTTCCTCAGAAAGGGTAACTCTGATCTCAGAATATGTTAGAGGGACCTAAAGAGGGCCCCTTGCCTACTAGCCATCCTTGAAGGTAGTGAGTTATTGGCTTTAAGAAGGTATAGCCACTGTCTCTTGAAGCCATCACATAGCTAAGAAAGTGGCAGAGGGTGGCAACCAAAATATAAAAGAGAAGGGAAAATAGAGGCCCAGAAACGAAAATGATTGGTGCCTTCTTTCATGTGACACACACATAAAGCATAACAACAGTCTTACCAAAAATGATTAAAATAAAAAATATATATATTATAGTTTTAGATCCTATAAGACAAACAATTGATTATATAAACACTCATCTTCTATATTGCAAGAAATCACATCTCCTTGATCTATGCTCAGCTCCAGTATGTCAATAATTCTGGTCAGATGAATCACATCTGGAACTTGTCAAAGCAAGTTAACTTTACAAGATAGTTCCTTGTAGCAAGACCCTTTCCAAGAAGCAAGGCCAGTGCATTCTTTCCACACATTTCCACTGCAGCTTACCCATGGATAGTCATCATGAATACTAAAAATGAAGGATGAGTTCCCTAAACTTTACACTTTGCTTGAACAAAGTGAACACTTTATTGTAAAATTGGTTTAACTGCCAGCATCCCAAATTTTCCTGTTTTTTTTCTTATTTTTTTTTTAGTTAATCTTGAGTAGGCAGTTATAGAAACTAATGTATTCATGGAATGAATATGCCCACTTCTCTCTTCCATGCTCTTTTGTGGTTATCAGTTTACATTTTCTCTTTTTCAATATGAAATTAGGGAGTCCTATGAAAGAAATTAAGAGAGGAACTAACCACTCTTCTTAAGGCACCTGAAAAGCACTGGATTCTGTTAGAACCCAGGATTTTTGCACTAAACAGCTTAGTCCCAACACTGATAATAATAACTCTTCAAATATTCCAGACATTAATTTACAGGAAAATAACAATTGCTAAAACCAAGACATGTAAGATGGTGTCTTTGTGTGGGTTCCCCTTAAGGCCAGTAACATTTATTAAACTGTGTTATTCCAGGGAGCAGGTATAACAGGCAGGAAGGTGGAGAAGCCAAGACAAGGATGTGTTAAGGGTCTGGCCACCCCTGTGGGTGACTGGTGCACAATCTTGCAGAATCCTCTGAGGGGCCTTTTGAAATGTGTTATAGAGCATTTCACCCAGGTTTAAAAGAGGAAGCAAGTATTTATTCACTGCTTTCTCTTCCCCGTTGGTCAACTCCCTCCTCCCTTCCAGGTTGCACATGCCAGAGTGGCCACAAGCAGACCTGCTCAAACTTTTCCCTGCTGAAAGACATGATCTTTATTTTATTGGTCAGCAAATAAATCTGCCCTCTACTCCAGAGACAAATACTATCTCAGTCGTCCCAAGCTGTTTCTATATAGACATCCGTAAAAAGACAGCCTAGAACAATAGCTATCAGTGATTCTATTAACAGGATGTGCAGAAAAGTGAGAGATCAATAGAAAATTATCTCCCAACATTTACGAGTGGTATTCAATAGAAATGGAGTTTAACAGGTTTAAGTAACAGAAATGTTAAGAGTCTTTTGAGACTGGTCACCTTGCTTAAATGAGATAATCTCTTTAGAGTCTCTTGCTCCTGGGTTGGGGAAATTCACACAATGATCTGAGCTAAACTATGAAAAAACTTAGAAGTTCTATGGGTCTGCCTTGACCCTTACCCATTCCCACACATTATTGTCATGACTAATAACTACATGTACTTATGTCATATTGACAACTTGTTCCATGCATACATGTAAAACAGAGCTTATGTAAATTGATGTTTCACAGCAAGGTGGGAAATCTTCATTGTTTGAATAGCAGTAAAGAGCAGAAGGTATGAAAATTTTAGCAACACTACATTATCGATGGTTAAAGTGTTTGAGCAATCTATTTTATACAACTTATAAGCTGTAATTAATTTTCCTTTTGGAGTAACTTGGACGGGAATAATATCTTATTTATTTTTATATCACTATCACCTAGCACATTACCTGGCGCATATGAATTATTAAATGAATAAATAAAAAACTAAGGTCACCTAAAGGAAAAGTTAAAAGATTAAAAAGAAACATAAATACCAATATTGAAGTGTAGCACTCCTTGACATACTTAATAGGGTATTGCCATCTTATCTCTACTTAAACATTCCTGTCCATTCAATTAGCAAGCAGGTGGAAAATATTTATGAACACTTATATGGTGACACTACTTTGTATGTTTATGGGTTAAAAAAAAAACTTGATTTTTTTTCAATGTCACATTCTCTTTAAATAACATAATGTATTTGACAGGTAACATGATACAATGGATAGTGTATGAGCTTTATGATCAAAGTTATTAGATTTAATCTCAGCTCATCATTCATTAACTCTGTGACTGTGGATGAATTACTTCATCTAAATATAGGCACTGATTGTAATACTACCTGAACAGGTTCTTTTGAGGGCTAAATGACACAGCATGTTTGAAGCTCCTGTAAGAGCGCTAGCATGCAGTAGATGTGATTTCTTTTTTTTAATTTTTTTGCTGTATGCGGGCCTCTCACTGTGTGGCCTCTCCCGTTGCGGAGCACAGGCTCCAGACGCGCAGGCTCAGCGGCCATGGCTTACGCGCCTAGCCGATCTGCGGCATGTGGGATCTTCCCGAACCGGGGCACGAACCCCAGTCCCCTGCATCGGCAGGCGGACTCTCAACCACTGCGCCACCAGGGAAGCCCCAGATGTGATTTCTTATATCAGTACCTGTGGCTGCTATAATAAACTACCACACACTGGATGGCTTACAACAGAAATTTATTCTCTCACAGTTATGGAGACCAGACGTCTGAAATCAAGTTGTCAGCAGGGCCACCCGGCCTCTGAAAACTCTAGAGGGGTCCTTTCTTGCCTGGTGCAACTTCTGGGGGCTCCAGGTATACCCTGGTTGGCGGCAGCATAATTCCAACCTCTGCCTCCATCTTCACGTGATCTTCTTGTTTTCTCTTCGTTTCTCATGTGTCTCCTATAAGGACACTTGTCATTGGATTTGAGCCCTACCCAGATTAACCAGAATGATCTCATCTTGAGATTCTTGGCTTAATTACACCTGCAAAGACCTTTTTTTTTTCAAATGAGGTCACATTTATGGGTTCCAGAGACTTGGAGCTGGGCCTGTCTTTGCGGGGCACTATTCAATCCACTATAGTTACTGTCCCATTTTCCCTTCCTTCCTTAAATGTACACAGCATTTATCTTAAATTAAATCAGAGTATGTTCAAAAGGATATTAGCAAATTATACCTGATTGAGTGGCAGCTGAAGTCTCAACAAAAAGAAAAAAAAATGAACGAAGCAGTCAAGTGATTAAAAACAACTTCTTATGACTGATGAAAAGAGGTTTTATGTAGACAGTGACGTTGAGTGGGGAAGCAGATAGTATGAAAAAGAAGAAAACTAACTTTGTCTAATATGAACCAGACACTGTGCTTTTTTTCACATTAAATATTTTAGTGTAATATTCCAATAATCCTGTTAAGCAGGTAGTAAAAGCAGGTTTTTCTTTTTTTCAAACAGTGTGATGGTTAAACTTATGTGTCAACTTGACTGGGCTACGGAATGGCCAGATAGCTGGTAGAACATTTTTTTCTGGGTGTGTCTGTGAGGGTGTTTCCAGATTAGCATTTGAATCAGTAGACTGAGTAAAGAGCACCCTACCAATTCCGATAGGCATGATCCAATCCATTGAACCAAAAGAGAGCAGAGCAAAGAGGTAGAGGAAGGGTGAATTTGCCCTCTCTACTTGAATTGAGACATCCACCTTCTCCTGTCCTTGAACGTGGGTGTTCCTGATCTCAGCTTTCTGACTCAGACCAGGACTTCCACCATCACCCCCCTCCCCCCTCCCCACCCCCATCTTCTAGTGATTTGCAGACACACTCAGACAAGTCTGGTCTGCAGAGTGACTCACTGCTTAGACTGTGCTCCCTACTGCGCCAACAAAACAACAGTATCATTTTATAACAGATACCAAACCTTGGAAAGTAAAGGCACGAATCTCTTTGTTTTACGATGGAAAGGAAGTCACTATCTTTTCTCAGTTCCTCTTCTATTCCCGAATATGGCCATTCAGTGGTACCTACCATGTGTTTACATTTTTTAATGACAAATTGAGGAGACTGCTATTTTACATTTTTATCCAGTTAGGACTATTCTGCTTATGAATTTGGGGCGAGGGAAGAAACCAAGAGCAAGAGATCATCTGAACTTTCTTTTGACTTAAGCCTTTGGAGCTGGCAAGACACTCCCTTAAAAAGCCATTTTCTGTTTATGCTGCCAGATGCCCAGCTGTCCTACCTTACAGAGAACTTCAGTTGTTGTAGGAAAACCTCAGACATACTTAGCAAACAACGTGGGGACAGGGATAAGACAGGAGGCTGTTTCTTAGCAGGGCATGGAAGTCCTTCATTAACCACCTGCCAGCGGTATTTTAAGAAAGGAAAATACAAAAACTTAAAAGGTAGCTTTGGACTTCCCTGGTGGTGCAGTGGTTAAGAATCCACCTGACAATGCAGGGGACATGGGTTTGAGCCCTGGTCTGGGAAGATCCTGCATGCCGCGGAGCAACTAAACCGGTGCGCCATAACTACTGAAGCCCATGTGTCTAGAGCCCGTGCTCCACAACAAAGGGAAGCCACTGAAATGAGAAGCCCGTGCACCGCGACGAAGAGTAGGCCCCGGTCGCCACAACTAGAGAAAGCCCATGTACAGCAATGAAGATCCAATGCAGCCAAAAATAAATAAACAAATACATAAATTTATAAAAGAATAAAAATAAAAGGTAGCTTTGAGGAAAGCAACTGAGCAAGAAGTACTGTGCTGGATATTCTCTTTGTTCAATATCCCCTCTTCACCCTTCTGCACTCTGTGCCCTGGGAAGCTGATCTCTACTGACTGGACCACATCACCCAGGATCTTTTAACCTATAGACTCTGGGCAAGGTTGGTTAACCGGCAGGAGAGAGGTGGAAAGGAAAGAGAGGTTGGAGCTTTGTTTCCCCATCTCCCTCCCTGCGGGGCCCCAAATTGACTGGCTGTGTTCCCTACATAAGTCTGCAGCAACCCATATCTCCTCTCCCAGTTTTCTCTCTCACCAGGTTGCAAGAACAGCTCCTCCATTCACCTTCAGGTCTAGAAAATGGAGGAGGTTCCCTGCCCCATCTCCCCATCTCTCCCACTGTTGTTAGTCCCCCCAGCAATTTCATTAGCCCTTAATTTTCCTCGCATTTTTGTAAATAGTCCTTCACTAAACTCTCCTCAATTACCCTTTTAACTCTGCCTTTCCTTTTTTTTCCCCAGGACATTAAGCCTTACAAATTTTGGTAACTTTTTTTTTTTTCAGAGTAATTCTACTTATAATATTCTCACAAGGAAATAATCAGAGTTACAAAGATATATGACCCCTTCTCCAGTGGTGAGCCTAGTTCCCTGTATTTTGTTCCTCTGACCATAGTGATTGTTTGGAAAATAGCCACATGACCTAAGCATCCTCAGTTGGGGTGAATTTCAGGTCTCAGGCGTCTTGCTTGGAAACCCCCTGTCAATCAGGGGATGCTTTCTGTCTTCCAGACCAGGAGGCACAGTGGAGTATGGGAAAGAAATTGGATCTCTGATGACAGTCACTGGCTTCTTTGAAGCCCATCCTCACTCTCCCGCCTTTTAAAAGATAATGAGTTAAACTGCAAATATTTAAATTGTATAATTTAATGAGTTTTGATGTATGTATATCCTGTAAAACCATCACCACAAACAAGACAGTGAACCTATCCATCACTTCCACAAGTTTCCTCCTGCCCCTTTGTAATCAGCCACTCCCACCCCTCCCATTCCCCAGGCAACATCTGATATGCTTCCTTTCACTATAGACTAGCTGTGTTTTCTGGGTTTCATATAAATAGAATGTACTTTTTATATAAATAGGTGTACTTTTTTCCATCTGGCTTCTTTCATTCAGCATAATTATTTAAAAAATGTATTCATGTTGTATGTATCAAAAGTTCATTTCTTTTTATTGTTGAATAGTGTGCCATTGTATGGATGTACCACAATTGTTTATCCACATACCTGCTGATGCACATTTGGGTTGTTTCTAGTTTTTGGCTATTACAAATAAAACCGCTATGATCAGGGCTTCCCTGGTGGCGCAGTGGTTGAGAGTCCGCCTGCCAATGCAGGAGACACGGGTTCGCGCCCCGGTCTGGGAAGATCCCACATGCTGCGGAGCGGCTGGGCCCGTGAGCCATGGCCGCTGTGCCTGCGCGTCCGGAGCCTGTGCTCTGCAACGGGAGAGGCCACAGCAGTGAGAGGCCCACGTACCGCAAAACAAAACAAAACAGAACTGCTATGATCATTTGTATACAAGTCTTTGTATGACATATATTTCCTTTTCTTTTAGGTAAATACCTAGGAGTAGAATGGCTGTATAACACAGTAGGTATGTGTTTAACTTTTTAAGAAACTGCCAAGCTGTTTTCCAAAGTGGTTATACACCCACAAGCAGTTTATGAGACTTCCAGTTCCTCTATATCCTTGCCAGTGCTTGGTATGATTAGTCTTTTTCATTCTAGTCATTCTAATGAGTGTATGGTAGTATCTCATTGTGCATTTTCCTAATGACTCATGATGCTAAGCATATTTTCATTTGTTTGTATGCCAAATGTATATATATTTTTTGTAATGTGTTAAAACCTCTTGTTCATTAAAAAGAAAAAAATTTCTGAGTTTTGAGAGTTCTTTGTGTATGTTAGACACACAAGACCTTTATCAGGTATTTGATTTGCCAATATTTTCTTCCAGTCTGAGGCTTGTCTTTCCATTTTCTTGACATAAGAGTTACAGGAGCCAGTAAATCTCCTTTATTATTTAAGGCAGCTGGAGGCCTACATTTATAGGTTTATTTGTAATACTGAAAATCTGGAAACAACCTATATGTTCAAGAGAAGGGCGTAGTTAAATAAAGAATGAAACATCAAGTTAAATAAAGAATGAAACATCAAATGGATGATTATATAAACTATATAATATATAATTATATATAATTAAATATATTAATTATATATATAATTAATTATTAAAATATATAATTATATATAAACTATACAAAAAATGAGAAAGAAGCAGCCCCTGATATACAAGAGCTAGCCTGGTACTGTTGGCTAAGGCCTTACTGTTCCCTCGTTCAACATAAGCAATTTCACAAAACAGCAACACCCGACAAGGCCAGTCTGTGAAGGGGATGGATCAAGACAAAAGCAAGTCCACTCTATACTAATGTCAGAACAGAACATGAACCTTGTCCAAATCACATAAACAAATGTTCCCTGGTCCTGGTTAGAGTGAATGATTCCTTGAACTCCATTCCCTTCCCTCCCCTGCTCTCCCCTTCAACTCACCTCATCTCACCATCACATCTCCTTCTCTGACTCTGAGTCTTCTGCCTCCCTGTTATAAGGACCCTTGTGATTACATTTCACCCACCAGGATAATCCAGGCTTATCTCACCATCTCAAGATACTTAACTTAACTACATCTGCAAAGTTTCTTTTGCCATCTAAGGTAACCCATTCACAGGTTTCAGGAATTAGGGCATGGAGATCTTTGAGGGGACCATTATTCTATCTACCACACCACATAATTATGGAGATTAAATAAGAGAATACATGCAAAATGTTTAGTTTGATAAAATATTATTATTAAGCCTGTGAATTTGAAATTCATAAGCCAAGAATTTTTATGTGGGCCGCTATGTCATCTTTTCTTTGAGGTAATACATGCCTCATATTCTATCTGCCACCTGTGTAAAGAGAAGGGTTGTGAGGTATGAGGAAATGTGGAGCAAAAACTGTCTGTTAAATTGCAAAGATTCATTCCTGCCACACCTGCAGACATTTTCATTGTGGCCCAAATGCAAAGATGTTTACTCACCAGTGAACTAGTTGGCTTCAACATTCACTCCTACTCTAATGGATCTTCAAATTTAGATCCTCTTTTCTGAGTGAGTGTGAGCTCATCTGGGACCCGCTCCTGGCTTTTCTTTGCACTCTTTTCCTCTCTTCCTTTCCCTTCTCCCTAAATTCCTGAGGAGAAGGCCCAGAAGTGTCAGGAGGGCGGGAGCATGAAGTTAGGGTGGGAGCACAGCTGGGACTGGCATCCTAAAATTGGGCACTGCTCATCTGGGTTGGGCAGCGCCAACCCCACCCCACCCTGAAGTGGGAAGCAAATATTTTATGGTACCCCATGAGCATTAGAGAACATGAGCATTTCCAGGTGCTAGCGGAGAGGGGCTGGAGAGTGAAACTGAAGGTTGAGGGAGTCTTGCTTAGTTCATCTGAGCAGAGCCAGCTGCTTCTCTCACAGTCCTCCATAGCTGTGTGTAGGCAAGGCTGTAACTCATCAACTCTTAAAATGACAAGAAGCAGGCAGTATCCAGTTTCTTAAAGCCAGGAAGGAAGTTCTTTTAAAATGCTGGGAAAAATGTAAGAACGTATTCTGCACAGTGGGGTCAGGAGGTCCCCACGGGGGAGCTGTGTCTCATTTTGTGAAATGACCTGTAGAAATTAGGAATGTGGACCTTGTGGGAACCAAGGGTTAACACCAAGGATCAGAATGAACACTAAAGAATGGAAGTAACGTTCTTAGGAAAAAAAAAAAACAACGAGACATTAATTTTAAATTATGAGCAGATGTGGTATATCTGGACCAGCTTTGACATATAGTTAGGAAACATTAATAAGTCCTGGTACTTACAACAGATCAAGAATTGTAAGGATCACCAGTTATTGATTTACTGCTGTTTAGTACTTGGTACTTATTTATGTTATTTTTTTTATTTTTTAGCGGTATGCGGGCCTCTCACTGTTGTGGCCTCTCCCGTTGCGGAGCACAGGCTCTGGACGCGCAGGCTCAGCGGCCATGGCTCACAGGCCCAGCCGCTCCGCGGCATGTGGGATCTTCCTGGACCGGGGCACGAACCCGTGTGCCCTGCATCGGCAGGCGGACTCTCAACCACTGTGCCACCAAGGAAGCCTATTTATGCTATTTTTAATTCTCAAAAAATCCTGCAAGATAATACATTATTACCTTGTTTTATTCTATATGCACTTCTCAGTTTCAGTTTTCTTTATCTTTAAAACTGGAATGCTAATGGCTATCTTATAATATTGCTGGGAGAATTGAATTTGAAAGTATTTTAAAGTGTCTGGCATTTATATCTGTGAAATTATTGTTGAATTGAGCCGAATGGATGAGGATATGAAAGATATTTTGATTATTTCATTCGGCAATTGTATTGAGTGCCTGCCACATTCTGGCCCAATACAAATAAAATCAAATATAGCCTGACTTTAGGATGCTCCCAGTGTAGTGGGGAAGATAGACAAAAAATTCACTAACCAGACAAGAAAGTTACTGATTAGAATTTATTATTATATATTTTAGGTTAGGATCATAAAAACACATGCTTCCAAAACCAGGAAGCTCATAAGTGAACTCTTAAAAGGAGCAAGTGGGAATTTGGGCGTGTGTGTGAGTGAGACATCCTGTCCATTCATTTGGGTCAGGGAATATTGCCAGTACTATATGTCAGGAAAATTCTAGGAAAATTCCAGGAAAATTCTGCCAGGAAAGTATGCCTATGGGATGGGACTGGACAGGCAGGAGCTGAATCATGTCAGCTTTCTAAGAAGTTTATATTTTATGCTAAAAATGATGGGAAGCCTTTAAAGGATTTTATGAAAGATGTACTCTGTTCAGATTTATGGTTTAGAAAGATTATGTAGGTAATAATGTGGAAGAGAGAAGCACAATGTTAGATGCAGGGAGAGTTAGGAAACTAAGAGGAAGCAGTATAGAGTAGTCATTTGAAATAGCTCTGGAGACAGGTGTCTGGGCCCAGATTTTCTGGCTTCATCATTTCCTACCTCTATGGTTGTGGATGATTTACTTAGCCTCTTTGGGCCTCAGTTTTCTCCTTTGTGAAATGGGGATAAAGATAGTAACTACCCCATAGGATTGATGTAACAGTTAAAAGAGTTAGTAGAGATACAGCAAACAGCACAATGCCTGCCACATAGGAGGTCCACATAAATGTTAGCTTGTTGTTGCTGTTACCGTTATTATTATTAATACAATACATTAGTGCAAAAGAGAAATGGTGAGTGCTTGGGCTAAAGCAGTGGCACTGGAGATAGAAAGAAGGGGATGGTGTCAAGGAAATGGCATTGAAAGGACTTGTTAACACAGTGGTTAAAGTGGTTTGAAAAGAATGGAGGGGCGGAGGACCTATCTGAATTCACTGTGTGAGTGGAGGAGGTCTGGATTCAAAGCTGTTCTGGTTGATATTCTTCCTCCTTGTTCTTTTTACGTAGGTCGCACTACGATCTGTCATTTTGCATGTCCTTGTCTATATGTACTGGGCTCAAATTCTCATCCACAAACACATATGAATAAGAAATATAAATGTCTTTTCCTCTAGCTCAGCCTAAGTTCTGTTTTGAGCTTTCCCCTCGGATGGCAGAAACATAATATCAGTTAAATTGGGGTTTCTCCTCCCTTTTCCCATCGTTGTACTTATGTTCCAGGAGTGCCAGGGTGTGAGGTGGGGGCTGGGCTTTAGATCATCTGGCCAAACTGACATCCTCTGGGGCCACCATCGCCTCACTGAGTCCTCAGTCTGTGCTCCATGCGGGCTGTCGTTGAGTCAGCTCTCAGGCTCATTCCTAAAGCCCCCTTTGGGTCTGGCCCCTTCTCTTGGGCAACAGTGGTCATTCTGCTGCTGAGTCAAGTGCTCCCATGACCTGCTGGGCAGTGGAAAACTCTGGAAGGTGTCAGGGTCATTCATCACCCTCTTGGGCACACAGAAGGTGTTCCATGCTTTCTGCACCCTCTTGGGGGATGGGTGAGGCTGTCTAAGGTGCCTGTTCTCCAGGGTCTTGCCACCTGCAGGACCTCCCCTCTGTCCTTGGCTCTCCTAAACCTATCCCAAATTTCTGTAGACCCCTGCAGGTCTCAATTCAACCTGAGGGATGGGGTGAGGAAGTACAGATGCTCTTTTCTCAAGGACCCCAAGCTGCTAAGATCTTATTTCTTCCCCTTGACTCTCCTCTCCTTCCACCCTCCAGGCCGGAAGCCAGGTTCTTATTTTTGTTTCTTTTCTCCTTTTTCCTTTTTTTCTTAAAACTGCCCTGAGTCTGTTCAGGTCTCCTGAGGGCCTGGGTTTTGAAACTTAAAAGCAAGGAATAGGCTCTTTTAAAATCTGCTTTCTTCTGTAACACCCCTTCCCTGAGGCAAAGAAGGAGGGGAAGTGTTAAAAGATGGGAAAGTGTCAAAGAAAAATAACCTGTTAACACTTCATAGATAATATTCCACCACATTTTAAACAGAGTCATCAGGTGATAATCTACAATTTTTTTTGTCTTTAGTCTTTGAAAGTCTTTTATCTTTTCTCTAGTTGACAGATATGTTGTATGTAATTTTGATAATCATTTGATTTATTGATGCTGGACATGTAGGCAAGTGCTGAATATTGCCAGTGAAGAAATCTCTCAAAGGGAAGATGAAGCCTCTTTGAATTAAGGGGGAAATTAGGGTAGGGGTGAAAGATGGACTTCTCGCTCCACACTACCTTACAGCCATGGGGTAGGACAAGGCTGAAACTGGGAAATGTCTATAAAAAGCTGAGATGGGAGAAGGGATTTATCTCCAGCTAGACTAGGAGTACACACACTCGTTTGCCTGGGACAGTCCTAGTTTATGCCTCATTTCCTCATGTTCCATCTAGTCAGTGCCCCCTTTCTCTCTCAAAATTGTCACGGCTTGGACAATAAATTATGTGATCACCCTATTTCTCGTTTATATAAGCCTATTAAAATGTTCCCATTTGGAGCTATGCTAGAGACACCAAAAGCCTTAATTATGAAGGTTTTTCCTGATGTAATCATTCAAGAGCCTGAGATCAAGAAGGATCTTTGTTTTTAAATCTAGGATGATGTAAGTCAACAGCGACTTTGATATTAAAATCATAGCTTCAATATGTATATAAATAAATGTATACTATTTAGTAATTTCTCCTTTGTTTCATTATACACATCTATCACTGTGGTTTTATAAACGTTTGCCCTTTCAACTTGTAGTGGCGAAGAGAATCTCAAATCATCTGTGGTTCTATGTTTCATACCAATATATTTAGAGTTCTTAATTACCCATGAGTAAAGTAAAAGTAATGCTACCTAGATAAAATCCTCCTTTTCAACCACTGTGTGATCTTTCACTAAGACAATTTCTAGAAAAATCACCAAATTTGTATATGTTAGCCATAGATAGCATATATGTCTGTATATTTTGTATTCTATGAGGCTGATTATATTCTGAAGACCAAAATAAGAGACCTGAAGCCATGATGATTTCCAGTAAACACAGATTCTCTGCTCTAGTCCACTACCCTCTTCCCATGAAGCACCTCTTGCCTTTTTAGGAGATCAGGTTGTCAGGAATGGTCAGAGTCAGCAGAGCAACTAGTTGTCCTAGAACCTAATGAACTAACTCTAGAGCTTAGAACAACTCCCTGCCTTCTTTCATTTTTTCTTGTTGCTAGACAATTTTGTTGGTTGTCCTCACTGGCAACCTTTGCTTTTATGTTGGAAATTCTGTTTTTCAGCTTTATTATTAGGAAACATAGTTCTTTAATTTTTGTTAATAAATAAGCTTTTTTGTGTGTGTACATGGCACTACAGTTACTCTTTTAAATGTCTCACTCTACCTTTATAGTATATTTAATGTAACTTTTTTTTTTTGTCCTTGCCAAGCAGCTTGCAGGATCTTAGTTTCTGACCAGTGATTGAACCCGGCTGGCCACAGCAGTGAAAGCACCGAGTCCTAACCACTGGATCACCAGGGAACTCCCTAAAGGTCACTTTTTTTTTTTCTTTTTTTTTGCGGTACACCGACCTCTCACTGTTGTGGCCCCTCCCGTTGCGGAGCACAGGCTCCGGACGCGCAGGCCCAGCGGCCACGGCTCACTGGCCCAGCCGCTCCGCGGCATGTGGGATCCTCCCAGAGAGGGGCACGAACCCGCGTCCCCTGCATCGGCAGGCAGACTCTCAACCACTGTGCCACCAGGGAAGCCCTAAAGGTCACTTTTGATGAAGAAATATACTGACTCTATTTCTGCAAATTTATGTCTACTATTCAAACAATTTTAAGAGGTCACGTGTTATGAAATAATTCTTTCTATAATTTACAGTATTTCAAAGATAAAATTTAATTGTTCTTTGCTTTGAGGAACTTGTAGAATATGGCATGGACTTCCCTGGCAGCTCAGTGGTTAAGATGCTATGCTTCCAATACAGGGGGTGCAGGTTCGATCCCTGTTTGGGGAACTAAGATCCCACATGCCATGTGGTGTGGCCAAAAAAAAAGAATTTACATTGAAACTGGATAATGTAACTTGTAATCAAATTATTATCAAGACAAGCACATAAAAATTATATGAGTGAAATTTTTTTTAAGAAACAGTGCATACTCCTGTAATTTGTTATCTTTTTGTTATTGAGTAAGTTATCAGCAGAGACTATTAGAAACATGAAGGAGCTCATTTATTCCTTCAGGTCATACGTGGAGAAGATGAAATACTCCAGTTCCTAGCGAAGAGACAGGAAAACTGAACATCCTACTGGGCCATCATTAAATGTCTATTGCTAGTATTTTGAAGATTTGGGGGAAATTCTCAGGAGTAGCAGGTTCTGCCTGGTGGGGAAGGGGTGGGAAATTAGAATAGGTGGCATATTTTCCATTGCAAATAAGACAGAAGATATGTTTTATTGGCTAAGTGAAGTGAAATCTTTCAACTGGACTTCTCTGACACTTTGCAACATTGGAATCCAACATGGCGGGAAGAATAAAATAGGGAGCATGGGCAGGTATGTAGAAGAAGCTGGTATTCTGGTTGAATTGTTTAGAATGAGATAAACATAGGCAAAGAAAAGGTAAAACATGGTACTTATAAAAAGCAAGTGGAAGGCAGTTTCTGTGACAAGGTCTTTGTGATGATTGGCTCTTCTCATAATGATAACAGCAATACACATCTTTTTTGAATACTATAAAGTGCCTACAAAATGCCAGGTGCTCTGCTAGCTGATTTTCTATGCATTATCTTGAATCCTAACAACTGTCCATAGTAATTTAACCTGAGTTTTTCTGGCTTTTGCTCTTACTTACTAATGCTTTTCAAAACTCCCTGCTTACCCTAAAATATTTCTGAGAGTCCTCAGTGGGACCTCACGTGTTCACAGACAAGTTCAGCCAGTGACCATCTTTCTTGGGTACAGCTGTGTCTGCCACGCACACGTTGCTGCGGATTGCCAGGCACTAGTGCTGCTTCCTCTGGGCTTTGATGGGCATCAGCACTGTCCTGCACTGCTGCTCCTGATTGGTACCATTGTTTCTGCTGGGCATCACTATCAATTCCATTGGCTACCACTGTCAATGGCCTGAAGTCTTGAGGGTTTCAAATTTATATGGTGTTCTATGGAGAAGTGAGGGAGAATGTATCTGCCACACACTGATAAAGGGGTACCAGTGTATGATAGCATTTTTTTCTTTTCTTTTCTTTTTTTTTTTTTTGCGGTACGCGGGCCTCTCACTGCTGTGGCCTCTCCCATTGTGGAGCACAGGCTCCGGACACGCAGGCTCAGCGGCCATGGCTCACGGGCCCAGCCGCTCCGAGGCATGTGGGATCTTCCCAGACCGGGGCACGAACCCGTGTCCCCTGCATCGGCAGGCAAACTCTCAACCACTGCACCACCAGGGAAGCCCTATGATAGCATTTTTAATGAAAATAGTTCTCTCAGCTTTTTGCTTTTTATTTCTAATCACTGCCTTGCCACAGTAGGTTTTATTTGACAAATTAGGAAACTGAGTTTCAAAAGAGCTAAGTAAGTTAAGTAACTTGCTGGATCACATGGCTAGTAAGTGGTGGAACTGAGGGTTGGATATCAGTTTGTTTAAAGCCTGGACTTTCTCAATATACCGTCATCCTTGGTATTTCTAGGGCATTTGATGGCTCTGAGTCTCCCTTTGGAACTTGAAACTCTCTCTTCCTTTTGCCTTTAAGATTGTTTAGACAAATTCTCCTCTAAATTAATTCTTTTTTGTTTCCATTCCCTTTTCTCACCTACTAACTATTGTTCAGTTCTCTTCCTCTTTCCATTACATTCTTTTTTGTACTGACTAGTTTTGCCTGTTACCCCTAAATAACTTTTTCCGACATCACTCACTTAATATTTACTCTTATAAGATACCAGGCACTGTACCAAGCAAAGGAAATGCAAATCTAGCAAGGAATTTATAGTCTAGTATGGAAAATATTCTGATTATTAACTATAGCACAGTATGATAGGTGTTGTGAATGAGCAGGTATAGGGTGTGATGGGGGCAATAAAAGTAAGGTTGTAAGAGTTGAAAACTACAGAGAAGGGCAAAGAAATGAGCTTGGGAACTAAGGGGAAGTTAGAGAAGGAGCCCTTGAACTGTCTTGAAAGAAAGTTGGTGTTAGATAGGTAAAGGGTAAAGGCAGAATGTTCTAAACAGAGGAAGCAGCATTTACAAAGTCACACAGTCTGGAAGCTACATTACCTATTGCAATATTACCTCTTCTTATAAGTAGTTCAGTAAAATAAGGGGTGTGGGAAGAAGTAATAGGGGATGATATGAGGGTATCCACAGGCCACAAACAAAAGTGCTTCCGAAGCTAAGCAGATAAGGTGAATGAGTGAAGCAGGTTGGCTAAATACAATATGGAGAGTGGAGACAGTGATAAACTAGAGAGCACATGCTTTGTCCAAATAGGCAACGATTCCTCACTCCAGCCTGATGTAGTCATTATGAATGAAGGTCCAAATATTGTCAGATATTTTTTTGTTATTTTTTCAAGAGAAATCTAACATACAGATTTTTATGTGAATTTTTCCAAACATATTAAAATATGTGGCCAAAAATATACATCTATCTGCAACATCTGGGCCAAATCAAGATAACCTTTGTATATTAGGATAAAGAGATTGAACTTTCTTCTAAACACATTTAACAGGAAACCACTAATATTTTAAAATGGAATTGCAATAGTCAGACTAGAGTTTTGCAAAGGTTATTAGTTCACTGATAGAAGTATGGAGGATATATTGGAAAGGGGCAAGACTGGAAGATGGGTGATGTGTTAGGTATCTATGGTAGGAACCCAAATGCAACAATGAGAACAGAGGCAGTGGAGATGGATGAAAAAGGGCAGATACAAGGGAGGTTTGGGATCTGCAGGGCTTGATGACATTAAATATGAGGGACAAAGAGGGAAAACCAAGGTAATTTTCTTGCCCTGTGGGCCAACAATTTTCTAGAAGCCTAGAAATCTTTCCCCTTTCCCTTATCTGCAGCTCAGATAGGGAACAGGAAAATGTTCCAGAATTTTGAGTCAAGGCACGTGTGATGAATGAAAACCAAGGTGGGTGCTTATGAACATTTTATGGACCCCATTGAGAGACTCATAGTGCTAGGCCCTACACTATCTCTTATGCGTGATAGCTGGTTATAACTGTGAATTGGGTTATTTTCTACTGCACCATTTTCCTTTCAGAAATGCCTCTCTTTCTTACAGTGGCCAGTTTAGTTCACATCCTTAGACCCTGGTTATCACAATAGTCATCTGGTTAGTCTTCCTGATTCTTGGTCTCTGTTCTCCAAGCTGTCCTCAAGATGCTCCCTTTTTCCAACCAGTCAAGATTAAAGTCCTTTTCCTGGCTTCCAAGGCCCTCCACAATCTGGCACCAACCCTCCATTTGCACTGTTTTCCGAACTTTGGCCTGATTTGTACCTTCTGATTGCTGCAGGCTGGTCTTCTTAAAGCTCATTTTTGCTTCCAAAACTTGTCTCTGTCTGGAATGCCCTACCTTCTCCTCTTGTACTCAGGGAATGCTGTTTCCTCCTTGAAGTCCTGTCTTTTTTAGCCTCATTGCTTATCATCGTTCTGAGTTCCTAAAGCAGTTTGTGGTTTCTACTGAATGGGCCACAAAAGGTGTCCTTGAAGCCCTAAAATGTCTGCCACACACAGAGAATGGCCAGTTGTTTCCCACATAGGCCACAATGATTCCAACAGGATGCTTTTAGTGAACCTAATTCAGTGTTGCAGCCATGGTGAACTTGACTTGGATGGGCACTGTATATGCCAGAGTCAGCTGTATTTGGGCTGAACCATCTCTGAGGTTACTTGTCACGAAATGGACCCCAAAGGCATATTTCATATGATGGTCAGTCCTCTTTGGGAGAAGGATAAAATGTTGGATGAACAAAGGCATTTATATTCAGGTTGTTATTATGAGAAACACCACATTGTTAATTATCTGTGTAGCCACTATATTTACCAGTGTAGGAGGAATACCACATCCAGGCACTCTGAATGGCTGGTGAAGCAACTCCCTTTGCTATCCCAGATTCTGGCATATTTTTGCAAATAATCCCCATCACCAAAGGAAGTCTGTGCATGCATTATACTAAATCAAGCAATTTCGTATATTTCTTTTCAACAAATGTTCAAGGGCTTTAGGCATCTTCCCAAGAAGACCTCAGAGGCATTGCAAATGGAAAGCACATGGGTATCTCTAGGCAAGATCAACTGGCCTCCTTTCAAGAGTCTTCGCAGGATGGATTATCTTGGTGAATTTACCACAGCCTATGATCTGGCTCTCAGTCCTGTAGATTTGGAAACTGGATTTTATCAACTCTTACAACGTAGATCTATTTGTCAGTAGTGGCTTATATTAATCAGCCCACAAAGACTGATGGAAAAAGCCAGAACATCTATATATTAGTTATATACAGATGTTATATATATATTAGTAACTGTCCCAAAGACTGGAATGTTTGCTTAGAAAATGAAATCTGAGTACGGATTACAGTAAGGAGAGTTCCATGTGTCATACATCTGTGAGAGAGAAATGGATGGAGTTGGTGCCAGGAACTGCACATAACCTGCAGCTGATGTTACTGCTGGGGCATCTGGCAGTGACCTACCATCACTGGGGGAGTGTTTGTCACAGATGTGATGGTCTTTCTTCAGTTCCGTGTTTGGTAATAGATATACCTATCCCAAGGACTAAGATGCTTGCATCTGTGGCCAAGGACACTCTCCATTGGACGATGACAATGGTAAATCATATCTAAGAATTTGATTGGCTGACTGGATGGGAGGGATGAGGGAGAAGTAGGAGTCAAGGATGGGCCCCAGGATTATGACTTGAGTAACTGGATGAATAATGGAGCCATAAACTCAGGTAAGAAATACTGATCAATGTGTTCAGTCTTGGACATACTGAATGACTTGGGGATGCCTTTGAGACATCCACACTGAAGTGTCCTGTAGGCAGTTCCATATTCAAATCTGTCACTCAGAAGTGTGATCTGTGCCAGAGATACAAATTTGGGATTTGTCAGTGTATAGACAACTGAACTCATGGGAATTGATATTTTCTTAGTGGAAAGTATAGAGGGCAAAGAGTGGAGGGCCTAGGACAGAATTCTGAGGAACACTGACACTTAATTGTTGGGTAGCAGATGAGAAGCTGACATAAGAGACTAAGAAAGAACAGCCAAAAAAATAGAAAGAAAATGAGGAGTGTGCTAACATGGAAACCAAAACCAGAAACCATTTAAAGACAGGCGTGTAGGTACTTCCTGAACGGTGATGTAAGTTCCAAGTATAAAATGGCTTGGCACTGCATGGAGTTAAGTGTCTCGGATTTAGCAAGATTCCACCTGGTGCAGATACAGTCACTGGCAGCAGTATGTCCTGTGGGATTTTGAGGAGTCTTGGAAAAATCCACTGCATCTATCCGGCCACGGTAGG
This sequence comes from Phocoena phocoena, assembly GCF_963924675.1. Lineage (NCBI taxonomy): Eukaryota > Metazoa > Chordata > Mammalia > Artiodactyla > Phocoenidae > Phocoena > Phocoena phocoena. The sequence goes on along the minus strand of NC_089219.1, from coordinate 80,786,231 downwards.
GGGTGGGAGGCATTTCATTTGGACTAAATTTATGTATGTTTCGCTATATAAAAAGGGGATAAGGAACTTGACTGGATTAGCAACAACAATAAAACAACTAAAACAAGATCTTAGAATGTAGCAATATAAAGTTTTCTAGTGACCTTAACAAAGCAGTTTCAGCATAGTGATGAGGCTGGAATGAGAATGGGATGTGAAACCAAAGGTCTGCTCCTAGAAGAGCGGGTGGAGAGTGTATGTGGCAAATATATGTTACTTAACATGAGGGGAAGAACTGGATCAGAGTTTGGCAAAATACCTTTTAAACAGTTATTGTATACTCAGCCTTGGAAATTTCACTTTAGCATGCTAGTTGGATCTTTCTTTTCAAGAGCCATCAGTGATGACTTTAAAAAATTAAGTCTGGAAATGCTAGACTTTTTCTGGGAATATCTGATGCCCAAGGAGTATGACCTGAAACACTGACACGAAAGGAATGCTGGTGTCCCCATTTAGCGGCATATGCCTGCCCAGATTAAGGTCAAAGTTCAAAACTGAGAAAAATTAAACACACACTTAAGATGACATCTAACAACCTCAGTCTACAGGATGGAACTCTAGTGAAATTAAGGGATCACATGCTGCACTCAGCCACATACTCGACTTTCACTGCTGTCTAGAAGCATCATTCTTGGCTTAAACTAGCAAAAAGAGATCTAAAAGCATGCCATTCCTTTGTACTCCCTTTGGGGACAAATTAACTTCGAAAACTTCCCAGAGATGTCTGATTCCTGCAGTACCAGGTAAATAGGAAAATCCAGGTGCACCCATGAGCAGTAGGGTAGTGCGTATTTTCTCCTTTGGGGCTGGAGAGGGTCAGGGAGAGGGTCCCTTTATTTCTCCTTAAACAGTCATCCCCACATCCTCATGCTCACACAATTTAAAATAGCTCTTCAGACTTCCCATTCTCTTTCATCTAAACCTCACAATTGAGCACAACTGTTTGTAACCCACTTTCCAAAGGGCAAGAATCCAGTATACCAGGATGTAGCAGCTACTGTAGTGCACTAACCCTGGAAATGCAATAGCTTCTAACTCGTTCTCCTGTTGTACCATTTCTATTTGCCTCTGGCAAACAGGCAAATTCTAATCTGTATTGAAGACCTGGAAGGTATGCCAAAGCAATCAATCTCCCTCAAGGCTTTGCCTTTCTGAAATGCCCTCTCTCAGGACTGTGTTACTAGGGGACTTCGCCATAGTGTTGCAGATTTGAAAACTGGAGGCTTTGGCATCAGGCAGATCTGGTTTCAAATCCTGGTCCTGCCATTTGCCAGCTGTATGATCTTGAGCACATTGCTTTGTTTCTCAGTTCCTGTTTTCTTATCTGTACAATGGGCGCAAATAAGGTTATTGTGAGGCTTAAGTAAGATAATTCATGTAAAAGCCCCAACATAGTAACTGACATAGACCAAGGACCCTGAAAAAATATTAGCTATTAGTATTATTAGATATAGTTTAAAAGCTTGAAAATATTATCATAAATTTAACATCATTGGCAATAAGATTTCCAATATTATAAGTGAAAATTTATTGGAATCTTAGCTTAATGAATGAGCCTCGTACATTAAAAAACCTATTTCTAAAATTTAAAGAATATTTAAAGAGATTTTGATTATGATTTTTAAAAAGGCAAGGATTGAATGACCCTTTAAAAAGACAGCCCTTTTCCACTACAAAAGTAGCCTGAGAAAGCTTCATCCAAAATTTGTCACAGCATCAGTTTTAGGAACTCAGGCTGAGACATCATGCCTCCCCTGCCCCAAAGGCACCTTGCATACATGACAGTTAAAGAGTTGAATAAAATAATTCAAAGGTCACTATGCCAAGATAAAACATATTTTAAAATTCAATACGGAAGCAGTGAATAAGCATTATAAATTTATACAGTAATGTAAAAACTGAAAAACCTTAACACCAAAATTTTTAAAATATAATTTTCTTTTTTAGAGAAGATAAAAGAAAAGGGTAGAAAGGCAGTTATGGAATTAATAATATAGAATAAATTTAGTTAGCTCAACTAGGTATTTTATTTTCTTGAATTACTTTTAAAATTAATTAACCTATATCTAACTCCATTTAACGTAGCTGTCATTGACTGGAAATGCATGATTCTCTTACTTTCCATATTTGTTCATTCATTCATTTAACAAGTATTTATTGATACCCACACTAAAGTTGGTTTATGTGGTGAGCTAAAACAGATATAGTATATTTCATAGTAAAATATTCCTTTGACAAGAGTATCTTCATACATCGGCAAAAAATGTTTATGCTTACATCATTTTTTTGGTGTTGTGATTCATTATGACCTTTCAGAAGACAGATTTTAGAGAATGAAGGTCAAGGTATTTTGTATCTGTGACACAAAATAATGTGAGAACAGACTCGAAAGAATTTAACTTGAAGTGGTTGCTCTTATAGCATACAAAACAGGCTTTGTCTCATTTTACTTGGCTAAGCTTGATAAAGAGGATAAGCAACAGTATTGTCCAGAGGCCAAAAGATCCTAGAGGCAAAAAATTACAGATGGCTTCACAATACAGCCCAAGTTACTGGCATCTAGTAAAGGATGGATTTAGAAATACAGTAAACTTTTGTTTAGCTTGGAATTCAAACAACCAGCATATGCAAATAGTTAAGATGTTTTCCTGTCATATTCTGTACTCCATTTTTATGAAAAAAGACAAATAGGAAATATGCTGTTGTCAGAATTTTGGTTTAAAAACCAGCACCAACATATGCCATAGGGTCAGTATAGGTTTAATGTAATTTCTCACATCTTCCATATAGCTATACTGTGAAAACTGTTCAAGGTCAAATAAATCAAGTTACGCCAGACTGACATTTACTCTGCGTTTATTCATACAGGAAACAAGTATGTATTGCTTCCCAGGTGCCAGGTATACAATAGACCTGCAATACAATTCTGTGCAAAGCATTCAGGGAATGTGTGTGGATTAGAACCTTCATTAAGGAAATAGAGAAAAGGTTGGGAAAATAACTTGGAGCCTGACTCTAAAAGATCTTTGAATATCAGGCTAAAGAATCATGGAAGAATTTTTGAGGCAAGGGGTGATATGATCAAAGAAGTGTTTTAGGAATATTGTACTCATCTGGAAGCAGTTTGCAGGCTCATGTTCTCCCTCTTCCTTCTCATGGGACCATTGCTGAAATGGGCAGAGGAGCAGGGAGTGGGGTTCTGAGGGATTAGGACTATAACAGAACCTTTCATCTGAGATGGCCAGTGGATTTGCTGGACCAAGGGAAGTAAGCTGAGTCACAAATCATAAGGGAAAGCTGAAGTTTAATGTGACAGTGAGTGGTCAAGGGTCACAAAATCACAAAGAGACCAGGAGCAGAAATAAAAGCTGGGGTATGAACCAAAAATTTAAAAATAAAGAGGTGAAAAAGAAGCTCAACATCACTAATTATCAGGGAAATGCAAATCAAAGCCACAATGAGATACCACCTTGCACCTGTCAGAATGGCTATTCTCAAAAAGACAAGAAATAACAAAAGTCACATGAGGATCTGGAGAAAAGGGAGCCCTTATGTACTGTGGGAATGTAATCGGTGCAGCCACTATGGAAAACAGTGTGGAAGCACCTCAAAAAACAAAAAATAGAACTACCATATGATCCAGCAATTCCACTTTTGGGTATTTAACTGAAGAAAATGAAAACACTAATTCAAAAAGATATATGCACCCCATGTTCATTGCAGCATTATTTATAATAACCAAGACATGGAAGCAACCTAAGTGTCCATTGATGGATGATGAATGGATAAAGAAGGTGTGGTATATATACACAATGTAATACTACTTAGCCATAAAAAAGAATGGAATCTTGCCATTTGTGACAACATGATGGACCTTGAGGGCATTATATGAAGTGAAATAAATCACAAAGAGAAAGACAAATACTGTATGCTTTCACTTATATGTACAATCTAAAAAAACAAAACAAATAAACAAGCAAAAGAAAACAAAACAACCAAGCTCATAGACAAAAGGAACAGATTGGTGGTTGTCAGAGGGGAGAGGGGTGGGAGGAGGTCAAAAGGTACAAACTTCCAGTTATAAAAAAAAATAAGTCATGGGGTTGTAAGGTGTAGCATGGTGACTATAGATAATAATACTGCATTGCATATTTGAAAGTTGCTAAGAAAGTAAATTGCGGAAGTTACATAAGAAAAAAAATTGTAACTATGTAGAGTGACAAATGGTAACTAGACTTATTGTGGGAATCATTTCACAATGTATACAAATATCAAATCATCATGTTGGAACCTGAAACTAATATAATGTTATATGTCAATTATACCTCAATTTTTTAAAAAGTGAAAAACAACAACAACAAAAATAGGTGAACGTGAATGAAAAGAGTCAGAGATGGAAGAGAAAGGAGGAGGAAAGCTTTGGGGGAAGTGAATGAGAAGGCCTACCTGACTTGAAGGGCCAGGAATGGTGGCAGTGAGAATGGAAAAGAAGGGAAGAATGGGTGAGACATGATGTAGGAGACACCATTCAGGTCTGATGACCCATCTCTTCTCTGAGAACATAAAAGTGGACCCTCTGTTGCCATATTTGTGTTACTTGAATCTGCCCCTTGTCCATAGCTGAATGGATCAAGGTGGATTACACCTGACCTAAACTGGGCCAATCACATCCTTTCCTGAGAATTTGAAATTTGGATTGAGTCATCTAGTAAGTTTGAAATCTTCCCAAGAACAAAGATGGTGTAAATTTGGAAGCTATGTTGGCCACATGAAAATAAAAACTGAGGGCAGCTTTGGAACAAAGACAGAGATAGAGGGGGTGGGGGTGATTTATAGTAAGATGTATGTATTTGGTCTTCATCCTCATTTCTGGCACAGAGCTCCTAAAACTCTTGGAATTTCCTAAGTGATGTGAGCTATAAAGGTGTCTTAAGTTATGTTAATGAGGTAATTTTTGGAGCCCACCTAAGGATAAGGGGTGGTGGCCAGGAGAACTAACCTTGTGATTAGAGGGTCAGAACTTTTATTCCCCACCTCCACCCCGCACCTCTGAGGGACTGAATCAATTGCCCATGGCCAATGATTTGGTCAATCATGCCTCTTACATAATGAAGACTCCATAAAAACCCCAAAGAATGGGATTTGGAGAGCTTCCAGGTTGGTGAACACATGGCAATTTGGGGAGCATAGCATGCTTGGAGAGGGCATGGAAACTCCATGCCCTTTCCCCATACCTTGCCTTGTATATCTCCTCCACCTGGCTGTTCCTGAGTTATATCCCTTTATAATAAATTGATAATCTAGTAAGTAAAATGTTTCTCTGAGTTCTGTGAGCTACTCTAACAAATTAATTGAACCCAAGAAAGGGGTTGTTGGAACCTCCAATGTATAGCAGGTTAGTCAGAAGCACAAGTGATAACCTGGACTTTTGACTGGTGTTTGAAGGCAGGGTTGGACAGTCCTGTGGGACTGAGCCCTTGCCCTGTGGAATCTGACACTATCCCCAGGTAGATAGTGTCAGAATTGAGTTGAATTGTAGGACACTCGGCTGATGTAGGAGAATTGCTTGGTGGTGTGGGGAACCACCCGCATGAACACACACACATTGGAATTGGAGTCAGAATCATTACCAATAAATTCCTTTTGCTGAAGCTAATTCAAAATGTGTCTGTTACTTGTATCAGAATCAGTAGACTCTGGTGCCCAAACTTTCTCTACCATCAGACAAGGCTCTAGCAAGGGTGGAGGCGGTGTGTTGGTTACTTCTTTTCTTTGATAAGGTTCCAGAAATTGTGCCTTGAAGGGATGCCAGGATTATAGCTATGACTAAAAGCAGGGTTACTAATCCATAGGGGTAGGGGAAGAGTGGGGGAATCAAGATATGGATGGGAAATAAAAAGATATGGAAGGCAGAGAGAGGGCAGACTGAGTCTGGTAGAAATACTAAGGAACCTTAGATGGGGTTTTGAAGCACTTTTGTTCTAGCTTATATAGGACTCCTGGGTGCTCTCAGAGTTGTAGGTGATAATGGTGACTAACTGGATATAGGGGACAATGACCTTGAAGTACTTCCAGGTTCTGAGTTAACTTCTGAATTATCTAATAATGATATAAATTTGTTAGTAAGTACTATAAATACTTAAATAGTTAAGACTATTGTCATTGCTGAATATATTTTATTATAGTCTAATTTATTGAGCATCTATTAATATGCAAGGCATTGTGTTACATACATTATCCATGTCTGTAATTCTCTAATAATATCCTCTAATAACTCTGCAAGGCAATTGCTGTTATATTCACCTTACGTATTTGTGGTTAGATTAATTGGGAATATTTCAGTAAGTCTGAACTTTTGTGAATGCAGCCAGGGTAGCCTTAACTTTCCATGTGCTTTTTATGAAATAATGCAAACCCAAGAATATACAGTAAAACGGAGGTTTTATAGAAACATGTACATTGCCTGTGTGCTACTTTTCTGGGCTCACAAAATGGAACGATCACGGAAAGCATCAAAGTTCAGGCAGTTCTAATCATGCTCACAAATATGAATGGAGGGAAATTCCAAGATCTGGAAAAAGATCTTATATATTTGCTTTTTAAAAGCAGGACTTGCCTCAGTCTTGGTATGCCTGTGGGGCCTGGAACAGAGAGCTGTGCCAGACATATCTCACCTTCAATTCTTTTCTATCTACTTCCTTTCTAAATAAAAGACATGAGTTATTGCAGCACCAGTCATTTATATTCCAGGAGTGCGTTTAGGAAAGAACAGAGCTTTTGTTTTCCTTGTCCATCCTGTGGTCGAGGTACTAATGAGCAGGGAAATAACCTAAAGGCCAGTTGCACTTAAGAGAAGAACAGAGATTTGAGGTCTCTGAATTAGCTTACAGAATTAGTGCTCAAGCCCTGAATAATTGCAAGTTCTATGAATGTAAAGGGAGAGAAATTTATATCTAAGGGTTTTTAAAATTTATTTATTTTTGGCTGCGTTGGGTCTTTGCTGCTGCCTGTGGGCTTTCTCTAGTTGCGGTGAGCGGAGGCTACTCTTTGTTGTGGTGCGTAGGCTTGTCATTGTGGTGGCTTCTCTTGTTGTGGAGCAGGAGCCCTAGAGGACGTGGGCTTCAGCAGTTGCAGTACGTGGGCTCAGTAGTTGAGGCACATGGGCTCTAGGGCATGCGGACTTCAGTAGTTGTGGCATGCAGGCTCAGTAGTTGTGGCTCGCGTGCTCTAGAGCGCAGGCTCAGTAGTTGTGGTGCACAGGCTTAGTTGCTCTGCACCACGTGGGATCTTCCCAGACTGGAGATCTAACCCGTGTCCCGTGCATTGGCAGGTGGATTCTTAACCACTGTGCCACCAGGGAAGTCCCTATCTAAGGTATTTATTAAAGAATTTTAATGCTTTATGAACTCCAAAGGATTTTATGACAGGCATATGGTCTTTTTTAAAATGAAGCCTCCTCATTTTTTTTTCTTAATGAAATGCTTAAAAGGCAATGACTATCCTTCCAATGATGAAACTATAACTATGTGGTTTGAAAAGAGTGTGATTATGGGAATTATACAGCTTATTCCTAATCATTTCCATAGCAAGATATTCTGAGAATTTTAAAAGGCAAATAACATATACCATGTGGAAAATGATAAAATATAACAGTAGAAGTGGGAATAATCTTTTAAAAAATATATCAGGAAAAGTTAATTAAAGCTCAATCATTTCAACAAAAATATCTCAGTCCCATACCCTTACTTGAACTTAGTTCTCTTTACATACAGGGCAATTAATGCCAGTCTCCAATATAAAATTGCTCTTAGACATTTTTTGAGAGGATCAGGCCATCTAGTGGTAAGGAGACCTATCTATCACATGGGGCAGTGTAAATTCACTGTGGTTTACAGCCGATGCTGAATGAGGGTGGGGTAATTTTTAATGGGTCACTTACCTTTATACAACAAAGAACTGTCATGTAAATATCACCTTAGCCCCAGACAGTATTTCATAAAAGCATACTGTTTTTCCTAACGTAGAGAAAGGGAGAAATTCATCACAAATATTGAAAAACAGCACAAAGGAAATACCTGATTTGACAGTTGAAATAAAAAAATTTAAATAATTGCTTATATATTTGAGAATCAGTTTCATATAATTGAGTTTCTTTTATCAAACTAAATGTTGGAGAATCCAGACAGCTGCCTAACAGCTAAAATTTAGTCCTGACAGATTTTAATTTGCATTATGTACTTATATCATCTAAAAATTATAATTCCTTTTTATGGCTGAGTAATATTCCTTTGTAAGTCAGAAAGAGAAAAATAAATACTGTATGCTAACACATATATATGGAACCTAAAAAAAAAAAAAACGTTCTGAAGAACCTAGGGGCAGGACAGGAATAAAGATACAGATGTAGAGAATGGACTTAAGGACACGGGGCGGGGGAAGGGTAAGCTTGGAAGAAGTGAGAGAGTGGCATGGACATATATACACTACCAAATGTAAAATAGATAGCTAGTGGGAAGGAGCCACATAGCACAGGGAGATCAGCTCGGTGCTTTTTGTCCACCTAGAGGGGTGGGATAGCTAGGGTGGGAGGGACACACATGAGGGAGGAGATATGGGGATATATGTATATGTATAGCTGACTTACTTTGTTATAAAGCAGAAACTAACACAGCATTGTAAAGCAATTATACTCCAATAAAGATGTTAAAAATATATAAATAAATAAACATGATAATTCCAAATAATCAGGGGCTATTACTTGATTAATTTAGTAAATAGTTCTTATGTTCTGGGAACTCTGTGTTGAAGGTAAAAATATAACCAATTTATCTAGCAGTTTGAACTTACTGGGGAATAAACACAGAGTGGTTTTATTTTTCTCCAATCATTGCTCTCTCAATAGAATCGTAGGCAAATACATAACTTTCTAGTCACACTCAGTTCTTAAACAATCAGTCCGATCAGTTTAAAACTCTAACATCATCTTCTTTCCTCCCCAGCCCTGGCTTGATTGTGGCTCAGGGGACAAGGACAGGGAGACAAGAGCTGCTTTTTCATGCTCTCTTCTCCCTCTCCCTCTTCAAGCTCTCTTGGGCTTGAGGGCAGGGAGAAAAGATAAAAGGAAAAGTGCACTAGTTTTTTTACTTAGCTGAGCCCATTACTGAAATGGATGTTCATTTCTCTGGTTAATGTTGATTTGACATTTGTGCCCTCTGTGCCAGATGTCTGACTGCTGTTTCTGGTGGGGACATTTGTAGGATTCTTCAGAGGAACCACTTCCTTGACACCCTCAAGGATGATTTACCCCATTGATTGCCTCTTTCTACTGGTGTCATGTCAACCAGCAGAATTCCCATCTAGCTGGGGTACTAGTACGATGGTTAAAGCCCTCCTACTCTCCTGATATTTGACCCATGGGAAATTCATGCATTCTTACTATGCCTATTCCCTAAAACCCCTTCTCTATAGCCCATTCCACTTGCTTTTCCCTGCTTAGGTAGATACAGGACAATCAAAAGGACCACTGCCTAGGAATCTTCCCACTTGGAGAATGAGATTCCAGTCTCATTGTATTGTAAGCACCCCAGTCTCTATAAGTTACAGAATTAATAAGTTAATAACTCTTTAATTTTTTTGTGCTCCATTCATGACTTGGGGGTGGGGTATGCTCTGAGAGAGTTTCTAGGTCCCAGCACAGGAAGGAGGAACCCAGATGGAGTCTGGAAGAATCTCTGAGTTAAGGAGATAGAGCTGAAAGTATAGGGAGACCAACACAGCTAGAGCTTACAGGAAGGAGAATCACAGAGACGAGAGATATCAGAGAAAGAACTCCATAGATCTGCAGAGGGTCCTCTCAAGTATTCAGCTGAGTACTGATAAGCATGATCATGAAAGTAAAGAATCTCACCTTTGGCCAGGAAACATGTGCCTTTGGCTGGGAAGAAACACCCACATGGATTAGAAGTAACAGGGCTAGAAATAATGCCCATTCCCCACCAGTCAGACAGGAAAACCTCCAAGTTTATGGGACACTAGGTACAGTATACAAATGCTACTTGCCACAATAGAGGGTAATAATTAGCTCTAGACTGGGCACTGTTCTGTTTCTAACAATCTTATAAACAAGAAACAATGGGACCAAATTGTTTCCAAGTAACTTAACAAAGCCCAACAATGTTTATAGACATACAAAAATATCTAGGACCCAACAAGTTAAAATTCACAATGCACCCAATCAAAAATTACCAGCTATACAGAGAAACAGGAAAATATAACCTGTCATGAGGAGAAAATTAATCAATTGAAATTGACCCAGAACTGACACAGAGTTAGAATTAGCAAAGACATTAAAAAATAGTTATAATTGTATTTCATATCATCAAAAAGTTAGAGACATTGACAATGTAAAAAGGACCCAAGTCTAACTTCTAGAGATGAAACAATATGTGAGATAAAAATATACTAGATAGAATTAACAACAGATTAGATATGCAGACAAAAAAAATCAGTGAACTCAAAAATATTAATAGAAATAAACTAAAATGAAACAAAGAGAAAAAAGAATTTAAAAAATAGAGTCAAGCAGTTTAATATACAGGTAACTGGAGTCCCTGAAGGAGAGGAGAGAGAGAGAGAGAGAGAGAGAGAGAGAGAGAGAGAGAGGGAGGGAGGGAGAGAGAGGAATGGAAAAAATATTTGAAGAAATTGTAGCCAAAAATTTTTCCAAATTTGATAAAAAGTATGAACACACAGAGCCAGGAAGCTCAATGAAACCAAAGCAGAAGAAACCTAAAGAAAATTACACAAAAGAACATCATATTCAAACTGCTCAACCCCAATGATGAAGAGAAAAATCATAAAAGTTGCCAAAGGGGGGAAAAGAAAAGGACATGTTATGCTGTACAAAGGAACAAAGATAAAGATGACAGCAAATTTCTCACTGGGAGCAATGCAAGTGAGAAGATGTTGGAGCAACATCTTTAAAGTACTGAAGGGAAAAAACTGTCAAACAATTCTATAAGCAGTGCAAATATCTTTGAAAGGCAAAATAAATACTTTTTCAGACATATAAAAGATGAAAGAATTCATCATCAGCAGACTTTCACTGCAAGAAATGCCAAAGGAAGTCCTTCAGGCAGAAGGAAAATGACACCAGATGGGAAATATGGGTCTGCACAAAATAACGAAGAGCAGCAGAAATGTTACCTACACAGGAAAATACAGGCATGCCTCAGAGATATTGTAGGTTCAGTTCCAGACCACCACAGTAAAGCAAATAATGCAATAAAGCTAGTCACATGAAGTTTTTGGTTTCCCAGTACATATAAAAGTTATGTTTACACTATACTGTGGTCTATTAAGTGTGCAATAGCATTATGTCTAAAAAATGTATACACCTTAATAAAAAAATACTTTACTGCTAAAAATGCTAACCATCATCTGAGCTTTCAGTAAGTCATAATCTTTTTGCTGGTGGAGGGTCTTGCCTCCATGTTTATGGCTGCTGACTGATCAGGGTGGCGGTTGCCGAGGCTGGGGGTGGCCGTGACAATTTCTTAACGTAAGACAACAATGAAGTTTGCACATCAAATGATCCTTCCTTTCAAGAATGATTTCTCTGTAGTGTGCAATACTGTTTGATAGCATTTTACCCACAGTAGAACTTCTTTCAGAAGTGAAGTCAGTCCTCTCAAACCCTACCACTGCTTTATCAACTCACTTTATGTAATATGCTAAATCTTTTGTTGTCGTTTCAATGATCTTTACAGTATCTTCACCAGGAGTAGATTCTATCTCAAGAAACCACTTTCTTTGCTCATCCATAAGAAGCAATTCCTCATTCATCCAAGTTTTATCATGAAAGTACAGCAATTCAGTCACATCTAATTCTAGTTCTTTTGCTATTTCCACCACATCTGCAGTTACTTCCTCCACTGAAATCTTGGATCCCTCAAAGTCATTCATGAGGGTTGGAATCAAGTTCTTTTAAACTCCTGTAATGTTGATATTTTGACCTTTTACCGTGAATCATGAGTGTTCTTAATGGCATCTAGAAAGACAAATCTTTTCCAGAAGGATTTCAATTTACTTTGCCCAAATCTATCAGACAAATCACTGATAGTGATTTGTCTTATAAAATGTATTTCTTCCGTAATAAGACTTGAAAGTCAAATCACTTTTCAATCCATGGGCTGCAGAATGGATGCTGTGTTAGCAGGCATGAAAACAATAGAAACCTCATTGTACATCTCCTTAGAGCTCTTGGGTGACCATGTGCCTTCTCAATGAGCAGTAATATTTTGAAAGGAATCTTTTTTTCTGAATAGTAGGTCTCAACAGTGGGCTTAAAATGTTCAGTAAACCATGTTGTAAACAGATGTGCTTTCATCAGGCTTTGTTTTTATAGAGCACAGGCAGAGTAGATTTAGCCTGATTTTTAGGGCCCTAGGATTTTTGGAATGGAAAATGAGCATTGGCTTCAGCTTCAAGACACCAGCTCCATTAGCCTCTAACAAGAGAGTCAGCCTTTCCTTTGAAGCGTTGAAGTCTTGAAGTCAGGTGTTCACTGCTACTCTCTAGCTATGAAAGTCCTAGATGGTATCTTCTTTCAATATAAGGCTGTTTTTGTCTAGATTGAAAATTTGTTGCTTAGTGTAGACACCTTCATTAATGATCTATCTGGATGTTCTGGAAAACTTGCTGCAGCTTCTACAATCAGCATTTTCTGCTTCTTGCATTTTTATGTTTTGGAGACAGCTTCTTTCCTTAAATCTTATGAAATAACCTCAGCTGGCTTCAAACTTTTTTTCTGCAGCTTCCTCACCTCTCTCAGCCTTTATATAATTGAAGAGACTTAGGACCTTGCTCTGGATTAGGTTTTGGTTTAAGGGAATCTTGTGGCTGGTTTGATTTTCTATGCAGATCACTAAAACTTTCTCCACATCAGCAATAAGGCTGTTTCTCTTCCTTATCATTCATGTGTTTACTGGAGTAGCATTTTTTTTTTTTTTTTTGGAGTAGCACTTTCAATTTCCTTCTTTTCCTTTGCATTCACAGCTTGGCTAACTGGTGCAAGAGGTCTAGCTTTCAGCCTATCTCGGCTTTTTGACATGCCTTCCTCACTAAGCTTAATCATTTCTAGCTTTTGCTTTAAAGTGAGAGATATGCAACTCTTCTTTTCACTTGAACACTTAGAGGTCATTATAGGTTATCAATTGACCTACTTTCAATAGTGTTGTATCTTGGGGAATAGGGAGGCCTGGGTAGAGGGAGAGAGATGGGAGAACAGCTGGTTGGTGGATCAATCAGAACACACACAACATTTATCAATTAAGCTCACTGTCTTGTACGAGCATGGTTTGTGATGCCCCAAGACAATTACAATAGTAACATCAAAGATCACTGATCACAGATCACCATAATAAATATGATAATACTGAAAACCTTGAAATATTGTGAGAATTACTAAACGGTGACACAGAGACATGTAGTGAGCAAGTGCTGTTGGAAAAATGGTGCAGATAGACTCGCTCGATGCAGGGTTGCCACAAATCTTCAATTTGTAAAAAAATGCAGTATTTATGGAGCACAGTAAAGCGAAGTGCAATAAAATGAAGTGTTCCTGTATATTTTGTGAGGAAAAAAGAAGGAAGAATTGAATTAAGCCAGCCTATCTAAGTTAGGCAGAAAACTAGAGGAGATTTTAGGGCAATGATGTGCTGGGTTGATGTTAAACAAGATCCTCCAGAGAAAACATGGCAAAAGTTAGAAGTAAGGCAGCAGCAAAATGGTACAGGAGGAAGGGGAAGGAGTAAGGGTTAAGTTCTTCCTATAAAAAGGTATTTTGGGATGGGGTAAGTTTAACTACAAGTAAGAAAGAAAGAGTCAAGAGTCATTATATTAAAATCTCTAGATGACATTATAAGGTTAAGCTGGGATAGTGCTTATCATTGCTATGTATGTCTTAGGAAGACTTTTTTTTTTTTTGCTTTACTCTGGTTTTTATAACCTTGTAGACTAATTTAAATAATTATTAAGTTTATAGAATGTCATTGAAATAAAGAGTATTAAAAAGTGTGATATGACCTTCGATTGGCTCTTTCCAATGGATGACTTATTACCTCTAGTGGACAGTGAAAATATATTACAGTGTAAATTTTTAAAAGCCAGAGGAAAAATTAAACTATTGTTATTTAACTCAGAACCTTAGAAGGATTGAGTGGATATTACATAAAGGCTCAGGATTTTTTGTTTTTGCATTTTCCCCTCAGTGCTTGTCCTGGTTCCATATACATGTAAATATATAAAAAATAATCTTTATAATTTAGTTAATAGAATCTAATACTTCAGTATATTCTCTAGAAAATAACAGGATCCTCATGTTCTTCATAGCACATGTAGAAAGTGCTAATTTAGTATAAATAGAGAAGACCTACCTTTATAAATATATTAAAACTTATGTTTGTTTTTCTTCTCTGACACTTCAGGTATTTGATAATAATGACAATAATAATAACGATGCTCACAATGTAAGTTACTGGGCTAGGCTCTACATGCATAATCTCATGTCTTTACCAACACCTTTTTTTTTGGCGGGGGTGGGGGGATTTTTTCTTTTTAAAAAATTTTTATTGAAATATAGTTGATTTACAATGTTGTGTTAGTTTCAGGTATACAGTAAAGTGATTCAGCTATACATATATATAAAAATATATATATTCTTTTTTTATGTTCTCTGCCATTATAGGTCATTAGAAGATATTGAGTATAGGTCCCTGTGCTATACAGTAGGTCCTTGTACCAACACCTTTTGAGGTGGGTATTTTTTCTTCCATTTTATAGGTGAGGAAACAGATGCACAGAGAAGTTCAGTGACTTATCCAGGTGCTCTGGGCTCCAACACAGGTCTGGGTAATGCCAAATCCCATGCTCCTAGCCACACCCTGTGCTGCTCCCCCATACCTCTTCCCAATAATAAACATGACGGCTTTGAAATTCTAATTTCAGGATATGGTAAGTAATCAGATGCTCATTAAGCATAATTATTCTAAGTCTGTGAGAGTTTCGAGGATAACTTTGGCATAATAATAATTTTGTGGACAGAAGAAAGAAGAAACTCCTGATGGCCTCAAAAGAAAGTAATTAACATGAATTTGTTAAGCACCTACTATGCACCAGCCTTGGAAAACACTCTTTCAAGTTAGTTTTTCCATAATATAACTTTGTCTACTTAACTTTCATTTATAAGAAACCAAAATCTATAAACTTTTAAGTCACAGAGATTACGGATTTTAAAAGATCTTCTTCTGTACTGCTTAGGTGAAAAGTAAGCTGTAATAAGGTTTCTGCTTGTTTTTCATTCATTTCCAATATGAAAAAAAGGTTGAGGGTTTATAAGAAAATTATTTTAAACCCCATGAGAGAACAAAGAAGCACATTCAGAGAAAATCTTGCTTTACCCCTAAATCTAACAGCTTGTCAGAAGTGTATAGAAATCTCAGCAGCCAAATGTGAAATGTTTTTGCCATACCCAGCAGACCATCTACTGAAACCCTGAGACATAAAGCAACTCATCAAAGCAGGAATCATCTAGAGAGAGGAAGATAACCAGTACATCGCTTAAGGCACTGGGTTTAAAACATTAAAGATGAGGAAATACTTTAGAAAAGATTCTGTGGTTATTGTTAAAATAGAATTTGCTCAGGGATTGTGGTTTAGTGTTCCAAAGTAGCTAGTTCCTTGAAGCTGTTTTTGTATATCCCCACTCTTCTCCTGTTCTAGGAACACTTAAAGGGCTACAGAATCGCAGAAAACTTTGGACCCTGTTTATTCCTCCTTACCCTTGAAGTTCTGTTTCTAGTGAACATTATAGTATACCAAGGCCAGGCAAACTTAAAAAAAAAAGAAAAAAGAAACTTTTTCAGCATTAATGATGCCAATTTTGGTGGTTTTAAATTTTGGATTGAATAAACTGGATAAATGGTATCATAAAATTCTTAATTTTACCAAATATGATAGTAATTTATCAACACATTGTTATGAAACATTTAGTTAAGTCATATGATCTAGCATGTTTTTCTTTTCTATTTTTTGGCATGGAAATGATGTTTACCCTTTTTTCCTGATGATGATAAAGTTTCATATTAATTTTGGGTTACAAAAATTATAAAGAAGACATGCATACTTTTCATATTAAAGAAGTTATTGTTGGGACTTCCCTGGTCATCCAGTGGTTAAGAATCCGCCTTCCAATGCAGGGGACACCAGTTCGATCCCTGGTTGGGGAACTATATCCCACATGCCATGGGACAACTAAGCCCTCACTCTCTAGAGCCCATGCACCACAACTAGAGAGCCCTCCTTCCCCAGTGAAGAGCCCGTGCGCCACATTGAAGACCTGATGCAGCCAAATAAATAAATATTAAAAAAAAATTATTGACTTCTACCAGGAAACACATTTTTAGAAAGGCATTCTATTCTTCCCTCCGTTACTAACAAGTCTTACATTGTAATATGCACTGTGGCTCTGGGTCTAGCCAGAAGATTGCTCAAAACTGTGTTCAGTTTCATCTTCAAAATGGTCCACAGAGGACAAAGCCCAAGGCAACAGTAATAGCTCTGAATGAGTGGTTGAATATAGAGAGTGACTCAGAACTTAGCCTCCTGTAGATACTCAATCACGTTTTAAAAGTGGATGAGAAAAAGAGAGACATCTTTGGAAAAAATGGTGAAAGTAAGGAAGATGTTCAGGACTGTTTTTGGTCCTCTTTTTAAAACTAAAAAGAAAATGTTGAACAACTTCATACTCAGAACCTAACCAAATATTTGGGGTTACTATTAAACAATACTTCTCAAATGGAGAAGTTGAAGGGAGGAAATTCTATGCCTACATTCAGGAAAAGGAAATAATGTCTGTTGTTAATCCACCAACCATGGGAAAAGGAGCACCTCATTTAAACTTATATTTACCAAAATGAAGGGTACTAAATATTGGTTAAAAGGGATTACTGTTTCCTTCCACTAGGCAATAAATATTTGCTATCCAGGCAGATAGATATGAATGCTATCACTGATCAGTATAGCAAACCGATAACAATATAAATATGGCGTTTAAATGAGCCTTCATGGAACCTCTGAGATGTCAAGGAACCCCTTCCTATGAATAACCATCTGGAGCACGGGAAGGTAGATACAGAAAAACCGAAATACTTGGGCAGCTGGAGTTCTGGGCCCTGGCAATTGCTTCAGCCTTAGAAAGAGACACTCTGCTTTCTGCTTGTTTCTTACTTTGGGCTTTTATACAAGATTATGTTTGAAAACAGATTAGCATCATTTTTTAAAAAAAAGCTTGGAAAGGCTCCATCTTAAAAACCTTCTACTATGTGCTGAATAAGAAGAAAATGTGAGAAATCTGGTCACTTTTGCCCTCACTCCCAATCAGGGGCAAAGTTCATTTGAAGTTGAATTTATAGCTCATACCATTACTCACTTTCAGTAGCCCTCATTCTTATCTCTATCTGCATCCACTTTCATCCTCTTTCTATCATATCAATGATACATATTTTTTTTAAAAGTCAGTGTATGTTAATTTCTTTTCAAACTTTTTCAAAGACGTTTCTGTCTTTGAATGTTTGAATACCAACATTTAGAGTCCTTAGGATTCTCTCACCAATTTCTCAAATGGAATTTTTGAACTTAGTTTATTTCTAAAAATCAACAAATTTATTGTATGGTGTGGTTGATCCTGTCATTTCTCACTTTACTCATATTATAGCATTTTAATATTGTTTAGTCAATTTATTTTTTGATCCTTCCCACATACTTCCCTATACTTTCTTATTGATGAAAGAAAGTATGAATATTATTTGAGATGTTAAACATACAGTTGAAATTAGTAATCTTTTTCAGAAATCCTCATTTCCTTTCCACTAGTTTGAACAGAAGGATGTCAAATCTTTCTGCAAACTGTTATCAACTCAAAATATCAATTGCTCCTTGTTTAAAGCTAAAATTTAACATCTCATCTGTGATAAAATATTTTGATTCCTTCTGATATTTTTGCTAAGCTTTTGAGCATTATTTGCTATTTTTTAATCAATTTTACCAATTTCAGTTTTCTGTCATCAATCTTCAAACGGCATGTCAGCCTTTTAAAAATATTTAAATTTCAGGTTTTTACTGGTGATACTATTGCTTTGACTACATTTGAGTTCCTTTTCATCCTTTTGGACATAATTTTTAATTTTTCAGCCTTAGGGTATTTTTATTATTTTTCTAACTCATTGGCATACTGGTATGTGTTAGAATACAGGTTCAGTATCTAGATTGAGACCCAAATTAGTGACTGAAACAAGGTAGACATTTATTTCTTTATTTCCTCTTGTGTAACAGTCTGGTGGTTGGTGCTTCAGGGCTAGATGGTAGCTTTGCTCCAGGAAACCTGGTGGCTGTCCAGGAATCCAGGCTGCTTCTATCTTGTTGCCACAAGGTAGCACACATTGCTCAAAACTATTCAGTATCACTTCTGCATTCCAGTTAGCACAAAAAGGGAAAAAAACATGGAAGGCATACTGTTCCCTTTTAAGGGTAGATCAAGAGGTGCATACATCACATCTGCTCAAATTCCATGCACCAGAAGTCAGTAATGTGACTATACCTAGCTGCAAGCCGACTGGGAAGTGTAGCTTTTATTCTGAGCAGCTAAAAGTCAGTGGTTTTGTTACGAAATAAAGAAGGGGAGAATGGATACTGGATAACAACTAGCAGCCTTGACCACACAGACTTAATTTTGTGTTTCTAGAAATTGGTAACCACAATATTTCCATTTCTTATTAATGAGATTGCTCTGGATACTTCCTAAGCAATTTCATATTTATGAGGAATATACATTCACAATATGGGGGCTCTCAGTTGTGTTTAGGGAAAAAGGGAAAAGAATTTGGTTAGTTTCCATGTTTCAGCCAGAGCCAGGTTTCTAAAGGGCGTGAAATCTGGGCACGGTGGTGGTACAAAAGAAACTCAAGGGGCTGTTGGAGCATACCGAGACATTCTGCTGTTCCCATCTGCTTAAATCTTGATGAGATTGGGAAAATGTTTTAAAAAGAAGGACCATTGTTTTCAAAGCTCCCCTAAGGATTTCCCTTCCCCTTGCCTTCCTCTTTCTTCTTTTTTTTCTCCTTCTCCCTTTCCTTCTATTCCCATACTAGTGGTTACCACTAAAGATGTCATAAGTAGTTTTACTGCCCTGAAGATCTTTAATAAAAGCTCAACAGCACTTTGATTGAGTTGGCTTAGACATGGTTGATTTAGTCTAAATATGAACAGGGCCAGTTCAGAATGCAAATAAAAGACTTCCCATCTAAGCTCTGGAGATGGTGGTGGCAGGGGAATCGTACCCAAAGAGGAGTCCAGAGATTTGTTCAGCTATCTGTTCAGCTAATGGGAGCAAGATATTCTTTTTTAGAAAGATAGGTTTCCTTCATAGATAAGGGTCAATTTTTCTCCTTAAAAACAAAACAGGGTCAGAGGTCAGAATTATTTAATAGCGAAAGATTATTTAGAAGAGAACTTTCAGTTGAATATGGCTCGTCTGACTATCTTATCTGTGCTTGACAACGTTGAGGGGAAAAAAGTGTTTTCCCAGAAGGAAATTTTGAAGGTTGCCTCGTTATCATTTAAATATTATTTTAAAAACATCTCTATATATGCACATCAGTATCCAAAATACAAAATAGAGTATGTTCAACAGAATTAGATCCTGCCTTCTAACAATTCAAATATCAAAATTGGTATTATTGACTCAAGCTAACAAGTAAACAGAAACCAGCACATTCTACACACAATAGACACAAACAGCAAATTATTTATAGTTTGCATAAGTTCAGTGAACAACTCTGAGTTTTTGTGGTCTGAAAATAAGCCATAATTTTCTGACTCCCACTCTGGAGTTAAGACTTTTAGATTGCCTCTTCACAGAGAATTAGCTAACATTTTTAAGACTATGATGTCTTAAAAAGATGTGAAAATTAGCTACATTTGTGCAACCTCAATTCCAGGCTTTCTAAGTATTTTATACTACAATATATTGCATTAGACAAGAAAACAGAGCCCAACAGAATGTCACTTTTTTTTTTTTTGGCTGCGTTGGGTCTTCATTGCTGTGCGTGGGCTTTCTTTAGTTGTGGCGAGCAGGGGCTACTCTTCATTGTGGTGTGCGGGCTTCTCATCGCGGTGGCTTCTCTCGTTGCAGAGCACGGGCTCTAGGCGTGCGGGCTTCAGTAGTTGCAACACGCAGGCTCAGTAGTTGTGGCACACAGGCCCTAAAGCGCAGGTTCAGTAGTTGTTGTCTTAGTTGCTCCGTGGCATGTTGGATCTTCCTGGACCAGGGTTTCAACCCATATCCCCTGCATTGGCAGGTGGATTCTTAACCACTGTGCCACAAGGGAACTCCCAGAACATCATTTTTTTTTTTTTCCTGAGAAAATCTTGAAAGGAATCTATAAAATGTTGAACAAGGCATACTTGTTGGAAGTTGCTCTTGATTTTAGGAAATGCAGTGGCTATTATTTATAAAAGTATGACCAACTTGTGAACATGTTTTTAATATGAAAATAAATGCAAGGTAAATGTTTTTATTTATAAGAAGAAAAACACTATTATTATCAGCATGGACTAAATTTGTAAATCAAGCTGATTAAATAAGTTACATAATCATAATCCAATTTCATTGAGATCAAACAGAAGACAGTATCCTGAAAGAAAAGGAATTGAAACATACACACTTTTAAGACCATCACCAAAACCTTTCAATTAATCAAAGTTTGGGGCTTCAGTTCTTTGATTTACATGAGTGATTCTTAACTTTTAGAAATGGAGACTACCGTTCTTACTTGAAACCAAAGAGTGATGGAATTAAAAAATGAAGGCTGAAACTTTACAAATAATATGACTCTGCTCTACAGATGTCTCTTAATAGAGACTTCTATATATTTTAGAACGAAAGAGACTTGTTTAAATTACAAGTTTTAACAAGGAATGTGCTTGCAAAAGATCAGAAGTTGTAAGTGCCCTGTGGATGACATTAGTTATATTTTAGATATTCTAGTGATTGTTTTGATAATGGCTTTCTAATATGAAAATTATAAGTAATATTATTTTCTGTTTCTGTGAAATTATGAAGACTTGATCAATTAAACATTCATTTACTTCTCTCTGTGCCAGGGACTGTACTATGAATATGACACAATGCCTTCAAAGGACAGATATGATATGTAAGCAAATAACAGTACAATATGGGGTGCCACAAGCTAGCATAGAAGTATGTACAGCAGCTATAAGGACAGAAAGGGGAAAGACCACTCACTCAGGAAGGTGGAGTGGAGGAAGGATACAGAGGCAAAAAGAGGAAGGCTCCCCAGAAGTGGTGAAGAATTTGAAGAGAAATTATTTACCAATAAAACAATTGGGGAAGAAAAGGGCATTTACCCAGAGAGGATTCAATAAGTGTGAGAGCTTGGAACCTGTATGAGAAGTAACAAGTGATTAGTATGGCTAGAGAATAGATCTATACTCATAGGTTGGTGACTGATTCTACTTTGTCCCTTATCCACCACATTTACATTTATCAACAAGTCCCCTTGTTTCTACCTCAAAAATACCTCTGGAATATGGCTAATATCTCTAATTCCATCTCCACTGCACCAGCTCAATCCAAGCCACTGCCATCTCTAACCTGAACGATCGCAATAGTTTCCTTAATGGGTTTTTTCTGCCACTTTTATTCCCACTAAGAATAATCTTTAAAATTAATCAGATGGAGTTATTCCCTAATATGGCTCTGTTAAATGTAGCTTCTGTCTGTCCACTGTTCATATTCTTCTTTGCATTTATCTTGACTATGTTAATTAATTAATTAATTAAACTCTTCATTTTCAGTTATCCTCACTAGACTTTTAAGGAAAAGCCATGCTTGTTTATATGCCCAGTGTTTGGCACAGAGAAGAAGAAAACAAACAAATAAGGAAAGAAGGAAGGAAAAGGAAAAAAAAGGAAAAGAGATAAAAAGAAAGATATCGAATGACTAAATGTAATGGGGTATTCTGAATGAGATCCTGGAACAGAAAATAGGAAAAAACTAAGGAAATCTTAATAAAGAATGGCCTTTAGTTCATAAGTACCAATATTGGTTTATTAATGGTGACAAAGTACAGTACTCATGTAAAATGTTAATAAGGGAAAACTGGGTTTAGAGTATGTAAGAACCCTCCATACTATCTTTGCAATTATTATATGAATCTAAATGTATTCTAAATTAAAAGTTTATTGAAAAAAAGAAAGGAGGAGAAAATAAAGAGGAAAAGTAGGCAACTGGGATTGCAGCTGGGAAAGTAGGCAAGGGTTAGTTAAGAAGTTCCTCATAAGTCATGCTAATAAGTTTGAACATTTTGCTGAAGTGATTAGATTTGTATTTTAGAAAAGAAAACTCTAAATGTGAAGGTTGGAAAACTTTGTCTTAAAGTACCAGATAGTCAATGTCTTAGAATTTCGTGCTGTATTAATTTCCCAAGATGACTGTAAAAATTTACCACAACCTTGGTGGTTTAAAATATCAAAAAAAAAATTTTTTTTTCTCACAGTTCTAGAGACCTTAAGTCCAAATTAAAGGTTTCAGTAGGGCTGCACTCCCTCCAGTGGCTCTAGGGAGAGATTCTGTGCCTTCCAGTCTCTGGTGGCTCTAGGCATTCCTTGCTTTTTTTGGCTTGTGTCCATATCACTCCAATCTCATCCTCAGATCACCTACTCCTTTGTGTGTATCTTCTATGTGTATCTCTAACAAGGACACTTATCAGTGAATTTAGTGCCCACTTGGATAATCTAGAATGTTAAGATCCCTTCTTTAATTACAGCTACAAAATGCTTTTTCTAAAAAAGGTAACATTCACGGGTTCCAGGGATTTGGAGGTGGACATATCTTTTGGAGGGCCATCATTCAACCCACTACCCAGGCCATCTGGTCTCTTTTGAAACTACTCATTTCTGCAGTTGTAGCACCAAAGCAGCCATGGACAATATGTACATGAATGAGTGTAGCTATGTTCTAATCAAATATTATGGGTTGGCTTTTTTTGGTCCATGAGCCATAGTTTGCTGACCCCTTATGGCAGTGCAAAAGAGGAATTGGAAGGCAACAAATAAAGGCAGTTAATCAAGGGAGGAGGGAATTCCTTTTTTTTTTTTGGCCATGACTTGCAGCATGTGGAAAGTTAGTTCCTTGACCAGGGACTGAACCCGTGTCCCCCGCATTGGAAGCACGGAGTCTTAACTGCCAGGGAAGTCCCAGGAGGGAGTTCTAAAGGTCAATATTAAGGATGAGAAAGGTTTGAATAAGACAATGGCAATAGAAGTGAAAGGGAGAGTAAGAAATTGAGAGCTAGCGATTAGATTCAATAGCACTGGGTGTTAGACTACAGGGGAGAGATCATTAAAGTTCATTACAGAAGTGGAAATCATTATTACACTGAATAGGTTAATACTTTTGGCTTTTCAAGAGGACAACCTGAGACTTTTCTACTTTCATTACCTGAAAAATATTACTTTTACCAAGGCAATTTTGTATAACCCATGCAGATAAGTAGTGAAAAATAGAAAGGTTCAAAAGTGTTAAGAGATTTTAGAGAATTCCCTGATGATCCAGTGGTTAGTACTCAGTGCTTTCACTGCTGTGGCCCAGGATCAATCTCTGGTCAGGGAACTAAGATCCCACAGCCATGCAGCACGGCCAAAGGAAAAAAAAAAAAAAAAAAACGATTTTACTGTGCAGCTGGAACTACACAGTATGGGACATTTTGAAGTCAGAGAAGACAATAGTTAGCCAGCTGGTTTATTTCTTACAAGGAATGAAGCAATGCTAGGAAGGATGTCCTTTCCCATTAAACTCACAGTGTATAAATAGTTCCTCTTATCATGCAAAGAGTTGGATGGTTGAGATTATTAATTATAATTAATATTTATACACTCATTTATAGTTTACAAAGTTCTGACACAATACATCATGTCATTTGATCCTCACAACATTTCTGAGGTAGGGAGGGCAGGTATTATTACGCCTGGAGTAAAAAGCAGTTAAGTGACATTTTCAAGGTCACGCAAATTCTGGTTTCCTGTCTCAAAATTCCCTAAATATTGAGCTATTTCCTTTTTAGTGTCTTTGAAGTTGGATCAGAGAGCTGTGACATCATGTGGCCCCTCTAGCTGGGGTGGTCAGCACGACCAGAAAGATAAAGATGAGATTAATGAGGTTCTTAACTAGGCAGTCAGGGTGGCCTTCCAGCTGTCCTTGGAGGGCAGATGGCCAAAGAGAAAATACAGCCTTGAGAGCAGAACATGATATGGGCAGGCATGATGAGAGAAACTGGACCCAGAGCTGTGTTACAAAAATTATGGCATGCAAGAGATAAAGCAACAATGTCATGAATGTAATCCAAAGAAGTGAGTGCCAAACTCACCACTGCAACAGTTACTTGCAGAGTTTGTTAGAAACACACCATCCCAATTTCCAATTTAGGAGTCTTCTGATTCAGCCAA
The DNA here is from genome assembly GCF_963924675.1 of Phocoena phocoena. Classification (NCBI taxonomy): domain Eukaryota; kingdom Metazoa; phylum Chordata; class Mammalia; order Artiodactyla; family Phocoenidae; genus Phocoena; species Phocoena phocoena. The sequence continues at coordinate 80,761,610 of NC_089219.1, read as the reverse complement.
TCTGGGGTAGGGGTCCTGAAGGATCCCCTTCCCACCCAGGAAATCTGATAGAGAATGTCCACCTAATAATCCAGAACAAAAAATCAGTAGAAACATCTAGAAAGATTTTTGATGTTAGGGTAGCAAAGCGTTGGTAATATAATAACTTCTATTTTTAAGAAACAGCAGAGGGCGTCTAGGCCTCTTTTAGAGAATAATTTAATAATTTTTTTCACACCTGCCTTGTGTATGGCACCAGGCCAAGTACTGGGAGTATAGCAGTGAGTAAAAAATTAAGACAGAGTTGGTCCTTGTACTCACAGAGCTTACATTCTGTATGGGAGACTGATGTCAACTATTATTATTACATGATAGTTTGTAGGTAATTGCTAAAAAAAGGAGAGAAGTACAGGATGTCAGAATAGGTGACAGGTAACAGAGGAGCCTGTCCCAGTCTGGAGATCAGGCAAAGTTCCCCTGAGGATATGGCATATGATTTCAGATCTGAAGGATGAGGTGGATTGACCAAGAAAAAAGGGGAGAGGAGGATAAAAAAGACATCTCAGTTAGAATATTAATTAATTACTTCAAAAGTATTTTGAGAACCTACAACATGCCAGGTATTATTCTAGGTTCTAGGTTTTGTTTATTGACGGAGCAATAAACAAAATGGATAAATTTCCTGTTCTCATGGAGCTTATATCCCACTTTATGAGACAAGGAAAATAAAAAATAAATTATTAAAGAGGAAATCATCTGATATCTGATAATAACAATAGTGTAAGATTTCAGTTCTCTCCAAATCAATCTATTGATTGAATGCAATGCTAATCAAAATGCCAGCACGATTTTTTTTTGTAGAACTTGATAAACTAATTATAAAATTTATAATGAAAACACATACAAAGAGAAAATCTTAAAAAATAAAGTTGGGAAACTTTTATTACCAAATACCAAGACTTATTCTAAAGTGATAATTAAGACAGTGTGTTGTTGTCACAAGGGTAGACAAATAGCCCAAAGGAATGGCACAGAGTTCAGAAAAAACTCACACTTAATATATAGCAAAGATGCCACTGCAATGCCACAGGGAAAAGGATGTTCTTTTCAATAAGTAGTGCTAGGTCAATTGAATATCTATGTAGAAAATCAATAAACAAAAATCAGTTCTTGTGCAAACCAGAGGAGTAATACTCCTAGAAGTTAACATAGGAGAATATCTTTATGAACTTGGAGTTGGCCAAGATTTCTTAAACCAGGTACTAACCAAAAAGGGAAATATTGATAAACTGAACATTATTAAAATTAAGAACTTCTATTTATCAAGAGACACTATTAAGAGGGTGAAAAGACAAGTCACAGCGTTGGAGAAAATATTTGCAACATATGTAGCTGACAAAAGACATGCCTGGAATATATAAAGAATGCCTACAAATCAGTACAAAAAAATGGGCGGGAGTGACACAGGCATTTCACACATGCCAAAAAATAAATAAATAAAAGATTACATAAAAGACCAATAAGCATAAGAAAAAAATGCTAAGACTTCTCAGTAATAAGAGAAATACAAATTAAAACCACGATGGGGTATTACTGCATACCTGTAAGGATGGCTGACATTAAAAAAAAAAAGAACAATATCAAGAATTAGCTAACTAGAAAAAAAATAATAAAAGAATTAGCTAGGATGTGGAGCAATTTGAGGGGGGTGTGTATTGATTGGTACAATCACATTGAAAAGTAGCCTGGCAGTGTCTGCTAAAACTGAATATGTGCATGTTGTATGCCCCAGAAATTCTACTCCTTGTTATATATCAAAGAGAAATACATTCTTAAGTGCACCAAGAGACATGTATATAAATGTTTATAGCAACACAACTTGTAATAGGTCCAAAATGAAAACAACCAAAATGTCTGTCTTAGTCTGTCAGGGCTGCAATAAAAAAATACCATAGACTGGTTGACTTATAAACAACAAACATTCATTTCTCACAGTTCTTGGGGCTAGGAAATGCAAAATCAAGGTGCTGGCACATTCAGTGTCTGGGAGTGAGGGTTGCTTCCTGGTTCAATGTCCATCAACAGAAGAAAACTTAAACAAATTTGGTATATTCTTTTATTTTTTTAATGTTTATTTATTTATTTACTTTCTTATTAGTTATCCATTTTATACACATCAGTGTATACATGTCAATCCCAATCTCCCAGTTCATCATACCACAACCCCCGCCCCCCACCACTTTCCCCACTTGGTGTCCATAAGGTTGTTCTCTACATCTGTGTCTCAGTTTCTGCTCTGCAAACCAGTTCATCTGTACCATTTTCTAGGTTCCACATATATGTGTTAATATACGATATTTGTTTTTCTCTTTCTGACTTACTTCACTCTGTATGACAGTCTCTACTGTCCATCCACATCACTACAAATGACCCAATTTCATTCCTTTTCATGGCTGAGTAATATTCCATTGTATATACATATCACATCTTCTTTATCCATTTGTCTGTTGATGGGCATTTGGGTTGCTTCCATGACCTGGCTATTGTAAATAGTGCTGCAATGAACATTGGGGTGCATGTGTTGTTTTGAAATATGGTTTTCTCTGGGTATATGCCCAGTAGTGGGATTTTGCTGGGTCATACGGAAATTCTATTTTTAGTTTTTTAAGAAACCTCCATACTCTTCTCCATAGTGGCTGTATTAATTTTCATTCCCACCAACAGTGCAAGAGGGTTCCCTTTTCTCCACACCCTCTCCAGCATTTGTGGTTTGTAGATTTTCTGATGAAGCCCATTCTAACTGGTGTGAGGTTATACCTCATTGTAGTTTTGATTTGCATTTCTCTAATAATTAGTGATGTTGAGCAGCTTTTCATGTGCTTCTTGGCCATCTGTATATCTTCTTTGGAGAAATGTCTATTTAGGTCTTCTGCCCATTTTTGGATTGGGTTGTTTGTTTTATTAATATTGAGCTGCAGGAGATGTTTATATGTTTTGGAGATTAATTCTTTGATGATTCATTTGCAAACATTGTCTCCCATTCTGAGGGTTGTCTTTTTGTCTTGTTTATGGTTTCCTTTGCTGTGCAAAAGCTTTGAAGTTTCATTAGGTCCCATTTGTTTATATTTCCATTACTCTAGGAGGTGGATCAAAAAAGATCTTGCTGTGATTTATGTCAAAGCATGTTCTTCCTATGTTTTCCTCTAAGAGTTTTATAGTGTCTGGTCTTACATTTAGGTCTCTAGTCCATTTTGAGTTTAGTTTTGTGTATGGTGTTAGGGAGTGTTCTAATTTCAGTCTTTTACATAAGCTGTCCAGTTTTTCCAGCATCACTTATTGAAGAGACTGTCTTTTCTCCATTGTATATCCTTGCCTCCTTTGTTATGGATTAGTTGACTATAGGTGCGTGGGTTTATCTCTGGACTCTCTATCCTGTTCCATTGATCTATATTTCTGTTTTTGTGCCAGCACCCCATTGTCTTGATTACTGTAGCTTTGTAGTATAGTCTGAAGTCAGGGAGTCTGATTCCTCCAGCTCCATTTCTTTCTCCTCAAGACTGCTTTGGCTATTTGGTGTCTTTTGTGTCTCCATACAAATTTTAAGATTTTTTTGTTCTAGTTCTGTAAAAAATGCCATTGGTAATTTGATAGGGATTGCATTGAATCTGTAGATTGCTTTGGGTAGTATAGTCATTTTCACAATATTGATTCTTCCAATCCAAGAACATGGTATATCTCTCCATCTGTTGGTATCATTTTAAATTTCTTTCATCAGTGTCTTATAGTTTTCTGCATACAAGTCTTATGTCTCCCTAGGTAGGTTTATTCCTAGGTAGTTTATTCTTTTTGTTGCAATAGTAAATGAGAGTGTTTCCTTAATTTCACTTTCAGATTTTTCATCATTAGTGAACAGGAATGCAACAGATTTCTGTGCATTAATTTTGTATCCTGCAAATTTACCAAATTCATTGATTAGCTCTAGTAGTTTTCTGGTGGCATCTTTAGGATTCTCTATGTATAGTATCATGTCATCTGCAAACAGTGAGAGTTTTACTTCTTCTTTTCCAATTTGTATTCCTTTCATTTCTTTTTCTTCTCTGATTGCCGTGGCTAGGACTTTCAAAACTATGTTGAATAATAGTGGTGAGAGTGGACATCCTTGTCTTGTTCCTGATCTTAGAGGAAATGCTTTCAGTTGTTCACCATTGAGAATGATGTTTGCTGTGGGTTTGTCATATATGGCATTTATTATGTTGAAGTGCATTCCCCCTGTGCCCACTTTCTGGAGAGTTTTTATCATAAATGGGTGTTGAATTTTGTCAAAAGCTTTTTCTGCATCTATTGTGATGATCATATGGTTTTTATTCTTCAGTGTGTTAATATGGTGTATCACATTGATTGATTTGGGTATGTTGAAGAATCCTTGCATCCCTGGGATAAATCCCACTTGCTCATGGTGTATGATCCTTTTAATGTGTTGTTGGATTCTGTTTGCTAGTAGTTTGTTGAGGATTTTTGCATCTATGTTCATCAGTATATTGGTCTGTAATTTTCTTTTTTTTTGGAGTATCTTTGTCTGGTTTTGGTATCAGTGTGATGGTGGCCTCATAGAATGAGTTCGGGAGTTTTCCTTCCTCTGCAAATTTTTGGAAAAGTTTGAGAAGGATGGGTGTTAGCTCTTTTTTAAATGCTTAATAGAATTCACCTGTGAATCCATCTGGTCCTGGACTTTTGTTTGTTAGAAGATTTTTAATCCCAGTTTCAATTTCATTACTTGTGATTGGTCTGTTCATATTTTCTATTTCTTCTTGGTTCAGTCTTGGAAGGTTATACCTTCCTAAGAATTTGTCCATTTCTTCCAGCTTGTCCATTTTATTGGCAAAGTGTTGCTTATAGTAGTCTCTTAGGTTGCTTCGTATTTCTGTCATGTCTGTTGTCACTTCTCCTTGTTCATTTCTAATTTTATTGATTTGAGTCCTCCCCCTCTTTTTCCTGATGAGTCTGGCTAATGGTTTATCAATTTTGTTTACCTTCTCAAAGAACCAGCTTTTAGTTTTATTGATATTTGCTATTGTTTTCTTTGATTCTATTTCATTTATTTCTGCTCTGATCTTTATGATTTCTTTCCTTCTGCTAACTTTGGGTTTTGTTTGTTCTTCTTTCTCTAGTTCCTTTAGGTGTAATGTTAGATTTTTTTTTGATATTTTTCTTGTTTCTTGAGGTAGGCTTGTATAGCTATAAACTTCCCTCTTAGAACTGCTTTTGCTGCATCCCATAAGTTTTGGATTGTCGTGTTTTCATTGTCATTTGTCTCTAGGTATTTTTTGATTTCCTCTTTGATTTCTTCAGTGATCTCTTGGTTATTTAGTAACATATTGTTTAGCCTCCAGGTGTTTGTGTTTTTTCCCTGTAATTGATTTCTAATCTCATAGTGTTTTGGTCAGAAAAGGTGCTTGATATGATTTCAATTTTCTTAAATTTACTGAGGCTTGATTTGTGACCCAAGATGTGATTTATTCTGGAGAATGTTCCATGTGCACTTGAGAAGAAAGTGTAATCTGCTGTTTTTGGATGGTATGGCCTATATATATCAATTAAATCTCTCTGGTCTATTGTGTCATTTAAAGCTTGTGTTTCCTTATTAATTTGCTGTCTGGATGATCTGTCCATTGGTGTTACTGTCGATTTCCCCTTTTAGAGCTCTTAGCAGTTGCCTTATGTATTGAGGTGCTCCTATGTTGGGTGCATATATATTTATAATCGTTACTTTTTCTTCTCAGATTGATCCCTTGATCATTATGTAGTGTCCTTCTTTGTCTGTTATAATAGTCTTTATTTTAAAGTCTATTTTGTTTGAAATGAGAATTGCTACTCCAGCTTTCTTTCGACTTCCATTTGCATTGAATACCTTTTACCATCCCCTCACTTTCAGTCTGTATGTGTCCCTAAGTCTGAAGTGGGTCTCCTGCAGACAGCATATATATTGTATTGTTTTTGTATCTGTTCAGCCAGTCTATGTCTTTTGGTTGGAGCATTTAATCTATTTACATTTAAGGTAGTTATTGATATGTATGTTCCTCTTACCATTTTCTTAATTGTTTTGGGTTTGTTATTGTAGTTCTTTTCCTTCTCTTGTGTTTCCTGTCTAGAGAAGTTCCTTTAGCATTTGTTGTAAAGCTGGTTTGGTGGTGCTGAATTCTCTTAACTTTTGCTTGTCTATAAAGGTTTTGATTTCTCCATCGAATCTGAATGAGATTCTTGCTGGGTGGAGTAATCTTGGTTGTAGGTTTTCCTCTTTCATCACTTTAAATATGTCCTGCCACTCCCTTCTGGCTTGCAGAGTTTCTGCTGAAAGACCAGCTGTTAACCTTATGGGGATTCCCTTGTATATTATTTGTTGTTTTTCCCTTGCTGCTTTTAATATTTTTTCTTTGTATTTAATTTTTGATAGTTTGATTATTATGTGTCTTGGCGTGTTTCTCCTTGGATTTATCCTGTATGGGACTCTCTGCACTTCCTGGATTTGATTATTTCCTTTGCCATACTAGGGAAGTTTTCAAGTATAATCTCTTCAAATATTTTCTCAGTCCCTTTCTTTTTCTCTTCTTTTTCTGGGACTCCTATAATTCGAATTTTGCTATGTTTAATGTTGTCCCAGATGTCTCTGAGACTGTCCTCAATTCTTTTCATTCTTTTTTCTTTATTCTGCTCTGAAGTAGTTATTTCCACTATTTTATCTTTCAGGTCACTTATCTGTTCTTCTGCCTCAGTCATTCTGCTATTGATTCTTCTAGAGAATTTTAAATTTCATTTATTGTGTTGTTCATCATCGTTTGTTTGCTCTTTAGTTCTTCTAGGTTCCTGTTAAACGTTTCTTGTATTTTCTCCATTCTATTTCCAAGATTTGGGATCATCTTTACTATCATTACTCTGAATTCTTTTTCAGGTAGACTGCCTATTTCCTCTTCATTTGTTTGGTCTGGTGGGTTTTCACCCTGCTCCTTCATCTGCTGTGTGTTTCTCTGTCTTCTTACTTTGCTTTACTTACTGTGTTTGGGTTCTCCTTTTTGCAGGCTGCAGGTTCGTAGTTCCCGTTGTTTTTGGTGTCTGCCCCTAGTGGCTAAGGTCGTTTCAGTGGGCTGTGTAGGCTTCCTGGTGGAGGGAACTGGTGCCTGTGTTCTGGTGGATGAGGGTGGATCTTGTTTTTAGACTAATTTTGAAGGCAAAATATGAACTATGAAACTAGAACAAACTACTTATTTATTTATTTGTTCTTTCATTCATTAATTCCCAGCTTTGTTTAGGTATAATTGACATATAATATTGTGTAAGTTTAAGGTTACAATGTATTGCTTTAGTACATTTATATATTGCAAAATGTTTACCACCATAGCATTAGCTAATACCTCCATCCTGTCACATAATGACCATTTCATTTTTGTGTTGAGAACATTTAAGATCTATTCTCTTAGCAACAAGTATATAACAGAGTATTATTAGCTAAATCACCATGCCATACATTAGATCCCTAGAACTTGTAAATTTTATAACTGGAATAAACGTCCCCATTTTTTGGATGCTTTGTTCAGAGGCCCATGTTACAACTCACCATGTGGTCTCCATTGACAATGTGAGGGGTACATAGTCTCACTATTGTTGGGTGGTGGTGAAAGTCCTGATTCTCCATTAGGCATCTTCTGATACCTTTACAGTGGGGAGGAGGAATCTTGGGGATGCTCGAAATATTCTGTACTTTTTATTAAGATTGTGATTTCACAGATGTGTATAATTGTCATAACTCATTCAATGGTATGTTTTAAATGGATGCAGTTTTGTACATAAATTATTTCTCAATATATTTGGTAAGAAAAAATGAGAAGGCCTTTTTAATATAATTCTTCATAGCTGAAATCTATTTCTCAGTCAGTAATAACCCTAAACCAATTCTGTGGTCCTGGTTCTACCCTCTGAAACCATGCCTATTAAGGCATGAGCAAATTATTTATTCCACTGCAAGAATCTCTCAAATATTTGAAAAGAGCCAGCTTTTCTTCTCCATATTAGGTAGTACATTTCCCCAATTCCCCACCCCTGACTCTCTTTAAAATATATTCTTTAAATCCCAAGCTATCTAACCTTCCTGTTTTGCCACCTTGAAATATAATTTGGTTTGTCAACATTACTTATAAAAAGAATCATCCAAAACTGATTGCAATTGTCTTATACCTTATCTATTAAGTCTTGTTCAAGGGACAAAGAATAATTGTAGAAAGAGCAGAGGACCAGGTATAGGCAAATTTGAGTTCACTGTCTCTGCCAGTGAGTGATTAGCTTGATCTTAAGCAAATCAATCCCTCAGTATAATGAGGGAGCTGGAATTATTTATTTGACCTAAGATTTGATTCAGGTCAAATCTTTAGCATCCAGAAATGAAAGCACAGGTAAGAAACCTCTGAGAAACTTTCTGAATTAGGAAATATAATTCAACTGAGACATTCTGCTTATAAGTGATAGAAGCTAAAAAAACCCAACATTTTGTGACTTGAAAATAATTTTTTACTTTTGTATCAGATATGTGTTTGGAGGGATGTTCATTTTTCCATTTGCATGTGGATCAATGACCCCTAACTTCTGATATTAAGAAATTTTCCAGTCATGTGGTTTGTCACTTGCTATGCAATCTCTGTGGATTGGAAAAATTCAAAACATATGGCAGCTCAGATGTTAGGCTGGAAGAAATAAAATATTTAAAAATTCCAGAGCTGTTTAGAAGATGCTTTGCTATATATATATATATATATATATATATATATATATATATATATATATATAATGTTATTGGTATATATGAATATGTTGGGGAAATGTCACTTGGGAATGAAGTGTAAGGAAAGATATATCTTCTTTATACTTTAAGTGCACTCTAGGTAACAGCATATGTTGCAAATAAAATAAGATTTGTTCAAAGCCAGAGATTTTAAAAGTAAACTTTTTCTAATTGAACATTTAAATAACAACAACAACCAAATCAGTGACAATCGTTGTTCAAAGGAAATAGTATGGTATGTAGAAGGAGCCAGGGGCCAGGTATAGAGAAATTCAGGCAAAATTACTATATTAAAAAATCAAGTACTAATTTCTAGAATATTTCTTGATTTGGAGAAATTTTCAGATAAATTGTGTGAATGGTACTTTTTTTAATCCAGGAAAAAATTTCTAATTCTCCCATATTATAGATCATAGCCTACCAAATAATTTATTTAGTTAAAATTTCCCCAAATGACTTGTGATACAAAGCATCCTGCTGGAAAAAGAAGTTTCCTACTGGTTGGTTACTTGTCCATTTCTACAAGTGTGGGTGGCATATAAAGTGTGAACACAGGCTGCAGGGTTTGGGAGGACTTCTTTTTGGAGTTAATGCTGTAATTGTTTCCCTAGGATAGCATGGTTTAAGTGTTCTGTTAATTAAGGGACACATAAAATAGGAGAATATAGTTCCTAATGATCAATGACACCTGAAAATTTGACAGCTCTTTTATTCCACGGTTATCTGAAAATATTCTGACAGTACACATTAACTTGCTTAGCTTTTATATTAATCATTCTCTTATCTTACTTGTCGTTTCCTAGACTTGTAGCGTTTTTATTTCCCTCCCAATCTCCATGTATTTCCTTTTTATATATATATAAATTTATTTATTTTATTTATTTATTTTTGGCTGTGTTGGGTCTTCGTTGCTGCATGCAGGCTTTCTCTAGTTGCGGTGAGCGGGAGCTACTCTTCATTGCGGCGCGCGGGCTTGTCATTGCAGTGTCTTCTCTTGTTGCAGAGCATGGGCTCTAAGCACACGGGCTTCAGTAGCTGTGGCACGCGGGCTCAGTAGTTGTGGCTCACGGGCTTTGTTGTTCCGTGGCATGTGGGATCTTCCCAGACCAGGGCTCGAACCTGTGTCCCCTGTATTGGCAGGTGGATTCTTAACCACTGCACCACCGGGGAAGCCCTCCATGTATTTTCTTTTTTTTTTTTTTACATCTTTATTGGAGTATAATTGCTTTACAACGGTGTGTTAGTTTCTGATTTATAACAAAGTGAATCAGTTATACATATACATATGTTCCCATATCTCTTCCCTCTTGCCTCTCCCTCCCTATCTCCCCACTCCAGGCGGTCACAAAGCACCGAGCTGATCTCCCTGTGCTATGCGGCTGCTTCCCACTAGCTATCTACCTTACATCTGGTAGTGTATATATGTCCATGCCTCTCTCTCGCTTTGTCACAGCTTACCCTTCCCCCTCCCCATATCCTCAAGTTCATTCTCTAGTAGGTCTGTGTCTTTATTCCTGTCTTACCCCTAGGTTCTTCATGACATTATTTTTCTTAAATTCCATATATATGTGTTAGCATACGGTATTTGTCTTTCTCTTTCTGACTTACTTCACTCTGTATGACGGACTCTAGGTCTATCCACCTCATTACAAATAGCTCAATTTCGTTTCTTTTTATGGCTGAGTAATATTCCATTGTATATATGTGCCACATCTTCTTTATCCATTCATCTGATGGTGGACACTTAGGTTGTTTCCATCTCCGGGCTATTGTAAATAGAGCTGCAATGAACATTTTGGTACATGACTCTTTTCGAATTATGGTTTTCTCAGGGTATATGCCCAGTAGTGGGATTGCTGGGTCATATGGTAGTTCTATTTGTAGTTTTTTAAGGAACCTCCATACTGTTCTCCATAGTGGCTGTACCAATTCACATTACCACCAGCAGTGCAAGAGTGTTCCCTTTTCTCCACACCCTCTCCAGCATTTATTGTTTCTAGATTTTTTGATGATGGCCATTCTGAGTGCTGTGAGATGATATCTCATTGTAGTTTTGATTTGCATTTCTCTAATGATTAATGATGTTGAGCATTCTTTGATGTGTTTGTTGGCAGTCTGTATATCTTCTTTGGAGAAATGTCTATTTAGGTCTTTGCTCATTTTTGGATTGGGTTGTTTGCTTTTTTGTTATTGAGCTGCATGAGCTGCTTATAAATTTTGGAGATTAATCCTTTGTCAGTTGCTTCATTTGCAAATATTTTCTCCCATTCTGAGGGTTGTCTTTTGGTCTTGTTTATGGCTTCCTTTGCTGTGCAAAAGCTTTGAAGTTTCATTAGGTCCCACAGTCTTCACCTTTTGGAATATATTCTTGGCCAGAATGGTTTCACCTGGACTTGCTTTAACCCACACCACTCTATTTTCTAGTGGAAGGACAATGTTCCTTCTGCTTAAATATATAATTTTTTCTCCATCGACTCTGGGCCCACTCTATTCTCTTACTCTCCCCATAATACACACAAACAATGCATCTACTCTCTCACACCCTCACTCAGACATGCACACACACTATTTGTGTGAATTCTTAGACATTTTGCCCATACATCAAATGAACAAATGTTTGTAAACTGTAGAGCAGGGGTCCCAAACCCCTGGGCCATGGACCGGTACCTGGGCCATGGCCTGCTAGGAACCGGGTCACATAGCCGGAGGTGAGTGGCAGGCAAGCAAGTGAATCTTCATCTGTATTTACAGCCGCTCCCCATCGCTCACATTACCGCCTGAGCTCTGCCTCCTGTCAGATCAGCGGTGGCATTAGACTCTTACGGGAGCGTGAACCCTACTGTGAACTGCGCATGCAAGGGATCTATGTTGCGTGCTCCTTATGAGAATCTAATGCCTGATGATCTGAGGTGGAGCCAAGGCGGTGATGCTAGTACTGGGGAGTGGCTGCAAATACAGATTATCATTTGCAGAAAGGTCTGACTGCACAGAGACCATAATAAATCAATTGCTTGTAGCCTCATATCAAAGCCTTATCAGTGAGAATCAAGTGAAAACAAGCTCAGGGCTCCCACTGATTCTGCATTTTGGTGAGTTGTATAATTATTTCATTATATATTACAATGTAATGATAATAGAAATAAAGTGCACAATAAATGTAAGGCGCTTGAATCATCCGGAAACCACCCCCCACCGTGCTCCGTGGAAAAACTGTCTTCCGCGAGACTGGTCCCTGGTGCTAAAAAGGTTGGGGACTGCTGCTGTAGAGTGCTATATACATTTTGTTGTGACACTGGTGTTTCATAGGCCACTAATCTGAGTTAGTTAAAGCAATGTAATAATGCAGGTGACTTTTTCCCCACCAAAGACAACAAAGCAAGTTATTACTTTGAAACCATACCTCCTAATTGTTGGAATCCCAGCTCCTCTAACACTCCCTACCCAACTGTTTCCCAGCTGACAACTGGAGGAAGGGGCTTCATAAACTCTCCTGGCTTTAGCAATCAGTCCTATTAACTATCATAGGCACACTTTCCTGGCTGATTTCGCAGCTCTTACTTAGGCTGCCACTGCAGCCATGGTGACAGTTCTGTTGCTCATATCCCTGCCTGTGTTTGGGCAGTGTGCTGTTCCGAGGCCAGCAGGGACCTACCAAGGAGGGACCTTCCATTCTGGAAGGCTTAGCAGCACCAGGCCCTGGGAACGGTCTGGGAGCATTGCTTAGCTGCCTCTCCTCCACAGCCTGGTCCCCACAGCTTCTCTTGCTGCTTCGTTCTGAGTCTGCTGCTCCCCAGATGTGAATGAGTCTTTCTCCTGTGCCTAGTACCGGGGGTGAGGGGGGCCTTAACCTCAGCAGTAAGCTACTTTTATTCTTTGTGCACTTCAACATGCCCACCCTTCCTCCAGAAATTTATCTCATGTTCCCAGGCCTGGAAGCAGACGAGAACAGCCAGAAATGCCAAAGAACATCTTCAGATTTAGCCCTTTCCCTTCTCTGGTGATTAGTAATGGTGGCAGTTGTTGTGAGAAAACTGATGTGTCTACTTCTCTTTGTGGTGGCTTCAGACTCTGGGCAGACGTGGATGCAGCACTCCCAGTTTTGTTCCAGGGATCACCAAAAATGTTAAAATATACGCTATTACATGCCCTGTGCTTTCTCAATGCTTTGACATATTTAAACATGAGATAACCCATGCTTAAATGCATTCTAACTCAATATATATCACACATGAGTAATTATCTGCCAGCCGTAATAACATCTCTCACCACTCTCTCCCCCTTCCTGGGAAGGATTCTAGGCAGATGCATCATTATTGTTCCTTCACGGTGTTTCTTATTTCTGTTATTCTGTCCGTATTCCAATCTGTCTAGTATCTTAACTGGTTACTTGTAACACTGAAAATCTCTTTATTTGTAATTATGATACAATGGTGATACAAAATTATATCACCTCTAGAAATGATTTTATTTCTAAGTAATATATAAACAACTTAATCTTTGATCATATTACTGTGAGATCTTGCCAATTACTCTTTTGTCTTTGATTAAAAAAATGCCTATTCTTAAAATCTGTTTTATACTCTGATCCCTGATATTTAGATATCTTTTAAAATGTCTGTCAGTGGCTTTTAAAAGTTCCCTCAAAGAATCTTTTTGTAGATGTAATATATCCCATGTTTCATTAAGATGGTCTTACAGGGCTTCCCTGGTGGCGCGTGGTTGAGAGTCCGCCTGTCGATGCAGGGGACACGGGTTCGTGCCCCAGTCCGGGAAGATCCCACATGTCGCGGAGCGGCTGGGCCCGTGAACCATGGTCACTGAGCCTGCGCGTCCGGAGCCTGTGCTCCGCAACGGGAGAGGCCACAACAGTGACCACAAAAAAAAAAAGATGGTCTTACATAAATACTGGATGCCAGAATCTTGATTATAACAGTCAGGTAAAGCCTACCTCCTTCAGATACTAACCATCTGAAGGAATGTGTTAATTCCTATTTACACTGGGACCTTATAATAATGGCAGAAGAATTTGTTCAATTTGTTACACAAATCTAAGTACAACTACCCATAGAGAATGTGCACTGGTTATCCCTCTCCCATTTACTCATTCTGAAGAAACTGGTTTTAATTTTTAATTAGGAAATAATTCTGTTCCAGTGTGGAATACTGGTATTTGTCCCAAAGCTGCTGTTCTGGGATGTTTGCTTCTTACTTCAGGGTTTGTGTTACATTTTAGACTCTACTTACATAGTTAGCAAAAAACAGCCATTGAATATTGAGTCTTTATCGACTAATTTCTATGGAAGGTTTATACTCTTTGTAATAATACACTCTGGCTAGCTGTGGCTGGGGTCTGGGTCTAACTGGAGCACACTATCTGGCAGTCTCATTAAAATCAACATTTTTGGCTTTAGAGAACAGAAGATACTTTAAATTCATTTTGGCTGAAGAAGTCAACTTCTGCCTAAAAACAAGCAAATGGATCTCCCAAAATATGGGTACTAGTCTCTACTGCATCATCATTAAACATACTCCTTAGAAGCTGGAACTCAAGGAATTACTTTCTAATTAACATTTGTCTTTTATTTTCTTGGTTACATAGAGACTTACTAAATCCTTCCCTAAAGAACAATTAACCTTTGATTTTCATTCATTCATCTTTTTCTATTTAAGCATCTACTAAATGTATAGATAGCACTGGACTCTTCTGCACACAATTGTGCATAACCCTCTAAATTTTTCTTTCCGCCCAAGAATCCCATCCTACCAGACTTGATTCCTTTTCTTTCTTTTTACTTTCTCAGATATTAACTGTACAATTTTCAGAGTCTCCCAAATGCGCTTACCTTTTCTTTTCCAAGTCTGACAACAACACAGCATATTTCTGGCTGTCATCCAGAGAAAAACAGTCCTGAAACTACAACATGTCTTGGTTCCTGCTTCTCTAAAGCCATCAGCAACAATATTTCAATATCAGTTCCTCCTGATCAGAGTTTAAAAAGAGTGGAGGTTACAAAGTAGAGAAAAATTTTGATTATGTTGAACTTATGAGACAGAACCTATGGCATCAGTTGTATCAGCAGAAATCTATCTTCCTCCTGTGTCATGAATACCTATTATTTGTCTTTCAAGCTCTTCCAGTCTTTCAAGAAACTATATTTTGACAACACCCCCCCACCTTTATTTGAAATAAATACACCTTGTTGGTCCATGGCATGCCCAAAATGGATCAAAGATGTAAACTTAAGAGCTAAAACTGTAAATCTCTTAGAGGAAAACATTGGAGTAAATCTTCATGATATTGGAATTTGGCAGTGACTTCATAGATACGACACGAAAAGCACAGGTGACAAAAGAAAAAAGATAAATTGGACTTCACCAAAATAAAAAACTTTCGTGCATCAAATGATACTGTCAAGAGAGCAAAAAGAAAACCTACTAAATGGGAGAAAATATCTGTAAATCATATATCTGATAAAGATTAATATCCAGAATATTTTTTAAAATATATAATAAAAAGATAATAATCAATAAAAAATAATAACACAAAAAGTTGGCAGAGGACTTGAATAGATATTTCCCCCAAAAGATATTAAAATAACCATTAAGCACATGAAAAGATGCTCAACATCATTAGTCCTTAGGGAAATGCAAATCAAAACCATAATAAATGAGATACCACTTCACATCTGCCAGGATGACTAAAATTTGTAAAAGATGGAAAATAACAAGTGTTGGCAAGGAAGTGGAGAAATTGGAATGCTTCTGCATTATTAGTGGGACTGTAAAGTGATATACTAACTGTGGAAGACAGTTTGGTTGTTTTTCAAAAAATTAGAGTTATGATATGACCCAGCAATTCCAATCCTAGGTATTTATCTAAATAATTGAACGCAGGGACTGAGAACAGATTTTTTTTTTCTGCTTCAGATGCTTTTTATTTATTTTTTTAAAACTTTTTATTTTGGGGGCTTCCCTGGTGGCGCAGTGGTTGACAGTCCGCCTGCCAACGCAGGGGACACGGGTTCGTGTCCCGGTCCGGGAAGATCCCACATGCCGCGGAGCGGCTAGGCCCGTGAGCCATGGCCGCTGAGCCTGCACGTCAGGAGCCTGTGCTCCGCAACGGGAGAGGCCACAACAGTGAGAGGCCGGCGTACCGCAAAACAAACAAACAAACAAAACCTTTTTATTTTGTATTGGAGTATAGTTGATTAACAATGTTGCGTTAATTTCAGGTGTACAGCAAAGTGATTCAGTTATACATATAGGTGCATCTATTCTTTTTCAAATTCTTTCCCATTTAGGTTGTTACATAATATTGAGCAGATCTCCCTGTGCTATACAGTAGGTTCTTGTTGGTTATCCATTTAAAATACAGCAGTATGTACATGTCAATCCCGAACTCCCTAACTATCCCTTCCCTCCACCCTTCCCCCCTGGTAACCACAAGTTCCAGAACAGATTTTTACAATTTTTATAGCTGCATTATTCACAATAGCCAAAAGGTTGGAAACAACACAAATGTTCATCCGTGGGTGAATGGATAAACAAAATGTGATATATATATACAAATGGAATACACAGCCTTAAAAAGGAATGAAACTCTGATACTTGCGACAACATGGATGAACTTTGCAAACCTTATGCTAAATGACGTAAACCAGACACAGGACAAATACTGTGAGTTCACTTATATGAGGTACCTAGGATAAGCAAATTCTTCGGGAGGGAAAGTAGAGTCACCAAGAGCTGGGGGAAGGATTAAGATTTCTATTCAAGGAGAATAAGCCACAGTATCCTGAGAGGCATATATTAAAAAGGAATTATAAACTTCTGGGGAAAAGGAGAGGAGGGAAGGTTGGGGGCCCTGGCGATCCATTGCTTGGAGCTCGGCTTAGCCAGGCTGGGGGGGGTCCTCCGGGGACCGGTGAATAGGCGCTCGGCTCTGAGGGCCGGCGGGGAGGGGAGAGAGGGCAGCTGGGACGGCAGCTGGGGAAGGTGGGGACTGGGGCACGTTGCGTCTCACAGGGAGGAAGGGACGGGAGAACGGGGACCCCGCGGGGAGAGGGGTCAGGGTGGCCGTGGGGAAGTGGTTGAGATTCCAGGCCGAGTGTCGGGCGGCAGCGGACGGGCGCGGCGAGGTGTAGGACCGCCGGCGCGACCCCGACCGCGACCCCAGCCCGCGCGGCTCCTCAGCCGCCTTCGCGTCAGAAGGGGCGGGCGAGGCCTGAGGCGGCTCCGCCTCTTGAGGGGCCGGCTGGCGCACTCTTGTTTTGCTTTGATAGCTCCTGGAGCCCCACGTGTTTACTTTCAAGTGTGTTTCCCTGCCGGGGCGGGAGCTGGTGGCCCGCGCGCGTGTAGCCGCGCGTCCACAGCGACGCGACCTGCAGCCCCGCGGGCCCGGTGCCGGCGCCCGGGCTCGGGTCTCGGCCACTCACCCGGCCGGAAGTCTTCCGCCCTGCGCCCACGAGTCTGGGGTGGGCTTTCTCGGATTTAGGGAACATCACGGGGGTATTTTTTCTTCAGACCCAGATTCGGTTCCTGCTGGAACTTCCCGGCCCCGGGTTCCCCGGGGACGTGGTGGAGATCAGGCGCTCCGACTGTAAGGACCTCTCGGCCGAGACTCGGGGTATTAATTTGTTCCCACGTTCGTTCTCTTTCTTAGTCAAATTCCCTGCAGTCATTTGTGATGGTTGGTTTTTCCAGTGAATGTTGGTCTGAATCTTCACTGATTAACGGTTTCTGGCAAATCAATATTTCGTATCTGGGTTTCTGCACTTTTGAAATAAGTATATTTCTGAGAGTAAAAATTGTAAGAGATAACTAATAGATCTGAACATCTTATACAGTAAGGATTATAGAAGGTAAGAAGATGCTAAATTGTCACTAAAATAATTAGGTAAGGTGCAGGTCATTTCAACAATCAACAAATTATGTAGTTACAGAAACAGTTTAAATATTTTAACAGTGATTAGTTAGAGCAGAACCAAGCACTTAAAAAAGGAAAACATAATTTTATACCACATGCTGAAACTAGAACTTTGTAAAAAATAATCTAATGTGGAAACTTAGAAAATCTGACTCTAAACCTAAAACTTAAAATTAATCCAAAATCTATCATCTCCTACAATAACAAACTCATATTGAAATATGGTAACGTCCCTTGTAGGACCTATGTTTAGAAAAATATATTTATTTACGTAATTCAAGTGCCGAATCCTACGGTCTTTTAGAACCTTCATGATTTGATTACGTGAATCCTGAATTAGAAAAACAAATCACATTTTTAAACTGAATATTAAAGATTGGGGGGTAAAATTTTAAGCCTCAGAATTGACGGAAAATTATTTTTATTTAAAATTATTTTTATAAACTGAACATTGCTAATGTATTTATTCCACAGTGAATTGTTATGGACCATCTGCTATGTATCAGGCACTGTTCTGGGTTATAGGAATACATTAATGAGTAAAAAGTCCCTGCTTCTTCTACAGGGAGAAAGATAAACAACTGAACAGTTATAAATTAGTGCTGTGAAGAAAAATAATGCAAAGTATAGGGATGGAGTATTTTAGATAAAGGAGGTTTTCTTTCGTAGAACTGCATCACAACTAAAATATATACATAATGTTTTTATTCTGGACCCAAACAAGTTATTTTCTCTTTTATGCCAGAACTAGGAGTCAAATCAAAAGTTCTCTTGAAAATATTTGCTGTTTATATAGGAGGTTTTTAGATTAATTTATGAAATATTTTTTTTTCGGAAACAAATATTTTTAATTTGCAGTTTTATTGTTTTGTTTGCAGCTTCTTTTAGAATAAAGAGTTCAAACATGTGCGTGTCAGCCTTAAGAGTTTCTACTTAAATTCTGAGGTACCATATAAAAGTGGTCTGGAATGTTTTAATTTGGAAAACTCTTTTTGTTGTTTAAAATTATATAATTTTCCTAAGACTAGAAAGGGAATATTTTATTTGTTACTTTTTGTATAATATAGAAACATGATTGGCATTTTAATTTATACTTTATCGGGTAATTGTTTTCAGCTTCTGAAATTCTTTACTTAAATAAGTTGTTAAAGACTCCAGTTAGCAATTTCTGAGTGACTCCCTTCTGCCTCCCACCCTGTTATCCTAGGCTTCTATTGTCCGCATAATTAAATTGTTTTAGACATTTATAGAACCATGCTAATTTGTTTCAACTTTACTGTTTCTTTTTGTTGGTGACTAACCGATTAATAAATTGAGAAAAATGAAGAGGACAACTAAGCTAAACAGGTGGAAAGGGGAAAAGCCCAATAACTAAACCAATGAAAAACCCCACAGTATTCTGATAAAGTAAGAACAGTCCTAATGTAATCAAATTTAGCCCTCTTGTTAGTAGCATTTTGTCAAGGGGTGCATGTGGAAGCGTTCTTCTTTCCCCCACATACTTCCATGTGTGTTTCACTATCACATCAGGGAGGACTCAAAATTGAAGGGACTGGACTTCCCTGGTGCAGCAATCAATCAATAAATAGGTATATACATACATACAAACATACATACACACACACTGCTCTGACTTGGTAATATGGATTTCTCCACGAGATGGCGCTTATATAGTGTCTGATTTTAGTTTCCATCCTAAGGAAAGCTTTGCAATATATTAACTATCACAGAATAAATAGAAATGTGATTTTATATTTTTTGGTATGTGCGTCTGATTTCATGTTTTGTCATATAGAATCTTATATCATGTTTCATAAATTAGAAAAAAGTTGAGTTGTAGTGTTGATGTGCAGGGGGAAGAATTACAAAGTATGTATCTGTAGAAATAATTCTACTCTCTCCTGTTAAATTTGAGGCTTTGTTCAGCCCTAGATTTTTGCTATATTCCCAGGTAGCCAGTGCTGAATGTTTTTATCCTTTACATTTAGATAACATCTTTGGATGTAAAAATTATCTTTTTAAAAAGGAATGTAAACATTTATATATACATTAGGTAATATAATGTAAACATACATATATATGTTAAACTAGTAAATTTGTTTATTTTGATAAATTCAAACATATATAAAAAAAACATTGAGGAACTCCACGTACCTATTACATAGCTTTAGCAATTATCAACTCATTGCCAATCTTGTTTCATCAATAACCCTCAACATTTCTCTCTTTATTTTGAAGCAAATCTACTCTATCCCTTGATTTTGAAGGAAATCCCTGCATATGTATACAGTACATTGTTATAAACACACACATTCATAATAAAATGCACTATCCTAACTCGAAAATAATGGTATGAACAAAATATTTTAGGAGCCCGAAGGAGCCATTAATTCTGCTTTTGGGTAATTCAGAGAAAACTTGGAAGAAGAAATGGCGTTTGACCTGTGCCATTAAGAATGGGTAGGAATTTGTCAGGTGGAGAATGGAAGAAAACACTCTTAAGCATTGGTGCAGAATGAAGAGAGGGGTACATATGTGAATATGTATGAATGAGTGGAGAACAGAGAATAATGTATTTGAATATTTTAGCACTTTGGAGGAAGTTATAAAAGATGTTGCTGAAAGGCTATCTGTCATTATTTTGGGAAATTAATGATTACAGTTTATGGATCCAGAAATTTTGTTTCTACATCTTTGTAAATAGAATATAAACTACTTTTTTTTGGGTATTTTTTAGATTTGTGACAAAGTCCAGTTTTTAACAATGCTGAAATCAAATGACTCCTTGTTTTCCTTGGATAATTTGTTTTTTGAAAAAACAGATGAAGCTGAAAAGTAAGTCTGCTTTAAAGAATGATAACAGTATATTGCTTAAGGGTTTTTGATTTTTAAGGCATTTTAGTTTTCTCTCTGGTAAATTTATAGATAAAAAATGAGAGATCAACAGAATGGCATTTCAGGTATATGCTTGGTAAACATGGAATTCAGATATAAAGGAGTAACTGAAGTTTAACATGTTACATGTTACAGTTTTAAAAACAGAGTAGATTCTTGTCTATTTGGCTTTCATTCGTTTGCATTTCTGGTTTGTTCAGATTATTTTTGGCTAAAGTAAAGACTGAAAGTAATGGTCAAAGAGTAGCTCAGGACAAGGAGTGATGATGGCACCTTTTGGAAACAGAAAGGGCAGTGTGCCAAAGGCCAAGTGTGATAGGCAGATTCAGTGAAGGCAGGAAGTAGGGGTGGAAATAAAGATGTGGTACCAAAGGAAGTATGAATGGGGAATAGGGAGTCTGTTAAATACTGGCTTTTATGGATTTTCACATGTGAATCACTTTAATTCTAAGTTTTCTATGTATTTGTTCTATCGTATTACCCTTTTTAATGAAGCATTGAGTAAGTTATTTACTGCTTCATTTATTCTTCCATTCATTCAAATATTAGTTCAAATATTGACTGAATGCTGAAAGGGATATAAAAAGAATGAAACAGACTTTTACTTTAAAAAACTTAAAGCCTATTTGAGGTTAAATACACATATAGAAAGGTCATTCATAAATAATGTGACCATGTAATTCAGACTGGGACACTTTTGAGAGTGAAAGAGTGCATTCAAATGAAGCAACAGGTGTTAATCAAGACTGACCTGGGCAAATTTGGAACATATGGTTGCTCTTCTAACAATACAAAAAAAAAGTGCAAAGCAAATTATAAGCATATATTCATGCAAAGAAATTTCAGATTTGGAGAGAGACTTGGGCCAGACTGTTTAGGTCAGGCTTTATGGTAGTTGGGGGAGACTTCAGGCTTTGAAGGACTGGATAATTCTTTTTTTAAAAAAATATTTATTTATTTATTTGG
Source organism: Phocoena phocoena (assembly GCF_963924675.1). Lineage (NCBI taxonomy): Eukaryota > Metazoa > Chordata > Mammalia > Artiodactyla > Phocoenidae > Phocoena > Phocoena phocoena. The sequence goes on along the minus strand of NC_089219.1, from coordinate 80,740,017 downwards.
TTGCACCGGGTCTTAGTTGCGGCAGGCAGGCTCCTTAGTTGCAGCACGTGCGCTCCTTTGCTGTGGTATATGGACTCTTAGTTGCGGCATACATGTGGGATCTAGTTCCCTGATTTTGTGAATGTAAGATTAGAAATGGATTTTGAATGAGCATATGCTCTGCTGCCTAAAACAATGCCTGGCACATAGTACTCAGTAAATAATTGCTGAATTGATCGATGAATGAAAAAAAAGCAGTTGAACTTCTATAGTTGGATATAGAGGTAGTGTCGGGTATAGGGGCAAGCCAAATAAAGAAAATAGTTTTGAACAAAGATAAGGAGGGACAGAATGTATTATCTGTTTGGTATACAAGTAGTTCACTTTGGTCTGTACTATAAGGGACATGTAGGAGAATTGAAACTGTAACATGACCTAAGGCCTCTAGGTAGTTTGGTGTTACTTAGAAGCCACTGAAGGATTTTGAATGGAATAACATGAAAACAATTCCAAATTAATGTGATAGGAGTATATGAAATATAGAGAGAAAGCCCAGAGGCAGTGAGGTCAATTAAAACACTATTGTTCTCAATCAGACATAAGTTGCTTAGAACCTTGATTAGGATAGTGCTAATGGAAATACAAGGAAGCGATGTATTCAAGAAGCTTTATAAGGAAGATGCAATAAGAGACATGGATATAGTGGGTAAAAGACTGTACTATGGTTTAGATTCTGGGTGATGGGGAGAATGATGACACCTCTGGAAAATATGGATATCAAGGAAGATTTGATTTTATGGGGAGGCTGAATAGAGAGCTAGATGTGTACTTTTTGTATCTTGTTAATGTCTTTCTTGGATTTTCAGGAATAGTCTCTGTGCAGAAAAGAGTTAATATACCAGGCCCAAACCACTATCTTTGAAAAGGCCTACTTGTAAGGTTGGCCTCTGGCTGGAGTCTGAGAACTTAGATTTTAGGAAGATTCCTACCATTAACTTATAAATTGGCTCACTGTGTAAAAACTGTTTATAAAAATAATGTGATTTAGGGCTTCCCTGGTGGCACAGTGGTTGAGAGTCTGTCTGCCGATGCAGGGGACATGGGTTCGTGCCCCGGTCCGGGAAGGTCCCACATGCCGCAGAGCGGCTAGGCCCGTGAGCCATGACCGCTGAGCCTGCGCGTCCGGAGCTTGTGCTCCACAACGGGAGAGGCCACAACAGTGAGAGGCCCGGGTACCGCACCAAAAAAAAAAAAAAAAGGTGGTTTATAATGAACATCTGCTCTTCTGGGAATCTGGAATTTAGGTATGTGCCAAAGAGGGATGCCTACATGAGTAGCCTAAAAACCCTGGGCATTAAGTCTCTAATGACTTCCCTTGTTGGCGACATTTCACCTGTGTTGTCACAACTTGTTTTGGGGGGAATTAAGCACATCTTGTGTTACTCTAGTGGGAGAGGACCTTTGGAAGCTTGTGCCTGGTTTCCCCTAGACTTCACCCCACAGTCATGAGTAGGACTATATGCTGAGTCCTGTAAGTCATCTTAGGGAATCATTGACCCTGGCGGTGATATTGGGGACTCTGTGACATAGTCCTAAATTTCAGTTGCTTTGGTGTATTGTCAGACAATCTGTCAGACATTGTCAGGTGATGTGTTGCAGATTTTTGATTTAGAAAATAGAGCTGTAGTAGCTATGTTTGAGGTGCTGTGAGAGGCAGAAAATTGAAAGACTGGGCCTCTCACTTCTGGGAGTTTAAAATTCTAAATAAAGAGAGAAGAAAAAATCAAAATCCTTGGGACTTGGCTTAGACAGTTTATGTGGTATTCTTCTCAAATTTATTTTGTTACCTAATGCTTATCTTTTTCTTCTAATGAAGGACAAGCCAACTTTGGTTGGAAAGGAAACATTAAAACATTATATATTAATAGGATCACAGCTGAACGATAAGGAACGGTAGTTAACAATGCAAACAGTGTGACAAAAATTTCATCAATTACTGTAGGTTTACAAAGTGATTGTCAGTTTCAACTGTTTTCTTGGATTTTCCATGGTTATAGATGGTTCTGGACCAAGAATATTTGGGTTAAGACATTAATTCGTAATGTTTTAGGAGTACTCCATAATACCAATACTGGTGTCATTTACACACTTGTGACCCATGATTAGATGTCAGGTGTATCATCAGTAATTTGTTACTTGTATTGGTTAAGATGCTAAAGTTTCAGAATGATTTACTACTTTCTTTTTTATATTGGAGCAGATTTAAGATTCCTGTCACAAGCATTTGAATTGGAGAAAAGAAAATGGAGTTATAGCCATTATTTAGGTAGAATATCTCACATAGCAGTGTCATTAATCACATGACACACAAGGAAAAAAAGAATGCTGCTATATAGGGATAAGTCAAAGTCACTGCAGAAAGGTAGTATATTAAGTTTAAGAGTCTATAATTGAGTAATGTTTCATTAATAAATACATAGTTTCTTTGTTTTTTCTTAAATAAAATTATTTTATTTTATTTTTTATGGCTCTGAAAATTCACATTTTAAAAAACACATGTGGAGAGGTATTACAAAACATTTAAGGTAGCCCATGATTACATTTATTTGTTCATAGGCTGTGTAAATCTTTTTTTTTAAATTTTATTTACTTTTTTATACAGCAGGTTCTTATCAGTCATCCATTTTATACACATCAGTGTATACATGTCAATCCCAATCTCCCAGTTCATCACACCACCATCCCCATCCCCCCGCCGCTTTCCCGCCTTGGTGTCCATACGTTTGTTCTCTACATCTGTGTCTCAATTTCTGCCCTGCAAACCGCTTCATCTGTACCATTTTTCTAGGTTCCATATATATGCATTAATATACGATATTTGTTTTTCTCTTTCTGACTTACTTCACTCTGTATGACAGTCTCTAGATTCATCCACGTCTCTACAAATGACCCAGTTTCATTCCTTTTTATGGCTGAGTAATAGTCCATTGTATATATGGACCACATCTTCTTTATCCATTCATCTGTTGATAGGCATTTAGATTGCTTCCATGACCTGGCTATTGTAAATAGTGCTGCAATGAACATTGGGGTGCATGTGTTTTTTTGAATTATGGTTTTCTCTGTGTATATGCCCAGTAGTGGGATTGCTGGGTCATATGGTAATTTTATTTTTAGTTTTTTAAGAAACCTCCATACTGTTCTCCATAGTGGCTGTATCAATTTACATTCCCACCAACAGTGCAAGAGCGTTCCCTTTTCTCCACACCCTCTCCAGCATTTGTGGTTTGTAGATTTTCTGATGATGCCCATTCTAACTGCTGTGAGGTAATACCTCATTGTAGTTTTAATTTGCATTTCTCTAATACTTAGTGATGTTGAGCAGCTTTTCATGTGTTTCTTGGCCATCTGTATGTCTTCCTTGGAGATATGTCTATTTAGGTCTTCGGCCCATTTTTGGATTGGGTTGTTTGTTTTCTTAATATTGAGCTGCAGGAGCTGTTTATATATTTTGGAGATTAATCCTTTGTCCGTTGATTCGTTTGCAAATATTTTCTCCCATTCTGAGGGTTGTCTTTTGGTCTTGTTTATGGTTTCCTTTTCTGTGCAAAAGCATTTAAGTTTCATTAGGTCCCATTTGTTTATTTTTGTTTTTATTTCCATTACTCTAGGAGGTGGATCAAAAAAGATCTTGCTGTGATTTATGTCAGTGTTCTTCCTGTGTTTTCCTCTAAGAGTTTTATAGTGTCCGGTCTTACATTTAGGTCTCTAATCCATTTTGAGTTTATTTTTGTGAATGGTGTTAGGGAGTGTACTAATTTCATTCTTTTACATGTAGCTGTCCAGTTTTCCCAGCACCACTTATTGAAGGGACTATCTTTTCTCCATTGTATATCCTTGCCTACTTTGTCACAGATTAGTTGACTATAAGTGCATGGGTTTATCTCTGGGCTCTCTATCCTCTTCCAATGATCTATATTTCTGTTTTTGTGGCAGTACATATAGTCTTGATTACTGCAGCTTTGTAGTATAGTCTGAAGTCAGGGAGTCTTATTCCTCCAGCTCCGTTTTTTTCCCTCAAGACTGCTTTGGCTATTCAGGTTCTTTTGTGTCTCCATACAAATTTTAAGATTTTTTGTTCTAGTTCTGTAAAAATGCCATTGGTAATTTGATAGAGATTGCATTGAATCTGTAGATTGCTTTGGGTAGAATAGTCATTTTCACAATATTGATTCTTCCAATCCAAGAACATGGTATATCTCTCCATCTGTTTGTATCATCCTTAATTTCTTTCATCAGTGTCTTATAATTTTCTGCATACAGGTCTTTCGTCTCGCTAGGTAGGTTTATTCCTCGGTAGTTTATTCTTTTTGTTGCAATGGTAATTGGGAATGTTTCCTTAATTTCTCTTTCAGATTTTTCATCATTAGTGTACAGGAATGCAAGAGATTTCTGTGCATTAATTTTGTATCCTGCAACTTTTCCAAATTCATTGACTAGCTCTAGTAGTTTTCTGGTGGCATCTTTAGGATTCTCTATGTATAGTATCATGTCATCTGCAAACAGTGACAGCTTTACTTCTTCTTTTCCAATTTGGATTCCTTTTATTTCTTTTTCTTCTCTTATTGCCGTGACTAGGACTTCCAAAACTATGTTGAATAATTGTGATGAGAGTGGACATCCTTGTCTTGTTCCTGATCTTAGAGGAAATGCTTTCAGTTTTTCACCATTGAGAATGATGTGTGCTGCGGGTTTGTCGTGTATGGCCTTTATTATGTTGAGGTAGGTTCCCTCTATGCCCATTTTCTGGAGAGTTTTTATCATAAATGGGTGTTGGATTTTGTGAAAAGCTTTTTCTGCATCTATCGAGATGATCATATGGTTTTTCTTCTTCAGTTTGTTAATATGGTGTATCACATTGATTGATTTGTGTATATTGAAGAATCCTTGTGTCCCTGGGATAAATCCCACTTGATCGTGTTGTGTGATCCTTTTAATGTGTTGTTGGATTCTGTTTGCTAGTATTTTGTTGAGGATTTTTGCATCTATATTCATCAGTGATATTGGTCTGTAATTTTCTTTTTTTGTCGTATCTTTGTCTGGTTTTGGTATTGAGGTATCCTTCCTTGTCTCTTGTAACATTCTTTATTTTAAAGTCTATTTTATCTGATATGAGTATTGCTACTCCAGGTTTCTTTTGATGTCCATTTGCATGGAATATCTTTTTCCATCTCCTCACTTTCAGTCAGTATGTGTCCCTAGGTATGAAGTGGGTCTCTTGTAGACAGCATATATATGGGTCTTGTTTTTGTGTCTATTCAGCGAGCCTGTGTTTTCTGGATGGAGCATTTAATCCATTCACGTTTAAGGTAATTATTGATATATATGTTCCTATTACCATTTTCTTAATTGTTTTGGGTTTGTTTTCGTAGGTCCTTTTCTTCTCGTGTTTCCCACTTAGAGAATTTCCTTTATCATTTGTTGTAGAGCTGGTTTGGTGGTGTTGAATTCTCTTAGCTTTTGCTTGTATGTAAAGCTTTTGATTTCTCCATCGAATCTGAATGAGATCCTTGCCAGGTAGAGTAATCTTGGTTTTAGGTTCTTCCCTTTCATCACTTTAAATATGTCATGCCACTCCCTTCTGGCTTGTAGAGTTTCTGCTGGGAAATCAGCTGTTAACCTTATGGGAGTTCCCTTGTATGTTATTTGTCGTTTTTCCCTTGCTACTTTCAATAATTTTTCTTTGTCTTTAATTTTTGCCAATTTGATTACTATGTGTCTTGGCATGTTTCTCCTTGGGTTTCTCCTGTATGGGACTCACTGCGTTTCATGGACTTGAGTGGCTATTTTCTTTTCCATGTTAGGGAAGTTTTCAACTCTAATCACTTCAGATATTTTCTCAGGTCCGTTCTCTCTCTCTTCTCCTTCTGGGACCCCTATAATGCGAATGTTGTTGCATTTAATGTTGTCTCAGAGTTCTCTTAGGCTGTCTTCATTTCTTTTCATTCATTTTTCTTTATTCTGTTCTGCAGCAGTGAATTCCACCATTCTGTCTTCCAGGTCACTTATCTGTTCTGCCTCAGTTATTCTGCTATTGATTCCTTCTAGTGTATTTTTCATTTCAGTTATTGTATCGTTCATCTCTGTTTGTTTGTTCTTTAATTCTTCTAGGTCTTTGTTAAACTTTTCTTGTATCTTCTCAATCTTTGCCTCCATTCTTTTTCCAAGGTCCTGGATCATCTTCACTATCATTATTCTGAATTCTTTTTCTGGAAGGTTGCCTATCTCCATTTATTTGTTTTTCTGGAGTTTTATCTTGTTCCTTCATCTGGTACATAGCCCTCTGCCTTTTCATCTTGTCTGTCTTTCTGTGAATGTGGTTTTTGTTCCACAGGCTGCAAGATTGTAGTTCTTCTTGCTTCTGCTTCTTAATAAATACATAGTTTCTGATGTTATATCTTTATTAACATATATTCATACTTTTATATTTTATATAGCCATCCAGACAATGAAAAATCTTTGGATTGGTTTCTGCCACCTGCTCCATTGATTTCGGAAATTCCAGAGACTCAAGCATTAGAGGAAGAAATGGAAAATCATAATCTGTTAGGTAAATTGTCCCATATTTTTTGGGAAGCCAAACCCATTCAGCTCATGTCAATGTAAAAAAGTCTAATATTGAAATATTAATTATTTTGTTTTAATGGAATAAAATGAAAGTTAGAGACCCATTCAAAATAGTGCTTAGCAAATCTTAAAATCTGAAACATTTTCCCTCTCCATACTTACATATACACACATATGTATATTATATGCATAAAATATGCTATCACACACACCTGTTATATTGTTCTGTGAATTTGTTTCCTCTCACCATTAAAATTGTCAGTGCTATTTAGTTTTTGCCTTACCCTTTACTAAAGGTAGGATCCTCTCATTTAGGGAACCAGATTCATGAAATATATTGAGTGAAAAAAACAAGATGCAGATTATATATAGTTTGTTACCATCTTTACAAAGCTAGAAAACCAGCACACTCAAACAGTATATGTAGTCTAATGTGATATTGTTGATAAAACTGATCTTTAAATTGAGTGGTAGGTTCATGCATGTACATTTTATTATTAAGCTTCATAATTTTTGTATATTTTATATATGAAAATACATATTATATACTCTTGTATGTACCAAATAATATGTAAAATTATTACATATATAGAATATGATAATTCTCTTATATGTTATAATAGAACACCCATATATAATACGTATTTGTAGTAGTATAGTATGTACACCTAAATGATAAAACAAATTTAAGCCATGGGCTTCCCTGGTGGCGCAGTGGTTGAGAGTCTGCCTGATGATGCAGGGGACACGGGTTCGTGCTCCGGTCTGGGAAGATCCCACATGCCGTGGAGCGGCTGGGCCCGTGAGCCATGGCTGCTGAACCTGTGCATCCAGAGCCTGTGCTCCGCAATGGGAGAGGCCACAATAGTGATAGGCCCGCGTACCGCACAAAAAAAAAAAAAAAAAAAAATTTAAGCCCTAATGAGGCCTCCAGACTCCTTTCACACCTTTCAAAGATGCTTATAAATTCTCTGTAAAGACACCTTTAAGGGCTTCCCTGATGGCGCAGTGGTTGAGAGTCCGCCTGCCGATGCAGGGGACATGGGTTCGTGCCCCGGTCTGGGAAGATCCCACATGCTGCGGAGCAGCTGGGCCCGTGAGCCATGACCGCTGAGCCTGCGCGTCCAGACCCTGTGCTCTGCAACAGGAGAGGCCCCAACAGTGAGAGGCCTGCGTACCGCAAAAAAAAAAAAAAAAAAAAGACACCTTTAAAATTCTGTCACCTTGATGAAAGCATTCCTTTATCTTGATTTTAGAAGCAAGATTACAAATTTAAAAGCATTGTGTCATGTATTTTAATACTGAATCTATTCAGTAACATTTTATATGATTGGTCGCTGTACTTTTGTGTACAAATTATTTATATAAATTTTTAAATCTTCATAATTACTTATATAATTATATCATTTGTAGTAGATAAATACTTAAACATTATAATTATGGTTATTTCTGTGGGTCATAAATTAAACCTATTTTATAATGTAGGTTTCATATACATTTCAAATTTAATTTCATTAATTCTTAACTAATTTCTGAGTATCCTGTAGTGTTATGATATACCATAAGAGTAACAACTACCTGTATTTCAAAATCACATATAGTATTACAGATTATCTTGTTATATTCATATTTACCTAGTAAGCTGTTTTGAAAAATTTTATTAAATTTTTCTATCATTATTTTGAAAATTTGTTTTCCAGGAGAACATGTAGTAATTAAAATATTCCATTTTTGTAGGTCAGAGAAAGAGGTCAAAAATGTTACCATCAAATTTGAAGATCACTAATGAAGACACAAATTATATTTCACAAACACAAAAATTCCAATTTGCCTTCCCTTCTAATGAATATGAAGAAGATGATCTAAGTTTTGGAGGGGCAGGTAACAATGACTTACATGTTGCTGGCAAGCTGACATATGGTTCTTCTCAGAAATGGAAAAATCACACTGGCACTGAGATAGCACTTGAGAAAAATTTTCCAGATGATACGAAGTTAATTAATTTTGCACAAGATAAAGGAGAGAGCACGTCAGCCTTCTGCAAGAGGTAATTAATTAAATGAAATAAATAATATTCAATGATAAAGTTGAATATTTATGTGTATGTCCAGACGTATGAAGTATGGTAGAATCTGAATGAGAAAAATATCAACAACAAATTGAGTCTACCAGGGACTTCCCTGGTAGTCCAGTGGGTAAGACTCCATGCTCCCAATGCAGGGGGCTGGAGTTCGATTCCTGGTTGGGGAACTAGATCCCGCACACATGCCGCAACTAAGAGTTCACATGCTGCAACTAAGAAGTCCGCACACCACAACTAAAAGATCCCTCAAACTGTAACTAAAGATCCTGCATGCCCCAACTGAGAGCTGGTGCAACCAAAATAAATAAATAAATATTAAAAAGCAAACAAAGAAAAAAACCAAACAGAGTCTACTATGTACTAGACACTGTTAACTGTGGGATTCTAGCCATAGGTTCTTGCCTTCAGAGAACTTACAGTTTATTGAGGGAAAGGCAGATAGTAAATAAAAATAACTGATTGCATACTTTTTGCACCACAATTATTTTGATGAGATATATGGTTAGAGCAGAGGTTCTCAAACTTTGTTTTCAGGACCCTTTTACCCTTAAAAATTACTGAGGATTCCCATAGAGCTTTTGCTTATTTGGGTTATATCTATTGATATTTAACCATATTATAAATTAAAATTATGGAAAAAAGTGTTATGGAAATTGTTTTGATCATATGAACTCTCTGAATCTTGACCACCATTTGAGAACTGTTGTTAATATGAGGTCCTAATCTGCTCTGCACAATCAGGGAAGACTTTCCTGAGGAAATGGTATTTAAGCTTAACATTAAGGAGGAATAGAATCAAGCTGAATGCAAATGAAGAAGGAGAGTGTGCCAGGCAGAAGGAATAGTATGTGCGAAAGTACTAAGGTAACGCAGAGCTTGGCTTATTCTTAGAAATTTTTCTTTAGTTTAAGTAAGAAAGAATGCTAAGAGATAAGGTATGGAGGGGCCAAGTCATTCAGAGTCTTGTAGGCCATGAAACACTTTGTACATTTAGGCAGTGCTTATTAAACTGTGGCCCATGAACTCTCTGCATCAGAATTACCTGGAGTGCTTGTTAAAAATTTGGATTCCTGCTTTCTACCTTAGACATATTGAATCACAATCTGGATAAAGGTGGGGATGGGACCCAGGAATTCAAATTTTTAACAAATTTTCTAGATGATTGTTATGCACACTAAAGTTTGAGAACCATTGTTCTAAGGTCCTGGGTTTTAAGCAGAGGAGTAAAATTAGATTTTCTTTTTTATTTAGTGTCCATTTTGGCCACAATCTGATAAATTAGAAGAGAGCTAGAATACATTGTGAAGGGTCACTTAGGCTATTTTATTAGTGTAGGTGAGAGAAGATGGTAGACTGACCTAGGACTGAGATAACAGGAATGAGAAAGTTCAAAGTTTTTTAGGATATAGAATTCCCACAGGACTTAAATGACATTTGGATATGAGACCTGACTCCTAGGTTTCTGGCTTGAGCCAGAATGATGAAGGATGATAGTGTTCTTTCATGATACAGAAAACTGTAAAGGAAGAATAGGGGAAGGTGGTGAGTACAGATTTGGACATGTTGATTTTGGGTACTTACAAATTGTCCAAAAGACAATTGGATGTATGGGTTAAGGATTCAGAAGAGATCTAGTTGACAGTTTTTGTTTTCTCTGTGACATAAGAGGCAAAGTCATCTGTGGAGTTTGAGGGGAAAAGTGGGGGTATTGAGCAAGTATGAGAAGAGTGGAAGAAATTGTGGAGAATGGGAAAGCAACTAATTAGAATAATGGTAGGATTTTTGGACACTGTAAAGGGCCCAGTTGAGGCTGATGTCTATGAATTTTAAAATAAAATTTGTTAACATCTAATTCACATATCATAAAATTCATTATTTTGAAGTGTACAGTTCATGGTTTTTAGTGTAGTCACGGAGTTGTGCAACCGTCACTACTCTCCAATTTTAAAATGTTTTTGCTGCCCCAAAAGAAACTCTATACTCATTAACAGTCCCTCCCCATTCCTCCTTCCCTCATCTAGCCCCTGACAACCACTAATCGTTTTCTGTTTCTGTGGGTTTACCTATTCTAGACATTTCATATAAGTGGAGTCATACAATATCTGACCTTTTGTGTCTGGCTTCTTTCACTTAGCATAACATTTTCAAGGTTCATCCGTGTTATGTCATGTATCAGTATTTTATTCTTTTTTTATGGCCAAATAATATTTCATTGAATGGATATACCACATTTTGTTTAATGATCTGTCAATTGATGGACATTTGAGTTGTTTCCACTTTTTGGCTATTATGAATAATGTTGCTATGAACACTCACGTATACGTTTTTGTGTGAATATATGCATTTGACCCTTGAACAACACAGAGGTTAGGGGTGTGTTGACCTTCTGGGAAGTCAAAAAATGAAGTATAACTTTATAGTTGGCCCTCTCTATCCACAGTTCTGCATCAGTGGATTCAGCCAACCTCAGATCGTGTAGTACCATAGTAGTATTTACTGAAGAAAAAAAATCCGAGTATACGTGATCTGGTGCAGTTTAAACCTATGTTGTTCAAGGGTCAAATGTATTTTAATTCTTTTAGATTTATACTTAGAAGTGGAATTGCTGGGTCATATGGTAACTCGATATTTATCTTTTTTGAGAAACTGCCAAATTGTTTTACAAAGTAACTATACCACTGAACAGTCCCACTAGCAATATATGAGGAATCCGATTTCTCCAGGTCCTTGCCAGCACTTGTTGTCTGTCTTTTTTATTATAGCCATACTAGTGGGTGTGACGTGTACCATTGTGGTTTTGATTTGCATATTCCTGCTAACTAAAGATGTTGGGCAACTTTTCGTGTGATTATTAGTTATTTTTATATCTTCTTTGGAGTAATGTCTATTCAGATCCTTTGTATTTTTAATTGCGTTGTCTTTTTATTGTTGAGTTGTAAGTGTTCTTTATTCTGGATAAAAATCCCTCATCAGTTATATGATTTACAAATAATTTCTCACATTCTGTGTGTTGTTTTTCACTTTTTTGTTCGTATCCTTAGCAGCCCAAAAGTTTTTAATTTTAATGAAGTTAAGTCCAATTTTTCTAATTTTTGATTGGACTTTTGGTGTCCTATCTAAGAAACCATTGCCTAATCCAAGTTTGCAAAGACTTACTCCCACATTTTCTTCTAAGAGTTTAATAAATTTAGCTCTTAAATTTAGATCTATGATCCATTGTGAGTTAACTTTTCAATATGGTGCAAGGTAGGAGTCCAACTTAATTCTTTTGCACATATATATCCAGTTGTTAAAAAACAAAAACAAAAACTATTCTTTCCCCATGGAATGTCATGGCACCCTCACTGACAATCAATCAACCATAAATGGAAGGTCTGGGGGTTTTCTTACACCATCCAATTATCTGATTCATCAACACCAATGGGTGTCCAACAGTTCAATTCAGTTTTCATACTAACTCCTGGAGTTAGCATCAGACCACATGGGTTAAGGGTTCAGTCCTTTGCCCTACTTGAAATGCCAGCCACAAATAGGGTGCCAGGCTACTGACATTTCTGCCTTGCAGACTACAAATTTGGGAGTTCTCACTACCCCACATTGGGTGTAATAATTTGCTAGAATTACTCACAGAATTAGAAAAATGCTTTACTTATGTTTACCAGTTCATTATAAAGGATACAACTTAGGAACAGCCAAATGGAGGAGATGCATAAGGCAAGGTATGGAGAGGAAGAGTGTGCAGAGCTTCCATACCCTCTCTGAGTGTGTCACTCTCTCAGCACCTTGATGTGTTACCAGTCTAGAAGCTCTCCGAACCCCCTGTCATTTAGGAATTTATTATTCATGGAGGTTTCATTACATAAGCGTGATTGATTAAATCATTGGCTATTGGTGATTGAACTCAATCTCCAGCCTCTCTCCCCTCCTTGGATGTTGAGAGTGGAGCTGAAAATCTCAACCCTCTAATCAAGTTTAGTTCTTTCTGGTGATCGGTCCCCATCCTGAAACTGTCTAGGTGACAAGAGTCACCTCATTAGCATAAACTCAGGTATGATTGAAAGGGGCTTATTATGAATAACAAAAGATGCTTCTATCACTTCTGTCAAGCAGGGAATTCCAAAGGTTTCAGGAGCTCTGTGCCAGGAACTGGGAACAAAAACCAAACATATATTTTCTATTATACCACACAAAGGATTTTTTCCATGCTCTCAATTCTATTCTATTGATCTGTATGTCTGTCCTTATGCCTGGCATAAGGATATTTTTCACAATGGCATAGCCTACATTTTCTTGATTGCTGTAGCTTTATATTGATAGTAAAGTTTTACATCAGGAAGTGTGAGTCCTCCAACTTTGTTCCTTTTTTTCAAGATTTTTTTGCTATTCTGATTTATTTGCATTTTCATATGAATTTTAGGATAAGCTGGTCAATTTCTGCAGAGAAGCCAGCTGGGATTTTGATAAGGATTGTATTGAATCTGTAGGTAACCTGATGACTATTGTTATCTTAATATCATTAAATCTCCCAATCTATGAACTGGGATAGCTTTCCATTTATTTAGGTTTTCTTTAATTTCTTTCAAAGATGTTTTGTGGTTTTCTGTGGACAAGTCTTATACTTATTTTGTTAACTTTACTCATAAGTACTTTATTCTTTTTGATGTTATTTTAAATGGAATTTCAGATTGTCCATTGAAAGTGTATAGAAATACAGTTGATTTTTGTATATTGATTTTGTTTCTTCAGTCTTGCTAATGATGACTTTGAATTTTAATATAACTCATCTACCTAACAGTTGTACTTTTTCCAGTAGTGTTCCACCACCCGGCTGCAATTATAAAAAACAATAGATAGTTAGATTCATCTAGAAGTGCAGATTTGCAAGATAGTACGATAAAAGGCTAAAGGGGAAGAGGAGTTTAGAATATTGGTAAGAGAGTGGTTGAAAAGATAGGTCGTGGTATTAAATTCATTAAAGGTACGTGAGAAAAATGAAGGGGAAGATGGTTTGGGAAAAAATAAGGAGATTAATTATAGTAATTTTGTTCGTTGACCTCATTGGTACCTTGAGCAAACAAGCTAAAAGGATAGGAGGTTGTGTTCAGAGAATGATATGTCGGAATCATTGATTTGAAAAGAGGAGCAGTTCTGGATAATGATAATGTCTAAGGTGAGAGAGTAGGTGACTGAGATCATGTGGGGGGTAAAGCCACTGAAGATGAAAGCCTAAGAAACTGAGAGGGTAGGATTTTGAATGGGTTGTCTACATGAGTGTTGAAGTAACCCAGATGATGGCAGAGTTTGGGATTGAGAGGAAAAGATTCTAAAGTGACCAGAGGTTGATATATGATACATGCCATGAGGAGGGTTACGAGGTGGTATAGCTAGACAGCACAGATACTTTTGTGAGAGAATGGAAAAGTAATGATGTAGATTTGGGGTGGAGAGGAAGACTCTCAACCATCAATACATTGGATGTGGGAGAGTTAACAGTTTTTTCCACTTTAGAGTTTTTTAAGGAGCAAGAGTTTTCCAGGAAAAATAAATGTTTTTGTTAAGACCAGGAAGTAAATATAAAATTCAGTAAAGAAGCTGAGGATATGGAGAATGTGGAGTGGGAGTTCCAGAGGACCTAGGAAGAATCTGAGGTTCAGAGAATTTAGATAACTACTATGTGGATAATATTTTTATGGTTTGAAAAACCTATTTCAAACTCTAAAGTCATGCAGCTAGAAAGTGGAGGAGCTTTGGATTTATATTCAGGTTTGTCTGATTCCAAAGTCTGTCCTTTTAACTGATATCACAGCATGTAGCAAGGAGTCATCTTGTGGCATAAGTGTTTTCCTTGTCCTCAATACCATTTCATAATGGGATTCTATTATATTATCTAAGACTAACCATCTTCTTTTGAATTTTCTGTCTTCAAAAATAGAACTGCTGGCCTTGGAGGATGCAACTCTACAGTTTGTTCTAAAATACATTTCTCTCTCTAGTTTTTTGAAAAATTGGTCTTTCTCATACAAAAACCTGTCATTAAGATTAATAGTCAAAATAATTTAGAAAGTATTCTGTATTTGTACAGTACTTATTTGGGTGTCATTCCTTACAGAATTCTGTAAGACTGATAACCTGCCATCACCCTTTTACTTATTCTATAAGGTGCTAGTGTTATATTAGGAACCCTATTGGTCACTTCTTCCCTTAGGGCTATTGTGAACAAATTACTTTGATGGATTGTCTTTGAATCAGTCGAATATAGTAAATTACAATCATATGATGGCCTTTCTTTGTTTTCTAGAACTTTATAAAGAACTATTTCTTACACTAAAATGATTATTGAACAGTGTTTGGAAAGTTGGTGCTGGATACTGACAAGAAGTCTCAGTACCTGTCCACATGGGCCTCTCTATAGGGCTGCTTCAGTGGTCTCATGATATAGTGGCTAGCTCCCCTTAGAGTGAGTGATCCAAGAGACCATGTGGAAGTGACAATCTTTTATGACCTAGCCTTAGATGTCACACGCTTGTCCTTCCACAGTACTCTGCTAGTCTCATAGGCCAGTCCTGATTCAAGGAAGGTGACTAATAAAGGGGGTGAGCACCAGGAAACAAGGATCATTGGAACTATCTCAGAGGCTGGCTACCACAGATGGATTTATCTGAGTGTTAGGAAAAGAAATAATTCAGTGGTAAATTCAGCAAATTATACTTTAGGAGAATGATTAGCTTTTGTGTTCTAATAAACCAAAATCTGTAGGTATTTTTAAAGGGACCAATTTTATGCTAGTTTTTCATATTCTAAGTAACTATTATAAATGCAAATATGTTTTGTTTTGCAGATTATTTAAAATATCTGACAATATACATGGAAGTGCTTATTCCAATGACAGAGTAAACTTGGACTCTCATATTGGCTCAGTGAAAACTGTCCAAATGGAAATGAGCAAAGGGAAATCATGGAAATATAGCAATAGTAAGCAGAAACCTCAATATTCAGACATTAATATGTTTAAAGCCAGTGATACTTTTTCTGCTTCTGAAATCAGAGAAGGCATAATCAAAGGACCATCTTTTTCAGTTGCCTCCCAGCCTCATGAATTTCAAGGTAATTCCTTGCTTTTTCAGTTGGTTTTCTAAAAGTACAGTCTAGTCTGTTTTTCTTAGCATAGGTAAGGATACAAAAATTTGAGTAGGCTGTCTCTATGTACAATTTCTTTACTATATTGCATTGTTTTTTTAAACTGTGATCTAATATTGTTTTAACTGTGCTCTCAATGAAAAGTTATACAAATTTTATTGCAGTAGCTTTTATGGAAAAGGTTAAAAATATGCATAAGTATGTAGGATTTTTTTTTTAGGGGTAACAGAAAATGGTTTCAATTCCTTGAAGGCTGTCACAGAAATCCGTATCCTTTAAATTATTTTACTATAGCAGCATTATATTTGAAGTCATAATTTTAAAACATTTTGTATCATTGTGTTTCTGTTTGTTTGTTTTGGTTGACAAAGAAGAAGAAGGAAAAGTGAATCTTTTGGGTCATGTAAGAGTCCCAATATGTGTGATAGTGCTACTGAAAGTGTGATCTGTGGACTGGTACCAGTTGTGAACTGTTTGTTACCAGTCTGTGACAAGTACAGATATGAGATTTGTATTACTGAATGAACTGTGAGCATATTTACTTACAAATTGATACAGATAATTTCCTATATTTTGTGTAAGAACAGCGTATTGTTATAAACATGGGTAGGGGAAATGGCTGAGAATGGGATATTCTGTGGACTGGGGACAGTTTTACAAATCTAGTAATTTTTGAGATAACCTAATTTGCAGATTATACCTATTTACATGTCTGGGTATTTCCAACGTAATCATTTTGAGTATATATGTGTGTTCTGGAGGGAACATTCTCTTTGCTTCTTTGATACTTTGTATATGTCTGTAACAGTGTACTTATTCTATTTTATTTTAACTCATCAGCTGTTTCTGTAACTATTTCCCTATGACCTATGAACTCCTTGAAGGCAAGGACCAAGCCTTATGTATCTTCTTATCTCCAAATTCATTGAAAGCCGTTTAAAGAGGAGAAGTTGTTCTGGCAAAAGAGTAGCCATGAGCAAGGACAAGGGTAAGAAAGTATGGAATATGTTTGGAAAGAACAAGTATTCCAGTTTGGGTGAAAAAAGTCATGATTAAAGGAGTAGTAGGGGGACTACCCTGCTGGTGCAGTGATTAAGAATCTGCCTGCCAATGCAGGGGACATGAGTTCAAGCCCTGGTCTGGGAAGATCCTACATGCCACAGAGCGACTAAGCCCGTGTACCACAACTGCTGAGCCTGCACTCTAGGGCCCATAAGCCACAACTACTGAGTAGTTGTGAGCCCCACAACTACTGAAACCTGCATGCCTAGAGCCTGTGCTCTGCAACAAGAGAAGCCACCATTATGAGAAACCTGCACACCACAATGAAGAGTAGCCCCCACTTGCCGCAACTAGAGAAAGCCCACTCACAGCAATGAAGACCCAACACAGCCAAAAAAAATAATAAATTTTTAAAAAATGCAGTAAAAAGGAATTGTATTTTTTTTTAAAAAAAGGAGTAGGAGGAAATAATGATGGATAGGTATTTTAGGATTAGATCATTTAATGCCATGAATACCAAGAAGCTTTTATTTTTATTTTTAATATATTTACTAAGCCATGAAGAGAAACCATGCAATATTTTTGAGCAGGTCAAGTTACATTACCTAAGCCATGCTTTAGGATTATAGAATTAGTGACTCAAAGCTGGGGAAGGCTCTAGAATCCACAAAAGTTATGATCTAGTTGGCAAAACAGTGAATTCCAGATATGGGGCCGTTGAGCTAGAGAAATCTAGGGATGAGTGATTCTAATCCTGGGTACTCTGGGGACTGAGAATTCTGAAGTATAGTTAGAAAATGTTTGGTTGACCACTTGTGAAAAATTGCCTCCAGTGCGTATAACTGAACTGAATTAGAATGGGAGGAGGGGACAATAAAAGGATTATATAACAGGGCTTCCCTGGTGGCGCAGTGGTTGGGAGTCCGCCTGCTGATGCAGGGGACACGGGTTCGTCCCCCGGTCCAGGAGGATCCCGCGTGCCGCGGAGCGGCTGGGCCCGTGGGCCATGGCCTCTGAGCCTGCGCGTCCGGAGCCTGTGCTCCGCAGTGGGAGAGGCCACAGCAGTGAGAGGCCCGTGTACTGCAAAAAAAAAAAAAAAAAAAAAAGAAAAGATTATATATGATATAATAATGTCAGAAATGGCCAGCCATTAGTGCTCCTCTTCATCATGTTGTCTCAGTCTTGTTGCACTTCCTTCTCTCTGGTGATCTAAATAGTGTGGGAATGTAGAAAATAGGTTAGCAGTAAACAGTTAAAAGTAGTTTCATTATCTGTATGATGGAAAATTCTTATCCAATACCTGAACTTGCCATAATGTGACTAATTTTTGAAGAGTTTTATAAAGATTTTCTTGCTATCTTAGTATAGCTGAAGTGCTTCTGTTGTTTAGGTCTCTTTGTTAGCTAGACTACTGCCTACTCTTGTGTCCATTGATTTATTGTCCAAAAAGTTCATTTGCTGTCAAACTTGTTGAACTTGCTGCACTTTATTGTTTCCAAGTATATATTTAAAGTGGAAGACTGAATGCTAGTTACGATAATTTAGAGCCTGGGGATTACTTGGACTTATTTTCTGATTATTTTACAATAGTTTACTATATTTGAATCCTCAGGACAATAGAAGTTTGGTCAGATTGATCCTGCTACAGTACTGTTGTCATTTTCAGTTCTGCAGACATCCCGCTCCTTCCGCCCCGCATCCCGTTATAACATGTAATTGCAGTGAGACTGCTGAGAATTCTTCGGACAAAAGGAAAAATTTGGGGCTTCCCTGGTGGCGCAGTGGTTGAGAGTCCGCCTGCCGTTGCAGGGGACACGGGTTCGTGCCCCGATCCGGGGAGATCCCACATGCCGCGGAGCGGCTGGGCCCGTGAGCCATGGCCGCTGAGCCTGCACGTCCGGAGCCTGTGCTCCGCAATGGGAGAGGCCACAACAATGAGAGGCCTGCGTACGGCAAAAAAAAAAAAAAAAAAAAGGAAAAATTTGATATCAAGTGTTGATAGTGATGATAAATGCTATACTTAGTAGCTGAATTTTCTCATGAGCTAGAAACTGATTTTACATCTACTCTGAATCATAGATTCATTTTTGTGAGTGTAAATGGATATGGAATTACCTGATGAGAGAAAAACCAGCATGATGACCCACTTGTGGGCTTGTTACAAATAAATATTTTAAAGGAAGAGATATATTTTGAAGGAAAAATGAGATTCGTTCAAAAACTGATGGATTGACAAACTCAGTATTACATTTTTGTTTTGGAATGAGTATTCTGACACAGTGCACAATTGAAAGTAAAATGAAGGTTTATAAAGTATCTGCTTGATTTAATAAATGCAGGCCTGTATTAATTGAGTTCTTAATGTGTGCCAGGCATTTGGGATATGTCGGTTAGTAAAACCGGCAGTGAATTCTTGCCCTTGAGAAGTTAACATTCTTGGGATGGGGGTGGAGAAGAGGATAGATCAGAACGATTGTAATAGTATATAAATAAGTCATATAGTATTTTAGAAGGTGATGAGTAATATGAAAAAAGAAAAAAGTGGGGCAGAGTAAAGGAGATTACATTGTTAATTCTGGAATGGGGGCTCAGGATTAGAATTACATAGAGTAATTAGGGTATGTCTTCTTTAGAAGTTGAGATGTAAGCACATGAAGGAAGTGAAAGAGCCAAGGAAATATGGAGGGAAGAACAATCTAGACAGAGGGAAGGCTTTACAGCAAAAACATGGCTGATGTTTTTGAAAAACATAAAAGAATCCAATAAAGCCAGAGGAAATGAGTCAGAAGCAAGAGTAGTAGGACATGAAGTCAGAAACACAAAGGTGGAGTGGGGAGGCAAGATTATGTAGGGCCTTGTGGCCATATACTTTGAGAGAAATGGGGGAATTTGAGCAGAGAAGTAATATGCTCTGATTTAACTTTTATCAGGATCACTTACCACAATCCATCAGTTTTTTAATACCTTCATAAAAATATAATTGCTTAAATAACTATGTATTTGTGTTCTCAGATATATTATCTGTTTTATATCTCCTAATTGATTGTAACAGCCTCAGTTGCAGGAGCTCATTTTCTTCTTTATTTACAACTTCCTGCAGCTTTCTGAGTCTAGTATTCTGCACAGTGTTTCATAAATGTAGTTGATAAATGTGATTCAGACTAATAAGAATGCATGCAAGTACAAATATCTCCCAAACTGGCAATAGACTCTTAACTTGGAGAGGGGACAGTTTATTCTTTATATCTATTAATATTTTTGAGCTTTCTTAGAGGAAGGACGATTTAAGACCTTGTTGAGCCAGTATGCTGATAATTGCAATTAAATCCACCACTTAGCACAACGAAATTACCAAAAACAAAGGAATTCAGGGTTAGGTGACCAGCAGCAACACACATCAGCTAATGAAACATAATCAACAGTTAAAAAATGAAATTTGGAATTTTAAAGAAGAGATAAATATCAAATGACCTCATCAAGATGAATAAGAAAAAAATACCACTCTGGAAAAGATAAACTACATTCTTAGTTCTGATATACTTTTACATATGTTTTTGCATCTCTTCTATCAGATCTAATTGTCAAAGTATAACCCTTATATAACCTTGTTTCTCCATAAGGACTTTACAAGTTCTTTTCAGAATATGGAAGGTGACTGGGGACTGGAATAATTTTAATTCCTCCCGCACCCCAGCTTTACTGAGGTATAATTGACAAATAAAATTATAGTACATTTAAAGTGTTCAATATGATAGTTTGATAAATGTATACATTACAAAATGTTCCCACCATCGAGTTAGTTAACACATCCATCACCTCACATATTTACCTTTTTTTGTGTGTGTGTTTTTGGATGAGAACAATTAACACTTAAGTTCAACTCTCTTAGCAAATTTCAGTTATACAATACAGTATTTTCAACTCTACTCACCATTTTATACATTAGATCCTCAGATCTTACTCATCTTGTAGCTGAAAGTTTGTACTCTTTTACCAGCCTCTGTTTCTCCCATACCTCTAGCCCCTGGCAACCACCATTCATTGTACTATTTTTATGTCTGACTTTTTTTTTTTAATTTCCACTTATAAGTGATATCATGCAGATATCACAGAAAGGATCTGTCTTTCTCTGTCTGGCTTAATTCACTTTGCGTAATGCTCTCCAGTTTCATCCATGTTGTCACAAAAGGCATAATTTCCTTCTTTCTAAAGGCTGAATAATATTCTGTTGTGTACATATTTTCTTTATCCATTCATTTCTTAATGGTTATGTTGTTTCCATACTTTGGCTACTGTGAGTAATGCTGAAATGAACGTGGCTATACAGATATTTCTTTAAGATACTGATTTTGTTTCGTTTGGATATAACCCAGGGATTGCTGGACCATGTGGTACTTTTATTTTTAATTTTTTGAGGACACTCCATAATGTTTTCCATAAGGACTGCACCAGTTTATATTCTTACCAGTAGTGTACAAGGGTTCCATTCATCCATATCCTTGCCAGCATTTATCTCTTATCTTTTTGATTATAGCCATTCTAACAGGTGTTAGGTGCCAACTCACTGTGGTTTTGATTGGCATTTTCCTAATGATTACTGATGATAAGCACCTTTTCATGTGCTGTTAGCCATTTGTATGTCTTCTTTGGGAAAATGTCTATTCAGGTCCTTTGCCTATTTTTATTTTTATTTATTTATTTATTTATTTATTTATTTATTTATTTATTTATTTGCAGTATGGGGGCCTCTCACTGTAGTGGCCTCTCCCGTTGCGGAGCACAGGCTCTGGATGTGCAGGCTCAGCGGCCATGTTTCATGGGCCTAGCCGCTCTGCGGCATGTGCGATCTTCCCAGACTGGGGCACGGACCCATGTCCCCTTTCATCGGCAGGCAGACTCTCAACCACTGCGCCACCAGGGAAGCCCTGAATGTTTGGTTTGCAAATATTTTCTCCCATTCCATAGGTTGTCTTTTCATTTTGTTGATGGTTTCTTCTGCAGTGCAAAAACTTTTTAGTGTGACGTAGTCGCACTTGTTTATTTTTGCATTTGTTGCTTTCGCTTTTGGTTTTAAATCCAAAGCATCATTGCTAAGACCAGTGTCAAGAAGCATTTCCTCTTTGTTTTCCTCTAGGACTTTTATGATTTCAAGTCTTATGTTTAAGTCTTTAATCCATTTTGAGTTTATTTTTGTGTATGGTGTGAGATGGGGGTCCAGTTTCATTCTTTTGCATGTGGATATACAGTTTTCCCATCACCATTTATTGAAATGGTTATGCTTTCCCAATTCTTGACTCCTTTGTTGAAAATTAATTGACCATATATGCATGGGTTTATTTCTGGGCTGGATATTTTGCTCCATTGATCTATGTGTCTGTTTTTAGTGTCAGTACCATACTGCTTTGATTACCATAGCTTTGTAATATAGTTTGAAATCAAGAAGTGTGTTACATCCAGCTTTGTTCTTCTTTCTTAGTATTGCTTTAGCTGTTTTTGTGTGTGTGTGTGTGTGTGTGTGTGTGTGTGTGTGGTTTCATATGATTTTTAGGATTGTTTTTTCTATTTCTGTGAAGATGCAGTTGGAGTTTGGATAGGGATTGCATTGAATTTGTAGATCATTTAGGGTAGTGTGGACGTTCAGCAATATTAATCCTTTGAATCCATGAATATGAAATATCTTTCCATTAATTTGTGTCTTCAATTTCTTTCATCAGTGTCTTATAGTTTTCAGTTTACAGATCTTTTACATCCTTGGTTAAATTTATTCCTCAGTATTTATTCTTTTTGATGCTGTTGTTAATGAGATTATTTCCTTCATTTTTCTTTCTGATATTTCATTGTTACTGTATAGAAATACAACTGATTTTTGTATATAGATTTTGTATTCTGCAACTTAACTAAATTTGTTTATTAGTTGTAACAGTTTTTTAAATTTGTTTATTTGTTTTGTTTTGTTTTGTTTTGGTCTCTGTGTGTGTAGTCTTGGTTTTTCTAAATATAGTTTCTTGTCGCCTGGAAATAGAAACAGTTATACTCCTTTGTTTCCAATTTGGATTCCTTTTCTTTTTTTTTTCTTTTTTCTTTTTTTTTTTTGTCTGATTGCCATGTCTAGGATATCTAATACTATGCTAAATAAAAGTGGCAAGAATGGACATCCTTGTCTTGTTCCTGACCTCAGAGGAAAGACTCAGTTTTTCATAATTGGGTATGAATGTTAGCTGTGAGCTTGTTATATACAGCCTTTATTATGTTGAAGTGTATTCCTTCTGTACCCAGTTTCTTGAGAGTTTTTATCATGAAAAGATGCTGTATTTTGTCATATGCTTTTTCCTCATCTATTGAGATGATATGATATTTATTCTTTGCTTTGTTAAAGCAGTATATCACATTGATTGATTTGTGGATGTTGAACCATCCTATATCCCAGGAATAAATTCCATTTGATCATGGGATATGATCCTTTTAATGTACTGTTGAATTCAGTTTCATAATATTTTGTTGAAGCTTTTGCATCTATGTTTATTAGGGATATTGTCCTGTAATTTTCTTTTCTTATGGTGTTCTTATCTGGCTTTGGCATCAGTGGAATGCTGGCCTCATAAAATGAGTTTAGAAGCATTCCCTTCTCTTATAGTTTTTGGAAGAGTTTGAGAAGGATTGGTATTAATTCTTTTAAAATATTTGGTAAATTCACCAGTAAAGCCATCTGGTCCTGGACTTTGTTGGGAAATTTTTGATTACTGATTCACTCTCCTTACTAGTAATTGATCTGTTCAGATTTTCTATTCTTCATGATTCAGCCTTGATAGGTTCTTGTTTCTAGGAATTTTCCTTTTCTTCTAGATTATCTACTTTTTGGCATATAATTGTTCATAGTAGTCTCTTATGATCCTTAGTATTTCTGTCTTATCAGTTGTGTTTTCTCCTCTTTCATTTCTGATTTTATTTATTTGAATCATCTCTACTTTTTTTCTTAGTTATCTTAGCTATAGTTTTGTCAATTTTGTTAATCTTTTCAAAAAGACCCAGCTCATTGTTTCATTGATCTTTTCTATTGTTTTTCTGGTCTCTTATTTATTTCTGCTCCAGTCTTTGTTATTTTTTCCTTCTACTAACTGTGGACTTATTTTGTTCCTCCTTTTCCAGTCCCTTGAGGTGTAAAGTTAGGTTGTTTATTTGTGATATTTCGTTTTTCTTCATTTTTGTACTTATCACTATAAACTTCCCTCTTAGAACAGCTTTTTATTGCATCCCAAAAGTTTTGGTATGTTGTGTTTCCATTTTCATTTGTCTCAAGGTATGTTTTTGATTTCCCTTTTGATTTCTTCTTTGACCCTAATAGTTGTTCAGGAGCATGTTGTTTAATCTCCATATATTTGTGAATTTTCCAGTTTTCTTCCTTTAATTGATTTTTATTTTCATGCTATTGTGGTTGGAGAAGGTGCTTGATATGATTTCAGTCTTCTTTTAAAACTTAAGACTTTTTTTGTGCGCTAACATACGATATTTCCTGGAGAATGTTCCATGTGCACTTAAGAAGAATGTGTAGGACTTCCCTGGTGGTGCAGTGGTTGAGAGTCTGCCTGCCGATGCAGGGGACGCGGGTTCGTGCCCTGGTCCGGGAGGATCCCGCATGCCGTGGAGCGGCTGGACCCCTGAGCCATGGCCACTGAGCCTGTGCGTCCAGAGCCTGTGCTCCGCAACGGGAGGGGCCACAGCAGTGAGAGGCCCGTGTACAGCAAAAAAAAAAATTTTTTTAATTAAAAAAAAAAGAAGAATGTGTATTCTGTTGCTGCTGAAGGGAATGCTCTGTGTATATCTGTTAGAGCCATCTGGTGTAAGGTATAGTTTAAGTCTAATGTTTCCTTATTGATTTTCTTTCTGGATGATCTATCCATTATTGAAAGTGGGGTCTTGAAGCCCCCTACTATTATTGTATTGCTGTCTATTTCTATGTTCAGATCTGTTAATATTTGTTTTATATATTTAGGTGTTCCAATGTTGGGTACATAAGTATTTACAGTTGCTATATCCTCCCAATAGAGGATTATATAATTATAATGACCTCTTTGTCTCTTATTACAGTTTTTGGCTTCAAGTCTATTTTGTCTGATGTAAGTAGAGCTACCTCTACTTTCTGCTGATTTCCACTTGTATAGAATATCTTTTTCCATCCCTTTACTTTCTTTGTGGGTCTTTAAAGCTGAAATGAGTCTCTTATAGGCAGCAAATAATTTAGTCCTGTTTTTTTAAATCCATTCAGCCACTTTATGACTTTTGATTAGAAAATTTAGTCCATTTACATTTAAAGTATTTATTGATAGGTTGGACTTATTGTTATTTTATTGTTTTCTGATGTTTTGTAGTTCTGTTGCTCCGTTCTTCTCCTCTTGCTCTTTTCCTTTGTGATTTGATGATTTTCTGTAGTGGTATGTTCTTACTCTTTTCTATTTATCTTTGTGCATCAACTGTAGAGTTTTGCTTTGTAGTTACCTTGAGATTCGCATAAAAAAATCTTACAGTTTTAACAGTCTCTTTTGAGCTGATAAAACTAACTTTGAATGCGTACAAAAGCTCTACAATTTTACATTCACTTTCTCACATTTTATGGGTTTTTTTTGCAGTACACGGGCCTCTCACTGCTGCGGCCTCTCCCGTTGTGGGGCACAGGCTCCGGACGCACAGGCCCAGTGGCCATGGCTCACGGGCCCAGCCACTCCGCGCGGCATGTGGGATCTTCCCAGACCGGGGCACGAACCCATGTCCCCTGCATCAGCAGGCGGACTCTCAACCACTGCGCCACCAGGGAAGCCCTCACATTTTATGTTTTTAATGTCACAATTTGTATCTTTTAATATTGTGTCTCCATTAATAAATTATTATAGATACAGTACTTTTGTCTTTTAACATTTATACTACAGTTATAAGTGATTAACTACCACCATTACAATATTAGAGTATTCTGAATGCAGCTATGTATCAACCTTTATCAATGAGTTTTGTACTTTTGTATGTTTTCCTGTTACTAATTAGCATCCTTTCATTTCAGCTTGAAAGAACTTCCTTTAGGATTTCTTGTAAAGCTGGTCTAGTGATGAACACCCTCAGTTTTTGTTTGTCTAGAAAACTCTTTATTTTTCCTTCAATTCTGAAGGACAGCTTTGCCAGGTAAAATATTCTTGGTTGGCAGTTTTTTCTTTCAGCACCCAGAATATATCATTCCACAATCTGGTCTACAAGGTTTTTGCTGAAATATTCACTCAATCTTATGGGAATTCCTTTGGTAGCAAGTTGCTTTTCTCTTGCTGCTTTTAAGTTTCTCTCTTTGTCTTTAACTTCTGGCAATTTAATTACTGTGAGTTTCAGTGTGGGTCTCTTGAGATTCACCTTCTTTAGTAATTTCTGGGATTTTGGGATCTGGATGTCTGTTTCTTTCCCCAGGCTAGGATAGTTTTCAGCCATTATTTCTTTAAATAAGCTTTCTTCCCCTTTATCTCTTTTTCTTCTGGAACCCTTATAATGTGTATATTGGTCCACTTGATGGTGTTCCTTAAGTTCCTTAAGCTGCTTTCACTCTTCCTCTTTTTTTTTTTGTTTTGCTCCCGTGATTATATTAATTCCACTGCCCTGTCTTCAAGTTCACTGATCCTTTCTTTCAGTTGATCTGTCTTCTTTTGAAACCTTCTATTGAAATTTTCGGTTCAGTTATTCTGTTCATTAGCTCTATGATTTCTGTTTGGTACTTTTTAATATTTTATATGACTTTGTTGGAATTCTCATTTTGCTCATGCATTGCTTTCCTGACCTTGATGGGCACCTTTATGTGTTATTTTGAACTATCAGGTAAATCACTTGTCTCTGTTTCATTAAATTCAGTTTCTGGAGATTTATTTATTTATTTATTTATTTATTAAACATATTCCCCTGTTTCTTCATTTTTCTTGACTTTCTGTCTTGGTCTCTGAACGTTAGACAAAACAGGTACCTCCCCAGTCTTGAGAGATTGGTCTGGTATAAGAGATGAACCTTGTCAGTCAACCTGGCCTGGGCTCCTAGTTACCTGTCAAACCTTCATGATTATCCAAGCGTCTGCCTTTGTTCTTAGTGGCTCGCAGAAGTTAAGGTTGTGCCAAGATCCATCAGTGTCCCAAAGGGCAGGATTGCAGTCAGTTAGCACCTAGATGCAGGTTGATTAGAAGCCAGAACTTCAGGCAGCAGCTGAGAAAGTATGCAATAAAATTCCTTCCAGGGAGAAACTGAAAATGGGCATTTTTGCCTGCCCCCTCTGCACTGAGCCTGGATGTATACCTGTGGGGGTAGTGGGATGTTCCTGTGCCCATTTAAAAGATGCTTATTTTCTTTGCTTGTAAATGCGAGCCCTTCTGGCTTCTAGAACTGGGTGTTCTGAGAGCCCATCCCTCAGGCAGGAGCCTTAAAAATTGGGGCACTAGATGTGTGGTCCAAACTCTCTGCTCCTCAGGGAGGATCTGGGAGTTGGGGGTTTCTTCCCAATTGTATGGTGATGTGCCAGGAGTGGGATTTATGGCAAGAGTTTCTCAGCCTTTCCCACCCATTTTGATGTAGGTATTTTCTCATTCATCTGTTGTAAAGGAATCATTCAGCTAGTTTGGGGATTTCTCTCAGAGGGAATTGCTCCACGTGTAGCTGTTTGTTCAGTGGATCCATGGGAGGATGGAAGTTCAGGAGCCTCCTATGTTGCCATCTCGGTGCTTCCCTCTATATCTGTTAATTCCTTTCTTATGATAAAATAGCAAGTATTAAGCATCATTATTAAATATTGTCAAAGTCAATATTAACTTAATTTTTAAGTTAAGAGTAACTGATTTTTAAAATTCTGAAATATTTAACTCCTTAATGTTATTCTCAGCGGCAAAATTTAGAAGTATTTTCAAAGAATTCCCATATTTCAACTATATACAGTCCAAAGCCTTTGATGATGTAAGTATTTTGTTTAATTATTTACTTATCTGCCTTTTCTTACTAGATTGTGTGCTCTCTAAGGGCAGAGACTAGATCACATTCATCTTTTTGTCTTCAGTGCTACACTCAGTGACTGGTACATTATAGGAGCTCAAAAAATGTTTGTTAAATGAATGCATGTAATTTTCATAGGTGGGTTGTTTATATTTATTAGATTTATAACAATTTTTCTGGAAGCTAAAGAAATTATTTTCTTCTAGGTCTATCTAGCATATTACTTTGACCAAACAAGATGATAAATTATTAATAGTTTTATTTTTTGAGGGTGATAGACCTAGAGCCAGCTTATAATTTTAATAAGTTTAGAGGTAAAGATGTTTGAACTATTATTCCATAGAGTCTTCTTAAGGCATATTTTCTAACAAATTGAGAATTGAAAATTTCTGTATATTCTATGGTTGATTAAATTTTATTTTTTAGCTTCTTTATACAGATAGGAATTTTGTGATTTGTGCTCCAACTGGTTCGGGGAAAACTGTATTGTTTGAGCTAGCTATAACAAGATTGTTAATGGAAGTACCATTGCCATGGTCGAACATTAAAATTGTTTACAGTAAGTATTTATATATTGAAAGAGTGATAATTAATTATAATAATGATAACCCATTGAGGTATAAGTAAGAAATAAGTTCAAATTCAAGACATAAGAATTATTATTTGGTTTTCCATACTTTTTAAATAAAGACATGTCACATTTGGTCTTATCTGTTAACATTAAATTCAAATCACATTTTCCCAGATTTACAAATAAAAATAGTATTGGAATTGAGAATTTGGCCTTTACATGTTTATTTTTAAAAGGACAGGGAAAATAAACAAATAGAATCAAACATTTTGTAATCTGAGAAATTTCCATAGGAACCTCTATTCTCTTTTTTTAGGTATATATTAAAATTTTTTTCATCAAAATAATTTATACACATGGTTAAAAAAATCAGTGATCACAAAGGATGATAATTTCCGCCCTACCTTTCTTCATTCTTAGTTATAATCTCCTGAGCAATCACTTCTTTTTCTATTTTTAGTTCTGTTTGATGATTACTTTTATAGTTCTAAATAATATGTTTATATTGTTAATTTTTAATTTATAAATACTAGGCAGCACCTATATGTGTGCTAACTTTATTAACTATTTGTGAAAATAATTTTTAAATTGCACTGATATTTAAAATAAATATCTTATATTGTTGTAGTGGCACCAATAAAAGCCCTGTGTAGTCAGCGTTTTGATGATTGGAAAGAAAAATTTGGACCAATAGGATTGAACTGTAAAGAACTCACTGGAGATACAGTAATGGATGACTTATTTGAGATTCAGCAAGCCCATATTATTATGACAACTCCAGTAGGTGTTGCTTATATTTTATTATTTCCTTGGTTTATTAGCAAATATCTCTTTCTCTTCACCATGGAAAAAAGTTAAAAGAAAATACAAAGTAGAAGACTATATTTGCAATGTGAAGCAAACAAACAATACGTAATAGTATTCAGGGTACATACGGAATACTAACAAATCAATTAAGTAAAAGACAAACAACCAAATGGAGTAAATAGGCAAAAGATATGAATAGGCAGTTTGTTATTGTGGATGATTTGTAATCATACTTATTGCTTGTATTCTTTATCCAAATATTATGTATTGTAGCAGGAGGACCTTGGTAGAGCTTAGAAAGGGTAATTAGACTATACTTTTGAATATTTTTGATTAAACTTAAAAAATAAATGGGAGTTCAATTTTTTAAACACATGATTATCAAAATTCTTTAAAATTTTAAAAATCTTTAAGTATCTTTTGGGATACTTTTAAGACATCAACTAAAATATTGCCCATCATTTGTAACAAGTCATGTTAAAATTTTTACCAACATCTTAATAATACGTATTATAATTCCTTATCATGTTAAACCACTTGCATTTTTTCTCTAGGAAAAATGGGATAGCATGACTAGGAAATGGAGAGACAACTCTTTGGTCCAACTGGTTCGATTGTTTCTCATTGATGAGGTAGTGAACGCGTTATTCACTTTCAGAGATAAACATGAAGAGATGATTTGAATGGATATAAAGAAACAAGACATTTTCAACCAAACTCTATGTTTGCTTTATCCCTTCAAGTGGAAAATGCTTATTTTCTTAAGAAAGAGTGTTTAATACTGTTTTACATTTTAATTGACTAGATAGATTTTTATTTTATAGCTAATGAGTCTTAATTTTTTTCTCAGATACACGTTGTAAAAGATGAAAATCGTGGACCAACTCTTGAAGTTGTAGTCAGCAGAATGAAAACTGTGCAGTTTTTATCTCATGCTGTAGAAAATACTAGCAGTATTATTCCAATGAGATTTGTAGCTGTATCTGCAACAATTCCAAATGCTGAGGATGTAAGTTAGAATTTTAGTCTATCAGAATTTTTTATGACTTAGTGAAATATTTAATCTTAGAGAAAAGTGAGGTGTTTGTTTTTTTTCTGTCAATCACCTAACCAATTTAATAGGAAAGTTATATCGTGGAAAGTTATGGTTAGATCTCATAGGCATGACAGCATTAAGACCATAAAATTTGGTTGATCGGGCTTAATAAAATATGTTTGGTGCAAGTCTATTGTTTAATAGTATCTAAAAGTCATACTTTCATGGGTTTTAGACACTTCATAATATGAGGTGTTATGTTACCCCCAATTCTATGTGCCTGGAATTGTGGTAAGCACTAATGATAGATGCAAAAGTGAAAACATATAGACCCTGCTCTTGAAGAGGATCTCATGGTTAATAGTGTGCATGACCATGTAAAGAAATAATTGTACAGTATTATACTTTCTATAACAAACACATATCCTAATTTTCTTCTTCAGTTTTTTGGCAAACTTGAAAAGTAGTACAATTTCACTCTGCTTTCTTACTGCTATTTACTTCTCAGCCTACTGTAATATGACTTTTCCCCCAGCTAATTCTTAGAAATTGTTTCCACAAAAGCTGTTGTACAGTATTCTCTAATCCAATGTAAAATTTTGCCTTTATCTTTAGTTTAGCACAGTTAATCCTTTTTGTTCTTAAAATGACTACTTGTTTTGTTTATATTCAAGAATAATAGAGAAAATTTTAAAGTATGTGTAAATTTTAAAAAACCCAGCATTTGTCCTTCTAGATGTATTGATGGAATCATAATATACATACACTTTTATGACTTGCATGTTAGCTACAAATGTTTCCATGTTATTAACTATTCTTTAATACAATTTTTTGTGGTTTTGTTGTAATTTATTTAATATCTTAATGGTGGAAGATTGTTTCCATTTTTTGCTATCGTAAATAGTCTTGAAATTATATCTAAGAAAACATCACAATTATTTCCTTAGGATGGTCTGCTAAAGTAGAATAACTGAGTCAAAGGGTATATAAAACTCTAAGAATACAGTGCTTTCAATAAATGTTATATTCATTTATACCTCTACCATCAGCCATTTCTCTGTATTCTAATGCTGGATAGTATAATAATGAAATTATTATTGTTATTATTACTTTTAAATAGTTCTCAAATTTGTTATTTGAAATGGTACCTTATTTTAAAATTTTGTACTGCATTGATTACTACTGAAGTAAATATTAATATATTTGTCAACTATTTTAAGTTCTTTTTTTGCAACCTGCAAAGTAATAGACTTAACCCTTTTTTCACATTGGGATACTAAACTTTTCTTATTTATTTGTAAGCAGTTACAAAATATCAATACTCTGTAATTCTTGAAACTCTCTTCCCCTTTGTGATAATCACTGCTTCTGTGAATGCTATCTCTCTGTCTCTTTCTACAAGTCCTCTACCTCAGTTTTCCCCTGAGTTAAGGCCTTCAACCTTTGCCTTCTGCTCTGCTCAAACTGTAAATTCTTGTTCTCATCCCTACCCATGAGAGCCTTGAAAATGTTTTAATATTTCCTTCCTGTGCCATTAAAAACTCATTAATTTATCTTCCTGTCAAAGAAACAATCAGTTTCATTAGCAGGGCAGGGAAGCCTGATTACTAACCAGGCTATGTGAAGTTAAGGATGGCTCTCCACAGCTCCAGAAATTAACTAAGGACTCTAGCATTGAGTCTGAAATGTGCTTTTGGCACTGCCATCTCTCAGTGTTTATTTATTCTTTGTTTAAAAAAGTTGTCAGCCTTTGCCAGTCTAAGCCAATCATTACTTTGCTACTCTTCAGCTAATATTTAGGATAGCACAAAAGAAGTATCAGCCATATCTGGGCATCATTCTGAAAAATAGCAAAGAAGTTACAGTGCTAGTGAGAAATTTGACTTCTCTATTGAAATTAATTTTAATTTTACTTTAGACTCTTAGGAGGAAAATGAAACAAAATAATAATAATTAATTGGAAGTTTACCATGTTACAAGTAGGTATAATCTTGAACCACTGTTATTGAAAATATTTACCAATATATCAATAGAACAGTGTCACTAGAATATGTAATGTTGAAAAAGACTACTTGACTAAATATTTTTAAACTTGACTTTAAAGTGAACTATAATTGGGCTTTTTAGCCATAAAACTTTACTAGAAAAAAATTTAATGTGTATGTTTCTGTCATTTAAAGATTGCAGAATGGCTTTCAGATGGTGAAAGATCTGCTGTATGTCTGAAAATGGATGAGGGACATAGACCAGTGAAACTTGAGAAAGTGGTCCTTGGATTTCCCTGCAGTAATAACCAAACCGAATTTAAGTTTGATTTAACCCTCAACTACAAAGTTGCCAGTGTTATACAAACGTACTCTGATCAGAAACCCACGCTTGTGGTATGGTTTGTTGGTTGCTTATTTTTTAGTGTAATGTTCAGTTTTTAATATGATTAATACAAAAATTATTCATTCATTTTTAGTTTTGTGCAACAAGGAAAGGTGTGCAACAGGCTGCTTCTGTTCTTGTGAAAGATGCGAAATTTATTATGACTGTGGAACAGAAACAGAGGTATATTTTAAATCTTTTTCTTGGAGGTAGAAAGACTTTTAAGGATAACCTAGATGAGATGAGAAAACTGGGTTGACCTTTTCAAGTTACTTGACCTCTCTAAGCCTTAGTTTCCTCATCTGTAAAATAAGGATAAAAGTAAGTTGGATGATTAAGACAATGAATCTTGATGCAACTGTGATCCTGTCTTCTTTATTTCATAGCCAGATTTGAAAGATTATTCATATTGCTGTCTTCAATTTTTTACTCACTTTCAATCCAGTATCTGTTGTAATCTTTTAGTAAAGCTGATCTTGTTAATTGATCTCTCAGGAGCTTCTAACACATTTGACCACTCCCACCTAATTTAAAAATTCCAGACTGTTTCCATGATCATTTCTACCATGTTTTTTGCTACTTTGCTTTCTACTCATTCTCAGTCGCTTTTCACTTATAATACCTGATTCTTAAATGTTAACATTCTAGGGGTTCTATCCAAGGTTCATTCTTTCTAATGCCACACTCCTAGGTATTTGAGTCTCATTATCACATGGTTCAAAGAATATATGTATACACATATTTATATATGTCTGTGAATTTACAGATTTACAGCTCCAACACAGACCTCCATTCTGAGCTCCAGGTCTACCATCCACCTGCCTGACATCTCCGATTGTATATCTGTGGGCATGTCAAACTCAGTATGTCCAAAAGAGAACCTTGGTTCTTTCTCTCAAATCAGTTCCTCCTCCAGTGTTCCCCATCCTGATTATTTATCATCTCCATAGTTGCTCATGCAGAAACCTGGCAATCAATTACCAGGTCCTGTCTATTCTTACTTGTAAATATATCTCAAATATATCATTTTATCTTCATCAGCACTGCCACCTTCCCCATTCAAGTAATTATTAATCTCTTGCCTTTTATCTGATGACCACAAACACACTCTTATCCCACTTTAATCTGTTATATTCATAGCAGAGTGATTGTTTAAAATTACAAATCTAAACATGTCAGTTTTCTGCCTAAAACACTTTAATAGTTTCTTGTTGTCATTAGGCTAAAATCCTAAATACTTAATATCGCCTGCAATACCCTGTATAATGTGTTCTGTGAATACACCAAACTGTTATCCTACACAGAGCTTTCCTGAATCATATTTTCTTTGCCCAGAATTGTTTTTTACCTCTTATTCATCCTTCAAGTCTCACCTTTAATATCAGTTTCTTAAGAAGTTTTCCATGATTCTTAGTGTCCCTTTATTTGCTTTTACAGGCACCCTATATTTTTATTTCATAAAACTTACTGTAATTATAATAAATATGCTTTTGTTTAATTGTTATTTAATATCTGTTCTATTCCTTGATTGTAAACGTCTTGAGGAAAGAAGGACTCATGGTCATCTTATTTACCCCTCAATCTTAGCAAGACTCAGCAGAGTGCCAGCACATGCTTACTACTAATATTAGCTTATTATTAATAACAATTTTTGGAAATAAATAAGTTTAGTGGTAGACCTCAAACCAAAGTTGGATTAGATCATTACATGTGGATATGAGCAGATACTGATTTTTCTGACTAATTTTCTATGGTGGGGGATGTACTTTTCTTCACTTTGGATCAGATCAGCTTTCCAATTACAGTCTACCCTGTGGCTACACCTCTGGTTACTTTTCAACCAAAGATGTGTACCAAACCTAGAGGATACCACTTTAGCTTTCTGACATTTGACTTTCTATCCACTAAAAGGGTGGATCTCTAGTCATTTAGTGCATTAAAGAATTACATATGCAGCCACCTATCCATGCTGTATATACTATTTTCATAATTATACTTCTGCTTTAAGGATTTAACTTGATCTCCTTAGTTACTGCCATAAGATAAAAACTCTCTATGATGCAGCTTTTGTTACAAACATCAGCAAAGCATGATTAACCAATAAGATACAGTAGAGAGCCAGAGAAAGAGAAACCAAAATAGAGCTTATAGCCAAAAAAGTACATGAGGTCTAAGAGGTAGACAGAAAGGGAAAATGTGAAATTAATGCTATCAAGATAACAATAACATAGATTTCTTTCTACCTACCTTTTTGTTTTATACTCTAGAGAATATTTATCATATATCACGGTCAGTCTGTTACTCAGGCACAATAAACAGTTGAATAGATTCTCATTTGTATGTTCGGCTTTTACTTCATTCCCTGAGAAAAGCATAAGTGAAAAGGAGTGGAATGCCATTTTGAGTTGCTATCGACTAGGGGAAAGAGAGTGCTGCTTATGTCAATTCCCGTTTAACCAGTCAGATTCTAGCAGCTCCCACAAGATTTCTTTTTGCCCATAAACCCCAGATTTTGTTACTAAGGTTTCTAAACTTGTCTAACATGCCCAACTTTTTGTGTACTCTGGTCTCTTTAGCTTTTTTAAAAATAATTTTTCTGTTGTATCATGCATTTAACTTAAAAAATATTTCTATATTTTAAAAAATCTTAGTTAACTTCAGGAAGTTAATTGGTAGTATTCTCATAGTGAAAATGTTTCCTGAGCCTTTGGGGGTATTTTTCTCTTTTTTTTTTTTTGGTGATTTTATTTATAATTATTTATTTCCCTATTTTCCCCAGTTTTTTTGAGATATAATTGACATATAGCACTGTATAAGTTTAGGGTGTACAGAATAAAGATTTGAGTTACATATAGCATGAAATGATTACCACAATAAGTTTAGTGCATATTCATCATCCATACATATAGATACAAAATTAAAGAAGTAGAAATGTTTTTCACTTGTGATGAGAACTGTTAGGATTTACTCTTTTAACAACTTTTATATGTAACATGCAGCAGTGTTAATTATATTTATCATGTTGTACATTATATCCCTAGTACCTATTTATCTTATAACTGGAAGTTTGTGCCTTTTGACTCCTTCATCCAGTTGCCCCTCCCCAACCCCCAACCCCTCGCCTCTGGTAACCACAAATCTGATCTCTTTTTCCATGAATTTGTTCATTTTTGAAGTATAATTGACCTTCAACACTGTGTTAGTTCCTATTACACAACACAGTGATTTAGTATTTCCATACATTTCAAAATGATCACCATGATAAGTCTAGTTACAATCTGACACTATGTAAGATATTATATAATTATTGACCATATTCCCACACTCTACATTTTGTACCCATGACTCATTTATTTCATAATTGGAAGTTTGTTCCTTTTAATCTCCCTCACCCATTTCTTTCCTCCACCCACCTCTCTCCCCTCTGGCAACCACCTGTTTGTTTTCTGTATCTATGACTCTGTTTTTATTTTATGTTTGTTCATTTGTTTTGTTTTTTAGATTCCACACGAGTGAAATCATGTGGTATTTGTCTTTCTCTGTCTGACTTAGTTCACTTATTTGTCTTTCTCTGTCTGACTTATTTCACTTAGCATAATACCCTGTAGGTTCATCCAGTTGTCACAAATGGCAAGATTTCATTCTTTTTTATGGCTGAGTAATATTTTACACACACACACACACACACACACACACACACACACAAACACACAAGTACCACATGTTCTTTATCCATTCATCTATTGTTAGACACTTAGGTTGCTTCCATATCATGGCTATTGTAAATAATGCTGCAATGAACATAGGGGTGTATATGTTTTTTTGAATTGGTGGTTTTGTTTTTGTTGGATAAATACCTCGGAGTGAAATTGCTGGATCATATGGTAGTTCTATTTTAAAATTTTTGTGGAATCTCCATATTGTTTTCCATAGTGGCTGCATTAATTTACATTCCTACCAGTAGTGCATGAGGATTCCCTTTTCTCCACATCCTCACCAACACTTATTTGTTGTCTTTTTGATAATAGCCATTCTGACAGGTGTGAAGGTATATCTCATTGTGGTTTTGATTTCCATTTCCCTGATGATTAGTGATGTTGAGCACCTTTTCTTGTTCTGCTGTCCATTTGGGTGTCATCTTTGAAAAAAATTTCTATTCAGGTCCTCTGCCCTTCTTAAAATTGGATTATTTAGGTTTTTTTTTTCTTAGTTATAAAATTAGGGACTTCTCAGTATGAAAGTTAGATATTCTCTGCTTCTTAAAGATGGTTTTCAAAAAATGATGTTGTGAAAATATTTTGATATCTGTAATCTTCAAAATAATTAACTAATACACTAAGAGTTTTGATGTTAATGGGAATAACTCAATAATTTTGTGTTTTTTAAAATAGGTTACATAAGTATGCATATTCCGTAAGAGATTCAAAACTGAGAGGTAGGTTTAGAGATAATTTTTGAATAGTATTTTCAGCTATAAATAAAAAGAGCCAATTACTGATGAAATATCAACAGTACATAACAGATGATATATTTCTTTTACAGATATCTTAATACATGGTGTTGCTTATCATCATGCTGGTATGGAGCTGTCAGATAGAAAAGTAGTTGAAGGAGCTTTTACTGTTGGAGATCTACCAGTTCTTTGTAAGTAAAACGTATTCTTATGAATATTATAAGATCTTTTGGAAAAAGAAAAAGCTCAGGTATTCTGACTTATTTCTGCTTTTCTTCCAAGAATCTAAAATTATATAACTATCCATACATATACGTGCTATAGTAAACTCTCTGGCAATTTTAGTTCTTTATCATCTTACTGAACATAGTGCAATTTGAAAAGTAAGAATTAGTAGCTTTTTGGTTTTAAGATATAGTATTTTACGTTGTAATGTTTTCTTTTTGCTTTTTATTCTAAATTTCCTATATATGAGTTTTATTACATTTATAAGAATATATCTTTTATAAGAAAATGTTTACTTGAAGCAATAAAGTTATATGACTTAAAAGTAATATTCCATAATTTGATGCAGTTACTACCAGTACCTTAGCCATGGGAGTAAATTTGCCTGCTCACCTAGTAGTTATAAAATCTACAATGCATTATGCTGGAGGAATGTTTGAAGAGTACAGTGAAACAGACATTCTACAGATGATTGGTAGAGCTGGTCGACCTCAAGTAAGTGACAGTGTTTCACTTTTTGTAATTTATTTTAAAGACAAGATAAAAAGCAAAAAAAGGATATAATTATGTATTTTTTGTTAGACAAAAGATTAACATTTCACGTTTAGATTAGGTTTAATCATAAATGTAACTAAGAAAATGTACTTTAATGGAGGAGTAGAAGTAAAACAAGTCTCACCAAAGGAGACATACTCCCTTCATTCCCTCTAAGCTCCCACTGGTTGATGAATGGTTGGGT
The DNA here is from genome assembly GCF_963924675.1 of Phocoena phocoena. Classification (NCBI taxonomy): domain Eukaryota; kingdom Metazoa; phylum Chordata; class Mammalia; order Artiodactyla; family Phocoenidae; genus Phocoena; species Phocoena phocoena. The sequence continues at coordinate 80,701,993 of NC_089219.1, read as the reverse complement.
TGATAAATGGTTGGGTTTATTAATGTGTATGCTGTTAAAGGGTTTTTTTGGTTTTAAGTATTTTTGTTTTTGTTTGTTTTTTATTCTGAATAGGGATGCTATTGGCATTTTGGATGGGACAGTTTTTCATTGTGTAGGACTGTCATACATTGCAGAACATGTACCATCCCTGGATCCTAGCACAAAATGCCAATAGTGGTCCCAAGATATTGCGACAATTAAAAATCAGCCCATACGCATTATAAAACATGGCCTAATCTGACAAATTCTTGAATAAAGAAGTCATTCATATAGGTACTAAGGGAAAATTTAGGAAGAATATCTTTTCAAAGAATATCAAAATATTGTGTCATACAAATTTATAATTATTATAGGATAAATTAGATTATAAATAAATTGCCCCGAATCTTACAGCTTTTAACCAGTTACCTAAGTTTGTTTTGATTTTACTACTGCCAAAATTATGTTGCATTGAAACCAAAGTGGTACTTTTACATCTATACTCTTGGAAGGTTTTTAAGTCAAATTTTCAGTTAATATTCAAATTCAGAAGCATTTTTAAGGCCTTTTTGACCTGTTGTTTAAGACAGGGAACTGTTTAATATAAAATGAAAATCTTGAGTTATTGAAGAAGACTGGTATCAACATGTGCTTTTCTTTACTACATTTCTGTTTTCTTTTTTTCCTTCCAGTTTGACACTACAGCTACTGCAGTTATTATGACTCGGTTAAGTACAAAAGAGAAGTATATTCAGATGCTAGCTTGTAGTGACAATGTAGAAAGCAGGTAATATGGAAAAAATATTCCCAGAAGATGTTAATACGTTAATGTTAATATAGGCTGTATTTTTCCTTTTAATATATTAGGGGATTTTCTAAGGCCATTTTCTTGAAACTTTTCAATAATCTAATTAGAAAGTGTGTACTTTTAAGAAATTTAATAGTTAAAAAAGAGAAAGGGTAATATCTTTGTTCAGCAATACTTCTTAGCATGCAGTTGCATGTATCCTTGTTATAAAAGGCCAGATTAGTAATGGGAGGAATGTAATTTTCACATCTTTTTACATCTTTAAAATTTGCATAATAGTAGGAGACAGGCAACCTGAGACCTTTTAGTAAAGTGTTTGATTATAGTACTTTTGGGGAAAATAGGATGTAATCCACTCCCCACCCTTTTTTAAAGCAATAATGTTTTCTAGATCCATGGAGTAGAGAGAAATCTATAATGTTTTTAAAAGTTAAACTGACATTTTAAGGTTTTGTCATATTTTTGAAAATTAAGTTAACTTTCGTGAATTATTAAAGTAACAATATTATTCAATTATATTATTGAATTATTCAAATATTATTCTAAACAAGTAACAGTTGTATGGCACTGAAATATATATTACTAATGAAAAGGGTTTTTTTTCCATTAGTTTGCACAGACATCTTATTGAGCATTTAAATGCGGAGATAGTATTGCATACCATCACAGATGTGAATATTGCTTTGGAATGGATACGATCAACCTTGCTTTATATCAGAGCCTTGAAAAATCCATCTCATTATGGTTTGTTACTTTGATTTTGAAGAGTAGTAATTTTATCAAGCCAATTGGGCCTACTTTATACTAATAAGTCACAGAATAGATTATAGAAACTAATAGTTAGCAGAAGTAAAAACAATTATAACAAATACAGTTAGAGCAAGAGTAGAGAAACGTGAGAAATATTTATCTGTTTTACTTCTAGTCTTTTAATAAGGCTTGAAATCAACACCATTAAAAATAGATCTTTTAGAAAAAAATTATCTCAAAAATTTTTTAAATGCCTAAAATTATTTAAAATAAGTTAAAGTCAAAAAGAAATTTTGAATTTTGTCTGAACTGGTGTTCAAATCAAAGTATATAGTAATACTGTTGCTGCTGGAATTTTCTTCTTGCTTCTAAAGCTAGCACACATATGGTTATGTTGCTTCTAGAGGGTTCTTTCATGTGGTACAGGTTATAAAATAAAAATGCTTGGGATTGCAGAATATCAGATTAAAACCTGTTGTGTTATAATACCATTCTAATACACATAGGTTCAAAACTTTCAGACCTCTAAGGAAAAAAAATACATGTAATATTCCTGGTCACTGTTATACAATAAAAATAACAAGAGATAGCCAATTGATATTGAAAGGATTTCACAACAGTGTTTATTTTCTATAGATGTTTAAGCGTTGTTTTAACTTTAAGCTACTTTTTTCTTCTATTTAAGATTGAGTTAGATTACTCTTTTCTAGTTAACTGGAGTATAAAGTGAGCTTTAAAGATGAATTCATCTCATTGTATTTTATTTTTAATAAATTGTCATAACTTATATAGGTTTTGCATCTGGATTGAGCAAAGATGGAATTGAATCAAAATTACAAGGTTAGATGCATTTCCTTCTAAAAAATTATATTCTATACATTTTAATGAAAAAGTTTAGTTTTTATGAAAGTAAGAATGCTCCGGGAAGGTATTTTTTAAAATAACCTTGTTTGCAGAAAAGAAAATATGGATTTCTTTTTCACAGGTAAATAAAGCTTGGCACATGTACTTTTTTTCTGTATTAATCTATTTATTAATTCTATCAGAATATCTTCCTTTGTATAACATGTTAACTTGGTTTGTTTTTACTTTTAAAATGATCCTGGTCTTTGGAAATGTTGCCTATAGATACTCAACTCTTTATGTTCCTTTTCTAGTCTACTTTTAACTGAAAATATAAGGCAAGCTTGATTATGGGCTTCTTATCTTAATCTGTGCTAATGAAGTATTCCTATCAAACCCAGTTTTAGTTTTCAGTTAATCACTCAGTATTTCATTACCTATCTTTTAAAATATCAAAAGATTGTTAAGCATTTATTAGGAGTAGAAATTGCTGCCTCTTCATTGTATTGAGACTGTCTTCCAGGAAAAGAAAACATGTTAGATCCCAAAAAATATTTAGCCAATTTTAATTTATTCTCTACTTAGATATACACATATGGCAAATAAAAATGCAGAGATAAGGATGAAGCAGTAAAATTGTCTTTCTTAAAGAATAAATATATTGTTAAAACATGCTGATTAGGGGCTTCCCTGGTGGCGCAGTGGTTGAGAGTCCGCCTGCCGATGCAGGGGACACGGGTTCGTGCCCCGGTCCGCGAAGATCCCACATGCCGCGGAGCGGCTGGGCCCGTGAGCCATGGCCGCTGAGCCTGCACGTCCAGAGCCTGTGCTCCGCAATGGGAGAGGCCCGCGTACCACAAAAAAACATGCTGATTAGCAATAGCTTATGTTCATGATGCAGCTGTTGAGAAACAGATCTATAATATAGTTGTATTATTCTTTATGTATTGACCAAATTTGTAATGGAGTTTTAAAAGCATATATTTTTTGTCATAATGATCAAATACACAAAATGAGACAGACCAAGAAATATCTTGCTATATTCTGGTAACTGTAAAGATTTAACTTTTCTTAAATGTTCTTAACAGTTCATATTTGTCTTATTTTCAGTTATTATAGGTGACTAAGTTTTGCCTATAAAGAATAGCCAAATTTATTATATAACTGGATAGAATGTTTTGGTTTGCTTGGAGGTCTGCCTTAAATTTCTTAGGAAGGGTCTTTAGCATACAATATGCTGTTTCCTAAATTTTGTTATACTTTCTTACTCAGTATCCTCCAGTAGCTCTCCCATCACTCTTAGAATAAAATGCAAACTTTCACCAGAACCCACAAAGTCCTATTTGGTATCCCCATGCCTATTTCTCTAACTTCATCTCTTGTCACTTTCTCCTCATGTATTCCACTCTGTCCAAATTGGCTATCTTGCTGTTCCTTAACCACATCAAGCTTGTTCACACTTCAGGTCCTTGCACTCTCTTTATTCTTGAAACACTTCTTGCATATTTTACATGGCCTGAACCTTCATTTCATTCAGGTCATCAAGGTAGTCAGTCCTGGACTACCTTATTTAAACCCACATTTACAGAGACAAAGGAAAAAAAATTTCCATATTGTTACTGCTGTTTTCCTGCTCTTGGAAAAGGTGATGTGTTTATGTTGAAAATTAGGATGACTACGTCCTTACTTTAATCAGAAATTATAAGCTGTGTATCTGAAATACATGTAAGCTTAATTAAATAAAAGCTTAAAAAACTCTGTTATTCTTTAGTTCCTTTCTCAGCTTTATTTTCCTTCATAATACCTTTCTTTTTTTTAATTTTTATTTTATATTGGAGTATAGTTGAGTAACAATGTTGTGTTAGTTTCAGGTGTACAGCACAGTGGTTCAGTTATACATATACATGTATCTATTCTTTTTCACATTCTTTTCCCATTTAGGTTATTACAGAATATTGAGCAAAGTTCCTTGTGCTATACAGCAGGTCCTTGTTGGTTATCTGTTTTAAATATAGTGGTGTGTACATGTCAATCCCAATCTCTCCCTTCCTCATAATACTTATCAATACCTGAAATTATTTATTTGTTATTGATTGCTTTCTTCAGTAAAATACAAGTTTTATAGAAGAAGAACCTTGCCTTGTTCACTACTATAAACTTTAAGCTTAGAATAGTGCTCAGCATATAGTAAGCATTCTTGTTTGATTAACTTACTGAATATTAATTTTTTTGAAGTTGCAACTTGAGAGCATTGTTTTTTTTTTTATTTAAGTGTAGTCGATTTACAATGTCATGTTAGTTTCAGGTGTACAGTATAGTGATTCAGTTTTATATATATGTATATTTTTCTTCAGATTCTTTTCCCTTATACATTATTACAAAATATTGAATATAGTTTCCTGTGCTTATAGAGCAGGTCCTTGTTGGTTATCTATTTTATATATAGTAGTGTGTACATGTTAATCTCAACCTCCTAATTTATCCCTCCCCCTCTTTCTCCTTTGGTAACCATAAGTTTGTTTCCTATGTCTGTGAGTCTCTTCCTGTTTTGTAAATAAGTTCATTTGTATTATTTATTTTTTTTAGATTCTACATAGAACTGATATCATGTGATATTTGTCTTTCTCTGTCTTGCTTACTTCACTTAGTATGATAATCTCTGGGTCCATCCATCCATCCATGTTGCCACAAATGGCATTATTTCATTCTTTTCTATGTCTGAGTAATATTCTATTATGTGTGTGTATATATATATATATATATATATATATATATATATATATACACATATATACATATATCACATCTTCTTTATCCATTCATCTGTTGATGGACATTTAGGTTGCTTCCATGTCTTGATTATTGTAAATAGTGCTGCAATGAACATTGGGGTGCATGTATCTTTTCAAATTATAGTTTTCTCTGGATATATGCCCAGGAGTGGGATTGCAGGATCATATGGTAACTCTATTTTTAGTTTTTTAAGGAACCTCCATACTGTTCTCCCTAGTGGCTGTACCAATTTACATTCCCACCAACAGTGTAGGAAGGTTCCTTTTTCTCCACACCCTCTCCAGCATTTATTATGTGTAGACTTTTGTTGATGGCCACTGATTGTTAATTTAATAGTGGGTAATTAAGAAAATTAGCAAAGACTTCAAAAGCCTTACTTAACCAAACACTTAAAACTATCAAGCTGCCTTAGCAATGTTGCTTAAACTAAAGTATTTTTCAAAGAACCCTGCTTTCTAAGGGCTATGTTTTTGTGAGTGGCTATTCTATGTAACATTGAATAGGTTGTGGTATTCCCATTCTCTGCTGTTAACTGCCTCTAATCTCCTGGGCTTTTTTTTTTTTTTTTAACATCTTTATTGGAGTATAATTGCTTTACAATGGTGTGTTAGTTTCTGCTTTCTAACAAAGTGAATCAGTTATACATATACATATGTTCCCACATCTCTTCCCTCTTGCATCTCCCTCCCTCCCACCCTCCCTATCCTACCCCTCTAGGTGGTCACAAAGCACCGAGCTGATCTCCCTGTGCTATGCGGCTGCTTCCCACTAGCTATCTATTTTACATTTGGTAGTGTATATATGTCCATGCCACTCTCTCACTTTGTCACAGCTTACCCTTCCCCCTTCCCATATCCTCAAGTCTATTCTCTAGTAGGTCTGTGTCTTTATAGCAGGGAACAGAGAGAACACTGAATGCAACAGGTTACTACAATTGCTCTGATCCCCATCAATCAGTGAGAGTGAACTTGCATTGCTTCCTATTCAGAGGTTCCTTCCAGGTGCAATAGTGTCATATTCAGAGATGCTGAAGTAAATACTAGAAACATCAGCTAAAATAGTCATAGTGGTTACCTTAAAAGAGTGTGGCAAACTAGGAGGAGGGGGAAAGACTGGTGTTTTTTGAACAATCTCTGTAGAACTATTTGACTCTTTATACTTTGTGTGTATATATCTTAAAGCTTTTTTAAAAAGAAAAACTACTGCCGTATTGGAAGTCAAATGGCAAAACAGTTATTTAGACCTGGAGCAAGTCACTTAGCTTCTCTATTCTTTAATTTCCTAACTTGTATATGAAATAATATTAATACCTGCCATGTTGTGTTTTGAGGATTAAATGAGATAGTACAAATATATCATTTTAAAAGCTCCAAGTTGTAAATGTTATCACTTGAGTGTTATTTTTATTATTTGTACTATTTTTACTGTTAGAAAATTTTTTCAGCATATTAGTCAGCTCTTTTGTTTAAATGAGTTTTTTTTTTTTTAACCACTTAAATAGGGACTACAGTTCTTCCCAGAACAATTACACTGAAATACACCTTCAGGATATTTTATAATAAATTCTATTTTGTGTTGATTCTTTATTTTACTAAAGTAAAAAATATGTTTTCTATAATTGAACAGAATTATGTTTGAAGAATCTGAATGATTTATCATCTCTGGACCTGATAAAGATGGATGACGATGTTAATTTCAAACCAACTGGTAATTTTCCATCATTGTTAGTAAATTTAACAATTGCTTACTTAAGTCTAAATTAAAATATTTTTTCTACTAAAATTTAGATGATGGTAAAATTGTGGTTTCAGTTCTCAGTAGGGTATCATCATTATTAGCATGATCAATTTATACGAGTTTTATTTCTGAAATTATAGATCTTCTTTTTGACAGGCACAGAATTTGTGTTTGCTAACTCCGGTGACTTTTAGCAGAGGATTAAAATGCTCAAATCTTTGGGTTGCTTCAGTCCTGTCATAACTCTTGTAGCTATCCTTTTACCAATTCTTAATTATTCAAACATTGCTTGTATGGATGGTTACTTAGGCTCCTTTTCTCTCTGTCTCTCTCTTTTTGATTCTATATAGGGTATAACAGAAGCAAGAAAGAATGTTTTGTAGTTTTTACCACTCATGATTAGAAGTTTCTTAGGGGAAAATATTGACTTCATTATAACAAATTAAACTTTTTAAGAAGATATACTTTACTGAATAAAAATTGGGAAGTATAGGAAAGTTTAAAAAAATCAGACTATCTGTTAACATTTCATGTATCCTTCCATTTTTAAATGCATTTTTACATACTTGCAACTGTACTATAGAAATGTATGATTTTGTATTATGTTTTTATTTGTATTTATTTGTATAAGGTTTTTAAAAACAATTTACCTCCCTAACTCTCAGCCCTAGATTTATAACATTTGTTTCCTCACCCATGGTTCTCATTCTGATAAACCTAATTTGTTTGTGAGAATTACCTTCTTTGTATTCTAGGATGTCTCACTAAAGGGGGCATGAAAATCACTAATATAACTTCTTCATCTATTCTTCAGATACTTTAATTCTCAAGAATCTTATTCCCACTATAATTCTTTCCCTGTGGAACTTCTTGAATCCACTGACAACATTCCTTCTGCCTTTAAACATACCTAATAAATGATATGTGTAATATTTGTCTTCTTTCTCAATCATCAGTGAATACTACCTGATTAATTTTCTTCTTTTTAACATTCTTTTGATTCTCTTTCTGCTTCTTTAATCAATTTCTCTTTGCTGACATTTTTTGCTTTACTATGGGCTTCTTAAATGTGTAGATGTTGGACCTTTATTCCCAGTTTATGATAATTTCTTTGAAAACATAATTTACCTTCACAGCTTAAGCTATGGTCATTATGTAAATGAATTGTAGTTTTGATCCTGGTCTCTCACCTTTGCTGTGACATTTGAACGTTAGTTTTCTATTGGAAATCTTTTCTTACATATATGACATGAAACTTGACACCCAGAGCATATAACAGTTAATTTGACCTGGAATACTATACAGTGGAATGAACATAAAATTTGTGTTCCAAATGCCTGGATTTTAGTCCCAGTTCTGCCACTATGCTTGCTGTGACCTTATGCTCACTGAGCCTTAGTTTATTTATCTGTAAAACAAGAATATATTACGCATCCTACTTACCTTACTGGGTTGTTGTGATGATGAAATGGGATAATGAACATTTACAGCAAAAAAAATTCCTCTGAAAACATGAGTTGTTGCCCTTTTTTGTCCAAGGTTAGGAAAATGTATCTCTACTTGCCTCTTATTCTCAATAGCATAACCGGTTTGTTAAGCCTATTAAAAAATGTTTGATGTCTTTGGTTTCTCTTTCATTCCTCACTCATTCCATGTCCAGGCAGGAATGTCCAAAAGGACAATTCAATCTTGGAGCTGAAAATATTCCTTATCACGTAGCAGGGTAATGTTTCCTAAAGTGCGGTTGGGTTAACTACTTCCTCTCAAAGTCAACTGAGGGTGCTGTTATGTTAAAAATGAAATTAATGAACCCTACTCCAGACCTACAAACCTCACCTTCTAGGAGTAAAACCTAGTAATTTAGATTTTAAGCTTTTTCCCTGGATGCTTCTTTTGCACATTAAAATTGAGAACTGCCTTGGGATTGATGTTTCAATAAATGGTATAGTGAAAATCTATTTAGATCTTCATGTCATACACCAATTTATCTTAGTGAGTGTTCTGGGGTGGGGGGTGAGAGACTCCAAATTAAAATAGAGAATGCAGTTTTACTCTAAACTATCTTCTCTAGGAGATTCATGGGGTTCAGTAGCATACTAAATGTGCTAAGAAGAAAGGTAGTAAAAAAGAGATGAAATTGATTAGCCTAAGATTTTTACATTCTTATTTGTCCACAGAAATCTTTTAAATGGAAATCCATTAATACTGCAAAGAGCACTAATGTTCTATCAGTGTTCAGTCTATCAATTTAAATGTTAATATCATCCAAAACACCTTTACAGACATACCCAGAATAATATTTGACCAAATATCTGGGCACACTATGGCCCAGTTAAGTTGACACATAAAATTAACCATCACAGCAGCTTAACATAAAATATACATTCTATCTGAATGTAGCTGAGTTTTAAGAGGAATACAGTATTGTACATGATGCTGTTTTACCTGTTCTTCCTCTGGACCCAGTTTGGTCATGTACTCTGCTTTGAAAGCACATATTATGCAATGCCCAATCATTAGACATTTTGTCCTCTGTATTTATTAACTCAGCAGCCTCAACTCTTGTTACACCCTACACCATCAAGCTACTTAAAACACACACACATAAAGTGTTACATACATGTATGTATATATAACTTTATGAGGAATTTAACATGTCTTTTTAACTGTGCCAGTATTTTTATTAGGATCATTTAGGTTAGTGCTCTTGTTATAAGGTTGTATGAATTTTTTAGTTGTTTGCCTCAATACTTTTTCCCATAAGCCTTGTTATTTTTAGTATGTAGTTTATAGAATACAAGATTTTATAGGAATGCATATACTATATAGTTACAGGAAATAAAGGTTTATGTAAATGTGTAGGAATACTATATATTTATTTAAGGCTAAGAATTTTTATTAGCTCTGATTTGTAATAGTTTCATTATCAATCAGTTTGTTGTATTTTCTAATTTTCATTATTTCTTCTTTGACCTATGGGTTATTTGGAAATCTAGTTCTTAATTTCTGTACATATGATGGTTTTCTAGTTTTTTTGTTGTTGCTGTTGTTTTTGATATTTGATACAGTTGCTTTGTATCAGATAATATTTTTAGTATGATTTCAATCTTTTGAGAATTGTTGAGACTTGTTTTATGGCCCAGTATGTGGTCAGTTTTTATAAATATTTTGTGTGTGCTTATCCCTTTGGTTTTAAGCCCTCTCCCAGATAAATATCTCGTTAGTCCTTTGCTGCCTTATAAAAGATATTTCATATGTTTCATTTAGCTGACTTAGTTGCCTTCAGCAGAGGCATTGGTTCATAATTACTTAGCCTGCTATTAATGTGGATGGAAGCTCCTTACATATTATTTCTAATTAATTCTTTCTTTATGACTTCTTGTTCCTTTGTGTTACTATTACTCCTTTTATCTCTTTGAATATTTATTTTTTGTATTTAAATTTTTAGTCTGTATGTTCCGGTAATTCTGCTTCATATAGTTTTTGCTTTTTTAGTTTGTGGTTATAATACTCAAGTATCTAGGTATTTTTATCTGTATGCTTGTGTTCTTGTCCAGATTTTTAGCTATTCTGCCTGCTAATGTGTATAGAAGAAGGGCTCAAAAGGCCAAGTCTTAGTTTGTGCAAATTTATGAAGGATTAACAACCTTATGAAAATGGGCAGTAATTGCAAAAGGCATGGAAAGTCATTAAACTGGGATGCAGATCTTACCTCTGTGAAGGAGAGTGAAGGAGGGAAGGAGAAAAGGAAGGAAAGAGAGAAGGAAGGAGAATTTTATCCTGCAATGCAGTCCTAAGACCATTTGGCAAAGTTGATGAGGAATGTTCAAGTCAAAGTTGCCCATCCAAAGAGTCCCTTGGCTTATAGATCTTTCTTAATATTCCTGCCATGCTCAGTCATTTGTTTGTATCTCCTGAGAAGTGTGATCTTGGTGTGTACATAGTGATAGATTCAGAACATAGCAGTTGGGGCCATCTATCAGAGCACTTCTTGCAGTAGGATATGTGAGAGGTGCATTCTCATGACCTCTGCTTCCACTCCCCTTACCCCAACTCTATGACTTTTACTTTGAAATACCCTGTATTTGCTATTATTCAAAAGCTATATTGATAGCAAGTTGCCTTTTTATTTTCTCTCTTCACTTGCAAATTTTAAAAAATTCTTTCCATTGCTTCTGCCTTGACTCATTTTCTTTATAGCTTTCTTTCTAGTTTATTTTTATACCTTACCTAGGAAACCTTCATCCTTACTAATAAGCCAGCAAATATCAAGCCTTTTCTCAAAACCTTTCATTTTGACTAGCAGGGAGATACCCTATATTAATTTATAAACATCTAGGATAAGAGGAGCATCTTAAAATTTACCCTAAATATAACATATACTAGTTCCCTTGGTAACCATATTCTCGCTATCTCACACACTGCTCTTAGAATCTCCCTTTGGTGAACCACTGCATTACTCACGTTTTGGCTGAACATATTCACTAGACTCCTAATTGAGAAAGTGGCTATTCCTGAGTCTAAGTTCTGTCTACTGTACCTTATTCTTGATGCCTATAAGTGATGGAATGTCAAATTCTTTCCTCTTCAGCAAAACCTGTAGCACATACTTAAATATTAGCCTTTTCCTTGAGCAACAGTATGCCTTTTTCCTCTTCTCAGCTGTTTTTTGTGTGTGTTCACAAGACTTGAAATTCTTTGTAATGTTCTTGACAACTTATAATTGAAGCCAGTAACCTTTTAAATGAATTCCATTTCATCAATTACTTATCCTCACTCTACCCATCCTCCTACCCACAGCCTACCTGATGTTTTATTTCCGAAACAATTTAGTTTCAAATTCAAATTTAATTGAAATATTGCTCAAGAATTTTAAGTGGTCCTCTGTTATTTTACAAATCAAAACCAAAATCTAAACTCCTTTATAGCATTTAAAGGCTATTTCAGGGCCTCTATATTCTACCTTTCATCATGTTTTGATAATAAAAGTAGGCAACATTTATTTAATGTTGGGCACTATGCTAAGTACTATGCATGTATTATTGCATTTAATCTTCTTCACAACAAACATATGAGATGCATACTTTTATTATTCCCACACTACATTAAGAAACTGGTAAAGTAACCTGCACATGATCACCTAGTAACTAGTAAGTGGTGGCCCAAAGATTCTAAGCAGGTCAGTTTGACCTGAATTTTAGTCTTATGTTTATCAAGCCATATCTCTCATTACATTATTCTAAAGATAGTCTTTTAAACTTTACTCTTTTGATAAACAAGTTTTGTTTTTTCCTGCGGTCATAACGGCTATATTTCCTTTCTGCCAAGGCCTATTGTTTACTTTAAAATCCTGCTCAATACCCATTTTCTCTAGAAGCTAATCCCACATGGACCATTCTTTTAGGATTAATTTCCTCTGTACTTAAGTTTGTGTTTGTAAACATTATCATTAATTGGATTTTGTACTCTAGTCTAGCTATTTCACATGTGGTTATCTCCCTAGCTAACCTGTAGGTTCCAGAGACCGTGTCTTCTAGATTTTTTGGTGTCTTTTGTACCTGATGCTGTTAAAGGCACAGCAAAGATGCTAAGGAAATGTTTGTTAAATTGATGAAAATTCAAGTTGTTTCAGCTAATGGGGAATGTTTATTTTTCTGTCTTTTCCCACAGAGGCAGGAAGATTGATGGCTTGGTATTATATTACATTTGAGACAGTGAAGAAATTTTGTACAATCACTGGAAAAGAAACTTTATTGGATCTGGTAAATTAATTTTCACAAGAAAATAAATATGCAATGATATAGTATAAAATAATATTGGAGTAAATAATTTGTGTATCTCATGCAATTTAAGAATAAATGAGCAGAAAAGAAAGCATTTCTAATAGTGCTTATGTTTTTCCTCCTCATATGCCTTTGATTGTAAGATATAGAATAGTACTCCTTAGAATATATTTCCAATTGTATATCTGTGTTAGAGCTAAGAAAATTCATATACATACCCAAAGTCAGGATGGCAACTGCCTTTCAACTTATGTGGAAATGCTGATTACCTTGGTAGTGGTTACCAAGTGTAATATGTTGAGAAAGAATGTGCTGAGAAAGATTCCAAGATGGTGTGGCATGGTATATTAGGAAAGTCTGCCATGAATGAGGGACACTGAGGGACACATGTGCCTCCTACTTGCAACTCTTCCCTAAATCCTTTGCATCAGAATAATGATAACAGTAGAAAGAGAATAGTATTGGTGATAGACCAGGAAAAAGAACTGATTTTGGAGAGGATGGGAGTAAAAACAGGCTATTCTAAGATATCACCAGTGCGGGCAGCTTTGTAGCTATAGCAGTGACTAGAACCATAGTCATGTTTTTGGCACATGGTAACTGTATTGGTCCTTTCTTCCATTACTGGGGATATGAACATGAAACATGACATTTATATTCATTGTCAAATCCAAACTATTTTTATTTAAAATATCTAAGTTGATTATTGTGATAAGATTATTATACTAAAAATTGCATTAAAATTGATGAGTAGAAGGCTTATATTTTCATGTAAATATTATACTTTTTAAATTTATTTTTTATTGAAGTATAGTTGATTTACAATGTTGTGTTGAATATTATTCTTAACTGAGAAGAAATCAAGAATAGAAACTCCCTAATGTTAACATTAACTCATCTGATTTTGAGTTCAGTAAGTGTGAAAGAGAATTAGAAAGGGTGTTAGTTTCATTTTACAGGTGTGAAAAACCAAAGCAGAGTCATCTGACAGAATTAGGCTCTAGAATACAGATTTCTTAATACCTACAGCATTGTTTTCATTACAAAATAATCCTCAATAGGAATAATAATTTGCAAACTATAGAAGGGTAAATAATAATATAACAGTAGTAATAGCGATAGTAATGAAATCATTTATTGAGTGCTTATTATGTGTTAGGTGCTACACTGAATATTTTAAATTTTATCTTGTTAATCTTTACAATCTTACTGATATAGCCCCAGTGTGTAACACAGTATCTGACATATAACAAGTGTTCGTAAACTTTCGTTAGTGAATGAATGAATCCTTAAAGAAGTGAAATGTATAAGGCAGGTTTTTAACTCTATTATGCTAAACATGATGTCCCAAGGCAGCATTAAAAATAAATAAATACAGAAAAAATAAGTTAGAGAAAAGAAGTAAAGAATGGACATAACTAAATGAACAAATGCTGAAATTTTATAGGTCACAATGATAGCCAGCTGCAAGGAATTTCTAGATATACAGTTAAGAACAAATGAAAAGAAAACACTGAATACTTTGAACAAAGATCCAAATCGGATAACTATCAGGTACAGAAATTAAATATGTTTTAAGTAATTTTAAAAAGATTTCATTCAGTTAAAATAAATAATAATAATAATGAAAGTTTTGCCTTGTTTATTTACAGATTTCCAATGGGAGGAAGAATTAAAACAAGAGAAATGAAAGTAAATTGGTAAAGAAAATCAATTGTTAAATGTCTTAAAATACTGATTACCTGTCCTGATTCACATTTATGAAGGTTTTTTTTTTAAACTTATTTTAAATTTGTTTTCCTTAATACAAAAAAGAACATATTTACATAAGAATGAGGAGTCAGAATGTAGGTGCGAAATTAATTTCCCAAAACTCAGACTTTAATTAAAAGAGATAATTTGTGAATTTTTAAATCAACAAACGTTGAGAGTGTAATCTGTTGAGGGAAGTTAGACAATAGAAGAAGATATGCTTCTCATCCACAGGAACTTTCAAGTTGGCTTGAATGAGAACCATGTGCATAAAAATAATGGACAGTATGAAAACACATACAGTAAATGTCTATTGAATGATAGTGGTATTCTGGGAAAGACATACTAAATGCAATGATATCAGTGAGGAATGTATTTGTGACAATGGGATGACTATTTTCCCAGGAAAGGGAAGTTTATATAGAGGAGTAGTAGCTGGAAGAGTAAACTAAAGTTACATTGTATTATAATGACTTTACCCAGTTTCCAATCACAAATGGTGCCAAGTGCTTGGTTTTCTGAGTATTTAGGTCTTAGTGTTAAACCATTTGATTTAGATCATTTCAGGTAAAAATGATTCTTTTTATGTGGCTCAATAAAACCAGTTGGCCAAAGAATTTCCTTTTTCTCCTTAGCTAAAGGAGGTCACTCGTTCTCTGGGATACTTCCTAACGTCTCACTGAATTTTATCTCCCAAATACCATGGCATCTCATAAACAAACTTCCACTGCTGTGTACAACTCATCAGGCAGATCTACAGCTTGGACAACAGAAGTTAATGTTCTGTTTCTTAGATATATTTCTTTAGAAATTTAAATATCCTTAGAGATCATACAGAACTTAGAGATCCTGTACCCAGGTCCTCTCATTTTACAAATGAAGTAAGTGATGCCTAGATAAGTTGTGACTTGCTCGAGGTTATGTTGCTATACTGGGGGCTGATCTAGAACTAGAATCTAGATCTCTTAATTCTCACAATGTTTTTTTCAATATACTCTGTTGTATCAACTACTGAGTCAAATTAAATCAAGGTATTTTTCCACAAGCACCTTGTTGGGAACACTATTTGCAATTTTAACGCTTTCATTTACCTTACCTTAGATTGGATCATACATTCTTTTCATTGGGACTGTCAGATTTTAAAATTGATGACTTTATAATTGTTTTTATATGTATCATAATTTAACTTCCCATTATAATTTCCCACCTTTATGCAACTACTTGAGTGTGGCTAGGAGGAGTGAATGTGTGTGGGGTATTTTCTTAATCCAAAATGTACAGTCTTTTGGTGGGTGATGATGGCTAATAGTTACCACTTTTATGTCTCTCTCATATTCCTGTTACTTTGCTGAATTTCAGATCAGTTCTTTTTCAGGTAGGTGTTAATCCTTTTAATTTTAAAATTTTATCCTTCACCTTTCTGCCCTTTAAGGCTGTTTTTTAATTTTTCATAATTCCTGGGTCTTTCATCTTAAGCACTAGCTCTGTTTTCTTTATTTGGTATTTTTCAATGAACTTATAGGGTGTATTTCCAAGTCAGTGATTTCTTTTCACATTTGTTTGTTTCTTCTTATTATATAAGTAATGGATGGATTCATTTTTAAAGATTCAAAAATAAAATTTATAAAGCAAAAAGTCAGGTCTCCCTTGACCCCCAGAAGTAACTGTTATCAGTAGTTTGCTGTGGGTCCTTCCAATTTCCTTTCTATTTATTTCGTACATATATATGGGCTAATAAACATACGTTATGTCTACATATTAAAAAGGTCATACTATAATTATTGCTCCTGTCATGAAGTTCTTCTATATCAGTACATACACGTCAACCTCATTTATTTTGATACCAATGTGTGTGTGTGTGTGTTGTTTTTTTTTTTCCCGTACGCGGGCCTCTCGCTGTTGTGGCCTCTCCCGTTGCGGAGCACAGGCTCCAGACGCACAGGCTCAGCGGCCATGGCTCACGGGCCCAGCTGCTCCGCGGCATGTGGGATCTTCCCGGACCGGGACACGAACCCGCGTCCCCCGCATCGGCAGGCGGACTCTCAACCACTGTGCCACCAGGGAAGCCCCCAATGTGTGTTTTAATAGCAGTGTATTCTATAGTATGAACATATTGTAAATTTTAACCACTCCTTTACTGATGAAGAGTTAGATGGCTTACAAACTTTTGCTATTACAAATAGTGCTGAAATGAACTTCCTTTCATTTACACCGTATTTTTCAAGAATTCCTGGGTGAAAAGGTATATACATGAAAAGATTTAATGCCAAATTGCCTTCTAAAAAGCTTATCTTATTTACAGTTCCCACCCACAGTGTAAAAAGAATGACCATTTCCATAAATCCTCCCAATACTTGTTTTTTTATCTTGAACTTTTGTCAATCTAATGAGTGAAAAATTTTAAACTTTTCAAATCCCTAATTATTAGGAGGGAATATACATATTATTTGGTTTTATACAGAAATTTTAAATTGTTATAAAATCATGCATGTCAGTCATTTCCTTATCACTTCTAGGTTTTGTGTCTTGCTTACTTAGGAAGGCCTTTCCCATCCTGTATTTCTTTTTTTTATTTTTTCATCCTGTATTTCTTAAGATTAGGTTCAACTACATAAAATGGTAATAAAATGAATTAACAGTAGATTCAACAAAATAGGCTACTTTTCTCTCACAGAATATACAACTCAAGGTAGATAGTCTAAGGTAGATATAGTGGCTTCAAGGTGTCATGAATACTATGTTCCTATCTTTCTGCTCTGCTATCCCACACATGACTTCTATTTCAAGGTCACCACATTGTCCAAAATTACTACTAGAGCTTCAGCCATTACACTTGAATATCCTCTCTCTTTTCAGTAGGTTTCTTGGAAGTCCCAGATAACCCTTTCTCACCTAATACAGCTAAGTGCAAAAGAGACTGGGAAATGTCTTGGTGATAGTGTGCCTATATTAAAATTAGGATTCTGCTATTAATAAGGAAATAAAGAATGAATGTTGGGTAGGTAAAGCAGTCTCTGCCACACATCCTAAGATCATAGGACTTTTTCTATCGTTTCTTCTAATACTTTAAAATCATTTTATTTTTACCTAAAGGCTTTTCATAGGCATCTGGAGTTAATTTTTATATGTGATATGAGTTAAGAATTTAATTATATTTTGTCCCTGAAAGATAGTCAGGAGTGTTTGATAACTATGTTGTCTTTCTCTCTTTGCCTATTGATTTGGAATGCCACCTTCTCATAAACTAAATTCCTAAGGATCTGATTCTGGACACTTACTGTTAGCCTGTTTATTTTGTTGCCGTGACAATACCACATTGTTTTACTTGCTATTCTTTTATTGCATGTTTTGTTATCTGGTAAGGCAAGTCCGTTCTTACTGTTATTTAAAAAATGTTTTTGGATATTCCTGCATTTTTCCTCCCTGTGAAATTTAGAATCAGTTTGTCAAGATTTATAAAAAGTCCTATTGAAATTGGCTTTATAGATTAGTTTGTGGAAGAATTCTTCCTTTAACAGTTCTGAAATCTTTCTATCTAGGAATATGGTATCTCTCTCCATCTATTCAGATCTTTATGTCTTTCTGTGATATTTTATAACTCATCATTTAGGTTTTATATTTCTTGATAGGTTTATTTCTTGGTATTTTATGGAGTTTGATATTGTGAGTCCTTCTTTACATTGCATACCATTGCATTTTATGGTCAGTTATTGATGGTATATGGAAGGCTATCAATTTTTAAAATTTTGATTGTTTTATCTGGCTATCTCACTGAACTCTCTTAATAGTATGAGTTGTCCTTTAGTTGGTTTGCTGGGATTACCTAGATAGACAATCATATTATCTGTAAATAGTGATAGTTTTATCTCTTGATTTCTAATAGTTGCAACTCTATTTTTCTTAACTTCTTGTAGATAGAAACTTTAGTATATGTTCTCTAGTTTTAGAGAGAGCAGACATCTTGGTCTTTTTACTGTTTTTAATTGTCAAGTTTCCAGTGTTTCACCACTGGGGAATTTCTCACACTTTTTGGATTCGATTGTGGAATCCATTAACCTCCTTCTCACTTATTTGTAAAAACAGATTTGAATTCAGAGAGAAGAGCGAGCAATCCATTTTAGCTCACCATTGTCTCTGGATCTAAAAGTTGGGTTTCTTTACGATTTCTTTCATTTTTTGTTCTTTGCAGGTTTACTAACTTTTTTTGAATCAATTTTTCTTACTTTATATGTTCCTGAGCTATTCATTTCACCCAGCTTGTCAGTTTTTATGGCATAAAGTATTTTGTCCTCTAATAAGTTAAAAATTTCCTCTAAATATATAATGTCTTTTCTAATATCTAATATTATTTGTATGATCTCCTTTTTTCTTAATCAGATTTGCTAGAGGTTTCTATATTTTGATCTTTTCAAGCCATTTATTTTTGACTTATTGATCATGTTTAATAGTCCTATTAATTTTACATTTTTAATCTTTACTTTCTATTATTTTTTATTTCATTAATTTCCCATTTTGTCTTTATTTTTTTCCTTCTACTTCTTTTTGTAATCTTTTAAATTGTATTTTTCTCCATTTATTATTTTTTTAAAATTTTCTATAAAATATGTAAGACTACAAATTTTCCAGTGAATACCACTTTGACATTGTTCTATAGATTTTCTAAATCTATTGCTATTCTTTCTAAATAGTTTGTAATTTCAGTTTTAGTTTCCTCTTAAGAATTATTTAAAATTATGTTTAAAATTTTTAAAGTAAAACTTTTTAAAAATTGTCATTCTTTTATTGTTAATTTCTAATTTTATTGGATTGTAATTAGAGAATGTGGCCTGTTAGAGTTCTGCATTGTGATAGATATTGTGGTTTTACTTGTGGCTTAATACATGGTTAATTTTTATCATTATTCCATGTGGAGGGTAAATGGATAAATGAATGATGTGTTCCTTAGGCACTAAATTGCATATTTTGCCATTAGGAAGAGTTTGCTAATTGTGTTACTCAAAGTGAAATATCACTCATTTTTCATGTAAAGTTTTATTAATCAAGAGAGTAATTTATTATATTGGAAGAGGAAAATATAGCCAGATTATATAATGGATCTAAAGTTGTAATGTCAGATAGTTCAAGGGAATATATATATACCACCAATATATTTGGAAAAGCAAACAGAAAAGGAACAAGTACACAGTAAACAGAAGAGTGACATATTGTCTAATCAGCTGTGACTTGTGGAAATGACTATAAAAGTATAGGATGGATTATACAATAAAGGAACAAATCATAAGGAAATTGTCTTCTTAGGATTGTAAATAAAAGGAGTTGTACTTAACCTGTGTATTTACACATTTGTTAGGTACTACAGGCCTATTGGCCCGTTTGTCCATGTTGCCTTTCTTGTCCTGTCTTGTCATTTCTGCTGATGGAAAGAGGCAGGTTAGATGAATCAACTAACTGTCCTATTGAATACTTTTTGCTTTCAATTCCGTTTTGTCCACTATTAATAATATTGCCATACTTGTTTTATTTAGTATATCATTTAATCTTTTTCTTCTTAACATTTTCGTATTGTTTTATAATTTGTATAGATTGAATATAGTTAGATTTTATCACTTTTCTTTTTACCTGATCTCAGAATTCTTTTAATTGAGAATAAGTTCATTCACATTTATTATAATTACAGTAGTCCCCCCCCCGCCATCCACGGTTTCGCTTTCCACGGTTTCAGTTACCAGTGGTCAACTGTGGTCCGAAAATATTAAATGGAAAATTCCAGAAATAAACAATTCATAAGTTTAAAATTGTGCACTGTTCTGAGTAGCAATTCATAAGTTTAAAATCTCACTTCATTGTGCTCTGTCCCACCTGGGACATGAATCATCCCTTTGTCCAGTGTATCCTGCCTGTTCTTCACTTAGTACGCATCTCAGTTATCAGATGACAGTTGCCATATTGCAGTGCTTGTGTTCAACTAACCCTTATTTTACTTAACAATGGCCCTGTGGAATTAAAGGAACCTCAGCTAAAATTGGAATCAGGACAGACCTGTAGGGGAAGCTCTCACACTCTGCCATGCGTCATCAATTGCTCCAAGCAGAAAGAGGTGTACACCTACCTCTCTGATAGGAAAATCCCTCTACTTTACTATCCAGCAGGAAAAAGAAAACTTCTCTCTGCCCTGACAGCCCAGCCAGTTGGAGACTGTACCAGCCCGACTAATGAGAAGCCTCCATACTTTGTACTACCAGCTTCCTCCAATGGACTCTGGTTTTCACAGCCCCTCCTATCTCCCCCCTTTTCCCTGTAAAGCAAATTCCTTGTTCTCTTGATTTGCCTATGCTTTGCCATAGTTTGCATATCCTGAATTGCAGTTCTTTTGTCTCTTCCTCAATAAACTTGCTTTTGCTATAAAGCAAGTTTATAAATAATAGAGTAGCCAGTTATAAAATAACTTGCTACTGTATTATTAAAGTTGACAGCTCCAAAGCGCAAGAGTAGTGATGCTGACAATTCACATATGCCAAAGAGAAGCTGTCAAGTCCTTCCTTTAAGTGAAAAGGTGAAAGTTCTAGATTTAATAGGTTCTAGATTTAATAATTTAAAGGTTGCTATGCTGGTTAATAAGAGGTTAATATGCTGAGGTTGCTAAGATCTACAGTACGAATGAGTCTCCTACCTGTGAAATTGTGAAGAAAGAAAAAGAAAGGAAACTGTAAAGAAGGAAAAAGAAATTTCATGCTGGTTTTGCTGTCGCACCTCAAGCTGCAAAAGTTACAGCCACAGTGCATGTCAAGTGTTTAGTTAAGATGGAAAAGGCATTATATTTGTACAATAACATATTCTGAGAGAGATAGAGACCACACTCACATGACATTTATTAACACTATTAATTGTTCTATTATATTATTAGTTATTGTTGTTAACTTTTAGTGTGCCTAATTTATAGGTTCAACTTTATCCTGGGTATGTATAGGAAAAAACAGTATATGTAGAGTTTCATACTATCTTTGGTTTCAGACATCCACTGGGGAATCTTGAAATGTATCCCCTGAGGATACTGTGTTTGGACTTAATCTTATTGTATGTTTTCTAATTTGCACGATTATTGCTTGTTTCTTTTTTCCTCACTTATTTCTTTTGCCTTTTCTGCCTCTTTTTGGATATGTCAAGTTTTGTTTGTTCTTCTAACTAGCTCTTCTTTTAAAATTTTATATGTTTTTAACCAATGTCTATAGAAAATGAACATTTAAAAACTTCCCATATGAGATAAAACTTTTATCATATTTTCAATTTCCTCTTGCCTCTTGCTCTCTCCCATGTTCAGATCATCTTGGATTTTAGTTCCAGATTGTTAAATTTAAAATATTTTACTGTGCATTAAAAATTGTAGACTTAACCTAATTTCTTTTTTTACTGATTGCTTTGCTTACTTTCTGCTTTTTAAAATCTCTATCTTCCTTTTCCTTAGATATATAATTTTTTTTTTTTGGATACATTCTCAAATAATTTTCTGAGTCCTTCTGAGTCTTTGTAAGCCTGAAATGTATTTTGCCCTATCATTTGAATAAGTTTGGCTAAATCATTCTTCAGATGTTTATACTGCTCTTCTTGCATCCATTGTTGGTGATCTAATCTGTTTTCAGTACTTTTCAAAAAAATTAATTAATTTATTTATGGCTGTGTTGGGTCTTCTTTGCTGCACGCAGGCTTTCTCTAGTTCTGGCGAGCAGGGGCTACTCTTCCTTGCGGTGCACAGGCTTCTCATTGCAGTGGCTTCTCTTGTTGCAGAGCACAGTCTCTAGGCATGCGGGCTTCAGTAGTTGCAGCACACGGGCTCAGTAGTTGTGGCTCGTGGGCTCTAGAGCGCAGGCTCAGTAGTTGTGGCGCACAGGCTTAGTTACTCCGCAGCATGAGGGATCTTCCTGGACCAGGGCTCAAACCTATGTCCCCTGCATTGGCAGATGGATTCTTAACCACTGCACCACCAGGGAAGTCCCCATGTTTTCAGTTCTTTATTAATAACTTTTTTCTTTATCTGATTTAGGAAATTCACCAGAAAGTCTGCGTGTGTCTTTATTCTTTATTTTGCACAGCATTCTGTGGACCCTCTTAATATGTAGACTTGTATCTTTCTTCAGCTCTGGGAAATTTTCTTCTATAATTTAATTATTTCTTCTCTATTCTCTCTGTTCACTCCTTCTGGAACTCCTGCTGGATGAATGTTGGAACTTCTGACCATCTCTTCCACATATTATACTTATCCTTTCATATTTTTTATCTGTTTATGCTTGGCTTTTAGGAGAATGTCTTAGCTCAGTTAGCCATCTCACTAATTTGCTCTTCAGCTTTATCTATTGAGTTTTTTCAGTGATAAATTTTTTTTGTTTTTTTGCATTAAAGCATATCAGGGATTTATTAGAATTCTTCAAAGAATTCTAGGTGAAATTTTAAAGCATTGATATTTTGAAAGCTCCTACAACATTACAAAGAAAATAACTGATAAAATTTGTATTTTACTGTATCTCTGCTTGGCTTTCTAAAATATACATGGTATTTCTTTTTCTGTGTGTGTGTGATTTTAAAAGTTTATTCTGATAGCAATACAAAACAAATTGCATGAGTAAGGTTAAAGGTAAGGACAGGGTTAAAAAATAAGTTTCTTTCTTTTTTTTTTAAATTAAAAAGAAAATTTTTTAATTTAATTAATTTTTTTACACAGCAGGTTCTTATTAGTCATCAATTTTATACACATCAGTGTATACATGTCAATCCCAATCTCCCAATTCATCATACCCCCACCCCCACCCCCCACTCTTTTTCCCCCAGTTGTCCATACGTTTGTTCTCTACATCTGTGTCTCAATTTCTGCCCTGCAAACCGATTCATTTGTACCATTTTTCTAGGTTCCACATATATGTGTTGATATACGATATTTGTTTTTCTCTTTCTGACTTACTTCACTCTGTATGACAGTCTATAGATCCATCCACACCTCTACAAATGACCCAGTTTCATTCCTTTTTATGGCTAATAGTCCATTGTATACATGGACCACATCTTCTTTATCCATTCATCTGTTGATGGGCATTTAGATTGCTTCCATGACCTGGCTATTGTAAATAGTGCTGCAATGAACACTGGGGTGCATGTGTCTTTTTGAATTATGGTTTTCTTTGGGTATATGCCCAGTAGTGTGATTGCTGGGTCATATGGTAATTCTATTTTTAGTTTTTTAAGAAACATCCATACTGTTCTCCATAGTGGCTGTATCAATTTACATTCCCACCAACAGTGCAAGAGGGTTCCCTTTTCTCCACACCCTCTCCACCATTTGTTGTTTGTAGATTTTCTGATGATGCCCATTCTAACTGGTGTGAGGTGATACCTCATTGTAGTTTTGATTTGCATTTCTCTAATAATTAGTGATGTTGAGCAGCTTTTCATGTGCTTCTTGGCCATCTGTATGTCTTTTTTGGAGAAATGTTATACATGGTATTTCTAATCTCTCTGAAAAAATTTTAATTATATAAATCAATTATACTTATTTTGAAACTCTTTTTCTGTGCACTTAACTCTGTTTCCTCAATTGTTATTTCATTTATTAATATTGTGTGTCTTTTTAAATTTTTTTCTCAAATGTTAGGTAATTCTTCATTGTTTGCTTTTGCATTTGTAAATATATTTTTGCCTACCTATTCTGTTACTTACTATCTCTAATGATTGTGGAGAAGTAATTAGATTGACTCCCATAAAAGTGTGGAAATACCTTGCAATTTAAGAGTAAAGTCTTTCTACTTCTACTGGGGTTTTCGTTCCTACCTGGAGAACTGTCCTGCCTCTCTGGCCTCAGTGTCTACACTCCCTACTTTAGCCT
This sequence comes from Phocoena phocoena, assembly GCF_963924675.1. Classification (NCBI taxonomy): domain Eukaryota; kingdom Metazoa; phylum Chordata; class Mammalia; order Artiodactyla; family Phocoenidae; genus Phocoena; species Phocoena phocoena. Next base: position 80,677,659 of record NC_089219.1, on the reverse strand, counting down.
CTCAATACATACCACAACTGCTTAATGTTTTCCACAAATGAGAGAGAGTGACAAGGGTAGACTAAACTACCTGCTCAGAATACAGCATTCCAGTGAATTGCTCCAACAAATACCCTAGGACCCTCTCTCCTTCTTGATCTATTAATTCTTCTGCATGTACCATGGATAATCTCTGGTTTTGTTTTTCTCATAGATTTGATCTTTTTCATAGATATGATTTCTAACATTCAACTTTCTGGCCCACCAATGGCATGCTTTCTTGCTTTCCTGTAGTTTTGTGGATAGAGACTAACACACAAAAACACACCTATATAGTTGTCCATCATTTTATGGAATTTGAAGAGGAGTTATATAGAAGGCTCCATGTACCATCTTGATTTTTTTCTCTCATTTGATTCTTTGGGCATTCTTATTCTATGCTTAGGCAGAAAAAGATGACTTCAGAATAACTTTTTCTCCTCTCAAGAGAGTTGTACAGCTTTATAGTACACCTTTAACTTATCTTCATATGAAGGATTTCTACTCTTTCTATACCTTCCTTTACTAAGTTGGCCAGTATACAGAAGTCTTTTGGGAAGTTCTGGTATCATTTTTATTAGTTGGCTAACTGTGGAAGCTGAGAGCAGGTCATAAATGGCTCAACCATTGATAATAGTAATAACCATTTCTTGAATATTTGCTGTGTTCCAAGCACTGCATTAGATGCTTTACAGGCATACCTTGGAAATATTGTGGGTTCAGTTCCAGACCACCACAATAACATGACTATCTCAATAAAGCAAGTCACACAGTTTTTTTGGTTTCCCAGTCCAGTGCATATAAAAGTTATCTTTACACTAGACTACAGTCTGTTAAGTGTGTAGTAGCACTGTCAAAAACACAGTGTACATACCTTAATTTAAAAATTCAAAACAATTACAACAGTAACATCAAAGATCACTGATTGCAGATCACCATGACAAATATAATAATAATGAAAAGGCTTGAAATATTTCAGCACTTAACAAAATATGACACAGAGACATGAAATGAGCAAATGCTGTTGGAAAAATGGTGCTGATAGACTTGCTTGATGCAGGGTTGCCATAAACCTTCAATTTGCAAAAACCCCACAATATCGGCAAAGTGCAATGAAGTGAAGTGCAATAAAATGTGGTATACTTGTACATACCTATGGCAGAAACTGCTAGCTGACTGTCCAGTATTTATCTTACCTTCACAGGGAAAAGATTACATTTCCCAGTCAACTTTGTAGCTAAATAGGGCCCTGTGTCTAAGTTTGTCCAGTTAACGAGATGTAGGCAGAAGATGTAAGTCTTCCTAGAAGGCTGCTTAAAGGAAATGGAGTCAGGTGGTAAACAGGGCATCAACTGTTGTCTTCCACCACTTCCTCCAACATGTTGTATGGAGTGAATGTGTAATGGCTGGAGATCCAACAGTCACCTTAGACCATGAGATGGCCTGAGAATGGAAGCCATACATGGCACAATAGAAATATAGTAGGATCCTAGGTCTCTGGTGACTTGTTGGACTACCATACCAAGCCCTAGACTGCCTAACTCTGGAGTTCTTTTACATTAGAGAATAAACCATTTATATTTAAGCCTCTATAGTCTGGTCATGGTTGAACCTAATTCAAATTGCATCATTACCTTATTTCATTTAATCCTTACAATAACCCTGATTTAGTCATTACATAACTATCATGCAAGTCTGACCCCATTAGTTGAGATGGCAGAGGTGCCATCTTACCTGAGGCTGTGAGACTTTTACTTCTACTGAGGATAAGCTCAGGCTGGCCTTATCTGGTGGAGAGAGACAGACAGCCCTGCCAAGGTTCTGTACCTACTAGAATAAATCCCTGTTCTCCCTTCCATTCCTGCTTATTGTTACCAAGTTCAAGCTTGTACTGCTTGCCGTATGACAGGACAGTAAAACGAGAGACAGGTGTTGGGGCAAGGAAAAGCCACTTATTTGGAAAGCTAGCAGACCAAGAAGATGGTGGACTCATGTCCCAAAGAACCATCTTACCCGAGTTAGAATTCAGGCTTCTTTTATACTAAAAGGGGAGAGGGTGTATCTGGTTGTTGTTGTAGACTTCTTGGTGCCAGAATCCTTTGTTCTTGCAGCTGTCCACGTAGGTTTGGTCCCAATATTCCTGTAAACCTCCAACATGACAATCAACAATCATTATTTTCTGTTCTGCAACTTTTTGTCTCTACATGAATGTAAACATGTTATACTTTTAAAGGTCAAGCCTAGGAGGCAGAGCATTGAGAAAGGGCTATTATGTATATTTGAAGCCATAGGCAACATTTTTACAAAGGTTCAGAGCCAGCATGACTAAGTATGGGCAACAGAGCACAAAGGTTAGAGCTAAAGGAATAGATCCAATATGGAGTCAGGTTTGTTCTTCTCTTACATACTGCTTTTTGTGGTAAAGTTTCTGACAGAGAAGTATGATGTTGAAAAGTGTACTATTTATTAAGGTATATTGATGTTAAACATAAATATTACCTCAAAAGTCTTATTTTTACTCTATAATTTTGTATATATTCTGCATTTGTGCATTACAGAATAGTTTCACAAGAAGTTTTATTTATCCAGCACTTGAAAGCACCCCATCCACATTTTCCCATCAGTTCCTTCTTTGTTAACAAACCATGTAACTTTATAACCATTTCTTTCTTTCCTTTTTTTTTTAGTTTCCAACTTTCTTTAATGCTAATCTTAATGCTAATAGGTTGTGAGATATGTTTTTTTAATTGAATGAAATATTCTTTAAACTCTATAGTGCTTTACAATTTTCATAAGTTTCACACACATGATTTCATATAATCCCATAATAATCCTATATTTCCCCACCCTTGTATTTCCCCTCCCCCTTCCCTCTTCCCATGGGTAACCATTAATTTGTTATCTATATCTGTGATTCTGCTTCTTTTTTTGCTTTATTCATTAGTTTGTTGTACTTTTTAGATTACACATATAAGTGATATCATATAGTACTTGTCTTTCTCTGACTTATTTCACTTAGTATAATGCCCTCCAAGTCCATCCATGTTGCTGCAAATGGCAAAATTTCATTCTCTTTTATGGCTGGGTAGTATTCCACTGTATATATATCTCACATCTTCTTTATCCATTCATCTGTTGATGGAACAACTTAGGTTGCTTCCATACTTTGGCGATTGTAAATAATGTTGCTATGAACATGGGGTGTACAATCATTTCTAAGTAGATGATATAAAATAATTTTCAGAAGCATATATTATAGCCAAAAGAAGTAATCATTCTGTAGTTTCAGCTGTATGCACCCATTCTGTGAAGTTAGTTGCTTCTTTCTATTTTCATATATTGTTTGCTAAAACTAAACCATAAAATATAACTATTCTACCCTTTCTCTTTGTGTACCTGTTTTTGGTCTTACAAGAGATCCCCCCAGAGAGTAATACAAGTCTAATAATTTTAGTTAGCATCATAGGGAGACTTGCATATCAAGGTCCGGTTAGATAAGTAAACAGATGAAAGAGGTAGCAAAGACCTGGGAGATAGTAGGCACAATAGACGGTAACTTCTTTTCTCCCCTCTTTCCACCCCTCAAATTTTGTGGCCAAGCAACTGCTTGTTGCTAATAATCAACTAATAAGCTACCAACCTTCAAATGTTGAACAGAATTTTATCACCTAACAGTATGCTTTTTACTCAATAGGTACTTAATAAATATATGGTGATTATATAAATTGTGTTGTTTTCTATAATACCTATATATAGTAAAGCCCAAAGTCAGCTGCATTGGAGAAGAATATGATAACAAATTTTAGATGTGTTGAGATGAAAAAAACAGTCAAAGTGCAAGTGCCCTGTGATCATTTGAAATTTATCTATCTAGAGATTATAACAAAAATCTTGAGAAGAAATGAGATTTTTGAGAGAAAGAGAGGTTGAGTGAATAAAGAAGAGTAGAAAAATGAGAACTGACCTTTTAGAGGCTGGGAAGAGGAAGTCAACAATTGCAATAATGATGATACAAGATGCAGAGTCATGTAGTGTCACAGAAATCAAGGCAGAGAGGAATTTTAAGAAGAGATACTTCAGTCACTGATGTCAAACACTGTGAGATAGTAATTTTTAAAAAGAAATAATAAAATTTCTTCTCTCCTCAGTCTTATTCAGGCTCAGCTAGGATGCATTCCCATACAAGACTTTGCTTTGACACAAGATACTTCGAAGATTTTCAGAAATGGCTCACGAATTACAAGATGTATGTTATAGGATTAATGGATTTTCAATATTTTTCCAGTAAAATAGTATACTAGATTTAATATTGGAAACTTTTTTTTAGGGTTGTCAGATTTTATGGCTATTCAAGAAAAGTTTGCTGTACTGTTGAACAGTTTGATTTTAGCGAAGTGTTTTAGATGTAGACTTTGGGAAAACTCTCTGCATGTATCCAAACAGCTGGAAAAAATCGGTAGGTACTGAATACAGGTAGGCAATGTGTCAATGTCTGCAATTTATTTTGTATTTCACTGTTAGAAAAATTGTTCTAAGATGGTTATAGACCTTTAAGGAAAAATGTGTTTATGGGCCTAAATAAGTTACTATACTTTCCTTCTCTTGAAAATCTGATTTTCATTTGCTTATGCTTAAAGGATTCTATTTGAAATCAATTTGGAAACCTAATAAAAATTAATGTTCTTATTTTTAAATTTGTTCTCAAACCAAGAGTGAAATTTTGTTTTAGTAATTAGGTAACTATGTGTTGTTCTCTCTTCTACTTTTATGACTGTTTTGTTTTGATCTCAATGACTAGGTACAGAGCTAGTCCTGGTCATTCCTAATTCATTACAGAAAATTGTCACTTATTTATATCTTAACTTTTTCTCTTTTTTCAATAACATTTCAATATTAGTAATGATTTTCATAGAGATTCTATAGACAGGTTTCTTTCCTGTCTGTTGGGATCTAGCTCAGGATGTGAACTGAAAAACTCTACACGGTGCCATTTACAAAGACTGGGATATGCCTAAAGCACTTTGGAATTTTTCACTTTGGTGTCTTTGGCTTTGTGACCCTGTTCCTTCTTAGATAGCTAGAACTCCAAAAAGAGAGTTATTTCAGGACTGACAGTCTTATTAGCTTTATAATTTTGTATGCATCTTGGGGACATTAAAAAATTAGGTAATGGGTCACTGGGGATTGTCTAATTATTCCTTAGAACAAAGATCTCCAGCTATTTTGTGAGGAAGTACTACTTTGTATTTCCTTGAAGTTTGAAATCGGTGGGGGAAATCAGTCAGAGAGCTGACCAGTCCTGGGAACTGGGGTGAAGGTGGAGACTGACTGGTGAAAGCAAGGTCAAAGTAGAAGAAAGATTCCTGATTAAAGGCTCACCTTCCTATCAATACATAAGTCCTGGCAAACCAAATGCCACGCCCATCCCACAGAGTTAAGAGTTCTGAATTGGGAAGAAGGTTACATACAATATTTAGGAGATTTCAACTTACAGAAAAATTTGAAATTATATAGAAAGATTATTAATAGTATAGCACTAAAACACTTATATTAGAAAAGTAGGAAGTTCTCTAGAGTGATTTCAGTTTCCATGTGATAAGATGAGAAAAAGAACAAATTAAACCCAAAGAGGGCAGAAGAAAAGAAATAATTTTAAAAGAGCATAAATAAATTGAAAACAAAAAAATCAACAAAACAAAAAGGTGATTATTTTGAAATATCAATGAAATTGATAACACTCTAGTCAGACTGATCAAGCAAGCAATAAAGAGAAAAGACACAAATTTCCAAAAACAAAAATGTGAGATATAACTATGGATCCTATAGATGGCAAAATGATAGAAAGGGAATGCTATAAACATCTAATGTCAATAAATGCCACAACTTTGATGAAATGGGAAAATTCCTTAAAAAACACAAACTGTCAAGAGTCCACTCATGAAGAAATAGACAACATGAGTAGGCTTATATTTATTAAAGAAATTAAATTTGTAGTTTAAAACCTTACAAAGAAAATCCCAGGCATAGAAGGTTACACTGGTGAATTCTACTGAACATTTAAATAAGCAATATCAGTTCTACACAAACATTTTCAGAAAATTTAAAAGGGGGAGTAATACTTCCCAACTCATTCTGTGAGGCCAACATTACCTTGTTATCACAACCTGACAAAGACATTCAAGAAAGACAGACCTCAGTAATATAAAAAAGATATCCCTCAGTAATATAAATGCAGTAATTCTTTATAAACTTTTAACAAACTGAACACAATGATAGATAAAGGGGCTAACATATCATGGCCAAATGTGGTTTATTCTAGCAATACAAGATTAGTTTACCACTTGATGTCAATCAATGTAATTCCTCATATTAACAAACTAAAATAGACCATATGATCATCTCAATAATGCCCAAAAAAGTTGACAAGATCCAAAATCCATTTCTAATTAAAACTCTCAACAAATTTAAAATAGAAGGAAATTTCTCAAATTGATAAAGGACATCTATGAAAAACCTACAGCTAACATCATATTTAATAGTGAGAGACTGAATGCTTTCCTTCTAAGATCAGGAACAAAAAGGATGCTCACTGTAACTACTTCCAGTAAACATTGTACTAGGGGTTCTAACCAGTACAGTAAAGCAAGAAAACGAAACTAAAAGCATACAGATTGGAAAGGAAAGAAGTAAAAATGTTTTTATTCATACATGATCACATGATCATCTATGTAGAAAATTCCATGGAAGGTAGGAAAGGTTTAGCATGGTTGAAGGATGTAAGGTCAATATATAAAAAGTAACTTTATTTCTACATACTAGTAAGGAAAATCAGAAACTAAAATTAGAAAAACTATGCTATATTAGTTTTCTATTGCCATTGTAACAAATTACCACAAACTTTGTGGCTTAAAACAACACAAATTTATTATCTTAAAGTTCTGTAGATTAGAAATCTGATGTGGTTCTCACTGAGATAAAATCAAGGTTCGGCAAGGCTGTTTTCCTTTCTAGAAACACTAGGGATGAATCCATTTTCCTGCCTTCAACTTCTAGAGAATACTTGATTCCTTGATCATAGCCCTCTTCCTCTACCTTCAAAGTCAGCAGATGATCTTGGATTTGGCAAAGAATTTCTTAGATACAACACAAAAGCATGAACTATATAAAAGAAAAAAAGTGGATTTAATCAAAACTTAAAGCTTTTGCTTTTCATAGAATACTATTAAAGAAGGAGGAGGAGGAGAAAACAAGCCACCAGACTGGAAGAAAATATTTGCAAAACATATAACTGATGGAGGACTTGTACCTAGAATGTATAAAAACATTCTTATGACTCAATAATAAGACAAACCACTGAATAAAACAATGAGCAAAAGATTCAAACAGACACATCACCAAAGAAGATATGTATATGGCAAATAAGCACCTGAGAAGGTGTTCAACATCATTAGTCATTAGAGAAGTGCAAATTAAAATGACAACGCAATACCAGTACACATCCACTAAAATAATTAATTTTTCTTTTTTATTAAATTTATTTTTGGCTGTGTGCAGGCTTTCTCTAGTCATGGCGAGCAGGGGCTACTCTGTTGTGGTGCATGGGGTTCTCATTGTGGTGGCTTCTCTTGTTACAGAGCACAGGCTCTAGGAACATGGGCTTCAGTAGTTGTAGTGCGTGGGCTTCAGTGGTTGCAGCGCGTGGGCTCAGTTGCAGCACGTGGGCTCTAGGGCATGCAGGCCTCAGTAGTTGTGGCGTGCATGCTTCAGTAGTTGTGGCTCATGGGCTCTAGAGAGCAGGCTCAGTAGTTGTGGCACATGGGCTTAGTTGCTCTGTGGCATGTGGGATCTTCCCGGATCAGGGATCGAAATCGTGTCCCCTAGCGTTGGCAGGTGGATTCTTAACCACTGCACCACTAGGGAAGTCGCCACTAAAATAATTAAAACTTGACAGAGTGCTGGAGAGGATATGGTTCAACTGGGACTCTCACTGTGGGAATGTAAAATGTTACAACCACTTTGGAAAACCATTTGATTGTTTCTTTAAAAGTTCAACATAAACCTACCATGCAACTGGCCCTTTCATGCTTAAGTACCCAAAAGAAATAAAAGCATGTAGACACACAATTCTAATAACCAAGACGTTTGAAAACAGCCTAAATATCCATGAACACGCAAATGGAAAATAAATTGTGGTATATCCCATAGTATGGATATATATACTCAGTAATAAAAAGGCATGAAGTGTTGATACAAACAACAACATGGATGAATCTTACAATAATTATACAGAGTAGAAGAAGCCAGACTAAAAAGAAAACTATTTAATTCCATTTAAATAAAAGACTAGAAAATACAATAGCGATAGAAAGCAGATCAGTGGTTGCTTGGGGACTGTGTGGGGAGGGGACAGAAGAGGTAGTGAAGAATTACAAAGTGACACAAGGAAACTTTTAGAGGCAATGGTAATGTTTATTAGCTTGGTTGTGGTGATAGTTTCTCATACACACACATACATAAACACACAAAATCACATGTCAAGTATATTGTATGTGAATTATACTTCAGTCAGTAAAATTGTAAAAATAAATAAATAAATCCAAAGGAAACTATATTCACTCACCAAATGAGCAAAAATTAAAAGTCCTGTAGCGGAGATAGTATAAGGTTATGAACATTCTCATGCAGTGTTGGTTGGAGCCTAAGTCTCATGATATCTACCAATTAAAATGCACAATCTCTTTAAAACAGCAATTTCACTTTAGCAATTAAATTTATAGAAATATGTCCACATGGATACAAATATAAACATTGTTTATAATCACATAATCTTAAATGTCCATCAATAGCAGAATGATTAAGAAAAGTATGAATTATCCATAAAAATTGATTAATAAAATTTCACTATACTGGAAGAAGCCAGTCTTTCTGACTTTCTAGAATATTGTCAGTCTGGGCATCAGTTGCATTCTATCCCTTCCAAATTGTTGAACACGAACATGTTTTTCACACTTAGTACAGCTGAACAAAAAGAAACAAATATTGACCAGCAAAATTCATGTAATAGAAAAGTGAGAGAATCCAAACAAAAAAGTAAATCTAAGTTCTTATTGAGCACCAGGAAAAAATAATGAATGCAAGTTGATTTTCAACAATGTTTATAAACTAAAAATTAAAAATCAGGAAAGGTTATAAGGGAAAATGGAAATGAACATTAAGGAAATAAGAATACTAGGAGTTGTGTTTAAAGATTGAGTAAGAGAAATTCCCAAGAATAGTTAAAGATATGAGTAAGGAAAGGAGTATCATACCCTCATCAGTAATATGTGTGCCTTAAACAAGGTAGTACTAGTTTAGAATTTTATGCTTCTGACAATATCTTCTATTTTGGGATTTGGTTAAAATCATTCATATGAGTGTAAGAATTAAAAATTACAGTTTCTCAAAGCATGAAGAAACAGAGAATGTCCAAAGATGGAAGAGCACTTGATGTATTTAAGGAGCAAAATTAAAGCCGGTGTGGCTGGAGAATAGTCAGCAAGAGGGGAATGGTAGGAAATTAAATGGGAGAGGTAGGCTGTGTTCAAGTCATATAGGTAAGGGAGTTTGGCCATAGTAAGGAAATTGCCATTTTATTCTAAATGCAATGGAAAGGCATTGGAAATTTTAGGCAGAAGAGTAAAATTATCTGAATTAGTACAGAAACAGAGAACTCAATTTCTTGAGTTCCTGTTTCTTTAAAAGTTCAGCATAAACCTACCATGAACTCATTTCAAGACAGAAATGCTCAGAGAGCCATAGCTTCATGAAACAATATTCCCATCCCTGAATAATGTTGCCTTTTTTAAAAACATGAGTATAACCGTAGATGTTTCTTGGTACTTGCTCTATGACATAAGGTGAAACTAAGGGTTGAGACATCATGTGGACCAAAGAATTCCTCTTTCTTTTATAAAGCACATGAGTGTTTTATTTGAGTTTGAAAAAATAAATATGAACAATCAAATAACGTCGCAGCCCAATTAATCCAATTGAGAACATTTTTTAACAACTTTAAAAATAAGTCATTAGTCTGGCTCTTTAAATTTTTCTTTTTTACTAATGTAGTTGTTAAATATTTAAGTGTAGATTTAGTTTTAAGTGGATTGTTTAAAAACTATTTGATTAATTTTCCACAGGTGTAACATTATCAAATGCTATGGTAAATGCAGGTTTGACTACCTTTAAAAAGATAGAAGAAACAGATGCAAGGAAACTTGAACTGGTATTTAATATTTACTTATTCCTAATGTTACCTGAATTCTGTATAAATTCTAAAGCCTGACTTTTGTATCTTTATTTCTGTCAAAAAATGATTTCCCTCTCATAGTCATACATATATATATATATATATATATATATATATATTTTTTTTTTTTTTTTGGGGGGGTATGTGGGCCTCTAGCTGTTGTGGCCTCTCCCATTGCGGAGCACAGGCTCTGGACGCGCAGGCTCAGCGGCCATGGCTCACGGGCCCAGCCGCTCCGTGGCACGTGGGATCTTCCCTGACCAGGGCACGAACCTGTGTCCCCTGCATCAGCAGGCAGACGCTCAACCACTGCGCCACCAGGGAAGCCCAGTCATATATATTTTTAACTTAAGATTTTAGATAATAAGCATGTTAAAACTATTGACTCTAAAAAATATTTTACTAAAAGAGTTTTTAGTGTTGTAATAAGAACATAATGACATAAATATGTTTTAGATTTTAAATAGACATCCCCCTTTTGGAACTCAGATAAAAGAAACAGTGATGTATCTACCAAAATATGAACTTGAAGTGGAACAGGTAAATATTTTCTATTTTTCATATATTTTGATTTTCAGGAATAAAGCTACCCATAGCTGACTTGGAGGTGAGTATGAGTAGTAAGGTTATTTTTAACACTTTTTATGCCTATCCTTTTTTAAAGATTGCAAGATATAGTGATACCATGGCAGAAATATTAGTGACTGTTATATTAAGAAATTTTGAACAGCTACAAACTAAAAGAACAGCACCAGATTCCCACTACGTTACCTTAATTATAGGTGATGCAGATAATCAACTGGTTTCTAAGCACAAAATTATGTAAGTGTGAAATTTCTATTTGTTTTATTTCTAAGCATATACTATAAAAGAAAAATTCTGCTGAGGAAAAGAGTAATAAAATCATGGTGGGATCAATTAAATTACATTTTCCTGATTCTATAACGGGATAGTTTGTCTATTAAAGAAGATACTAATATTGGGTCTGTTGGTTTAGATAATATTTAGTACTCAAATGAACAAAGTGTAAAGTCTATCACCATGGTTTGAAACAAGTAATAGATGACCTTTAGGAGTAGCTCTAATTCACTGTTGCTGAACTTTCTTATTGTGTTGCTTTTCTCCTATCATTCATGACCTTACTACTCTTTGAGTGCAATCTTCCTCCTACTTACTTCAAAATATATCTTCTATTTCCAAATTAAAATCTAACAAACTACTACCACCATTGTAGGATCCAGGCAACCAGATCCAATAGATAAAGGAGGTACCTTGCCTTATATCTAGTTCTCTAGCATGTCATTCTATAATTTTACTTCAGCCTTTTTTCTAATACTATTGCATATTGATATTTTCTCCCAGGATGTCATAAACAAACTCTAAAGATAATAGTTGTAGCTACAGCTAATATTTTTTGAGCACTTAGTAGGTTCCAGGTATTGAATTGTTTAGTCTTTGTATGAGATAGGTGCTATCATTATATATACTTTATAGAGGAGAAATTTGAGACCAAGATTATATAGGTAGTTTACAGCAAAAACTAGTTTTGAACTGTACCTGTAAGTTCAGGATGGCAGTGATTCTGAAATGGGAATCTCCTAATTTTTGCCAGTGTACTGGAACATGGCTTCCTAAAACATCCTGTGCAAGGCTCCTAATGGGACTGCAGTGACTGATAAGGATATCCTTTTCACTGATAATTACTCTCCAGCAACTAGCCATGATACACTTACAGAGAATATATAATTATACAAATCTTTATTCTCTGTGACAACTAAACCTAATGACAGCCTTGACTATAGGAGGCTAAAATAAGTTCAATCACAAAATTGGTGGCTGGTGTTGTGTTATTAGATACAGACTATTTCATATCATTTAAAAAAATACTGTTGAAGTTCTCACAAATCTATGTAACTTATGTATAGCCATTTTAAAGTGGTAGTGATTTAAGGTCAAGGTCATAGCTTATTGATAGCAATTATATATTCAAGCAGGCCTGAAATGATTCAGTGCAACTTAGAACCAGCTGTTGGGTGAACATATAGTTAAGAAAATTATGGTAATGGTAGCTCCATTGACACTCCATTTCCTTATCCTCAGAACTTGGGGAAGGTAGTTTACAGTCTCACTTCAGTTTACTACCAGATAGGACCTATCTTAGGATCAGTTAGCCCTTGAACATTAATTTATTATTTCAATTCATTTAGTGTTCAAGATCACTATTAAATGATGCATTACTCTTTTTCAGGGATTCTGTTTTGCTAAAAGCTGGGAATTGGGCTAAAAAGATTGATGTGAGGCGAGCTCTTAAATCTGAAGATCTTAGCATAAATCTAATTAGTTCTGAATATGGTAAGTTCATTGAAGTAATGAAGACATGAATGTAAAAAATATGATAGCATTTAAAAATTATTTCCATTGTGTAAAACAGAAAAACAACATAAGTGATATTGTGTAAAAATAATTTATTTAAGTAAAATGAATAATTTTAAAGGAAGCTTCATATATTTGGATATGTAAAAGATGGCAGAGACTAGGATAATAAAATAAAAATTTTATCTGTTCATTTATAGACATTTTATTTTTTAAGATAAATTTCAATTACTGTAGGAACATTGATTTTTATTTTTATGACAGATGTATAAATTTTCATTTGTTATACTTTTTAAAGTATCTTTAAAACATTTCTATTTCCTGGACTTGTTAGACTTTCCAGTTCAAAAAGGTATAAAATATAGCAGGTATAAAAACAAATAAATGGTCTCATGTGTGGATTTATATGACTTAAATAAGCATTTGTATGCTTTTTTTTTCTTTTTTCAGTTGGACTTGATATACAGCAGAAATTTACAGTCTTTTACTTAGGACCCAAGAGATTTGGAAATCAAATACTTATGCAAAAAAAACCAGAAACAGAGATGTCCCATTTTAAACATTCAATAGCAGTGCCCAGTAAAGGTAAATAGCTGTATTTAGTCCTGTTTTGCATTAAAGCAAAGATATGGCTGAGGGTAGTATCATTAGTATAGTACTGCTTCATTCAGATTGTGGATACTCTGGAATTAGATGTTTAGACTTTCTAATAATTGCATTAATAATGTACAGTAGGAATTCTTAGTGTTAATATTTGTCAAAATTGGGGTGATTTTTGGAGCAAAGAATTATTTGACTAGTTTTTTGTATACATTTCCCCCTTTTCATACCCACTCCATTCTTATGGCCATGTCAGGGGGAGAGCAAGTGATATACAAGAATTAATGGATTTGATAAGGCAAAGCAGGTGACAATTTTTTTTTATTATGGGACATTCAAATAAAGATGAAAGTAGAAAGAAGTGTATATTGAACCTTCATGTACTCATCACCCACCTTAAAGAATTATCAACTCAGGGCTAATATAGTTTCATCTGTACCTCTGTTTAGATTTCCCCTTGTATTTTTTGAAGAAAATCAGATATCATATTATTTCCTCTGTAAATGTTTCAGTATATATTTGTAAATGGTAAGGATTTAAGAAAAAAATACTGCGTTACTCTTAGACATAAAAAGCTAATAGTAACTAATAATTATCCAATACTGAGTTAATGTTCAAACCGCTGATTACTCATAAATGTTGTAGATATATCATCTTGATACCATCTAGACATACCAGATTGGCTCCTGAATCCTTTTGCTCTGTCCCTAGTAGTCTTGACAGCTTCCTTGCTTTGTGAGGTTATATGATGTTCTAGGCTTAACCTTTTATAATTCCAGACCCAGACCTGTAATAAGCCTTTTCTCCAAAGATACCTGGTTTCTTTTCATGATAAATAGTTTTCTGTGTGCTGGAAGAGCTCATTGCCATTGACTGATTATTATCTCTTGCCTTTTCCATGTACAGATTTAGGAAATATGTGATTTTTTTCTTTTTGAGATAAAATACATAATTGATTCATAGTTAAATGTCCAAATCAAATTCAGGGCTGTAGTATTTATCCTTAAACTCAATAATCTGTATCTCCTTTCTGCCATGCTGAGAGATTTGTTTCGCAATAACTCCCAAACTGATAGAATGTCACTAATTTTCTTTTTTTTTTTTAACATCTTTATTGGAGTATAATTGCTTTACCATGGTGTGTTAGTTTCTGCTTTATAACAAAGTGAGTCAGCTATACATATACATATATCCCCATATCTCCTCCCTCCTGCATCTCCCTCCCACCCTCCCTATCACATCCCTCTAGGTGGTCAAAAGGCACTGAGCTAATCTCCCTGTGCTATGCGGCTGCTTCCCACTAGCTATCTATTTTACATTTAGTAGTATGTATAAGTACATGTCACTCTCTCACTTTGTCCCAACTTACCATTCCCACTCCCCATGTTCTCAAGTCCATTCTCTACGTCTGCATCTTTATTCCTATCCTGACCCTAGGTTCTTCAGAGCCTTTTTTTTTTTTTTTTTAGATTCCATATATATGTGTTAGCATACGGTATTTATTTTTCTCTTTCTCACTTATTTCACTCTGTATGACGGTCTCTAGGTCCATCCATCTCACTACAAATAACTCAATTTTGTTTCTTTTTATGGCTGAGTAATATTCCATTATATATATGTGCCATATCTTCTTAACCCATTCATCTGTCGATGGACACTTAGGTTGCTTCCATGTGCTGACTATTCTAAATAGAGCTGCAATGAACATTGAGGTACATGACTCTTCTTGAATTATGGTTTTCGCAGGATATATGCCCAGTAGTGGGATTCCTGGGTCATATGTTTTTTCTATTTTTAGTTTTTTAAGGAACCTCTATACTGTTCTCCATAGTGACTGTATCAATTTACATTCCCACCAACAGTGCAAGAGGGTTCCATTTTCTCCACACCCTGTCCAGCATTTATTTTTTGATGATGGCCATTCTGACTGGTGTGAGGTGACACCTCATTGCAGTTTTGATTTGCATTTCTCTAATGATTAATGATGTAGAGCATCCTTTCATGTGTTAGTTGGCAATCTGTACATCTTCTTTGGAGAAATGTCTGTTTAGGTCTTTTGCCCACTTTTGGATTGGGTTGTTTGTTTTTTTGACATTGAGCTGCATGAGCTGCTTGTAAATCTTGGAGATTAGTCTTTTGACAGTTGTTTCATTTGGAAATATTTTCTCCCATTCTGAACGTTGTCTTTTCGTCTTGTTTATTGTTTCCTTTGCTGTGCAAAATCTTTTAAGTTTCATTAGGTCCCATTTGTTTATATTTGTTTTTATTTCCATTTCCCTAGGAGGTGGGTCAAAAAGGATCTTACTGTGATTTATGTCACATAGTGTTCTGCCTATGTTTTCCTTAAGAATTTTACAGCATCTGGCCTTACATTTAGGTCTTTAATCCATTTTGAGTTTATTTTTGTGTATGGTGTTAGGGAGTGTTCTAATTTCATCCTTTTACATGTAGCTGTCCAGTTTTCCCAGCACCACTTACTGAAGAGGCTGTCTTTTCTATATTTTATATTCTTGCCTCCCTTATCAAAGATAAGGTGACCATATGTGCATGGGTTTATCTCTGAGCTTTCTATCCTGTTCCATTGATCTATATTTCTGTTTTTGTGCCAGTACCATACTGTCTTGCTTACTGTAGCTTTGTAGTATAGTCTGCAGTCAGGGAGCCTGATTCCTCCAACTCTGTTTTTCTTTCTCAAGATTGCTTTGGCTATTTGGGGTCTTTTGTGTTTCCATACAAATTGTGTAATTTTTTTCTTGTAGTTCTGTGAAAAATGCCAGTGGTAGTTTGATAGGGATTGCACTGAATCTGTAGATTGCTTTGGGTAGTATAGTCATTTTCACAATGTTGATTTTTCCAATCCAAGAACATGGTGTATGTCTCCATTAGTTTGTATCATCTTTAATTTCTTTTATCAGTGTCTTATAGTTTTCTGCATACAGGTCTTTTGTCTCCTTAGGTAGATTTATTCCTAGGTATTTTATTCTTTTTGTTGCAATGGTAAATGACAGTGTTTCCTTAATTTCTCTTTCAGATTTTTCATCATTAGTGTATAGGAATGCAAGAAATTTCTGGGAATTAATTTTGTATCCTGCTACTTTACCAAATACATTGATTAGCTCTAGTAGTTTTCTCATAGCATCTTTAGGATTCTCTGTGTATAGTATCATGTCCTCTGCAAACAGTGACAGCTTTACTTCTTCTTTTCCGATTTGGATTCCTTTTATTTCTTTTTCTTCTCTGATTGCTGTCGCTAAAACTTCCAAAACTATGTTGAATAATAGTGGTGAGAGTGGACAACCTTGTCTTGTTCCTGATCTTAGAGGACATGGTTTCAGTTTTTCACCATTGAGAGCAATGTTGGCTGTGGGTTTGTTGTATATGGCCTTCATTATGTGTAGGTGAGTTCCCTCTATGCTTACTTTCTCAAGGGTTTTTATCATAAATGGGTGTCGAATTTTGTCAAAAGCTTTTTCTGCATCTATTGAGATGATCATATGGTTTTCTCCTTCAATTTGTTAATATTGTTTATCACATTGATTGATTTGCATATATTAAAGAATCCTTGCATTCCTGGGATAAACCCCAATTGATCATGGTGTATGATCCTTTCAATGTGCCATTGGATTCTGTTTGCTAGTATTTTGTTGAGGATTTTTGCATCTATGTTCATCAGTGATATTGGCCTGTAGCTTTCTTTCCTTGTGACATCTTTGTCTGGTTTTGTTATCAGGGTGATGGTGGCCTCGTAGAATGAGTTTGGGAGTGTTCCTCCCTCTGCTATATTTTGGAAGAGTTGGAGAAGCATAGGTGTTAACTCTTCTCTAACTGTTAGAATTCTCCTGTGAATCCATCTGGTCCTGAGCTTTTGCTTGTTGGAATATTTTTAATCACAGTCTCAATTTCAGTGCTTGTGATTGGTCTGTTTATATTTTCTGTTTCTTCCTGGGTGAGTCTCGGAAGGTTGTGCTTTTCTAAGAATTTGTCCATGTCTTCCAGTTTGTCCATTTTATTGGCATATAGTTGCTTGTAGTAATCTCTCTTGATCCTTTGTATTTCTGCAGTGTCAGTTGTTACCTCTCATTTTTCATTTCTGGTTCTATTGATTTGAGTCTTCTCCTTTTTTTCTTGATGAATCTGGCTAATGGTTTATCAATTTTGTTTACCTTCTCAGAGAACCAGCTTTTAGTTTTATTGATCTTTGCTATTGTTTCCTTCATTTCTTTTTCATTTATTTCTAATCTGGTCTTTATGATTTCTTTCCAACTGCTTACTTCGGGATTTTTTTTGTTCTTCTTCCTCTAATTGCTTTAGGTGTAAGTTTACGTTGTTTATTTGAGTTATTTCTTGTTTCCTGAGGTAGGATTGTATTGCTATAAACTTCCCTCTTAGAACTGCTTTTGCTGCATCCCATAGGTTTTGGGTTGTCGTGTTTTCATTGTCATTTGTTTCTAGGGATTTCTTGATTTCCTCTTTGATTTCTTCAGTGGTCTCTTGGTTATTAAGTAGCATATTCTTTAGCCTCCGTGTGTTTCTATTTTTTATCGATTTTTTTCCTGAAATTGATATCTAGTCTCATAGCTTTGTGGTCAGAAAAGATACTTGGTATGATTTCAATTTTCTTAACTTTACCAAGGCTTGATTTGTGACCCAAGATATGATCTATCCTGGAGAATGTTCCATGAGCATTTGAGAAGAAAGTGTATTCTCTTGTTTTTGGATGGAAAGTCCTATAAATATCAATTTAGTCCATCCTGTTTAACATATCATTTAAAGCTTGTGTTTCCTTATTTATTTTCATTTTGGATGATCTGTCCATAGGTGAAAATGGGGTGTTAAAGTCCCCTACTATGATTGTGTTACTGTCGATTTCCCCTTTTATGGCTGTTAGCATTTGCCTTATGTATTGAGGTGCTTCTATGTTGGGTGCATAAATATTTACATTTGTTATATCTTCTTCTTGGATTGATCCCTTGATCATTATGTAGTGTCCTTCTTTGTCTCTTATATTAGTCTTTATTTTAAAGTCTATTTTGTCTGATATGAGAATTGTACTCCAGCTTTCTTTTGATTTCCATTTGCATGGAATATCTTTTTTCATCCCCTCACTTTCAATCTGTATGTGTTCCTAAGTCTGAAGTGGGCCTCTTGTAGACAGCATATATATGGGTCTTGTTTTTGTATCTATTCAGCCAGTCTGTGTCTTTTGGTTGGATCATTTAATGCATTACATTTAAGGTAATTATTGATATGTGTGTTCCTATTACCATTTGTTTTGGGTTTGTTTGTTATTGTAGGTCTTTTCCTTCTCTTGAGTTTCCAGCCTGGAGAAGTTCCTTTAGCAGTTGTTGTAATGCTGGTTTGGTGGTGCTGAATTCTGTCAGCTTTTGCTTGTCTGTAAAGTTTTTAATTTCTCCGTCGAATCTGAATGAATTCTTTGCTGGGTAGAGTAATCTTGGTTGTAGTTTTTCCCTTTCATCACTTTAAATATGTCTTGCCACTCCCTTCTTGCTTGCTGAGTTTCTGCTGAAAGATTAGCTCTTAACCTTATGGTTATTCCCTTGTATGTTATTTTTCCCTTGCTGCTCTTAATATTTGTTCTTTGTATTTAATTTTTGATAGTTTGATTAATATGTGTCTTGGTGTGTTTCTCCTTGGCTTTATCCTGTATGGGACTCTCTTCACTGCCTGGACTTTATTGACTATTTCCTTTCCCATATTAGGGAATTTTTCAACTATAATCTCTTCAAATATTTTCTTGGTCCCTTTCCTTTTCTCTTCTTCTTCTGGGACCATATAATTTGAATGTTGGTGTGTTTAATGTTGTCCCAGAGGTCTCTGAGTCTGTCCTCAAATCTTTTCATTCTTTTTCCTTTATTTTGCTCTGCAATAGTGATTTCCACTATTTTATCTTCCATGTCACTTATCCGTTCTTCTGCCTCAGTTATTCTGCTAAAGATTCCCTCTAGAGAATATTTACTTTCATTTATTGTGCTGTTCATCATTGTTTGCTCTTTAGTTCTTCTAGATCTTTGTTATTTTCTCCATTCTGTTTCCAAGATTTTGGGTCATCTTTACTATCATTACTGTGAATTCTTTTTCAGGTAGACTGCCTATTTCCTCTTCACTTGTTTGGTCTGGTGCATTTTTACCTTGCTCCTTCATCTGCTGTGTGTTTCTCTGTCTTCTCATTTTGCTTAACTTACTGTGTTTGCGGTCTCCTTTTTGCAGGCTGCAGGTTCGTAGTTCCCATTGTTTTTGGTGTCTGCCCCCAGTGGCTTAGGTTGTTTCAGTGGGTTGTGCAGGCTTCCTGGTGAAGGGGACTAATGCCTGTGTTCTGGTGGCTGAGGCTGGATCTTGTCTTTCTGGTGGGCAGGACCGCATCCGGTGGTGTGTTTTGGGGTGTTTGTGACCTTATTATGATTTTAGGCAGCCTATCTGCTAATGGATGAATGGGGTCGTGTTCCTGTCTTGCCAGTTGTTTGGCATAAGGTGTCGAACACTGTAGATTGCTGGTTGTTGATTGGAGCTACGTCTTAGCATTGAGATTGAGAGCTTTCACCGTTTGATATTACGTGGAGCTGGGAGGTCTCTAGTGGATCAAAGTCCTGAACTCAGCTGTCCCTCCTCAGAGGCACAGGCCTGACACCCAGCTGGAGCACCAAGCCTGTGTCAGCCACACGGCCAGGCACGTGGGGAGTTTCTTGCCTTTTGGGTGTCTGAGATTCTGCCAGGATTCAGTAGGTGTTCTGTAGGAGTTTTTCCACATGTAGTTGTATTTCTGATGTATTTGTGGAGAGGAAGGTGATCTCCATGTCTTACTCCTCTGCCATCTTGAAGGTCTCCCCACTAATTTTCTTTATTCTACATTATACACACAACAAAGTCTCAGGATAACAACAGCAAAGTGCACTTTTTTTTTTTTGGTCACACTGTGCTGCTTGTGGGATCTTAGATCCCTGACCAGCAATCGAACCCATGTTCCCTGCTGTGGAAGCACAGAATCCTAACCACTGGGCTGCCAGGGAATTCCCCAAAGTGCACTCTTAATGTCATTATTAAAAATACTTTAAGGTTTTTATGGTAAATATTTTTATTCTTAGACTATATCTCACTAGGCATGTGTAATCAAATTACTGTGTTTTAACATTACTTGGAATAGATCTTCTGTGTGTGGGTATCCCACCAACTGTCTACACATGTACTATTTTATTTATTATTTTATTTTCTGTTGTTTGAATAGTTTTTAAGAATTAATTCTGACTGATAGTAATGTAAAACATTTACAGTGTTCCATAGCAAATCTACAAAACAAACACTAAATGTTGTTAATACTTGAGGCATAGGCAGTCTACCATACAGTTCTTCCTTATTCACTTGGTTCTATTTTCACTGCTTTGTGAAAGGCCCAGTAAAGGGAGCAATTAACAGGTACTGGGGAATGTGAGAGCAGCAGCTACCTACCAAAGTAATCTAAACAGTCATGTTCTCTGTATAGTATAGGTAGTTATAATAAACAGTAATTGCAGTGAATGATGGCAAAAGAGGACATACAGAACTACTCTGTGAGCCGAGGAGCACTCATCCTCCTCTTTAAAGAATTCAGAGGAGCTTCCACTTCTGGGCAGAGGTAATTTGGGACAGGCCAATGCTCTGATAGCAGCAATTATAAAAGCCTACATAAGTTATAAAAATTACAATTTTTAGGACATCTATTAAAGCGAACTAAAGGGACTAAAATTCCAGAGAGGGAGAGCCATTCCAGGGCTGAGGAGTCAAGGATCCATAGGCTCTTAAATAAAAGGCTGGGTAAGCCATGCCTTAAAAAGGGTTTTATATGATCAGCTACTCACCATGTTTGCCTGACAGAGGAAAAAAGAAACCCTCTATGGTGGAATATAACATAATCTGGAATCTGTAGATATAATGTCTGCCATACAATAAAAAAATTGTGAGACCTGCAAAGAGGAAGGGCCATATGACTCATAATTAACTATATAAGAAAATGAAGCAACTCTGTGGATGATTCAAATGGTGGCGTTGGCATTTAAAGATTGTAAAACAACTATGATTAATATTTTCAAGAAAATAGAGGAAAAAAAAGACAAAATGAATGAAATGATGGAAATCTTAACCAGAAAATTGGAATTTCACTTAATCTCAATTTAAAATTGGAATTTCACTTAAATCTCAATTTAAATTGAGATTTAAGTGAACTTCCTAGAACTGAAAAATAAAATATCTGAAGTGAAGAACTCTTTGGGTAGGTTTAGTAATAGATTGGATATGGCCAAACACAGGATTTGTGAACTGTTAGACATATCAATAGAAAATGTCTAAATGGAACCCCAGAGATAAGAGAACAGAAAGAACAGAAAAGAGCATAATACTCAAAGTGCTAACATATGCATAAAGGCTGAGAAGCAGTGTAGAGAAAGAATGGGACAAATGCAATATTTAAAGAGACAATGGCTGAGAACATTCCAAAATAATGAAAGACATCAACTCACAGAGTTTAGAATTTCAGCAAACCCAAGCAGAGACAAATACATAGAAAACCACACTGGGGCACAATATAGCAGAACTGCTGAAAATCTTCAAAAGCAAACACAGAAAAACTACACACTACCCTCAAAAGGCAACAGTGAAACTGACAGCTAACTTCTCAGCAGTGATGATGGAAACCAGAAGATAATGGAACAATAGCTTCAGAATGTTGCCAGCATAGATTTCCATGTGCAGTGAAAAATATCCTTCAAAAATTAAAGTGAGATCGAGACATTTTGAGAAAAAAAATAACTGAAGGAATTAATTATTACTGCTAAATTTATCAGCCAAATTTATTGGATTTGGTTCTTTGAAAAGATGAATAAATTTAAGAAGTCCCTACCAAGACTGGTAAAGAAGAGATAAAACATGAATTAACAATATCAGACTTCCCTGGTGGCACGGTGGTTAAGAATCTGCTTGCCAATCAGGGAACATGGGTTCAGGCTGTGGTCCGGGAGGATCCCCCATGCCGCAGAACAGCTGGGCCCATGTGCCACACCTGCTGAGCCTGCGCTCTAGAGCCTGTGAGCTACAGCTGCTGAGCCACGTGCCACAACTATTGAAGCCTGCGAGCCTGGAGTCTGTGCTCTGCAAGGGGAGAGGCCACCGCAGTAAGAGGCCTGCGCACTGCAGTGAGGAGTGGCCCCCACTTGCCACAGCTGGAGGGGGCCTGCATGCAGCAACGAAGACCCAATGCAGCCAAAACTAAATAAAATAAATTAATTAACTTTAAAAAAGTATCGAGAATGAAAAAGGTGATATTATTACAGATCCTACAGGTGTTAAAAAAGACCCCAACAAGATATGAATAACTTTATACCAATAAATTTGACATAATTTGGGTAAAAAGGAACAAATACCTTGAGGAGAAATATTACCAAAACTGACAGAAGAAATAGAAAATCTGAGTAGTCTTAACACTAATAATGAATTTGAAGCAATTTAAAAAAAATCTTTCCATAAAGAAACCCTGAGCCTTAGATAACTTCATTGGTAAAATTTTCCAAATATTTAGGCAGAAATAACATCAAACTTACCCAAACTTTTCCAGAAAAAAAGAAAGAATATTTTCTAATATTTTAATTTTTTTGAAGGCCAGCATGACTTTGATTTCAAATCCTGACAAGGACATTAAAAGAAAGAGAAATTATTCATCAGTCTATTCATGAATATAAATCCAAATGTTCTTAACAAAATATTAGCAAGTGGAATCCAGCCACATATTTAAAAAGTATAATACAGCACAGTTAAGTATGGCTTATTCCGTACATGCAAGAGAGCCTTAGCATTTAAAAGTGGATCAATATAATCCTTACATTAACAGGGCAAAGAACAAAAAGGAAAAAAAACATGTGATCCTCTTGATAGATGTCAAAAAAACTTTGACAAAAATTCAATGTTAATTTTTCATTAAAAATATATAGCAAATGTATATATATAGCAAATACACAATAGTGAACTATTTTTAAACTTTTCTATTTAAATGGAGAATGATGAATGTTCTCTCTTACTATTCAATACTTCTTTTCAACATTGTGCTAGAAGTCCTAGTCAGTACAATTATATAGAAAAAGAAATATAAGGGATAAGGGTTAGGAAGAAAGAAATAAACTGTCATTACTTGAAAGCAACATGATTATGTACCTAGAAAATATAAAAGACTCTATGGACACACTATTAGAATTAATATATATATTTAGAAACATCACTGGATAAAGAGTCAATATTAAAAATTGTACAATAACATCAAAAAAGCATAAAATACTTAATAAATTTAACAAAATAAGTGCAAGATGTGAACACTGCAAACTTCAAAACATCATTGTAAGAAATTAAAGAAGACCTAAATAAATGGAAAGATATGCCATGTTCATGGATTGGAAGTCTGAATATCATTAAGGTGGCAACATTTCCCAAATTAATTCACAGATTCAATACAGTCCTTATCAAAATTCTAGCTTTTTTTTTTTGGCAGAAATTCACAAGCTGATTCTAAAATTCATATGCAAATGTAAGGGACTCAAAATAGCCAAATCAATCTTTAAAAAAAAGAACAAACATGGAGACTCACAATTCCTGATTTCAAAACTTACTATAAAACTACAGTAATCAAGGCAGTGTAGTACTGGCATAATAATAGACATATAGATCAATAGAATATAATTAAAAGTACAAAAATAAATCTATACATCTATGGCCAATTGATTTTGAACAAAGATGCCAAAACAATTCAGTGGGGAAAGGATAGTATTGCAACAAATAGGGCTGGGCATCTGGATAGCCAGTTGAATTAGTTTGAACCTCTACTTCATACTATATATAAAAATTTTCTCAAAATAGATTAATGACCTAAAGATAAGAATTAAAACTTAGAAGAACACATGGGTGTATATTTTCTTGACGTTGGATTAGGCAGTAGTTTATTAGATATGACATCTGAAGCTCAAGCAACCAAAGAAAGAAAAACAGATGAATTGGACTTTATCAAGGTTAAAAATTTTTGTGCTTCAACTGACACTATCAAGAAAGTGAAATAAACCCACAAGATGAGAAAATAGTTGCAAATCATATATCTGATAAAGGACTAGAATCTAGTATATATAAAGAAATCTTACAACTCAACAATAAAAACACAAATAGCCCAATTAAAACTGGTCAAAGAATTTAAGTAGACATTTTTCAAAGAAGAGCTACAAATGGCCAATATACAACATGAAAAGATGTCCAACATCATTCATCAATACAGAAATTCAAATCAAAACCACAGTGTGGTATCACCCAGTAGGATGGCTTTAATAAAAAGATGGACAGTAACAAGTGTTGGCAAAGATGCAGAGAAATTGAAACTCTCATGCTTTGGTAGTGGGGATATGAAATGGTGCAGCTGCTTTGGAAAACATTTTGTCAGTTCCTCAAGAAGTTAAACATAGAATTACCCAGGAATTCCTCCTCTAGGTATATATCCAAACAAATTGAAAAATATTCATACAAAAACTTGTACATGAATGTTTATAGCAGCATTATTCATAACAGCCAAAAAGTAGAAACAACCCAAATATCCATCAACTAATAGATAAGTAAAATGTGGTAGATTCATTCAATGGAATATTATTCAGCCACAAAGAGGAATAAACTACTGATACATGCTACAACATGGATGAACCTTGAAAATATTATGCTAATGAGAGAAGCCAGTCACAAAAGATCAGATATTGTATTATTCCATTTATGTGAATGTCTAGGATAGGCATATACATAATGACAGGAAGTAGATTAGTGATTCCAGGGGCAAGGGGTAGGAAGAAATGAGGAGTGACTACTAGTGGGTTCATGATTTCTTTTTGTGGTGATGACAGTGTTCTGGAATTAGATAGTTATGATGGTTGTACGACCTTGGAAATATACTAAAAACCCACTGAATCATGTACTTTAAAAAGGTCTTTGTGGTATGAATTCTATTTCAATTAAAAAATTTTAACATCAGTTGTATTACTACTTACCAGCAAAAAAATGATAGAAATCATAATTCTGAAAATACCATTTACAATAGCATTAGAAATCTCAAATATCTAGTAATACAGTAGCAAAAGATATGAAAGACCACACTACAGAAAAACTAGAAATCTCATGGTGTATATGTTTAGATATAAAAAAGGAAGAAGGTTTCTATCTTTCAATGACTCCCTTTTTCTTAGAACTGACTGCCACATCACAGAAGTAGGTTGTTTGTCTTGTTTGTACTGCATTCTCCTCAGACCCCTGGTCTGGCCACTATTTTTCTCACAGCAAAATTATCAGGAACCAGGGTGACCTTCTTTCATTCAGTTCAAAGTCCAAATTCCTAGATGAAAAGAAATACCTCAGTTTAAGAAAGACAATTTAGAATTAGGACTGCACTAAGAGAATATAAAATCAGAGCTGTCGGTGGCCATCCTTTACCATGTGCAGAAATAATCAAAGTTAGCTGGACCATGTAAGAGAAGACTAAATCAGAGGTATAGAAAGAATCAAAGGTGAGAAGGCCAGAGCTGAAGTTCTGATGAGTTTCCATTTCTTGGTTTCAGTCCCTCGTGATGCCTAGCTGCATTGCTGCTTTTGGATTCTGTGAGATAGCTATGTTCATGTAATACATTTCCACCACCCACCACATGGGTTTTTTTAAAAATAGCTTGAATTCTTTCTGTTGCTTGCAACTGTAGTGAAAATTACGATGTTTACTATACTTCCTTCTAGCATGAGACTTTTTTTTTTTTTTTTTTTTTTTTTTTTTGCGGTACGCGGGCCTCTCACTGCTGGGGCCCCTCCCGTTGTGGAGCACAGGCTGCGTCCCGGACGCGCAGGCTCAGCGGCCATGGCTCACCGGCCCAGCCGCTCCGTGGCATGCGGGATCCTCCCAGACCAGGGCACGAACCCGCGTCCCCTGCATCGACAGGCGGACTCTCAACCACTGCGCCACCAGGAAAGCCCTAGCATGAGACTTTTATGAGAGCAAAAGTCCCCCACATTTTCAGCATAACCCTGTGGAAAACAGATAAAAGATGCTTCCTATCAGGCAAATGTTTTATTATACACATACCCCCTTCACATACATATATTATACATAAAACCATCCTAAATCTTATGAACATTCAGATTATATAATTCAGTTCTTATATGCAAATTCAAGTATCCCCAAATAAAGTTGTATAATTATACCTTTATATATAACATACATACACTATCTGCATTTTCTTTCTCAGTAACTTACACAATGAAGGGGTCACAGATTTACCCTACTAAGGTTGTGACAACAGCCTTTTCAAAACAATACAGATTTCAGTTTTTCTGACCTCTTGTCAGACCATTTTATTAAATGATAAAAACTGATATTTAGTTCAGAGAATATAGTTGCTAAATGATTGTTTCCAAATGTGCTTGTAGGTTCAACAAATATTTTAATATTTTATACTGCCAAATTGTAGGACCATATTTAAAAACAGAAGTATGCACCTTAGAGTACAAATATAATTAGAAAATTTTTTTATGCTTCCTACAACTCTTTCAAAAATATTTATTTTTTAGTTGTTTCTCACAGTTATAGTCCAAGAGATAAAATTTTTGTAAAATTTTAGGAAAAATATTTTAGCTGTTTTTAAGATTAGGCAGTGTGAAAAATACACCTTTTTAGTTGTAAATTTTTTTAACTTTTATTTTTATCATTTAAACTTCTTATCCTTTAAATGCATTCTCAATAAGAAATATGGGCTTTGTTTACTTTGAAGAAAATTGATTTGACATTAATAAGTTCATCTGCATTTGCTATGCCATTTTGAGTGTGAAAATTTAATGTACTTGAAGAATGCAAGGATAAAACCAGTGCCCAAGCAGTTTGGAAGTGTGCACATTTAAATACTAGTCAAAAGGCAGTCTGCTTTTCTTTGTACTCTTTGGTGTATACATGCATTAAATTGCAAAATCAAGGACTCCAATTCATTAGTGCTATCCTTTTCTTGATAAATAACAAAATGATAGTGTAATATTTGACAAAAAAAACGAAAGGAGATTTGCTTTCTCATTTAAAAAGTAAAATTATAAAGTGCATAAATATGATTAGCATATATCAGGAACTGCAAAATAAAAAGTAATATTCTTTTAAAAATATTAATTCCAGTAGCTTATGCACCGACCACATTATTTGAATTTATAGTTAGGATGTGAAGCTGTGTCAGGGATGCCTCCTATTTTTAATTTTTTTCTGGATTTTTTTTTTTTTTAAGCAACTGACCCTTACCCCACTGGTCATTATCGACCCTGTTAAAGTAATTTTAAGTATTTACTTCAAATATATTTCTAGTTCATATTAATGATTCATTTTGCTTTAAATACTTGGAAACGGGAACTTTAAAAACATGTAAATTAATATATTATGTGACAGAACTAAGAAAATATATTCATTTCAGATTATGATAGTGATGGGGTATGGGATCTGTTAATTTTATACCTAAGTGTACAGCTTAGGTCAGTTTTCTCTCAGAACCTTTTTTTTCCTTCAGAACCTTATTTTTCCAATTGACAATCTCTGTAAGCTTGTGTTTGTTAATAAGACAAATTCAGACAGTTCTCAGACTTAGGGAGTGGAGTTGCACTTATGTATAAGTGGAGGAGCACTTATATTTTCTAAGTATCATTTCTAACAGAAATACAGTAGAAGTTTTGTCACTTAGGTAGTAATAGCCGTATGCTAGTATTCTGTAAACAAACTTGTATATAGTTCTCATTCCTAGCAAGACTCGCCAACACTGCCTTGAAATTTTGGGGTGTCCCCAGAATCTCTATAATTAGATTTCCAGATCCTAGTTAGTTTCCACCACTGGGAACAAATGTGTATAGTCATTGTGCACCATCTTGTGGTAATGTTTAGAAGTTCATCTATTAGAAATTGTTGGATAAGGGACAAAGTGACTCCTTATCACTTACTTCAAAACAACAACCTTCAAGGGGTTTCCTCCTATTCTTCCCACCCCACAAACTGTAGATTCCTTCCCTAAGTAAATTAAATGCATTATATGGGGAAAACTAAGGCAGCTAGTATAACTAGTAAAGCAGGGTGGTTGAGAGATCAGGCTCTGGAATTAGACCACCTGAATTAGAATCTCAGATTTGCTACTTATTATTTCATAGTTTTGAACATGTTACTTAACCTCTTTATGAATTAATTTTCTCATCTGTGGAGATATAATAGGACTGCTGTATAGGCAGACAACCAAGGATGAAGAGACATTTGAGGAAAATGTGGGACATGTGAAAGAAAGCCCAAAATAAGTAAACAGAAAGTGGACAAAAGAACAACCGGATAATTCAGAGATGTAATAAAACGTAATATAAACTAATCAGTAACATCAGAGAAATTAAAGACTAAATTGAAACCATAAAACAGAATAGCATGCTGTGAAAAAAATAAAAATTAAAGAAGAAGAGCGAGCACAGGGAAGTAAAAATTATGATTTAAAAAAAAAAAAACAAAACAGCTTAGCTGGAGAGCCAGAAAATAAAATCAGTATAATCTGAATGAAAGCAAAAAGACAAGGAGACAGAAAACATGAGACAAGAGGGCAATCTGGAGTCTGATACCCGACTAATAAAAGTTTCAGAAAGACAGAACAAACAAATCAGAATAAATAATTTGAGAAGATTCACTAGACTTAAAGTGAGACATATATCTATGCATCAAAAAGGCTTACTTAGTGCTGGTTAGGATGAATGAAAGAAGATCTACAAAGGAAGCAACGTTTCAGAACATCATGGATAGAGAGAAAATCATAAATGTTTCCAAGGAACAAAAATTGAAGCAGTTTTAATGTTTTTATCAGCAACACTGGATGGTAGAAGACAGTGGACTTAAAAATCCAGGGGGAAAATTATTTCCAACCCCGTGTTCTATACCCAGGAAAACTATTAATTACGTGTGAAAGTAAAATAAAGACATCTTAATACATTCAAGGATTCAGAAAGTTTAACTCTCATACATCCTTTCTCAGGCAGTTGTTCTAGGATGAGCACAATCAAACAAAGCAGTTAACCAATAAAGAAAAAGTCAAAGAATCCAGCAATAGTGGATTCAGCCCAGAAGCTTAATGAAAGGAAGTTCCAGGATGACAACTATAGCACAGGCCTAGATTGCATTGGGAGGAAGATGGAGGGCTCAAGAAAGGAGATATATATTGGGGGAGTAAATGGGTGAGGTGTTTTCATATAGTTGCCTTTATCTTTGAAATATTGAATGAACTAAAAAAACTTTAGGTAGATATTGCTAGACTAAAAGTCAGTAAAACTTCAGGGAAAATAATATGTTGCTCAAGAAAGAAAAGCACTCCACTTGATTCTGCATTAAAAATATTTTTACCTTCTATGTATCTCTCGAATTAGTCCATTCTCTTTGAATCTACTAATACTACCACTCTAGACTGTTACTGTAATTTTCTTTTATCTGCTCCGTCCTCTCTCAAATCCGTTCTCCTACAGTAGCCTCTTAACTAGTTTTCTTTTTCTTTTTTTTTGCGGTACACGGACCTCTCACTGTTGTGGCCTCTCCCGTTGCGGAGCACAGGCTGCGGACGCGCAGGCTCAGCGGCCAGGGCTCACGGGCCCAGCCGCTCCGCGGCACGTGGGATCTTCCAGGAAGGGGCACGAATCCGTGTCCCCTGCATCGGCAGGTGGACTCTCAACAACTGCGCCACCAGGGAAGCCCTTAACTAGTTTTCTTGCATCTACTCTGTCCTCTCTCAAATCTGTGCTCCATACTACACTCCACAGATTGCTTTTTTCAAAATGCAAATTCAGTTATGTCCCTTCTTTGGTTAAAACACTTCAGTGGCTCCCCATAGCTCCTAGAATAAAAGATCCACATCATTAACATCCACTACAAGATTCCATACTAACACTAAGTCAATCAGTTCCTAAGTAGCAGTGGGGTGCCAGCTGCTATGTAGTCTTGCCTCACCTCCATAGGATTGACTGGTAAAGACACAAGCGACCCAAATATATTTAGATAGTTTACTACTTACGCAGACAGCAAAACATGATCAGCATGGTATCAGTTGCATGCATCCATAATCCCAGAGAATGACACTGAACTGGAGGGACCAGATGAGAATGATGGGTTGCTTTGTTTTTGAGGAGTCAACTCTAGGCTGCAGCTAAGCAACTTTATAGCCTACAGCTGTACCTGAAAGGGTCAAGGTGGAAAGTCCTATGCCTTACTAGAACCAGGAGACAGATGAGAAACTGCCTCATGACAGCCTTATGCAGGATAGGCAGCCTCCTGCAAGCTAAGGAGGCAGATGAGAAATAGCCTTTAACAGTTCCTCACAAGACTGGCTATCTTGACATGTCCCAGGGAGGATCAGAGGGCATTCTGTAACTAACTGAGTCTTGCCTAGGTGGAGACATGCAATCACCAGGGTGCCATGGTGGAGCTGTTTCCCTAGGAATATAGGCTGATCTTACTACCACTGTAGTCTCATCTCATGCACTCTCATTTTTTGAGCATCAGCCACATTGACCTTCTTTTAATTTCTCCACGTGTCATGCTTTCTCTTGTTTTTGAGCTTTTTCTTGAAAAAAAGCTTTCTCTTGAAAGCTTCTTCATATGCTATCCCTTTCTTTCTCCTACCCTTTGCCTTGTTAATGCCATTCTTTTTTCAGTCCTCAGTCCAATTATCACTTCATTAGGAAAGTCTTCCAAGACATTCCTGACCAGGACCATTCCCCCTGTTATGTAGCATTGTGCCCCTCTCCTTCATAGCACTCAGAACAATTTTATATTTACTTGTATAATCTTTAATTAATGTAATAATAGAGATAATACATACACTAATGTATTAGTTTATTACTTAATTTTAAAATGCTATCACATACGTAATTTCATTTTATCTTTTTACCTCTGTGAGGTAACAAAACAGGTAGTATTATTTTTTTAAATAAATTTATTTATTTATTTTTGGCTGCTTTGGGTCTTCATTGCTGCGTGCGGGCTTTCTCTAGTTGGGGTGAGCGGAGGCTACTCTTTGTTGTGGTGCACGGGCTTCTCATTGCAGTGGCTTCTCTTGTTGTGGAGCACGGGCTCTAGGTGCACAGGCTTCAGTAGTTGCAGCACATGGGCTCAGTAGTTGTGGTGCACGGGCTTAGCTGCTCCGCGGCATGTGGGATCTTCCCAGCCCAGGGCTCGAACCCGTGTCCCCTGCTTTGGCAGGCGGATTCTTAACCACTGCACCACCAGGAAAGTCCAAAACAGGTAGTATTATTTTTAATCCCTGCTGTTGTTGTTGTTTTTAACAGAGAACAATCCATATTAGAACTCATGTTTTCTTACTCTAGTTTAGGGTGCCCTGTACTTCACCACTGTGTTTTTCATGTAAATACATTAAATATAAAGCAGCATACAGTAGGTGAGAGGGGCAAAGAAAATGCCATAAGGGCTTGAAGGAGAGAGAAATCACTTCCAATTTAGGTGATCAGTATAGATCTCCATGATAGAGGTGCCATTTGAGTTGGTCGTGAAAGCAGATAGATAGGCTTCTGGTAAACAAAGAAGGGTCTTCTAAGACAAGAGGTAATATCAAAGGTACAATCATAGAAAGGCTTGGGACTATTTGAACACTAATGGCAAGTGAATGTATGTTTTTGGATGTAGGGTTAATATGGGTGCTAGAAGGGAGGCTAGAATTACATTGTAGAGGACCTTAAATGTGGAATTAATTTTGTTGGCAGCAGGAAGTAACTAACGTTTCTAAGTGGGCAAATTATCTGATCAGAGTTGAATTTTGGGAGGATTAATTAAGCAACAGCATATAGATAAATTGTAGCATGGTAGGACTGGATTCAAGGAAAACAGAGATCACGAACTGGGGCAAAACTTCTCAACCAGTAAGCCGTGACATACCTTGTAAAGTATAACGTTGAAACCTTTCAGACAAGGATCACTAGGAGCATACCTATATTTGAGGAAAGTTAGGTATTTTTTAATTTGCTGCAGCAAAGGAGAGCACAGCACCTGCAGAACTGTGGGTCATCTCAGGGAATTGCGAGGAGCCTATTATAGGAGTTCAGCTTGTGCCAGGTGATTCTTAGAAGGGTTTGGGAGAAGCAGAGATCAGTTCTAGATTGGGTGCTATCAGCAAGTGGGATATTGGATATTTTGGTATATCTTATCTTGGAGATGGGAGAATTAAAAAAATAGTAGTCATTTGTGTTAGCCAGAAGAGGGAGATGTTTAGTTATTCTTGTGGTTCTTCAGCGTCCTTGTCTCTACTTTCAGAAATAATTACACACTAGTCTTATATCTGTCTTCTACTATGATCATAGAGTGGCCTTATCTGATTATTGTTTATATTCTGCCGAAATTGTTTATGTTCAGTTGGGAACACTATGGTTCAGCTGTCAGCTACCAGCTGCCAGGGTTATTTTATTACTTTTTCAGTACCCAGTACATTGATCTGCTCAGCCCCCAAGGCATCTAACCAGTTGCCTCATATGGTGAGCAGCCTTATTCATTTACCCCTGGGTGCTATACATATATTATCATTGTTCAGATGTGCCATGCCTTGAAAAAGTTGATTGAGCAACACACTGAAAATGAAGAGTAAAGGACCGAGAAAGATTACAAAAGTTTTCAGATCTCTTCACTACCTCCAACATTTCTAATTTAAAATCTGTGCTCCAGCAAAAATAAACTGATGTGTTTCTATAGTCTGTGGTTGGTTGCCTTTGGATATTATGCTGTCTATCTGGAACATCTTCCTCTGGTCCCCTTCTCATGTCCAGATCCTGTCTGTCCTTCAAGGACCACTTCAAATGTCTCTCCCTTCTCCCATGTTACTCGGAGAGTTAAAATCAAGAAAAAACCTACTTAAATATAATAAATGAAGAATAGATTATATATTTCGATATATTAATTCTAGCTTAGAGGTCAAGCTGGAAGCAATCTCTCCTTTCTATGAATTCATATAGCAAATTTGTTTCTATCCCTAAAGCACTTATTTCTAACATTTATTAAATATGCATGGTGTCCTATCTACTAGCTGCTGTCAGTGGTACCATCAAAATGCCATGAGGTTTCCTTCTTTCCGGGTTCTTCAGGCTTAAGTATAAAGTAGAAAAAAAAGTTTCAAAACTCCACCCTCATTCTTATCTCATTCAGCAGGAGTTAACTGATGTTCAGTGATATTTGGTTCTATTTATATCAGGGAGGTTAAGAGAAGCTTATAGGTGACTCAGTGCTCCTTGTGAAAAGCTGGGATGGGCCTCATAGTGGGCAGGGACTGATTGTTATCAGAATATCTTTTTAAAAATACATATTAAAGGGGTTAACTTTTGAGGGAGTGTGAAAATCATAATCTTTTTGTACTGCCAGAAAGGACAGAGCTGTATAAAAATTAATTATAATTAGTCACATTAATAGATGTAGTGAAAAAGAGGCTTTCTTTTCTTATATTAATTTAGGAATGACTGCCTGCAAAAAACCTGGGAACCGAGAATGTAAACATCACTGTAAAAATAAACATACATGTGGACACGACTGCTGTGAGTTCCATAAAACAAGTTTATTTCAGGTTTTAAAAATTGAAAGCTCATTGAAGAATAGTAATAATATCCTAATTATCCATGTATGATATTTATATTATGCAGCTTATAACTCAAATAATTTTCTTTCTTTTGTGGTTAACATTTTTAAAAAATAAATATTAGATTAGAATTTTGAAGAAATTTGACTTTATATGAACAATACATAAAGTTTAACTTAAACAATCTAGAATTTCTTCTCATAGGTAAAAATGGAGTTGCACAGAAGTCAGAAATGAAAGAGTCAACAGTTTCTTCATATTTATCTGATTTAAGAAACAGAAATGCTGTTTCATCTCTTCCTCCAGTGAAACGTCTAAAGGTTAGTTTTAATAACATTTATCCCTTGTTCTGTAATTAAATGTATATGAATATCCCTTTTTTCTGGGTATCAGGTAGGTATCCACAGAGTACTTTAGAGTTACATAAAGGCTTGAGTAGGAAAATGACTATTATTCATAATACTGTTTCTATAGGAAAAGATACTATAGTTTTTAATAATTAATCTATAAATCCACTTTTGGTGCATAGGGGCATAGTTATGCATCCCTTTGCTTCATTAGCCTCTTTTTTTTTTTAAACCAGAGAAGAGGGATATGTAGCTTGCTTTGGTTCAGCAATTGAAACTAGAAACACTTGCCCTTTTGTGGCTCCATCTGTGGTGGACTGCGCTGGAAAGTCTGAAGTTGATTTTGATTGACGCACATAGATGAGTACTGAGCAAGAGTCTCCCTTTCAAGTGGTGAAGAAATGGGAGTCCCCACTGGTTGATAGGATAGTCACTAGCAGACTTACTCTAAGCCTAAGTCATCATATCCAGGGCAAAATAATTGATCAGGCCACAAAACAGAGCGAAGAAAATGGCGGAGTGCCTGATTCTTTTCTAGGTCTTTTTTTTTTTTAACATCTTTATTAGAGTATAATTGCTTTACAATGGTGTGTTAGTTTCTGCTTTATAACAAACTGAATCAGCTATACATGTACATATATCCCCATATCTCCTCCTTCTTGAGTCTCCCTCCCACCCTCCCTATTCCAAACCCTAGGTAGTCACAAAGCACTGAGCTGATCTCCCTGTACTATGCGGCTGCTTTCCACTAACTATCTATTTTACATTTGGTAGTGTATATAAGTCCCTGCCACTCTCTCACTTCGACCCGGCTTACCCTTCCCCCTCCCCGTGTCCTCAAGTCCATTCTCCACATCTGCATCTTTATTCCTGTCCTGCCCCTAGGTTTTTCATAACCATTTTTTTCTTTGTTTTTTTTAGATTCCATATATATGTGTTAGCATACAGTATTTGTTTTTCTCTTTCTGACTTACTTCACTCTGTATGACAGACGCTACGTCCAACCACCTCACTACAAGTAACTCAATTTCATTTCTTTTTATGGCTGAGTAATATTCCATTGTGTATATGAGCCATGTCTTCTTTATCCATTCATCTGTCAGTGGCCACTTAGGTTGCTTCCATGTCCTGGCTATTGTAAATAGAGCTGCAGTGAACATTGTGGTACATGACTCTTTTTGAATGATGGTTTTCTCAGGGTATATGCAATGCCAAGTAGTGGGATTGCTGGGTCACATTGTAGTTCTATTATTAGTCTTTTAAGGAACCTCCATACTGTTCTACATAGTGGCTGTATCAATTTACATTCCCTCCAACAGTGCAAGAGGGATCCCTTTTCTCCACACCCTCTC
Source organism: Phocoena phocoena (assembly GCF_963924675.1). Taxonomy (NCBI): domain Eukaryota; kingdom Metazoa; phylum Chordata; class Mammalia; order Artiodactyla; family Phocoenidae; genus Phocoena; species Phocoena phocoena. The sequence continues at coordinate 80,642,036 of NC_089219.1, read as the reverse complement.
CAGCATTTATTGTTTGTAGATTTTTTGATGATGGCCATTCTTACTGGTGTGAGGTGCTACCTCGTTGTACTTTTGATTTGCATTTCTCTAATGATTAGTGATGTGGAGCATCCTTTCATGTGTTTGTTGGCAATCTGTTTATCTTCTTTGGAGAAATGTCTATTTAGGTCTTCTGCCCATTTGGGGATTGGGTTGTTTGTTTTTTTGATATTGAGTTGCATGAGCTGCTTGTAAATTTTGGAGATTAATCCTTTGTCAGTTGCTTCATTTGCAAATATTTTCTCCCATGCTGAGGGTTGTTTTTTCATCTTGTTTATGGTTTCCTTTGATGTGCAAAAGCATTTAAGTTTCATTAGGTCCCATTTGTTTACTTTTGTTTTTATTTCCATTTCTCTAGGAGGTGGGTCAAAAAGGATCTTTCTGTGATTTATGTCATAGAGTGTTCTGCCTATGTTTTCCTCTAAGAGTTTTATAGTGTCTGGCCTTACATTTAGGTCTTTAATCCATTTTGAGTTTATTTTTGTGTATGGTGTTAGGGAGTGTTCTAATTTCATTCTTTTACATGTAGCTGTCCAGTTTTCCCAGCACCACTTATTGAAGAGGCTGTATTTTCTCCATTGTATATTCTTGCCTCCTGTATCAAAAATAAGGTGACCATATGTGCATGGGTTTATCTCTGGGCTTTGTATCCTGTTCCATTGATCTATATTTCTGTTTTTGTGCCAGTACCATATTGTCTTGATTACTGTAGCTGTGAAGTATAGTCTGAAGTCAGGGAGCCTGATTCCTCCAGCGCCATTTTTATTTCTCAGGATTGCTTTGGCTATTCAGGGTCTTTTGTGTTTCCATACAAATTGTGAAATTTTTGGTTCTAGTTCTGTGAGAAATGGCATTGATAGTTTGATAGGGATTGCACTGAATCTGTAGATTGCTTTGGGTAGTATAGTAATTTTCACAATGTTGATTCTTCCAATCCCAGAACATAGTATATCTCTCCTTCTGTTTGTATCATCTTTAATTTCTTTCATCAGTGTCTTATAGCTTTCTTCATACAGGTCCATGTCTCCTTTGGTAGGTTTATTCCTAGGTATTTTATTCTTTTTGTTACAATGGTAAATGGAAGTGTTTCCTTAATTTCTCTTTCAGATTTTTCATTAGTGTATAGGAAGGCAAGAGATTTCTGTACATTAATTTTGTACCTGGCAACTTTACCAATTTCATTGATTAGCTCTAGTAGTTTTGTGGTAGAGTCTTTAGGATTCTCTATGTATAGTATCATGTCATCAGCAAACAGTGACAGCTTTACTTCTTCTTTCCGATTTAGATTCCTTTTATTTCTTTTTCTTCTCTGATTGCTGTCACTAAAACTTCCAAAACTATGTTGAATAATAGTGGTGAGAGTGGACAACCTTGTCTTGTTCCTGATCTTAGTGGAAATGGTATCAGTTTTTCACAATTGAGAATGATGTTGGCTGTGAGTTTGTCATACATGGCCTTTATTATGTTGAGGTAAGTTCCCTCTATGCCTACTTTCTCGAGGGTTTTTGTCATAAATGGGTGTTGAATTTTGTCAAAAGCTTTTTCTGGGGCTTCCCTGGTGGTGCAAGTGGTTGAGAGTCCACCTGCCAATGCAGGGGACACAGGTTTGTGTCCCGGTCTGGGAAGATCCCACATGCCACGGAGCAGCTGGGCCCGTGAGCCATGGCTGTTGAGCCTGCACGTCCAGGGCGTGTGCTCTGCAATGGGAGACGCCACAGCAGCGAGAGGCCCGCATACTGAAAAAAAAAAAAAAGCTTTTTCTGCATCTATTGAGATGATCCTATGGTTTTTCTCCTTCAATTTGTTAATATGGTGTATCACGTTGATTGATTTGCATATATTGAAGAATCCTTGCATTCCTGGGATAAACCCCACTTGATCCTGGTGTATGATCCTTTTAATGTACTCTTGGATTCTCTTTGCTAGTATTTTGTTGAGGGGTTTTGCATCTATGGTCATCAGTGATATTGGCCTGTAGTTTTCTTTCTTTGTGACATCTTTGTCTGGTTTTGGTATCAGGGTGATGGTGGCCTCATAGAATGCGTTTGGGAGTGTTCCTTCCTCTGCTATATTTTGGAAGAGTTTGAGAAGGATAGGTGTTAGCTGTTCTCTAAATGTTTGATAGAATTCTTCTGTGAAGCCATCTGGTCCTGGGCTTTTGTTTGTTGGAAGAGTTTTAATCACAGTCTCAATTTCAGTGCTTGTGATTCATCTGTTTATATTTTCTGTTTCTTCCTGGGTCAGTCTCGGAAGGTTGTGCTTTTCTAAGAATTTGTCCATTTCTTCTAGGTTGTCCATTTTATTGGCATATAGTTGCTTGTAGTAATCTCTCTTGATCCTTTGTATTTCTGCAGTGTCAGTTGTTACTTCTCCTTTTTCATTTCTGATTCTATTGATTTGAGTCTTCTCCCTTTTTTTCTTGATGGTTTATCAATTTATCAATTTTGTTTATCTTCTCAAAGAACCAGCTTTTAGTTTTATTGATCTTTGATATTGTTTCCTTCATTTCTTTTTCATTTATTTCTGATCTGATCTTCATAATTTCCTTCCTTCTGCAAACTTTGAGGTTCTTTTGTTCTTCTTTCTCTAATTGCTTTAGATGTAAGATTAGGTTGTATTTGAGATGTTTCTTGTTTCTTGAGGTAAGATTGTATTGATCTAAACTTCCCTCTTAGAACTGCTTTTGCTGCATCCCATAGGTTTTGGGTGTTGTGTTTTCATTGTCATTTGTTTCTAGGTATTTTCTGATTTCCTCTTTGATTTCTTCAGTGATCTCTTGGTTATTAAGTAGTGTATTGTTTTGCCTCCATGTGTTTGTATTTTTTCCCTTTTTTTTTTCCTGTAATTGATATCTAGTCTCATAGCTTTGTGTGGTCAGAAAAGATACTTGATATGATTTCAATTTTCTTAACTTTATTAAGGCTTGATTTGTGACCCAAGATATGATCTATCCTGGAGAATATTCCATGAGCATTTGAGAAGAAAGTGTATTCTGTTGTTTTTGGATGGAATGTCCTATAAATATCAATTTAGTCCATCCTGTTTAACGTATCATTTAAAGCTTGTGTTTCCTTATTTATTTTCATTTTGGATGATCTGTCCATTGGTGAAAGTGGGATGTTAAAGTCCCCTACTATGATTGTGTTACTGTCGATTTCCCCTTTTATGACTGTCACCATTTGCCTTATGTATTGAGGTGCTCCTATGTTGGGTGCATAAATATTTACAATTGTTATATCTTCTTCTTGGATTGATCCCTTGATCATTATGTAGTGTCCTTCTTTGTCTCTTGTAATAGTCTTTATTTTCAAGTCTATTTTGTCTGATATGAGAATTGCTACTCCAGCTTTCTTTTGATTTCCATTTGTATGGAATATCTTTTTCCATCCCCTCACTTTCAGTCTGTATGTGTTCCTAGGTCTGAAGTGGGTCTCTTGTAGACAGCATATATGTAGGTCTCATTTTTGTATCCATTCAGTCAGTGTATGTCTTTTGGTTTAAGCATTGAATCCATTTACATTTAAGGTAATTATCGATATGTGTGTTCCTATTTCATTTTCTTAATTGTTTTGGGTTTGTTATTGTATGTCTTTTCCTTCTCTTGTGTTTCCTGCCTAGACAAGTTCCTTTAGCATTTGTTGTAAAGCTGGTTTGGTGGTGCTGAATTCTCTCAGCTTTTGCTTGTCTGTAAAGGTTTTAATTTCTCTGATGAAGCTGAATGAGATCCTTGCTGGGTAGAGTAATCTTTGTTGTAGATTTTTCCCTTTCATCACTTTAAATATGTCTTGCCACTCCCTTCTGGCTTGCAGAGTTTTTGCTGAAAGATCAGCTGTTAACCTTATAGGGATTCGCTTGTATATTGTTTTTCCCTTGCTGCTTTTAATATTTTTTCTTTGTATTTAATTTCTGATAGTTTGATTAATATGTGTCTTGGCGTGTTTCTCCTTGGATTTATCTGTATGTGACTGTCTGTGCTTCCTGGACTTGACTGACTATTTCCTTTCCCATATTAGGGAAGTTTTCAACTATAATCTCTTCAAATATTTTCTCAGTCCCTTTCTATTTCTCTTCTTCTTCTGGGACCCCTATAATTCGAATGTTGGTGTGTTTAATGTTGTCCCAGAGGTCTTTGAGACTGTCCTTAAATCTTATTTCTTTATTCTCTTCTGTGGTAGTTATTTCCACTATTTTATCTTCCAGGTCACTTATCTGTTCTTCTGCCTCATTTTTTTTTGCTATTGATTCCTTCTAGAGAATTTTAAATTTCATTTATTGTTGTTCATCTTGTTTGTTTGCTCTTTAGTTCTTCCAGGTCCTTGTTAAATGTGTCTTGTATTTTCTCCATTCTATTTCCAGGATTTTGGATCATCTTTAGTATCATTACTCTGAGTTCTTTTTCATGCAGACTGCCTATTTCCTCTTCATTTGTTTGGTATGGTGGGGTTTTACCTTGCTACTTCATCTGCTGTGTGTTTCTCTGTCTTCTCATTTTACTTAACTTACTGTGTTTGGGGTCTCCTTCTCACAGGCTGCAGGTTTGTAGTTCCTATTGTTTTTGGTGTCTGCCCCCAGTGTCTGCTTGGTTCAGTGGGTTGTTTTGGCTTCCTGGTGGAGGGGACTAGTGCTTGTGTTCTGGTGGATGAGGCTGGATACTGTCTTTCTGGTGGGTAGGACCGTGTCTGTTGGTGTGGCTGTGACCTTATTATGATTTTAGGCAGCCTCTCTGCTAATGGGTTGTGTTGTGTTCCTGTCTTGCTAGTTGTTTGGCATAGGGTGTCCAGCACTGTAGCTTGCTTGTCGTTGAGTGGAGCTGGGCTTTAGCGTTGAGATGTAGATCTGTGGAAGAGCTTTTGCCATTAGATATTACGTGGAGCTGAGAGGTCTCTGGTGGACCAATGTCCTGAACTCAGCTCTCCCACCTCAGAGGCACAGGCTGACACCCGGCCAAGAGCACCAAGACCCTCTCAGCCACACAGCTCAGAAGAAAAGGGAGAATAAAAGAAAGAAAGAAAATAAAATAAAGTTATTAAAATAAAAAATAATTATTAAAAATTAAAAAAAAATTAAAGTAATAGAAAAAGAAAAAACAGAAAGAAAGAAAGAGGAGAGCAACCAAACCAAGAAACAAATCCACCAATGATAACAAGCACTAGAAACTATACTAAAAAAGAAAAAACAAACCAAAAAAAACCAGACAGGCAGAACCCTAAGACAAATGGTGAAAGCAAAGCTATACAGACAAAATGACACAAAGAAGCATACACGTACACACTCACAAAAAGAGAAAAAGGAAAAAAATATATATATCTTTGCTTCCAAAGTCCACGGCCTCAATTTTGGGATGATTCGTTGTGTATTCAGGTATTCCACAGATGCAGGGTACCTCAAGTTGATTGTGGAGATTTAATCCGCTGCTCCTGAGGCTGCTGGGAGAGATTTCCCTTTCTCTTCTTTGTTCGCACAGCTCCCAGGGTTCATCTTTGGATTTGGCCCCCACCTCTGCGTAAGGGTAGCCTGAGGGCGTCTGTTCTTCACTGATACAGGACGGGATAAAAGGAGCAGCTGATTCGGGGGCTCTGGCTCACTCAGGCGGTGGGGAGGGAGGGGTACGGAATGCGGGGCGAGCCTGCAGTGGCAGAAGCCAGTGTGACGTTGCAACAGCCTGAGGCACGCCATGCATTCTCCCGGGAAAGTTGTCCCTGGATCACGGGACCCTGGCAGTGGCGGGCTGCACTGGCTCCCAGAGGGGAGGTGTGGGTAGTGACCTGTGCTTGCACACAGGCTTCCTGGTTGCTGCAGCAGCAGCAGCCTTAGCATTTTATGCCCGTCTCTGTTGTCTGCACTAATAGCCGCAGCTCGTGCCCATCTCTGGAGCTTGTTTAGGCGGTGTTCTGAATCCCCTCTCCTTGTGCACCCTGAAACAATGTACTCTTGCCTCTTAGGCAGGTCCAGACTTCTTCCCGGTCTCCCTCCTGGCTAGCTGTGGTGCACTAGCCCCCTTCAGGCTGTGTTCATGCAGCCAACCCCAGCCCTCTCCCTGCGCTCCGACTGAAACCCGAGCCTCAGCTCGCAGCCCCGCCCACCCCGTAGGGTGAGCAGACAAGCCTCTCGGGCCGGTGAGTGCCGGTCAGCACCGATCCTCTGTGCGGGAATCTCTCTGCTTTGCCCTCCGCACCCCTGTGGCTGCACTTTCCTCCGTGGCCCCAAAGCTCCCACCACCACCACCCCCAGTCTCCAGCAGTGAAGGGGCTTCCTACTGTGTGGAAACTTTTCCTCCTTCACAGCTCCCTCCCAGTGGTGCAGGTCCTGTCCCTATTCTTTTGTCTCTGTTTTTTCTTTTTTCTTTTGCCCCACCCAGGTACGTGGTGAGTTTCTTGCCTTTTGGGAAGTTTGAGGTCTTCTGCCAACGTTCAGTAGGTGTTCTGTGGGGGTTGTTCCACATGTAGGTGTATTTCTGTTGTATTTGTGGGGGGGAAGGTGATCTCCAAGTCTTACTCTTCCGCCATCTTGAAGGTCTCCTCTCTAGGTCTTTTATAAGAAAGAAGATTCTCAGTCATGAGGCTAAAACAAGGAGAATATTGGGAAACATGGAGAGGTTTACAGTTTGAAATGGCAACCACCTTTTCTGAGACAATTATATTTTAGTGTCCCAAGTTTTTCCTACCTTTTTTTTGTACTTATTCCATATCATCCATCCCTCCCTTCATCCCTCCCTCCCTCCCTCCCTTCCTTCCTTCCTTCCTTCCTTCCATATTCATCGAGCACCAAGAATGTGCCAAGCACTATAGTAGGTGTAGAAGATCCAGTGATAAGACCGTTTTAGTCCCAGACCTCATAAAACTTACAGTTTGAGTGAAGGATACAAATAAGTAAATAGGCTTTTTCAATACAGTGTGATGAGTGATTCTGTGACAGAAGTGTAAGATAACTTGAACTTATAGAAAGTGCATTCACTCCACATTTGATAGGCCAGGAAAGGATTCCTAATAAACGTGATTGAGACCTGAATGATATATGGGCATAAGCAAGCATGGAGAGGTGTGTACCAGAGTGGTGGTAAAGAAGGATAGAAAAGTATTTCAGCTATAGAGAATATGCAGTGGTTCAGAGCTGAGAAAGAGATAGAGATCTTTTTAAAAACTGAAGTAGGGCTTCCCTGGTGGCGCAGTGGTTGAGAGTCCGCCTGCCGATGCAGGGGACACGGGTTCGTGCCCCGGTCTGGGAAGATCCCACATGCCGCGGAGCGGCTGGGCCCGTGAGCCATGGCCGCTGAGCCTGCGCGTCCGGAGCCTGTCCTCCGCAACGGGAGAGGCCACAACAGTGAGAGGCCCGCGTAACGCATAAAAAAAAAAAAAAAAAAAAAAAAAAACTGAAGTAATACGGTATATCTGGAGTTCATTTACAAGTAGGAGGGTGGAGAAAGATAAGGCTGAAGAAGTAGGAGCTAGATCATGAAAACATTTTTGCTATTTTAAGGATTTGGATTTTATCCTGAAAGTACTGGGAAATCACTGAAGGGCTTTAATCAGTGGCATGATGGGAACCGCATTTTATAAAGTTCACTCTGGATGCAATGTAGAGAATGCATTAGAGGATAATAGAAAAGGAACATAAGGACTCATTAGGGAGGTTTTGCAGTAGTCCAGGCAAGACGATGGCCTAGTCTAGTGTAATGGCAGTAGCAATGGAGAGAAGTGGCTGGGTTTAAGATATTTTTCAGAGGTATAAACAACTACCTTGCTACTTATTGGTTATAAGGGGTGAAGTAGAAGGAATAAAGATGATGCCCTTCTGGCTTGAGCAACTGGGAAAAAAGTGGGGCCTCACTAGGGTAGAAACTCTAAATGGAAAACAAATTTGGAGGAGTAGAGACATGATAAGTTCATTTGGGAAATACTGAATTTAGAGGCCTACAAGATGTCTAGGTAAAGATGTTCTATAGACAGTTGGATAATAGCCGTTTGAAAGTCAGGAGAGAGTTGAGCTAGAAAATCAAGAAAGAGAGCTAAGCTCAAATCTACAGAGAGCTATAGATTTGAGAGTCATTCATGTGTAGATGGTAATTGAAGCCATGGGAGTAAATGAGATCTGTGATTGAGAATGAGTGAGAGTGAGAAGAGAAGAAGGCCTCGTGATGAAGAACCATGAAGAATATCAACATTTAAGAAGGGCCTGAGAAGGAGATTTGAGTTGAAAACTAGCTTGAGTTTCTCACAATTTATTGGTTTGGGGACTATATGTATCAGCAGGAATTTTGCTGTTTGGCTTATTTGTTAAAAGGTGTATTGATATGAAATTGATAGTTGAACTTGTTAATTTTTCATTAATAGATGCAGATGAATAAATCTCAAAGTGTGGACCTTAAAGAGTTTGGTTTTACTCCAAAACCTTCTCTTACCAGTATATCAAGGTACAAATATAATGTTAATATCTGAGGTAAAATATTCATCATAAACTCTCTGTTCCTCCAAATAGTCATTTATTCAGAGAAAGATGGTTACTGGCTACCTTTGAATCACAGTAATCATTTAGTTCCATAATGAGGTAATTACATCAGGAGAGTTTTGTTATCATTTACACCCCAAATTTATTTAGAACTCTGCAGTCATAAGGATACTTTAACATTGATCTAATCTGCTCTTTCCTGGAAAACTACCCATCCTATGTGTCATGCCTCCAGGCTCTCTCTGCCTTCTAAACTTAACAGATGACAAGAGTATACTTTAAAAAGAGAAGTCATGTTGGTGTATAAAGTCTAATATTTTCCATTTAGGGGCCCACTCTATATTAATAATACCTCAGATTTATAAAATACTTTATAATTTAAAAATTGCATGTTTGTGCATTCTTTCTTTTGAACTTAACAACAACCTGGCTCATAAACCAAGGTATTTTTATCCTATTATATAGATGAAATAACCAAAGCTCATATTCAGAGGGCCCTAGATGATAATTCAGCATTCTTTTCCTATTATGATACCTAAAAGGTAACAGTATATGTAATTTCCTTCCAGATAAGGGCATTCTACATGCTGGGATGACATTTAATATACTTAACAACCAGTACAGAACAGCCGCTGACCAATCAGAATAGATGCCAACACTACTTGAAGAGATCCTAACTTTTGTTATCTAACTGAAAGAAGCATTAGAAATAAATTTTTAAGTCTACACACAAATAGCAGAAATCTACCCAATGGGGGAATGTAAAGATGACTAAGTGACCTAAGTAGTTGTCACTTCCATTAAACACCTATTTTTTTACCTTTTACTACTCAGGCTAGTACAGTTTATCATAGAAGTGTTGAGTGGCTGAACCAGTTTTTTCCCATTTATATGAATCAGTAGTTTTCGAAGTCAGATTAATTTTAATATTTTCTTTAACATTTTTATGGTTTTATTTATCTTTATAAAGGTCAGAATATTTAAACATACCCGAATTGCCTATAATGGAGCAGAGGTATCAGCATGAGATCTACACAAAAGGTCAACAACCAGAACCATCTGCATATCAAGACAAAGGTAAATTACTGTTGATATTGACTTGAGAGAGAAAATGATTTCTCACTACTTTGGATTGACAAGCAATGTTATTGAAAAACCAAAATCTAAAGTTATGATTATTAACTTGGCAACATTTTTCTCTTCAGTTATTGAAGCAGTTTCAAATTCTTAGGTCTGTTATTTCAGATGGTCTTGTTGTGTCTATCATAGATTCCTAAAAAATCTTTTCGTACATAGCATTGACTATTTTAATTTAAAGATAACATGAGGGCGCTTCCCTGGTGGCGCAGTGGTTGAGAGTCCGCCTGCCGATGCAGTGGACACGGGTTCGTGCCTCGGTCTGGGAAGATCCCATATGCCACGGAGTGGCTGGGCCCGTGAGCCATGGCCGCTGAGCCTGCGCATCCGGAGCCTGCGCTCCGCAACGGGAGAGGCCACAGCAGTGAGAGGCCCGCATACCGCAAAAGAAAAAAAAAGATAATATGAGGAAAAGCTGAGAATATAAGGGATCTTAGGATATGCAAAGTATTAAAATGCTGAACGATTACTTTTATGTGTCTTTAGAATTATTTGAAATAATTTTTTATTTATAAAATTAGTCCATTTTATAAAATAGCTGTGTGACCTTGGGAAAATTATTTAACCTCTTTGGGCGTTAGTCTTATCTTTAAAATTAAGGGATTAAATTGGGTGACCTTTAATATCTCTCTAGTTCTTAAACCTATGATTCTTACAATCTCTATGATATGTGAGACTATAACCTAGTTTGTGGGATATAGCTGGTTTGTAATATAGATTTGCTTTTTATCTGTGTCTGTCATTAAATTAAAGAGATAATGCATATAAATTCTTCAACTTTGGGCCTGTTTCATCATTTCTCCGGGTCCTGCCATTAATAGCACCATTTCTCTGGGTCATGCTACTATACTAATAGCAGTCTGTTAAAACATGTGAGAAATAATTCTGGCCACAGAGTTGTTTGTTCAAGTGGCTGTATGTAGAAATGGTAAACTTGGGATTTTCTAAAAACAATTAATTTCATGTGTGTGTTGTTTTTGACTTCTATTGCCACTCTTTCCTTCATTCTTTCACTCTATTGCTTTCTCTGGCCATAATTTAAGATCTTAGGTAGGCAAGGGCTGGAGTACCCATCACCCCTTATGACACCGTGGCAGCCATTAGGCCCAATATCAGATCAAGAAAAATCCCCTGGTCTTACCTAGACTATCAGAACGTTTATCCAATTTGTTCAAAGCCTGAAAATATTATTACAACATGAATAGAAGGTGTAAGAGTGTCAATCCTCTTATTTTTATCTCTCTTCAACCTGTAGCCCTCTAACTTATTCCTTGTATGGCTGATCTATTCCCTGCCCTTCTCCACACCAGAGTTTGTCCTTCCCTACTTTCATGTTGTCTTTACATAGTTTTTCTACTTTTATTTCTTTCCCACCCACTATTCCAAATGTGATTTGTATTATGATATAAAAGTCTCATCTAGATACTTTAAACCCCAATAATAACTATATCCCTCTTTTACTGAATGCCCCCCCACCTTTTTTAAAGAAGCTGTATAATATAGTAGTTCAACTTACAGGATCTAGAGATTATCTGTCTAGGTTCAAATCCTAGCTCATTTAGTAGTTGTATGACTTTTCATAGTATACTTACCCAGTTCATCTCAATTCCCTCATCTGGTTATATTTTAGGGATTTTAGGGTTAAATGAGATAATATATATAAAGCTCTTAGCATAATATCTGGTACTGTTATTAATAGTAATTGAGTATATTCATTATACTTTTTCCACATTAGTCTTTGGTGACAAAACATACTTTAAATGTATTCAAATACTGCTCTTAAGAATGTTTTAAGAAAAACATGGCAATTTTTATCATCTGTATTCCAGGTGCAAAAAGACAAGAAGAAAAAATGTCAGAAATTATGAGAAAGTATGTTGAATTGTAAAATTTAAATTGTAAGGGACCTTTGTGCAATTTCTCATTTTACAATGAAAGAAGGCAAGACTCAGAGATTGAATGACTTGCCCAAAATTACATATCTAATTAACAGCAGGACTAGAAATAGATTTCATATCTCTTGATTCCCAGGCAATGCCATTTCTATAAAATGAAATTGACTTTTAGTTATCAGTGGAGAATTGAAAATCAAACCTGTAATATACAAACTCTTTCAACTTTCCACCCCCCCAACTATTATATTTCTCTGTTTCTGCACCCATCCATAACTCTCTATTTATTTTGAAAGAAGAATTATCTTTTCTTCTATTCAAAGTTTATCTCTCCACCTGTAATCGTAATCTTTCCAATTCTGCCCCCTCTGGGTCTTTAGAAGACCAGCTATCTCTCTCCTCTTGCCCTTATTTTCAGTATCTTCTCCCTGTGGCCTCTTTCTTTTCAGCATATAAATATGCTCAAGTCTCTTCCTTCTTTAGCTGCCAGTCCCCATCTAGCCAGATGGTCTTCTTCTCTTTATATTTACACTGCACTTTGTACCTACTTCTCTTTTCAGGACATAGCATACTGTGTATGTGTATCAAGGCACAAAAGTAGAATAATGTGTACTGGAGTTGTAGGTACAGTTGAAGGATAGAGAAGGATTTGGATAGTGAAGAAAAGGAAGGATAGAGGTTATTTAAAGTGAAGGAAACTCACTTTAAATTTTACTGGAGCAAGCTTGTACTAGCTTGTGAGATGATTATTAAATTTTGGGGAATCAGGCATCATTAAAGTTTAATTATATAAACTTTCAATTAAGTTATATTAAACACAAAGGTTATAAATATTAAAAACTAACCACTTCCTAATTATTCTACTACATTTTACTGTTATCTGTATTCTTGAGATTATTTGCATCTATATTTATATCTGTATGGTGGAAATACTGTATAAAGGGGTGCTATTGTGCATTTCTTCCCAACTTGCGTTATGTCACATTTGTAGCTTGAAATCAGTCATGGTGGGAATACTTATAGAATGGAAATCAGCAAACACTACAAATCAGGGCCTAACTTATTGTTTTGTTTATTGTTTATACCTAAGAAAGTGATGGAGAAAATGACAGTAGTGCAAACTTAATTTATCAGTGTGTCATGTCTGTAGCCCTTATATTGTGGATAGCAAGAACAATTGAAGGAATATTCTTCTAGCATTTGAAAATTATTATCTAATTCAGCAAGGAAATTGCTTAAGGCTATGGGTGAATGAGTGAAATCCCAACATATGTCTTTATTGTTTTACTTTTATTAAAGTCAACAAAAATATCAAACAACGCTCGAATTGACAAATGAATGTGAGAACTACATTCATTTATCAATTGTAACTATAGGTTGATACAGATACAAGAGTTTGGCAAAATTCAATGAAAACGTTCAGTGATAATCAATTAGATATATGGAATTTACAGTTAAGCATGCTGTATATTTTATCATTATCTGTAAATTGTGTGCTATACATCCTTTACATATAATACATATATATGCATAAAATTTTTTGGAGAAGCGAGTTATTGAATATTTATTAATCACTGCTATGGAAAACTGTACAAGTAAAGACATTTAGTCCCCATAACAATCATATGTATTAGGTACTATTATTTATTTATTTGGTTGTGTTGGGTCTTAGTTGCGGCAGGCAGGCTCCTTAGTTGTGGCTTGCCAACTCCTTAGTTGTGGCATGCAAACTCTTAGTTGTGGCATGCATGTGACATCTAGTTCCCGGACCAGGGATCAAACCCGGGCCCCCTGCATTGGGAGCGGGGAGTCTTAACCACCATGCCACCAGGGAAGTTCCATGTTAGGTACTATTATTATCCCCATTTTGCAGAGGAGAAAACTAAGCTCAGAGTTTAAATTACTTGTCTAAGATCATCCAACTAGTAAATGATAGAGGTGGAATTTTCACCCAGGTAGTCTGGCTCTAAACCCAGGCTATAAACAATGGATAACACTGAGGATATTTTAGAAGGAGAAAAATAACGATATATTTTCGTAACAATACTCAAAATTAACTGCTTGTAGGGAGAAGAGATGGGGGAGGAAGCCCATTTTAGAAGCTATTACAATCCAAACTTGGAGTAAGATTGTTCTTATGTAGGAATTAAGAGGGAAAATTAATTGTCTAGAAGAATACCTTGAAAATTAAATTTAGTGCAGCAGTCAATCACTACATGTAATACAGTAAATAAAATTGTTGAATACAATACTCAGCAGTGCTTTAGAACACTACTACTCAAGACCTCTGTTTAGCAGTTGAAAGATGTGTTTGATATGTCAATAAATAATGATGCTTAAGGTTTAAAAAGTGCCTATACTCATTTATACATACACATGACAGATTTTTCTAGACGGACCTATTCTACAACTTCAAATGAGAAAGCCCCTCAAACAATGCTGTTCAACAGAAATCTTAATGCATCTGAAAACCAGGATTTGACAGATGCGGTTAAAAGTAATTCTTCATTTTCAGAAGTTTTGAATGTGAACTTTGAATTGGGAAATGAAGTTTGGGATGATTTTGATGATGAAAGCTTAATAGAAGTTACTAGCTTTTCAACTGATACCGAGAAGACAAAAACATCAGGTAAATAGCATGAAATATATTTCATTTGTATGTATTTTTGTATATATGTGTGTATTGTATTTGAAATATATGTTAGAATGAAATAATTTTATGAGAAATTATTTGAATATTTTTCAGTTAAGCTTTTGGGACTAATTTTCTTTTTCTTTTTTGTGTGCTTGCTTAATTAGTTTCAGTTTGTTAAGATTATAATTTTTAGCAAAAGTAAAATTTGACCCTCCCACAAATAACATTTCCTATCCCTAGGGACAGAGGTCAAGGTTATTCCATGATGACGATATAGGAAATGAGCTTTTTCTATTCTATTGCTCCTTATCTTGTTAAAGGCTCTATTCAAATTCAGATTGTTTATCGAATTTTCCCTCATAAAACAGACTATCCTGCTCTCCATTTTAAGATCTCATGTAGTCTGGTAATGTTTGTGAAAAACAAAAGTGTTCCAATTTAAAAAATATTCTTTTTTCACATGCTAGCAAAAAACATAAAAGATAACTTTTATTTCTAATAGAAATAGTGACTTTTCAAGTATAAATAAATAAACAGGAAAAGATTAGTTTCTCTTGTATTAGATATTGTGCTTAAATCATATACAATCCAAAAATAATGGGACTAGGCCTTTGAGTTACTGGTGAATCCACTCTATTTCACCAAAACAGAGAAGTGAAAATCTTGGTAAGTATAAGACCAGATAGGGAGACGGAGATACTCTTTCCCAGGATGGCTGACAGATGGAAATCAGTCCCTTGCAGACCATTGAAAATATTGAATGAACTTCGACTTGATCATTTACATGGCTTAAAAATAAATAAATAAATAAATGATAGTGGTTGGGGACCTTTTAATATAGTGACTAATAAGCTAATCTATGTGTTTTATAGATTTATTCTCTTAGGTTTGCTCCTTTGTTTTGTCTATGCACATTAAATTTGATTATTGAGAAGAATTTTTCGTTCTCTCCTTAACCAGATCATATCTGTTTGGAGAGATGTTCTACTCTAGAATAGAATACAGATATTCTATTCGATTTATTTCAAAATGTTATCTTTTTACCTAGGATTTGGAAACCCTTTGAGTTCAAGAACCAGGGAAAGTAAGCTACCCTTTGAAGAATCAAAAAGCAAATTCCAAAGAGAAATGTCAAACAGGCAAGTTTTAGAACTTTATTTTCAAACACTTACAACTTTATATCCTCCTGACATGTAAGCGGAGATGGGGATAAAGTCATTAGATGTCAGAGAAGCAATAGGGTATTAGCCAACTTAAAGCCTCTTAATCTTAGAGCTGTGTTTCTCAAAGTGCTGTTGTCATACCACCCCAAAATCAAAATTACCCAGGGGTGCACATTAAAAATGCACATTCTTGGGCCCCATGCTAGACTTACTGAATCATGGTCTCTGGAGCTGGAGCTGAGGAATCTTCACTTTTTATAAGATGTGAAAACTGAATAGGAGTTTGACAGGTAGAAAAGAGGAGACTAAGGCATTCCAGGTAGAAGAGTACATGTAAAGGGATAAGGCTTGAAAAAGCATCCCATGCTCAAGGGTCAGTAAAGTGTGGTCTGTGTAGCCATAGAATTAAGGCTGAGATTGCTGAGGTCTGTGAGGGGCCATGAATGCCATATTTAGATACCTGTGCTGTATCCAGTAGGTCAGGGGTCACAAGCTCAAACTGCCTTTGGGATTTCATGGGCCAAGGTTAACTGTAGAGTGTCCCATCTAAAGGGAATAATAACCACTACTCTGATCCAACCAGTTGTTGTTGTACAGGAAATGTGAGTCTAGTGTTGTCAAATATCCTGATTTTTAAAAAAAGCTAAGATCAAAAATTTATGTGACATCTCCTAACTTTAAAATTTTTTTTAACATCTTTATTGGAGTATAATTGCTTTACAGTGGTGTGCTAGTTTCTGCTTTACAGCAAAGTGAATCAGCTATACATATACATATGTCCCCATATCTCTTCCCTCTTGCATCTCTGTCCCTCCCACCCTCCCTATCCCACCCCTCTAGGTAGTCACAAAGCACTGAGCTGACCTCCCTGTGCTATGCGGCTGCTTCCCACTAGCTATCTATTTTACGTTTGGTAGTGTCTATATGTCCATGCCACTCTCTCACTTTGTCCCAGCTTACCCTTCCCCCTCCTCATATCCTCAAGTCCATTCTCTAGTAGGTCTGCATCTTTATTCCCATCTTACCCCTAGGTTCTTCATGACCTTTTTTTTTTTTTTTTTAGATTCTATATATATGTGTTAGCATACGGTATTTGTTTTTCTCTTTCTGACTTACTTCACTCTGTATGACAGTCTCTAGGTCCATCCACCTCACTACAAATAACTCAGTTTCATTCCTTTTTATGGCTGAGTAATATTCCATTGTATATATATGTGCCACATCTTCTTTATCCGTTCATCTATTGATGGACAGTTCGGTTGCCTCCATGTCCTGGCTACTGTAAACAGAGCTGCAATGAACATTTTGGTACATGACTCTTTCTGAATTATGGTTTACTCAGGGTATATGCCCAGTAGTGGGATTGCTGGGTCATATGGTAGTTCTATTTTTAGTTTTTTAAGGAATGTCCATACTGCTCCCCATAGTGGCTGTATCAATTTACATTCCCACCAACAATGCAAGAGGGTTGCCTTTTCTGCACACCCTGTCCAGCATTTATTGTTTGTAGATTTTTTGATGATGGCCATTCTGACCGGCGTGAGATGATATCTCATTGTAGTTTTGATTTGCATTTCTCTAATGATTAATGATGTTGAACATTCTTTTATGTGTCTGTTGGCAATCTGTATGTATTCTTTGGAGAAATGTCTATTTAGGTCTTCTGCACATTTTTGGATTGGGTTGTTTGTTTTTTTAATGTTGAGCTGCATGAGCTGCTTGTAAATTTTGGAGATTAATCCTTTGTCAGTTGCTTCATTTGCAGATATTTCTCCCATTCTGAGGGTTGTCTTTTGGTTGTTTATGGTTTCCTTTGCTGTGCAAAAGCTTTTAAGTTTCATTAGGTCCCATTTGTTTATTTTTGTTTTTATTTCCATTTCTCTAGGAGGTGGGTCAAAAAGGATCTTGCTGTGATTTATGTCATAGAGTGTTCTGCCTATGTTTTCCCCTAAACTTTGATGGTGTCTGGCCTTACATTTAGGTCTTTAATCCATTTTGAGTTTATTTTTGTGTATGGTGTTAGGGAGTGTTCTAATTTCATTCTTTTACATGTAGCTTTCCAGTTTTCCCAGCACCACTTATTGAAGAGGCTGTATTTTCTTCACTGTATATGCTTGCCTCCTTTATCAAAGATAAGGTGACCATATGTGCATGGGTTTATCTCTTGGCTTTCTATCCTGTTCCATTGATCTATATTTCTGTTTCTGTGCCAGTACCATACTGTCTTGATTACTCTAGCTTTGTAGTATAGTCTGAAGTCAGGGAGAGTGATTCCTCCAGCTCCGTTTTTCTGTCTCAAGATTGCTTTGGCTATTCTGGGTCTTTTGTGTTTCCACACAAATTGTGAAATTTTTGGTTCTAGTTCTGTGAAAAATGCCAGTTGTAGTTTGATATGGATTGCATTGAATCTGTAGATTCCTTCGGGTAGTAGAGTCATTTTCACAATGTTGATTCTTCCAATCCAAGAACATGGTATATCTCTCCATCTATTTGTATCATCTTTAATTTCTTTCACCAGTGTCTTATGGTTTTCTGCATACAGGTCTTTTGTCTCCTTAGGTAGGTTTATTCCTAGGTATTTTATTCTTTTTGTTGCAATGGTAAATGGGAGTGTTTCCTTAATTTCTCTTTCAGATTTTTCATCAGTAGTGAATAGGAATGCAAGAGATTTCTGTGAATTAGTTTTGTATCCTGCTACTTTACCAAATTCATTGATTAGCTCCAGTAGTTTTCTGGTAGCATCTTTAGGATTCTCTGTGTTAAGTATCATGTCATCTACAAACAGTGACAGCTTTACTTCTTCATTTCCAATTTGGATTCCTTTTATTTCTTTTTCTTCTCTGATTGCTGTGGCTAAAACTTCCAAAACTATGTTGAACAATAGTGGGAGAGTGGACAACCTTGTCTTTTTTCCTGATCTTAGTGGAAATGGTTTCAGTTTTTCACCATTGAGGACGATGTTGAGTGGGTTTGTCATATATGGCCTTTATTATGTTGAGGAAAGTTCCCTCTATGCCTACTTTCTGGTGAGTTTTTATCATAAATGGGTTTTGAATTTTGTCAAAAGCTTTCTGTGCATCAATTGAGATGATCATATGCTTTTTCTCCTTCAATTTGTTAATATGGTGTATCACGTTGATTGATTTGCATGTATTGAAGAATCCTTGCATTCCTGGGATAAACTCCACTTGACCATAGTGTATTATCCTTTCAATGTGCTGTTGGATTCTGTTCGCTAGTATTTTGTTGAGGAGTTTTGCATCTATGTTCATCAGTGATATTGGCATGTAGTTTTCTTTCTTTGTGACATCTTTGTCTGGTTATGGTATCAGAGTGATGATGGCCTCGTAGAATGAGTTTGGGAGTGTTCCTCCCTCTGCTATATTTTGGAAGAGTTTGAGAAGGATAGGTGTTAGCTGTTCTCTAAATGTTTGATAGAATTCTCCTGTAAAGCCATCTGGTCCTGGGCTTTTGTTTGTTGGAAGTTTTTTAATCACAGTTTCAATTTCAGTGCTTGTGATTGGTCTGTTCATACTTTCTATTTCTTCCTGGTTCAGTCTCGGAAGGTTGTGCATTTCTAAGAATTTGTCCATTTCTTCCAGTTTGTCCATTTTATTGGCATATAGTTGCTTGTAGTAATCTCTCATGAACCTTTGTATTTCTGCAGTGTCAGTTGTTACTTCCCCTTTTTCATTTCTAATTCTATTGATTTGAATCTTCTCCCTTTTTTTCTTGATTAGTCTGGCTAATGGTTTATCAATTTTGTTTATCTTCTCAAAGAACCAGCTTTTAGTTTTATTGATCTTTGCTATCGTTTCCTTTGTTTCTTTTTCATTTATTTCTGATCTGATCTTGATAATTTCTTTCCTTCTGCTAACTTTGGGGTTTTTTGTTCTTCATTCTCTAATTGCTTTAGGTGTAAGGTTAGGTTGTCTATATGAGATGTTTCATGTTTTTTAAGGTAAGATTGTATTGCTGTAAATTTCCCTCTTATAACTGCTTTTGCTGCATCCCATAGGTTTTGGGTGTCGTGTTTTCATTGTCATTTGTTTCTAGATATTTTTTGATTTCTTCAGTGATCTCTTGGTTATTAAGTAGTGTGTTGTTTAGCCTCCATACGTTTGTATTTCTTACAGATTTTTTCCTGTAATTGATATCTAGTCTCATAGCGTGGTTGGAAAAGATACTTGATACGATATCAATTTTATTAAATTTACCAAGGCTTGATTTGTGACCCAAGATATGATCTATCCTGGAGAATGTTCCATGAGCACTTGAGAAGAATGTGTATACTATTGTTCTTGGATGGAATATCCTATAAGTATCAATTAAGTCCATCTTGTTTAATGTATCATTTAAAGCTTGTGTTTCCTTATTTATTTTCATTTTGGATGATCTGTCCATTGGTGTAAGTGAGGTGTTAAAGTCCCCTACTATGATTGTGTTACTGTCAATTTCCCCTTTTATGACTGTCACCATTTGCCTTATGTATTGAGGTGCTCCTATGTTGGGTGCATAAATATTTACAATTGTTATATCTTCTTCTTGGATTGATCCCTTGATCATTATGTAGTGTCCTTCTTTGTCTCTTGTAATAGTCTTTATTTTAGAGTCTATTTTATCTGATATGAGAATTGCTACTCCAGCTTTCTTTTGATTTCCGTTTGCATGGAATATCTTTTTCCATCCCCTCACTTTCAGTCTGTATGTGTCCCTAGGTCTGAAGTGGGTCTCTTGTAGACAGCATATATACGTGTCTTGTTTTTGTATCCATTCAGCCAATCTATGTCTTTTGGTTGGAGCATTTATTCCTTTACATTTAAGGTAATTATCAATATGTATGTTCCTATTTCCACTGTCTTAATTGTTTTTGGTTTATTATTGTAGGTCTTTTCTTTCTCTTTTGTTTCCTCCCTGGAGATGTTCCTTTAGCATTTGTTGTAGAGCTGGTTTGGTGGTGCTGAATCCTCTTAGCTTTTGCTTGTCTGTAAAGCTTTTAATTTCTCCATCAAATCTGAATAAGATCCTTGCTGGATAGAGTAATCTTGGTTGTAGGTTTTTCTCCTTTATCACTTTAAATATGTCCTGCCACTCCCTTCTGGCTTGCAGAGTTTCTGCTGATAGACCAGCTGTTAACCTTATGGGGATTCCCTTATGTTTTATTTGTTGTTTTTTCCTTGCTGCTTTTAATATTTGTTCTTTGTATTTAACTTTTGATAGTTTGATTAATATGTGTCTTGGCATGTTTCTCCTTGGATTTATCCTATATGTGACTGCCTGTGCTTCCTGGACTTGATTGACTATTTCTTTTCCCATATTAGGGAAGTTTTCAAGTATAATCTCTTGAAATATTTTCTCAGTCCCTTTCTCTTTCTCTTTTTCTGGGACCCCTATAATTCGAATGTTGGTGCGTTTAATGTTGTCCCAGAGGTCTCTGAGACTGTCCTCAATTCTTTTCATTCTTTTTTCTTTATTTTGCTCTGTGGTAGTTATTTCCACTATTTTATCTTCCAGGTCACTTATCCATTCTTCTGCCTCAGTTATTCTGCTATTGATCCCTTCTAGAGAATTTTTAGTATCATTTATTGTTTTGTTCATCACTGTTTGTTTTCTCTTTAGTTTTTCTAAGTCCTTGTTAAACGTTTCTTGTATTTTCTCCATTCTATTTCCAAGATTTTGGATCATCTTTACTATCATTACTCTGAATTCTTTTTCAGATAGACTGCCTATTTCGTCTTCATTTGTTAGGTCTGGTGGGTTTTTGCCTTGCTCCTTCATCTGCTGCGTGTTTTTCTGTCTTCTCATTTTGCTTAACTTACTGTGGTTGGGGTCTCCTTTTCACAGGCTACAGGTTTGTAGTTCTCGTTGTTTCTGATGTCTGTCCCCAGTGGCTAAGGTTGGTTCAGTGGGTTGTGTAGGCTTCCTGGTGAAGGGGACTGGTGCCTGTGTTCTGGTGGATGAGGCTGGATCTTGTCTTTCTGTTGGGCAGGTCCACGTCTGGTGGTGTGTTTTGGGGTGTCTGTGGACTTATTATGATTTTAGGCATCCTCTCTGCTAATGGATGGGGTTTTGCTCCTGTCTTGATAGTTGTTTGGCATAGGGTGTCCAGCATTGTAGTTTGCTGGTTGTTGAGTGGAGCTGGGTCTTGGCATTGAGATGGAGATCTCTGGGAGATTTTCGCTGTTTGATATTACGTGGAGCTGGGAGGTCTCTTGTGGACCAGTGTCCTGAACTCGGCTCTCCATCCTCAGTGGCACAGTCCTGCCGCCTTGGCTGGGGCACCAAGAGCCTGTTCTCCACACAGCTCAGAATAAAAGGGAGGAAAAAAAGAAAGAATGAAGATAAAATAAAATAATTAAAATAAAAAATAATTATTAAGAAAAAGAATTTTTAAGTATTAAAAAAAAAAATTAAAACGAACAGACAGAACCCTAGGACAAATGGTAAAAGCAAAGCTATACAGACAAAATCACACACAGAAGCATACACATACACACTCACAAAAAGAGAAAAAGGGAAAAATATATATATATATTGTTGCTCCCAAAGTCCACCTCCTCAATTTGGGATGATTCGTTGTCTATTCAGCTACTCCACAGATGCAGGGTACATGAAGTTGATTGTGGAGATTTAATCCGCTGCTTCTGGGAGAGATTTCCCTTTCTCTTCTTTGTTCACACAGCTCCCAGGGGCTCAGCTTGGATTTGGACCCGCCTCTGCGTGTAGGTTCCCTGAGGGTGACGGTTCTTGGCTCAGACAGGATGGGGTAAAGGAGCAGCTGATTTGGGGGCTCTGGCTCACTCAGGGAGGGGTACGGATGTGGGACGACGTTGCACCAGCCTGAGGTGCACTGTGCGTTCTCCCGGGGAAGTTGTCCCTGGATCCCGGGACCCTGGCAGTGGTGAGCTGCACAGGCTCCCAGGAGGGGAGGTGTGGATAGTGACCTGTGCTCGCACACAGGCTTCTTGGTGGCGCAGCAGCAGCCTTAGTGTCTCATGCCCGTCTCTGGGGTCCGCGCTGATAGCCGCAGCTCATTCCCGTCTCTGGAGCTCCTTTAAGCGGTGCTCTTAATCCCCTCTCCTTGTGCACCAGGAAACAAAGAGGCAAGAAAAAGTCTCTTGTCTCTTTGGCAGTTCCAGACCTTTAACCGGACTCCCTCCCGGCTAGCCGTGGTGCACTAGCCCTCTCAGGCTGTGTTCACGCAGCCAACCCGTAGTCCTCTCCCTGGGATCTGACCTCCGAAGCCCAAGCCCCAGCTCCCAGCCCCCGCCCGCCCCGGCGGGTGAGCAGACAAGCCTCTCGGGCTGGTGAGTGCAGGTCGGCACCGATCCTCTGTGCGGGAATCTCTCCGCTTTGCCCTCTGCACCCCTGTTGCTGTGCTCTGCTTGGTGGCTCCGAAGCTTACCCCGTCCAACACCTGCAGTCTCCGCCCGTGAGGTCTTCTGCCAGCATTCAGTAGGTGTTCTGTAGGAGTTGTTCCACATGTAGATGTATTTCTGATATATTTGTGGGGAGGAAGGTGATCTCTTCGTCTTACTCTTCCGCCATCTTGAAGCTCTCCTGACTTCTAAATTTTGACAGCTAATTTTTTAAAATGTGATATGGTCTGCAGCACCCTCTCTCCAAAAAATAATTATAATGCTTGTAGACCGTATGTAGCCTAGAGGCCTCTAGTATTTGATCTCCATAGTAAGCAGTGAGGGCCCATCCAAAATATTTAAGCATAGTTTATATAATTTAATCAGAAAAAATCATTCTAGCAGTGATATCTAGAATGATTTGTAGAGGGTGGGACCAGCAGGGACATGGTGGCCAATGAGAAAGGCAGGCTATGATGAGGCCTCAACTATGGTAGAGGTGATAGAAACTGAGAGGTAGAATTGGATTTTTCAAATATTTCATAGATAACACAGATTAGATTTAGCAATTGCTAGAATATGGTAGTAAAGGAAGAGGGAAGAATAAATGGCAAGTGGGTAGATTGAGGTATTATCTGAGAATATAGAACATAGACGTTTGGGAAAAAAACAATAATTTTAGAAATGTTCAACTTAAAGTATCTTTTTTTAATTTTTATTTTATTTTTTATACAGCAGGTTCTTATTAGTTATCTGTTTTATACATATTAGTGTATATGTGTCAATCCCAATCTCCCAATTCATCACACCACCACCACTGCCCATCCCCGCAACTTACAGTATCTTTGTAGAAATGTAAAATGCATTTGGATATTGGACCTGATTAGAACTCAAGGGAGAGAAATTATAGCCAGAGCCAAAACTTTCCCGCAGAGAAGAAACATTGATAACTTTTTATTCATGGTCCAACTTTCTACTTAAGGATTATTTATGTCTCCTGCTTTAAAAAAGTTTTAAATTTGTGGTGTCTTTTGATACTTTTGCTATTATTTAGTCATTTTACTGAACATTAGTATCAACATCACAGAATCATAGATTTCAGAGAATTCCAGAGTTGAAGGGAGCTTAACTTAAATGTCATTTAGTCTCCCCACAACTGGATCCTTGAATAACCATCCAACATCACTGGCAAGTAATCATGCTATTTCTACCAAGACAACTTCAGTGTCCAGGAGCTTATTCACTCTTCAGTGCTTATTCCATGTTTGGATCTCTCAGATCACTCAATAGCTTTCAAAAATATTTGTCTAAAATTTGTCTTTTTTTCATTTCCATTCATTGCTTCTATCTCTGAGTCATACGGAATAAACAGATTAGAAACATCAAAGTGGAACAAAGTCGGGGGTATAGAGAAAATAGGCAAATCACAAGTAGGAAGATAACAAGGCATATGAACAGTTTTGTGCACCACACTTTTAGAAAAGTACAAATAATTTTGGGAGAGTTTAGAAGTGACCAACAGAAGATAAGTGGGTTTAAAAAGGAATCCTATCAAGAAACCTCTGAGAAACCGATGCCAGAAGTTGCTGCTAGGAAGAAGGCCTGTGGGATCTGAGGGTCTGAGATGAAAAGGAAACACATGCTTTTCCTTTCATACCCTTTTTACTATATTAATTCCTTGCCATTCATCAGAGATAAAGAGATTCAGTTCTTATCAATATATGTGATTCTTCCCTACCCATATCTACTGTTTATTGCTCCTTGTATGACTGTCACATTTTAGCCTGTGTCAGCTTAAATTGTCTCCTCCTCATAGAGGCATCCATGACCACCTTTTAAAGTGGGTTTGTGCCTCCACACTGTTATTTCCTGTAATATTGCTCATTTCATTTCTTTCATATCACTTCAGGATCTATAATTATATTTATTGTTTATTCATTGTCTGTCCCTCTATAGATGATAACCACCTGAGGATGTGTTTACTATTTCATACTTAACTCCTAGTATAATGTGTGGCATACAGTAGTGAATAATAAATGTTTTTTAATGAATTAATTTAATACAAAAGATTAAAGGTGAATTCTAGTATACAGTTATACATGAACAGATAGGTAGAGATGTCTGTCTACAGTGAGACCAGCATAGGGAAAGGAGACTAAAAGTTAAGCAAGTGGGATTTAGAAAAGATTTACAAACTGCTAGATGATAGATGATTAAGCATAAGACAGTTTTAATGAAAATTGTTGAACGATTATTTCTGTAGCCCTTTAAAAGTAAATTCTTATTTTATTTGGACTATAAAAGTTGTTGTTTTATCTAAAAGAAAGGAGATACACCAAGTTCTCCATGAGTCTAAGAAATGGAGCATTAATTTTGGGGTTGATAAATATGATAAACTCGAATCATATTTTCCAAAGAATCACTGTTGATCTAAATTAGAATGGTTTGTTTCTCTTATTTGCTGTATTTTATAAATAATTCATTTTGATTTTTAGTTTTGTTTCATCACATGAGAAGCCAGATATTTATTTATCAAATTCTGCTATGTCCAAGTTTGCTGCATCCTCCATGACAAAATTACCTCAACAAGCTGGAAATGCAAGTATTATAAGAAGAAGCACTTCTTTGTTTTTCTTTTAAATACCACCTGAATAGTTAAACCTTCAATGATTGCTAAATTTTTTAACCTCAAAATATAGGTCCATTTACAAGAAATACAACAACAAAGTCTGTCGCCAGAGATTGAAAAGCTGTACTTTACTCACTCTGAAAAAATACCAAGCTCTTCAAATTTTGTTAAGAAAGTGGATTGCTTTATTAGAAACAGTGAACATAAAAAGGAGATTGATTTCAGGTAAGAACTCTTTAAAAATATTTTGAAACTACACTAGTAAGAACTTTTCACAAAGAAGTTCAGTATTCCTTTTCCCTTGTTTCATTTTAAAGATCAGAACCTAAATGTTTTATTTACTTAAAGACATTAAAATTTTAGACCACTGGTGAGCTAAGCTCCTTAAGATAATTCAAAATATCAAATATCTCACTTTTTGAGAACCCATATATTTGATGCTAGTAATTAAAACATATTATGCTGATAAACTTTTTTTTACTAATTTGAATACACTATGTTGATAATATGAAGTGTAAGGTCACTTGAGAAATGAGATCAGCTAATTTTTTTAACATTCAAGTTGTATTTTAGCCACCAAGTTCTGTTACAATTCTACAGATTCAAAGTGAAAGTCAGACTAAGTCTAATCAGTGCCCCGACTGCTGGTCATTTTTATGGGTAACTGTAGCAGTTTCCCAATCCTTGAATAGTCAAGGTTTATAGACCTGTTGACACTGATTAAATGGCATTACTTTCCAATATGTTTAAAGAAATATCTAAGATACTTGTCTCTATCTTTCACAGTTTATGAAATCTTAATTTGCTCCAGACTTTTTACAAGGTTATGCACATTGAAGTTTGTTTAATAAATTAACCCTCTCAGCAATCTTCAAGTTTATCCATTTTATATTTATTATTATTTATTATAAATTTAAAAATAAACTGTGTTACAAAAATAGTTATTTTTACGTTTGCTTTTTCCTCCAGTCAGTATTATCCTGAGGATGAAGCTGATGAAATCAAGTCTTTTCTGGGAATATTTGATGGTATTTTCTAAAACAATCAGACAAAAATGCTTTTTATATTAATAAGACAAAGTATTAAAGACACTTAATTACAAAGCATGATTTTTATTTTTAAAAAGTAGTTCATATTTGTTCAGATATTTTTTCTCTTGGATTTGACTAGCTTTGTTGACTCTTTTGCAACAAAATATTTGGACTGATTTTTTTCCCCATCATATTGATAACTTCATATAAAGCACTTTTGCAGTGGCTTTGTTTCATAAGTTGATAATTGTTTCATTTAGAAATAATTATTGGTTATTAATTGGGTCTTGACGGGAACGAATTTTATATTTTCTTAACAAGAAAAAAGGTATTCTGTGAAAGCAAAATGATGGTAGGTCAGTGAATCTTTACTTTATCGATTTTTCACCATTATTGTTTTGTTTTACTAAAGATTTTTAAGAATCCAATGGCTGTCTGAACCTATTGTTATATCATTTCAAGCAACAATAAATGAAACAATAATCAATATAGACTGTTTAACTTGTTTCTCAATGTGACAAATTCTAAAACTTTGTTATGTTGAATTTTACTATAGCAAAAGCTATTTTATGTTATTTTCCAGTGGGATATATCTCAAATTTCTTTACTGTTAAGTAGTATATAGGCACTGTAAGCAATGTTTGTTTATATATAGTTGGGTTTTGCTTTCTAATCCAGTCTGACCATCTTTGACTGTTTAGATCATTTACATTTTTAAATTTTCCCATGAATCCATAGTATGGGTTAATTTTATCTTTTTTTCTTATTAGTTACTTATTTTATACATAGTGTATATATATCAATCCCAATCTCCCAATTTATCCCATTACCACCACCACCCACCTACCACTTTCCCCCACTGGTGTCCATATGTTTGTTCTCTACATCTGTGTCTCTATTTCTGCCTTGCAAACTGGTTCATCTGTACCATTTTTCTAGATTCCACATATATGCATTAATATACGATATTTGTTTTTCTCTTTCTGACTTACTTCACTCTGTAGGATAGTCTCTAGGTCCATCCACGTCTCTACAAATGACCCAATTTCATTCGTTTTTATGACTCATTGTCATAAATATACATATAAATGACTCATTGTATATATGTACCACATCTTCTTTATCCATTCGTCTGTCGATGAGCATTTAGGTTGCTTCCATGACCTGGCTATTGTAAATAGTGCTGCAATGAACATTGGGATGCCTGTGTCTTTTTGAATTATGGTTTTCTCAGGGTATATGCCCAGTAGTGGGATTGCTGGGTCATATAGTAATTCTATTTTTAGTTTTATAAAGAACCTGCATACTGTTCTCCATAGTGGCTGTTTCAATTTACATTCCCACCAACAGTGCAAGAGGGTTCCCTTTTCTCCACACCTTCTCCAGCATTTGTTGTTTGTAGATTTTCTGATGATTCCCATTCTAACTGGTGTGAGGTGATACCTCTTTGTAGTTTTGATTTGCATTTCTCTAATAATTAGTGATATTGAGCAACTTTTCATGTGCCTCTTGGCCATCTGTATGTCTTCTTTAGAGAAATGTCTATTTAGGTCTTGAGCCCTTTTTTTTTTTTTTTTTGGGTTGTTTGTTTTATTAATATTGAGCTGCATGAGCTGTTTATATAATTTGGAGATTAATCCTTTGTGTCTTGATTTGTTTGCAAATATTTTCTCCCATTCTGAGGGTTGTCTTTTCGTCCTGTTTATAGTTTCCTTTGCATGCAAAAGGTTTTAAGTTTCATTAGGTCCCATTTGTTTATTTTTGTTTTTATTTCCGTTACTCTAGGAGGTAGATCAAAAAAGATCTTGCTGTGATTTATGTCAAAGCATGTTCTTCCTATATTTTCCTCTGAGAGTTTTATAGTGTCAGGTCTTACACTTAGGTCTTTAATCCATTTTGAGTTTATTTTTGTATATAGTATTAGGGAGTGTTCTAATTTCATTCTTCTACATGTAGCTGTCCAGTTTTCCCAGCACCACTTACTGAAGAGACTGCCTTTTCTCCATTGTATATCCTTGCGTGCTTTGTCATAGATTAGTTGACCATAGATGTGTGAATTTATCTCTGGGCTTTCTGTCCTGTTCCACTGATCTATATTTCTATTTTTGGGCCAGTACCATATTGTTTTGATTATGGTAGCTTTGTAGTATAGTCTGAAGTCAGCGAGTCTGATTCCTGCAGCTCTCTTTTTTTTTCCCTCAAGATTGCTCTGACTACTCAGGGTCCTTTGTGTCTCCATACAAATTTGAAGATTTTTTGTTCTATTTCTGTAAAAAAAATGCCATTGGTAATTTGACAGGGATTGCATTGAATCTGTAGATTGCTTTGGGTAGTATAGTCATTTTCGCAATATTCATTCTTCCAATCCAAGAACATGGTATATCTCTCCATCTGTTTGTGTCATCTTTGATTTCTTTCCTCATTGTCTTGTAGTTTTCTGAGTACAGGTATTTCGTCTCCCTAGGTAGGTTTATTCCTAGTATTTTATTCTTTTTGTTGCAATGGTGAAAGGGATTGTTTCCTTAATTTCTCTTTCTGATCTTTTGTTGTTAGTGTATAGGAATGCAACAGATTTCTGTGCATTAATTTTATATCCTGCAACTTTACCAAATTCATTGATTAGCTCTAGTAGTTTTCTGGTGGCATCTTTAGGATTATCTATGTATTGTATCATGTCATCTGCAAACAGTGACAGTTTTACTTCTTTTTTTCCAATTTGGATTCCTGTTATTTCTTTTTCTTCTCTGATTGCTGTGGCTAGGACTTCCAAAACTATGTTGAATAATAGTGGTGCTACTGGACGTCCTTGTCTTGTTCCTGATCTTAGAGGAAATGGTTTCAGTTTTTCACCATTGAGAATGATGGTTACTGTAAGTTTGTCATATATGGCCTTTATTATGTTGAGGTAGGTTCCCTCTATGCTCACTTTCTGGAGAGTTTTTATCATAAATGGGTGTTGAATTTTTTCAAAAGCTTTTTCTGTATCTATCGAGATGATCATATGGTTTTTATTCTTCAGTTTGTTAATATGGGGTATCACATTGATTGATTTGCATATATTGAAGGATCCTTGCATCCCTGGGATAAATCCCACTTGCTCATGATGTACAATCCTTTTAATGTGTTGCTGGATTCTGTCTGCTAGTATTTTGTTGAGGATTTTTGTGTCTATGTTCATCAGTGATATTTGTTTGTAATTTTTTTTTTTTGTAGTGTCTTTGTCTGGTTTTGGTATCAGGGTGATAGTGGCCTCATAGAATGAGTTTGGGAGTGTTCCTTCCTCTGCAATTTTTTGGAAGAGTTTGAGAAGGATGGGTGTTAGCTCTTCTTTAATGTTTGATAGAATTCACCTGTGAAGCCATCTGGTCCTGGACTTTGGTTTGTTGGGTGATTTTTAATCCCAGTTTCAATTTCATTACTTGTGATTCATCTGTTCATATTTTCAATTTCTTCCTTGTTCAGTCTTGGAAGGTTTTACCTTTCTAAGAATTTGTCCATTTCTTCCAGGTTTTCCATTTTATTGCCATAGAGTTGCTTGTAGTAGTCTCTTATGATCCTTTGTATTTCTGCAGTGTCCATTGTAACTTCTCCTTTTTCATTTCTAATTTTATTGATTTGAGTCCTCTCCCTCTTTTTCTTGATGAGTCTGGCTAAAGGTTTATCAATTGTGTTTATCTTCTCAAGGAACCAGGTTTTAGTGTTATTGATCTTTGCTATTGTTTTCTTTGTTTCTATTTCATTTATTTCTTCTCTGGTCTTTATGATTTCTTTCCCTCTACTAACTTTGGGTTTTGTTTGTTCTTCTTTCTCTAGTTTCTTTAGGAGCAAAGTTAGATTGTTTATTTGAGGTTTCCATGTTTCTTGAGGTAGGATTGTATTGCTATAAACTTCCCTCTTAGAACTGCTTTAGCTGAATCCCACAGGTTTTGTATCATCATGTGTTTGTTGTCATTTGTCTCTAGGTATTTTTTGATTTCCTCTTTGATTTCTTAAGTGATCTCTTGGTTATTTAGTAACATATTGTTTAGCCTCCATGTATTTGTGTTTTTTCCCCTGTAATATATTTCTAATCTCATAGCATTGTGGTCAGAAAAGATGCTTGATATGATTTCAGTTTTCTTAAATGTACCAAGGCTTGATTTGTGATCCAAGATGTGATCTATCCTGGAGAATGTTCCGTGTGCACCTGAAAAGAAAGTGTAACCTGATGTTTTGGGATGGAATGTCCTATAAATATCAATTAAACCTATCTGGTCTATTGTGTCATTTAAAGCTTGTGTTTTCTTATTAGTTTTCTGTCTGGATGATCTGTCCATTGGTGTAAGTGAGGTGTTAAATTCCCCCACTATTATTGTGTTACTGTCAATTTCCTCTTTTATAGCTGTTAGCATTTGCCTTATGTATTGAGATGCCTCTACGTTGGGTGCCTATATATTTATAATTGATAGATCTTCTTCTTGGATTGATCCCTTGATCATTTTGTAGTGTCCTTCCTTGTCTCTTGTAACATTATTTATTTTAAAGTCTATTTTATTTGATATGAGTTTTGCTACTCCAGCTTTCTTTTGACTTCCATTTACATGGAAAATCTTTTTCCATTCCCTCACCTTTGGTCTGTATGTGTTCCTAGGTCTGAAGTGGGTCTCTTGTGGACATTATATATATGGGTCTTGTTTTTGTATCCATTCAGCAAGCCTGTGTCTTTTGGTTAGAGCATTTAATCCATTCACATTTAAGGTAATTATTGATATGTATGTTCCTATTTTCATTTTCTTAATTGTTTTGGGTTTGTTTTTGCAGGTTCTTTTCTTCTCTTGTGTTTCCCACTTAGAGAAGTTCCTTTAGCATTTGTTGTAGAGCTGGTTTGGTGGTGCTGAATTCTCTTAGCTTTTGCTTGTCTGTAAAGGTTTAAATTTCTCTGTTGAATCTGAATGAGATCCTTGCTGGGTAGAGTAATCTTGGTTGTAGCTTCTTCCCTTTCATCACTTTAAATATATCGTGCCATTCCCTTCTGGCCTGTAGGTTTTCTGATGAGAAATCAGCTGTTAACCTTAAGGGAGTTCCCTTGTATGTTATTTGTTGTTTTTCCCTTGTTGCTTTTAATAATTTTTCTTTGTCTTTAATGTCAATTTGATTACTATGTGTCTTGGCTTGTTTCTCCTTGGGTTTATCCTGCCTTGGACTCTCTGCACTTCCTGGCCTTCAGTGGCTATTTCCTTTCCCATGTTAGGGAAGTTTTCAACTATAACCTCTTCAAATATTTTCTCAGGGCCTTTCTCTCTCTCTTCTCCTTCTGGGACCCCTATAATGCAAATGTCTGTGTGTTTAATATTGTCCCAGAGGTCTCTAAAGCTGTCTTCATGTCTTTTCATTCTTTTTTCTTTGTTCTTTATTGCCAGCAATGAATTCCACCATTCTGTCTTCCAGGTCACATATTCATTCTTCTGCCTCAGTTATTCTGCTGTTGATTCCTTCTAGTGTATTTTTCATTTCAGTTATTGAATTGTTCATCTCTGTTTGTTTGTTCTTTCATTCTTCTAGGTGTTTGTTCTTTCATTCTTCTAGGTCTTTGTTAAACATTTCTTGCATCTTCTCAATCTTTGCCTCCATTCTTTTTTTGAGGTCCTGCATCATCTTCATTATTCTGAATTCTTTTTCTAGAAGGTTGCTTGTCTCCACTTCATTTAATTCTTTTTCTGGGGTTTTATCTTGTTCCTTCATCTGGTACATAGTCCTCTTCCTTTTCATTTTGTCTATCTTTCTGTGAATGTGGTTTTCGCTCCACAGGCTGCAGGATTATAGCTCTTCTTGCTTCTGCTGTCTGCCTTCTGGTGGATGAGGCTATTTGAGAGGCTTGTGCAAGCTTCCTGATGTGAGGGACTGGGTGGTGGGTAGAGTTGGGTGTCGCTCTGGTGGGCAGAGCTCAGTAAAACTTTAATGCACTTGTCTGCTGATGGGTGGGGCTGGGTTCCCTCCCTGTTGGTTGTTTGGTCTGAGGCCACCCAGCACTGAAGGCTGTGGGCTCTTTGGTGGGGCTAATGGGGGACTCCAGGAGGGCTCATGCCAAGGAGTACTTCCCAGAACTTCTGCTGCCAGTGTCTTTGTCCCCAGGGTGAGCCACAGCCACCCCCACCTCTGAAGACCCTCCAACACTAGCAGGTAAGTCTGGTTCAGTCTCCTACGTGGTCACTGCTCCTTCCCCCTGGGTACTGATGTGCACACTAATTTGTGTGGGCCCTCCACGAGTGGAGTCTCTGTTTCCCCCAGTCCTGTTGAAGTTCTGCAATCAAATCCCACTAGCCTTCAAAGCCTGATTCTCTGGGAATTCCTCCTCCTGTTGCCAGACCTCCAGGTTGGGAAGCCTGATGTGTGGCTCAGAACCTTCACTCCAGTGGGTAGACTTCTGTGGTATAATTGTTCTCCAGTTTGTGAGTCATCCAGCCAGTGGTTATGGGATTTGATTTTATTGTGATTGCGCCCCTCCTACCATCTCACTGTGGTTTCTCCTTTGTTTTTGGATGTGGGGTATCTTTTTTGGTGAGTTCCAATGTCTTTCTATGGAAGATTGTTCAGCAGTTAGTTGTGATTCTGGTTCTCTTACAAGAGGGAGTGAGTGCACGTCCTTCTACTCTGCTATCATGAACCAATCTCAGCAATGTTTATTATCTAATTTATTCATAGATACAGTGTGAAGTTGAAGCCACTTAAGATATTTTAGGAATTTTTCTTTAGATATAAAAGCCTTAGAGACAAGAGAAGCAAAGAAAAAGATGAGGTTGTTAGTTATTATTAGTAAATATTTATGAGGCATCATATGTATTAAACTTAGAACAAATCTAAGAGGCTTTGTCTCTGTTGAAAAATAAGAGCAACCAGCCCTTATTTTAGTCATCTTTACAATTGGTGTTTCTTCATCTGAATCCATCATACTACAACCTTTAAAGGTTATTAAACATTATTAAAATGAAAAATTGGTACACTACAATCTGCTCATCTAGCATACATAGAGTTTGATACTAAGGAAATAGCAATTTAGCTCAATAAGACTTATTGTGATCTGCTAAGTGAAAAGTACTGTGCTTGTTAATGCAAAGGACACCAATGATGAAAACACTGTTTTTGCTCTCATAGAGCTTACTTTACATTCTGGTAGAGAAATTAAGACCTGTAATGAAGCAATAATAAAATAGAGAATACATTAGAGAAGTGGTTCTGAAGCTTCAGGGTGTGTTGGAATACTCTAGAGAGTATGTTTGAAAACAGATTGCTGGGCACCATACCCAGTTTCTGACTCAATAGGTCTGGAGTGGGGCCTGAGAATTTGCATTTCTAACAAATTTCCAAGTGATGCTGCTGTTCCAGGGATCACACTTTGAGGATCACTGCAATAGAAATTTGAAGAACTATGGGAGTTCGTAAGAGGGAGAATATTATCCTGACTGTGGGGTCAGGGAAGCCTTTACAGAGAAGTTAAAATTTGAGCTGAGCCTTGAAAGATGAATAAGATTTTGATGGAAAAACACATGAGAAAAGGACCTTGTAGGCAGAGGGGACAGCTTGAGCAAAGCTCCGAGGGAGGAAAGTATCTGTGTGGGGAATAATGAATAGATAATTCTAAACATAAGTTAATGTTGTAGGAGATATTTGAACTGTACCTAAGGTCACTCTGTGGAGGACTTTAGATGTTAAAATAAGAAACCTGAGCTTTACTCAGCAAACTAATGTTTCCCAAACTTGCCTCATCATAAAAAACATATGGATAATATGTTAAGTGTACAAACTCTCAGACTTCATCTCAGAGCTACTGGTTCAGAATCTCCAGTGGACAAAACTGGGAGTTCTATAGTTTTAACAAGCACTCTAGGTCATTCTTTATGATCAGGCCAATTTTAGAAACACTTGAGTAGATAATTTGCCATTTGTACAAATGCTTACCTGAAAAATTATATGTATGTTAAATGTATTAATTCAAAATCCTGTTAACGTATACTGATCACTTAAAGGAGTACAGTCACTGGGTATTCTTTCCATGAAGTGAATAATAACCCTAAGTTTTCCTATTTATTAGTTATGTTCTAAATATATTGGGTTTATTTATTCTTATAGAATGAACCATACAACAGAGCTTTCACAAAAACCTTTGTTGGGTTATATTTTTTCAGAAGTTTTTTTCAATTAAAAATGTCCTTAATTGGCTGTATTTTTCTCATCCATAATGTTAGCATAATGACAGCTACCTCACAGGTATAGAGTGAGAATTTAATAAGCCACTGCATAGGAAGTTCTTAGTTTAAGGACTGATACATAGTATGTGCTCAATGAATGGTACCTGTTTGTGCTAAAAACAAAGTGTCCTTAATGGCACTTTATTTAAAAGTGCCTTAAAATCCCTACATACATGCCTTAAAAATCCCTACATACTTCAGCAAAACACCCATTGGGAAGGGGTGAAATAATACAGTATTCAGTTGTCATATTTGAGTTGCATTAAATTGCATAGGACTCGAAAAATGAACTCTTGACTTCCACAGATTATCATCCATGGAAAAACATTAATCTTAGGCCTCCCTCCTACATATACTTCCTCATGCTTTCAAATAGGTCCCCTCCACTCCCATTCCCTCCTTGCCAACACTCTTAGTTGGTTTATGGTCACAGCATACAAATCTATTTTAATATTACCTTAAGTAAAATGTAATTATAAAATAAATCTTCGACATATTCTATGATAATACATTCTAAAGCCAAATCCAAATGATTGCTGGATTATTCACTCTTTTAGGTTTTGGCACAATTTACTTCTTAGTAGTTTATGGAGCATCCCTTACCAAGATCCCATTTCTAAAAAATGGGAACAACACAACAAGTACAGTAGAGAACCACTCTCTGAGGACCCCTAACCGAGGGGGAGAGCATTGGATAAATGGATAACATTTACGTTTGCATCCTAGATAATAACAGGTGTGTATAGAGAAGGCACCAGTGAGGAGGAAGTCAGGGCAAAGAGGAGTAAACTAAGCTAAGCTTAGAATTAAGCTAAGTAAGTAAGCTAAGAATTTAGTGTGAGTTTTGGTTAGTTAGTAGAACAAACAAAACAAAAAGGAAAATGCTGGTACTTCTTGTCTTTTGGCATTTCAACTCCTGGCTGCCAGTAGTTAAAGATCTTGCCACTCAAAGTCTGATCCAAAGACCAGTAATAAAGGAGATCCCTGGGAGTTTGTTAGAAGGTCTTAGGCCTCACTCCAGACCTTCTGAGTCAGAATCTGCATTTTAACAAGATCCGCGTGTGATTATGTGCACGTGTGAGAAGCACTTGTTTTCGTTGGAAAGGAAAGGAAAGGGACGATATCAGACTTTTAAGAGAATCCATTCCAGAAGACAAGTATAGAAGAGTAATGATGATTACTTGGTTTTCTGCACATATATTTCCTATTTTAAATGTAACATGGTGGTATAGCTATTGTTTAATGCCTTTCAGTATAGGTTGTTTCTTCACCAACTGTGTAAATTATCTTTATAATTCTCATACATCAACTGGGTATTTTGTTATGTAGCTTGAGAGGCACTTAGATGCTCTGTAGAGTTTTGTTTTATTAACGTAATAAAATCAGATAATTCAAAAGAGCAATCTTTGTCTTTCTTATTTTCACATTTCAATTCAGAAACCTTTCCCTAAACTAACACATGCCTTAAAAATCCCTACATACTTCAGCAAAACAAAATGAAACAAAATAATCCAAACCCCGTATAGCATTCTGAAAGATTTAGAAAAGTGTGCATAAACCTACAGTCACGAATTATATGTTGTAGCTATAAAATGTTTTATTAAAAGAGGAATTAAAATTCAGCTGACATTAGCATTTTGCCTAAAATGCCTCCTTGTGACAGTTAGATGGCTTCAATCCTTTAAAATTACACACACGGGATTTCCCTGGTGGTCCAGTGGTTAAGACTTTGCCTTCCAATGCAGGGGGTACGGGTTTGACCCCAGGTTGGGGAGCTAAGATCCCACATGCCTCGTGGCCTAAAAACCAAAAATAAAACAGTAGCAATATTGTAACAAATTCAATAAAAACTTTGAAAGTGGTCCATATCAAAAAAAAAATCTTAAAACTACACACACGATAAAGTCACCTTTGTTTTTTTTTACTTTCCAAATTGATGTTTGGAAACTTAACCTTTTACCATTTAGAATTTTTTTAAAGCTAATTTTACTGCAATATTTTTTTCTCATTTCAAGTTTATTAAAACTTTAGCAAGGCAAATTATCCAGGTTACAGATTATCAAATATCAATTCAACTAAGTCCACATTAAAAAGAAAAAGTCAAAAACCTAAAAACAATGAAAAGATGAAAACAACATAAAGGAGATTCATCAGCAAGTCTCCAAACTTAAAAATTTAGACAGAATGGAAATTGATTTGCACAACTCACTGATCCACTTTTGTCTTCATTTGTCCTAGAGCTTGATTCAAATTTTTTATTTTTGTCACGTACATGGTCATTTTCTTGACCATTTGATTTTTGGTTTTACGTTTCCACTGAGGTTTTGGTCTTCCCATGCTCCTGATTAGGAATCTGTTTTCAAGTATAGGAGGATATCTTCTAGATGGACAATAGACTGGGGTCGTGCTTCAAGATTTTCAGCCTCATTTCACTAGATGCACTTTTCTTTCATTTTTCCTTTTTTGTGTTTTCAGGAATTTTTCCTATGTTTCTTTTTTAAAATTTCTCTTCAGAAGCACTTTCAGAATCAGAAGAGGACTGAGAATCTCTTCTGAGTCATGGGATGATGATGAGGATGGTGATGATGACTTACGCCTTTTCTTCGTTTTAGTTTGGGAATTAGCTCTCTGCAACTGAATATATGCACCTCAGCAAATGGTTTGCTAGCTATCTGTTTTCTGATTTTCTCTCTCTCACAACTTCTTGACCAGAAATCACTTTCCCCAAAACAACATGATGCCCATCTAAATGAGGAGTTGGTTTCACTGTTAGGAAGATCTGTGAACCGTTTGTATCCTTTGCTTTCTTTGTTGGTCATTGATAAGAGAAATTCTCTCTTGTATTTAATAGCAAAACTCTCGTCCAAAATATCCTCCATTAATAGATTCCCCTCCTTCTCCATTTACTTCACTGAAGTCACCACCTTAAACCATAAAATTTTTGACAACCCTGTGAAAAAGACAATTCTTAAAACATAATGGCTTCTGAGTTTATTTCTCTGTCCCCTTTTCACTGGCACAAAGACAATAAATGTTCTCCCATGTTTGGGGGCCCACATCAGAAAATAATTCAAAGACAACTCTTCCAGCAGGTTGATTATTAATGGTGATGTCAGAAAGAAAACATTGAGGGTGCTGAAGCTTTATCCCGATGGCTCCAATAATTCAATCTTTAAATAAAGAAAAATCAAGGAAAACTGATCCAAAAATCTTTTGGCTCCTGCACCAGTACACTCTCTTCTTCCTGGGGTCCTGTCCTTTAAAGTGTTTCAAATCTACCACTGCCAGAAAAGGCTCTGAAGCCTACTACTACAATCCTTTTTAATGACTAATTTGCTACAAGAGTTTTATTTAAAAAAAATAATTTTTAAGCTTTTTTTAATCTGATATATTTTTTAAATAAGGGAAATAATTGAATGGTGCAATGGTACAATGAAAAAAACGTAAAGATTCTAACTCAAAATTTTGATTTGCAGCAGGGAAAACTGAGCCCCCCCAAATACTAAATTACTTGCCCATAATTTCTCAGCTAATAATTGGTAGAACCAGAACTGAGCCTAGGTTGGTTCCATACTTTTCCTACTTCAGTTCTAACATTAAGGGTTATATCTCATGCTCAGTTTTGTAAACGTTTTTTGTTTGTTTGGTAAACTTTTAATCTTTTGATTAGAAATGTAAAACGTACTTCACTCTCTTCTTCCTTAAATGTATTAAGAAATTCTTCTCTACCTATGAACCATAATAACTCAATTCCAAACACAATTTTACTCATAGTTGTTGCTACACTTATATTTTTGAAATATTGTACACATATACTGTAGTATATGGTGTATGTAGATTAGAATGCTCTTGCTATGCATTACTGTTTACAAAATTCAACACCCATTTATGATAAAAACCCTGCAGAAAGTAGGCATAGAGGGAACTTTCCTCAACATAATAAAGGCCATATATGACAAGCCCACAGCCAACATCATCCTCAATGGTGAAAAACTGAAAGCATTTCCACTAAGATCAGGAACAAGACAAGGTTGCCCACTCACCACTATTATTCAACATAGTTTTGGAAGTTTTAGCCACAGCAATCAAAGAAGAAAAGGAAATAGGAATCCAAATCGGAAAAGAAGAAGTAAAGCTGTCACTGTTTGCAGATGACATGATACTATACATAGAGAATCCTAAAGATGCTACCAGAAAACTACTAGAGCTAATCAATGAATTTGGTAAAGTAGCAGGATACAAAATTAATGCACAGAAATCTCTGGCATTCCTATATACTAATGATGAAAAATCTGAAAGTGAAATCAAGAAAACACTCCCATTTACCACTGCAACAAAAAGAAAATATCTAGGAATAAACCTACCTAAGGAGACAAAAGACCTGTATGCAGAAAATTATAAGACACTGATGAAAGAAATTAAAGATGATACAAATAGATGGAGAGATATACCATGTTCTTGGATTGGAAGAATCAACATTGTGAAAATGACTCTACTACCCAAAGCAATCTATAGATTCAATGCAATCCCTATTAAGCTACCACTGGCATTTTTCACAGAAGTAGAACCAAAAATTTCGCAATTTGCATGGAAACACAAAAGACCCCGAATAGCCAAAGCAATCTTGAGAAAGAAAAACGGAGCTGGAGGAATCAGGCTCCCTGACTTCAGACTATACTACAAAGCTACAGTAATCAAGACAGTATGGTACTGGCACAAAAACAGAAAGATCAATGGAACAGGAGAGAAAGCCCAGAGATAAGCCCACGCACATATGGACACCTTATCTTTGATAAAGGTGGCAGGAATGTACAGTGGAGAAAGGGCAGCCTCTTCAATAAGTGGTGCTGGGAAAAATGGACAGATACATGTAAAAGTATGAGATTAGATCACTCCCTAACACCATACACAAAAATAAACTCAAAATGGATTAAAGACCTAAATGTAAGACCAGAAACTATCAAACTCTTAGAGGAAAACATAGGCAAAACATTCTATGACATAAACACAGCAAGATCCTTTCTGACCCACCTCCTAGAGTAATGGAAATAAAAACAAAAATAAACAAATGAGACCTAATGAAACTTCAAAGCTTTTGCACAGCAAAGGAAACCATAAACAAGACCAAAAGACAGCCCTCAGAATGTCAGTTGCAAATTAAGCAACTGACAAAGGATTAATCTCCAAAATTTACAAGCAGCTCATGCAGCTCAATAACAAAAAAACAGACAACCCAATCCAAAAATGGGCAGAAGACCTAAATAGACATTTCTCCAAAGAAGATAAACAGACTGCCAACAAACACATCAAAGAATGCTCAACATCATTAATCATTAGAGAAATGCAAATCAAAACTACAATGAGATATCATCTCACACCAGTCAGAATGGCCATCATCAAAAAATCTAGAAACAATAAATGCTGGAGAGGGTGTGGAGAAAAGGGAACACTCTTGCACTGCTGGTGGGAATGTGAATTGGTTCAGCCACTATGGAGAAGAGTATGGAGGTTCCTTAAAAAACTACAAATAGAACTACCATATGACCCAGCAATCCCACTACTGGGCATATACCCTGAGAAAACCATAATTCGAAAAGAGTCATGTACCAAAATGTTCATTGCAGCTCTATTTACAATAGCCTGGAGATGGAAACAACCTAAGTGCCCATCATCGGATGAATGGATAAAGAAGATGTGGCACATATATACAATGGAATATTACTCAGCCATAAAAAGAAACGAAATTGAGCTATTTGTAATGAGGTGGATAGACCTAGAGTCTGTCATACAGAGTGAAGTAAGTCAGAAAGAGAAAGACAAATACCGTATGCTAACACATATATATGGAATTTAAGAAGAAAAAAAAATGTCATGAAGAACCTAGGGGTAAGACAGGAATAAAGACACAGACCTACTGGAGAACAGACTTGAGGATATGGGGAGGGGGAAGGGTGAGCTGTGACAGGGCGAGAGAGAGTCATGGACATGTACACACTAACAAACGTAAGGTAGATAGCTAGTGGGAAGCAGCCGCATGGCACAGGGATATCGGCTCGGTGCTTTGTGACCGCCTGGAGGGGTGGGATAGGGAGGGTGGGAGGGAGGGAGACGCAAGAGGGAAGAGATATGGGAACATATGTATATGTATAACTGATTCACTTTGTTATAAAGCAGAAACTAACACACCGTTGTAAAGCAATTATACCCCAATAAAGATGTTTTTAAAAAAAGGCAAATATCTTATTGTTCTTTCATTCAATGTAGTGATTAAACAATTGCTATACTATCTATTGTATCATGAACTAGTCCTAGAAAGATAAATATGACCACGTCATGTTTCAAAGGGCTCATAGATGATCCAGGTAACAGGGATCAAAATTCAACAAAAATATATGACCTTTAACGTTATCAAGTTTTTTTAAAAAATAAACATCATCACCATCAAATAATATTATCAAATGTCTCTGACTTCAAGGCTTT
This sequence comes from Phocoena phocoena, assembly GCF_963924675.1. Classification (NCBI taxonomy): domain Eukaryota; kingdom Metazoa; phylum Chordata; class Mammalia; order Artiodactyla; family Phocoenidae; genus Phocoena; species Phocoena phocoena. The sequence goes on along the minus strand of NC_089219.1, from coordinate 80,601,002 downwards.
TCTAGACTCTACATAAGATTTATAGTGTCTGGACTTCTTAAGGAGGTAATATGCAGACATAGTCAAATTTTACAAAAAGGAAAGCTACACATTTTTTTGGATAGCAAATTATAAATAAAAAATGTGAAGCTCAAGGATGGAATAAATTCGGAGAGTAACGAGATCACTGAGGAACATTGACAAACAGGTTAAAGAAGGAGAAAAAAAGCAAGGAGAGAGTAAAGAAAAGAAGCATCCTCATCTGGCAGACTAGTGTTAGAATCATTATATGCATAAAATTTATGTAATTAATAATTATAAAGGAAATTATAAAATCAGATACTTAATAGTATATAAGGTAACCCATATTTTTAACCAAAGACAAATATTTTAGTTGGGAGACTTTTTAATTCATTATGGAGAGTATTTAAAATGTAAGTTTAGATGAAAATGATAAAACATACATCCCTCCCTACTTCAGTGTATTCTGGTGTATTGAACTATCGTGTTTGTTTGTTTGGTTGGTTGATTTTGTTTGCTGTTGCCCCCTCATTGAAGCAACTAGACTATGAAGTAGATATTCCTCAAGGGAGATGTCAAATACTTGATTTTTTTAATTTCAAAAGTCAAGATCCAGACTTGAGATGAAAGAATAGGAAAAATACCTGATGAGTCAAAACCTTTTTCCCTGTCCCCAAGACTGAAGACTCTAGACTTGTAGAGAAGGAGAGAAGTCAGAGGAAAAGTAAAGATGCTAGGTACCTGAAAAAGGACCTGTGCCCAGATTTCTCCTGGATTCATCTGAAGTAGGGTGTGGTAAGGTTTAGGGAATAATAGAACACTCATCTCTGCATAATTTTGGAGATTCAAGAGCAGAAAGAATGTCACTTTTCCTACTTCCTTTGAGAAGGTGATAAGACCCCACAGTCGATGGTTTGGGAGCAGTAGAGTAGCAATGGCAGTGTGGTGTGTTAGAGTTGGAAAGGGGGACTGAGATAAGCTCACAGAGTCCCTTTGTGCCCCAGGATAGCATGGGGCACAGCAGAAGCATTTTCTATGAGCCAGAGGCTAGAAGGGGATGGAGTAGGGCCTTTTAGTGCCCCATTCATTTTTCCACTCTCCCAACAGTCACAGAAGCTGATGTCCAACACAAGGAGGACACGGACATAAACGTTGTACATCAGGACCAGGATGTACACCTTACCAGATAGTAGCATAGAGAGAGGGTGACAGCTGACAACAGGTAACAGCCCCCTGGAACATGGATGCAATTCCAATGTAAGGGGAGGGAAAACTTGAGTTGACTGTGATTGTTTTTCCAACATCTAGTGGAAGGGGGGCTTGAAAGAAAAATTAAAACTTAACATTTCTTGCATCCTTGAGCTAATGGACCGAGGTTTGTACCCACTATATTATTAATAGTGATAGATTTGTGCAATGTCTCATTTCTTAATATTATTAGTAACAAACAATGTCTTCTTCAGATTCAGTATGATCTATCAAAAACATTACAAAACACTAATCTCAATTGCTATAAAAATTCAGATCTGAATCTCAGGTGGATGCTCAAATGTTAAACATACTTCCTCTTTTTACTTCCTGCATAAGGCCATTGGGCACATAGTACATGGATGGCATATTTAGCTTAATCCTTACAGTAGTCCTATGAGGTAGATTCTCTTGTTATGTATATATTTTATACATGAGGAAGTTAAATAAATTGCAAGAGGTCAAAAAGCTTGAACTTTGTGCAATCCAAGAATCCTTTGTGTAAACATTATGCCATTCTGCTTAGAAATGAGTGAAACACTGACTAATCTTTATAGCCGCATAAAATCATCAAAATCCATGTTTTTCCTAATCTTTAGAGTTTCTGTGTTAGAGAATTTAAGGCAAATTCAAGAGGGCTCTTAGCCAAGACACCTCCTACATTCTCAGTGGCCAGTTTAACTCTAGTTTCCAGAGAAGCAAGACTGCTGTGACCTCCTCCCTGGAGAATCTGGTCATTGTGCTGGGCTGTTCCCCTTTGCAGGTCACCCGTCAACATTAGTAGACATCTCTTCTTCCCAACTGGCCCTGAGCCCTCAGGTCATTATTTTGTTTCTTGGTTCTCACACTTAAACTTCTGTACTTTAACCTGCTTTTTGTCCTGCCTCCTGATCCCTGGAGACTATTTGTTTGTCTTTCCTAGGTCAGTGACTTCATTTTGAAACCCAATATTTTGGAGAGAGAGAGAGAGAGAAAAAAAAAAGACCCTGTGTTCAACAAAATTCTTTTGTAAAGGCAGCTTGGTTTTGTCTGCTAGTGGTATGTCATAAAGCTTCTCTCTGCTGCCAGTGAAAACTAACTTTAAAAAGAAAGAGAAGAAACCCAGTTCTTTGTGACCTTTTCCAGGATTGAAGGACTTAAGTAACATCTGCTTGAAATATGACTCTCATCTTGCCACTTTCCCCCATAATAAATAGTTATATGTGACATTTTCCCACATCTCTCATCTAGGAATATATTGTTTTGAAGAAAAGTTTGAAAGTTAAACACAGTCTTGCTGAGAGTATTTGATATCTATCTTATAAAAATATGATTGAATAAAGTTATTCTTAAAGTTCTATTTTTATCTTTAACATTTAAAGAAAAGAAAGGGATTATCAGTTATTATTAGATTTTTATGTTAAAAATTATGAACTTTCAATATATAAATTTCAAGTTTTTCCCAATAGGCTTTATTACTTCCTCTGATTGTCTTTTCATTTTCCTGTGCTGTCCATCAACCATGTCCTATCCTTCTGGGATATTCCTCAATTTCTGTTTGTGTTACCATGTCATATTTCTTTTATTTTAAATGATTTTAATTTCATTTTTAATATATAGTGAGAACACTGTAATAAGTTCATTTCACTACTTTTCACTTTCAAAATAACTTTGTCTTTTGAAATTTTTGCCTCCTAAAATAAATCATTTTAGAGTCTTCATAGAAAGAAATATTCGCTTTTCTCTTTGAATTTTCTATACTTATAGAAAAGAGTTCCACATGTCCAAACACTTTTCTAAAGTAGGGGTGTTTAGAAAAATAGAATCTTCAGTGTACTGAATATTTCTCCAGTTGGATATTTCATTTACAAAATTATGTAAAGCAATTTATGCTCTTATGTTAGAAGAAATAATTATCTTTCTTTTTTCTTTCTTCATAATAAAAAGAGCTTTGCTGGATTTTTTTCTGATTATGAAAGTAGCATATGCATATTTACAGTGCCTATACTATGAAAATAGTTCAGCAGTAGACTAGTACACAAACAACAGAGGCCTAAACAAACAGTACTAGGTGAAAAATGTTAAGGAATAGAATATGAAACTAAGTAAATTTAAAATATCTGAACAAAAAACAAGAAAATATATTTTATAGAAATATTTGCAAACTAAAAAGATTTACATCAATTGCATTAGAATTGTTGTCAGTGGGGGGTGGTTTGGGTGATCTAAATGGGAAATGTGGATAAAAGAATAAAATTTCAGATGATACAGAAATGTACAAAGAAGTTAAAATCACCCTCAATCCCACCACTTGATGATAATCACAGTTTGCATATTTTGGAATACAGTCATCCAGATACACACACACACACACACACACACACACTTTAAAGTGGGATTATAATCTGTTTTTTAATCTTTATTTTCTTCTTCATTTAGCAATACAATATAAATGTTATACATAATAATTTTTCATGTAGTACAAGCATGGATGTGCATAACATTTAATGATTACCCTACTGATATATATTTAGATCGTTGCCAGTTTTTTCAATAACTAGTATTACAATGAGCATTCTTAAGCATACATCTTTATCTATTTGCCTTTTAAATTATTGAAACAAATTGTTGTCAAATTGCCCTCCAGAAACTCCATTTTTACATTCCCAATATGAAACTTTCTGATTCTTGTAGGAACCTAAAACTTTTGTAAAACAAACCAACAGAAACAAAGTTATCTCCATATTCCAGGTCACCGAAATGTCCAGATCTTAGCAATAGAGTAAATTTGCACACAGAGTCCTTTCTGTTCTGTGGAAGATCAAAGACTACACAACATGTTAATGTCAGGATGCAACCGACAATTTAGCACTGACTTCTGATCTAAACATCAGGAACTGAGTGAACTACAGCAAGAGAAAACAGCAAGGGATGCACCTAGAACTATCGCTCATGCCATTTGTATGTATTCGATTAAGTAGTACCTCAACTTTTTTGCACTTGTATATGTATCAGAATTCTGAAATTTAGAAAAAAAAATTAAACCCTTTAATTACTAGGGGTGGGACTTTTGTTCTAAGTAATTGTGAGTTTTCTATTTTTGAACCTGATTCCTAAAGTGCCTTTAAACTTTTCTTGAAGGTTCTGACTTTATTAGTAACCTTATGTCCCAAACAGTCCGGTGAGTTTTCTAACATAGCTTTCAAAGGAGACAGCAATTCTAGTACCCCCTCCCGCAATGGGGGTAGCCTGGTGGGGTGCACGGAGCCAAGCTGGAGCCAGTCAGACGCTGGGTTTCCTGCAAAGCCCCATGCTGCGGGACGGTAGGCGCCTCACTAAGGTCCTCTATCTCAGTTTCCTCAACTGTTACATGGACATAGGATATCCACTTGACTATCTCCAGTATCTAGAGCAAATATTTCAACAAACATCTGTGTAGTGACTTAACTCACGGTAACAATTAGGAATAACAAATGTGAAATGTCTGGAACCTAGCAAATACTCATTGAGCGGCAGCTATTGTCAATATTAGGATAAAATATAGGGATGTTGTTGAAGGAGAGAAGCAGAGAGCAAAAAAATTCAGATAGTCCTGTCAGCAAGTGGGAGTCCCAGTTTAGGTGCTGGGGCCAGTGTGAGTCTAAAAATATGGGAATTCCTATTGACAGGTTAGAAAAAGAGAGGGAGTTGCTCTGAATTAGGCTCAGCATTCAGGGCTACCAACAGCTTCTCTGAATGGCAAATACCCACGTGGCTTTTAACAGTGTGTGAATGTGAATAATCAACTCATCAAGGTAAAGTCCTTAAGCTTTTTCTACCCAGTTTCATTGCTACACCCAAACCACATTGCAGAAAGAATTACTAAATGCATGTTTTTTTAATGCTACTATGTGGCAGGAATTTAAGTTGATAATCTCTTTTCAAGGCACATCTTTATTAAAAGGGAATTATTCAAAGCCATCTGACTGATAATTACTAAATAAAGGCTAATTGACCTAATTAATCTAATATGGGTCAATGGCTTTATAATACCCAAAGAAGAGCATTTTCAAATGAGAAAAAAAGAAACTCCAAAAGGAATTTCTGTAAGTGAACATCCTTAAATTTAGTGAGTCTGATTTATTTCTTGCACACAGATGTTATATTGCTGCATATTGCTGGAGTGGCTGAGCTGGGATAAAGAGAGATAGAGAGCCTAATTCTCTGAGGATACTGAGGAATATTCTGTTCATCACTCTGGGGAAGGCACTATATAAATTACATTTAAACAATACTGCCTCTTTCTGATAACATAGCACTGAAAGAAGAATTCAACATGACAAGAAGTCAAATTTACTATCATACTGTTTTGATTCTCTTGGTGATGTGATAAAGTACATGCTGATACCTGCTTTTTATTTGATTAACTTTGGCTTCTCTGAATGCCACCTTGTCCCATTTGAAGTATTGACTGTAAAATATAAACCAGTACTGCTAATATCTGGGCCCCATGCTTGAGGAAAGAATGTATAATCCACACCTGTGGTAGACAAAATAAAGCCCTCACAGATGTCCACATTTTAATCCCCCACATCTGTGAATATGTCAGTAACATGGCAAAAGGGACTTTGCAGATGTGAAGTTAGGGATCTTGAGATGGACAGATTATCCTGGATTACCTGGGTGAGCCCATTCTGAAAGTGAAAGCCCACTTCCATTTACAAGTGTCCGTATAAATGAAAGAGGGAGGCAGGAGAGTCAGAGTCAGAGGAGATGTGACGGTGGAAGCAGAGCTCAGACAGAGAAAGAGAGAGGGAGACAGATTTGAAGATACCACAGTGTAGCTTCTATGATGGAGAAAGGGGTCACAAGTCAAGGAATGCGGGTGGCCTCTAGAAGCTGGAAAAGGCAAGGATATGGATTCTCCCCTAGAACCTCCAGAGGGAATGCAGCCCTGGTTTTTAAAATCAAGTAACCTTGATTTTAGCCCAGTAGCCCAGTGAGGCTGGTTTTTTTTTGTGGGTTTTTTTTTTTTCGACCTCTGATCTCCAGAACTGTAACTAATAAATCTGTATTGTTTTAAGCCACTAAATTCGTGATCATTTGTTACAGCAGCAATAGAATCTAATGAACCACTTTTTGCCTCATGGCACAGAACCACAGGATGTCATTTTAATTGAATCGAAATGACTTTCCCATACCTGTAATCCAAAACAGGGAGGCCCTGCAGAAGAAGCTCACTTTGCTCCTGTTTATTTTCAGGCCTTTTGAGAAATGGAGTGTTAGGGTTCCTAAGTATGGGAAGAAACCAGTGAGCTAATTTCCCTCTCCCAGGTTTTTAAAACCCAAAAATATTTTCTAAAAAAATATTCACAACTACACACAATGTCTTTTAATCAATTGGGCCCCTGTTCTGTATTCAAAATTAAACAAGAGTAAACCACTCGGAGGATGAGAATGTTCACAAAGCCTTTAGAAAGTGGTTAAGTGTTTTCACTGGGGTCACAAGCTTCAGCTACACCCTTGGGCTGATAGTGTAGGCTGGGAAGGAGTTTGGGGCAGCTGATCAAAATCTCGCTGGGGGCCAAGGAGTTGAAGTTTAACAGCCACTGTGCTAAGGCACACTTACATCACATTAAGGAACATTTGCATTAACGTATTATCCCATTCTTACCATCCCTATTTTCAATGGAGGAAATTAAAGCTTGAGAAATGGCACCATCTCCACATCGCCTACAGCTGACTCACGGTAGATTTTATGCACTCCAAGTGTGAGCTGTTAACAGCTACTCTACAGCCCTTCTCCACATCAGAAGCTCTATGGCTGACAGCCAAGAAAGTTTTCTGTATGACAGAGTCATGGCATATTTATTGTTTTCTTGATATTCTAAGTGCACTACCCCAGCAGATTCCTTAGAATGCAGGAAGGTTTTGCTAGAGGAAAAACATATCACATACAACACCAGGCAAAGTTCTACTGCCAAATGCAGTCAGAGAATGGGCTGACTGTGAGTGCAAGCCTGGCTGTCTCTGAGAAGTGTACTAGTTCTTACAGCCCCAATGGGAAAGTTTGCTAACTGATGATAGTGAGTGCATCAGAAGTAAGGCAAACAGTGAAAATGATTAAGTGCACAATTTGATTCTGACTATTGCATTGGTTCCACCAAGGAAGAAAAACTGGAGGAATCCAATGAGATCAATTAGATTAGACAATAAGCTTTCTGAAGAGCATGGATGAAAGTTGAATGGGATGACACGTACCCAAGATTTGGAGTATCTCAAGTCTTGGAGGAAGACTAATATTGGAACCAGACAAAAATAGTAAGGAAAATAAGAAATTCAGAGTGGGAAGAATTCTGAGAAGGGAACGGCCCCTGGCTTGAAAATAATGATGATAGGTTGGCATGTAACAGCAATGAGGAAGCAGAACCTCTCAACTCTTGTTGTACTACCTTTAAATATTTTTTCTGGGTAAGAAGACTGCTCATCAGACTTGACTGGAAAGGGTGTTAATGAGTGTTGATAAGAAGGAATTGGAGCCCCAGTTTATTCAAGACTCCACATCTGAACCACTGCATTCCAAGGGAAGGTAATATAGTATGTTGATTAGGAAAACAGGCTTCGAAGTCAGACCTAGAGTCCACTTTGTTTTCCTAGCAAGTTACTTAACAGATTTAAATTTCAGTTTCTTCACCTGTAAAATCGGGATAATGGTATATACCTCATAGGGCTAGGGTGACAATTAAACGTAAGCCACTTTAACACAGCACCTGGCACATAATAAATGCTCGATGTACAGTAGCTATTCATTTTATCATTATTATTTTTATAGACTAAATAGTTGAAATGACATCAGAAATCTTTAAGAAATTTTAAAGAATAAATGTTGTGAATAAGTAAATAGTCAATAAAACTAGGACTAATTAAATTAAAGATAGTTTTAGAGTTTTCAAAGTAAGCAGTGATCTCTAGGAATAGTGTAGGTTCAGTAAGAATAAAGCCATATCAATCTAAATGCATCTTGCTTTTTCTAAAGGGCTACATACTGGAAATCAGAGGAATTTTATAGACAGAGTATTGGGACTTCAGTATGACCAAGAATTCAAGATATCCTTATGAAAGAACTGTGGGCTGGTTGTATTAGGTAAGTGGATTTTTAACTTGTTGAATAATACAAACAATGCTAGTTAAGAAATATTATAAACTCAGAGGAAGTTTTCCAGGAGGAATAAATTAGATGTTGATCCCTCAGCCCTAAAATGTTCAACATTTTCACTAATGACTTTTATGCTAATATCTGCAGCTTGGTGATCAATGAAAGAATGCTGGGTTAAAAAATTAGAATTCAAAAAATTCTCATATGGCTGAAACAACAGACCAAATCAAACAATACGAAATTTGCCTACAAAAAAATCTAGTCTTTTACTTTAGTCCAATATTAAACTTTATAAGCAGAGTATGGGGCACATGTCTTAGCAGCTTGTATTTCTTATAAATAGTTTTTATTCAAAAGCATATTACAGTGCAAGGATTTGAAAAGAAATCGTGTGTGGTTGGTGGTAAACAACTTCTCTCCATCTCCACTGATGAGCCCTTCTCAGACTACTGTGTATATGCCTTACCTGGGGGTCTTGTTATAACGCAGATTCTGATTCAGTAGGTCTGGGGTGGAGCCCGAGATTCTCAGTTTCTAAGCTCTCAGGTGATGCTGATGATGCTGATGATGCTGATGATGGTGATGATGACCCAAATCCACAGTTTGAAAAGTAAGAGAGTAACAGATTTAAAATTGCAGTGGAATGGATACAGGGCAGCAGTGGTTCACCACATGGGCTGCTCACTAGAATCATCAAAATACTGACATCTGGGCCTGATCAAGACCAACTAAATGAGAATCTCTGGAGATGAGGCTTGAGCACTGACATGTTTTTCAGCTTTCCAGTGATTCTTATTCTCTAGATTGACTGGTTGATATATCTCAGAAGTTTTGTAACTAAGAAGCTTATTTTTTATAAAAAATATATATATATGTAACTAAGAAGTTATATATAACTAAGTTTTATACATATATAAAACTAAGAAGGTTTGTAATTTATATATACATATATAAATTATAAACCTTCTTAGGTACCACTATTTATATATGTATGAGTTACATATATAATTAACATATAAATAATTTCTGGGGGGCAAATTTCCATTAAAACTATATATGTAAATACCTGTTTATATATATATATATATATATATATATATATATATACACACACACACACAGGTGTTAGAGGAGCTCCTAAATTACTCTGTACTATAGTTGTAAACATATTTGGCAAATCTAATTTATGGTTAAAAAATATGTCATTCCAATATTTGTAATAATCTGTAAGGCAGAAAAATCTGAAAAACAAAATAGATATATATGTATGTATAACTGAATTACTTAGCTGTACATCTGAAACTAACACAACATTGTAAATCAAGTATACTTCAATAAAAATAAAATAAAATGTCATTCCAAATGTGAAAACTTTCATGATAATATTAAACAATGGTTCTTGTCCTTCATTGTATTAAAAATAAACCAATGTATACCACCTTATACCTATTAGGATGGCTGCTATCTAAAAAAAGAAAAAAAAAACAGAAAATAAGCCTTGTTGATAATGTGGAGAAAGTAGAACCCTTGTGCACTGTTGGTGGAAATGTAAAATGGTGCAGCCACTGTGAGAAACAGTATGGGAGTTCCTCAAAAATTAACCATAGAATTACCATGTGATCCAGCAATTCCACTTCTGGGTATATAACCAAAATAATTGAGAGCAGGGTCTTGAAGTTATATATTCATACTCATAAATAGAATATATTCCTATTTTCCTATTCATATAAATTATGGCATTATTCACAATAGCCAGAAGGTAGAAGGAACCCAGGTATTCATCAACCCATAAATGGATAACCAAAAGCGATTTATAGATACACTGAAATATTATTAAGCTAAAAAGGAAGGAAACTATGACATATGTTGCAACATGAATGAACCTTGAGGACATTATGCAAACTGTAATAAGCCAGACACAAAAGGATAAATACTGTATGATTCCACTTATATATCTAAAGTAGTCAAATTCATAGAGACAGAAGATAGGAAGGTGGTTGCCAGGGGCTGGAGGGAGGAGAGGAGTAAGACGTTATTGTTGAACGGGTACGGAGTTTCAGTGATGTAAAATGAAAAGAGTTATGCAAATGGATGCTGATAAAGGTTGTACAATAATGTGCATATTTAATACTACTGACCTGTACAATTGAAAATGGTTATGATAAATGTTATATGTATTTCACCACAATTTTTTTAAAAAGTAAACCAATGTAAAATCTTAAATATACCAAGAGCAACTTGTACCATAATGTTATATAGATACATAATAATATATTATTATTACCTGGTATTTTGTATCTTTTACAATTTTGTTACTGATAATAATATTGTGAGATGCACAGGACAGACATGATCTCTATTTTAAAAATGAAAGGAACTGAGGCTCAGAGAGATGAGCTTAGAGCCCAGGACTCCTGACTCAAGGACCAGGTATCACTTCTTTCCAACTCATCCCTGGCCACACTTTGGGCCTAGTGGCTGGAATTTTAGGGGTGTGTGTGTGTGTGTGTGTGTGTGTGTGTGTGTGTGTGTGTATATGAGAGTTCAGTTATTAACATTAATATTGTGCTTGGATGTTTTTGCAGTTATAAACATCTCTGATAGGTTGATGTGGTAGAGGTGTTTGTCTCTTTGCCAAGCTGGTGACAATTTAATGATAGTATTGTCAACCAGTGTCTTCAATGATTATACACATTTATTAGACAGTATAATCATCTCTACTATGTCAGTTGCTCACACACCAGAAATGAAGTTCCAGGAATAGCCTATTACTCTGACAGGGATAATAGGTCATTATTACCAAATCAGCCCCACAGTGCTTTAAAAATAAATGACCCTGCTTCACATCAGTATCTATTTTTCATAAATGCCTCAGGTTTGTCTTAGCATCTAAGAGCAGGAGGAAATTATCCCCTTAATATTCTTCTATTTTTTTTTGCATGTCTTAAGTGGTCTTAAATGGTAAATGAAACGTTTCTGTTGACCCCAATATAGAAGGCTGGGTGGTTTTATAGGAGCATTAATAGAAAATGGGTAGAATTCATCTTATATGCACACCAAATGCATACATAATCTTTTCCTTTTCCATCCAATTCTGTTGACAAATAAGGGCCAGCTAGGAAGATGGGAGTTGGAGGGAGAAAGGAGAAATACTAGGTACTTACCCCATGAATTAAGGTGAGTTTTTTTTTCCAGTGATATATATCAGGAATAAAAATAATTTGGCACCTTACTTTTCTTTTTTTAGCATCTTTATTGGAGTATAATTGCTTTACAATGCTGTGTTAGTTTCTGTTTATAACATAGTGAATCAGCTATACATTTACATATATCCCCATATCTCCTCCCTCTTGCATCTCCCTCCCACCCGCCCTATCCCACCCCTCTAGGTGGTCACAAACCATGGAGCTGATCTCCCTGTGCTATGTGGCTGCTTCCCACTAGCTAGCTATTTTACATTTGGTAGTGTATATGAGTCCCTGCCACTCTCTAACTTCGTCCCAGCTTACCCTTCTCCCTCCGCATGTCCTCAAGTCCATTCTCTACATCTGCATCTTTATTCCTGTCCTGCCCCTAGGTTCTTCATAACGTTTTTTTTTTTTTAGATTCTGTATAAATGTGTTAGCATACGGTATTTGTTTTTCTGACTTACTTCACTCTGTATGACAGTCTCTAGATCCATCCACCTCATTACAAATAACTCAGTTTCGTTTCTTTTTATGGCTGAGTCATATTCCATTGTATATATGTGCCACATCTTCTTTATCCATTCATCTGTCGATGGACACTTAGGTTGCTTCCATGTCCTGACTATTGTAAATAGACCTGCAATGAACATTGTGGTACATGACTCTTCTTGAGTTATGGTTTTTGCAGGGTATATGCCCATAGTGGGATTGCTGGGTCATATGGTAGTTCTATTTTTAGGTGTTTTGTTTTGTTTTTCTTTTCTTTACCTTTCTCCCAAGCTTTTATTAAAATACTCATAAAGATTTTTAAAAAGACAAGACTGCACAGACAAATTACTAAGTATATAGAAACATGATATTCAAACATCATTAAAATGACAAAAATCTTTTAAGATATGCTTCCCATCTCAGTCTAAATCAAGGATCTGGCATTGTCCTCAAGGAACTAACCACAAATAACACAGTGCATGTCTAATAGCTTTCTTTGTGTTCTCTTTGTTGGTCCAGCCACTTGTTTTATAATTCTTCCTTACCTGAATGACATTATTAGCAATAGAAAACACACAAATATTACCATAGGAATTAGCTAATTATTAAAAGCTGATTATCAGCTATATTTATCCTATAATTTAATTTCATCTGTTTCTTTGTAATTTTGCTTTTACATACAAAATTTACCACCAAATATGTATCTCTGGCTCCCTAATATATGAACGACTTGTGTAAGAAAAAACATTTGATGACGTACATAAAATCACAATCACAGTAATTGAACCATAGTTAACACTAATTCAAAACAGAGGAATTTATGCTCATTTATAAGTGATTATATGAAAGAAGAGAAAATGCGTTAGGTAACAAAATGATATTAAATTTTTTATATGAACAAATTACATGAATCCCAAGTTCTTAAAAAAGTTTATGTTCTATTTTTAGTTTTTTAAGGAACCTCCATACTCTTCTCCATATTGGCTGTATCAATTTACATTCTCACCAACAGTGCAAGTGGGTTCCCTTTTCTTCACACCGTCTCCAGCATTTATTGTTTGTACATAAATTGATGATGGCCATTCTGACTGGTGTGAGGTGATATCTCATTGCAGTTTTGATTTGCATTTCTGTAATGATTAGTGATGTGGAGCATCCTTTCATGTGTTTGTTGGCAATTGGTATGTCTTCTTTGGAGAAATGTCTATTTCGGTCTTCTGCCCATTTTTAGATTACGTTGTTTGTTTTTTTGATATTGAGCTGCATGAGCTGCTTGTAAAATGAGGAGATTAATCCTTTGTCATTTGCTTCATTTGCAAACATCTGCTCTCATTTTGAGGGTTGTCTTCTCATCTTGTTTATGGTTTCCTTTGCTGTGCAAAAGCTTTTAAGCTTCATTAGGTCCCATTTGTTTATTTTTGTTTTTATTTCCATTTCTCTAGGAGGTGGGTCAAAAAGGATCTTGCTGTGATTAATGTCACAGAGTGTTCTGCCTATGTTTTCCTCTAAGAATTTTATAGCGTCTGCCCTTATATTTAGGTCTTTAATCCATTTTGAGTTTATTTTTGTGTATGGTGTTAGGGAGTGTTCTAATTTCATTCTTTTACATGTAGCTGTCCAGTTTTCCCAGCACCACTTATTGAAGAGGCTGTCTTTTCTATATTTTATATTCTTGCCTCCTTTATCAAAAATAAGGTGACCATATGTGTGTGGGTTTATCTCTGGGCTTTCTAACCTGCTCCATTGATCTATATTTCTGTTTTTGTGCCAGTACCATACTGTCTTGATTACTGTAGCTTTGTAGTATAGTCTGAAGACAGGGAGCCTGATTCCTCCAGCTCTATTTTTCTTTCTCAAGATTGCTTTGGCTATTCAGGGCCTTTTTTGTTTCCATACAACTTGTGAAATTTTTGGTTCTATTTCTGTGAAAAATGCCATTGGTAGTTTGATAGGGATTGCATTGAATCTGTAGATTGCTTTGGGTAGTATAGTCATTTCCACAACGTTGATTATTCCAATCCAAGAATATGGTGTATCTCTCCATCTGTTTATATCATCTTTAATTTCTTCCCTCAGTGTCTTATAGTTTTCTGCATGCAGGACTTTTGTCTCCTTAGGTAGGTTTATTCCTAGGTATTTTATTCTTTTTGTTGCAATGGTAAATGGGAGTGTTTCCTTAATTTCTCTTTCAGATTTTTCATCAGTAGTGAATAGGAATGCAAGAGAATTCTGTGCATTAATTTTGTATCCTGCTACTTTACCAAATTCATTGATTAGCTCTAGTAATTTTCTGGTAGTGTCTTTAGGATTCTCTATATATAGTATCATGTCATCTGCAAACAGTGACAGCTTTACTTCTTCTTTTCCAATTTGGATTCCTTTTATTTCTTTTTCTTCTCTGATTGCTGTGGCTACAACTTCCAAAACTATGTTGAATAATAGTGGTGAGAGTGGGCAACCGTGTCTTGTTCCTGATCTTAGAAATGGTTTCAGTTTTTCACCATTGAGAATGATGTTGGCTGTGGGTTTTTCATATATGGCCTTTATTATGTTGAGGAAAATTCTCTCTATGCCTACTTTCTGGAGGATTTTTATCATAAATTCATATTGAGTTTCGTTGAAAGCTTTTTCTGCATCTATTGAGATGATCATATGGTTTTTATCCTTCAGTTTGTTAATATGGTGTATCATGTTGATTGACTTGAGTATATTGAAGAATCCTTGCATTCCTGGGATAAACCCCAATTGATCATGGTGTATGATCCGTCTCATGTGCTGTTGGATTCTGTTTGCTAGTATTTTGTTGAGGATTCTTACATCTCTTTTCATCAGTGATATTGGCCTGTAGTTTTCTTTCTCTGTGACATCTTTGTCTGGTTTTGGTATCAGGGTGATGGTGGCCTCGTAGAATGAGTTTGGGAGTGTTCCTCCCTCTGCTATATTTTGGAAGAGTTTGAGAAGGATAGGTGTTAGCTGTTCTCTAAATGTTTGATAGAATTCTCCTGTGAAGCCATCTGGTCCTGAGCTTTTGTTTGTTGGAAGAGTTTTAATCACAGTCTCAATTTCAGTGCTTGCGACTGGTCTGTTTATATTTTCTATTTCTTCCTGGTTCAGTTGGAAGGTTGTGCTTTTCTAAGAATTTGTCCATGTCTTCCAGGTTGTCCATTTTGTTGGCATACAGTTGCTTGTAGTAATCTCTCATGATCCTTTGTATTTCTGCAGTGTCAGTTGTTACTTCTCCTTTTTCACTTCTAATTCTATTGATTTGAGTCTTCTCCCTTTTTTTTCTTGATGAGTCTGGCTGATGGTTTATCAATTCTGTCTATTTTCTCAAAGAACCAGCTTTTAGTTTTATTGATCTTTGCTATTGTTTCCTTCATTTCTTTTTCTTTTATTTCTGATCTGATCTTTCTGATTTCTTTTCTTCTGCTAAATTTGGGCTTTTTTTTCTTCTCCTTTCTCTGACTGCTTTAGGTGTAAGGTTAGGTTGTTTATTTGAGATGTTTCTTGTTTCTTGAGGTAGGATTGTATTGCTATAAACTTCTCTCTTAGAACTGCTTTTGCTGCATCCCATAGGTCTTGGGTCGTTGTGTTTTCATTGTCATTTGTTTCAAGGTATTTTTTGATTTCCTCTTTGATTTCTTCAGTGATCTCTTGTTTATTAAGTAGTGTATTGTTTAGCCTCCATGTGTTTGTATTTTTTACGATTTTTTCTTATAATTGATATCTAGTCTCATAGCATGTGGTCAGAAAAGATACTTGATAAGATTTCAATTTTCTTAACTTTACCAAGGCTTGATTTGTGACCCAAGATATGATCTATCCTGGAGAATGTTCCATGAGCACTTGAGAAGAAAGTGTGTTCTGTTGTTTTTGGATGGAATGTCCTATAAATATCAATTTAGTCTGTCCTGTTTAATGTATCATTTAAAGCTTGTGTTTCCTTATTTATTTTCATTTTGGATGATCTGTCCATTGGTGAAAGTGGGGTGTTAAAGCCCTCTCCTATGATTGTGTTACTGTCGATTTCCCCTCTTATGGCAGTTATCATTTGCCTTATGTATTGAGGTGCTCCTATGTTGAGTGCATAAATATTTACAATTGTTATACCTTTTCTTGGATTGATCCCTTGATCATTATGTAGTGCCCTTCTTTGTCTCTTGTAATATTCTTTGTTTTAAAGTCCATTTTGTCTGATATGAGAACTGCTACTCCAGCTGTCTTTTGATTTCCATTTGCATGGAATATCTTTTTCTATCTCCTCACTTTCGGTCTGTATGTGTCCCTAGGTCTGAAGTGGGTCTCTTGTAGACAGCGTATATATGGGTCTTGTTTTTGTATCCATTCAGCCAGTCTATGTCTTTTGGTTGCAGCATTTAATCCATTTATATTTAAGGTAATTATTATGTATGTTCCTATTACCATTTTCTTAATTGTTTTGGGTTTGTTATTGTAGGTCTTTTCCTTCTCTTGTGTTTCCTGGCTAGAGAAGTGCCTTTAGGATTTGTTGTAAAGCTGGTTTGGTGGTGCTGAATTCTCTTAGCTTTTGCTTGTCTGTAAAGCTTTTAATTTCTCCGTCAAATCTGAATGAGATCCTTGCTGGGTAGAGTAATCTTGGTTGTACGATTTCTCCTTCATCACTTTAAATATGTCCTGCCACTCCCTTCTGGCTTGCAGAGTTTCTGCTGAAAGTTCAGCTGTTAACCTTATGGGGATTTCCTTATGTGTTATTTGTTGTTTTTCCCTTGCTGCTTTTAATATTTGTTCTTTGTATTTAATTTTTGATAGTTTGATTAATATGTGTCTTGGTGTGTTTCTCCTTGGATTTATCCTGTATGGGACTCTCTGTGTTTCCTGGACTTGATTAACTATTTCTTTTCCCATATTAGGGAAGTTTTCAAGTATAATCTCTTGAAATATTTTCTCAGTCCCTTTCTTTTTCTCTTCTTCTCTGGGACCCCTATAATTCGAATGTTGGTGTGTTTAGTGTTGTCCGAGAGGTCTCTGTGACTGTCCTCAATTCTTTTCATTCTTTTTTCTTTATTCTGCTCTGCATTAAAATTTCCACTATTTTATCTTCCAGGTCACTTATCCATTCTTCTGCCTCAGTTATTCTGCTATTGATTCCTTCTAGAGAGTTTTTAATTTCATTTATTGTGTTGTTCATCATTGTTCGTTTGGTCTTTAGTTCTTCTAGGTCATTTTTAAACTTCTCTTGTATTTTCTCCATTCCATTTCCAAGATTTGATCATCTTTAACATCATTACTCTGAATTCTTTTTCAGGTAGACTGTGTATTTCCTACTCATTTGTTTGGTCTGGTGGGTTTTTACCTTGCTCCTTCATCTGCTGTGTGTTTCTGTGTCTTCTCATTTGTCTAACTTACTATGTTTGAGGTCTCCTTTTCACAGGCTGCAGGTTCATAGTTCCTGTTGTTTTTGGTGTCTGCCCCCAGTGGCTAAGGTTGTTTCAGTGGGTTGTGTGGCTTCCTGGGGGAGGGAACTGGTGTCTGTGTTCTGGTTGATGAGGCTGCGTCTTGTCTTTCTGGTGGGCAGTTCTGCATCCGGTCTTGTGTTTTGGGGTGTCTGTGACCTTATTATGATTTTAGGCAGCCTCTCTGCTAATGCATTGTGTTGTGTTCCTGTCTTGCTAGTTGTTTGTCATAGGGTATCCAGCACTGTAGCTTGCTGGTCGTTGAATGGAGCTGGGTCTTAGCATTGCGATGGAGATCTCTGGGAGAGCTTTTGCCGTTTGATATTACATGGAGCTGGGATGTCTCTGGTGGACCAATGTCCTGAACTTGGTTCTCCAACCTCAGAGGCACAGGCCTGACACCTGGCCAGAGCACCAAGACTCTGTCAGCCACACAGCTCAGAAGTAATGGAGAAAAGAAGAAAATAAAATTAAATTAAAGTTATTAAAATAAAAAATAATTATAGAAAATAAGAACATTTTAAAGTAATAAAAAAAGAAAAAAAAATACAGAAAGAAAGAAGAGAGCAACCAAACCAAAAAACAAATCCACCAATGATAACAAGCACTAGAAACTATACTAAAAAAGAAAAAACAAACAAAAAAACCCAGACAGGCAGAACCCTAGGACAAATGGTGAAAGCAAAGCTATACAGAGAAAATCACACAAAGAAGTATACACATACACACTCAAAAAAAGAGAAGAAGGAAAAATATATATATATCTTTGGTCCCAAAGTCCACAGCCTCAATTTTGGGATGATTCATTGTGTATTCAGGTATTCCACAGATGCAGGGTACCTCAAGTTGATTGTGGAGATTTAATCCGCTGCTCCTGAGGCTGCTGGGAGAGATTTCGCTTCCTCTTCTTTGTTCGCACAGCTCCCAGGGTTCCTCTTTGGATTTGGCCCCCCCTCTGCATAAAGGTAGCCTGAAGGTGTCTGTTCTTCACTCAGACAGGACAGGGTTAAAGGAGCAGCTGTTTCGGGGGCTCTGGCACACTCAGGCCGTGGGGAGGGAGGGGCACGGAATGCGGGGCGAGCCTGCGGCAGCAGAGTCCAGCATGACATTGCAACAGCCTGAGGCACACTGTGCATTCTCCCAGGGAAGTTGTCCCTGGATCACGGGACCCTGGCAGTGGTGGGCTGCACAGGCTCCCAGAGGGGAGGTGTGCATAGTGACCTGTGCTTGCACACAGGCTTCTTGGTGGCCGCAGCAGCAGCCTTAGCATCTCATGCCCATCTCTGGTGTCCACGCTGATAGCCATGGATCCCGCTCATCTCTGGAAGCTTGTTTAGGCGGTGTTCTGAATCCCCTCTCCTTGCGCACCCCAAAACAATGGTCTCTTGCCTCTTCCGCAGCTCCAGACTTTTTCCCAGACTCCCTCCTGGCTAGCTGTGATGCACTAGCCCCCTTCAGGCTGTGTTCACGCAGCCAACCCCAGTCCTCTCCCTGGGATCCGACCTCCGAAGCCCGAGCCTCAGCTCCCAGACCCCGCCACCTAGGCGGGGGAGTAGACAAGCCTCTCGGGCTGGTGAGTGCCGGTCAGCCCTGATCCTCTGTGCGGGAATCTCTTCGCTTTGCCCTCCACACCCCTGTGGCTGCGCTCTCCTCCGCGGCTCCGAAGCTTTCCCCCTCTGCCACCGGCAGTCTCCACCCGCAAAGGGGCTTCTAGTGTGTGGAAACCTTTCCTCCTTCAGAGCTCCCTCCCAGTGGTGTAGGTCCTGTCCCTATTCTTTTGTCTCTGTTTTTTCTTTTTTCTTTTGCCCTACCCAGGTACATGGGGAGTTTCTTGCCTTTTGGGAGGTCTGAGGTCTTCTGCCAGTGTTCAGTAGGTGTTCTGTAGGAGTTGTTCCACATGTAGATGTATTTCTGATGTATGTGTGGGGAGGAAGGTGATCTCCACATCTTACTCCTCCGCCATCTTAAAGTCTCCCCTAAGGTGAGTTTTTAACATTCTTTTAATGCTGTTTGATCGGGCCGTCAGAGTGTACAAATATTTCCCAAATGCTGTCCCTTCCCTATGTAGAGTGTTTTAAAGGGAAACTCATAACTCATGAAAGGAAAAATTCCCCTCCACTTGCGGAGGGATTCCCCTCCTCCTCTTGGACAGGACAGCCTGTGGGGTCCTGAGGGGTCTTCCTGGGGCTGGACACCTGTTCTTACCACCTGGCAGGAGACTCTGCTCAGAGAGCAGTCCCCCTTTGTACTAAAGTCTGGATTAAATCACAACCCGCCTGGAGACTGGCGATACCCACAGCTGCGGTGGCAAAAAGGTGCCAGGAAGGACGGGAGCGTTTGTTTCCCAAGGAGGGAAGGAGCGAGCTGGCTGGGTGAGGAGTCCTGTTTCTTTGATAACTGAGAACCGTCCTCTTAGAGGTGGCCGCTCGCTTTCAAAACAAAAAGAAGCTTGTAACTGTAAAAGGCTCTGATGGGTTTCCTGCTCCCCCACCCTTTTAGAGGCAAAACCTATTTATGAGGCTTTATTAAGTGCAAATAAGTCCCTCAGCTTCAACGGAGAAGCAGCAGCTGCTGAAGATGTGGTCATTTGCATATAAATGACATAATTTCAGCTCAGAGAAGAATATTGAAAAATATACATGTCGACAATGGAATCCTGATAGATTCACACATACTAAGGTCAGATATTGTAATTTTTAAGGCTGCTGCATGCTGATGGCTGCATGCTGATGACTTCATCCTACCACACATTCAATTCTGTTTGGGTTATATGAATTTTATCTTCTATGAAATGGAAGATTTTTTATTGTGAATTAATTAGACTACATTTTTTTTCTAAACATGAGAACATTTAGGTCAATAAGCTAAATGCTCTACAAATGCATAGGCTGTGTGACAGCCAAAGTTACCAACTTCAAACTTGGTTTTCTGTACAGCTAACAAAGAGGGTTGTGTGCCCAGGGGTCTCCTGGGGAAGAGACAGTGGTGCTTTCTCTGCTTTCATTCTGTCCTCTGCAGGGTCAACCTTCTTTTGAAGGGTGAAAGGAAGCTCCAGTTTCCATATTCTAAAAAGGTTTTCCAACAGCCTGGCTAAAAGATTAGGGGAGAAATTACTGTGGCCTAGAAACCCCTGAAAATTTACCAAGTACCCACCATATGCCCTTGCACCATGGCCGGTGGCTTAAGGGTCACAGCTGGTGAGAAACAGCTCCTGGAATCATCTGCCCTGCTTCCAGGCAAGTGTCCCGCATGCTCTCTGGAGGAAGGAGATGGGTTCCTCTGAGATTTGCCCCAAATTTTGGCCCTGCAACAGTCCAGTGCTTACTGGCTCCTTCCCCATCTGCAAAATAGAGCTTGTTTAGAAACTGCTTGCTGTATACTGGCTGCTGGGAAGGCCAGAGAAATACATAGTAGCACCTTCAGCTTGCCAGCCAGTCCACAGTCCCCTCAGGGAGAACATCTTCCTGCAAATGATGATCCCTTAAGGGATAACTTTAGATTCTCTTATAGAAAAGTAGTATCTTGTGATCCTTTAAGTAACAGACTTTACTCATTGATTCAGCCTTTGATCATTGCATTATTTATTCATTAAATAAGTTAGGTAACTAATTCTCAACATATTTTTAAACCTTACATGTTAATATTTATTGGATGACAAAAGTCTTTGGTATACACATCCTTTTTAAAAGAGAGAAAGATGACTAATAAATAATTAAATAGCTAGCAGGGTAAAAGAAAAATTTAGAAACTCACCATAAAGAGATGTTTTTCATAGAGAACTTTAGAGCCTTTAGAGTACTCTATTATGCTAACTTGAAAAAAGAATCTCAATGTTGATTTGCTGAAGTATTTGGTATATTCCCCATAAAGAGGTATATATAAAGAGGTATATATAAAGAGGTATATATAAAGAGGTATATATAAAGCTTCAGGTTTTTTTTTTGGCTGCACGACACGGCTTGTGGGATCACAGTCCCCGACCAGGAATTGAACCTGGGCCATGGCAGTGAAAGCCCAGAATCCTAATCACTAGGCCACCAGGGAACTCCCCAAATCTTTAGGTTTAATAAAGATTTTTAAACTATAAATTCTAAAAAGCTTAGTCCTGGTAATCGATCAGATTATACACATAGAAGATGATTATATTATCCAAAGTTTGACATCCCAGGATTAGAGAAGGGTGATTAAACCACCCGGGGGTAGATCCAGGTATTGTGAGGCCTGAAGCTTATTCAATTTGGAGGACTCTCTTTAAGAAAAAAAAAAAAAATACAAAATCACTGATACAAAATTGAGTACAAAGTGAATATTTATTTAAGTGGAGGGAAAAACACAATTATAAATTAAAAAAAGGAAGCAGCACATTGTAAGCCTCACAAAAGCCACAAAACTAACCTATGTTAATTGATTAACTGGCTACACCTCTATGACACTTTCCCTACAATTGACTACCTACCTGTTCAGTCTATCCTTTAATGTGGTTGATAAAAATTCATTTCTTATTAATGATAGTTTTTAAAAGTTTACTTCATCTTTACAATATGTTATATGTAATGTCATGTAAAGTTTTAGGATCATTATCAAACTGGGGAAAGCCTCTACTTCTTTCATACATGAGCTGTGAAATGTCAGGGAATTTCAAGTTTTCCTGTGGAGCAACTGATCCTAAATACTTTCACATGTTCCTGGCACCTTGGGCCACAGAACACATTGCTTTCTATTGCAATGTGTTCTTGGGTACTGCACTGTTGTGTCCCCAAAACGGTGTTTATAGAAGCTGTCCCTATATCAAGACAGTTAGCATTATCTTGACTACACATAGAATTGACCATAAAACAGATAATTAAATGTACTCCCAACTCAACTGACCTGGGTGAAGAGAAAGAATCTATTAGAAGAGCTCTGAGGGGGCAGAAGTTGAGACACAGATGTAGAGAACAAACATATGGACACCAAGGGGGGAAAACCACAGTGGGGTGGGGATGGTGGTGTGCTGAATTGGGTGATTCAGATTGACATGTATATACTGATGTGTATAAAATGGATGACTAATAAGAACCTGCAGTATAAAAAAACAAACAAAAAACCAACTAATACTAAACTTTCTTTGGGTTATTTGTATGGAAATATGTTAATGTTTCAGACATTACATGAAATTTCTAAAAATTTTATATGTTCTGGTATAATGTTATAAGTCATAATTCTAGTTATTACTTTAAAATGTATATCTCAGAAATAACTAAATCTCCTTGTCAATTGCATTATTATGAACTTTCATCAAATCTTTAACTGTCGTCATTTTTAAGTCTTTTGTCATCTACAGACAGTTCTGAGTGTACTCTGATGCTTTTGCAAAAATGTTCCTATAAAGGGGTTTCATCTTCAAGGAATTCATGGAAAAGACTCTGACAAGTACAGGTTTCTGGTAACGGACTGTACTGCTGAACTGAATGAATAAGCATTTTCAGAACTCTAATGGAAAACTGATGAATTCATAAAAGTGCTAACAAAAATCAAGATGAAAAACAAACTAATTACATGGGACTGAGTGAACTGATGAGGTTAATTATAATTTTTGTGACTTTCTGTTTGAATAAAAAAAAAATTCCCCCTCCCAAAAAAAAAGGAGAGCCTCTGCGGAAAGCTTTCTGGGCTCTTTCTGCCTTTGGTCAGTCTGGTGGTTCTTATACACCTGGTCGTGGAGGATTTTCAAGGCACGGTGTCTGGGATGAGAGAAGAGGGGCTGTAAAAGCAGAAAACAGGTGAACATTTTCCTTGTGGCAGCACAAGCTCCTGACAGTTAAAAAAAAATGCTATTCCCTAAGTTCACAAAAACAATACCCTCCAGACTCCTTCCTACCAGCATTCTCTGTATACCAGTTCAGTTCCTCCAGAGTAGAATTTAAACCAGAAAATGCCACGAGAAATAGAAAGATAAGAGCCCCAGGTGGAGGCAAGTCTCTCTGGGGTGTGATTGCCTGAACACAACCAATTCTCTGGTGGATCAATGGTCATTGTCTTTTGGTAGAGCTTTGCTAAAAGCAGCACCTCTCGGAGCTGCCAGAGAGGAAATGGACACTTTGATCTGTCCTAGACAGAAGAGGAAGCAGGTAGTTTAGACTGCTGAAAAACAGTTTGAGGTGAGCTTCTAGTTCAGTAGAAATTAATCCGTGCCTCTAGATAGCACATAAGCCTATTGGAAAGCTTCTTCAATTCAAGCAGTTAATAATTTATCAAGTCTTGTAGCTTAAGGGATACAGTTTTCAAAATTATTGTACTGAGGGAATCATAAATTCCACCAAGAGGAAGGTTGTAGTCCAGATATTTTATTTTAGATTTCCAACCAGGGTGCATTATGACACTCCACATGAAAGTCAAATCGTCCATGTAAAACGGTTTCCAGGTGATAAGTTTACCCCAAGGGGTCCAGTAAAGTAATACATTCAGAGTTATATCTGACTTTCACAATCTATAAAGACTAGTTATCAATGTTTTGAAAGATTTGATAAGCAGGAAGAAAAAAATAGCTTATGGATGCTGACATTTGTCTCATTAAAGGGAGCAGCATAAGAAGTACAAGCTCCTTCTGGATTTGGCTGTAAATACACCACTGACATACATTTTGGAGAGTTGCTGTTTTGTGCTGGTGGGAATGTATTTGTCTAACCTTGCCCTGACTCTAATAGACATAAGGAAGCAGTGATATTACTGTCAGCCACATTCAGCTTTTTAAAACAGGGGCACCCACTCTGCCAATATCTGCCAGGTTCCAGGCCACTGCATATTAAAAATTATGTTCAAGCAACACTATCTGGCCTCGTGAAAGTTTTATTAGGAAATAATTCTCCTATTTCGCTTGGTGAAGGGAAGAAAAAAAACCCACTTCACCCAACAGGATTCCAAGGAATAATTAATGTTTCTTCCATCCTCAGAATAGGAATGCTGCCGCCTTCTCTAGTGTTTCACGTGGAAGACACAACCCCACATGGCAAGGACAGAACTAATCAACATACTAGAAACAGGCAGGAGACGCAAGTTCTAATTAATCGCCAGTTTGAGTGTTGCCTGTCATTGCATCACTCTTTGTACTGTAGGCAATATTTTCATAAGTTACTCCCTTGTCAACAGGGAAAAAGAACTAGATTCTTTTTTTTTTTTTTCTGGAAGATTGGTAGGTTTGCTGAAGATGCTTATTAAAACAATAATAGTAATAACCAAGTGTTGAATTTTGCTTGGCTTTGGTTAAACTCTCTAGTTTAAAGTGAATTCCCTGGAGGATGCTGACTGCCCAAACTGCAGGAGAAATTCGTTGAGCATCATCGCTTGAGCTCATGGGGTGAAATACAAGAAATGGGTGGGTACACTGTTCACCCGTGCGGAACTTACAACTAAACCCATTCTTTAAAAACTCACCGTGCTGAGTTTTGACAGGGTGAGAGAGAGTCATGGACATATACACACTAACAAACGTAGTAAGGTAGATAGCTAGGGGGAAGCAGCCGCAAGGCACAGGGATATTAGCTCGGTGCTTTGTGACAGCCTGGAGGGGTGGGATGGGGAGAGTGGGAGGGAGGGAGACGCAAGAGGGAAGACATATGGGAACATATGTATATGTATAGCTGATTCACTTTGTTATAAAGCAGAAACTAACACACCATTGTAAAGCAATTATACCCCAATAAAGATGTTAAAAAAAAAAAAAAAAAACTCACCGTGCACTTGAACAGAAGTATACTGCAGGGATACTTCATTTATCTAGCTAGCACCATCAGGAAATGGGTTGTTTTCCCTCAAAGTAAATTGTTCCTAAATGATATTTAAATTTTAATCCATTCAGTGTAAGCACATTGCATTTTAGCATTTCTACAATAATTGCATATTTGCCTACCTTTTATTTTTTTAACATCTTTATTGGAGTATAATTGCTTTACAATGCTGTGTTAGTTTCTGCTTTATAACAAAGTGAATCAGCTATGCATATACATACATCCCCATATCTCCTCCCTCTGACATCTCCCTCGCACCCTCCCTATCCCACCCCTCTAGGTGGTCACAAAGCATGGAGCTGATCTCCCTGTGCTATGCAGCTGCTTCCCACTAGCTTTCTATTTTACATGTGGTAGTGTATATAAGTCCATGCCACTCTCTCACTTCGTCCCAGCTTACCCTTCCCCCTCCCCGTGTCCTCAAGTCCATTCTCTACGTCTGCGTCTTTATTCCTATCCTGCCCCTAGGTTCTTCAGAACGCCCTTTATTTTTTAGATTCCATATATACGTGTTAGCATACGGTATTTGTTTTTCTCTTTCTGACTTACATCACTCTGTATGACAGACACTATGTCCATCCACCTCACTACAAATAACTCAATTTTTTTCTTTTTATAGCTGAGTAATATTCCATTGTATGTATGTGCTACATCTTCTTTATCCATTCATCTGTCAATGGACACTTAGATTGCTTCCATGTCCTGGCTATTGTAAATAGAGCTGCAATGAACATTTTGGTACATGACTCTTTTTGAATTATGGTTTTCTCAGGGTATATGCCCAGTAGTGGGATTGCTGGGTCATATGGTAGTTCTATTTTTAGTTTTTTAAGGAACCTCTATACTATTCTCCATAGTGGCTGTATCAATTTACAATGGAGCAAAGACAGCCTCTTCAATAAGTGGTGCTGGGAAAACTGGACAGCTACATGTAAAAGAATGAAATTAGAACACTCCCTAACACCATACACAAAAATAAACTCAAAATGGATTAAAGACCTAAATGTAAGGCCAGACACTATAAAACTCTTAGAGGAAAACATAGGCAGAACACTCTATGGCATAAATCACAGAAAGATCCTTTTTGACCCACCTCCTAGAGAAATGGAAATAAAAACAAAAATAAACCAATGGGACCTAATGAAACTTAAACGCTTTTGCACAGCAAAGGAAACCATAAATAAATTGAAAAGGCAACCCTCAGCATGGGAGAAAATATTTGCAAACGAAGCAACTGACAAAAGATTAATCGCCAAAATTTACAAGCAGCTCATGCAGCTCAATATCAAATAAACAAACAACCCAATCCAAAAATGGGCAGAATACCGAAACAAGCATTTCTCCAAAGAAGATATACAGTCTGCCAACAAACACACGAAAGCATGCTCCACATCACTAATCATTAGAGAAATGCAAATCAAAACTGCAATGAGGTATTACCTCACACTGGTCAGAATGGCCATCATCAAAAAATCTACAAACAATAAATGCTGGAGAGGGTGTGGAGAAAAGGGAACCCGCTTGCACCGTTGGTGGGAATTGCCTACCTTTTAGACTTGAGTGAACACCTACTTTTTCTTTGTGAAAATGAATTCTTGTTACTGGTCACCACCCAGCAGTGGCTGCTGGGTCTGCTGGGCCACATATGGCTCTTCGCTTGTGGCTTTCAGCCTCCTCCTTTGCTTGAGCATTTCCTTCTCCCGCTAACCCACTGTGTGCCGCCCTGTAAATCCCCCTCACCACTTCTAATCAGACAAGGCAGGATTTTGCAGGTGAGACAGAGCAGGGGTTTTGGAGTCCAACATTTTAGGGTGAATTCCAGCTCTACTACTTACTTCCTGTGTGAACTTAAACAATTAATTTCCTCAGTTTTCTCATTTATAAAATGGAGAAGAAATAATTGTCTAGGGTTGTTGTGAGATGGAGGGATGTGGGTACAGAACTTGGCACAGACTTCTGGGGGCCGCAGCTTACCACGAGGTACCCCGAAAAGTGAAGTGTTTCTAAAAGAGGACCCGGGGCTTTGTGGCAGCTCAGTGGACAGTGGGGGGATGTTTTCACTCACTTGCGTGTACATTGCTGGTCACTGGAGGGCTGACCTTTCCAGCACCTCACCCCCAAAGACATGGATCCACCGACCATTGCTGTGCCTAGTGGTTTAAAGCAGCACCATCCAGCATCCTCTCTGTGCCTTTTTTGTTCATCTATCTATATAAATAATTTTTTTTTTTTTTTTTTTACTGTTTTCCCATTACATGGGAAGGATTGAGCGGATTTCACCAGACTTGGAGGCCTGACTTTGCATATGGGCTGTACGGAATGCCAGGTCGGTGGTCCTCAGACTTGAGCTGCATCAGTATTGCTTGAAAGGCTCATTAAAACACAGATTCCTGGGCCTCACTCCCAAGGTTTCTGATTCAGTAGGTCTGGGGTGGGACATGAGATGTACCTGTCTAACCACTTCCCAAGTAAAGCTGATGCTGAGGCTGACATGGCTGGTCTAGGGACCATGCTCTGAGAACCTCTGCCTTGGGTGAGCCAAAGTAGAATGGGTGGTGTTGATCCGCAATCAGCCGGCCACACACACTTCTCCTCTATGGGCTAACAATTCTCCATAGGCGGCTGGAAGGCCAGCTAGTCCTCCTAAAGCAGCAATCCCCAGCCTTTTTGGCACCAGGGACCAGGTTCGTGGAAGATAATTTTTCCACGGACAGGGAGGGGCGGGAGGTGGGGGATGGTTCAGGCGGTAATGCGAGTGATGGGGAGCCATAGGGGATGATGGGGAGCGGCAGATGGAGCTTCGCTGGCTCGCCCGCCGCTCACCTCCTACTGTGCGGCCCGGTTCCTACCAGGCCGAAGACCAGTACCGGTCCATGGCCCGGGGGCTGGGGACCCCGGCACTAAAGTAAAGCCTGCTCTTAGAGGCAAGTGGGGTTTTTTTTTGTTTTTTTTGTTTTTGCCGTACGCGGGCCTCTCACTGTTGTGGCCTCTCCTGTTGCGGAGCACAGGCCCCGGACGTGCAGGCTCAGCGGCCATGGTTCACGGGCCCAGCCGCTCCGTGGCATGTGGGATCTTCCCGGACCGGGGCACGAACCCGTGTCCCCTGTATCGGCAGGCGGACTCTCAACCACTGCGCCACCAGGGAAGCCCAAGGCAAGTGGTTTTTTGCAACTTGATCCCTAAAAAGCGTATGACAGAGGTGAGGTGCAAGGCAAATTTTTTGTAGCTTTAATTCCTTTCCACACCCCGTTGTCTAGTGAGTGCAAATAGCTGAGGCACCCCCTCCAGTGCCTGACCTTCTCTTATTTCCTCCCCTAAATCCACAGTGGCTGAAAAAGTCGGGGTTTGAGTGTGGGTTGTGGTCTGAATTATTAGCTCTTGGGTAAGGTGAGACCCTTTCAAATTGTTCTTAATTTCCCACCACACGCTTGGGTTGAGAAGGAAGCAATTTTGTAACTATTTGCAAGTCAGAAATAGTGCTCACAAAATATTTAATTGAGATAACCCAAACCACATTTCCAAAATCCAAATCCCACATACTTAATTGAAATGGAAATAGCTGTGTGAGACCTGGTCTCAGTGTCCTGATGTTGCAGGTGAGGGTGTTTCTGGGAATTCTGCCAGACCCAAAGAGGAGAGCTATAGTCACCGGCCAGGCTTATCCTACTTGTGTCTGTGTGAGGTCTGAGGAGAAAAGTGGGGCAGTGAGAAATCCTGGGTTGGAGTGCGGATGGTCAGTGTGAGAGAAGCCAAGGAACTTTTAGGAACAGGGATAACGAATTTTCAAATTAAATGTGTGATGTATTGTTGTATAACCCCTAATTTTAGAATGAGCCTGCTGTAGTCACTACTCTGTATTACCAGGGCTCACAGGGGTGGTCTCCATGGGACGAGAGAGGGGAGCAGCCCTCATGTCAGGTGAAGCGTTGGCAGGCCTGGGAGGTTAGTGAGAGAGGTGACTCAGCCTTTACAGAGGCCCAGGGATTTACAGAGATCCTCTGGGGCAGTCACTGGACTTCCCATAGCTTGTGGCCCACAAGATTTGAGGTGTTTTCATTTAAGTAGTAAAGAAAAAAGTGGCCTAGCAAGGGGACACCCAGGTGACAGACTCCTGGGTAACTTGAGGTTGTAAGAAGATTCTGAAATCAACAACTCTGGTTGTTTTTGCCCCATTCCTTTTTCAGATTTCTCCAATCTAAAGAAAGCGTGTTCATTGCAACAATATTTCCGAGTGGCTGCTGGGGCCTGGCCGTGTGCCAGATGCTGAGGAAATCTTGGGGACCATAAGGCAGGCCTTCATCTCTAGGAGCCTGTTTTCTTGGTTCCCCACCCCCCACCGTGTCTTCTTTTCCTCCAAAGCCCAGTTCCATCATGTTTGCAGTGCAACCACCTTCCTCTTCTGTGCTGTCACCAATGACCCACTCCCAGAGCCTGGGGTATTCACCCATCTATTAAACAACAGTGTGCCAGGCACTGTTGGGGGCAATGGGGGGACTCAGTAGTGAAGAAAAGAGACAAAAATCTCTTGCCTTCTTGAAAAAGACAATCAATAGGATAAAATAAAGCAAAGACACAGTTTGTAAAACTTCGGTAAGTTAGGCAGTGATAAAGAAAAAATGAAGCAGGGAGGGGAATAGAAGGAGTCTGGAGTGGGGTTTAATGGACCAGCCAGGGCAGGGGCTCTTTGAGAAGGTCTGAACTTAGCCAGGGAGAAAAGGCAAGTGCAAAAGCCTGAGGTAGAAGCTCACTCCTGGAGCCTGAGGAAGAGCGGGGAGGCCGCAGTGACAGAAGGCAGAAGCCGATGCAGGAGGGAAAAGCAGGAGATGAGGTCGGAGTGGGGCAGGCTGGGAAGAGACCGGGTATGTCTTGCAGGGCCTAGTAAGGCCCTGGCTTTGCTCTGCACCATGTGGGAAGTCATAGTGGGGTTCTGAGCTGAGGGGTGGCCCAGCATGTCTTAGTTTTAGCAGGGTCATGCTGGGTGCAGTGTGGGGAATGAGCTGAAGGAGAGCAAGGGAGAATAATTAGGAGGCTACGGCAGAATCCAGGCAAGAAATGATGGTGGCCTGGACCAGTCTGTGATGGTGGAGATGGTGAGAAGTGATCAAATCCAGGATGTATTTTTAAGGTAGAGCCAACAGGATTTGTTGACAGATTATGAGTTATAAGAGAAAGAAAGGACCCAAAGAACGTCAATAGACATTTTTTCCAAAGGGGCTGTACAAAAGGCCAACAGGTACATGAAAAGGTGCTCAGTATCACTAATCATCAGGGAAATGCAAATCAAAACCACAATGACCTATCACCACACACCTGTCAGAATGGCTATCATCAGAAAGTCAAGAAGTAACAAGTGTTGGCAAGGATGTGAAGAAAAGGGAAACTTGTGCACTGTTGGTGGGAACATAAATTGGTGCAGCCACTCTAGAAAACAGTATGGAAATTCTTCAAGAAATTAAAAATAGAACTACCATGTGATCCAGCTATTCCACTTCTAGGTAGATATCCGAGGGAAATGAAATCACTATCTTGAAACGATATCTGTATTATTGCAGCATTATTTACAATCGCCAAGACATGGAAACAATCTAAATGCCCACCAATAAATGAATGGATAAAGAAAATTTGGTATATTTTCAGACATAATGGAATATTAGCCATGAGAAATAAGGAAATTCTGCCATTTGCAACAACATGGGTGGAACTTGAGGGCATTATGCTAAGTGAAACAGGACAGACGAAGACAAATACTGTGTGATCTCCATTATACGTGGACTCTGAAAGACAAATCAAACTCATAGAAACAGAGAGTAGATAGGTGGTTGCCCAGGCAGAAGAGTGGGGAAAATGGGAGAAGGTGGTCAAAGGGTACAAACTTCCAGTTACAAAATGAGTAAGTTCTGGTTGTGCTAATGTACAGCATGGTGACTATGTTAACAATACCGTATTATATACTTGAAAGTTGCTGAGAGAGTAGAACTTAAAAGTTCTCACCCCAAAAGAAAAAGGTAACTATGTAAGGTGATGGATGTGTAATCATTTCCTAATATAGACATTTATCAAATCATCACGTTGTACACCTTCAACTTACACACTGTTACATGTCAATTATATCTCAATAAATGCGGGAGGAGAAGGACCTAAAGATGGCAACAAGTTTCTTGACTTGAGCAATTAGAAGAAAGGGTCACTATTTATTAAAACAGAGGAGACTGCAGGAGGAGCAGATGGGAAGATTCTGTGCTTGATTTTGGACCAGTTAGAGATTGAGAAGCCCATTAAACATCCAAGTGGAGATGTCAAATAGACAAATGGATATGTGACTGGAGCTCAGGAGAGAAGTCCAGATTTAAATTTGGGAGTAACTGTTATGACCCACCACGGACTTAAGCTGGGAAAAGAGGACATGAGGGGTTTGAGGGTCAGTGAAAGGGGGAAAGGATCAGTTGATTTGGAGCCGGGGAGCCACTACCACATAGAACCACAGGAGAAGCAATGCCTCAGAAGAGCAAGTGTCAGCACGAAGTAAGGAGCATTCAGAAAAGAAGTGGAGGATCGAATAGAGAGATATTGCTGCCAAGTGACTGAATTCCAGGGATCACAGAGGAAGAGCTTCAGGAGAAAAGGAAAGGTGGGAGACGGGGTCAGAAAATGTGATGTACTGGACTTAATGTGCATGAAGTGTCCAGGGCATGAGGAATGATCGCTGAGTTTCGGGCCTCTCTTGGGGAAAGAGGTAAACAGGGATGAAGCTGGGCGGAGACCCCGACTACTGGTCCCAAGGCTCGAGGGGGAGGGGTGGATGTGAGTGCGCATGCGCACGGGGAGGGGCGTGGCCGGGAGTGTCCTCCTTGCTCCCGAGCTCCCTTCGTACCAGTTCTTTTCAACTTTTACTCTGGGCTGGGCAGGTTGTATTCGTTCCATCTCAGCCTCCGGTCGGGGCTCTTTTCCTGCTGGACCGGTTGACTGCGGGTTCCCTAGGCGTCTGTCTGAGCTGGGGCTCCTCTAACACCTGCCCTGCTTTGGAAACACCAACCTTACAAAGATTCCTTCTGCTGATTCACACAGGCGCTGCGCTCTCGCCTTCTTCAAGATCCTAAAAGTAAAGATGCATTTGGGACTCGAAGGATTGCCCAGTGTGTGCCTGAACCAAGCTCATCTTTTTTTTTTTTTTTGCGGTACGCGGGCCTCTCACTGTTGTGGCCTCTCCCATTGCGGAGCACAGGCTCCGGACGCGCAGGCCCAGTGGCCATGGCTCACGGGACCAGCCGCTCCGCGGCATGTGGGATCTTCCCGGCCCGGGGCACGAACCCGTGTGCCCTGCATTGGCAGGCGGACTCTCAACCACTGCGCCACCAGGGAAACCCCAAAGCTCATCTTTCATAATCCGTCACATTTCTGTCAATATATCCTTTCTCTCATGTCCACCCCCTTAACCAGCCATAAATGACGCCAGATTTTTAAGGCCAGTGTTTTGCGTTCCTTATTTTTAATTTTTAAAAAGAGTTAAAGTCAACTTTCTTCTTTGTGGCCTTTTTCTTTTTTAATTCCTTTATGTCTATAAGATTGATGACTTCTGTGATAAAAAGGATTCCCTTGTCCTCTTCTAGCACTTGGAATCATTTATTTTCCAACAATTTTTCTGGGGGCCTTCTCCTATCTGAGGACAGCGATCTGACCACAGCCTTTCAACCACCTGGGGTTTCCACCCTCTTGCCCACATTGTCTGGACTCCTCTTCCTGACCAACGACTTGGCACTGGCTCTCCAGGACTGCATGGTCTTTGAGCTACACTAGATGCAAAAACGTCACCCAGCAGAAGAAAGAAATGAGAAGATGGAGTTTGATTTACTACCCACCCAACAATGAGGATGAACAGAAAAGACTTATTGCACGGGACTCTGTCATATCTAAAATACAAGGGCAATTAGAAGGACAGAGAGAAGAGACCCCTTTAGTGGCCTGGTTATTCTCTCTAGAGATGCAGTCTTTTTTAGTTATTGTTTACAGCTCTGCCAACAGTTTTCCTGTCAGAGATTCCAGGGCGGAATGAAACTAATAATTATTAAATGTTCATTAGCAGCTACCACAAAGTTGGCGCAGAGCAAGTGATTGCTGGGTTCTGGCTTTTAGTTTTCTTCTAACACATGAACACAGAATTTGGTCATCCTGACCGGCAGGCAGCTGGGCCTGCACCCGGCTTCTGCCAGGGTCTTCAGAAAGCATCTGTTACAGATCACGGAGGAATACATCTCTCACGATGTGCTGTGCATTGTTTCCTCACTTTGGTCACATCCCCTTTTTAATTATGATGACGACCCAAAGCTTGAGGAACTTTGGAAAGTCACTCACGTGTCTCTGCATGTGTGCGCAAATGTATGTGTGCTCTCCAAGAAAAGAAAAACCATCCTTGGCTTTTTAAATTATCTTATCATGCTATTCCTTAAGAAAATAACCTGGGCAAAAGGCATAAGAGATGGTTATACTTAGGGTTTTTTAATATACAAAATGATATATAGGTATAAAAATAAAGTTAATAGTCAAAACCAAATTTTAAATTGTTTTAACCAACATTTATTTAATGCCTAGATGTTGTAGGCATTTTATATATAAGAACTTGCTTAAGCTATATAATAGCCCTGAGTAGGTAGTAGGCATTATTAACCTCATTTTATACATAAGGCAAAAAAACTTGCTAAAGAATATGCAGTTAATAAAAGACAAAACAGAGATTTGAACCCAACTCTGACTTACTCTTTATTCCTCTACATCATGATGACTTTGAAAGAGACCACATGGCCTATCTAGAAGGTGAAAACGTCCTTTGCCTCAAGAATAACCAATACAAATTTACTAAGTACTGGCTGGATGGGAGCACTTCACGCATTCAAATGGGATGGAAGTTAATTCTCCTGAGTTACAGTTGAGTAGCAGCCAGGAAAGTGGCATGTCTTTTACTATATCAAGCTTGCTTCTCAGGTAGCAAGAGATGAAACTGCTGATATTGTTTGTCTGAAGGAGGCAGAAAAGAACTAGACATCTTCTACACAGGGAAAGAGCGGACTTGGGTTGTATATCTGCTGGGATATAAATTGTGACGTTACCTGAGACTGTGTCTCCATCTCAGCCTAGCAGGCAATCCTAGCTACATTGTATTCTGGCTGGGACACACATACACACTCCTTTTCACGCTTTGCCTGCCCCCCGCTGGTGCTGGTGCAGATCAGGGGTGGTCAGCAAAGCCCTCCAAGGGTTTCCGTTCACTCCAATGTCTGGGATTAGTATCATAAGTTACAGCAAGCTATTCCTGTCCTCTCTCCGGCAGTTTGAAAGGGCCACTGACACATCTGGTCAAAGTAACTTTGTTTTTCCAAGATGGAATCTTTCTTAGAATATTTTCTTTTCTTGCAGAGTTCTACTAGATTTCAGATAGCTTCAGAACAAAACTAGAAATATATGTAGATAAATAGGTAGATATTGTTATATAGATAATATATTAATAACTACATATTTTAGTAATTATTGCTTGTAATTCATAATTATTATTATCTATGTTACATAGCTATACTAGATAAGATTATATATTATATAACTATATATTATATATAACTAGCTATATAGATAGATATAGAGAGGAATATATAGGTATAGATATAGGTATAGATAGAGATATATATCCTTTCTCCTTCATTGTTTTAAATAATATAATATAGAAATATTTCTGGCTTAGGATACCACATCTATATAACTGTACCTATATCTATAACTCTTTCTACATATCTATATCATATCTATATATTCCTCTCTTGAGAGACACTAGTCTCCTCTCCTGTTGGCCTTGATGACAAACACTTTGCCTTCCTGCATTAAACACATAAGGGTGCGACTTAGACCCTATTGCTCTTGCTGGGCCCAGACAAGACTGTGGGCAAGCCAGGCTACTTGGTCACCCTAGGGGTCTTGCCAAGGCCACTGCCACTGAACTTCTTTGGGCAGCAACCCCAGGTCTTATCCTGATCTAAATAACAAGCCAAAAGCAAAGAGGTGACTCAGAGGCAGAGAAAATGTGTGCAGGGATCCCGAAATTTGTCCTGCTATTGGCTATCTTTCCTTGAAAGAAGCCACCAGCAATTAAATAGCAAACAAAAGAGAGATCATGCACATGCACATTCCCGCCCTGCCCAAGGTTCTGGAAGAGAGACCCCAGGGGAAAATAAAATATTGGAGGTTTGTTGAACCCACTGTAGAGCTGATCCAGAATTTAAATTGATTCCATAATTTATTGCATTTTAATTAGCAATCACAAGAGACCAAGTATTGTTTACTCTCTTGTTATAGGAGCTCTAGCTGGAAACAAATACCAGAGAGTCTTAATAAGGATGAGTTATATTTACTGTTTTCCATTTTACAGTCTTGTTATAATCATCACAAGAAGAGATTCATTTAGTGCTCATCTGTTCTTGGTATGACATTTGTTGACCACTAGGGTGACATAAAATCAGAACATACCCCATAAGCCAAGAAAGAGCCTCCCCACCTCCACCCCACCCCATGTTTATGCCTTCATTGTTTTCAATCATATGATTTAATGTGGAAATACTTCTGGCTTAGGTTAGATGACATGAGTTCGCATGTGCCATTGTCACCCAAAATGCATCTAAATGACTGCTCTCGGTTATTTATTTAGGGCAGAATAATGCTACAAACAGCAGACAGCTGTATTTATATGCACCACCCCAACATGGAAAGAGCCACGTAAACAGCTGAGAAGCTGTCAATCTGTGGGAGCGCACACCCGGCAGCCTATTAGGCCCCCATCTGATGGGTTACCACACTTGTTTTGTTGGATTCCATTATTTTTGTTAGCTTCTAGAATATCAATTATTTTTAATGACATTTCCCCAGGGTCAGCGCTTTGGGGGTTTCTAAAGAGCTCTTGCTATTGTTACTCAAGCAGGAAGAACCCTAAGCTTCTCTACTTGTGGGATGGGACTCTGCTACAATGTATTTCTTTGAGAGTGTGCTGGGTCCTCACTGGGAACATTATAAAGTACTTTAAATACCACTGCATATTACTACAGTGATTCACATCAGTCAACCAGCTCTGCCTCTTGGATCAGACACCCTGGCAGGTAATCGAGCCCATTATCTCAATTCTAAAGGATATTTCATTAAACTAAGTGGGAGGACTTGATTCCAAAGGCCACTTTCAAAAAAGGCATGTTTTGTGTAATCTGAATACACATACCCTTTTGAGGCCTTTTCATTCAAAATGGACCTTCTTCCCCAAAAGCAGGTGAAGTAGGTGCCATTATTTACCCTGCTTTTTCTCCTTTAACCCAGTTTTTCCACCCAGGCACAGAGGCACCAATCCGGTGCTCGGGTTTTAATTAAACCTTGTTCCCTGTTAAAAAGCTCCTATTGTTCCTTTCATTTAAATAGGATTCTTCTTAGATCTTTAACAAGACCACAGAGGAGTAATAAATCTAAGTAATTGTCCTTATTAAGAGGAGATTATTCTCACAAGACTATAACAGTCACCAAAGTAACTAAAGCCATTTCCAGGTAGCAATTAGAGAATCCTCCTCCTACCCAAATACAGAAATGCCTCGTTAGTCACTTTCTTTGCATCTCAAATTAAATTAGATGGCATTCTGTTTATTTTTCATATCTTTTGCTAACAGAAGAAGATTTTCCCTTTGATGATATTAATCAGGAAACCTCAAGTCCAACTGCACTGAGTTCATGGGATGGTGGTGACCTCTCCCTCCCTCCCTCCCTTCCTTCCTCCCTCCCTTCTTTCCTTCCTTCCTCCCTTCCTCCCTCCCTTCCTTCCTTCCTTCCTTCCTTTCACAGCTGATGCCTGGGTGCCTGCTGTGCTAGGCACTCTGCTAGGCACTAGTGGTTCAAAGATGAAAGACATAGTCCCTTGGATGGTATATTAACAAGTCATCTAATACTTACCAACCATCTTCCATCTTTACAGTGCAGGACACTGTAGTAGGTGCTGAGTTTTCAGAGGGAAAAAAAGCCAGACATAGCCCCTGCCTTCTTAAAACTTGAAATGTTGCAAGAATATAGACATTAACCCAACAATTCCATAATTGGTTAACTGCAACCATGGAAAAAAGTTATGAGAGGACAGGGTGCCATGTGAGCATATTTTAGGGAGTTATAAGCAGTCCCTTCAGAATTATCCACTTAGTTTGTTTTATTACATATGACCGGACATCTGCTTTCTTATCCCACAAAACTGCCTAAGAAACTTTCTCATTTCCCAAGTTCTTACGAAGGCAGTGGCTCCTGATGTTTTCAATTTTTATTTAAAACCCACGTCCTAAACTGGCCTCCCTTGGTTAGAGAAAGCTAACTTAACATGTGTAGAGTTGTCAAAGAAAAAAAAAAAAATGACAGCAGTCTCAAGAACCCATCAAAGTTTTATTTCAGAAGTATACACATGTATGCATGCATGTGTACATGGGAGCCTGCCAAAAAACACATGCCCTAAAAAGCTTGGGAAGGGGGCTTTACACCAAAAAGGAGAAAGTGTTGGTTGTCAACCTTATCAGCTGCAGTCTTTGTTTTCAGATCTGGAGGACATAGCTTACATCAGCTCAACTCTT
The DNA here is from genome assembly GCF_963924675.1 of Phocoena phocoena. Lineage (NCBI taxonomy): Eukaryota > Metazoa > Chordata > Mammalia > Artiodactyla > Phocoenidae > Phocoena > Phocoena phocoena. Next base: position 80,563,145 of record NC_089219.1, on the reverse strand, counting down.
ATACTGAGCTGTCAGTATACTGTGATTTCTTTTTCGGAAATTGTTAATAAGAACTGATAAGTTTTTTGCCTCCAAAATTGCCAGTAATATAGAAATTTTGGGTGTTACGTGCAAAATTCATTCCTGGTGCGCTAAAGAGAAGCAACCTAGAGCTGTGCAGAGATGGGGATTGAAAGCATATAATTTGAAACAGAAAGTATCTATCATATGACACACACACACACACAAAAAAAAAAACGCTCTCTTTCACTCACCCAACAAGTCAAAATGTTTTCTTGAAAAACAAGATCAGTCCATCTGCAGGGAAGCCTTGACTTGTGGCCACCACTACCTTTGTGGGTTGTCTGGGGGCTGGTCTAGATTTCAGCCTTGCAGACTCAGAACTTTAACAACCCGCCGGGAGCAGATCCATTTTTTTTTTTTATTATTATAGTTAAAGATTCATTAGCCAAGTAGTGAGGCTGAAGAATAAAAGCAATATACCAGGGTACTAATTCGCAACAAGAAGTAACTGTCATAGGGACCAAAATGCTCAAAAGTCTACACAAGGGCTTCCCTGGTGGCACAGTGGTTGAGAGTCCGCCTGCCGATGTAGGGGACGCGGGTTCGTGCCCCGGTCCGGGAAGATCCCACATGCCGCGGAGGGGCTGGGCCCGTGAGCCGTGGCCGCTGAGCCTGCGTGTCCGCAGCCTGTGCTCCGCAACGGGAGAGGACACAACAATGAGAGGCCCGCGTACCACAAAAAAAAAAAAAAAAAAAAAGTCTACACAAGCAGTACATTCTTTTTCTGAAGGCAGACCCTACATATTCATCAGAAGATTGCCTGTGGGTAGAGGCAGGGTTTTGGAATCAGAACAGCAGTGCTAAATGACCTGGATGTTTAGTGAAAGCGAACTAATATCAACTGATGCTTCCATCGAAAACTAACCAGGGCTAGTTAGAACATTAGAACTCAGCTGGCCTCTACCCTTTGTGTTCATCTTCATATTAAGGATGTCTTTGCCAAGGGGGCCCAGTGACTCAGTTCGTTGGGCTGGATCTCCTTTAACCTGGATGAATCTTCCCCAAACAGCACTTTGCTATTTGCTACTCACAGTAAAGTAACTGAGAGAGCAGCTGCATGAGAGCCTTTTTGGGGTCTTATATATAAGGCTACTTTCTCATTACCAAGGGATCATTTTCTTTCTTTCTTTCTTTCTTCCTTTCTTTCTTTCTTTCTTTCTTCTTACTTTCTTTCTTTCTTTTCTTTCTTTCTTTCTTTCTTCCTTCCTTCCTTCCTTCCTTCCTTCCTTCCTTCCTTCCTTCCTTCCTTTCTTTCTTTTGTTGCACCATCACGCAGCTTGCAGAATCTTGATCTCTGGACCAAGTACTGAACCCGGGCCCTCTACAGTGAACACATGCGGTCCTAACCACTGGACTGCCAGCGAATTCCTACCAAGGGATAATTTTTTTAGGAAAAAAATCCTCATCTTATATTTGAGCATATATGATAGGTATTTAAAATTAAGAATCAATAATTATATTCCATATACCCTGAGAAAACCATAATTCAAAAAGAGTCATATACCACGATGTTCATTGCATCTCTATTTACAATAACCAGGACATGGAAGCAACCTAAGTGTCCATCGACAGATGAATGGAGAAAAAAGATGTGGCACATATATACAGGACAGGAATAAAGACACAGATGTAGAGAATGGACTTGAGGACGTAGGGAGGGGGAAGGGTAAGCTGGGACGAAGTGAGAGAGTGGCATGGACTTATATACACTACCACATGTAAAATAGATAGCTAGTGGGAAGCAGCCACATAGCACAGGGAGATCAGCTCCATGCTTTGTGACCACCTAGAGGGGTGGGATAGGGAGGGTGGGAGGGAGATGCAAGAGGGAGGAGATATGGGGATATATGTATACGTATAGCTGATTTACTTTGTTATAAAGCAGAAACTAACACACCATTGTAAAGCAATTATACTCCATTAAAGATGTTAAAAAAATAATAATAAAGTATATTCCAGAATCATGACTTCTATAGGGTAAGATTCCTTTCCATAGTTTCCTATTGCATCCGAAAAGCTTGGTTTTTGGAAAAAAAGCAAGATAGCACAGTATTGGCCATCTGGAGGAAATGGAGGAAAAGGGGTCTTAAAAACAGTTGAAATAGGTAAAAAGGAGAAAATAGAAGGACACTGAAGACAAATGTAACTATTTCATCATTTTGGGGACCAGTCCCAATTCCTCTGCCCTAGTATTCGAGACCCTTTGCTTATGCCATCAGCACGTGCCCCAGATTTCCTTTTTCTAGGCTTCCAGGGCTGACTAGCTGCTCTTCTAATGGACATATTCTTCGTTTGTATATGTCACACCTTCTCTGAATTGCTAGCGGGGCTTTACAGACTCCTGAGACATTTTGTCTCCTTTGAGTGACTTTGCTTCTCTTTGATGTTGATCTTACTGCTTGGTTCTCAAAGGGCAATCTTATTTCCTGGTTCTCGGGGAAGTGGGTGCGGTGAGGGAATGCCCCAAGTACACAAATAAAGGCATTATCATCATAGCATATTTGAAACTATCAGCATTAACAGGGTTTGGACTTTGGCAGGTACCACAGTGCACATGTGTGAGAACACACACACCCAACCCTCCTCTTTTGTGGACTCTACCTTGAAATTCTCTAATGAGAATATTCCTTTGAATGAAGGTATGATTACCTGAAGTGACAAAGGGGGAAATTTGCATTTTCTTTAAACTTAATAGAGTTCATTAATATAACTTTTTCAGGACAACTTAGCACAACAGATTTTCAATGACAAATATTTGCAGATAATGAATAGAAAAGTATCAAGTGCTTTAGATCTAACCATATATTCCCAATTAGAAGAGAATGATGTTTTTCAAACTTAAGATTGGGTCCCAGAAAAATAGGATGGATTTATCTTTCTTACTAGTTTCCCATATAGAATCCTTGCTGTGTATAGTTGCACTTCTTGTATTATCCCTTTCTTGAAAAGCAAAAAGGCTGTCCACTGTGAGCTACCTGTCCTAACACATAGGGCTGTCCTGTGACTCGGGTCAGGAGGTGAGCTACTCAGAACACTTGTGTCCAAGGGTCTCTGGTTTAATGACTATGGATATTGAAGAAGAAAGGCCTAGTAGATGGGATATAAAAATTTTAGGAAGAATGAAAATGACCTTTTAGGTTCAAAATCATCCCAGGTGGAAGTGGCTCCCTTACTGTGTGTGGCAGATACACAGGTGTAAATGCCATTTTAGGGCCTGGCCCCTAAAATGCCCAGCAAGCTCTTCCGTGGTCCCTGGCTTCACCATCTCTGTGCCTGGAGCAATGGACTCCGAGAGGTCAGAGCTGGACCCTTGAACTCATGACACAGAGTCACCTGACCAGTGACATTCACATTGAACGTCGTGTGGACGGAGCCTAGCTCTCATTGTGTTAAGCCACTGAGATTCTTAGAGTTGTCTGTTACCCCCTTAATCCAGCCTAGCCTGAGCGCAGGAAGCAGGCTAGCCTAGGGAGGAAGATGCTGCCAACACTCATGGATTTCATCCTCAGGTGCGTCTGTTTTTTTCGACCTGATATATGAACATGGGATGGACCTACCACCCAGGACATTTGTAAATAATTTTTTTAATCAAATCAATATTTCATATGGAAAAGCCCATCAGACCTCCTATTGTACCCAAACTCACGTGGGGCCTCTTCTAGGTAGATGCTTGAAGACTGGGTCTGAGCCAAGCTTGAGCCCAAGTGTAAGCCACTGCCTGGCACACACCGGAATCTCCACTGCAAACATTGATTGAACATCTGGGCCCTGAGGGCCAAGCAAGAAACAAAGTCCAGGGTTCGGATCTGGCACAAAATATAGTGGAGCTGGAAGGAGCAATCTGAGGATGCGGAGGGCTGGCAGGGCCAGGGCTGCTGGCATTGGATGGGGAGGTCTGCATATTGCGCTGAGCTGTCCAGAGGGTCTTCTTTTTTTCAAGTCCCGTTTTAGGTTCATAGCAAAATTAAGCAGAAAGCACGTGCAGTTTCCATATACCTAGTGTCCCCACACCTGCATAGCTTCCCCCATTATCAACTTTCCCCACCAGACTGATGCATTTGTTCTAATTGATGAACCTCACATTCCACATCCTTATCACCCAAAGTCCATGGTTTACATTACGGTTCACTCTTGGTGTTGTACATTCTATGGGTTTGGAAAGGTGTAGAGTGATGTGTATTCACCATTATAGTATCAAACATACTATTTCACTGCCCTAAAAATCAGAGGTATGTTTTTACAGTGGACACAAATAAACAGCTCTGTCCACAGCCTTCTCTTAGGAGGCATTTTCCCAGCACACAGCCAAAAGGCCCCAAGAATTCTTCAGGTATCCTTGTGGGAGAGAAAAGCCCATGTAGGATCCTGGAAGATGTGAATGGAGCTTGTGGCTCCGTTCCCAGCATTCTCTGGAGTTTAGCCTGAGAAAATAATAAGAATCCTATAGGATCAGTGATCTCACTCATTCGGACTACAGTAAATCTCTTCTATATTACTGCTCAGCCTCTGAGAATATTACGTTGGGTCTCACTTTATTAAAGAATGTCGTGCATACCCAGAAGTAGCTATTTAATTTTTAGCTGCAAGATACAATTTTGAAAAACCATTATCTAGAAAGTGCAATAATCAAACAATGTAATCATGAATGTTAAACCTTCTTGAAATACTATTTTAAATGCTTGCCAGCTGGAATCAAGGGTTGACGAGAAAGTGTGTGACTTGGTTGTCAAAGCATCTACGCTTTCCAACGAGTTATATTTGTTAAAATATGTTGTTTCTCTGCATGATTGCTTTGAAACTATCAAAGAATGCAAAATCCTTAAAGAAGGAAGGCAGATTTGCATTTTCTATTCGTTCCAGCCTAAGATTTAGTATTAAATCACTTTAAGAGACACAATTGAAGAATCATTTCTTGGAGGAGCCAGAAGGTCCACATACATCACCATTTGCCTCTGAGCTTTCTGGCTGCTCTGAGAGACTCGTAAATTTTGTGACATATGGAAAATATCAGAAAACCACAGCATGTGTTAAGAGGGCCCAGAAAGCAGGACTCATACTGTCATGAAACATCCCTGGTGATTCTTCCCATCACCCAACCCTGAATCTCTACAGAAAGGGCCACCTGGGTGTTTGGCCAGTGGCTGGGAAGCTCAGTGGCTGATCCAGCTGTTTGGTGGGTATGGGCCACCCTCCCCACTCACAGGAGGTCCAGCAGGGCTGTGGGTCACAGTGCAGTGCCCCAGGAAGGAAGTCCTCTTTCAAGGCTCTGAACTTTTGTACATGCAACCTCCCCTGTGTAAACACCCTTCTGTCTCAGTGAATGCCCCATTCTGTTTCCACACACTTCCTACCTACCCTCTCTTAGCACTTGTTTCAGTGTGCTATAACTTACATGTCTGTCTTCACTATCAGGCATTGAACTTACAGAGGCCGGGGCCTAAACCTTATTTTCTTTGTATGCCCTGAACTTAGCAGGTACCCGAAGAGATGAGTGGATGGATCTGCCCACCTGCTTGGGGAGTCTAGGGATGGAGCAGGGATTGATCTTAGCTCCTGGCTTCTCTTATTCACACTAGCTTCATGGCCTTTGGCAGGTACCTTGCTATGCCTCAGTTTCTTTATCTATAAAATGGGAAGGATAATGGTGCTTACTTCATAAGATTTTGCATATTGAATGATTTATACATATATTATACTTAAAATGATATCTTGGGGCTTCCCTGGTGGTCCAGTGGTTAAGGTTCCGAGTTTCCACTGCAGGGTATGTGGGTTCGATCCCTGGTTGGGGAAGTTCCGCATACTGGGTGGTGTGGCCAAAAAAAAAAAAAAAAAAAGAAAAGAAAAAAAAAGTGACATCTTGTAAGAGTAGGAGCTCAGTGAATCTTAGCTAACAAAGTGAGCTCTCAAAAAAACTGTAAGCTCTCCTTACCAGTCATACTAACGTCATTCCAAATGGCCCAACTCCACTGACCACGCTGCAACAGCCCAGGTCTCCATGTGAGTAAGAGAGGGTGACTGGATTTCTGGGAGGAGTGATTTGCTGGGGGTCTCAGGGATTCCAGGAGAGAGAAACGGGGAATTTTTTTCTTCCTGGAGCAAGCTTTCCTTAACTGTTTGAATGACCAAATAGTGGTGCTTAATCAACATCTACCCCGAGAGAGGAAGACTAGAAACACGACCTTCTCTCCTCCCAGCACCGTTTCTAAGGGGTCCTTGGATGGACCCTGAGAAGGGTGGTGAAGTGCGGGTCTGACCTTGGCCAGCACTTCAGGCTCTAATGTCCCTGAAAGTCCAAGGACCCAAGAAGGACTCTGATGCGAAGTGGGGAATGACGGTCCATGAAAGCCATGAGCCTGCGCTGTGGGAAGCAGCAGGGTTGCCCTGGCCACCAGCTGGGGTTAGTTAGTGACTCAGAGGCAGAGCCTATCAAGCCTCAAACATTTCTAGGCAAAATGAAAAGGGGGTGTTTGGAGGAAAGGAAGTGGGCACAGATGGGGGGGAGGGGTGAAAAGTCATCCTAGGCACGGAGGCAGTTCTTTCCATCCTCTGACCTGCATGGCCCTCTGGGCAGGGACTGGAAATGGGGACAGGGAATGGAGACTAAGGACAAGCTGCCTCAGAGCTGTTTTCACTAGAGATTCTCCTGAAATTGAGAGCCCACGCCCCCAGGGAAGAAACTCTGCGATGCGGGTCCTGAGTCCATAGACAGGTACCCCAGGAGTGAGTCCCAGCTCTCTGTTCACTTGTTTGGGGCATTTGAGTGGCCACTTAGCTTTGCTGAACCTCGCCCTCTCCTCCTATAAAACGGAGTTAATATGCCTCCCTCACAGAGCCATTGTCCGTCTCTAATGAAATAAGGCTGGTGATGCGTTCTGAGAGCTGTAACATGATAGATTCATAGCAGGCATTTTACTCACCATAATCAGTATTTAGGATGGTTTAAAGACCCCTGGGTAGATAGAACTGAGCCAGGTTTGGTCTTTGGAGGCCAGCAGCCTTGGTGGCAATGGAGAGAGGGTCCCACCAGCGTGGATGCCTCTTTCCAAACTGGCCTCTCTCCCTCCTTCTTCCTCCACAGACTGGAGAAGACTGGCAGTATAGGATGGTGGTTGAGGGTCTGGGAGACCAGACTGCCTGCCTTTGAATCCTGGCTTGGTCACTGAGTAGCTTCATGGCCTTAGGCAAGCCACCTAATCTTTCTACACTTCAGTTTCCTCATCTGTAAAATGGGGATGATAGTGGTGCGTGTACCTCATAGGATGTTGTAAACATTGAATTACATATTATAATTAATAATACATTATTATACTTAAAATGATAGCTAGTAAAGTGAGCCCTCAAAAAATGGGAGCCTTCCTTAATAGCCATGGTAATGTCATTCCAAATGGCCTGACCCTATTGACCTCCCTGCTCATTCAAAGAACACCAGGACGTTTCCACCTTGGCAAATCAGCCAGAAACTGAGAAGAAAAAAAAAAAAACACATTAGAAATCTCCGCAAAAAATGAAAATGTCTTTCTTGGGGGAAAGAAGATGGGGAGGTTGCATACCATGGGCAGCTTGTATGATTTACTCAGAACCCCGTACATCCAAAATACGGGGCTGTTCCCAGTGATCCAATCTGACTTCCTATAACAGGAAGCTCAGATTCTCCACCAATCTGATCAGTGGGACCAGCTCTCTTCTGCTCCTCAAATGCTATTTCCAGCGATGAATCATACACTTTAGGACTGGAAGGGATCCCAGAAGATCACTCAGGCCAATGGGATGGGAGGTTCCTGGGGAAAAAGACAACTGACGGAGGAAGTTCAGTTCTTGAGTGGAAAACCACTATCTGCCTCCTAGAGCAGAAAACGGCACCCCCCCTGCTGCTGAGGAAGGGTTGAGAATGCATTCCAGCAGTTCCACAAACACCCCTTGAGCACCTGCCTCAGTCCTGTGCCATCCAGAATTGCAGAGTTCTGGAGACGGATGGCGCATGGCTAGCACATCATTGCAACACCACGTGGTTAGGGCCGTTTTGCGGGTTTTCACCCTGTGTGGTGTTTGAGCCAAGGGCAAGGGCACCATGCAGCCCTGGGAGCGTCTACAGAAGGTGCTTTGGAGGAGTTGGTGATACTTGAGCTAACTCTGGAAGGAGGAAGAGGACTAAATTCAGGTGAGAAAAATGGAAAGACCCTCCCATCAGAGTGAAGAGATGAACAAGCAGATCAGTGCAGTTGGAGGCTAAAGTGCCAGAGATATTAGAGGCCGATGAGGCTGGGGAGACTGGGGGCCAGAGGGGTCAGGGCCTCGTGTGCCATGTTGAGGACTTGTGCTTGGAGAACGGGAGCCATCGATCGGGTTTTCAGTAGAGCAATGTTCAGTGAAATGTGTGCAGCCTGGAGAAGCCATTCAGGGGCTGGCTGGGTGGAGGGTGGATCAGAGTGGGAAGGCCTGGAGGAGGTTGCCAGGTTTGCTACCTTGAGGCTTGGTCCCTGGTAGGACTTCTCAGAGACCTAAGGTACCAGAGTCCCGCTGACATTCCATGAGTGGCCATCAAACATCCACCCACCTCCCATGTTAACTCTTCTTAGTCACTCAGGTATTTCCCTCACCCCAACATAGCCCATGTACTTCGGGGGAAACTTGAGGCTCTCCTAGGGCATGAAGCTCAGGCGCCAGTGCATGAGCACAGCTCCATCCCCCGTCACTGTGTTTGCTTTCAGAAAGGGCAAGTGATTCAATTCAGGCTGCTGAGACCCAAGGCAGCATTTGGGGGAGAGTGTGGGGCAGGGGTGGGAGGCGCTCCAGAAGGTGAAACATGCAGAGATGAGGCCTGGAACTGTTGTGACTGTTTTCCAGCGGGAGGGAAGGCAGTCCTAGGACAAAGGTGGCCGGGGAAAGTGGAAAACGTCAGGAAAACAGACCCAAGGCCCTAATGATGGGATGAAACCAGAACAAATCCCTGGACTTTTCAATTACGTATGCCAATAAATTCCCTTTGTTTTCTAAACTTTTTTTTTTCTTGCTCTCGAAAGCTCAGAGCTCAGGGGCAATAATCTAGGGTATAGTGGCCAGAACTGACCATGTCTCAACATGTAAAACAATCACTACGAGGTTTTCCTGACATTTTTTTAAAACAGAATTTGTTTTAAAGCCGTTTTACACAGCTCTCTGCTGGCTGGAACTTAGCTCTCCAATCTTCTTTTCTGGGTCCCTTTAACGCAGTGGTGTGCTGCCACCTGCTGGTCACAACACAGAAGAACGTACCCCAGAACGTAGATTGAGACTATTAATGCTGGAAAAGGCCTTAGAGACCAGCATCGGGAATAAAGGGGAAATTCATTTTCTGCTAATGGATATTTCTGAGCTGTTTGAATTTTGATTAGCAAGCATTATTTTTTTCATCAGAAAAAAATAGATATTCACTTTGGGAAATATAGTATTTCATATCTTGTGATGTTTATTACTCTTGGCTATTTACATCAATACCTGCTATTTCCTTGAAAAGTTCCAGGGCAGCCAGCCCATTTGAAGCTTGTTGGATCTTGTAGTCAGAAGGTAGATCCTAGTCCAGTGTCTTTCTATTCAGGAAACACTGATCAAGCCCTCCAAGCATTCTCCATAGAGTCTCTCTCTCTGGGCTTGAGGCAAGGAGCAGCCACAGACAGCCCCCCACCTCCCCAACCCTGTGAAGGATGGGATTTGACAGCTGCTCACTCTAAAAATTCTCTTTGCAAATCCTTTTTGCCTTTGCTTAGTGGGTAAGGAATTTAAGAGTTGTCTTCCCTGTTCTTGATACGACTTTGAAATTTCTGCACAGTGGCCCCTTTGGAATTTAGCATCTGTTGTAGTCAGACCCCAAACAAAACAGAGATAGTAAGAATCCGATCATAAATGCTGTTACAAATTCCCTCCTGGCCTCTACTGGAGGTGGACCTGACCAGGACCAGGATGTTCTCAGCCGCTGAAGCCCACCAGTAGGTGGCGCCCGAAACAGCCTTATTGCCAGGGCTCTTGCCTAGGACTGAGGGACTGAGCTTGAGCTTGGAGCCGGTGCCCACCCCATCCCCACCCACCCCACCGCCTCCATCCCCTTTCCGCCGACCCTCCTCCACTACAGCCACCTTCAGTCTGTCCGTGTTCTCACCCAGCGGTTACCTGGGCTTTGGCTTCTCTTACCCAGTTAGCCCTGAAATTCACAGAGTCCCTGTTAACCTGCCCAGGATCTTTTCCCGTGTTACCCTAAACCCAGCCCCTTCACCACTAGCTCGGACTGACGTGGCCGGGCACTTCTGTGGTGGACTTCCAAAGCCATATTCTGCTCTGCATTTGGGCACCTTATATGACCGTGTCCTCTTATACCAAGCTTTGATTTTGCAGGTCCATCTGGACACGACACCCTGGACTGCCAACCAGCCTCATAGGAATTCACCCTATGGCCCAGCTAGTTTTCCCTGAACCCTTCCCAGCTGGTCCAGGAACCTCTTGAGGGTAGTGTTGAGGCTGCTCCAATGCGTGTGCATTTACATCCCGGAGGCTGCAAGGCCCAATATGTTCTGGTCCCCTCCCAACCTCATCTCTTACCTTTCTTTCCCCAACGTTCCCCACTGACCACACTGACCTTCCTCCTTTCCTTAGACAGATGTGTTCAAAGCTGCAGGAAAATAAGCTCACACCTGCCTCAGGCTCTTTATACCACTTTCCCCTCTGCCTTCTGCACTCCAGCTCATGCCCACCCCATCTTACCATTCAGGTCTCAGCTCAGCTGTCACCTCCTCAGAGAAGCCTTCCTTGACTATTTTATCTAGATTAGTGACCACCATCACATTCTATGCTCCTCCCCCGTTTTCTTCATATTCTTGTCACTCTCTGAAAATTTCTTATATAATTTTTGTTTGCTTGTGTATTATCTAGTCAGATAATAAACTCTACCTAGAATGAGCTCCCTGAGGGCAGGGAGTTCACCTGTCTTGTTCACTGGTGTGTCCCCAACATCTAAAACAGAACATGGCCTGTAAAAAGACTGCATCGCTATGCTGTGTACCTGAAACTAATTTAATATTGTAAATCAACTATACTTCAATTAAAAATCTTGATTTAAAAAATTTTTTAATAAAAATAAAACAGAGCATGACACTCATGGGGACTCAATTAATGTTTGTTGAATGAATGACGTGTGCCCCAGACCACCCTGGCTGAGTGTCACAGCCCCTGCATCTACAGTTGCGTTCATTTGCCTGAAACAGTGCTGCAACCCCTGCATGCAACTACATTTCTTAGTCTCCGCCCCATGCATGTTGGTAGAACCTCCAGTCACTGTTGGAAGCCGCCCTTCCCGCTATTTCAAGAGTCTTCAACTTGAGCCCACTCGGCTGCCAGGTGGTGCCTGACACCTTCCTCTAGTCCTATTGTGGGAGGGGTGTCTGTTGCTGAGGTCGCTAAGACCCACAAGCCCCATGCAGGTACCCAGGCCCTGCCACAGCTGCCACCTCCCTCAGATGTCCCTCCACATTGTGTGATGTCACCCTTCACTGTGCCACAGCTGGGTGTTGAGGGCTCCATGATATTGGCAGCCACTCTCCCCTGCCCTGTGTTAACCTGTTCTATGTGGCCAGTGGGACCTTCCCCATTTCCTCCATCTCTCATGCTTCAGGAATCAGCATTCATGACTGCTATGGACTGAGTGTTTGTGTCCCCCAAAATGCATATGTTGAAATCCTAACCCCCAGAAGTGATGGTATTGGGAGGTGGGGTCTTTGGGAGGTCGTGATGGTGGAGCCTCATGAATGGAATTAGTGCTCTTATAAAAGAGACCCCACCAAGCTTCCTCACCCCTTCTGCCATGTGAGGACACAAGAAGTCTGTGACCTGGAAAACCGGCCTCACCCGACCATGCTGGCACCCTGATCTCAGACTTCCAGCCTTCGGAACTGTGAGCAATACATTTCTGCTGTTTACAAGCCACCCAGTCTCTGGTATTTGGATATAGCAGCTCGAACACACTAAGACAATGAGCTCTGCGAAACTGCCATGCGTTTGGAACAGGAGATGTGCAGGACGCTTAATTGCATGGAGAGCGGCACCTGTGCCTCAGTCCTGAGCCCCCCTCGCCCAGCCTCCTCAGCACTCCTGCCTCCCGAGCCCCATCGATCTCTGCTGGCTAATTACATCAGGGCTCTTGAACCCCCTCTGCCGTGGGTTCTGGAGTCAGTGTTTGTGGGCTCAAAACCTGGCTTCTCCACTCTCTGGTGCTGTGTGACCTAGGGCAAGATGCTGACCTCTCTGAGCCTCTGCCACCTCTTCTGTAAAATGAGGTTGTTAATAGTATCTGCCCCATAGGGTTGCTGTGAGGCTCAAATGAAATAGCCAGAGAATACAAAGCCCTTTCTTCAGTGCCTGGCAGGGAGTTATCATCTATCATCTATCATCATTCTATCAACTGCAAAAGCCTTAATGCTCCCAACATTAATCTCATCTCCAAGTAGAAGCTACATTGAAGACAGGAACTAATTTTCCTCAACTTTCTATTCCCAGCACCTAGGATGGTGCTGCATGCACAGTGGGTGCTCAGATATTTGCTGAGTTGAAGTATTTGATAGCACTAAATTTTCTCTTCTCATTTAGGTTTTTTCTTGGTTAAGGGTAAAAATTATATGTTTTTTTTTACAGCTTGACTTTTTTATTGTTGTGAAATATAAATAACGTAAAACTTACCATTTTAACCGTCTTTAACTGTACAGTCAATGGCATTAAGTACATTCGCATTGTTATGCAACCGTGTGGTTTTTTTTTTTTTAACCCTAGCAACCAGCATGGGGCCAGGACTGGAAGCTGAGTCTACATAGACTCAGTGGATATGAATAAAGGAGCCTTCACTAGCAGATTGACTCCTTTCAAATAGGGACTGTGTCTGCCCCCCAAGCACTCAGCACAGTCCCTTGACATAGTAGGTGCTCAATAAACGTAAAATGAGCCACCAGGAGGTGTTGCAAACTGGTGGGAAAACAAAAGAAGGCCTTAAGACATGCTACTTAGGGCTCACAAAATTGTTTTTGTTTTCAATAAGCTGTTTTGAATAAGTTGCAGTCTCACACACATACATACAAATCCATACTATGGAGTGAAAAAATGGAAGGCTCTGGTAACTTTGGACCTGAGTTCTCAGATGACAGCGCCCTCTTTTGCTGAGGGTTGCTGCCCCTGCGGACAGGCTGCATGGTCTCCAGGCCACTGCTCTCCCGTAATTACTATCCCGCTCTCTCAGGCATCTGAGTTTGAGACCCCTGCATTAGAGTTAGGCAAAATGGGCTTGAGACTCACTTTCTCAATTTAATAGTAAGTCAGTCAGCCCTTTGAACCTCCACATCCTCATCTGTAGGATGGGAAAGATGGCAGCGTCTTCACCAGGCTTTTCTGAAGAGTATTACAGGATAACATATAGGAGAGTGTGTAAGAAAATGTGAAGGCTGCTATACAAACAACAGCCCTATATCACGGGCCTGTTGCTTCCCAGTCTTTCGTGCTCACGTTGAGGATGTATGGGTTTGCCTGCCATTTGGCACCTCCATGTTTTTGCACATCAAATACTCAACTGGGAGGGCACCAACATCTGGAAATCTAGGGCACTATCTGTCAGCACACGGCAGCTGACAGGTACCACCATCACCTGTCAGTCATCTCAAGCCTTCGCCAAGTCCCTGTCAGTGGGGGGGAGGGTTGGTGGCAGGGGGACGCAGCTGAGAGTAAGTCATGCAGGCACAGGCCTGCTCTCCAGCATCATCCATCCAAGACCCTTCAACACACTGGACAGTGGCCCAACAGGCATCTGACCCCACATTACACATCAGTGCAGAAATGTATTGCCTATTCATCACGTCTTAAAACAAGCTCCTAGGATGGGGTTTTGGGCATCAGAGCACCATCAGTTTCCCTTCCCTTCCTTTAGAGCTGGGGCTTGGTTTCTGTGGTGTCTTTGCAGACACAAAGCCTAGAGGAAATAAGAGCACTTTCCCTTTAAGTCCTTTTGACAAACCCCTGTCTCACCATTCACCTCAAAACTCAGGTCAAGGACTAGTATGGAGGTTCCTTAAAAAACTCAAAATAGAACTACCATATGACCCAGCAATCCCACTACTGGGCATATACCCAGAGAAAACCATAATTCAAAAAGAGTCATGTACCACAATGTTCATTGCAGCTCTATTTACAATAGCCAGGACATGGAAGCAACCTAAGTGTCCATCAACAGATGAATGGATAAAGAAGATGTGACACAAACATACAATGGAATATTACTCAGCCATAAAAAGAAATGAAAGTGAGTTATTTGTAGTGAGGTAGATGGACCTAGAGTCTGTCATACAGAGTGAAGTAAGTCAGAAAGAGAAAAACAAATACTGTATGCTAACACATATATATGGAATCTAAAAAAAATAAAAAAGGTTCTGATGAACCTAGGGGCAGGACAGGAATAAAGACGCAGACATAGAGAACGGACTTGAGGACATGGGAAGGGGGAAGGGTAAGCTGGGACGAAGCCAGGGAGTAGCATTGACATATATACATTACCAAATGTAAAATAGATAGCTAGTGGGAAGCAGCTGCATAGCCCAGGGAGGTCAGCTCGGTGCTTTGTGACCACCTAGGATAGGTGGGGATAGGGAGGGTGGGAGGGAGACTCAAGAGGGAGAGGATATGGGGATATATGTATATGTATAGCTGATTCACTTTGTTATACAGCAGAAAATAACATAACACTGTAAAGCAATTATAGTTCAATAAAGATGTTAAAACAAAAAACAACTCAGGTCAACTGTGTTTCATTAGGAGCATCTTGATACTGAAAGAGAATTCAAGACAGGCAATAAATAGAAAGATAAGTCAGGTGATACGATTTTGAAATAAAACAAATTTGCACAGTAACTGGTTCCAGATTGCCGTACAGTCTTGCTTGGCAGGTAGAGATTTATTCCTGATACCAAACCAGATGTCACACTTGCTCTTCTAAGACATTTGCTTTTATCTCCAGCAGTTCCTGATGAAATAGATACAAAGAAAATACTAGAGCCTTGTTTAAGCATCCTGACACTGGAGAGGATCAGATCATCTGAGAGTTTCCAATCTGGGTCTTAACAGCTTTCAAAAATCAAACACGTTAAAACAAAACAATACAATGCAAAACAAAGGCACTGAGAGGCAGTTGAGTATTTTGCAAGTCTTTGTGTAAGAGAGATAAGTGCCTGTGGTGCAAGAACCACCTACAATAAGAGATGTGTGGTTTGGCTCTTCTAGAAGAAGACAAGGCCTCCAGAAATTGGTTACTGGCATCATAGAAAACACGGAGTCATTTGACAACATATCATTGTAACAAGGAACCCGGAAACTCCTCTGAGACTCTTTCCTTCCAGGAGTGGCAGCCTTCTCCCACACCAGGGAGCAGCATCCTGCCCTGGTTTTTTCTGCATCTCCCTTTCCTCCTCTCCAGTGCAGTCTCGGTGGGACTTTCTGGGTTAGCCAAGTGCAAGTGCTCAGGTTCTCTGGCAAGTCATACAAACTCACTGCGAACTGTTGTAAGCAGAGCAGCACAGCCCTCAGAACCTCAAGAGAGCTAAGCCACCAACCTTCTCTCCAGACCCCTGTCATTAACAGGAAGCAGCTCCCACCTCCTGGTCCCAGAGCTTCTTAGCTCGAGATCTTGAGAGAGACCGTCCTTCCTGCTCAACAGCTCAGTGCAGGCAGGAGGGTCTCCTGTAACCGTGCTGTCCAGGCTCACCCTGACGTCGGGGGGTGCACAGTGTAGTGGCCGTGGGCTGGCCAGACACTCTGCCAGGAATCTGACACTACCTGACTCGGTTTTGATCAGTGGCTGTGGGGGAAGTTCTTTGGAGAGTGACTCCCAAAAGAGAGGCATTATTTATGGGGGATTGGGATTGCATGGTGAATTTAGGGGCTGTGCTTGGGAGGGGGTTGTGTTTGTTTTCGATTGCTGACAGACGTAGTGAATTACCACAAACTTAGTGGCTGAAAACAATACAAATGTGCCATCTTACAGGTCTGTGGGTAGGAAGTCTGACAACAGGGCTCACTGGGCTTAGATCAAGGCATCGTCAGGGCTGAGGTCCTTTTGCAGGAGAATCTGTTTCCTTGCCTTTTCCAGCACCTGAGGCCACTGGCATTTCCTGACTTGTGGCCCCTCCTCCATCTTCAAAGCCAGCAACGTTGCTTGCTCTGACCGCCATTCTGTCATCACAATGACAGACAGAGTGACCTGTCTCTCATGACCTCAGAGGGAAAGGTTCTCCACTTGTAAGGACTCGTGTGATTAGATTGGGCCCATCTGGATAATTCAGGGTCATCTCCCCATCTCACCGTCCTTAACCTTAATCCTATCTGCAAAGTCCCTTGGTATGGGTGGAACTGTGTCTCCCAGATTCAAACGTTGAAGTCTTCAACCCCAGAATGTGAACTTCTTTGAAAATAGGGTCACTGTAAATAATCAACAAAGACTAGGTTCTTAGGGCAGGCCTCACTCCAGTATGACTGATTTCCTTATTAAAAGGGAAAATTTGGACACAGACACAGACACACGTAGAAGGAAGGTGAGGTGAAGAAATACAGGGAGAAGACAGCCATCTACAAGCCAAGGAGAGAGGCCTGGAACAGCAGAGACTTTCCTCACTTCCCTCAGGAGACCCAACCCTGCTGCCATCTTGATTTTGAACTTGTGGCCTTCAGAACTGTGAGAGACTAAATTTCTGCTGTTTGAGCCACCCAGTTTGTGGTACTTTGTTACAGCAACCCCAGCAAACCAATATATCCCTTCTGCCATGTAAGATAACATATTCACTGGTCCTGGGGATTAAGACATGGACATCTTTGGGAGGTCATTGTCCTGCTAACCACAGGTTTAATCAGTGGATCCCAGTCAAATATTTTTATTTTATTTATTTATTTATTTATTTATTTTTTGCGGTACACGGGCCTCTCACTGTTGTGGCCTCTCCCGTTTGCGGCGCACAGGCTCCGGACGCGCAGGCTCAGCGGCCATGGCTCACGGGCCCAGCCGCTCCGCAGCATGTGGGATCTTCCCAGACCAGGGCACAAACCCGTGTCACCCGCATCGGCAGGAGGACTCTCAACCACTGCGTCACCAGGGAAGCCCAGTCAAATATTATTTACTTGACTTTACCTTGGGCCTGTGCTCAGTGGCTCCTGTACCATAAATGAAATAATGGACTGGACCACAGGCTTGCTGCTCAGAAACACCCCTGCAAGTGTGAGAGGAAACTCGAAACAATTGGACTTTGCACTGGAATGCTGTCCAGCTTCAGACACACTACGTTTTGTGGGCTACATGCAAAGGTGCTGGAATTTATTGCCTTTTTTGAGGGGGAGACATTGTGTTTGCAGAACTTAGTGAACTGGACATTATTAGCTATTTTCTTAGAATAAATAAAAACACATAGCAGTGATGTCAGCAAAATGGTGAAATAGGAGTTTTCTCTTGTAGTCCCCCTAAAGAACCGCAATTTTAACAGTCACCCATGGAGGAGAGTGCCTTTGCGGCCGTCTATGAGACCGGCGGAGAAGTTCCACGTGGCACTGGAACAAAAACAAATCCAACATTGGACACACTGAAGAGGATAAGAGGAACAGTTTCCCTTTACCCACGTTATCTTTTCCCCAAGGTAGCACAGCTCAATGCAAGAGAGAACTTCTCACGGGGGAGAGTGAGTGTGTGAGGGAGCACCTGGATTCCCCAGCTGTGTGGAACGCTGCCAAAGGGGCCCCCTTCTGTCTCACCCCATCCAGAAGCTGGAGGTGTGCCGCATGGCATGGGGGTGGAAGGGCCCTGGGAGAAGCAGACAGGGCTCTCAGAGGGCATCACAGGGACACGGATCCTACTAACTGCTTCACAGAATCCCCCAGGAAGCCTGCCCACGAGCTGCTGGGGACACCTCACCTGCAGGTCCCCCCAGCTGGCTCACAGACACCCTGACTGCTCCATTTGCCTCCCCCCGACACACCCCTGCCCCGTGTCTGACTCCCTGTGTGTACCCTGAAGGTGGCAAGTATGAGCCTTTGCAGAGGGCTGGTAAGCATGCACAGAAAACCAGCCTGCGAGATTCAGAGAAAGCACGCCAACTCAAGTATCAGCACCACACTGAGGGAAGCACGTGGCCGTCAGCACATGGCCTGGCTCTGCAGGGCTGAGAGAAGACTTCCTCCCGAAGAGGGAAGCAGAGGTGTGAAGCAGGTTTATCCATAGAAAAGATCTGAGATAATAAGGGTTGGCAAGGATGTGGAGAAAAGAGAACCCTTGTGTACTTTTGGTAAAAATGGAAATTGGTACAGTCATTATAGAAAACAGTATGGAGGTTCCGCAAAAAATTTAAAAATAGAACTACCGTATGATCCAGCATTTCCACTTCGAGGTATAAATATGAAGAAAATATTTTTCAGAGATATATTTACTCTCGTGTCCTTTGCAACAGGGGTCCCCAACCCCTGGGCCACAGACCAGTAGTGGTCCATGGCCCGTTAGGAACCAGGCTGCACAGCAGGAGGTGAGCGGCGGGCGAGTGAGCGAGCAAAGCTTCATCTGTATTTACAGCCGCTCCCCATCGCTGGCATTACTGCCTGAGCTCCGCCTCAAATCAGCAGAGGCATTAGATTCTCATAGGAGCGCGAACCCCGCTGTGAACTGTGCACGCGAGGGATCTAGGTTGCACGCTCCTTGTGAGAATCTAACGCCTGAGGATCTGAGGGGGAGCTGAGGCGGTGATGCTAGTGCTGGGGAGCGGCGGCAAATACCGATTATCATTAGCAGAGAGGTTTGACTGCACAGAGACCGTAATAAATCAATTGCTTGCAGACATATCGAAACCCTGTCAGTGAGTGGCAGGTGAAAACAAGCTCAGGGCTCCCACCGATTCTGCATTATGGTGAGTTGTATAATTATTTCATTATATACTACAATGTAATAATAATAGAAATATAGTGCACAGTAAATAGAGTGCACTTGAATCATCCCGAAACCACCCCCCCGCCACGGTCTGTGGAAAAATTGTCTTCCATGAAACTGGTCCCTGGTGCCAAAAAGGTTGCGGACCACTGCTTTGCAACATTATTCACAACAGCCAAGATATGGAAACAATCTAAATGTCTGAGAAAGGATGAATGAACAGACAAAGAAGAGGCGGTGCGTATGTATCTTGGCTGTGAGAAAGAAGGAAATACTGCCATTCCCAATAACATGGACAAACCAAGAGGACATTATGCTAAGTGAAATAAGCCAGAGAAAGACAAATACTGTATGGTTTCATTCATACATGGAATCTAAAAAAGAAAGCCGAACTCTGGAAACTGAGAGTAGAATGGTGGTTACCGGGTCCAGTAGCAGGGAGATAGGGAGATGCTTGTAATAGGGCACAAGGGTATAAGATGAATAAGCTCTGGGGATCTAATGTACAACATGGCGACTATAGTTCATAATACTGTGTTGTGTACTTGAAAGTTGCTAAGAGAGTAGACCGTAAGTGTTGTGACCACACAAAAAAGGTAACTATGTGAGGGATGGATGTGTTAATGAAGCTAACTGTGGTAATCATTTCACAAATATACCTATGTCAAATCATCAAGTTGTACACTTTACAATATACAACTTTGTCAATCATACCTCAATATATCTGAAAAACGGTTATAAAAATCTTGAAATTGCAGAATCTGAGTAATCAGTTATGAGGATTCACTGCTGTCCTCTCTGTTTTATCTGTTTATGAAAACAGAGTTTTAAAAATGTGTCAACATAAAAAAGGAAACAAAAAAACTGTATACACTATGTGACCCTCCAATGTGAGTTCACCACGAGAGAAGTGGCCTCCCCTACATGACAGTGAGCAAGTGTCCCTCACGGCTCTTCAAAGCCATCCCACCCCCTACACGTGGACCACACAGAACTCAGCAAGAACCCTCTTCCCTGCAGAGCACTGGGGCTGCTTGTTGGTTTAAGCCAGATGCCAGAGAGCAGAAACTGAAGTCAAATAATACTAGGTGAGACATGAAAACAACAGATTAACCAGAAAAGTAAATCTGTGACTAATAATACAATAACAGGTTCGTGCTCACTGCAAAAAAGTGTTCACCTTCTCCATTTCCCCTGCCATTACCCTAAGCACATCCTTATCTTCTTTGATTTGGACCCTGCAACATTCCTAGTTGGTTCCCTGCTTTGGTCTCTTCCTGCTTTTCATCCTCTAGCTGTTGCATTTCTAATCAGGGAAAAGAAGAGTAAAACACAGGCCCACACACGGACACACACAGATCTGATAGTGTCATCCGCCTGCTTAGGCTTTTAAGTGCCAGCCGTCCCCCATTACCCATAAAGCCTGCAGCATACAAGGCCCATTCCAAATGGGTCCAGCCTCATCTTCCAAAGTCATCTTTCACTGTGCAACACTGGGAGAGTCTATTCCAGTGTTTCTCCAAGTCAGGTCACTCCGCACTAGAATTAGCATTCTGGAGTCCTTGTGAAAAATCCCAGCCCTACTGACTCAGAGTCTTAACAAGCACCAGAAACAATTTTTATGTGCACATATCTGGAAGTCGCTAGTCTAGGGTCACTGTACTCTTTCCCTCTGACTCACGCACCCTTCTCCTCCTTGTAGCATCTTCTCCTTCTCAAGCCCAATAAATCGCTGTCCTCTCTCTATTCCCTCAGCACTTTATACAGACCGTCATAATACAGCTGTGTTTTACAGCTGTCCATGAGATCTGTCTCTCCTGCTGGATTACAAATTCCTTGTCATTAGGAACCATGTCTTGTTCATCTTCCTCTCCCTGAGTAACTAAACAGTTTCTCTGTTTCTGCAACGGGAAACGTGTATCCGACCATGTTTCCCTTTTCCCTTAGCCACTTAACGCACTTAGAGTCAAATTCACAGCTCAGAATCACAATTAAAAAGGCTGTCACTGGCCATGTATCTGTGTCCTCTTTTTCCCCTGGATGTGACCTATTTTAATTTATATTTGCCTTACCCAGAGTTTTAAAAACCTGTATTTGGCCATTTTATTTTATAGGTTTCTGCTACAAGCTGCCTCAGATCCTTTCTGGCACAAGACAAGAGAGAGCTGTTACTGAGATTACTCATCTCAGTATTCCTACCACCCAGGACAGCACCTGGCAGATAGAAAATAATAAGTTTTTGTTAAATTTAATCAAATAAATAAAGTTATGTGGATTCTGTGACAGCTATTTGACTCGTCGCTTTAGAAGACTTTCTTGTTTACTTCTGGTTTTTATCACATTGCTCAAGAGCTAATGCTGCTGGGAGAGGGTCTGATGGACCGGGTCCTGTTGTGACACAAAATTCATTTAATTTCAGTGACCCAATTAGCTCAGTTTTCCACCTTGGTCAATGTGTGGCCTATTTTAGGAACTCAGGCTACTCATCAACACTGTAATCTAGGATTAATCTTAAAAGATGGCGAACAGGTAGAAATCTGCCAGGAATTTGGGAAGGGAAATAAGGATAACCGTGTCTCAGTGAACAGGGAGAGAGGAGTTCAGAAGAGGTTGCACAGGATGGGGCCAGGGACGGCACATAGCACGCTGAGGAGGGGATGGCGGAGGCAGGGAGGCACCTCAGGAAACAACGGTCCAGCAAGTGTGGGGAGCCATGGGGAGGAGTGAGACTCCTGGTTCCCGAAGATGCCCCCCTGTAGTGTCCCCCGGTGCTGCTGGAAAGCACAGAGTTAAAGATGTCAACATCAAACAATGAAACTATGACGAGATAAGGGAAGTATCTTGAGAAAGGAAAAATGTCACTTTTCATATTCATTTTAAAACATTTACATCCTAATGTTTCATTAAGAAAAGCCATCTTTTCCATTCTTACGCATTGTATCTGAAGAAATAGCAGCAGCGCCCAAGTCTCTTTAAATTGGAGATGTTTTCCCCTAGGAAACACAGGAACATGTGTGGTCTTGACTTTCCGTTGTCACCTCAACTTTCTAAACAAGTCCCTCACGCTTCCAGTTAGCTATTTTCAAAGCATCATTCAATTGGAATTTTTTCCTTTGAAGAAAAATAAAGGGAAGCTAGCTTATCATTTGTTACACAGCCAACGATTTATAAAACCACACGTCTCATTTAAATTTGCTTTCAACATCTTTGTTTCAATCAAAAACAACAATTCATTGTGTTTTCTCCATGAAAACCTAGAGGATCTGAGATCATTCTTTGAACACCATAAAAGAAAGGTATTGATATTAAATAGAATAAAAATGGAAAGTTTGTCGAAATGAATTTGCTTACATTGTTACTGTGTGCGGTAGGATGCAACAGAGATCCTGGTCCATTATAATAAAATATGGCTCTTTCCCCCCAAATGAAATTAACAGAGGAAAAATGAGTTACAGTTTGGGATATCTGGTGTGTTTATGCTGTCCTCGGTCAGTGAGCTATTAGTCCCGGCTGAGAGTTTGGTCTCAGCCTCAAAGGATTAGGTGTTAGTGGTGGGGCAGTCACCCCGTCAGCCGAGGCCAGGGGGCCTGGTTAACCTGCGGTCTGAGGCTCAACTGGCAGGTTATGTCAGATTGGGATCAGGGTCAGGGGTTATGTGCCAACCCTGCTAGGGCAGAGGCCTCCTGCTCAGCTGCAGTTGAGCTAAGAGTCAGGCAAGTTTCTAGTTCGTCATCCCCAGCCCCGGCCAGGGGAACCAATCCCCTCATTCTGAACCCATGAATCACACCATGTGTTCAGGCGAACAGTCGATTCAGAGGGACCCAGTGCTTGGCGTGAAGTTAGTCTGGCTTCTGTAAGCCTGCGGATGGCGGTGGGGAAGCCTCTCTGTGTCCCAGAGGCTGTCTAAGCATTGTTTCAATCCTTCTGCAATCCCCCAATTTCTGAAATCTTACAACTGCTTCTATTTCCTCTGCAATGCTCTCGTTTCCCATCTGCAACCTCAGCTCCTTTAGTGCAAGTCCTGACACCTTGTCAGACTTGGGCCAGCCCCATCTCAGGGCCTGCACTCTGATTTGCTGAAAAACAGATGCACCATCCTCCACCCCACATTCCAAACTGGGGGCCTGTCTGGTTCATCCTTGCTGCAGTTCGAGTCCCTAATAATTCCCTTCCGTGCTGTCTTATGTCTCATAACTACTGTTCTGATGTCAGAATCATAAGATGGGAATGGCACAGCATTCCTAGATGGACAGCTCAAAATGCAGGGCTGCTGACACTCTGGGGCCACTGGTGATGAGGGGCAGATAAGAGCTGATAAATATGTGTTTCTTTCTTTCATCCCCCATGGACGTTCTGAAACACATTTCGTATGGATCTTCAGAAAATACTGCAGGGTCGCCCAATTGCCTATGCCATGGTCAACTCAACAACACATCCTTATGTTGGCTTTCCTTCCTTCTCTGTTGTTTTTCAACCACTCCTGCCCCCTGGGACCACATTTTCAAGTAACCTACCTGTATGTAAGCCTTTGTCTCAGGCTCTGCTTTTAAGGGAACCCAGGTAGGTGGACAAAAAGAAATGACCGTTTCTCGAGAAAACCACTCCACTCGGTTACATATTGCTCCCTGCTAGTGACCACAGTGATTTTTCTCTCTGTCTCTATTCAATCTTTTTTCATCTTGGAGACATGATGGGGTGGATCCTGAACTTCCTTCTCCTTTGGAAGTCACCACAGACTAAAATGTCCTGAAAATATTAGGAGGAAAATCTGACTGTGGCAGAACGCAGCCAACATCTCAGCCAAAGCCTTAGTAAGGATGAGGCTTCCATAAGGCAGATGAAGATATCAATTTAGACGAAAGATGAGAGCTTTTCCTGCTACAGTGATAAAATAATTATTTTGAGAAGAAGACTCTCTCAGTACTGACAAAGCACACAAAGATCATTGCTCATCACATAAATGCAGGCACCTGGGCTGGAGCTGCAAGTCTATCTCTAACCTGCTCCCACCGGGGGTCTCCACACCTCTCTCCTGGTAGCAGTCAAGGTTCCAGACTCCTTGTTTCCTTAAACAATTGTTGCTTTTAATCAACACCGTCTCCTCTTCTCCCCACGTACACTCTCAGTGGGGAGGTCAGTGTTATCACTGTCAGTCTAAAGATGTGCCAAAGGAAATCAGGAAGATGAAACAAATCAAGAGGATCCCCATTGCAGCCACAATTTGCATCTTATCTCAGCAGCAGAGGTGTGCAGTGAACATCCCTGAATGCCGTACTTGAATTCCTCCCAACTTCTTGAGCATAACCGAGGAGTTTGCCAGCCTCTTCCCAAGATCTGAAATAAGATTTATTCATTTGCCCAGTTGCTTATTTAGAAGTGATTTTATATGGAGACTTTCTGCTAAAATCGGCTTTATCCTTTCAGTTATTTTCATTATGGTGACCATTATTTGCTTTTGGATGAAATTGTTTATTCTCTAATTCTAAGAATCCCAGACTTTAAGGAAATCATGTTACCACAAAAAAGACGCTTCCTTTCTTTTGTAAAATCTAATAATAATCTAATGATTGCTCAAGAGTACCCTAAATCACTGCAGCCAAAATCATCTCAATGGTCATTATACTGCATTAACCTGACCTCAAAACCAGACAAAGACATTACAAGAGAAGAAAACCACAGACCTATATCCCTCCCTCAAGAACGTCATGCAAAAATCCTTAACAAAATTGATAACATGTCATAACCAAGTGAGGTTTATCCCAGAAATCTGAGGTTACTTTCACATGAAAAAAATCAATTAATATAACTTACCATAATAACAAACTAAAACCAAAATACATATGCTCATCACAATAAATATTAAAAAAGCATTTGACAAAATTCAACACCCATTCATGATTCTAAAAATATATTTTCTAGCAAAGAAGGAATGGAGGAGAACATTCTCAACCTGATAATGAGGTTATTATCTCAAAAAAAATTAATCCTAATATCCTGCCTAATGGTAAAAGAGTGTATGTTTTCCCACTAAGATTAGAAACAAGGAAAGGTTGTCAGCTCTCACCACTTCTATTCAGGATTGTTTTGGAGATCTTAGAGTAATAAAATAAGAAAAAGAAATAAAATGTGCAGATTGTAAAAAAATAACTAAAGCTGTCTCTGTTTGCAAAACTGTCCCTAACCATTCATGATAGATAAACCTTAGAAATCTGCAAACTAGATAGATAGTTCTTGCAAATCTACAAAATAGATTACTAGAACTAATAAGTGAGCCTAGCAAGGCTGCAGGATACAAGGCCAATATACCAAAATCAATTGTCTTTATGTGAGCAATAAACAATCAAAAAATTGAAATTAATAAAATAATATCATTTAGAATCCTATCAAAAATATGAAATACTTAGAGATAAATTTAACAAACTAAATATAAGTCCAGTTCAATGAAAGCCATATGTCATTGTTGAGAGAAATTAAAGAACACCTAAATAAGTGGAGAGATACACCATATTAATGGATTAAAAGATTTAATATTGCACATTCTTCCCAAATTAATCAATCAATTTACTGTAATCACGTTAAAATACCATCAGCCTCTTTTGTAGAAAGTGACAAGCTGATTCTTAAATTTATATGGAAATAAGACTTCCCTGGTGGTGCAGTGGTTAAGAATCTGCCTGCCAATGCAGGGGACACGGGTTTGAGCCCTTGTCTGGGAAGATCCCACATGCTGCAGAACAACTAAGCCCATGCACAGCAACTACTGAGCCTGCACGTTAGAGCCTGCGAGCCACAACTACTGAGCCCACGTGCCACAACTACTGAAGCCTGTGCACCTAGAGCCCATGCTCCGCAACAAGAGAAGCCACCACAATGAGAAGACTGTGCACTGCAACAGAGTAACCCCCTCTCCCTGCAACTAGAGAAAGCCCACGCGCAGAAACGAAGAACCAATGCAGCCAAAAATAAATTAATTAATTAAAAATTTTTTATATGGAAATACAAAGGGCCTAGAAATAGCCAAAACAATTTTGAAAAAGAAGAACAAATTTGCAAGACTTACATTATCTGATTTTAAGATTTACTATGAAACTACAATTACCAAGACACTGTGGTATTGGCATAGACACATAGCTCAATGCAATAGAACAGAGAGTCTAGAAATAGACCCATAAACGTAGGGTCAATTAATTTTTGATGGGGAGACCAATGGTATTCAATAGGGAAAGGATAATCTTTTCAATAAATTATGCTGTGGGGATAAAAAGAAAAGAAAAAGAGAAAAGAGGGAAATAACAGAAAAGGAAAAAGAAAAAGATTTTGACAATTACATCAAACAATATAAAAAACTAACTCGAAATGGATAATAGACCTAAAGGTAAGAAGTAAAACTATAAAAATTCTGGAAACAAGCGTAGGATGAATCTGAATGACCTTGGGGTTGGAAGATATTAGAAGAAGATATTCTTAAATATCTTTGTGTTTATTACTCAAAAAACACAAAATAAGGGAAATAGATGAGGAAAAAAATTAATAAATTGGACTTCACCCAAATTAAAAATGTTTGCTCTTCAAAAGGCATTAAGAAAATGAAAAGACAAGTCATAGATAAGAGAATTATTTACAAATCATACCAACAAAGACATATCTGTTATACTTGAAGAACTTCTACAGTAGTGTCTTAGTCTATTCCAGCTGCCATAACAAAATACCACAGACTTAAATACAGAAATTAAACACAGAAATTTATTTTCTCACTATTCTAGAGGCTAGAAGTCCAAGATCAAGGTGTCAGAATATTGGATTTTGGTGAGAGATGTCTGCCTGGCTTGCAGAGGGCCCTGTGCCATCACATGGCAGGAAGAAAGAGATGAAGCTCTCTGGTGTATCTTCTTATAAGGGCATTAATGCCATCATCAGGGCCCCACCTTCATGGCTTCATCTCAACCTAATAGCCTCCCAAAGGCCCCATATCCAAACACCGTCACACTGGGTGTTTGGTTTTCAATATATGAACTGGGGTGGGGGGACACAATTCAGTCCATATCAAGTAGGAAAACAAACAACCCAATTAAAAATGCGGAGACATGATATCTCATTGTGGTTTTGATTTGCCTGCACAACTACCAATGATTTTGAGAATATATTCCTGTGTTCACTCACCATTCCTGTGTCCTTTTCTAAAGCCTTTAATGGGATGTGTTGCTTTTCTTTTTGTTATTGATTTTTAGATGCTCTTTATATTTTTTGGATGCTAGTTCTTGTTATTTGTATGTCATGAAAAGATCTTCCCCTGTTATGCAGTTTGTCTTTTCACCTTTTAATATTTTAGTGGAAAGTAGTCCTTAATATAATCTAACATATTAAAATTTCTCTTTATGATTTCTCATTTTTATCATATTTATAATTTAAAATTCCCTATTCCAATGATGTAAGATGTTATTCTGATTTCTTTTAAAAATTGAAGTATTATCTTTCCCTTTTAAGCCATAAAAAATGGGGAGAAAGATTTGAACAGTCATCCCACCAAGAAGATAATTTAGATGGCAAATGAGTGTATGAAAAGATGTTCTGCATCATTAGACATAGGAAATGCACATTAAAAATGAAATAAGACACAACTACACACTCACTAGAATGGCTATAATAAATAAGAGAGATAGTATCAAGTTCTGGGAGGTTGTGGAGAGACTGGAGCCCTCATACGTTTCTGGTGGGAATGTAAAACGGCACAGCCAATTTGGAAAACAGCTTGGCAATTGCTTTAAAAGTTAAGTATTGACTTACCGTATGGACCAGCAATTTCACTTCTAGATATTTACCAAAGAGAAATGAAAGCATATGCCCATCCAAAGATCTGTACATGAATGGTCACAGTAGCATTATTCATAATGGCCAAAAATGTAGAAACAACCAAATGTCCATGAACTTGTGAATGGATAGACAAATTGTAGTATACGCCTATATTGGAGTACTATTTAGCAATAACAAGGAACAAGTTACTGATAAATGCAAAAACATGACCGAACATCAAAAGGATTATGCTATGTGAAAGAAATCAAACACAACTGACAACATATGCATGATTCCAATTACATGAAATTGTTGAAAGGGAAAACCTGATGGAAAGCTGTTGCCAGGGGCTAGAGAGTGGTAACCAGGTATTAACTGCAGAGGGGCACAAAGAAACTTTGGGGAATGATGAAACTCTTCTTTACCGTGCTTGTGGTAATGACATGACTATATGCATATATTCTTGTGAAAAGTTATCAAATCGCCCAGCTAAAATTGGTGAATTTTATTGTATTTAAATTATACATCAATAAATCTGACAGAAGAAGAATGTGGGGTGGGTGGGGAGGAAGTAAAGGGGGAGGAGGATGGCAATAACACCACCACCCACCGTCACCACCATCACCAAGTAGGAATGTTACTATACCTGAATTCAAGACTTTCTGTAGTAATCAAGACGGTGTAATTTTTGTGAACAGATAGACCTAGAGATCAATGGATCAGGGTGCCTGGCTACCAGGAGGAGCTTTTTACCACCACGCCTACAGAAGGTGATGGTGCATGTCATGGACCACTATGCACTCTGTGTTCATTTCTTTTCTCTTTCTTAAATGGGGAACGAGGGACCTAATCATCATACCACTAACAGAATAAAGGTCAACAAATCTTAACTAGAAGGATACACAGATTATCCAGTTTACCATGCAGGAATCCTGCACATCCAGAGCTGTTACGGAATAAGTGTACAATGTGGAGAATCTTCCTGAGAACGGGAACTTAATTCATAGGGATGCAGAGCTAAGAAATTAAAGGGAGGGACAGAGCCTCTTGTGTGATATTGGGCTCGTGGATCTAGCTATACCTGAAGCCAACATCTCCTTGGACTGCTTAATTATTTGAACTAATAAATTCCCATTTCTGTGTAAGCAAGTTTGAGTTGGGTTTCTGTTCCTTGTAACAGAAAGAGTCCTGAGTAAGGTACATGTGTACTCTGGGGTGATACTAGAGAAACACTGGCTTATGCACATACTAACTGGCCGCCCTAGGGCAGGGCTTTTAAAAGCTCTTTGCCCAGGTTTCCAATCTCTAAGTAGAAGTAGTTGGAACAGGACAAGAATTTTTCAGAAGACTTGCACAAATCTAAGGAACCACAGCGCCCTCAATGGGAAATGAGGAAAAGGCACAGCAAGGGACCCCAGCTTCTGCCTCAACTAAACCAGAAGTAACCCC
Organism: Phocoena phocoena; assembly: GCF_963924675.1. Taxonomy (NCBI): domain Eukaryota; kingdom Metazoa; phylum Chordata; class Mammalia; order Artiodactyla; family Phocoenidae; genus Phocoena; species Phocoena phocoena. The sequence goes on along the minus strand of NC_089219.1, from coordinate 80,533,894 downwards.
TCCTTTAGAAAGAAATGTTTTAGATATTGGAATTACACAGAGTTTGATTTGAAAAAAAATTCCTTTGTTTAAAAAAGAGCAAAAGTCTCTGATCTCCTCTAGTTCCCAAAATTCCAGTATTGTCTATTGATTTCTGACAGGCAGTACAGCATAGGGCCTTGCATTACAGCATGTCAGACTCCGTAGAGTCTGAATCCAGCTCCATCCCTTACTAATTGTGTCAACTCGGGCAAGTTTCTCTGTTGCTTGGTTTCTTCATCAGTAAAACAGGGACAATAATAATACCTACTCCAAAGTGCTGTTGTAAGGGTTAATTGACAATATGTGAAAAACCCTTCTGAAAATGTCTGGCACATGGCACGTGCCCAATACCTGTTAGCAGTGATGATGATGATGACAGGCCTGGGAGACCACAGTGAATCTGGTTTGGCTTCATCAACTCACCCAAGGAATAAGCTGGAAAAAGAACGGAGACCTAAGTAAGGTCACCTTCTTATTCCCTGTAATTGTGTCAACAGATTGGGGGTAGTGAAAGCTTTGGTCTTTGTTCTGTTTTTCTGAATGTAATCATCCTTTCGACTAATGACTATTCAAATGATAATTTTGTGTGTGTGGCTTAAATAAAAATTTTCCTGACTATATTCATAGTATACATGCATTGAGGAAAATTAGGAAAATAAATGAAAAACAAAAATATTAAAGCATTTATAAACCGACCACCAAAAGACAAATGCTATTAACATTTGATTATTGCATACGGTCTTTGATTTGGAGTATTTTCTCCCAGGTTTTCTTTTAAAGCATTTAAAAATGTATATAAATACATACCCAAAACTTTACATATATGCATATGTGTGTGTTTGTGTGTGTGTCATTTTATGTCCTTTTCTCAAATAAGGTTATATTGTGAATAATTTTCCATGAATTAAATATCCTTTGAAAACATTTTCCTGACTTCTTAATAATTCATCACATGAATTATATACCATAATTTTATTTGGTAAGTTCCCTATAATTGGATCTTTCAGTAGTTTTACTTTGGATTTAATATAAATAATGCTGTGATAAATATATCTGATTAGGATACTATTCCCAGAGGCGGAATTTCTGAGTCAAAGCATGTGATCACATATAAGGTTCCTGATACATATCGTCAAATAGTCTTCCAGAAAGTTTGCACCAACTTACATATTGACCAGCCCTGAGGGTCTGTAAACAGCAGTCGTTAGAAGTTGTAACTCCTGATTTTCATTATAGGAACTACAGTTAGGGAATCGAGCTCTGGAGTATATTACCCTTGTTTGAGAGAGTGGACTAAATTTAAAGTTTATGAAACTAAGCTTTTTACGGCCTAAATCAGATCACATATTTCTTCCTAGACCCCTTAAAGTTTACAAACTTATAGGACCATAAGTCCATCACACCACACAGTGACTCAGTCTTTTTAAGCCACAATGTTTACTAACTACAAAATAAAGAAAAAATTATTATTATTATTATTTTAACTGCAACTTCATAGCCAAGGTTTTCATGCCATGCTTCATGAAGGACAAACATCCCATCACTTCAATATTGTGGTCAAAGGGATTCCATGTACCACACGATGCTGACTTCACTCTGGTCCTTGAACAATTAATGCTCTCTGGGTTACAGCAGCAGCCTGTGGTTCATTAGATATGAACATTTGAATTTAAGTGTGAAACACAATATGAAAATATTCCTTAAACATCTTTCCTTCAAGCCCTGGGAACTTAAAGTAGGAAAGTATTCCAAGGGGGCAATACTGTGATTGGAATGCTGAATTGTGAAAAGCAAAATGGCACCATCTAGAATTTAAAACAATTTTTTTAAGGCCTCGATTTCAGTTCCCTAGAGCCATGGCTGTGTGCTGACTGACATTCTGCTTCTCTATGAGACCTGAACGTGCAGCTGATGTGATCATTTCTTGGCCTCCTTTTTCTCAGTGTGTCTGTACTAGTGTTAACAGTATTTGTAACCCAAAGGAAACCAACAGAGAAGTGAATCTGATCATGTCCCATCCCTCACCCTGCTTAAGGATCTCGTCCAAACCTCAGCGTGACAAGCAGACCCCTGACAATCTGGATCCTACCATTCCAACCCCACAGCCTGCCATCCCCCCTCTCATGCTTCTTGTTAGTCATATGGACCCACCTTGACCGTCCATGCCTCTATACCTGGAGCAGCTGTGTCCCCTAGAAGAATCCTCTCCCCTGTGTGGCCTGATAAATTCTAGTCATAAATAAGATTTCCCCACACAGCTCCAATTCATAAATACTGAGACCAAGATTTACACATTGTTAGAAATTCCTTCAAGTTTCCTCAAGTAATGGGAGTTGTTAGTCACGTATCTATCACTATTACATGACGGTTATAGACAGGTAAAGAAGCTCATGGAAACCAGGAGCAGCTCCTTTTCAAGACCCAAGACAGGCCTAGGATCCCCTCTTCAGATATGAGAGTCGAAGGTCTTCATTCTCATGCCCTGTTGCTATGGTGATTCCTACTCTCACGAGCTTACCACTAAAAGTGTTGGTTCATTTTTCCTCCCTGAGCAGGAAGGGAAGTTTCCTGGGCAGAGCTTCCCAGATAAGACCATCTCACAGGTGTGTATCCATCCCCTGGACAGCTTCTTTGGTGGCCACTCCAGCCTGGTCCAGTCCAGTGGCCACTTTGTTTCAACCCCAGCCTTAGAGTCAGCTTCCTGCAGCAGGGAACTGTGGGAGGGCCGTTGTCCTTAGCAAAGGATACAGAGCAAGCTTGGCATCTTTCCAGATAGCTCTGATGCACAAAATTCCTAGGTTTGGTCCTAAAACTCTTATTTTTGTGAATAGAAGATTGAGGACCATAGTTCTAAGTTGCTTCATATATTATAAAGGAGAGGGTTTATAGTGTGATCTCCAAGCACTGTCCTAGAGCAAAATCGGAGAGAGAATTTGGGAAATTTGTTTTACTTATTCCTAGAACTATAAGGGACACATGTGCAAAAGAAAAAATGGTATCATTTTTCCATTCACAATTATCTTAGAGGTTTCTACCTGTTGGGTCTTTGTAAATTAATCCTTCTTAAGCCTGTCCTTAAAGGCTTTGTTACACTGTGCTTGGAATGACTACTGAAGATCTTACATTCAGAATATTAATGCATGGATATATAATTATTTGTCCCTCTCTTACTCTGTGAGGCTTCCGGATTCCCTCACCCCTCATACCCGGGAAACAGAGCAATGATTCTGAACTCTGACCTCTCCCTTCTCCCCAGGTTCCTTCAGACCAAAGGAATCAATCTTAAGCTGCATCTGAGGCTTTTCTACTGACTGAGAGCCCTCTGAGGTTTGACTCCTCCTGCCCAGGGTCTAACCACCGAATTTTGCCAAGCCTTGGACTAAAAGGGAGAAATTCCTTAAGGAAGGAATACCTGACTCCAAGTAACAGCCTGGGAGGAGAGCAGAAGCCTGGCCCCAGATACCCCTTTGAATTCGTCCCTTTGAAAATTCATTTCTTTGCTTTCTCTTTTTTTTTTTTTTTTTTTTGCAGTAAGTAAAACATATTTATTCCCTTTTAATTATAAAGGTAAAAAACTGTATCATAACAAAACAAAATCAAATGCAACAGAAGTATAAAAAGTAAAATTCTGTACCCAGTAATTTATTTTTATATATATATATATATATATATATAACAACTTTATGGAGATAAACTTCACATACCATACATTTCACCCAAAGTGTATAATTTTTTTTTCATTTCTTTGTTTTCTACTTCATATTGCCAAGTCATGCCCATGTGTGTGTTTGGGGAGATGGGGAGGGGTGGGAGGAGGTTAGGGGGGTGCCAGGACTGGAGCATAAATGCATTGAGGGCAGAGCTCTGCCTACCCATATGCCTCTGCGTCCCACAGCAAGTGCTCAACAAATGTTTTTGGACTGTACCAAGTTTCAAGCACACAGATTTAAGAGCAACAACTTGCTGTTGTGTGATTACCAGTGCCAGGCACTGTGATCCACACATTGTAAAAATTATCTCTAATTCTTATAAGAACTCTCTTTGGTAGGTGAATCATTATTCCCATTGTATAGACAAGGAAACTGAGGCCCAAAGTAGTGAAGGGACTTGGATAAGGTCATTGAACTAGTTTAAGTAACTGAACCATATAGTTTTTGCAGTGTGCTGAGCTGCAGAGCCAGCACATAAGTCAAACTCCAGGAAAAGGAGGGGAAGGGCAGCTGGCATCTCCTTCCAAGGGCTTAGCAAAACGCATTTCCCAGCCAAGTCTCTGCTGGGGCAGAGAGGCAATTGTGTCATCATCAGAGAGGAAGGAATCATTGACCTCCTTTTCAGACTCTCAGCTCTCTGAGACCATTTAGATGCATTAGGAAGCAAGGGGTAGGGCCCAGACTAGGACCGGCTCTCCTGACTGCCTATCTGGTGCTTACCCACCCTGCAGAGACCAGCAAAAGATTAAAAAAACTCATTGTATCCATCAGAAGAGGCAAGCTGCTATGATCACACCATAAGTATCAGTAGCTTGAAGCAATAAGAATGTCTTCCTCATTTGTGTCACAATCCAGTGTAGGTAGGAGGTGAGCCTTCCTTATTCCCTCTGGGTTGGCCCTCTTTCAGGCTCTTCATGTCCTTGGTGTCCTCTCCATTCAGCCAGCAAATGAAAAGGAACAAAGCTTGCACCTAGGAGGGTTTAGCAGGCCAGACTCGGAAGTGGCCCCACCTCACTTCCATTGTCCAGAATTCAATCAGGTGGCCACAACTAACTGCACGGGGGGGCTGGGAAATGTAGTCTGACTGTGTGCTCAGAAAAAGAGCACCCATCGACACTCGTGGGTTCTAGAAGTCTCCTCTGAGAACAGCAAGTATCACGGGGCTAGTTCTCATTTTTGTCCTGAATTTATCAAGGGCGCTTGAACTCTAGACACCTATAACGTACAATATTTATACTATAACATACTAAATATATTTTACTTTGAGGTCACTGCAATTAGCATGCTCGCAGACAGGGGTGGAAAGGAAGGGGACAGTGCCAGTTTCAAGTAGCTAAAAAGTTTTCTGTAGCTCTTCAGGGCTTCTTATCCTCCTTTTGTTGTTGTTTCGGTTTTAATTTGTTTTGCTTTGTTTTTTGTTCTGCTAACGTTTATTGTGTATTTACTGCACGCCAAATGCTGTCCATGTGTTATCTTTGTTAGTCCTCATATCAACCCCGGGAGGTGGGTACTAATATCCTCCACATTTTACACATGTGAACATGGAAACTTAACCTGGTTAAGAGACTGACCAAGGTCATAAAGCCAGTAGATGTGAGAGCTGAGATTCTAACCTGGGTCTCCGCCACTCTAGATCCTATGCCACCCACTCCATTGAGCTCTGGCTGGCAAGCTTCTGGCCATAGATGGAACCCACTCCAAGCCTGGTAGGGTTCTCTGAAGTCTGTGCACCTCTGCCGGGCAAATCCCATTTGTTGACGCACAGAGGTCACCATATATCATCCCTCTATTGATGAAAGCTGCTGAGGCATACAGGCTCTTACAAATGTTCTAACCAGGGGAAGGGATGTCAGTGTTGCAGCAAGTCTTCCTTGAGTACAAAACAAGTGCTTTCATGTTCCTACATTTTGGTCCACATTTTAAAGACTGATCTTGCCCCAAATGAATTAATTTATGTTCAGCCCAATACCTCCTAAAAATTTTTTAGTTCAGTGGTATATTTCAAAAGGAATACTGTAGCAGCTCTCTTAAACCACCATGGTTACAGGTTAGTCAGATCTTTCCTTACATGCTTTTAAATACTTAGAATGTCCTGGGAATGAAGCACTGGATCAATTAGGGCAAACTGACTAAAGGTTAATTTAACAGAGCCTTGAGCAGATGCTCTGCCTGTCCTTGAGGCTCGATGGTCTAGCAAGCTGAGCTACTTTGACTGTGTAAACACCATTAAAACTATAACTGGACCTGGGTGGTGTATCCGTCCCACCATTAGAGAGTAGATTAAAGAACCCTATTAGAGGTAAACCATTGGGTGGGAGAGTGGGGAGGAGAAGTGGGAGAGGGGGGTTGTTGAGCTATTGAACTCGAACTGAACTATAAACAATGGTTTATTATAAGCACGGCTCCTGGAACTCTCAGCATGTGACCCCCTGGGGAGTTTCACCGTAAGAGGAATTTAATCGCACACCTGTCTTCCTAGGGCATCATGCCACTCCACTTGCCTCTAGTTCAAGTAACTGAAAGATGTGAAGAACAGATTTTGAGACGATGGTGCTTTAAAGGTGGATTATGCAAGGAACACTCAAGCAGCACAGGCCTGAGACCACCCAGAGGTGGTCCCATGGCTCAGGAATCAGGCATGGAGCTGCTTCCAGGCCCATGCATGCTTCTCTTGCAGTGACAGCCATCATGGCAACCAAAAGCCACATGGTAATCTCTCAGGGACGCATTACCTGGTTTTTGACTCATTCTCATGGAGATAGGGGGAGTCCCCTGAGCACCTGAGTGCCCCCCTCCTTGTCTGGCTCAGTGGCTCTGTATCCTGGCTGCGTATCAGAATCACCTGGGGACCTCCTCAGAATACTGATTCCTGGGGTCCTCCCTAGAGAGATGGTATTTTTCACAAGATCCCCGGGAGGACCTAATGTACAGCACTGGTTGAGAACCATAGGAGTGACCCCAACCCTTCTCCAGCAAGGTGGAGTGGTTTGGCCCTGGACGTCTTGGATATAAAAAATAGAAAGGGGATGGGTCTAAGAGCTGCTGACTGTGGCCAACAGCAGCCATTAGGCTGTGCCTAAACCTCTTCCTGGACAGGGAAGATGGTGGGGCTGGATAATCTTTGGTAGTCAGCTCCCAACTCAAGTTCTTTGCCTTTCCTTCTTCCTGCCACATGGCTTTATTTCTTCCCACATGACGATTCAATGAACATTCATTGAATGTTTTCTGTATGCCAGGTGCTGGGCTGGGCACTATAGACAGAAAGAAAGGAGGAGAAAGGCATGGTGCTTATCCTCATAGAACTTACCCATCTTCACAGGGGAAGCAAATGCATTAGTACAGAAATCAATTTCCTACTTATTAGCAGCTCTTATTAAAGGTTCCAAGGGATGAGATAAAAACATAGAACTGCATAACATTTTCAGATATTGTTAGCGCTTTGCCCCATTATAGAGGTAATTAGGAAGAGTCAGTGCCCCTTCCCCAGACCCATTCTCTCTCATGCGCACACGCGTACACGTACACACACACACACACACACACACACATACACATGACTTTTTCAGAAACGGGAAAGAGCTGAGCATAGATACCAGTCACAGGCCTGCTATCTTTTTAATATGGAATCTGTTCGTGGGAAAACCTAGGTGAGCGAAAGTTTAATCGAGGTCTAGGAGTCATTCTAGTTGCTCCCAAATCAACAGGAGCCTCCATCAGGCCTTTTCACATGTTTTTTTCAGAACCCCATGTTTACTCAGTCAACAAAGATTTGAGTCCTAGTATGTACCAGACACTGAAAATGTAATAGTGAGACCGTAAAACCCATCCCAACGCTATCTGTGCTTAAAATCTAGAAAGGAAGATAGATGTCAATGTAAATTACTATTGTGGTAAGTGAAGATGTACATGAGGTATGCGGGAATGTTTAAAGGGGAATAGACTTAGGAAGTCAAAGAAGGATCCCTAAGGTTGGTCATGAACCCGGGCATCATATCTACAATGATAAAGAGGTGGGGGAGGGGCTCCATTCCAGCCAAAAGGAAAAGTATGAGTGCCTTAGTGAGCACAGGCTGGACTGGAGTGCTTGAAGTGCGGTCCTCAGAACACTGTGTGTACCAGAGATCCTTCCAGAGGTTCTCTGAGGTCAACATTTGTGCACGGCCCCGGGCGTCCCCGGGAGTCCCGACCAGCAGGACAAATCCTTGTGAGTCCGAGGAGGAACCTGTAGGGGTTGAAAAGAGAAGAAGGGGCAGGAGACGCGAAAGAATGGAGGCAAGACAAAATCCTGATCAAGCCTCAAACCTTTATTGCTGCAGTAGCTGTATTTATACAGTACAGAGAAAGGGGGGCGGGATCCAGAATAAGGGAATACTTGGCAAATTATCATTGGTGCTGCGTGCGCGGGCTTTCGTTGGAAGCGCGGGCTTTTATCTCATTAAGCAGGAAGAGAAGCAGGATGTCGGCCATCTTCTAATGGCGAAAACTTCTTGGCTCCCAACATCTCCTCCCTTTTTATTTCTTTTAAGGAGGTGGGCATTAACCGAGTGAGGGAGTAGTGACCTGAATCCTCCCGTGGACAATGTATGTGTGTCCACCATTGCTGGCTCTTGGTATCTTTTGGGGAGGAGAGGCAGAACCAAGAATAATCTTAGATACTGAAGCCAAAAACAATGTTTAGATACCAACCTCTTTCATAATTCAGGTATACTCACAGGGAATAACAGAGATTACCTTATGTATAAAGGTTTTCCCTTGTGCATGCTTTGCTGTCACACTCAACTCGGTACCCATACTCTCCCATCAAAGAGGGGGGTAGGCATGTCTCTGTCTCATGCCGCTCCAGTGGAGGGGCAGCCAGAATCATCTTTTGGTTCTGCTTCAGGTTAAATTCTGAGGCAAGTGTGGAGGGGGTTCAGCCTGGCTGACAACCAGCAAAGATGACAGGATCAGGGTCACAACGGATAGTCCTTGTTGTCTTTGTCGTCTTTTCAATGCCAAGAGGATCTCCATCTTTTTCTGAAAAGGAAAAGAAATACAATCTCAGGGAAAAGGGCCCTGGATAATTTTCATTATTTCATAGAATTTATAGGTTTAATAAGACGCTCGGGCAGCCAACGTCTGGGTGAGGGGAACTTGTCCAGATTTTTGAGGAACAAACCGAATCGCCCCTTGGTTCGGTTCCAAGGAAGGGGCCAGGGGCTGGCCCCGTGAAAAGTTTCCCTGTTTTTTGGCCATTTATGTCCGTTTTTGAATAACATTCCGAAGACCAATGTTTGCCTCTTTTACAGCGAGGACAAACGGTGGTGGGAGGAGCTCGGGATTGATGTTGGGGTTGTTGTGGGTTAGCCTTTGATGACTGTCCTTGTCTATATAGTGGACAATCCCGGGCAAAGCGTCCAGGTTGTTTGCAATTATAGCAAGTTTTTTGTTGTTTGTCTAGGGCGGATGTGTCTTTAAATAAAATCTTTTAGGGCGGCTCCTATTGCAAGACCAACAGAATGGGAGGGACCAATTCCGGAACACAATTTAATATAATCAGCAAGGCTACCACCACGATGAGCCCGAAGGGCAGCCTGGCAGGCCGGATTAGCATTTTCATAAGCTAAATGTTTAACAAAGGCGTTATCAGTTTCACTTACTAAGATCTCATTGCCCCTTTTCAGCTGGAACGACATTTGCACTGATGATACAAAAGCACTGGTGGGTAGCACTGCTGAGGCCTTAGCACAAACGAAGGCAGTGGCACCAGACTGTACTTGTAGCCACTGTATTCTTTTTCCATGCACTTGCAGGGGGGGAAAAGTCAGTTTTACTTAGAAACGCCTTTAATTAAGCAGTAAAAGTTATTTTCTTTATTAAATCACTACCCTTGGGTACACAGCTCTTCAATATTCTCTGTGACAAATGGGAAGTACACACAAAGCACTTCTACTGCCTACAGAAATGCGATGGTTGTCTGCAGGGAAAGCAGTTGTTTGATTTTGAGTCGTAAATGGAACTAGCTGCTTTTTTCATGGAACACAGTTTTTACTTGAAAAAGAACTACTGCCAAACTATGGTTATTCCATCTTGGGTTCTTGGTAGATACATATATTTTTAAGAATGCATAAAGTGAATCTGTCACTTCAAGGAAAATAACTGACAGTGTTTGTTGCCAAAGATAAAAATTCAAGCTTTCAAACAAAAATTAGAATTATAGAAAACTTGTAGCCATTATTATGAGCTTGACAGCTTCCTAATACTTAAAGACTCCAGTGAGATGGATGCTGATACTAATTAATGTGATTTTTAAATATACTATATAATGAAATATGTCAACATTTGGAAGACCTGTATAACTCAGTGAACCAATCTTTTCCAAGTAACCAGTGCATGAGGTCACAAAATCACGCATGGGTAAATAAAGGATCCATTCAAAGTGCAAGAGAGCCTAATGGACTTTAATGTAACAGAGTATGAAAAGTTCATTGGTATGATTTCAGATTCCATATTGTAGCTAGCTTTTAAAAAACTACCACTTGTCAAGTTTTGATGTGGTATCCAGAAAGAAAATTCACAATCAGCAGAAAAGACTATTTAACTACATTATCTGTGTGTAGCCAGATTTTCTTCACACACCTCAACACAAAAACAGAACAGATTGCAATTAATTAAATGCAGGAGCAATATGAGAATCCAGCCGTCTTCAATTAATCCAGAGATTTGCAAAAATGTAAAACACTATAATCCTCACTAGTTTGTTTTGGAAGCTAGCTCTTTTTCATAAAATGTCATATTCATATTAAGTAATGGTTTTATTATTTTTACTTTAAAAGGAATTTATAGGTACACATTTAAAAGTTTTTCTCAGTTTTAAAAGTCCCAGTTTTAATCTCTGATATGGAAATATTGCTGGATGTTATCCACATAAGTTAAAGCTCTTTAGGATTACCAGTAATTTTTTAAGAGTTTAAAGAGGTCCTGAGACTCAAATGTTTGAGAACTGCTAGACTAAATTATTTTGTGGTAACAAAATTGTCTCGAATCTCAGTGGCTAAACAGAACAAATGTTTATTTCCCTGACATCCACAGACAATCAGGCAGCTCTCTAAAGACAGCTGTTCTCCATGTGCTGACTCAGCAATCCGGTTACTTCATCCTGTGGTTCTGCTGTCTCAACATATGGCCTCCATGATTGCAGCTGTAGAAGAGAAGGCTGGAAGATGGCACATCAGCTCCTAAATCTTCTGCTACGTGTCACTTCAACTCACAGCTCACTCAGCAGAACTGGTCACACGGTCCCGCCCAACAGCAAGTGGGCTGGGAAATGTGAGAAAGTTTGTGAATATCTGGTGAGCGGCAAATAACTCTTTACACTGCAGTACAAAGAGCTCGTGCTTTAGAACTGGTGGTGAGAAACTGAAGCTGTGTTGGAGGAACTGATGGAGCACATAAAGTGAGTGACGCATAATGCAAAAAAAGGCAGGGGAGACTTGTAGGGGCCAGACTGTGCAGGCTGGCCTCATAAGCCATGGTGAAGACTGTGGTCCTTTTCAGAACAACGGGAAGACAGTGGATGTTTTGTTTCATTTATTTATTTGGCCGTGGCCCACGGCTTGCGGGAGTTCCCTGACCAGGGATTGAACCCGCGACCTCGACAGTGAACGTGCGGAGTCCTAACCGTTGGACCGCCAGGGAATTTCCTATGGTGGATGTTTTAAACTACAGGTGATAACAATCAGTTTTATCTGTTGATGAGCCACTACAGCTGTGGAAGGAAATGAAAGTAGGGGGACAGGAGTGGAAGCAGCAAGGTGCTGTGTTGATGAATCGATCTTTGGGGAAAAACAAAAGCCTTGATTTGTGGCACTTGACAATTTCTGTAGTGTAAATTCTCCCATCAAGGCCAATTTCAAGCTTACCAGTTTGATGTCGCTGAACGCAGCGTTAGGACAGATCCATGCACAATCAACTCTTATGAGCCAGCAGGGCAGGTTTCAGTGCACTGAGACAAGAAAGGTAGTTGGGAGGCTAGTCCAGACAAAAGATGCTGGTAGTCTGAACTTTCCTCTCCTTTGATCACAGCTGGAGCTAGCCCCACGTTCTGTGCACGTCAGTGACGGAAACACCCTGCCTCCACCACCAAATGTCAGCAAGGCTTTCCAACTATTGCTATGACACAGGAGGGTGAGGGATGTGGCTATCTTCCCCCAGCCCTCCACAGTCTTGCCTCTGGTACAAAAATGTGGACCTAGACCCTTTCACTATCTTCCCAGAGCCATGTTTGCAAACACCCTCAGATATTCTGGCATAGCATTGCTCCCCAGCTGTTCCAAGGGGGGCGGGCAGCCCAGGAAGCTGCCAGAAGGGCCCTGCTTGGGTTTTCAGCCTCCCTTGATTTACATGAAATGATTCACAAGAGTCAAAATAGTTGCAGTCTACAACTATAGGTTACAAGAAAAGCCTTCGCAAGCTTGTGAACAGGGTGAAACCTTGGCTTTTGCTGGCTAACTCGGAAGGGAACCAACCACATGCCTGTCTTACAAGAATGCAGATTGAGTGAGAGTGAGGCTCCCACCGTGGAAGTTACCAGTTACCGAGGCTGGCAGCGTCAGCCAGACATGCCCCTCCTCTACCCAAGCTTGGGTTTAAGCGAGCTCACCCAGACTCTTTCCTTCTCCCTTCTCCTCTGCTCAAGTTTCCAGCGCAGAATAACAGCTTGCGTGCACCGGAAGTGACGCCAGGCTGCTGCTATTTAAATAACTCCTCCTCTAAACACAGCAGGTGTCGCTCACAGTGTAGCTCTCAAATTTTAACTGCTTTTGGTTTTTTTTTTTTCTCTCTAGAGGGCCATATGGATTTTTTTATTTAAAGAGCCTGACTCTCTCAAATAATAATCCTCTCCTCCTTCCCTTTCTCCCTCCCTCCCTCCCTCCCTCCCTTCCTTCCTCTCACTCTCTCTTTTCTCTTTTCTCTTCACATAAAGCCACAGGCTGAAGTCTTCCTCAGCAGCTTCACCCATCCCCCCCAATGGTTCTGGAAGTTACTGACCCATGAGCAGAGTGGAACGCCACTGTGCTGGCTTCGAAGTTCTCTTCTGGTTCTACCTGCTGGACAAACTTCCCAAGAGGAGTTAGGGACTCCAACCAAGTTCAGGCATAATTTCTGTACCCCCATTAATGGTCTTGCATAAAACCCAAGTCACCAGACACTGGAGTATTCAAAGAAAGGCAACAAAGGTAGATGTGGTAGGCAGATAGGGAACAACATGTCACAAAAATCTGGGTGCCACCAAATGCTAACATTCTCTCTTGAGACAAATTAGAAGTTTGAGACTGAATAGCATGGACTTAAATTTTTCTATTTTAGAAATTTCAGCTTTTATTCCTAAATTCACTGAAACCACTAACCAAGTAGAAGACCTACAAGCAAAAGAGGGTACACTTCCTTATTTTGCTGCAGTCGATTAATCCAGATATTCCTGTAGATGCAGGCACTAGTCCTGCGTGACTAGATGAAGAGATCGACTTCTTATGCAGCTAAGTAAGAACAGTTTTTAGAAAAATGATCTCTTATCACCATCTTTTGGTGAAATAAAGGACATTTTAACATCAAATACTTCAATGAATTTAGCATGATGAAAACTCACTCTTTTTGTCTTTTGTCTCTTTTCGCCTAGAAAAGGACAGGTGGAAATTACAGCCCACTTAACAGCATTTGAGAACCCAAATCTCAGTGCATCCAACACCATCTAAGAAAAGGAGATGGTATATTTGGTAGGTAACCCCACTGGACCTGTGGAGAAACGAAATCTCAGAGGGGTCAAACAACTAGCTAAAGTCACATAGCTAGCAATGTCAGAGCTAAAATTCAAACCCAAGATGCAACTCTTTCCATGAAAAAAGGAGGGGCAACAGTAAATGTTCCCAGCCCAAATATTGAATAAATTTTATTAGACCTATTCTTCCTGCTCTATAATTCTCTGCCTATCAGGCAATTTTCCTACTATGTTTTTGATTTCACAAGGAGGCCTCCTACCAGGTAAAGAGATTCTGGAATAGACTGTATCCCCCTTGTAAATTATTAGCTTTCTTGATTACAAATCAACTTCAGGAAAGTCTGGTTATCATAAATCGATTTTCTGAGGACTTTGAGGCTCGGCTGGGGAAGTGAAGAACGGGTTGTGGGGTTTCTAGACCTGAAAAACCTGATTTTCCAGCCCTAGAACTCAGAGGCAAGGAACATGCTGACAAGCACTAACAGTGCTGTGGGGAACAATCTGCTGAGTCTGTGACCAAGTGGGGTGCACCCTCCACCTGCCAGCCGGATGGGTCTCCAGTGGGTCATCTCGGCCAGGTGATGCTGGTACTGACTATGACCTTGGGCATGTCACTACACCCTCAGCCGACCTGCAGTTTCTTCATCTCTCAATGGCAGGGATTTGGATAAAATTATCTTGAGGGCTTCTTCAAGGTTGGCAAACAAAAACAACAGCAGCAACCAATGACTGTCAAAGGATATTTTCTGCTGCAACTGGGGGGATCAAGCATTTCTCCTCTAAGGCTACGCACAGTCTGGGAACCAGGCAAGACTTCTTTCCTTTATTGTTTTTTTCCCCAGTGTCCTCCACTTTCATCAGTCCTCAGCAAGACAAATAGTGGGCCAGCCAAAAACTTCTCTTTGAGGAGATCACATGCTTGACTGAAGTGAGGAAATGGCTGTAATTCATGTAGTCAGCAGTGCACTCACTAAGTGGTAACATTATCAAGGGCCTATGCCTACCGCTTGATCACCTCCACCCATTTAAAAGTGTGACCTCAGCTCACAGCCCCAAAATGTCCCCAGAAGGGACATGTTTCACACCCAATTGGTCAGCTACTGTTACCACACAGCTTCAGGCCTCTTCCTCCTCTTGCGCCCCACGGGCTTGGGCCTAGAGGTGACTCACAGCCAATCAGGAACGTGCCAACGTTCCCAGTGGGAGTGGCCTCTGGGTGCTCCCAAGCTCCCAGTCTCAGCACTGGAACAAGGCCAGATGGGCTCTACTGCAGCAGCACAGCGGGGCAGGGGGAAGGACCTACCCTAACCCAGCTTGGCTGGGGTCCAGTATCCCTCCAATAGTTATATCACCTTGGTCTCTAACTTCCTGTCTCCAGTGAGGGCCAGTAGGGGCAGATGCCATTCATTCACTTGCCTCCAACCTCTTTTCCTCTCTCCCCCTTCCTCCTGCTCTCAGGCAGGGTGTGTGGACCGGGGGGTGAGGCAGGCCAGGTTAATCCCCCACTACCCCAGTGTTGGTGTAATGAGTAGCTCCATGGGAGGGGAACTGGGTAACGGAGGGAGAGAAGAAGAGCTATTTTTCACAACATATCCTTTTGTATAGTTTGAATATTATACCAAGAGCATGAAATGCTTGTTCAATAAAATAAGTTTTTTTGAAAAGAATTTAAATAATGTTTAAAATCATCCGACAGGGGCCTAATTCTGTTTTCTGTTAGGGAAATCTTGGTGTTTTTTTGTTTTTGTTTTTTTTCTTTTAGTGTGTATCAGATACCATCCCCAAGTTTCTGGTCAAAAATATTCTTTCTGTATCCATCTAAAGTCACTTTTGGTGGTCTGCCTTGAAGCCACTGAGCGTGTCAAAAAAAGAAGAGAGTTTGGAGGTTGAAAAGAAGGTAGGGTTTACAGTAAGGCCAACTTAAATTTGAGTCCTGGTTCTACCATTTACTGGCTTGAGCAGGATTCTCAAGTTCTCTAAGGCTCAGTTTCTTCATCTCTCTAAAAGAAAATCAAATTAACCTCCTTACCATAACTCATAGCAGTTTAGAACATATTCTTTGGATTTAGGTCCAATTCCTGCAACTGTCACATCCTGTTTCATCTCTCGAAGCTTGTTTCATCATCTGTAAAATGGAGATAATAATAGTGTCGGCCTGATTAAGTTGCAAATTTTAAATAAGATGATGCATGGAAAGTCCTCAGCAAAGTAACCTACACAGGGGAATAGTCACTAAGTTGTTGCTCTTCCTATCAGGATGTTTTTGTGAGAATGAAGTAAGATAAAGTACCTGGCCCTCAAAAATACACATGTGTATTTTTAACATTTATTTTCCCCCAGGTTCTTTTCTGTGTGTGGAGAAATTCTCTGCTATCTGTCCTTTTAAACTGCTCTCTGTATCCATGAATTCACTCCTTTTTGTCTGGTCATTATAATGCTCTTCTATGAAGAAATCAATTGGAATGACAAAGAGGGAGAGCTCAAAACTTCTCTCAAATAGGAAGATTCTTTGAACTTTCATCAATCCATGCATCCATCCATCTATCCATCCATCCATCCATCCATCCACTGAAAATGCCAGGTCTTGGGATTGCAGAATTGACCAGCACAGATGTGGTTCTTCCCCTCAGATGTGAGGAAGTGGACTCTATGAGGAAATCAGATGTGAGGAAGGCATAAACCCAGACCTCTGTTGGGCTGAAACATCTTTGCATTCCCACACTTAGACGCTTGTAAGAAATTTGTATGTGATCACCCAATACCCCCCAAAGTTTGGGCTGAGTGTATCCAGGAAAAACTCGAGCTGAATAAATTATAGTTCCACAAACAACTGATGGAGGTACAGCCCCTTTAATGCCATGCATGCATTTAAGAATCAATCTTAAACTGTGATAAATGATGCCATTCCCTCAGAGTCTAAAAAACATACAGCAACTTTCTGGTTTTTCAGGCTTTGTGGGCCTAAATGAAAGTGCCAAAGAAAAGTCCAGAACTTCTCAGGCTTCCTTTACTCTCAGGCAAATGTTCACCTTGTAGGGATACTCGAGACTGAATGTGGCCAAGCAGGCTAATGGGTTTGGAAATAGCAAAGGGCCATCTGAATACAAGGCATTATTGCCACTACTGCAACAGCCAGTGAGAGTGGGAAGACAGCCCAGAGCTTCTGGCGGCTTCAGTCTGGGTTTGTATGACTGGAGCTGGATGGAGTTACATGTCATCCACTCAATCAATCAACAGTGACAGAGCATCCCCTAAATACCAGGTGCTGGGATACAGCCCTGAACAACATCACAGATGAGACTCTCCAGCCAGGAGGAAGTGAGGCCCTAAGCAAGGATGCAGGGCAGTGTAACAAAGCAGAGGGCCGTGGCCTGTGCTGCCGAACTTACCCAAAGTGAACTTGGATACGGTCTTCCTATGTCTATAGCTGTGCTGCCCTGATTGTTCAGAGTTGGTCAGAAAGGCAGCACGATGGAAAGAAGGACACAGGGAGCCAGGGTAACACAGGATCCGGTCACAGCACCTCATGACACGTCAATGCACGTGTCTAGATCTCAGCCTTTTCAGTCATTAAGGGAAGGATTTTGAAAAAAGAATAAAGGATGTCTAAAGACACTCCAGTTCCAACAGCAGGTTTGATCCAGGAATCAGGGAACAGGCTCTGCACGTGGGCCCTTCGCACCACTCTGACATTTACTTGACTGTCTCTGGCTGTGACACACACACACACACACACACACACACACACACACACACCACTGTCCCAGAGTGAGAACACTGAGGTCACCTGCTTCTGGTCGTGTCTTTCATCCCAGTATTACCGAGTGTCAGCTGGGGGTCTCCTTGGCCCTCAAAACCCAGGTAAAATTGTATAGTGTCTGCTACACATGTCATGCCCCAAATCCCAGGAGCTGCGGAAGCTGAAAGCCCTCCTGAATATATCTGAGAGTCCAGGGGGGCGGTGGAGTGATGTTCCTCTTCTTAGATCTCTGGCTCCTGAACTTGAGGTACCAGTCAGGGGATTCTTCCCCATTTCCCAAGTTTGCCTTTGCCACTGCAGATACCACATCATAATATGTGTGCCTACGAGTGACCCTCCCCAATCCCCGACTCCAAAGGGAAGGATTTCGTCCTATTCCTTTTTTTCCTTCCTCTAGTCCCAATCTACACTTGGCATCCAGTAGGAGTTCAAAATTTTGGATGAATAAATAGAAGGAAGGAAGGAATGGTGTCAAAGTGTCACTGAGATCACTTCGAATGACAGGTCAAGGCCAGTCCAGGAGAAAAATGTGTCAAAGTCAATATGTGGTGCTTCTCATCCAGGGTCATCCCTGCCCTGCCTGCTTCTGCTAACTTTTGGAGTCCCAGTCCAACCACAAACTGCTGAGGCGTTAACTGGCAATGACGTTGTTGTTGGTAGAACCTCAACATCTTTGCTCCCCTGGCTCAGCTTGTTTGCTTCAAGAGCCTTCTCCACCTCCTCCCCGCCCTTCCAACCAGATCAGGTAATACTGCTCTACAAGGCCATCCGCACCCGGACCAATCCCTACCTAACCAGATCCCGCACTGATGGCGGAGCTCTCCAGCTGGGCTCACTTAGCCCTTCGTCGTAAGAACTGGCTTCCGGAAATGATCGCTCTGCAGCTCTTTTGTTTGCTTCTCTGTCTCGCGCACTAGACGGTGAGCGTTTCTGTAACTCTTCCCCCAACCCCCGGACCTAGCTCAATGCTGGAAACATAGGAAGCCTCGATAAATGTTTGCAAAATGAATAATGAGAAAAACAGAGTATGGGTGCAGTTATTTTGAGGTTCAGTGAGCAAAAACAGCAGAAATGCTTATGGGAAACAAAAGGGGGAGTCAGAACTTTTTTTAACTGGAGGAAAGGCAGTGTTCGTTCCACATTACTGAGTAGATAAGTCATTTGGCAAAGCATGCTGACGGAGAACTGGGTTCGCTAAACCCCAGCTCAATGTTTTCTCATAGTGTCTTTATCATCTCTGTCACATTGTTTTTGTTTGTGTTTTTGCAGCCTTTAGGGAATTACAACATCAGTTCATTGTGTGCTAGGTTTCACATTTCTCCCCCCTTCCCATCAAGAGCGTACCATGAGGCACATACAATAATTGCTTTTTATAAATCCAAGAATGTAAATTATATTTTGTTTTGCAAACTCCATGATACGCCTTGGAAGTAACTGGAAACACCTGGGGATATTTCAAAATCAGACCTAAGAATGGCCTCTTTACCATGTGCTCAGCAGGGCTCCCACAGTTAAGAAAGAACATACAGCTACCAGCTTGCAGTTTTCCTCTTTAGATGTGCTTCTGCTCTTGTGCTTAGAATTTGTGTTTAATTCAGCTGGAACCTAGGGACCAGTGGCAGCATGGTCCATATTACTGAGGAGTCCAAAACCTAGGCAGAAGTAAGCACTTTCCTTCAAAATAGTCTATTAATTTACGCAAAGAGTTTTGACTTCAATTATCAAAATAATCATATTCTATACATGACTTTGTGTAGACCTGTGGTGTCCAAAACTAACTACTAGTCACTTACGACTACCGAGCACTTGAAATGTGGCTAGACTGAATTTTGAAGACTTAGTACCAAAAAAATGCAATTTTAACATTGATTACATATTAAAATAGTAATATTTTAATGTATTAGTTAAATATATTGAATACTATATTATTAAAATTAATTACACCTGGGGCCTCCCTGGTGGGGCAGTGGTTGAGAGTCCGCCTACTGATGCAGGGGACGCAGGTTCGTGCCCCGGTCTGGGAAGATCCCACATGCCGCGGAGCGCCTGAGCCCGTGAGCCATGGCCGCTGAGCCTGCGCGTCCGGAGCCTGTGCTCCACAACGGGAGAGGCCACAACAGTGAGAGGCCCGCGTACCAGAAAAAAAAAAAAAAAAAAATTAATTACACCTGTTTCTTTTTCCTTTTTTTTAACGTGGCTACTAGAAAACTTTATATTACACACATGGTTTGCATTAAATTTCCACTGGACAGCTCTAGTGCAGACAATGCCTGTACATACTCAGTGGACAATTAAAGCAAAATATCATAAAGATTGGATCACTAACAGAGTGAAAGGAGAATTTATTCCGGGGGAAAAGGATAGTGTATTTTAGACAAAAACAAAATTTTGCTTAAGTATAAATTCTGCCATGATTTCCATCTCACCGTGCAATCCACCAATGAGCTAATGCTCAGAGTTTATAATGGATGGAAATCACTCTATATTATAGCATTAGTGGGCACAGTAAAGACATCCAACTGCCATTTCCTCCCGAATGAAACACTGTACCTAAACCTTTGGACTGTCATGATTGCTTTATGCATTTTCCTCCATCATCTCTGGACTGTGAACTCCTTGAGAACAGACACCTTGTGTTAGAGTGACCAACTGTCCTGGTATCCCCAGGATTGAGGGGTTTCTGGGCTGTGGGACTTACAGTGTTAAAACTAAGACAGTTCTAGCCAAACAAGATCTGGTTGGTCACCCTAGTGGGAAAAAAATATCCCCCAAACCCTTCAGTATTCCCTCTGGTTGATGTGTGGTAAGTGTTCAATAAATGTTAAACTCATACTGAAAGCTGTGAACTTGTGCTGAATGTTTCCCATTTGTGTACAGACACCCCTGATAGAGTCGAAGTGCCTTCTAAATTAAGGAAGGATTAGTATGAGGTGTTTTTTAAAACATAAAGATTGGCTACCACATTTGAGATTCCTTTCCCAGCATCGGCACTGCAAGAACTATCTTTGGTCCCTGTCAATGGAACTTTCATGCTCCTCTCCTTAGCTCCATCCCCACCAACTCCATCACAGCCCCCATCTGCCCCTGCTGACTTAGGGGGCCTTCACCATTGCCAGGGATCCTACTCAGGTCCCCTTCACTACTCCTGACCAGGGGAGACAGCTAGTTGCCTGAGCTGAAGGAGTTCCAATGTATATTGTCTACCAAGCAAGTACACTATAGTTGTGTGTTTGGGGTGGGGAAGGAGTGAGGGGGATATGGATAGACTGAGGAGCTAAAGGTAAGAAATAAGAATTTCTGGATCTGTTACTGGCTTCATCCAGGGAAAATATTACTATATGTGGTACCTGGACTCTGTGACCCCAGCTCAGAAACTTCCACAACAGAGGCAAGGCTGTGGAGTGGTTAAGAGCCTGGGCTCAAGAATCACAGTCCTAGGTTTAAATCTGGCTCTGTAAGTTAATCAACTTCTCTAGGCTCAGTTTCTTATCTGTACGTGATAACAAGAATACTTACCTCACTGGTTTATTCTAAAGAGTAAATGAGTTAATGGATATAAAGTGATTTGTCCAGTTCCTGGTGCATAGGAAGTACTGAATGTGCCAACCATTATTATCCTGTCATTCAAGGCCAAGAGAAAAAGTTTGTACAAGGAAAGACGATGGACTTTAGAGTAAGATCTGGAAATATTTCAGTTCAGATCCATACAATTGTGATCTTACGAGTAATTTAATCTCTCTGTGCTTCAGTTTACCTATTTGTAAGGTAGAACTCCATCTTGCAGCACTGCTGTGAAAATTAAATGGGACATAATAAGTATGGTGCCCAACACATGGTGATCAATCAAGATAATTGGTAAAATCTTTTCTGTATTCAACTTATCTCTTTCTTCAATCTAAGTCTGAGAGACCCAGTGGATTTCCTGTCTTCCAGTGCACCTCTCATTCCCAGCTCCCATGCCTAGGCTCCTACTATCTCATCTCTAGAAACTGACCCTGAAATGTTAAATCCTGCCTAGCACTCAAGATCCAGCTTGAGCCCATCTCCTCAAATGTTCTTTCCTCTCCCAGGCAAAGAAGGCAGCTCTCCCCTCAGTCAATTGTCTCCTCATTTAACCCACTCCAATGAGTCAAGTTCCATTGCCCTTGGACAAAGTATTTAAAGTATACCAATAATTCTCAGAAAATGGAAACAGAGAAAAGTAAAGATAATACAGTGAGTTTCAAAAATTAATTCATGTAGCCTTTCTCTTTTTTGAAATTAGTGCTAACGTGTTTTTAGGGACTTCCCTGGTGGCACAGTGGTTAAGAATCCGCCTGCCAATGCAGGGAACACAGGCTCGATCCCTGGTCCGGGAAGATCCCACATGCCGCAGAGCATCTAAGCCCGTGCGCCACAACTACTGAGGCTGCGCTTTAGAGCTCGCGAGCCACAACTACTGAGCCCATGTACCATAACTACTGAAGCCCTCGCACCTAGAGCCTGTGCTCCGCAACAAGAGAAGCCACCGCTATGAGAAGCCTGCGCACCGCAAGGAAGGGTAGTCCCCTCTCGCCCCAACCAGAGGAAGCCCATGCGCAGCAACGAAGACCCAACACAGCCAAAAATAAATAAATAAAATAAATACATTTATTTTAAAAAATAATGTTTTTAATTTTATATAAGCATGGTGATGATAGATGATAGTTGCTATTTTTCAATGTCCGTACTAGGCAAAATTAAACGTAAGCAACACTGGGACTTCCCTGGTGGTGCAGTGGATAAGAATCCGCCTGCCAATGCAGGGGACACGGGTTCGATCCTTGGTCCAGGAAGATCCCACATGCTGCAGAGCAACTAAGCCTGTGTGCCACAACTACTGAGCCCGTGTGCCTAGAGCCCATGCTCCGCAACAAGAGAAGCCACTGCAATGAAAAACCCATGTACCACAACAAAGAGTAGCCCCCTCTCACCCCAAGTAGAGAAAGCCCGCATGCAGCAACAAAGACCCAGTGCAGCTAAAAATTAAAATTAAAAAAAAACGTGAGCAGCCTTATGTTGATTGACAAAATGTGTTTGGTTTTGTCTATTTTTTTTCCTATTTTATTGATTGGCAAAAACCAAAAAGTCTAGGAACTGCTTTACAGTGTACAATAGAGAGAAAGGAGATAAAGGAGATGGAGAAAGAGAAATGTAATAGGGGCTGGTCAGAATTTGGAGTCTCCATGTGGCCACCTTCTGCTGATTGAATGGGGGCCTCAATGATTCTGTCTAGGTGCTAACTAGGCACACACATAAAACAGTCTACAGTTAAGAGTACAGTCGGCCCTCTGTATCCGTGGGTTCTGCATTGCATCACGGATTCAATCAATCACAGATTGAAAACATTTGAGAAAAAAATCCAGAAAGTTCTAAAAAGCAAAACTTGAATTTGCCAGCATGGGCAACTATTTACATAGCATTTACATTGTATTAGGCATTTAAGTAACCTAGAAATGAAAAAGTATACAGGAGGATGTGTGTAGATTATATGCAAATATGACATCATTTTATATAAGGGCTTGAGCACACAGATTTTGGTATTTGTTGAGGGGGGGCGTTCCTAGAATCAGTCCCTGCAGATACTGTACGTCCTTTTGCTAGAATCAATGAACGATCATCTCTTTCTAACTCCAAGTTACAACAGGTAAGACGCTCCGCCAGCTCTAAAGCAGTGATTTTCAGACTTCAAGGTGCATCACAAATGCCTGAAAAGTTAAACTCTGGAGTCCAGGGCCCACCCACAGAAACTCTGAGTCAGTCCTTTTGGGGCATCTGCATTTTAAACAAGCCTCCTGGAAATTGCGGATGCAGGTAGTCATCAGGCCAGCCAGACACCGCAAATACAAATACTGACCGTTCTGCTCTTTTCTGTATATCCACAGGTGGCCTGGCCCCTAACCTCCATCTTTCCCAGTCTCAGTCCTGATATTGCACCTGCTTTCCCATTTGTGCAACTCTCAGGTGTCCCTAACACTTTTTTTTCTTGGAGGCTTAGTAATGAAGCCTCCAAGACAGGTAAGTTCTCCTAAATCAAAGTGAGGTCTTACTTCAGTTTTTGGCCACCCATTTAAAAGTCACAAGTATCCTGAGTATCTCTAGGTCCTGAGACAGAGCGGCATACCAGCTACCTCCCCATCACTGCTTCCAGCACACCTCTAATGAGTGGCAAATGCTTCCTTCCCCTCTGCACCGCTGATGCTGCCGGAGAAGCAGTACTGTGTTGTTTCTTAGGGCAGGTACTTACCAGCTGGCTCATGATCAGCTCTCTGAATTCAGTACCCCAGAGGCCGCAGGAGAGAAAACGTGACTAAGAGAAGCTACCTACTCTGGACAATTTGGAGAAAGCAGAGGGAAAAGCTAATGTGGAAACTGGTTCTTTGGTTTTATTAAAAATCACTAATTTCCCTGACTTCACCTTTAGCATGTGCTCATGACATGTATCCATTTTCTTGTTTTAATCACCACTTAGTATGGCTGTCACCTTAATTGGCAAAACTCCTGACCAATATTCATGCAAATAGCCCCAAAGAAAGGGAAAAGAACGTTTCCTGGGGGCCCCCTCTGACAGCCTGCATTCTGTTTATCAGAACCATAAGGCTTTTGAAAAGACTTCACAGGTGGAAAAAGCTCGCAAAGAGATTGATTTACAAAGTGCCAGCTAGGACCCAACCACATTCGTCAAAGACTTGAGTTTCTGGAGGGGTGAATTTTCGGGGCCTAGGAATAAAGCCTAGATTTGGTGAGCTTAGGAAGGGTAGGTGAAGCAAAGAATTTCTTTGCTTTACACACAGACTAATTGAAGAGTGTGGAGGGGTGTTCATTCCTGTGTTGAAAGAACAGAGAGGGGCCATATTTTGCTTTTTATTTTTATTTTATTTTATTTTTTTTTTTGGTGCAGGGCAGATGGACTGTTGATTGACACTAAATAAATCCTTGAGAAAACGAATCTCTCTAGCACCGGGGAGGGGGTGGTGATGGAGGGAGTGGGGGGGATGGTGGGAAGTGGCTTGTGCGTATGGAACAGATAACTTTTTAAGGAAAGGAGAATTAAAAACAAAAACCTCGGGACATTTAATAACTGCGGCATCTTATTCTTGCATTATGTGATTATTGGGGATTATCTGCTAAAAGCAAGAACCCAGTCTAGTGTTACTGTTTGACTCCCCATTCCTTTCCTCTCGTTTAAAATCTCATGTCTCTTCCACGATTTTCATTTGGTTAATGTTGGACAAATCTGGAGTGTGAAAAAGTTTTCTGGTACATGGCAGGCTCTACACAACCATCCTCTAAAGAACAGGAACTGTCAAATTCAGCTTTTATAAAATCCAAAAGCCCAATTAGAAGCATTCAAAAGTAGATCCATAACAGGCTTTGCAACCAACCGCAGTGGCCTAACCAACAAACGGAGCTGCTGAGGCTAAGGAGAGCCAGTTGGTGGCAGGACAGCGTGGGCTCCGGCACAGGCCTCTGCAGGAAACGCCAAGCTACACCACACCACGTGATCTCTGCTGGCTTTCAGTGACTCGTAATTGTGAACCAAGCAAATGCTATGCTTCGCCGCAAACATTACAAATCACCTGAGGGAGAAGCTGTATTTCAAAAGGAAAAAAAATCTTTCCTTGGGCTTTCTGGAGCTAGAAGGAAAGGAAATTCTAAACTGAAGCCCAGCATGGGGAAGGTTTAGCCTCCTAAAAGTTCACCTTGGGGATTCCAGACATAGGGGATAACTTGAGAAGGCTGAAAAGATCACACACAGTAGTCTCAGGAATTATGATCCCGTGGAAAGAGTGATGGGCTTTGGAGCCAATTCCAAAGTGCGGATTTTAGTTCTGGTCCAGTTACTTGTATATAGTTTGACCTGGGACAAAGTATTCAAGTTCTTTAAATCTCAGTTCTTTTATTTTAACAGGAATAACAACAAGTCTCTTGCAGGCTTGTTGTACTTATACTACACTGAAATCTCCATCCTTGCATATGTAACAGCTCAGTAAGTGTTATTTTCCTTTCCCTCCTCCCTCTGCCTGCCTCCCACCTACCACCAAACTCCTTGGTCCAACTGAAACGTCTCACTACTGCTGTGCCTCCTTGCCTCAGGAATTTATTTCAGAATGTCATAGGGGGGTAATTTGCAGAAATCGGCTAACATCAAGGAATTTCCTTACCAAACACCTTGGCAAGGCTTGCAAGTTCTGAGGGCAGCTGTTCAAGGTGGTGACCATAATTTGCACCTGATCTAAAGTATTTCACCACCAGAGAAACTGCCTCACAGTCCCAGTCCGGGTCCAGCTGGAAACAAGAGAAGGTGGGTCCCCAGCGAGTCTGTAGTCAGAGGGTGGAGAGTCAGTCAAGAGAGAGCAGCAGATGAGTCAATGGGGAGAGGGTGGACCCCAGAGGGAGAAACCCAAGCCAGGAGGTGAGCCGACAGGAAGGACATGTTGATTTTAGAGGAAGAGTGAAGTCAAGGAAGGGGAGACTCTAAAGACATCTCCAGGAATTCTGTTGCAGGGACTTGAAGGCAGCAATCTTATTAACAGTATGTATTGATAAAGTTAATTCATATAGGGCTTCCCTGGTGGCGCAGTGGTTGAGAGTCCGCCTGCCGATGCAGGGGACACGGGTTCGTGCCCCGGTCCGGGAAGATCCCACATGCCGCGGAGCGCCTGAGCCCGTGAGCCATGGCCGCTGAGCCTGCACGTCCAGAGCCTGTGCTCCGCAACGGGAGAGGCCACAACAGTGAGAGGCCCGCGTACCGCAAAAAAAAAAAAAAAAAAGTTAATTCATATATGGAGACCCACTAAATGGAGGCTGCCCCAGTGGCCCAGTCCACGTCACAAATCTCAACCTAAATCAGCCTGCATTTACAGGAAACACCTGTCAAGGAAACGTAACAAACACCAATTGCAGTCCTCCAACTCTGCTTTAGCTAGAGTTGACTTAGAAAATAGACTTGCTAGCTAGAAAATAGTTGACCTAGAAAATAGACTTCTTAGCCTTATAAGGAAATCCCTGGCCTCCTAGGCAGTCATGCTCTGTTTCCTGTCTGCTTCTTCTGCCCACTCTTGCCCAAAATCCCTTGGGAAGAGTGTCCCACTGCTTGTACGGCACTGTACTCCCCCAATCCATGGATCGTTTTCCCTTGAATAAAGGACATCAAATTTGTAAGTTGTTTTGTCACTTGGCAGTATAAAAATGGGGCAAAAATGTCAATGAGACCCAACAAAGATGATGAGAGAAAGAACGATGGAGTTTAAGGGAAGAAAGTGACTGAAGCCTCCTCTCCTGATTCTTCCCTGAAAAGAGGGCAAAACACAGCAGTTGCTAAGACAGAGACTTGGGAAAATGAGCCTGTGCAGTAGAAGAGAGGTGAGGCAGGGGATGGGGTCCAGAACACAGGGAGAAATTCGGCCTAAGAAGCTGTAATTTTTAAAGCTTCCCCACGGATTCAGTTTGGGAGCTTCTCCATCAGTGGCGTCCTGTTTTGCATGAAACTGAGCCAGCGCACCATCTGCCTGGTCTCCAGGCCTTCTCTCATTGTTATGTAAAGCCCATGTTCGTGCTCACGGCTTTTTCTTATGCGGGGACATTAAGAAGTGCGAGTAGCATCGACATATATACACTACCAAACGTAACATAGTTAGCCAGCGGGAAGCAGCCGCATAGCACAGGGAGATCAGCTCAGTGTTTTGCGATGACCTAGAGGGGTGGGATAAGGAGGGTGGGAGGGAGGCTCTAGAGGGAGGGGATATGGGGTATATGTATGCATATGGCTGATTCACTTTGTTGTACAACAGAAACTACCACAGCATTGTGAAGCAATTATACTCCAATAAAGATCTACTTAAAAAAAATAAAAAGAAGGCATTATAGGCACAATTCCTAAGGACCTATAAAAATATTTTAGCTCTCAAAAAAAATTGGCCGTAGAATAGGAAAAGAAAATTGGCAAAATTAAAATTAATAGATGTTTAAATGACTGCCAAATTTAACTTTCTGTCAGCTACTCAAATATAACTCAGCTTATATTTTGTTGCACATCAATTATAGCCAAATATTTAAACTCTGTTCCACTCTCTACAATGGGTATGCAATAATAGCACTTTTCTCATAGGTATTTTTTTAACGCTCACTTGACATTGGTGGGAATAAATGTGATGTTACATGTAAAGCACTATAGAAGGGCCGCAGTACACTGTATGCCAATGCAGTGTTATAAACGATGTTGTTGATGGTAACGAAGATGATGACGATAACGACGATAAAAGCATACATTTGCCATGTAATACACTGAAGAACTCTCAGTGTACTAGGCACTTATCACATTGATATTCCTTCCTCTAAAATCTACTGGCATGTCAGTCCAAAGCCAAACTGTGGCTCTCTATAAATAGGCTCCCACCTCTGTGTCCCCTTAAGGCCAAAGAGGACGAGTCATCGTGCTTTCAAATCACAAAGCGTGCCAAAAACTTTCACATCCATAATTTTCTTTATCCCTCATTGCTGCCCGTGGAGGTAGGCAGCAAGAGCGGAGCAGTGTAATATGGAGCGCTAGGGGCACCGTACTCACTTGTATGCTTGCCCTGTGACTTCGAACAAGTCCTGTAACCTTTCTGGGCTCAGTCTGCTCACCAGCGAATAAGGAGAGAATTCCTGCTTTGTGGAATCCACAGCCTTGTGGGAATCAAAAGGGAGGCAGTATGTCAAAGTGCTAAACCACAATGCCCGCCTACAAATATCTGATCTGCCCTTATTCTGGGAGATAAGAAAACTAACATCTACAGAAATGACCTAACATGTGCACAATCCCTCAAGTGGGAGAGGCAGCACAGGAAATTGGGTCAGTGTGCCTTCCTTTACACAGCACAGCTTCCTGAACTGCTAACATTCCCTGCAGGCCCTTCACCACAGAGGAAAAGAAAGGAAAGATTCAGGTCACACAGACCCCTGCGGTCAGGGCTTTGTAAAGCAGACTTAGCCAATAGATCACTGCATCCTGGCCTCACAGGTCAGGCCACCACCCCTCTGTGGGAAGCGTGGCTTCCTGTATCAGCCATGGTGCCAAGCCAAAGCCCTTCGGCGATATTTAACTCTTTGCTACACCCCAATTTATACTGGGTTTATGAGGTGCAGTGGAGCCTAAGGTTCCTGCCGATACACTTGCAGCCGTCATGAGTTGGAGAATTCATTTCTGCTTGAATTCAAGATAACAGTAGCTACCATTTTTTGAGTGTTTCTTATCGATATTTTCCCCACATCATCTCATTCAGTTCTCACTATGGCCCTCTGAGGATAGAGGTGCTATTATTATTCTCATCCTCAGGTTTGAGAAAACTTAGGCCCTTACAGGTTAGGTAACACTTCAAAGGGCGTGCAACCATGTAGGCTGTCTGAGAAGCCAGCACTCTTAATCACCTCAGTGTTTCACAAGGAATGGCCTACAGACCACATATGTCAAAATGTGTCCACTCCCTCCTTCTCCCTCAACAGTAACCTACTGAATCAGATGGCGGTGGGTGGGAACAGTGGGAGCCCAGGAGTCTGCATTTCAATCAGTTCCACAGTTGATTCCCATGGATGTCCAAGTTTGAGAACCAAGGCCACACTCCCTAACCTTTCATATGCATTCTGTCAAAAGACAGGCAAGGAAGGGAGCAGTTCAGTTTTCAATTCCAAATGCATCTTTGGCATCATTGTGGACAAAAAAAGCCAAGTCTCTTTTCCCTCAAAATTTGCTGAATAACCTACACAGCTTCTCTTTAGTAGGTCTGAGAGGGACAAGGTTGTTCCTGTTGATTGACAGGGATTTGAGCATGAATATTTAATGGGCAGGGCAGCTGGTATACTTGGCTAATGTAATATTTCAAGCTCTACTTTCATACTGAAGGGATTTGCCCTCCCTTAATGCATGTCTACATCCTGTCCCAGTCCTTCCAACAGCATTTTCCACACAGATAATCCCAGTTCAGGGAGCCTCTTTTTCCCAGCTCTCAGTTTAAGATAGCACTTACTCGTACCTTGAGATAAGGTTCTTTTGTGCTGATGAAATGCCACTGGGCATTGTCTTGATTTTTATCATTTCCTGTCCAGGCCCTCCAGGCCCTCTTGGTTATAACCCATTGACAGAATTGGCTTGGCTGATGTCATTCAGGAGAATCATTCACGCCTTTCGTTCTACCTCTCTTCCACTCTCTTTCTCTCTCTCTCTCTCTCTCTCTCTCTCTCTCTCTCTCTCTCTCTCTGCCTCTACCTCTCTCTATATCTCTACTTCCAGTCTCTGATGTTTCCCGACTTAAAAAATATTTGGGTCCAATATTGTACTTGCGGTTTGTTTAAGCCAATTAGACGGACAATTACATTTAATGGTGAAAGATGACATAATTTCCTCCTTAGATTAGGAACAAAGCAAGTTCTCCCTTTACCACTTAAATAAATAAATAAATAAATGCATTCATATTGGAAAGGAATAGGTAAAACTGTCTTCATTCACAGATGATACAATATGGTATGTAGAAGATCTCAAAGAATCTACAACAAGCTATCAGAGCTAATAAACAGTTTGAGTTAGGTCACAAGATATAAGAATCATGCACAAAAACCAATTATATTTCTATACGTTAAACATCAAACAATCCAAAAATAAAGTAAAAAAATTTCATTCACAGTAGCACCAAAAATATATGTAGCAATAAATTTAATAAAAGAAGTGGAAGACAAACACTAAAAACAACAAAACATAGATGAGACACGTTAAAGAAGATCTAAAATGGAAAGCCATTCCATGTCCATGAATAGGAAGACTCAATATCGTTAAGGTGACAATTCTGCCACAAGTTGATCTGTAAATTCAACATCGCTATCAAAATCCCCCACAGCCTTTTTGTATATATTGACAAACTGATCGTAAAGTTTATATGGAAATGCAAAGGAACTAGAATAGCCAAAACAAATTTTAAAAAGAGAACAAAGGTGGAGGACTTATACCACTCAATGTCAAAGTGTATTATAAAACCACAGTAGTCAAGACAGTGTAGTATTGGTGCAGGGATTGGCACGTAGATCAATGGAATGGAATCGAGAGTCCGTAAATAAACCTCACGTTTAAAGATTTTTAGCAATAGTGCAAAAACAATTCAAAAGCAAACTGTAGCCCTTTCAACAAATAAGTGTTGGAATTGGATATCTATGTGCAGACAAATGAACTTACTTCACAAAATACAAAAAAAAAATTGTCTGAAATACCTCAATATAGGATCACAGACCTAAATATAATAGCTAAAATTATAAAACTTTCAGAAGAAAATATAGGAGAAAATCTTTGTGACTTTGGATGAGGCAAAGATTTCTTAGGTACAATGCCAAAAGCAAACTCATTTTTGCTTTGATAAACTGCAAAAATGATAAATTGATAAATTGCACTTCACCAAAATGGAAAACTTTGCCACTTCAAAAAACACCATTAATCTGCTAAGGCACTTGTATCTAGAATATAAAAGAACTCTTATAACTCAATAATAAAAAACAAATAATGAAATTAGAAAATGGACAGGGAATTTCAATGGATGTTTTCCCAAAGATATACAAATGGTGAACACACACATGAAGAGCTGCTCAGCACCATTAGTCACTGGGAAAATGCAAATTGAAACCACAATAAGATGCCAAATTTACATCTGCTAGAATGACTAAAATTGAAAAGAGAGATAATTGAAAGTGTCGGTGAGAAAGTAGAACAATTGGAACACACTTATACAGCCAGTGGGAATGTAAAATGGTACAGACACTTTGGAAAACTATTTGACAGTTCTTCAAAATGTCAAATATAGTTATCATAGTGACCCAGCAATTTCACTCTTAGATATCTACCCAAGATAAATGAGGATATACGTCCGCACAAAAACTTCTATACGAATGTTCATAGCAGCATTATTTATAATAGCCAAAAAAGTAGAAACAACCCAAATGTCCATCAACTGATGAATGGATAAACAAAATGTGACATAACTATGTAATGGAATATTACCAACAATAAAAAAAGAATGAAGTACTGATATATGTTACAACATGGATGAACTTGTAAAACATTATACTAGGTGAAAGAAGTCAGTCACAAAAGACCACATAGTATATGACTAATTTATATGAAATGTCCAGAATAGGTAAGTCTTTAGAGACAGGAAGTAGATTCCTAATTGCCAGGGGGTAGGCTGAGGGCAGAATGAAGAATGACTGCTAGAGGGTACAATGCTTTTTTTGAGGATGATGAAAATGTTCTAAAGAAGAGTACAGCGATATCGCACAAATCTGTGAGCATACTAAAAGCCATTGAAATGTACACTTTAGACAAGTGAACTTTATGGTAAGTAAATTATGTCTCAATAAATTTTTTTTTTTTTTTTTTTTTTTTTTTGGCTGTGTTAGGTCTTCGTTGCTGTGCGCGGGTTTTTCTCTAGTTGCTGCGGTGCGCAGGCTTCTCACTGCGGTGGCCTTTCTTGTTGCAGAGCACGGGCTCTAGGCCCGCGGGCTTCAGTAGTTGTGGCACGTGGGCTCAGTAGCTGTGGCTCGCAGGCTCTAGAGCGCAGGCTCAGTAGCTCAGTAGCTGTGGCGCACGGGCTCAGCCGCTCCGCCGCATGTGGGATCCTCCCAGACCAGGGCTCGAACCCGTGTCCCCTGCACTGGCAGGCGGACTCCCAACCACTGCGCCACCAGGGAAGCCCCTCAATAAATTTTTTTTATGAAAAGCTAATAATAAGAAAAACAAAAAAAACAAAAAAAACAAAAAAAAGAAAAGAAAAACAGCACACACTGTTAAGAAAATGAAAAGACAAGTTGGGAGAAAATATTTTGCAAATCACGTGTATGATGAAGAACTTGCATAGAATATATGATCCAATTATAAAATGGGAAAAAGATTTAAGAAGACGTTTCACGAAGGCAAATATACAAATTGCTAAAATCACATGAAAAGATGCTTAACAGCATTAGGCATTAGGGAAATGCAAATTAAAAGTACAATGAGATACCACTTCATATCTACTAGGATGGCTACTATCAAAAAGACGGATTATACTCAGTGTTGGGAAGGATATGTAGAAACTGGAACACTCAAACTTTCCTGATGGGAATGTAAGATGGTACAGCCAATTTAGAAACAGTTTGACAGTTTCTTAAAAAGTTTAACATAAAGTTATCATACAGTCCAACAGTTCCACTCCTAAGAATCTAGAGAAATGGAAACATATATTCACACAAAATCATGCCTGTGAATCATAGCAGCTTTATCAGAGCCAAAAACTGGAAACAGGGACTTCCCTGGTGGTCTGGTGGTTAAGGCTCCGTCAGGGAATTAAGGTCCTGTATGCCGCGTGGCACAGCCAAAAAAAAAAAAAACTGGAAATAATCCAAATATCAACTGATGAAGGATAAATGAAATGTGATATACTACACAAAATTGTTTTCTTTCTTTATGTAAGCAATATTTTATTTATATGAAATATTATTTAGGAAAGGAAGGAAGGAAGAAAGGAAAAGAAAGGAAGGAAGTGGGGGAGGGAAGGAGGGAGGAAGGAAGGAAAGGAGGGGGAAAGAAAAGAGAAACTACTGAAGAAACTACTGATATATTGTTTGGAGACAATTCTCCATGAGCTGAGGCACTGATTGCCTTGGTTCCAGACTCTCTCTTCAAGGATGATTGTTTAGCAAACAGCTCTGAAAGATTGAGATACTGCCTCACCCTGGAGCGGAGGAATAATTTGCTTGATGTCCAGTTTAATAAAGACAATGTTTGCCTCCAGGACAAAAGTTGAGTTGGTTTGCTTGCAGCCCATTACCAAAAAACTAGGTTTCCTAAGCTTAGGATTCCTCAGTGTTGACATAAACCCTCTGCCTGTGTAGCATCCATCTGGGCCCACTTGCATCATCCCTGTGGGACTGGAGAGGCACAGGGAATCAGCACAAACATGAAGCTCGTGCTGCCTGCTAGGCCGTGAGTAATGAAGTCCTTTCTCCCCGACCCAGGAGCCTCACGTCTTCAGTCAGCAGCCATGAAACTGTGGCAGGCTAACTTGTTAGCTTGCCGTCAGGGTAAAATTTCAGATTTTCATAGTTCTTGACATACAAACTACAACATGGGTGAACCTCAAAACTATTATGATAAGCAAAAGAAACCAGACACAAAAGACTACCTATTATATGATTCCATTACATGAAATAGCCAGAAAAGGTAAATTTATAGAGACAAAGCGGATCAGTGGTTCCCTTGGGCTGAGAGTGGGAGCAGAGACTGATAACAGTGAACATGAGGAAAGTTTGGGGGATGATAGAAATATTCTAAAACTGGTTTGTGGTAAGTTACACAAGTCTCTACATTTACCAAACATCATTAAACTGTACGCT
This sequence comes from Phocoena phocoena, assembly GCF_963924675.1. NCBI lineage: Eukaryota > Metazoa > Chordata > Mammalia > Artiodactyla > Phocoenidae > Phocoena > Phocoena phocoena. The sequence continues at coordinate 80,500,236 of NC_089219.1, read as the reverse complement.
TACAATGGGTGAATATTTATGGTATGCAAATGATACCTCAATAAAGCTGTTTAAAAAATACAATAAGCTACTACCTTCACCCTCACTGGACCGGCTAAGATTTAAAAGACTGGCAACAGTATGGCTGGCGAGAATGTAAAGCAATGGGAACACTTATGCTTTGCTGGCAGGAGCGTAAAATGGTGCAACCACTTCAAAAAGACATTTGGCAGTTTCTTGAAAAGTTAACATACATCAACCCTATGAGCCAGTAATTCTGCTTCCTGGGTATTTACCCATAAGAAATGAAAATATCTGACCGTAAAAGATATGTATCTGAATGTTTATGGCAACTTCATTCATAATTAGTCTAAATTGGAAACCTACCCAAATGTTCATGAACAGGTAAAGGGATGAACAAATAGTGGTATATTCACACAATGAAATACTATACCACCTCCTCCACCAAAATACTGATATATGCAGCAACATGGATGAATCTCACAGCTATTATACCGAGTGAAAGAAAACAGTTACAAAGAACATACAAAGAAGTATAGTTCTGTTCATATGAAGTTGTAGAACAGGTAAAATCAACCTTCAGTCATAGGAATCAGATTAATGGTTGTGGGGCACGATGGGGGAAGGAAGGGCCACATGGAAACCTTCTGGGGACCTGCAGATGTTTTACATCTTGTTTAGGATGCTGGGTACACAGTATATACATTTATCAAAAATCATCAACCTGTGTGCTTAACATGTGTGAATTTTATTGAATATAAATTATACATTAATAAAGTAGAGTTTTTAAAAAATGAACTTATTACCTTCCTGCCAAATTGCCTCGATCCATCATGAACAATAATATCTTCCAAGTTAACCAGGTTAAAAACCTGATTAAAGGGGGCTTCCCTGGTGGCGCAGTGGTTTAGAGTCCGCCTGCCGATGCAGGGGTCACAGGTTCGTGCCTGGGTCCAGGAAGATCCCACATGCCGCGGAGCGGCTGGGCCCATGAGCCATGGCCGCTGAGCCTGTGCGCCCGGAGCCTGTGCTCTGACCTTAAAGGTTTTGTTGATTTTTCCCTCTTTCTTATCTTCCAGATCCAGTTGTCCACAGGTCCAGTGGGTTTTCCCTTGGAAATCTCCCCATTTATTACTACCTTCTCCCCTGTACTCTACATCTGTTGTTTTCATCTGTCTTGCACAGACAAAAGCAGAGGCAGAGTGAGGAGGAGAGAGAGGAGGAAGAGGAGAGGGAGGAGGAGAACTTATAACAATGAATTCCTTGTTTGTTATTGTTTCCTGTGGGGCATAGAATTTAAGTTTTGTGTTGTGTTTCTGTTACTTGCAACGAACGCAGAGACAAAATAATGTGGTGGTTAATAGCCTGGACTCTGGAGCCAGAATGACCAGGCTCCAGTGAATCCTGGATCTACACTTATTAACTATGTGACTTTGGGCAAGTTTCTTAATCCTTCTGAACCTTAGTTTTCTCATTATTTCTATACTACTACCGCTAATAAAACCACCACACACTACAAAGCCTTTTCTACTCTCTGAGCATTTTTTTGCCATTACATAATTAAATATTAGAAAACAAACAAACTGAAAAGAACAATGTATTAGATGCTATAATAGAGGTAGTGACAGAATGGGAGAATTGGAGAGGAGCAGTTAGACAAACTTCAAAGTTTAGGGCACAGCCCCCAAGACTGGCCTCATCAACTCCAAGTTCCCCAAATCACCTTCAGCTTCTATAATTCATTAGAATGACTCAGAACTCACAGAAAGCTATTATTCTCATGGTTAGAGTTTAATTACAGGGAAAGGATATAGATAAAATGGACCAAATGAAGAGACACATAGGGCAGAGCCTGAGAGGGTTTCAAATATGAAGTTTCCACTGCCTACTCCCCTTGAGGTCAGGATACGTAGTCACCCAACATCAATGTATGACAACCCACATGGAGTATTGCAATCAGGGAAGCTCACCTGAGCTTCAGTGTCCAGAGTTTTCATTGGAGCTTCACTATACAGGCATGATGAGTGAACACAGTCTCAATGATACTGCATGATCCAAAGTCCTGACCCTAAGTCACATGGTTGTGACTCCTAAGTCACATGTTTCTCCTGTGACCAGACCTTACCCTAAGGTTGTTAGATATGGTCAGCCTTACCCTAAAGCCTGGTGGGGCCAGCTCCTGCTCTAAACAAACACATTCCTATGACAGAGTGCCTCCCAGAAGCTGAGGGCAAAGGCCAAACTTCGTCTTTGTATAAAACCAAATTCCTTAGTACACATGAACTAACCCTATGGAGATTTGGGAGTCAACTAGGGTTTAAGGTTAGGACTGAGATAAGTTGAAGTCTTATTGAAGTCTATGGAAAAATCTGGCAAAATCCGCACTGGATTGATTTGTTTTATATTTATGTATATATATATATATATTTTTTTAAAGCATATTCTTACATATTTCAATATTAATGGGAATAATTTTTACCCTTAGATTTTTGTGTTATCCTGGCCACCTCTTTCTTCTTTTTCCTGTTACCTCCTTATGAATATTTCATGTTTTCCAAAATTAGAAGGTTTTTAAGGATTGAAAGAAAAACCTGAATTGAGTGTTAAACACATACATTTTACTTGGAAGAAAGTAAAAGAATGACCAAAATCAGGTTCAGAAATGTCTCGTGTTTAGTAATCTATGCTTTAGTCTATATTGCTGTAGATAATTGAGAGTTGTCCAAGATTGGTTTTTGGAGACACTTAATTTTACCTGTTTTTTACAAGATAGTCATTTAGCAAAAGAAGTTTCCAAATAACTCCTCATTTCAGCAGTAATAGGTAAGAAAAGAAGATTAAATCCTTGAACTATTTACTTAGATGAACAGAAATACCCTTTTTTGAAACAATAGATATGCAAGATTTAGCCACTAAAGGGTTAGGGTAAAATGAAAATCCTTTCAGTAACAGTTGAAATCTGAGAAAATCTTTCAAGGAAATTAAACACTTGATCAAAAAGCAGAAAGGGTTATTGGTGAGAGCTGAGATTAAACAGCAGAGTTGTCTGAGAAGAGGCCTCAATTATAAGAAGCAGACAGTTAATAATATCCTCTCAGGGATCTGCTTTTCCTCAAGACGTATCTTTGGGGAAATGCAAGAGTTTCATTTTCTTTTTGTTAAGATAGAAAAAAATGCCTTACCTTTGAAAAATGTGAAGAAAATTTTGAAAAGCATCAGAACCACAAAGGAAGAATTTAGAAGTATGCTTCCAGTATAATCTAAGAGAAAGTACCACCCTAAATCAGGGTCTAAGACATTTTAAAAGTATACTTCCATTAAATTTAGTTCTGTAAACTGAAATATAGAAACAAATCAAAAGCAAGATAATAGTGATTCACACTTCTTGCGTGAAACTAGCTAAGCACTTTTATCATTTGAACACTTCGGCTCATAAGAAGACACAAATCCCTAAAATGAGTCAGTTGTTTGAATCCTATCTTTGTTAGTAACTCTTCACATGGCCCTAAGGAAAGAGAACCATTTTCCTATGCTGCATTTCTCTACTGGAAAGAATGAGAATACTTTACAGTCATAATGTTACCATCATTTACCATCACCTACCATCATCATCATCAACACAACTACCACATACTAAGTGCCAACTATGTGCCAGCAGTATACCATATACTTTCCACAGTTATTTAATTCTCATAAATGCACTAAAGTTTAAAGTATTATTATCCCCACTTTATACAAAAGTCAGGCACTCAGAGAATTCACAGAGTCAGGAAGCAACAGAGTTAAATTAAAACCTACTTCTGTGGGCCTCTAAACGTCCCCACTCTTTATCCTTGCTCCTGCAGTTCAATGGTTTAGCGGTTCCCGTGAGCTATTATGTCTGGATTGCAGCCAGTGCTCAGGACTGGTACTCACCACAGTTGTGCTCAGGGTTAATGCAGTGCTGGGAAGGACAGCAAGGGCTCTGCCATGTCTGTGGGCCTAAGGTTGAAAGAAGATGAGTCAGCACAGCTCAATGGCGAATGGGCAGTGTGAAGCAGATCATCTTAACCAGTTGTGAAGTTAATTCTGATGCATCTGGGTCCCAGCAGCAGGCTGACCAGCCCCTGAGCTGGGCTGAATGAACCACTTGAACCCCAAATCTCTCTCACACTCTATCCCACTACATGTCACTACATGTCAATAATAGGTCCTTGATACCTCATAAACTTCAAAGTCCTTTCTAATATTATTTCAAGCCCAGCATGCCTTCTATTATAGCATACTCCCTCTCAGGTAAGTGTAAAAAAAATATTTCATTGATGTATTTAGTCAGAAGTCTTTTGGTTGCAGGAGACAAAACCCCAATTTTTGCCTAAGAAGACAGAAAATCTATTGACTCACATAGCTAAATTGTGAAAAGGGCAGGATAGAGCTGGCCTGAGGAAAGATTGGATCCAAAGGCTCCAGCACCATCAGAGTTGTCTCTCTATTTCTTCAAGGGTGGCTTCAGGCTCACACTCTGAGGGCCGCAACCAGAAGGGAGATAGTGTGTGAATCTCTATAGCTCCACTTTGAAAATCCTGGGAGAGAGTTGTGATGTTTCAACTTGGGTCATGTGTTAACCTCTTGAACCAATCGCTGGGGCCAGGGATGAAATCATATAAGAAGAAAGCCATTCAGACCAGAGGATTAGAGTGCAGGAAAGAGGGGGACGTTCCCCCAAAGAAGGGGATGACACCAACGTGGACATCAGAATTATTGGCAGCTTCTCCAGTCCTGGTCTATCAAAGGGTCGTATCTGAAGCAGGTGTTAAGCACTAAAGTCAGCCTGAAGGTGGAACATTGCGGAACTCAAAGTTATCCTTGAAAATTTTCTAAAATGGGTACATAGGGGGAGAAAAGAGGGAGAGGGCTGGCGAGTCAGGGACCGAAAGAGTGGCTGGCAGACGGGAGCCCCGCAAACAGAGCGAGCGTAGGAACGCGAGCAAATTGGAGTAGAGGAGACGGAGGCTGACCGGTAGCCAGGCAGGCAGCCCAGACGCAGCCACGGACAGACAGCCCGAGAAGGCGCCGGAGAACGTCGTGCTGGTTCCTCCCGCCTTTCACTTTCAAAGCCAGGATTTTGCCTTTTCCGTGGAGCCCGAGAGAGCATGCTGGGACTTCAGCGTAAGCTAAGATTTCTCAGCTAGGGAAGGAAGATCAGCTCAGTCCCGAGAAGGGAGGAAGCAAGCACCCCTGTCCCCATGCCCCCTTCCTTCTCTCCCGTACCATACTTGGGCGCCAAACCCAGCCCTTCCCTAACCACTCGACTTCCTCTTCTCCTTTCTAGCATGGTGGCTATATGGACAGTCTGACAGAACAGAGACTGGCATCTCCCCATCCGGAACACTACAGTGCTCTGCATTGGACCATGACCCTGGACGTGCAAACTGTCGTCGTTTTTGCCGTGATCGTAGTCCTGCTTATCAATGGCATACTCTTGTTTTTCCTGGGAACGCGCTGGATGGAATCCAGTCTCCTGAGATGTTGCAAAATCTTGCTTTGATTTCAACCAGAGAACCCCCAGGGGAAAAAAAAATAAATCAAGAGAGATGGACAGTCAGAGACAGGGAAAGAGAGAGAAAGAGCAAGTGTTCTTACCCGGGAAGGAAAACAATGAGCTTCAACATGGCCTCGCTGTGATATGTACGACATTGGTATATTATCTCTCCTGAAATCTTTTGTTATGTCTCGTCTTTAAAGTATGTTGAGTAAAATTGTTGAGTAAAATTGCTTATTGCTTGAGTAAAATTGTTGGTAAAGAAAAAATCAATCAATAATCAATTAAGTGGGTATATAGCCCTAATTCTTAGTCACAATAAGGACTGAAAAACACAGAGCTTGATTAAAGAAAATGAAATAAGTGTCTACAACTGATGTTTGGGCATTCAAATGAGCTTGCTTTTAAGACAGTAATCAGATCCCTTCCCAGAAATAAGAGATGCAGAGAAAATTCTAAATGTGCCCTTTTTAACCACAGGGTGCACTCTATTTTTTTTAAATATAAATTTATTTATTTGTTTGTTTATATTTTTGGCTGTGTTGGGTCTTTGTTGCTGTGCGCAGGTTTTCTCTAGTTGTGGCGAACGGGGGCTACTCTTCCTTGCGGTGTGCGGGCTTCTCATTGTGGTGGCTTCTCTTGTTGCAGAGCACGGGCTCTAGGCACACAGGCTTCAGCAGTTGTGGTGCCAGGGCTTAGTTGCTCCGTGGCATATGGGATCTTCCCGGACCAGGGCTCGAACCAGTGTCCCCTGCATTGGCAGGCGGATTCTTAACCACTGCACCACCAGGGAAGTCCTTATTTATTTATTTATTTATTTAGGAAGCTTCTATTACTTTAGTGCATCCCAATAAAATCATTTGTTGTGACAAAAGAGATATGTGAAAGTACATAGCACAGGCTCTGGTCGTAGAAGGTACTCAATAAATGTCTGCTGGACTGAAGTCCAAATCGTCCTTGAAAGTAGAGAAGTTTTTTGTTTGGGCTGGCATTTCATGTTGTTGCCCCTCCAAACAGCAACCATTTCCTGCTGATTTGGGCTTAGTCTCCCGAAGGTCAGTGGAATCACATGTTATAGACGTTTCTTACAGCATGGGTTTTGTGCCAGGAGAGGCAGCTTGCAGGGTATGAAATGCGCTAGGATGGCTTGAGGAGCGAGTTCTCTGCCAAAATTAGCCATGAAACTTTAAGCCTTAGTTTCCTCACTGGCAAAATTGGGATGCTAATACCTCCCTACCGATAGAGCTGTTGGAGAGGGATTAAATTAGATAACATATAGCTAACAAGCTAGTTCATATTAAGCACTGAAATAATAGAATTTCTTTCCTTTAGGAATTACATTGTGCCAGGCCTCAGGACACCAATTCCCAAAGTGAGTCTGAAATGCCCACTGACACATCTGGCATGAAATGGTTAACGCGGCAACTTCTGACAAAACCGGAAAGATGCCATGCAGTTTTTCATTGCCCTTTACTTTGGCAGGCAGCTATCTTCTCTCTGTTTCTATCAAGTTGCCAAATTATTGTTTTCAAACATACTGGATTGTGCCTAGTGAGAAAAAAAATCATTTTTTTGATTTGGATTTATACGTGTGCATGTGATGTGATGTTGGTGAAGATAGCTATTGAGTTAGGAAAGCATGTGCTTTTAAAAAGCATTCTGGGGCTTCCCTGGTGGCGCAGTGGTTGAGAGTTCGCCTGCTGATGCAGGGGACACGGGTTCGTGCCCCGGTCCGGGAAGATCCCACAGGCTGCGGAGCGGCTAGGACCGTGAGCCATGGCCACTGAGTCTGTGCGTCTGGAGCCTGTGCTCCACAACGGGAGAGGCCACAACAGTGAGAGGCCTGCGTACCGCAAAAAAAAAAAAAAAAAAGCATTCTGGATACACTGCTGACTGTTACACATATTCATCTTTTCATTCATTTATACTTTACAACTTGTTCTAGAAATATTTTTTTAATGTTTTACTGCTGGCAGTTGAATTTCTTCTTTTCCCAGCACTGATATTAGCCTCTTTAACCTTTCCTAATTGATTGCGCCAAGTTAGTTAACTATAATTCATTACAGAGTAGCGTGTGTGTGTATGTTTAATACATGTTATGATTATATCATTTTGGTATCATTAGTACCCTTTTGGCACACAGAAACCCAGATGTGGCACAAATATTCATAGCACATGGCCCCTGGAAAATGCCTGGCCTGAAGATCAAGCCAACATGGGATTAATTTGATGTAATTTAATCTCTTGGAAACATTGTCTAATATAATTGCCATAACATTATATTACTGATTGGTTAATTTGGAAAGCAATGATTTTTTTGATAAGTGTAAATTAGAATCCTGTGCTGATTTTGCAGAAGAGATTATGTTATTCATTCCATTTTAATGGCCTTCCAGGACTCCAGTTCAATTGCTGGTGAGATACAGGGCTGCCCAATAAATTGATACCCAGGCTTAATGTGTTTCTTGGGGGAAATTATTACTAGATGGCATAGATCTAAGCAGCAACCCTCATTTAAAAAAAATGTATATCATGTGATACTTATTTTCTTGGGCCACGCATTTCGTATCATTGTACAACTCTGGGGTACACATTCTCTAGAACAAATGGAACATTCATGATCGTTAAATACACAAAAACACCTACACACTAGAGCAAGGTCCAGCATGGGTCTCCAAACTCTACCTAGAAGATGGCTTAGCGCATACCCATGAAACCAGTTATCCCAATTGAACATAGACCCAGTGAATCTACATACACCGGAATGCAGGACAAGCACATGAAGATATATTGATAACTTTAATAGGAGACATGAAATTTGACGAGGCTATGACCTAGCCACTCAGTATACTAGATCTTACCACCTCTTTGCCTTGTTCATGTTTCTAATCAGAGCAGTAGCAAGCGACATAATTTATTTGTTTGCTGGGGTGAGAGTGAGAAAGTGAAGTATTCCTGGAAGAGAGACCAGCATACACGTGTGTGTGTGTTTCTAAAGAGGCAAGGTTACCAAACATAAAGTCAAGTTCAGGACGTTAAAAAAGAAATTATTACCAGCTTCTGTTTTTATCATTTTAAAAAGAAAGCTATGGGGACGAGAGAAGATGAGAGCAAACAACTATTGAATGCTAAACATTCTTCTGAGCCCTATTGTATATTTATATTTTATCTTATCAAATCATCATGACTACCTGGGAAGTACCTAGCATTATCCTACTTTTGAAGAGAAGAAAACTGAGGTTCAGTGACTTGCCCCAAGGTCCCCAAATTTGTAAGTGGCAGGGCTGGGATTTGAACCTGGGCCTGGCCCAGTTCTTTTTTTTTTTTTTTAAATTGAGATGTAATTCACATAAAACACACATATAACGCCTGTGTAAGTTTAAGGTGTATAACATGTTGATTTGATACATTTATGTACTGCAATATAATTAACACTGTAGTGTAGTTAGCTAACATGTCTATTGTGTCACAAAATTATCATTTCCTTTTTTTGGTGAGAAAAATTAAGATTAGTCTCTTAGCACCTTTGAAGTTTATGGTACAATATTATTGAGTATAGTCACTGTGCTGTACATTAGATCTCCAGATTTATTTATCTACTGGTTGCAAGTTCATACCCTTAAAGAACATCTCCTCCATTCCCCAACACTCCAGCCCCTAGTAACCACCATTCTACTCTCTGATTCTGTGAGTTGGCTTTTTAAGATTCCACCTATAAGTGAGATCATGTAGAATTTGTTTTTCTCATTTTGACTTTCTCACTTAGTATAATGCCCTCAAGGTCCATCCATGTTGTTTTAAGTGGTAGGATTTCCCTCTTTCTTGTGGCCAAATAATATTCCATTGTATATATATATATATATATATATATGCCACATCTACTTTATCCATTCATCCACTGATGGACACTTAGGTTGTTTCCATATCTTGACAATTATGAGTAATGCTGCAATAAACATGAGAATGCAGATATTTTTTCAACAACCCATTTTCATTTCCTTTGGATATATTCCCCAAAGTAGGATTGCTAGATCATATGGTAGGCAGGATTTTTGCAAACAAGGAGATGTTGATAATGTAGCTACTCTCTGAAATATTTTCTTTGAAAAGAGTGAAAATGCTGCCTGCTGAGGTAAATCACACCAAACATGATTCTGAATCACACCCAGTCATGATTATAAAAGCCAAGATGACGCCGCTAACGTGTTAGCTCTTTTGTGGAAAGTGACTTTCCAACACCAGAAAAGTGTACTGAATAGAATTGAAGTGAAATTAATCCTGTTCTCTGTGCAAAGAAAGATTTTTGTTTAAGTTTCTTTAGTAAACTATTTGATAGAAGAAACTGAGATACAGCATTTATTCCTATTGTACAGTTTTAGAACTGAAGAAGAGCTTCCATCGCCCAACTATCTCCCTGCCAACATAAGACAGAACACAGTGCAGGGAAACTGTGAACAGCAAGATTCTCAGCTGGTTTTGCCTCTGTAGAGGTGACTTTCTTCTGACATTATCCAGGGAGGCCCAGGTTTCCTGCCCCTGGGTCCACAATCACTCTCCCTGCTCTTCTCCTGCAGCACCTGTCCTCTGTGACAACCTATTCCATCAGACATTTAAAAGCTATTTATAGTGCAGTGAGAGAAAACTCAGGGTCACAAAATAGATACAAGCTTGATAACCACTCTAATATTGAATCGTTTGACCCTCCCCAAGAGGCAAGTTTTCTCAACCATTTCTAGCCTTCTTTTCTAGTGAACTCAGGTTTCCTCTACCAGGCCCAGAGTCCCTGGCCCTGGGGAAAGCAATCTTGTCATTTATATCTCACCTCTCTCCCTGGCCCAACCCCACCCAATCTATTAGTGTAGGCCATTTCAAGCTGGTTTCCCACAACCAGTGGTATGTTGGAGCCAGCTCATGCTGTCTTGGGAGAGCTGATTGTAAACTTCTCAGGAAATTTGCAAGTCAGATATGGTTATTGTTAAAAATTAAATTATATACACTTACTATTAAGAAAATTATATAAAAACAAAGGTAATAAATAATCAAAACTCATCACTTCTTTAGTGTACTACATTTCACAATTTTCTATGCGATTAAGGTTATTTACATCTACTGTATTTGTATGACGGGAATACTACATATCAGTGTGCCACTGGGCATCTCTTCCCAGTCTGAGTTCAATGATATCACATTGGTAGCTTGAAGTCTGACATGGTGGGAGTATTTAAACCACTACTGCAAACCAGGGCTCCTCCTACTGTACCCCCTAAAAGCAGTTGGGAAGTCTTTACCAGCACAACGTTATGCAATGAGTGGGAAAACCCAGCTATTCCCTCTACAGTGTCTGAACGACAGAGCCCTACATTTTGCTACCAGTATAAATTCAGAGTGCTCAGTTTCAGTGGGGCCCTCAGTGCAGCTCTAACATCTTATTATGTTTCTCTGGTCAGTTTTCTCCTCCATGTACCAGACTTTTCTTTTTCTTACTTTCTCCACTCCCCTCCAACATCTAACACTCCCCCTCCTTCCTCCTTCCTCCTAAAAGACAACTTAAATTCCTACTTCACAGAGAAAACAGAAGCCATCCAAGGAGTGCTTGTTTAACTTCCTGGCTCCAAATCTTTAAGTAAACCTGTGTGTACACTCTGCCTTTTCAACTCTTATAGGAAAATAGGTATCCCTCCCTCTAAGGCTTATCTTTCCACCTGAGCCCTGTTTCCAGCTTCTTCTGCCTCTTAAGGAACTTCCTTCTCTTCATCATCTTGTCTTCTGTGTCTTGTACTTTCCATTCTCTGTTGTCTCATCTCCATCCAGTATTTTAACTCCTATAGTTTTGTCCTATCTAAGCAAACATTCTCAACTTCATGTCCTTCTATAACTACTGCCTTACCTCTTCCCTTCCCTTCATAGCCAGAGTTGAAAACATTTGTCCAAACTCTTCTAGTCTACTTCCTTTTCTCCTTCTCTCAACCTGTTGCAAACCAGCTTCCCTTTCAGTTCCACTGAAATGCTGTTGCTAAGGCCACCAGTGGCCTTCAAGTTACTAAGTTAAATGGGAAGTTCTCAGTCTTTTTATTTTACTTGATTTCTCTATAACATTTGAATTGGTTTCATGCTCTACAACATTTTGATCACTCCCTCTTTGAAATTCCTTCTTCCCTTGATCTCTAGGACATCACCGTGCACTGCTTTCCCTCACACTTCTATAGCCACTACCTCTCAATCTTCTTTGCACTTTCTTTTCCTCTTTCTTTGGGGGTAAGGGAAGGATCTAGAAAACCAAATTTCCTTGATAAAAGCTGGCACTGATTTTTCTATATTATTCTTCTCCTTACTGTGATTAGCTGCAGCAGCATACCAACCACCAGCTTTTCCAGACACAACTTGATAGGAGGACGAGAAAAAAATTCTAAAGTGGGTCTGTATTATTAGCAAGTAGTGGAAGCAAGGAAGGAAACCGACACTTATTGATATTTATTGTTAAATACCAGGCATTATGTTAGACATGTTCATATATGTTATTCTATTCAATATTCACGGTTATACTGTAAGGTAAATATTACTGATCCCATTTTACAGATGATAGAATTGTTTATTTTCTTTTTTAATTAATCCTACCTGTTTTTTTTGTTGGCCACGCCGTGTGGCTGGTGGGATCTTAGTTCCCCGACCAGGGAATGAACCCGGGCCACGGCAGTGAGAGCGCCGAGTCCTAACCATGGCACTGCCCGGGAATTCCCCCTACTTTTCTTTTTTTCTTTTTTTTGATAAAATTGTATAAACAGCCCATAACCACTGAGCTAGTAATTAGCAGTGGCAGAATCTAAACCTGCTTCTTTTGACTCTCAGGACAGCGCTCTTTCCAGAGATAGCATACCTGATCTGATCTGCTCTTAGGGATTCTGTGGGAAACAATTAAATGTTTCTTTTGAGTGTGCTAATTTTGGGGAGAAATGTCCTATAGTTGTTCAGAAGCAATGGGTTCGTAGCCTGAGTGGATGGCCTCCAGGCAAGACTTCCCAGCATGGCAATAACTCACAAAAGACTTCACAGGCAGGTTATTTTCAGCCCTCCTGGCTGAGGAACTCTATTCTTGCTAGTGCAGCAAGAAACAATTTCTAGGGGACAGACTTATAACACTGAACTCAAAAGACTGGTATATAAAACAATGCAAATTTATATAAATATCAAAATTCTGGTATCCATACACTAACATATTCCAAACCTATGAAATATTTCTATGAAAAGTAATTGTTTATTTTTTTGCAAAGTAAGTTTTTAATCAACAGGTTACTGAGCGAGAAATTGAGCAGGAATCAGAGCCAGGTGAGGTACATTGATTATCTTTCTTGCTGGTGCAATTGAACTACCATCTTGCCTGTTAGAAGGGAGGGTGGAGAAACAATGTCAGGTACTCTCTACCCTGGTTTAGGCTGGAGACCTCCTGGCAGGTTCCCACTCTATGAGCCTCCAGGTTGACCATCCATCCCCTTTCTGATTACATAATGTAATAGTTTTGTACCACTCAGGTGATATAAATTTGGGCTGAAAAATGCTAGCTGCGGCTAAAAGTTTCATAGAAATATCCTCCTCTCCTCCCCAGCCTCCCAGAACAGGGGTGACTTTCCTTGTTTTCTCTAGCAGTGAGGGTTTCGGGTGTTGCTTCTGGGTCATCGTACTCTGGGGTCTAGCCCCTTTGAGTCCCAGCTTTACTGGGAGACGGTTTACCATTTAGACTGCCTAGCTTGAGTGTCTCATAAGCTGAAACTATGAAAATAGACCCTCAATTTCCCCCTTTGAGCAAATACCCTCAGACAAAAAGCAGATTTGGCTCTCAGCTACACTCAGGATTTCTACCTTCACTTGGATTTTGGCCTGCCAATTTCTTACCTAATGATAAGATACTTTTAAGAAGATATTTAGAAACATATTTTATCCAGTATTTTTCAGTTGTTTTTAGCAGGAGGATTAGTTCAAATAACCTGTTCTCATAGTTCTAATATTAACGTGTAATAAGTACTCAATAAAAAGTCACTGATATCTTGTCCAAATGGACTGGGGAGATCTACGAAGATATGCTCAGTCAAATGTGAGCGCCACAGAATTGGGACTTGCTCAATAGTGTTTCTGAAAGTGTGCTCTTGCACTGTCTGCATCCTTTGCCGGAAATGCAGATTCTGGACCCCGTCCTAGGCCTACTGATTAGAATTTGGGAGATTCTGCATTTTTATAAGACTGGCAGGTAATTCCTATGGACGCTGAGGTTTAGAACAACTGAACTAAGGCATGGTTCTAAATTAGATCTCATACATTCTCAGAAATGTCTCTTTTTCTAAAACCTTCTCACCTGGAATATGCATTAGCAAAGTATTCATTTATAAGAGAGATTATTTCTCAGCACATCTTTTCATTTTCTTTATATTTTTAATACATATTCATAAGAGATTCTTAGTGACATACTTAAATTACCATAAGGATTATATAAAACATTAAAAATCCTAAGAAGGCTTGACAGCATAGCCTTCATAAAAAATATAGAAACTGGAATCCAGTTATCAGTTGGATGGGAGAATTTAGACCACCAACTATAATTTAAATCACAAACCTAGTATTCCTAATCAGCATAAACCTTTTCACAGCTGCAACGAAATAAAACAAAAATTAAAAACAAAACAAAGGGCACTTTCTTGATACATGAAAGCATTATATAGTATATGGATTATATTTTTCTGTAATAGTGTTTTCCTTTGTTTATTTAATGCCACAAATATAATTTCTTTATCTGAAGTCTTATCAAAAATTCATATTCAGGGCTTCCCTGGTGGCGCAGTGGTTGAGAGTCCGCCTGCCGATGCAGGGGTTGCGGGTTTGTACCCCGGTCCGGGAAGATCCCACATGCCGTGGAGCGGCTGGGCCCGTGAGCCCTGGCCGCTGAGCCTGCGCGTCCGGAGCCTGTGCTCCGCAACGGGAGAGGCCACAACAGTGAGAGGCCCACGTACCGCAAAAAAAAAAAAAAAAAAAAAAAAAAAATTCATATTCATATAACCTTTGATTCCAGCGGAAGTCAGACTTCGGAAAGAACTAAAAAAAATGGTAATTTATTATATAAGTATCCTTATTAGCACATACTTTTTTTCCCTCTTAGTATTTGGAAATTCATGTGGCTAGATATGTGATAACATAGAATAGAAATATTAATGGTAGGATTTGGGAAGCAGTATGTGGGTGTTCACTGTAATATTCTTTCAACTTTGTTTTGTGTTTGAAATTTTCATGACCAAATTTTTATGATAAAAGGCTTATAGCCACATATAGCTAGTCCCTGCATATTGGTCAGCGGCAGATCCACCAGAGCCCTGCAGCACCGCACTGCTCCCTTGCCCTAGAGTATCCTTCCCCCTCCCTTGTTCACTTGACCAAAGTCTACACTTTGTTCGAGACTCAATTCAAAGATCAGGACTTTTCTGATACACCCCCAGCACAGATCTGGTCATGGCTTCATTCTTCTGTACTGCACCTTATACACCCCACATACTTGGCCTAAATCAACACATTATTCTCTTACAGTTTTAGAGGTCAGAAGTCCAAAATGAGTTTCACTGAGTCAAAATCAAGGTGTTGGCAGAGCTAGTTCCTTCCAGAGGCTCCAGCGGAGAATCCATTGCTTTACCTTTTTTTTCAGCTTCTTGTCGTCCCCTCTATTCCTTGGCTTGTGGCCTCTTTCTCCATCTCCAAAGTGCATCACTCCAATCTCTGCTTTCAGAATCACATTGCTTTCTCTGTGCAGTAAAATCTTCCTCTTCCTTCCTCTTATAATTGTTAGGACACTTATGATTATTACATTTAGGGCTCACAGGGGTAATCTAGGATAATGTCCCCATCTCAAAATTCTTAACTTAATCATATCTACAAAGTCCTATATAAGATAACAGTCACAGGTTCAGGGGGTTAGAACTCTGATGTCTTTTTTCAGCCTACCAAACTGATTTTTATTGGTGGAAAAATTAAACATACAGGTGTGGTTAATTTATTCTGAAAGTCTACGTTGTTCTTAGTTTTCAATATTCTTTTCTTTTTTTCTTGGTACAAGTATTTACCGTATGAGCAAATAATATAAACATTACAAACAATAAAAATATGAGACTAAGTCAAATGGACATGCATATATTTCAGAATATTTTGTAGATGGGAATATCGTGAGCCTGAAAATACAGAATTTTAGAATCAGGGTGTATATTAGACCATGACCCTTCCCATTCCCCCACAAACATACACAAAGTATTGCTCCCCCTTCACAGGCTCAGACCCTACAGCCATATTTAGACTATGGAATTTCACCCACATTGATAGGATGAGGAATAGACACATCAAGCTGGACTAATCAGATTCTTTCTTCCAAGGAATCTGGAATTTTACATTCAGAGATGATAATGCTAACCAATGTTAGCTAGCACCTGAACTTAGGTAGCAATCCCTTGGCACACATACGAAAAAGCAGAGAAAGTGGTCTACAGAAAAAGAAGAATAGAACAAAAGTACAGAGAAAGCGATGAGATAACATGTGGTCCACAGAGAAAGAAATGAATAGAGCACGTGGTTCTGGGCTCTTTCCAGGTTCTAGTTCTTCATGAAGTGCAATGGTACATTGTACGCCTCAGTTTCTTGAGGTAGTCCTATAGTCTTACAACTCTCTCCACGTTTTTCTCTCTCTCTTTTCTTTTTCCTTCTTTTTTCCTTTCTTTGTTTTTCTTGCTCCAGCTATTTTGAGTGTATATCTGTTATTTGCAGTGAAAATATTCATTATTAAGACAGGGTAGAATCTTTACTGACGCACCCTATTCTGATTATTAGAACAGGGACAATGGTTGTAGATTTATACTTCAAAACGTAGAAATTTCTTGTACATAGGATCTTACCTTTAATGAAAAACTCATCCATGTTTGAAGGGCTTTTCTTTTTTTTTGAGGGTAAAACTATTTTACGATGAATTTCTAGGTAAAATTGCACATTTGAGGGATAAATGATCCCAGTTTATAGGAAAATTCCTTTTGCTACTTTTTAAATCTTCCGATACTGTATTTTTCACTCTGAACATATATCTACAGGTTATGCTGTTAAAACAATCCATTTGTCTATAGCTAAGTGGGTCTTTGTTTTCCTTTGCTCTTAAAAAAATGAATTTAGATTTGAAGCAATCTGAATTTTGCTGCTTTCTTTTTACCTAGAGATGGCTTCAAAGTTTAGCTGTCAGTGGGAAAGCTTTCTCTAATTTTTGTCTCTTCATTTTGACTTTTATGAAAGATAATTTTCTGAAATTGTGTTCTTCTTTTCTGCTTTGAACACTAATTAGGCACAAAGGACAACTGAATTATTCCCTCAAATATTAACCTTTATACTTGTAATTTATTATGAAAAAAATGAGTTTCCCTGTCTGGAAAACAAAGTGGGATCTCAGGTTTGTCCCATAAAGCTTTATAGGATTAAAATAAAAAAGCAAGAGCAAACAAAACTTGAGATTTTTAAATTTCTTTATTTTTGCTATTTTCCCAAAGGCTTGTATATGTAGAACCCTCCTATATAGTTGATAGAACAATATAAAACTACTGATTATTTACTAGTTTTGACTTATAAAAATGGTGATTTCATATTGTTCAATCTAAAAGTTTCCTCATTTAATCACATATAATTTTGGCCTGTTTGAGAAATACTTTCCATTGTTTTGTTTGGTGAAATGTTCATGGCTATCAAATGTAGTTTTTGTTTTTAGCGGCAAAATGAACAAGTTATTTCTGTTTCTCTTTTATATTATAAAATAATTTTTTAAAATGTAGACCATATGTGCTTGTGTAGATTAAATTCTAAGAGATTACTTTTGTTTTAAAACCTTTCTTCTTAAACAATCCTCCTATTTTTGCTTCCTTCTCTATGCTTGAATGAGGGACATCTGTTTCTGTTTTCAGTGTTCTTTTGTTACAAGATGAAGTGGAGTATCAAAGCTCTCCTCCTTCAACAAGGAAAGAATGCTTTTGTTTTGTTTTTTATTTCCTTTTATTTATTTTCATTGGTTTAAGAATTACAAATATTGTACGAAAAGGATGAACTGCTCCCTGAATATATTCAAACAATAGGAAGCACAAAGTGAAAGCCCCTCTTCCATCTGCTTTGTTTCTACTCCCTAAGGGGTAACCACTGGTAATAGTTGGTGTGAATCCTTCCAAACTTTTTCCTATGCATATACATACGCGTGCACATATGAAAGTATGTATGTGTATATCTGTATCATTAGAAATGAGATCAAACTAAAAAGATCATGATCAACCTGTTTTTTAACCCATTAATAAGTAGTGAGAACACTTCCAGGTTAGTACACACAGATCTACATTTATCGACTACGATTGTATGAATG
This sequence comes from Phocoena phocoena, assembly GCF_963924675.1. Lineage (NCBI taxonomy): Eukaryota > Metazoa > Chordata > Mammalia > Artiodactyla > Phocoenidae > Phocoena > Phocoena phocoena. Next base: position 80,482,312 of record NC_089219.1, on the reverse strand, counting down.
TGGCATAATTTATTCAACCACTCTCCACTGATGGAGATTTAGATAATTTCCAATATTTTGCTACAACAGCAAATGCTGCAATAAACATTGAGATACGTCTCTTTTCTTTCTGTAGCATAGATTCCAAGAGATGGATTTAACTGAGTTAACAGTCTATATACTTAAACTTTTCAAAGGCGCTGCCAAATTGCTCTCTAAGGAGGAAATTGTACCAGTTTAAACTGCTCTCAACACTGTATGAAAGTACTCTTTTCCTTCTACTGTTGCTTTTATTGGAAATTATCAATCTTCAACATTTTTACTAGCCTGATAGGTACAAATTTATATCTCACAATAATTTTTCTATATTATTTTCCTAATCACTAGTGAGATTAGGCATTTTGACAGTATATTTGTTGATCATTTGTATTTTTTCCTCTATAAGTTGCCTATTCATAACCTGTATTAGTTATCTATTGCTGCATAACAAATTACCGCAAATTTAATGGCTTAAACAACATACATTTATCATCTCCCAGCTTCTGTGGGTCAGGGTCTGGCACAGCTTAACTGAGTCCTTTGCTTTAGGTTTCTCACAAGACTATGGTTTCATTTGAAAGTTTAACTAAGGAAGGATCCACTTCCAAGCTCCTGTGGTTGTTGGCAGAATTCAGTTCCTCAGGGGCTGTTGCACGGAGGGTCTCAGCTCCTTGCCTACTGTTGGCCAGGAGCCACTCTCAGTTCCTTACCATGTGGGCCTCTCCAACATGGCAGCTCAATTCATCAAAGTGTGCAAGTTGAGAGACAATAGACAGCTAGCAAGACAGAGGTCACAATCTTATGTAACCTAATCACAGAAGTGACCTCCCACTGGCATTGTTGAATTTACTGGATCCTGGCTACATGTAAGAGATTATAGAAGAGGTGTGAAAATCAGGAGACAGGGATCACTGGAGACCATTTTAGAGTCTTCCCACCACATATCTTTTGCCCATTTTTCAGTAGGACTGTTTGTCTTTTATTTATTGATTTGCCAGAGCTCTTTATATACTATAGATATAATTGTGTGGCAGTGGTGGTAGTGATAGTGGTGTGTGTGTGTATGTGTGTGGAGAGAGAGAGAGAGAATATTTTCTCCCATGCTTAGCAATTTAACTTTTATTTAGTTACTCTTGTCAATCTTTTCCTTTATAGCTTCTGAATTTTGTTTCTTCTTTAAGAAGTTCATACTGTCCCCATACTTTTTTAAAATTATATTTTCTTATAATACTTCTTAGTTTTGTTAAAAGTGCATTTAGATCCTTAAGTCAAAAGGAATTGATTTTTGTATGATATGTAAATGGAAAATCTACTTTGCCAAAAGAATGATCAATTTACCTAGCACCATTTACCAAACAGTTCATTTATTTGATTTTTAAGAATTAAATGCTTTGTAAAGGTTTGTACATGTATGCCTAATTTATTCATATAATGGGATGATATACTAGCAGCTTCTGATTTTTTTTTCAGAGATGTCCTCTACTGTGAACACTAAGTACTTTCAACCACTTAACTAAAGATATTTTGGAAAGATAATGGATCTGGGTTATTCTGTCTCTGATAGTTACATCTATGAACCTGGGGTAAGTTACATCCCCTTTTCTTCTACCTCTGCATAGTTCCACATGTATCTCTTTTGGGCACTTATTTGCAGTTGTTAATTATTTGTGTAATTAATGTCCGTCTCCTCCCACTAAACAATAAGTTACAGACTAGGTACCTCTTGGATTTTGGTTTATCCTTGAATTCCCAGTTCTTAACTCAGGGCTTAGCACACAGTAGGTGCTCAAAAATGATTTGTTTTGTAAATGTATGCATGCGTACATTAATGAATGAGTGAATGTCATTTAACTTCTTTGGACCACAAATCTGTCATCTATAAAATGAAGAAATCAGGGTAGATTAATTCATTCATCCATTCAAAAACTTTTTATGTGCTCACTAAATGATCTGTAGTTCCCTTCAGAGAGACAAAATACAGTGGGAAAAAAATGCCTAGTACAAGTGTTGTATTTGTTTATATCTATCTATCCATTTTTCTCTCACCTTTCTACGTATAAAATTTCTTTTTTCCTATAAATGTTAGTTACCATTGGGCTATTAGTAAATCCCCTATAATGTTGAATAAATTATTAAATATGCAGAAATATTTTAATCTTAATAAGTTCTACTATGAGTAGTATTATAATTGTTGATTTTTTTGAAATGTGTCCAGTTATATTTGAGGAAGTTTTATTGATTTATGAATGTAGTTGGGTTAGCTTTATATCTTTTTCTTTTTTTACTGCAAATTCTTTTCATGTTTTCTTTATAAATGAAGCTGATAACAAGAATATAAGAGATATAAAGTGTTTATATTTGTTGTGTCTCATTTATTTCTCTTTCATTCTGCAGTTCTGTAATTGGAGCTACAGAGTGTTACATTTTAGTTTCTGCAGGCTACTGCTTGCTCTTTTTCTTTAGTTTACTATACCTTAGTGCAAATGTATTTTGCTTCCTCAAATAGAAAAATTTTAAAGAAAAAATGTTTTTCACTCCATATAAGGAAGGTTTGCTGTTGTTGCTGTTTCATTTATTAAAGCTACTTTATTCATCCAGTATTTTTCAATTTTTCAATATCAACAGACAACAGTATTTCTTAAAGTCTTCCAGTAGGTTTATGGTATTTATTATTTACTTATTTTGGAATTGATATTTGAGTGACATTTTAAAATTTATGTAAACTATCTGGTTTGGATAAGTACATTCATTTTAAGATAATTTACTTTATCAATAAAATTCAGCAAAAAAAGTCTTAAAATAAACAATGATCTATTTAAAAAAAGCAATATTTTCACCTGTTATTCTTCATATATTAAAAATGCTGTCATAGGGCTTCCCTGGTGGCGCAGTGGTTGAGAGTCCGCCTGCTGATGCGGGGGACATGAGCTCGTGCCCCGGTCCGGGAAGATCCCACATGCCGCGGAGCGGCTGGGCCCGTGAGCCATGGCAGCTGAGCCTGCGCGTCCGGAGCCTGTGCTCCGCAACGGGAGAGGCCACAGCAGTGAGAGTACCGCAAAAAAAAAAAAAAAAAAAAATGCTGTCATAAACAACTTTTCCAGAATTTTCTAATGATCTTTCAATAACTGAAAACTATTCGGTACTTGAGCACTTATTTTCTATAAGATTATATATTTAGTATTGATGATGAAGGACAAAGTAAATGACCCTTTCTTATAAGTATCTTAACCAAGTGGTAAAGAACAGTTGAGAATGATTTTGACCCATTGACCTCTGCAGCCCACACACCACACTCTCACTGCATCTCTTTCTTCCATGATAAACCACCAGTGTCAGCAATATTCTGAAGAGCTCAGAGCACCTCTATGAGAGCAGCCCCCAACATGCCTATGACACATTTACCTATAACTAGTAGCTATAGGAGAAATCCATTCTCCTTTAAGATTATATGGTACTGATAAAAAATAAACTATTTTCAAAAGTGTTGTTGATTTTTTTCTGATAATAAAAATAATGCCCACAGATACCTAAACAGATGGAGAGCTATACAATGTTCAAGAATTGGAAGAGTAAATATTGTTGAGATGGCAATTCTTTCCAAACTGATCTATAGATTCCATGCAATATTTACAAAATCTCAGGAGGCTCTTTTTTTTTAGTAGAAATTGAAGCTGATCCTAAAATTTATGTGACATTGCAAAGAAACTAGAATAGCCAAAACAATTTTGAAAAAGAAAAAACATGCTGGAGGACTTTCACACCTTATTTCAGGTGATACTATAAAGCTATAGTAATCAAAACAATCAGGTTTTGGCAGAAGGATAGACATACAGATCAATGAAACAAAATAGAAAGTCCAGAATTAGACCTAAGATTAACTGATTTTTTTTACAAAGGTGCTGAGCTAAATCAGCCAGAAAGAATTTTATTTTTTTTCAAATAATGGTACTAGTAGAATTGGACATCTTTATGCAAACAAAAAAAAAATTGGTCCTTACCTCACTCATACACAAAAAATTAGCTCAAAATATATCAGTCTATAATATATAATAGACCTAAATGTAAGAGCTAAAGCTATAGAACTTTTAGAAGAAAACATGGGAAAAAAATGTGCAACCTTGGGTAAGCGATAATTTCCTAGGTGTGACACAAAAAGCACAAATAATAAAATTTTTAAATTGATAAATTTCACTTTATCAAAATTTTAAAATTTTGCTGTTCTTAGGACACCATTTAAAAAATAAAAAGACAAGCCATAGACTGAGAGAAATTATTTGCAAGGCATATATTTCATATAGGAGTTGCATCCAGAATACATAAGGAATTCTAACAACTCAACAACCAAGACAACTCAACACAATACATTGGCAAAAGATTTGAATAGTCACTTCACTCAAGAAGATGTACAGGGCTTCCCTTGTGGCGCAGTAGCTGGGAGTCCGCCTGCCTATGCAGGCCCGGTCCGGGAAGATCCCATGTGCCGCGGAGTGGCTGGGCCCGTGAGCCATGGCCACTGGGCCTGCGCGTCCGGAGCCTGTGCTCCACAACAGGAGAGGCCACAACAGTGAGAGGCCCGCGTAACGCTAAAAAAAAAAAAAAAGAAGATGTACAGATTAAATAAGCACATGAAAAGATGCCCAGCACCATTAGTCATTAAATAAGTGCAAATTAATATCACAATGATGTACTGCTACACACTCATTAGAATGGCTGAAATAGAAGACTGACAATACAAAGTGTTGGATTTGAAAAAACTGGAACCCTCACACATTGTTACAGCCACTTTGGAACAATTTAGCAGTTTATAGAAAGTTACCATATAAACCAGAAAATCCACTCCTATGTATCTACCCCAAATAAATGAATATATATGCCCTCACAAAATTCTTTTTATAATAGCCCAAAACTGAGAATAACCCAACTGTCCATCAACTTGTAATGTAATATGTATGTTACAACATCAAATGTAATACATAAACAACTATGGTATATCCATACAATAAATAAATTAAAAAACTCAGCAATAAAAAGGAGCAAACTATATATTTAACAACATAGATGAATCTCACAAATATCGTGCTAATTGAAATAAGCCATAGACAAAAGATTATTTATTGTAAGATGCCATTTATATGAAAATTTAGAGAGGACAAAACTGTAGAAAGTAGATTTGCAATTTTCTGGGGCTGAGAGTGGGAGAGGAAGTTGATACAAATGGGCACAATGGAACTTTTTCTAGTGAGAAAAGTGTTCTAAAACTTGGTTGTACTGATGTCTGTGGAACTATATAAAATTTTTAAAACCCATTCAATTGTATATTTAGCATAGGTTAATGTTGTGGTATGCAAATCATACCTCCGCAAAGCGGTTAAAAATAAAGCGCAAACAGTTAAAAGAAGTAACGAATTGTGATTAAAAATTTACAATATACAATCAACAGAAAATTAATATCCACAAAATATAAAAACTTCTTTAAAATACTAACAAATAAAATATCTAGACTATTTAGAAATTAGATCTAAAGGGTAAAAATCACTCTCATACTACTATGAACATGTTATCACATTTCCTTCCAGACTTTTTAAATGCAAATTTTAACATAGTCGAAATTATAATTTTGTAAGCCAGATATATTTTGGGAAGTCTGAACATTTTTAAAAATTATTTGATGAGGAGTTCCATGCAATCAACTAATTATAACACTAAAAGAGAGGAGCTCTGGCTAATAATAATGGGTAAGAAAACACATTTTGTTAGCATGGAATGAAGTGAGTAACAAATATATATTTCTTCTCACTACCACTCCTCTCTCTTTGTGACAGTAGTTAGAGCTTAACCTAAGAAATGCTATTAGGCTTCTCTTTCTCTGGTCCATTTAACCATTAATATAGAAGTAGGAAGTCAAATGATCTTGAGTCCTTATTTTGTTTCAGGAATTGTGTTGATGGATACGGCTGAGGATTCACCAGTGACCAAGAAGTGACAGTCTTTCAAAGTCTCTCTATCTGGATGGAAGCAACCTACATGCCCATCAAAAGATGAATGGATAAAGGCGATGCGTTATATATATAATGGAATACTACTCAGTCATTAAAAAAATTAAATTTTGCCATTTGCAATAACATGGAAGGACTTGGAGGGTATTGAGCTAAGTGAAATAAGTCAGACAGAGAAAAGACAAACACTGTATGACACTGCACTTACATCTAAAAATACAACAAACTAGTGAATATAACAGTGGAATCTAAAAAATACAACAATCTAGTGAATATAACAGAAAAGAAACAGATTCATAGACATGGAGAACAAGCTAGTGGTTACTAGAGAGAGAAGCGGGGAGGGGCAATATAGGGGTAGGGGATTAAGAGGTACAAACTATCATGTATAAGATAAGCTATAAGGATATATTGTACAACATAGGAAATATAGCCAATATTTTATACTAACCTAAGTGGAATATAACCTTGAAAAATTATGAATCACTATATTTTACACCTGTAACTTATATAATATTGCACATCAAATATACTTCAATTAAAAAAAATAAGGTCTCTATCTGGAGGCAAAACCAGCATTATACAAATAATTATAAATAATTAAATTATTACAAGATGTGAGATTAAATCAGAATCCTGTGTTCATTTGTCAATGCCCAAAGTATAAGCCCACCCTTGGCCTTGTATCTTTTATGTACCATTTTCCTCATAATGTTATATATTTTCTTGCCCCTCATTCAGCCCCTCCCTCATTGCTCATCTTCTAAACCCTTCCTCTCTGACCTCTGGATCTATTCTAGTATCAGCAAACTGGCCTACATTCTCAGACTCATCCTCCTCAAACTGGCTATTTAACATTGTAGTTCATTGAAGCTCAGGTCTAACCTCCTTCCTTTCTCTATAATGCCCCCCCAGTTGAGTTCATCCTAACCCATGATGGTGATCCACTTGCTGATAGCTCCCCAATTTCTATCTCCAGCCCAGGCTGCATCCTTGAGCCCCAGATCTGTATATACAATTGCCAACTTGACATTGCCACAGCACATCTCAAAGTTATCTCAAACTCAACATGTCCCAAATTCTGAATTTGTGAGTTCTGACTGCCCCATTTGAAAAAAAGAAAAAGGAAGGAGGGAAGAGAATGACACCATAATCCATGCAGTTGTATAAGCTGGAAATCTAGAAGTCATCACTGTTCATTTTCTCCTCCCTCCTCCAACCCCCATCTGAGCTCTGAGTAAATTAGCAAGTAAATTAAGAGTGAGGAAAATACAGATCAATGTGTCAGCTTTCCTACTGATGAAGGCCAGGTTGAATAATGTGATGCAGGTGTGTGGCAAAAATGAGTTTCATAACTCCGAACCCCAGCTTTAGGAGGATTTACCTACGCTGTCCCTGATAGCATCAGACCACCAGAGCCCTCTACTTACAAGGACAGGCTCTTTATCAAAAAACTTGACCCCTCTGCAGACCCCAGAGCACATGCTCCCTGTAGGCAGGCCAGTCTTAAAGAGAAGAGAGGAAGGGCTGAATCTTGCAAGCCCAGTTACTCTTCCAAACTCATCCATCATGCGAAAAGAGTATGAGATGAGGCAAGAAGCCAGGAATTTTAAGGAAAATGCCTCTTCATGAAAACCAGAGGAGTAGGGTGGCGTCACTCTCCTAATACGATGTAATATCAAAGCCTATTGATTTCATGTCCGAAATATCTCGGACAACATTACCTTCTCTCCATTTCTATTACCACCTCCCTGATCCAAGCTAACATCATCTCTCAACAGGACCCCTCCAATAGCCTTCTTACCATTTCAACTACTGGAAACAACCATTCTCTCCTATTTCCTATCTGTTCTCCACACATCATCCACAGTGATTTTCACAATGCAAATTTGGTCATATTTTTTACTTCCCATCCCTTCTTCTTTCCCCCTTACCCATGGCTTTTGGGCCCAGAGTGAGGGGTTGTGAAGGTTTCAATGAGGAAGTGACTTCTAAGTGAGACCTTAAGAATGACTAAGTATAGTTAGGTGAAAAGAAGGAGAGCAAAGCGTTCCAGGCACAGGGAACAAGTGGGAAAATGTATGAGGTAAGCAATAGCCTGGATAGAGTTGTCCTGGGAAAAGAAAGTTTTAGAATGACTGGAAATAGGAGAGTGATAAGCAGACAGCTTGGTAAAGAGTTTGGAATTTTTCCTAAGGGCAGTGGGAAGGCTTTGAAGGGTTTTAAATAAGGTAGTGACCTGGATGGATTTGCATTTTCTGGCTGCTCTGTGGACACTGGATTAGGTGGGAAAACAGTAGACTAAATGTGAGGAGACAATATGAAAGTCAAGGTGGACTATGGTGGTGGCAATGAACACCGTGAAACAAACAGACGTGAGACATCCATATCTAAGAGGTAGAAGGAAGAGATTTGATGACGTGATGATGGAGGTGGAGTCAGGAATGACTGCCAGGTTTTTAACTTGGACAGCACTTGAGAGGATGCACTGGAAGGGGCTTTGGAAAGGAGTCAAGCTAGTTCGGGGCATTCTAATTTTGAGGTGTTCTTAAGACAACCGAGTGGAGACATTCACTAAATAACTGGAAGTATGAGTCAGCTGGAAATAAGAGGAGTTTGTAAGAGAGATCTGATGGATATAAAAATTTGGGATTTATCATTTAGATAGTAACTTAAACCCCCCTAAAATTGTTGATAATGAATGAGATGCTTAAGGAGAGCATATGGAGTAAGAAAATCATCTCAGACAATCTTCAGTAACTCCAACATACAATGGTAAAGGAGAAAGACCCCACAAAGGAGACTGAGATGGACCTACCAGAGACAATGCGGAAAAACCAGGAGAGTGCAGCGTCACAGAAGTCAAAGGAACACAGTGTTTTTAGGATAAAGTAACCTCTTATATCAATGGTCAAATTTCTACCATCTACATCTCAGTTTCTAGGAAGAAATGGATCTAAAACATCTTCACACACTGAGGCTTTTTTGTTCTATCTTCCAGGAATGTTCTCCTTTCTTTTTCTGCTTTTGGAAAAAGAAAAAAAAATGGAGTTTTTTTCTTTTACTTTTTTTTTCTATTACTGTCTCTTAGGGCACCTTTCACAATTTACTAGCCAGTTGCTTCCATGATTATCTTCCCTGTTTCATCATGACCAGCACAATACCTGACACACAGTGGGAGTTCAATGAATGTTAGTTGAATGAATGAATGAGTGAATCAATATGTATAAATAATATTAAGAATATCTATCACTTATTGAATGTTTACTATTTCTGGGCACCTGTGCTAGTGCTTGATTTATAATAACTCTTTTAAGCCTTATAAAAATCCTATGAGGGTGCATAATTATCCCCATTTCGTAGATGAAGAAACTGAGGCTAAGAGAGAAAAGTAACTTCTCCAAAGTCACATAGTTATTAAGTTGCAGAGCTGCAATTCACAAACAAGTCTGCCTGATTCCAAAGTCCATTCTTTAACTGCCATCTCTCCCAAGAGAAGTAAACATTCACATTTTACAGACATCTGTGGAAGAGACATTTTTGAACTGGCAGCTTTCCCAATTCATCTCAAATCATAGCACATAAGCAATAGCCTGCTCTTGCTCCAAGAATGCTTTACAGAGTTGCTCCCCACAGAGTTGCCCTCCCTACCTTCAAAACCATAAGTTTTTCCTTCATTCCCTCACCTAAGGCTGGCTGCTTGATTAAACTCTGGTTTCCTAAGCAGGAAGTCTCTCTTGGGATCAATACCCTAATTCTATTTTTCCCTTCCTTACAGTTCTTATCCCACTGATTCATGGGAATACCTAAGAATCCTTGGCTTGAAGTGCCCAGAGTGGTTTCCTAGTTTTGGACTGTAGTCAGCATTCTGGTATGTGAGCTTTATGAGGACAGGGACCTTGTTAATCTTGTGCATAGAATCATGCCCAGTGTCATGAACAAGTGTGATTCCCAGCATCCAGTAGGAACATGATAGATAAAAGTTGATTGAATCAGTCTGATGGTGGTGCAGCCCCCAAACTGGCTGACTATCACAGCAAGATAGACATGCTATGCTCGGGCGCTTTACAGAGAGTAAAGTCATGAACTCATGGATGCCAAGTACCTATCAAAAGCTCAACTGAGAAAAACCGTTTTCATGAAGGTTTGCATGAATGCTCTGTTGGTCAGTCCTTCTAGACACAAAAGGAATGAGTGAGGTGAGAAGAGTGAGTTGTCTTTGGGAGGAGGGGAAATTCTTCACAAGTCACTATAGATAATTCACAAAAGTAATCTGTCTTAAGAATGACTTAAAGTTATTTATATAAGTATTCTCTGATTATTTATCTAAATAAAAATACACACATAGTAATAAGCTCTAAGAATTTCCTGTCTCAACAGTTAAGGCTCCAAAAAGCTGGGGGAAATTATGAATTCCAAAAAATCTTTTTCATTGGGGGGAGGGGGCTTGATCAAATTACAATAAATTCATGGATCTTCTCTTATTTTTGGTGCTCATTTCAGCAGTTTCTTCTGGCAACATGTTTGCAGGCAAAATATTAATAGTTGGCTAGATGTAACCTTTGTACTTGATTATGAATAGTGATCATCCTGGAATCTCCAGCCAGATTTCTTATCATGGATGGCTACATGGAAAATAAAATGCATTGACCTGTGATTTAGGGAAATATCTTGCACATGATCACTTTTCCTATAAAAAAAAATCCGTTATTACCCATAGGGATAGAGAGATTAATACTTTATCTCTTAAGGGACCTTGCAGGCAGAGTCCCCTTTTTCCATTTTGTTACTTAGGAAAATTTCTTTGTCACAGAAAGCTTCCCTCGGGGGCTATTACAAGACCATTTTGTTTTTCTGCACAATTCAAAAATTGTTGCTTTTTTGGTACTAGTGCTTCTTTGCAACATTTTTTTCTTATTAGTCAGGTTGGCTATCACTGCTCTTTTCCAAAGCCCACTGCCAAACTCATCAATTTCTATTCCCAACCCTCAGGGATCTGTTTTTCCCCTTTTCACTAAAAGAAACATCCCTTATGCATTTGTGCATATTTTTTATTTTAAATTTTTGGATCACAACCACAGTAGAGGAAAGAACATGCATATATTTTTTATACCCCATTTCCCCCCTTTTATTACTGTTTAGCTGTCTCTTCTGGTGGTGTCCTCACAGACTGAATACTGACAGTCAGCTAGATGACACTGTTCGCTGGCTTCTGGCCCAAAATTGTAATCTCATATGGAATTTCTTACACTATTCAAAACAGACTTAGAAAGGTAGAAAAAAAACTCGTAATTTTCTATCTTCCCTTAGAGCAAAAATAATGTGATTCCTAACTCAACATTCCATATATATAAATACACACTTGTGTGTATTTAACTTTTTTCATCTGGTAGCTCTCTTTTAAAAGGATAAAGAAATAACGTTACTTCCATTTGATGTAGTAGTGCCACATTATTTAATATGTAAAGATTTCTTAATAATCTGTTATCCAAACTGAGCGACACAAGCAGTTTAGCCTTCATCTTTTTTTTTTTTTTTAAATAAATTTATTTATTTATGGCTGCGTTGGGTCTTCGTTGCTGTGCACAGGCTTTCTTTTAGTTGCGGTGATCAGGGGCTACTCTTTGCTGTGGTGCACGGGCTTCGCATTGCGGTGACTTCTCTTGTCGTGGAGCACGGGCTCGCCGCGCACGGGCTTCAGTAGTTGTGGCTCGCGGGATCGAGCAGAGGCTCAGTAGTTGTGATGCACGGGCTTCGTTGCTCCGCGGCATGTGGGATCTTCCCAGACCAGGGCTCAAACCCGTGTTCCCTGCGTTGGCAGGCGGATTCTTAACCACTGCGCCACCAGGGAAGTCCCCTAGCCTTCATCTTTTATGGAAGGTCATTGTGAAGGTTTATTGAATTTTAAGGGAAAAATTTACCTAAAGTTCTCACTGACAGTGTACTAGACGGCTGTGCTCATTTCCTTTTTCCCTTGGGTCCCTAGTTATAGATCTTAGGAATTCAACGTTGGCCACATACTTTTCCCAGCTCACAATACACACTCAAAAGGAGGAATATAACATGGGTCCAGTATGAAAACAGAACATGCAATACAGCCACCTTGATGGTGGGTGGCCAAGTGATCTGTATGGGTCCCAGGGGTGACCTATACTTGGGAAGTGTCTGGTGCCCTGATGTCTGCAATGGATCAGGGTGGAGCCTGGAAGAGCAAGTTGCTTATTCAGGCATGGAAGTCTGAAAGCAGGGACCATATATATTTAGACTACTGTGTATTCGGTGCCATTAGCACCTGACACCTGAGTCAAAGGGGCTCAATAGATATTTATTGGATGAATGAATGAATAAATGAAAAAAAGTCTTTACATGTCTGGCAAAATGGTGAAGCAGATGCCGTAGAAATCTGAGCGCTCAAAAGATTAAAGAGAAAAAAAGAAAAAGAAAAGGTTAAAGAAGCTTCTCGAAGATAAGACGTGTTCAAAGAAGTGAGAGGACTGACCCTCCCTTCACTTGTACTGCTGATTTGTGCTAGAGAAAATTACATAATGATACGGAAGTGGTGTCACTATGGATTCTTGGTTTCCAATATCAAGAGAAACCCCAATGCTGCCCAAATGCAAAGGGTTGGGGCTGACCCACTCTATGTAGCAGCTGTTTCAAAGTTGCTCCGCTACCCACAAGCCTTCTGCCTACCTCCTTCAGATCACTTTGTGCAGAAAGAAAGACTGCTGCCAATTTTATGGAGAAAACGGACAGCACCTAAGCAAAAGAAATAATCTCATCTGCCTGACACCCCGTGTAGAAACATGTCAAATAGAAGTGTTACCTCTCCTTGTCCAAGTCTAATCTTAAAAGCCTACTATTCTACCCCTTCAAGGAGCTCACTCTTTCCATTATCGCTCTCTTTTAAAAATTTTTAAAAGAGTTTTATTGAAGCTCTTTATTGAAACTCTTTCATTGAAACAAACCGTGTATATTTAAAGTGTACAGTTTGATGAATTTTTACATATAGCTATACCTCAGAAGATACCATTACAATCAAGATAATGAACATACCTTCACCCCCAAACATATCTTTGTGCCCCTCTCTAATCCCTTACCCCCACTCCTGTCTCTTCTTCCTACTCCACAATAGGCAACCACTGATCTGTTTTTTTGGGGGGGGCCACTGTAGGTTAATTTGCATTTTCTAGAGTTTCATATAAAGAGAATCATACAGTAAGTATTCCTTTTGGGGGCTGGCCTTATATATTCATCTACTGATGGGCATTTGGAGTGTTTCCAGTTTTAGGCTGTTCTAAGTAAAGCTGCTATGAACGTTCTCGTACAAGTCTGTGTGGATGTATATTTCTTTTATCTTGGGTAAATACCCAGAAGCGAAAGGGATAAATCATATTTTTTAACATTTTAAAGAAACCGCCAAGTTTTTTTCCAAGGTTGTTGTAGCATTTTACATTTCCACAAACAGTGTAGTAGAGTTCCAGTTTCTATACAACCTGCCGAATGCTTGGCGTGGTCAGTCTTGCTAATTTTAGCCATTCTCACACGTGTGTAGTGATAGCTCATTGTGGTTTTAATTTGCATTTCCCTGATGGTTAATGAGCATTTTTCTGTGCTTACTTGACATCAGTATATCTTCTTTGGTGAAGTACTTGTTAATTATTTTGCCCAGTTTTAACCAGGTTATTTGTTTAATTATTGAGTTTTGAGAATTCTTTAAATGGATATAAGTTCTTTATCAATTACATGATTTTCAGGTAATTTCTCCCATCTGTGGGTTGTCTTTTCATTCTCTTAACAGAGTCTTTTGAAGAGTGAAAAAAAATTTAACTTTGATGAAGTCCATTTTATCAATTTTTTCTTTCATGAATCATGATTTTGGTGTCATATTCCAGAAAACTTTGCCCAACACTAGCTCACAAAGTTCTTCTCCTAAAAGGTTTTCAGATTATATTTTATATTATTTCTATGATTCATCTTGAGTTAATTTTTATATATGGATCAAAGTTTGATTTTTTTTCCATATGGATAATCAATTTTTCCAGTATCATTTGTTGAAAAGACTACTCTTTCTCCACTGAATTACCTTTTCAGCTTGGCCAAAACTTAATTGACCTTGCATTTGTGGGTCTATATCTTGGACCCTCTATTCTCTTCCATTGATTTATTTGTCTATTATAATGCCACAGTGTCTTGAGTACTATTTTCCACGACAGTTATGTCATAGACCACTTGCCAGCCTACGAATTGGTTTTCTTTGGATCAGGTTCCCATCCATGATCCAGTCAGCTGCAGCTGAGTGTTTGTGGGAGGAGTCTTGCAAAGCACAAAGCAGGGCTGCTAAGGACCACCTCTTCATGCGGGCTGAGAGCAGGGCAGTTTTCTTTAACATATGTCGTGCTTATGCAGGCATCACGGTCTATCCTCAAAATATTCCAGTCTCTCCCTGCATCCAGTTTTACTCCCTTCAGTAAATTTCTCACACTGTAGATCTTTCTAAAATGCAAATCTAATCATATAATTTCTTTTGAAAAAATCCATCAATGGTTTCCCATTGTCTTTAGGATAAAGTCCAAGCTCTTGTTCTTTGAGATCCAACTACTGCTTCCCCTTCCATTTTCGATACTTACTACTCCCCACTCTCCCCTCGTGTGCTATATGATTTGCCATATGAATTACTTACAATTCTCCAAACATGCCACACACTCTTGCGCTCCTTAGGCTTTTTTCATGTTGCTCCCTCTGCATAGGATACTTTCCCTCAATTCCTTCCCCTCAGCTAGCTTTTATAAGTTTTTAGATCCCAGTTTAGATATAACATCAATTCAGTTCAATAAATATCTATTAACAACTAATATGACTTAAGAACTGTATTATGGGTAAGGAATATAATATGAACATCTAATACACCCTCATGTTCTATATAGTCTAGAGGAGGAGGTGGACATTAAGCAAGTAATTATAGTTAAATCCAAATCTACAATGATGTAGAAAATAACGTATAGGAAAATCGTATTCCTGATAATGCAAAACCAACTATAATGATTCCAGCCATTAATCCTGTCCTCTGCCCAGTTCCCATTTTCCAATGCAGTGGGCTAAAGTTCTTGACTTGGGATGGAGAGAGGCAAGGTGAAATGGAAGAAGTGGGATTCTGCCTTCCCAGAATAATTCTGCATTATTCTCCCAACCCAATCTTCTTGGATTAGGCAGATGAGATGGATACCAAGTAACTGGAATTTGTGGTATGATCCTGGAATTACCAGCTAGTCATAGGACCTAGAATCATTCCCAGCACGTTTAAGCTGGAACAGTCAAGTACCAGCAGATTGCTCCAAACTCTAACGAGGAGACCAGGATAGATTCTGATTACACAGCCAAACCCCTGGAACTCTAGCAAGCAAACTATGTAGGCTTACTCCAGTCATTTCGTAAACCTCCTAATATGACCTTGTAATTTATGAAACTGAATTTTTGGGCCCGATTTGTTCAGTTGTAGTGGGTTTTACTATACACATAAGACCAGTATTACAAAGGGAAAACATGTGTACTAGATGTGAGTGTGAGGTAAGGGGGTGGGGGAAAGCCTCTCTGAGGGATACTTAACTGAAACTTGAAGAATGTAGCCCAGATGGAGTAGGGAGATGGCCCTAGGCAGAGAAAGCCTTCTCCAGGAAGCCTTCCTTGGTCCCCCAGACTAACTTAGGTCCTCCTCCTCCATGTTTCCAAGGCCCTCCTCTTACTAACTCCTGTCTAGCGCTTATCACACATAGAACAATGGTCTTTTTCTTTCTTTATCTCCCTCCATTAGACTGTAAGCTCCTTGAGGGCAGGGACTTAATATTTAGGACCCAGTAGCCTATAAATGCCCTTTGTGTGAAGTAGGAAGGAGGAATTCCAGAAAGACCCTCTCTGGGCAGAGAGATTGAAAAAGGTGATACTCTGTGCAGAAGAATTAGACATAGGCTGATGCAGGCCCACAAATACAAGACTAGGGCCCTCGGTACTGCCTTAGTACCAACCAATGTGTATTCCAGATGCACATTATAAGCTATGACTATGGAGGTGCCTGGCCAAAAATGGTGGTGCCATGTGGAAGGCAGTCATTTACAGCAGAAGGCTCACCAGTAGCTGCTGAAGACACTTCGTCATATCAGAGGAGTAATGAGGTAGCTGGTAGGACCTGTTTCTGAGTATACATGAGACTCTTTCAAGGAACTTTGCAGGGGTTTTAAGGGTCCTGCAGTAAAAACTGGTGACGGGCCCAGTGAAGGTTACTTCCGGGTTACTTTAGGAGGAAAGAATGCACTTGGGTATGAACTATATCCTCCAGTGTTCTGTATCCCTTGGGAACTTCAGCCTGATCAGAATGTGAACTGAAGAGATTAAACTTTGACATCGTTTTTGAACTTAGACTGTGAGCTATGATATACTGGGGCAACAACTAAGTTTGTGAAAGTCGATTTACCAAAACAGAGTTAGGGGAATTTCTAAAAGTGTCAGGCAGTTATTCTAAGATATCACTCATTGAAAGGCGTGCCATTGTTACATGTACCCCTCAGCAAGAAAAAAATGCCAGTTACAAACTATAATTTTTAAAACACACCTCGATTTCAGAGATGTTACAATCATTTTTTTAAAAGTGTTACAGAGTTGATGAAATATAGATTATAAAATGTTTCATATTTTTGTGCTTCTAATATATTGCTATATACCTTTAAGGAAAATACCAGTTATTTCCCTGTGAGAGCAAACTAGTGGTTCAAGTTCCCTTGACAGGTACATCTTCATGGCAGAGGACAGTTTGCTATCGAAGTTTCATAACACCATCTGTTAAGCTCATTTTCATATAATTCCATGCTCATTGAACAAGTAATTGGTGTTCCTGGAACCCTTCTCTACAGGGGAAAGAATATGTTGACCAATCTGCCTGAGTATTCCATTATGCTTGGCAGTCACAACTTTTACTGTAAATTAATATATCACCATGTGATTTATACATTAGTCTTTTATATGTTTCATGCATCCGAGCTTGATCAATTCTAGTCTGATTCTCAACCTGCAAAGCTAAGAGCTAAACTCTAGAGGAAATGACTCCACAGCATTATCACCTCGTGAGGCATTAGTTGAACAATAAACTGACCTCTTTCTTTGTCAACTTTAAAATACAAATAGCACTTTGAGCATGTGACTTTTGATCTATTTAGCCATAAAATATTTGAGAGCTGAGTGTGTTCTATTTATATTCACATCTTCCACAGAGCCCAGTATAATGCTTGGAATACTGTAGGTACCACATGAATATCAGAAGAGAGGATGGCTCTACATCTCAGGGCATCTTTCAGGTATGCCTGGAGACCACAGCCATTCTATGTTGAGGGTGAAGTATGGCACTCAGGAACGAATCTGAACGAGAATTTGTAAGAGAGATTTTAATGCCTTGCAATAAACAGAGAAATGGATAAGAAAAATAAAGATACTATCATGTTATATTTTTAGACCTGTATTTCTACTTTGAACTAAATGTTTCCTAAATCTATTTTTTACAGGTTGCAACCACCATTCTTTCCCTTCTTACAACATATTTAGAAAATTTAAGTAAATGATACATGATAGAGATTTTAATGTTCATTTTGAAGACATTTAATTTCATTTACAATTAAACTAGAAATATCAAAGTTCAATTTCTAATTATTGCCATGTGGCTAAAGGAACACATTTGTACAATTACATCTCCCAGTTATTGATTACAAAGGAAATCAATACATACAATGCAATACTTTGGCTTACTATTTTATGTTCATTTTCTTTAGTAAAACACATGGGATGGCTGAAATTACAGATGCCTTTTTTCCTTGGATGGATCTCAAGCAAATATTCTGGAACATCTGGAATCTTTCACTCTAGAAAAAATAAACAATAAAGACATTTCTCAAGTTTAATGTGGGTGAAAGTTTGATGAAGGCCTAGAGAGGGCTTTCTTCTAAGCAGGAGAAGACTGGCTAGTTAGTTGCCAAGAATCCTTAAGCAGTGGCATCTACCTATAGTGTGAGATTAGTCTCTCAGCCTTGTAAGTCTAGTCAATTGATCTTGTCAGGTTTCCACGGTTGCTCAGACTGTTGCTATTTCCCCTTCTTTTCATTTTTTCCTGAACTCACTGCAGTGGGCTGAGCCACTCCTCTGACCTTGCTCTTACCAAGGTCACCAATGATCTTGCACACCCAGTGCACTCCGCTTACTTATATAACCTCTCTGCTGCATTTACTCAGGATGTGCAGAGACCCTGCTTTGTGCTCACCAGTCCCATTTCCTTTTCCTCCAGGGCCTGCAGCCCAACTACATTTCCCAGCCTTTGCCTGCAGTTAAGTGAAGCCACGTGACTAGATGCTGACTAATAGAAAGTGAGAAGTGATGTGTGCCACTTCTGGGCTTGGCCACTTCCACTTACTGCACTCACGATTCTCCATGTGTGCTGTCTCTCTTTCCAGGGGATCCAATAGAAGACACTAAGACCTTAGGGGATGGCAAAGCCAGATGACAGAAGGACCCTAGGTACTTGAGTAACTGCTTTGAGGCTTCCCTTCCCCTTCCCACTAACTTCAGTGGAGTGTGATGTGAATAAGAAGTGAAATTTTACTGTGTTAATCCATTGATACTTGAAGTTATTTGTCATAGTAGTTAAGCTGTTACTGATACTTCCTTGGCTTCTGTGAGGCTGCACTCTTGCCTAAATCTCCTCATATCCCTCTGTCCCTCCATTTTTAAATTTTCTTGGCCTGCTCTACTCATTCCTTAAATATTTTTTTTTATCTGTTTCCCTAGCCCACCGTTTTCTTTCTTTACATATGTTCTGTGAACAAGTCCATACTCATGGTCTACTTCTGATATGCTGATGAGTTAGAGTAGTAAATGTGTTCCTAAATATTGGATATATTTTTTACTAAATATGTGTATATGAAACTTATTTTGTATCATGTTTTATGAAATTTTGTTTCAATGATTTTGAAATCGTTATTATCTATTTCCTCATCTCCCCCATTCCCTGGTAAATTGAGAGTTGATTATATCCTTTTGTGTAGTTCTTTTATTGGACTATAAAAGCTCCTCATCTACTCAACTAGTACTTATTGAATATGTGCAAGGAACTTTTTTTTTTTTTTTTTGCCTACAGTGCCTTGTACAGTGCCTTGCATGGTATAGGCAATTGGTGAATGTTGGTTGAATTTAACAAAATTATTTACTGCATACTTTACATGTAAAATTCTCTGTGCTGGGGTTACTGTGAGACAAAAATAAATATAAGGCTTGATCTCTGTTTGCTCTCTTCACCTCTCTCTATGCCAAACATCCTCTGACCTCCACCCTAATTAACACACGTCATAATATTTGAAATTCCACAAATGAGACTGTCTTAACAATTTTGGTACTCAGAGGTGGGTCCTCTTCGGGTGAGGCCCTAAGATAAATCCAAACTTGGACTTGACTTCATTACTAGGATAGTAGGTTTTTATTTTAATTGAAGTATAGTTGATTTACAATGCTGTGTTAATTTCTGCTGTAACTAGGATAGTAGATTAATCAATGTTTCTTTTTCTTCTTTTTGCCTGCAATTCAGAAGTATTGGAATGTGGAGAATTAACCATTATTATCCAACATGAAATTGCATTTTCTTTTTGATTAGGTCATTTGAGACCACAGCTTACTTTGTATCTTTTATTGGGCAACCCCATTCACTGGAAAAACTAATAGATTCATACACTTTGCTAATAATGTCAAGTTTTAACACTTTAACAATTGCCAGTCTGGCTTTTCCTTTCTTTCCTTTTTGTTTTCCAAGATTCTTCCCCAGGTCAGAGCATTCTTTTATTACAGTGAGTAGATGTGCTTTGTGCTTTGTGAATTTTCTCCAGGGGTCAAACTGTTTTCCACATCTTGATTTTCATTCTCAACTGCATTTTCCTTTTAATGTCTTTAAATATTTTGGCCTTGAGCCACATAATCTGTCTTTGGATTTTTCTAGTTGCCTGCATTTTTTTTTTTTTTTGCATTACCTTATTCAAGATTTCTGCCCTTTTCAAGGTTTCTCCCTCATAGAAGGTTTTTTGACATCTATTTTGTTTATAAAGAATTTCATCAACCATTACTACTTTTACTATTACAGTTATTACCATTATTTATACTACTATTTCTATAGTATTACAGTTTAGTTGCTTAATTCTTGTATAAACGAACAATTTCATTAGTGAGACAAGTTCCTGATCATGGTTGAGTTCTATTTGCTGGTGGTGTGATCTGATGCACATCAGTCAGTGGTGTACACTCACAACAGAGTTTTTGTTTTTGTTGGTAACTGCTTTTGTAGTGATATGTTTTAGGAACATTATAATTTTATTTATTGTAAGTCCAATAGTAAACTGAGAATGTCCAATTTTAATGGATTCTACAGATGAAATAACCCAAAAGACAACCCCCCAAATTAGCTGAAAATTTATATACATTTGATTGTTTACCCATTTGTGTAAATAAAGAAGAAAATTTTGTATTTTGAAAGAGTCCAAAGAGCTGTGTGACGTTGAGAAGATTACCTAACCTCTCTTTGCCTCATTAGGTTTTAGGTTTTAATGAAATTGAATGAATTAGAACAATGCTTGGTAAATAGTAAGCACTCAAAAGTGTTAGCTATTATTATTAACTAATTCAGCAAGTATAAAAACCTGTTGTTTGGAATCTATGTTTGCTGATAATGATGATGAAGTCACCATCCTATAGTAAAGGGAGTGTTTCTCATTCTCGTCAAATACGTGCAATTACAGTGTATTCCTCTGAATGCCAATGACATCTTGAGGGTTTGGAAAAGCAGAGTTTTACGATAGCAGCTAAACTAACTAATGAAAACTTTTTTTTCCCCAGAGATTCAGAACAGCCAAAGAACTTATTAAGGCAGGACTAGTAGATTCCTCAGGAAATTTTGATTCATGTCAGACATGTTAGCAACTTTTATGTTTGCTCAGTTCAAAAGCAACGAGAATAGCTCCTAATCAATGTTTCTCAAAGTGTGGTCTGTGAAACTCTGTCCTCAGACTCTGAGGTGGATACTTGTTTAAAAAGTTTTCTAGAACTCTCTCGGGACCTACTAATTCTTTGAAGGGTAACCAGCACACCGGGTGCTTCTTACATAACTTTAATTCGGAGACCCACAACACGTTCAGTAATGCAGGGAGAAAGTATGTTCACAGAATCAAATTGGACCAAACCCAGGGAACCTTTTAGGGTAGGCTTTTCCGTTAACTGAGATGCTACACTTGATGCTCTGCTTGTCCATCAAGCATCTCCCAACAATTGGTTCCCTTAAGATCCAGAAACCTTCTTCTGCCATTACTCTACAGCTGTGACTGGCAATGTCGAGTCCTTTAGCTGTTTTCCTCAACAGTAGAAAGAAAAGGAACTGTGGCCCTCTCGTGATTGTGGAAATCAAATATGGGTCTGTTCCACCTTAAAGGGCCTAGACTTGCCTAAGTGTTTGGGTCTTGCAGAGTTTGGGCACCACCATATTTGGAGCGTGCCTACTTTGGGGCGGGAACCTCCTTGAGAGTGATTAGGTCAGCGCTGGGGGAGGTGACCTTGTTGGGTTTCTGGCACCCGAGAACAGTGGTGCACTGTTTCTGCTGCACCCTTTGGTGTAATTGGCCCAGACGCTCCACCAGCGCGAAGCCGCCGGAGAGCTCCTCGCTGGCCGCCCCCGCGGCCCGCAGCTCGGTAAGAGGCGGGAAAGCAGCGCGCCTGCGCCGTGGGAACCGGGGCCGAAGGCGAAAAGCGGGGAGCGGAGGGGGGCCGTTGGAGCCGAGTAGCGTACAGAGCGGCGTGTGACGCGGGGACGCCGCGCGCTCCCAACGTCGCCCCGGTTTGACGCACACGGCACCAAACTGTGAGTTTCAGGGGTTATTTGGTCGGATTCGCCGGGGCCTGTGTGGGTTTCGGGCCTCTGGGTTGTGGCGGCGGCGGGACTGAGGGTGGCGGAGGAACTTGGGGGACCTGGCCTTCGGCGCTCGGGCCCGGGGAGCTACGCCCTAGGCTGGGTCCCAACCATCCAAAAGGACGCATTTTGCCGCACAGGCTAAGATGGCGGCGGCGGCCGAGGAGGCGGAGTTGGTGCTACACAAGGAGTCCGGGACCCGGGTTCGGGGAGGCGGCGGCCGCGGCGGCCGCGGGGGGCGGCGGTGCCTGAGGTGAGCGGCGGCCGCCGCCGCGGGGCGGGACTCGGCGGAGGTGGGGAGGGGGGGAGTTTTCCACGGCGGCGTCGGAGGATCCGGTAGCGGACACAAAGGGGCTGAGCTGGGCACTAGACTTGGGGGTTTTGTTTAGTCACATGAAGCTGAGCAGCCAGTGAGCAGTAGGGGGAAGGGGCCGAGATCAGGCGGCTTGGGGAGCCTTGCGGTCGCCATTGCAATGCACTGAGTAACGGGGCGGTCCGAGAGCAGCCACCAACCCCTCTCTTTGGGGCTGCTCTGTCTCGGCCAGAAGCGTAGGCTCTGGCGTTAACTGTACACACCCCTCCCCTAACGTGGGACCAGGACCGCAGAGCCCTCCCCTTCCCCTGTTTTGCAAGATCTTATGCCGATAGGTGCCTGGGAAGTAACAGCAAGAGGTAAATCGCTCAAAGTGTTTGGGTTGCCAGGGGCTTGGTGGGTGTCCAGCTAAAGCTTTTTGCTTCTCCAGGTCTGATTCCCTGGCCTTTGTGTCCCTGGGAGCTTAATCTCTGCCAGAGGAAAGCAGGTGTGCTCCACTCCTCCCGTGAACCTGAAGATGAGTTGTCCCAGACCCTTCTCAGTGATTGGAAACTTAGGTGGTGGAACTAACGGTTTCTTGTTACGAGACTTCCACAGACGACTCTCGTGTTGGGATCCATCCATGGTTTAGCAACATTAGTGGAAAACTTTTCTTGAACTGTTTTAAGTAATATTGACATAAATTTAGTTGTTATAAAACTTTTATGTTTAGACTTCATATTTTGTGTGGTCATTAAGAAGTACTCAACGAGGAGAGAAACACAATTGAGAGCCTGAATGATGGTCCTGTTTTGTATACAAGTTAATAAATTCAACAGAAATAACCAAAACACCATCATCTATTCTGGCCAGTCCTAGCTAATGCCAGGCTTGTTGCATCTGGATGATAGATTAGATTTGCCTTAATAATATATTGCCTCTCTGCAGTAGTTTAGTTACATAGTTTTGGTCCCACAAGAAAAAGAGCATTTCAAAAAATAGACAACTCAAATTGCTCAAAGAAAGGAAACCTGCTGTTTGCCTTCAGTCATATGTGTAAGTATCCAGGGAACTAGATGGCAGCAATATTACATCGATAGGTTTTTGTAAGAAAAAAATTATAAAGAAGTTACAGTTTAGTTTAGACATTTTAATAGGTGAAACACGAAGGCTTGACTAGTATTAATGCAGTGATATGTATATTGCTGTTAAAATGGTGGTGTAAGTTTTAGAATTTCTAACAGTTTAAACTTATACTGCACTTACATCTACATCGTACTTGGTATATTTGTAATATTTAAAGTACAA
Source organism: Phocoena phocoena (assembly GCF_963924675.1). NCBI lineage: Eukaryota > Metazoa > Chordata > Mammalia > Artiodactyla > Phocoenidae > Phocoena > Phocoena phocoena. The sequence continues at coordinate 80,458,725 of NC_089219.1, read as the reverse complement.
AATTTGGAAACAACTAATGTTTTGGCTAGGTCACATTAACAAATTAAATTACTTGAGGGGTATTTAAGCACATTTATATAACTAGCTTTAGATCCCTGTTCAAATCGAATTTGAACTTTTCAACATTACTTAAAACTTTCATTTTCCTTGTTTTTTCCCAGATTTATGTTTCCCCCCTTTTAGGTTTTCTCCTTCTAATAGAGAATACTCTTGTATTAATGAATAGGAGATATATTAATATCAGCAAAATTATTATTGAATCATATAGTTTTAGTGTAGAAGGAATCTTAGAGAACAACTAGTATTACTCTCTCTTTTTCAATATATTAAGGGCCAGAGATGATTAAGTTAATGGCATGATGGAAAATTGTCTCTCAACTTATACCCCATTGGTCTTTTCATTGGTCACATTGCTGGGATAAGGAGGTGACTATCTGCAGCTAATAATGGTTATAAAACAAAACAAGGGAGTATGCTTGAGAGTACTTGTTATTCAGATACTATTATATTAATGAGAAATTTTGTGACAATAAAACTTTTATTTAACTTGATACGGTAACTTAGTTTTTAAAGTGACTTCCAAAGTGAGAAGTGAAACAAAATCAGTTACAAAATCCAGACATTTCAGATAATTTCAAAGCAATGTTGCTTTTGAATTCTGAGGTTTCCAAAACAATCGACTCAGAGATTTGAAAAACAAAACAGAACAGGTAGCTTGATAAACTTCTTGGAAAGTTTGAAGTAATTGCCATTTCTACTAGTTATTAGATAAGAAATGAGATAGAGGCTTGAAACAGTGATGCTAGTGCATTTCATTTTGTAATAGTGTTTTAGTTGGAAAAATGGACATACCACTTTGCCTCCTGTTAAAAACAACTTGTTAAGACTAACTAGTACTACTGCTGAGTAGTAAATCTGTAACATCTGTTAGGAAATTCAACAAGTAGTAAAATCATTTATGATGGGATCCCACAGTTATCTTTAACTTCTTTAGATATCACGTTTAAAAAAAACAGGTAAATTGTCTTTAGGTTTTAACGTTTTTATGGGTCTTTTAAGGTGCACTTAAATTATTGATTTTTCTAGGAAAGTTGATATATTTCTTAATTTTCAACACTATGTGAGCGGATTTAATTATACTTTGGTTTTGTGATAATTGAGATTACTCCTGGATTCTCTGTATCAATAATTATGAAGTGAGTCTGTCACCTGCAGACCTTAAACTTTTTGCAGGTTTAATTTGTCATTCAAGTTATAAAAGAGGGAGAAGTTTGTTGTGGTTGAATTGAGACTGTATTGGGTAACAGGAGGAGAAAAGGAAGACTCAAGGACAGTTACTTAAAGTGGTGGGGTTACCTGCAACTTAAAAAATTTAAAGAAATCGGTTGTTAGAAAAGATCAGGTTCATCTTTCTCTCACCCCAAATATATTACTAGTGTTTAGGGTTACTTATTTAGACTCTTCTCAGAATGTGATTCTAAAGGAAAGCAGGGGATCTTACTCTTGTGGGAATGCTTTTCTCATGACTGCTTTTTCAGACATATATTAAGGCAACTATAGCTTGTACCAAATGCAGAAATTGGAACGTTGAATTATCCAGCCCTAATTTTTAAAGAACACTAGTTTTAGCAGTTCTTTTTTAATGTTTAAAAAATTTTTAAATTGATAGTCTGTAAAATAAAACATGAGAATAAAGGATGGATACTATAATGTTTTAGATATTCAAATAAGCTCTAATTTTTTTACATTTATTTGTTATTAATCCATCTGGTATAGAGAATGTCTGCTTTGTAGATAGAGAATCTGTAAATATTGAATAGAATTGTGTAGCACTGACTGAAGCAGTTTTAGAAGTGTTGTCTTTTAATTCAGGTTTATTAGGAGGGAATAGCTGCTTTTAATAGTGCAACCCATTTATATCATTGAATTTTGAGAAAACTGAGAATAATCAAACTGATACTAGCACTAGCTCACCCTGCTGGTTGGCTAAAGTATTTCTCTTCTTTCCCCTCTTAAAACAAAACTAAACTAAACTAAACTAAGCTAAAACACCAAACATAAAGATCACTTGAGACCTAGAAGGTAGAACACCAAGTTCAATTCGTGGTCTTTCTTCAGATAGCTGGAGTCTCCATGAAAAAGGTGTATTATTATTCTCTCTAGGGCCTCAGTTGCTGTACTGTTTAATTTTTTCTTAGATCTGCTGAAGCTGAACTGTGAAGTTACTATTCTCTCTGAATTTACTGGGAACTCTTATGTGATTAGGAGGAGTTAGTATGTTTTTGTTCCTTTAAATTCAAGATAAAAGATCCTTTGACTACTGAGAGATGTTAGCAGTCCTGTGAGATAAACTTTCCAGGAGGAGAAAAGTCAAGGATTTCAAGAGGAGGAAGAGGAGAAAAATGCTAGGGTAGCAGCAACAGCAGTGCATACTTCTCTTGGATGAAGGAAAGCGAGACTGTATTAAGATTAGCGTTTCTAAGAGATTTCCCTTGTACCTCTACTAACGGTTGCCCTAACTCCTCTTCTGTCTGTAAGCTGTAGCCTTCCCATTTCATTTGGGATTCTTGGAACTGTGATTTTGTAGGTAGCTTTGTTTAAAGTATGGATGAGTGATTTGTTCCTTGAAATATGATTCTGTTAGTCTAAACTGTGATAGAAGTGAAGTTGGTTAGAGTGATAAATAATGTTTTAGGTATTAAGCTTTTTAGAATGTATATCATTCATTGAAATTGAAAATACAGTTTTATTTTGTTTAATTGAAATATAGTTGATATACAATATTATTTTAGTTTCAGGTGTACAACTTAGTGATCAACATTTAAATACATATGGAATGATCACCAGGATAAGTCTAGTAACCATCAGACCCCATACAGAGTTATTATAATATTATTGACCATATTTCTTATGCTGTATATTATATTACCTCCCCATGACTTACTTATTTTAAAATTGGAAGTCTGTACCTCTTTTTTTTTTTATTTTTTTTATTTTTTATTTTTTGTAAGTCTGTACCTCTTAATTCCTTTCACCTATTTTGCCCATGCCCCTCCCCATTCTGGCAACCATCCCGTTTGTTCTCTGTATCTATGGGAAAATACAGCTTTTAAAAGACTGTACAAAGTTAGGAAACTAATTATGTTGTGAGTCAAAAGGACAATTTCAAATTAAAAAGCACCTAATAAAGTGTTGGGATTAAAGTTCAGTTTGCAAACCATATTTACCTGTATTATATCAGTTATTTATCTAATATTTATGAAGGTTGAACATTTTTATCCTTTCTTCCAGAGTATTTATCCTTTTACTTGAAAGCATAATATCTTTTCATCAGTTTCTTGAAGAAGATGTCAAACATAACTAGTATTTTCAAAACACCAATTACTGGGGAGGGGGATGGTTCCTAATTATTGTTGAATAGTTTGTGCAGGATGGGAGGATAAGGTTTAAAAAGTGTAAGCCTTGAAGTAAAACTGGTGGGGTTAAGATCTAGCTGTGTGAGCACTAGGCAAGTAGATTTAACAGTAAGAAATCTTCATAGAGATTTAGGTTTATATTACATAATTCATGTAGTAAAGTCCTTAGCTTTCTGATATGTAATGAATGCTGAGTAAATGTTAGCTGTTAGAATAATAGTTATTATTATTATCATCATTGTTTAATTTTGTTTCCTACAGTAACGTGAAATTTTCACCTGTGAGTGATCTGAAGTTGTATACTTTTTCTAACGTTCCATTTTGAGGCCCATATCTACAAAGGAAGTAAGAGACAGTCATCAAAGTGTGGCATCTCCAGTTCTAGCAGCTAAAGCTATAACCAGGGTCAATATTTCGGGAACACATTCTCTTTTATGGCTGTCAGCTAATGATGATGATGATAATAATACATTTGGGAGTGAGTGCATTTGAGTGAAGGGCTTTCCCAACCCGTGGGTTGGTTTGCTTCATTACAACATCCTCAATTTCTTCACTCCCCTTTAAATTCTTGACCATGAGGATGGTGGTGACCATTAGTAGAGAGAAGCGGGTGAGTGGCTATGTGTATTTGTATATAAAGTACACAGAAACCCCAGATGAGAGTGAGGAGTGGCTTCAGCAGAAGCTAGATTGAGGAGAAGAATGTTATCTTTTCATTACTTAGTCTGAGTCAGGGGAATTTCCTCAAACAGCATTTCCTTTTGCTGTTTTCCTCTCTACGCTTCTCTTTGTTTTGTATATATCTGTGCCGGTATAGTCTTAAACTTATTTCCCACTTTAAGTTTTTCTTGTACCACCTACCTTCCCCACCACAAACACAAATTTTAAACTTTAAAAGAAACTATAAAAGGCAGTTAGTAAAAGTACTTTTAAGTTCACATGAGGAGGGGGTGTGAGTATGAAATATTAGAAGTTTAATATTTGTTGAAAAAATATTTTCAATGGTTTGGAAAAGGAAGTGGGGGGAAGTCACCGATAATGTTTTCACCATTATATAATCATTAGTATTAAAGGAAAGGGAGATGAGACTGACATCATTAATTAAGCATCTAGTATGTATTCCTTATAATTATGCTGTGATATATATATATTCCCATTTCATATGCAGGAAAACATACTCAGACTTGGGTCACGTAGATAGTAAATAGTAGAGCAGCCAAGTTTCAACCTAGGCATATCTTGATTCTACAGATGAGACCTTTCTATTCTGCCTTTCTTTCTGTATATCTACGTTTTTACCTTATACAGTTGTAAGTTTTGTCTCCTCCTTATGAAACGTAACACTATAGAAGCGTTTTTCTGCATACCCTTATTTCAAGTGGTGTCTTATTGCCTGCATTGTTTATTCATGCCACCATATAAAGGTTCTTTGTCTTGGCTGCTGGACATTGATACAGTGATATTGGTCAAAATAGAAGCTGCTTATTTCTTTACTCAGTGACTAAGATGAAAAATAATTAATTAGAAAAAATACTCTAATATTTTAGGGTATTAAAATACTCATTTTAATAATAAAAGTATTAATAAGAAGTAATACTCTCTGGGATTAGAAATGCTACGAGTTTAATACTACTGTCTCTCCTTTCTGGTGAGACATTTAACTCAAAATGGATATATGTAAAATGTAGGTGACATTTTCAGTTTATAGCCATATGAAAACAGAAGTTTTAAAATATTTTTACACTTTGAAATGTCTTAAGCTTCCTTGTTAAAAACCTTGAAAGTTGATATTAAAATTAAATAGGTACTTAAATCAACTGTTTAGTTATTATTAATAATTCTTAATGTAATAATCTTTAATATATAAAAAGAGAAAAGCTTAATATTGAATATCTTACCCTCGTATTGGGTGGGGGTCGTATATTAAAAGATAATTTGTGGGACATTTATAAATCGCTTGTATAGGTCAGCACTGCCGAGTAGAAATATGTTGAGCCACAATGTGATTTAAATATTTTCATAGCCACATTAAAAAATAAAAAGAAATAAGTAAAATTAATGTTAACTTCATTTTATTTAACCTGGTATATCCAAAATATTATCATTTCAACATGTACACATTGAGATACTTGCCGTTCTTTTTTTTCACACCAAGTCTTCAAAATCCAGTGTGTATTACATACTTAAAGCATATCTCAGTTCAGACTAGCCAGACTTCAAGTGCTCATTAATCACAGATTGGGCAGTGCAGATATAGACAGTAAGTTCTATACAAGTATGGAGAAAGGGTAAAGTAGAAATTGAACTGAGTCTTAAAGGATAGTTGAGAAAAGAGTATGCTGGGGAAGAACATTCCCAGAAAGAAGTGATGGGAATTAAAGTAGGAGACATTATTAGAAACCAGATAATAGAGTGGCTTGAATCCAGCTTAGGGAATTTGGTTTCTACGTGTATGTGTGTGTGTGTGTGTGTGTGTGTTGGATAAATGCTGGAGGGTCTTGCACATGAGCACTTGATGAATATTGAATTAACATTTAAGTGAATTAATATGAGGCAGAATAAGAAAAATGCTGGCAGAATACTAACAAAGCCTTGTGGGTCTTATAAGGGGAAAGAGTTGCGTTTAGGGAATATTGGTGTTCTGTGATTAGAAATATGATAGAGAATGATGAAAAAGGATGAGAATTGAGAAAAGCTTTTTAGATTTTACCGTTATTGGTGACTTGTTGTTAAATGTTTTATTTATATATAATTTACATATATTGAAGTGCACAACGTTTATATGAGTACAACTCAGTGAAATGCCACAAATAAATATACCCAGGTAACTTCAACCCAGATCAAGATACATAACATTTTCTTCACTGAAAAAGGTGCCTTGTGCCCCTTCTTATTAATTCTTTCTCAAAGAAGTAAGCATATTCTGATCTCCATCATCTTAAATAGTTTTGGCTTATTCTTGAACTTGCTTATGGCATATTTGCCCTTTCCAAGGGTAGTGAGAGTTGACGCCTGAATTTGTCTCTTTCTTTTCTGTCATTGTTGTTGGATGAATTTGGAGGTAAATCAGATGATAAGTAGTTGGTACTGTGGCCCTGCTTTTTTTTTCCAGTGTGATATATACCAACATCAGAGAGATATTTCTTAGTTTTCATTAATAGTAACTTTTTAGAGGTTAGTTTTAATGACCAGAAAATTTGTTTAGAATGCAGGGGTTTGAATTGCTTCCATAGATACCATAGTTGTCTGGCTTGCTTTCATTACAGTATTCTCTAGGCATATAGCCAAGAAGTAGGTAGAAGAGATCTTGGATTGCCTCCTTATATAGCTGCTTTTTGGAACGTCTTTATTAAGTAGCTTCTAGGCATTATGTAAGTTAGCTTTCAGGCATTTCAGATTACTTAATAAGGTATTTGAGTATTTCTGATTGTGATTGTAGGGGGAGGAATAAATTGGTGCACTTTTGTTTACAGGTAAGTATCCACTCTCAACCAGGAAGATTTTGCCATTTATGTGTAAAGAATGAGAATGCTCCTTTAAGGACAGTTGCACAAAAGTTTGAATGGTTAAAATCCATGAAGGACACTTTGTAAATGGATCTGCAATGGAATTATTGATCATGATTTTTTTCTTGTAGTACTTGAGTCATTTTTTTCCAAATGGGATTAATGGTTACAGCATTGTTTTTCATAACTGTTGAGCACTGGAAGCCTTATTGTAGTGTAACAATTGGTGCTTTTGGGAGAAAGATTTTTTTCTGAAATATGTATCACTTACAATAAAGTTGTTAAAAGTACATAACAATGAAAATATGTATCATCACATTCCAGTATGCCAAGTTTTGAGGAATATGTTTTGTAAACTGTGCAGAAGTGGACATGAAAATACTTTCTAATTAATGTTTGAATTGTGAATGTTTTTGAGCTTATGAATGAAAGTATTTATATGAAGTTTTGTTTTTTGGAATTTGTACCAAGTTTGCTTAATATACTCTTGCTCCAAGAATTTTAATTGTTGTCTTGAAGAAATAAAACCTCATCTGTGAACTTTTATTATGTAGGTTTTGTATTTGTGAAGTATAGAAGGCCAAAGTAAAATTGATTAGATTAGACATTGAAAAAGTTTAGTATCTATAAAATATTAAGACTTTATATAATAGCTTTTTTGGGCTAGAGTTAGAATATTACAAACAAAACAATTAGCATGTTATTATAGCTTTAAGACCTGAATTCTGTGTGTAGAAAAAAAAATATTTAAGGGTATGTTCTATGTTTTTGTGTTGTTTTGAAAAAATGAATGTTATATTTGAATTTTCTTTGGGGAGATTTAATTTTTTTGTATTCAGGAAAACCTTGTTTCCGTGGTTGTATTTCTCCCAACCTTCACTTGTTTTAACTGGGTTAATTATTATACACAATTCATTTAGTACCACACTAGGGTAAGACTGCAGATACATAGAGCAAATGATGTGGTTCCTGCTCCAAAGAGGTCATTATCTAAGATACAACTTAACTTAAAGAGTGCTTAATAATGAAATATTTGAATTACTGGACTGACACAAAATCATATGAACAGTATACAGTAAGACTGGAAAAGATTCTTGGGAAAAATACTTTTTAATCTAGATTTTGAAGAAGTGTTATGTAAAGATTGGTGGAGAGGGTAGGGAGTATCAGCTAGGGGGAGGGTATGTTAAAAAGTACAGAGATGGATCTTGTGGAATACAAGCATTTTCCTTGTTTGAAGTAGCATCTATTTTAAATGAATGTAATGAAAAATAAAGCTTATAAAGTTGTGGCCTGAGCTGGAGGAATCTAAAAAAGTTTGGATTAGAAATAAGGAATTCTACTAAAGGCCATTGAACCGAAATACATGAAGGAAAATGAGAAAGATCAGCAGCCAGATATAACATGATTAGGGAAGCGATTGAAGTGAGTAAGGTCAGTTAGAGGTTATCAGCTTGGTGAATGGCGGGGAGGGTATATTAGGAATAAGAACGGGTAGTTTTAAAATAAAATGGGCGAAAAATGTGGCTCCTAAGTTTGTAGTGCAAAGTTAAAATAAGAATGGAACCATTTTATTATCTTCTGGTATTGAAAATAAACTTACTTGGAGACACAGTTTGCAAGTAAGTTATTAATACCAATTGAGGTATTATTGTACATTTGCCTTATCCTATAAAAAAAACTTACGAACTTTTTAAAAAACCTTTGATTTGAAAACTAAGTAAAACCCAAGAAAGTTTTGCTATAGTGGTATTTTCTGAATTGCTAGTACTTTCAACTAAAAAACTATTTGAGATGAATAGTAAGAGCTTGTAATTGTATTGCTGTATTTGGACTTATAATAGTACCTTTAAGCCACGGTTTAAGAGACATTCTAATTGGTATGGGAGTTGGTATGAAAACAAAAGATAACAAAAATTAATACCTGGACTACCAGTGTTTAAATTGTAAAAAAATAGATATTGTTTTAAAAATTGGGGACAGTTGAGAACACACTGCTTTTATGAGGGGGATCCCTAAAATGTAGTTCCCTCTGGGATATTTAAGATGTAATATGTTTGTCTTTACTGGAGTTTTTAAGAGTTCTTAAATTGAATGTATATATACTGTTATCTTACAATGAATACCACTATTCTTAAAATGGAATTAGAAAATATGAAAAAATTATAAAAGTAATATAATTTTAAAAGTATTTTTCTGCCTTTTCTGCCTTTTTTAGAGTTAGTAAATAGAACAGAGTTTAGGAGTTAATAGAGTCTTGGAGTTTTAAGACAGTATGTTAGTCTTATAACAAGCTTATATTTTAACCACTCTCACAGTTAGTATAGACTTAACTTTGGTTAGTAAAGAAGTTAGTGCGGTTTCTGGCACCATGGTAAAATAAGGAGGTACATTTGACTCCATCCAAGTTACCTGTGGAGGCAAATCAGCTAAAGCAAAAGAGAATAGGTTGTCCCCTACCATGGGTGGGAAAAAGATTTCATCCACCTCTCTGAAATTTGGGGTTTCTATGTAGATAGAGTGGGTGAGAATAGATGACAGCAGAACAATCTACTGTTCCTTGATTATTGGATGAACTGGTGGTTTGGGAATATGAAGCTTGCTTGAAAGCCCTGCCCTAACCTCTTTCTTAAATAGTTCCCTATTTATACTTTTTTGTGGCTGCAAACTTACTGGAAATAGACCTATCCTCACCTGTGTTCACTGCCATGGGTCTCTGCATGCTGAAAAGCCATGAAAAATCACTGCATAAAATAAGGAGAGGCAACAGTTTAAATGGGTTGGAAACTAGGAAACCAAATTGACTATTCCGTATATATTGATCCAACTGAAACAGCTCATACAGTAAAGGAGGAGATAGAGGTAACCGTCAGCGGCTGTGGTGGAAACAAAAGTCTTATGCAATGAAACTGAATGTCTTAATGGTGGCATTGCCATCAACAGTGATACAGATGGCTTCCTAAGTAGGTGTCCTTTGGTGTGACGTTGCTCGCCTAATCATCTCCTGGTTTATCTCATTTTCCAAGCCTTATTCACCCAACTTTCCTGTCAAATTTGATTACCCAGTACCCTTCTAACAGCGTTTTCTTAAATTAATTGGAATTGATTTCTTTCCCACTCTCCTCCCCTTTTACAAATTGAATTAAAAATTCTTGATATGTGGTTTTATAAAAGTTCTATCTAAGTAAAAATAACAAATGTTTGAAATAAAGAAATGGCAAAAATGATACTAAAACTTGCAAGTTTCATTCATATCAAGCAAAGGCTAAAACTTTTCTAGGCCAAAACCTTTGAATGAGAAAAAGGAATTTTTTAATTAATAAAAAATTAAAACCACTAAGCAATATTAGGCTTGAGCTTTTGTGTGATGAACTCAGAGCACTGAAACATATGAAGTAGAGTTTCTTTAGAGAAATTGGTAACATCAGTCTTTTCAGGAGACTAACTCTCAGATTTTAATAGATCAAGTAAACAAAAAGGCTATAAAGATTTGAATAACAATATGCTTTATTTAATAGGTGTATGTCAAACTTTGTTCCCAATAAAGAAATCACATTTTTTTTCAATTTATGTGAATTAAAAATTTTTTTTAAATGTCTTGGGCTTGAGAATTTGAAATTTTAATAAGAGAAATTATATAGGTCAATATTTTTTGACTACAGTGTAGAAAAGCTAGATGTTAAAGCCAAAATGATCGTAACTACTTGGACGATTAAAACTCTGTATCCTACTGGAACTTGAGCCTAAATTTCATACTATTTAAAAAGGAACAACAGTGAAGACATGACACATCAAAACTGATGAGATGAATATCTTTTTAAACATGGTGGATTAAATAACCATTTACTTTGATATCAAACCCCTACTAGAATTATAGTAATTTTTTTTTTAATCATAGGCTGTCAAGGACAAAGAAAACTGGAAATTTGATCACAGAAGTAAAACTTTGGAAGCTGGAAAGCAACAACTTCGTAGCTCTACTTTCTACTCAACTTTCTACTTTCAGTGGGGAAGGCCTAGAATGGTCTACAATTATGCTGTTGAACCCTGGGGTACTTCAGGAATTTAGTGGCTACAGGTTCCTTGAAAGAATTGTCTAAGAGTTAATAACAAGTTAACAACACTCATGGTGCCAAGAAACTTTATCGAAGTTTCTTTTCTGATATTCAAAGGGAAAATCTCTGTTCTTGAGCAGTAGGCAAGCTCAGGTTAAGGGTGTCTGTCATACTCAAAAACAGAGAATTGAGTAGAAATTTACATGTTGAACTGGGAATCATCCACAGTCTCTTTTTTCCTCCTAGTTCTGAGAATACTAGGTATCAGACTTCTTCCCCCAGATGTGAGATTGGAAGATTCATCCTGCTGTAGCAAACTGATTATCAGGAAAAAAGACCAACAGATAACAATAGATAAGGATCCACTAGGGAAATCATCAGGCTGATCATCTCACACTGACACCTACCCATTAACACAGAACTTCAAGGCAACTTTTTTAAAAAAAGATTCTTTACCATTATAGTTTATCACAAGATACTGGATATAGTTCCCCATGCTACACAGTAAGACCCTGTTGTTTATCCATGCCATACACAGCAGCCTGCCTCTGCCAATCCCAAACTCCCAGTCTATCCCTCCCCTGACCCCAGCCGCAACCCATAAGTTTGTTTTCTGTGTTTATGGGACTGTTTGTATTTTGTAAATAAGTTCATTTGTATCATATTTTAGATTCCCCATATAAGTGATGTCATATGGTATTTGTCCTTCTCTGATTTACTTCACTTAGTATGATAATCTCTAGGTTCATCAACTAGACAACATTTAGGTGTTTCATTTTAAAATATGAGATTAAGGATCATTAAACATTTTAGGATAACCACAATAAGAAAGAGAAGAAGGAAACAGAAACTTTCTATTAAGTTTTAAAACTTTCTATTTAAGGTTTAAAAGAAAACTTTAAAAAGTTACTGATATCTTTGCAAGTGAGGGGATAATTGTATCTTTGAAATAAGAAAGGATGCTATAAAACAGTCCTCAGAAAAAAAAGACAGTCTTTTTCTTAGACATTTAGAATATGGAATACTTAATAGAAGAGTTAGAAATTTAGGATGTTAAATTTCTAGTTGAAGGTTAGAAGATAAAATTGAGAATATCTTCCACAAAGTAAGACAAAAGAGATGTAAAGTAGGAGAAGATAAAATTAGAGGATCACTCTTGGCAAGTTCAACATGTGAAAAAATCAGAATTACAGAATGGGAGGAAATGGATGGAAGCAATTATTTTTAAATAATTGAACAAAAATCTTGAGTTTCCACATGAAAAGGACTCATAGCATGCACAGCATGGTGACTGGAAAAAAAAAAAGAACCATAACAAAGTACATCATGATGGAATTTCAGACACCAGAAATAAAGGGAAGATCCTAAAAGCTTTTGGTTATGGAGCATATAAAAGATTAGGAATCAGTAACATTGGATTATTATTAATATTAATGTTATTAATATTATTTCAGTCAATAATGAAATAATGCCTCAGAATCCTGAAGGAAAGTTATTTCCAAACTACTAATTCTGTACCTTCCCAAGCTGTCAAATGTGGGAGTAGGCTAAAAGTATGAAACATGAGGTTGTTAGAATATTTACTTCAAATGTACTGTATCTCAGGAAGTTAGTAGAGTACATGGGCTCTATCGGAACGATTGGGTAAATCCCAAAAAAAAGGAGGGATCCAGGAAACAGGATTTAGTACAGGAGAAAATGATGATTGTGCAGGGAGATGCAAGAAATGTGGCTGTGCAGCAGGTCTGAAGAATAATCAGTTCCTGAGGAGGACAAAGGGATCTAGATGGTATGTCTTCTGAAAATACACACACAAGATATAGAAAGGATTTTTGTGACTTTATTCGTAAGGGATATTTATCTGTAGTTTTATTTTCGTGTGTATGAGAAGGATTGGTGTCAATTCTTTAAACGTTTGGTTTAAAGGTAGATTTTACCAGAGAAGCCATCTAGTCCTGGCTTTCCTTTTGGGGAGTTTTTTCATTACTTGCTCAATCTCTTGTTATCGATCTATTCAAGATTTTCTGTGTCTTTTTTTTTTTTTTTTTTTTTTTTTTTTGCGGTACGAGGGCCTCTCACTGTCATGGCCTCTCCCGTTGCGGAGCACAGGCTCTGGACGCGCAGGCTCAGCGGCCATGGCTCAGGGGCCCAGCCGCTCCGCGGCACGTGGGATCTTCCCGGACAGCGGCACGAACCTGTGTCCCCTGCATCGGCAGGCGGACTCTCAACCACTGCGCCACCAGGGAAGCCCTCCTGTGTCTTCTTGAATCAGTTCTGGTAGTTTGGTTTTTTTCCTAGGAGTTTGTCCATTTCTTTTAGATTTCTTAATTCGTTGCCATTCAGTTGTGCGCTTCCCTTATAATTTTTTGTTTCCTATTATAAAGCCAGTATTAAAACCGTTTTCATTCATGATTGTAATACACCTTGAGATATTTTAGGTTTGGTTCCAGACCACCACAATAAAGTGAGTCACATGAACTTTTTGGTTTCCCAGTGCATATAAAAGTTATGTTTACACTATTCTGAAGTCCATTAAGTGTGCAACAGCATTGTGTCTTAAAAACAGTGTCCATACTTTAGTTTAAAAAACTCTATTATTAAAAAATGCTGACCATCATCTGAGGCTTCATCAAGTTGTAATCTTTTTGCTGGTGGAGGGTCTTGCCTCAGTGTGGACGACTGCTGACTGATCAGGGTGGTGGATGCTGAAGGTTGGGGTGACTGTGACAACTCGTAAAACAAGCCAACGGTGAAGCTTGCCGCATCGATTTACTCTCCCTCTCACTTGAACACTTAGAGGCCACTGTAGGGTTATTAATTGGCCTAATTTCAATATTGTTGTGTCTTAGGGAATAGGGAGACCTGAGAAGAGGGAGAGAGGTGGGAGAACAATCAGTCAGTGGAGCTGTCAGAACACACAATATTTATTAAGTTCACCATCTTATGTGAGCATGGTTTGTGGTGCCCCCAAACAGTTACAATAGTGACATCAAAGATGACTGATCACTGATCACCATAACAAATGTAATAATGATGAAAAAGTTTGAAATGTTGTAAGAATTACCAAAATGTGACACACAGACACAAAGTGAGTAAATACTATTTAAAAAATGGTGCTGATAGACTTGCTTGATGCAGGGTCACACAAATCTTCAGTTTGTTAAAAAAAACACAGTAACTGCGAAGCTCAATAAAACAAGGTATGCTTGTAATTTGTCTTTTTTTTTTTGGTCAGTAGCTAGCTGAAGGTTTGTCAATTTTGTTGATATTTTCAAAGAACCAATTTTTGGTTTCATTGATTTTTCTTTATTTTTTAAAAAAATTCTGTTTCATTTCTGCTGTAATCTTTATTATTTCCTTCCTTCTGTCTGCTTTGGGTTTAATTTGCTCTTTTTCTGCTTCCTTAGGATGGATGGTTAGGTTATTGATTTGATATCTTTTAAAGTAGGCATATATAGCTATAAATTTCCCTTTAAACACTGCTTCCACTTCATCCCACCAGTTTTACTGTGTTGTGTTTTTGTTTTCATCTCAACATATTATATAATTTCTCATGTGATTTCTTCTTTGATCTAATGAATATTTAGGAGTTTATTGCTTAATTTCCACATATTTGTTACTTTTCCAAATTTTCTTCTGTTTTTAATGTCAAGTTTCATTCCATTATGGTTGGAGAACATACTTCATATGATTTGATTTCTTTTAAATGTGTTGAGGCTTGTTTTATGGCTTAACGTATGGTCTATATTGGAGAATTATCCATGTGCACTTGAGAAGAAAGTGTGTTCTGCTCTCCTCGAGTATTCTGTAGCTATCTGTTAGGTCTAGTTAGTTTGTAGTGTTCAAGTCTTTTATTTTCTTGTTGGTCTTTCTGTCTGGTTCTATCCGTTATTGAAAGTGAGGCATGTAAGTCTCCAACTATGTTTGTTTTTGTCTGTTTCTCCTTTCAATTCTGTAAGTTTCTGCTTCATATATTTTGAGGCATTGTTGTTAGGGATATATATGTTTATATAGTTCATCCATAATTTTTAATGAATTGACCCTTTTATTATACAATGTCTTTCTTTGTTTCTAGTAATGATTTTTTTCTTAATATCTTATATCTGATAAGAATATAGCCACTCTAGCTGTCTTTTGGTTATTGTTTGCATTGTGCATCTTTTTCTATCCTTTCACTTTAAATTTACTTGACTCTAAAGTGTCTTTGAATCTGAAGTATGTCTCTTGTAAGCAGCATATAGTTAGATTGTGTTCTTTTACCCATTCTGCCAAATCTCTGCTTTTTGACTGGGATGCCCAATTAATTTGCATTTAATATAATTACTGATAAGGTAGATTTTATGTCTTCCCTTTTGCTGTTTCCTATATGTCTTAAGATTTTTTTTTCTGTTGTTGTTCCTTTAGTCCTCTATTATTGTCTTCCTTTGTGCTATTATTGTCATGCACATTGTCTTTCTATGTCTTTTAAATCCAATAGGAGAAAAAAAGAGTCAAAAATTTTTAAATGACAGTGTCTTTTTTTTTTTTTTTTTTTTGCGGTACGCGGGCCTCTCACTGTCGTGGCCTCTCCCGTTGCGGAGCACAGGCTCCGGACGCGCAGGTTCAGCGGCCATGGCTCACGTGCCTAGCCGCTCCGCGGCACGTGAGATCTTCCCGGACCGGGGCACGAACCCGTGTCCCCTGCATCGGCAGGCGGACTCTCAACCACTGTGCCACCAAGGAAGCCCTACAGTGTCTTTTATGTTTACTTATCAGGTTACCTTTACACGCCCTTTAATTCTTCAGGCATACTCAAGTTACTGACTACTGTCCTTTGATTTCAGCCTGAAGGACACCCTTTAATATTTCTTGTACAGCAGGTCTGCTAGCAGCCAGTTCTCTCATTTTTTATCTGTTCAATGTCTTAATTTCTCTTTCATTTTGGGAAAGTAGTTACAGAATTATTGGTTGACAGTCTTATTTTTTTCAGTACTTTGAATATGTCTTCCCATTGTCTTCTAGCTTTCATGGTTTCTGACATGAAATTAGCTGTTAATTTTATTGAGGATTTCTATATGACAAGTTGCTTATCTCTTGGCTTCTTTCAGGATTCTCTCCTTGTTTTTTGAGAGATTGATTATGAAGTATCTAGGTGTGAATCTTTTTGAGTTTGTCCTACTTGTGATTCCTTGAGCTTTTGGGGTGTTTAGATTAATGTTTTTCATTAAATATGGAGTAATTTCAGCGATTATTTATTCAGATATTACTTCTTCCCCTCTTTCTCCTCTCTTTTGGGACTCCCATTCTGTATTGGTGTTCTTAATGATGTCCTTCAGGAATATTAGGCACACTGTTTGGTTTTTTCCTTTTCTTTCTGCTCCTCAGAGTGGATAATCTCAATTGGTGTATCTTCAGATTCACTGATTCTTTCTTCTGTCTGCTCACATCTGCTACTAAAACCTTGTAGTGAATTTTTCATTTTCATTCTTGTACTTTTCAGCTTCAGAATTTCAGTTTTGTCCTTCATGATTTCTCTATCTTTTTTTAAACCAATTTCAAGAACTATACACATTTTATTTTCTACAGACCTGAATTTGACTTTTTAAAGTTAAATTTACACACATTTACATGCACAAACTCTATCTGTATATTTTTAACAAATGTATACACATTTATAGCCTACATTCCTATAAAGATGCAGAGTTTTTCTGTCACCTCAAAAATCTTCTTGTGTTGATATTTTCTGCTTGTGAGACATCCATACTTTCCTTTAGTTCTTTTGACATGGATTTCCTTTAGGTCTTAGAACATATTAAAGCTGATTTATAACTTTGTTCACTAAGTCCAATGTCTGAGTTTCTTCAGAGACAGTTTCTTTTGACTGCCTTTTTTTTTTTAATGTGTATGAGCCATACTTTTTTTTTATTGTTTTGTCATTTTTTTGTTGAAAACTGCATTTTAAATAATGTGGCAGCTCTGATGATTAGATATTCTCCCCTCCCCAGCATTTGTTGTTGTTACTGTTTGTTGTTGTTAGTTTGTTTAGTGATTTTTCAGAACTAATTCTGTAAAATATGTATTCTTTGCTATGTATGGCCACTGAAGTCTCTCTACTCAGTTAGCTTAGTGGTCAGCCAATAATTGGACAGTGATTTCCTTAAATGCCTGGGACCAGTAAGTCTCCCAGTATTTGTTGAGAGGCTCTGTGTGTGTGTGTGTTGGGGAACACCTTCAGCACTCAGCCAGTAAATTTGTAACTTTGCCTTACCCTTCATTTCCTGTTTGTGCAGAACTTCCAGGTTAGCCGGAGGTGAGCACTTAGGGCCTTCTCAGGCCTTTCCTGAGTATGTGTACAACCTAGAGCATGTGTGCAGCTCTGGGCACACATTTGACCATCTAGATTCTCAGGAATATATTGGAGCTTTTCTAAGCCCCAATTTTTCTTTTTTTTTTCTTTTTCTTTTTTTTTTTTTTTTGTGGTATGCGGGCCTCTCACTGTCATGGCCTCTCCCGTTGCGGAGCACAGGCTCTGGACGCACAGGCTCAGCGGCCGTGGCTCACAGGCCCAGCCGCTCTGTGGCACGTGGGATCCTCCCGGCCCGGGGCACAAACCCGTGTCCACTGCATTGGCAGGCGGACTCTCAACCACTGCGCCACCAGGGAAGCCCCCAGTTTTTTTTAAGCTTTTTGGTTAGTCTGTTGTTGGTCTTATCTGTTATCCACTGCCTCAGTCAGCTGTAACATGATACAATTTTTTCCAGTCGTTTTTGACAAATGCCCTTGGGGAAAGGCTTTTTTTTGCACTGAGTGCCCTCTTAGGTCAAATTTAAGATAGCTTTGGGAGTGGTGTCTTCCAGGAAACCACCAGACATGTCAAATAATGACAGCCCTCTGAGAATGCAGTAGTGAAGGAGCTGTCACCCTCTTCTGCCCCCCTCAGTTAACTTCCAGGCTGCTGGTTTTCACCAGGCCTGTGGACTGTTGGCTTTCAAGTCTACTGTGGCACTAGGGTGGGAGGATGGGAATAGGGCAAAATAAATGCCACAGAGTTTGCTGGTCTTATCAAGATTCAGCCATCTTTCTTGAATAAACTCTCTCCAGATTGCTGCAAGTCTTTGGTTAATTTCTAGAGTTTGGAAAACGTTGACTCTGTTTTTGTCAGTGTTCTTGTTGGTTTTATGGAGATGATTTTTGAATCTCCTTATTTTGGTATTTTTGCTGGTGTCTTACCATTGAGTTTTCCAAATTATTATATATATATAATTTTATTTTAACACACTAGTCATTTTAAAAAATATTTATTTTTAGCTGCATCAGGTCTTAGTTGCGGTATGCGGGATCTTTGTTGCAGCATGTGGGATCCTCTGCTGCAGCATGCGGGCTCCTTGTTGCAGTGTGTGGGCTTCTCTCCATTTGTGGTACATAGACTTAGTAGTTGTGGCACTCAGCCTCTCTAGTTGTGGCCCACATGCTCAGTAGTTGCAACGCACGGGCTTAGTTGCCCTGCGGCATGTGGGATCTTAGTTCCCCAACCACGGGTCAAACCCATGTCCCCTTCATTGGAAAGGCGGGTTCTTAACCACTGGACCACCAGGGAAGTCCCCAAAGTTATTTCATGTTTTAGATATGAGTCTTTTGTCAGGTATGTAGTTTGCACACATTTTCTCCAAATTTGTCACTTGCTTTTTAATCCTCTTCACAGGATCTCTCACAGAGTAGAAAATTTTCATTTTGATCAAGTCCAGTTTATCAGATTTCTTCTTCTAAGGATCATGCATTTGTTATTTCTAAGAATACTTTTCTGTCTTTAGAGCCTGATGATTTTTTTCTATCTTCTACCAGATTAATAATATTACATTTTTCATGTATACCTATAATCCACTTTGAATTAACATTGGTATAGAATGTCAGATTTAAGTCAGTGTTTTGTTTTTTCTCTCCACATATATCCAGTTGCTCTTGTACAATTTGTTGAAAATACTTTTTTTCTCTATTGAATTGCTTTTGTACTTTTGTCAAAAAATCAATTAGCCATCTTCCTGTAGGGCTATGGAATAATTTGGGGAGGTTACAGAGGGATATAAGAGGGTAAGTCATTTTCTTACACTGGAAATAATCAGATGCAAAATGAAAAATCAAGATATAACTGTATTGTTTAGAAATTGGTGGGGGGGGACTTACTGCTGTTTTTCATAACATGCTTTATTTGATTTTTAAAATATGTATTTGTATAACTTTGATTAAAATAAAAACAAAATACTATAGGATAATGCTAGTGCCTTATTTACGGAAAAATTCAAAGCCTTAAATGTCTGTGCTTTTAGTTTTGAAACATTTTTACTGTGGAAAAAATGCTCAGAATAATGCATGGAAAAAATGTCCAACTTAAGTATTCAAAAGTACATACCTGCTTAGTCACCCACTGTCAAAAATGAAAACATTGCCAGATCCTCCACTCTGCTTCTTCCCAAACCTCTTCTTCTCTGTTAGGGTATTACCATCCTACGTTTTCTGGTACTAACTTTTTGGCTTTATATTTTTACTATTAAAAAACACATTTTTGAAATGTTTTCTGTTAATGAAATTTATGTAAATGGATCCTGGCTTTTCCAGTTTTGTTTATGAGCTTTAGTTCTATTGTTGCATATAACTGTAATTCATTCACTTCCATTGCTGTACAGTATGTGAATAGTCCATGGTTTATTCATTCTATTTTTGATGGAAATTTGAGTTATTTCCATTTTTAGGCTTCTGTAAATAATGCTATGCATTAACTTGTACGTGTCTCATAGTACACACATGCACATATGTATATTTAGTAAATACCTAAGAGTTTAATAGCTTGGTTTTAGAGTGTATTTATGTTTAATTTCAGAAGACATTCAACATTTGTTTCCCAAAGTGTTTGTAGCAATTTATAGTCATCAACAGAGTTCCTTTTGCACTTCATCTTCTCCAACACTTTATATTGTTAATTTTTAATTTTAGCCATACTAGAGGGTGTGTAGTGCTGTCTCATAGTGGTTTTATTTTCCATTTCCCTGATTGCAAATGTGATTGAATACCTTTTATTATGTTTATTGAGCAGGTTTTGTAAATATTTTGTGTATTTGAAAAAGAATATGTATTCTGCAGTTTTGGGGTGCAGTATTTACATGTGTCTGTTAAGTCAGGGGTCCCCAATCCCCAGGCTGTGGACCAGTACTGGTCCACAGCCTGTTAGGAACCAGGCTGACCAGCAGGAGGTGAGTGGCCAGCGAGTGAGGGAAGCTTCATCTGCGGCTCCCCATGGCTCACATTACCACCTGAACCCTTCCTCCCCCCACCCACCGCCACCCCTGCCCCCCGGTCCATGGAAAAATTGTCTTCCATGAAACTGGTCCCTGGTGCCAAAAAGGTTGCGGACCGCTGTGTTAAGTCAGTTTTGTTAATCATGTTGTTCAAAACTTCTGCATCCTCACCAGCTTAACTTCTGCATGCTTGTTCAATTAGGGAGGTATGTTAAAATCTGCTGCTGCCATTATGGATTTGTCTTTCTTGTGTTGCTGGCGATTTTTGGTTTACATATTGGAATCCATATTACTAGCGGCACACAAATTTAGAATGGTTTCATGTTTCTGATGAGTTGAACCACTTATCATTATTGATTCTTTTTATCTTTGGTAATGCTTTTTTGCTTTGAAATCTACGTTTATTGATAATAACACAAGCCTTCTTATTGTTTATTGTTCATTTTCTCCCCCCAACCATTTATTTTAAATTTTTCTGTGCCTTTATGTTTTAGAAGTATTTCATGTATACACCGTATCATTGTTGTTTTACTTTCAGTCCCATCTAACACTCTTAGTCTTTTAATTATAACATAAAATTTATTTAGATTTCATAATTTTACTGGTTATTGGGACTTAAGTGAGTGATCTTATTATGTGCTTTCTATTTATTAGGACTGTTGTATTCTTTTCCTCACTTTTCTTGCCGTCTTTTGGATTAACTATTTTTATTACTTCTCCCCTTCCCCCGTCTTTTTTTTTTTTTTTTTTTTTTTTGCGGTGCGCGGACCTCTCACTGCTGTGGCCTCTCCCGTTGCGGAGCACAGGCTCCGGACGCACAGGCCCAGCGGCCATGGCTCACGGGCCCAGCCGCTCGGCGGCATGTGGGATCCTCCCGGACCAGGGCACGAACCCGTGTCTCCTGCATCGGCAGGCAGACTCTCAACCACTGCGCCACCAGGGAAGCCCCCCGTCTTTTTTTTTTAACTGTTGGTTTTGTCTGCTAGCCACAAGTATCTTTTTGTTTATTTGAAAATATCTTTTTTTCATTTTTGAAGAATAGTATCACTGGATATAGAAGATGTTCCAGTATACACTTTGTTCTGGTGATAAGTCAACCATTACTTGTATTGTCATTTCCCATATATAACCAGTCACTTTTCTCTGGCTGTACTCAAGGTTTTCTCGTTGGCCTTTAGTAGCTTGACTATGATGTGTATGTAGAAATGATTCTTTGTGTTTATCCTGTTTGGGTTTGTTGAGATTTTTGTATCTATAAGTTAATGTTTCCTAACACATTTGAGATTTTTTTTCCATTATTTCTTCAGCAAAAATTATTTTGCACCTTCTTTACTCTTCTCTCATTCCGTTACATCTTGTTGTACATATGTGTTGAGTTGGGTGTCATCTATTTTGGACTGCCTGATATTGTCCTACTGGTCTCTGAGACTCTTAATTTTTCTTCAGTCGTTTTACTTTCTTTTTTTTGGATTGGACAGTTTTATTGCCCTATCTTCAAGCTCATGAGTTCGTTCTTCTGCCATCTCTAATCACCTCCTTTGGGTGAATTTTTATGTCATTTATTTTATTTATCAGCTTTTTCTTTGTTATAGTTTCTGTCAACTCTTTGAATGTATTTTCTTTTAATTCTCATAACATACTTTAACATAGTTGCTTGGAATTCTTTATATGCTAACTCCTATATTCAGGGTACTCAGAATTATATCTACTGACACCCCTTTTTTCCTGAGTATGGATCACTGTTTCCTGTTTCTTTGCATATCATGAAGTTTTTGCTTGAAAACTGGACATTATGATAAATTTTAGTGACTGGACTCTTTTAATGTTCTTCTGAGAATTCTTGTGTGAAGTTTATAGTCAGATTTTGAAGCTTGATTGTGGTTTACATGTTTCTAGAGATTCCACTAATTCCCAGCTGTTCTGCTGGGCTGGGATTCTGTCCTCTGACACTTCAACCTTGTAGGGCTTCAGCTTCCTGCTGCCTAAACTGTACACAGTTGAATGTACCCTGTTGAAAAAGCATCAAACTCACAGTAAAGCTCTGTTTTTCAAGTGTAGCTTTCTCTCTGGCCTCTGTCAACTTTTCCCCCTCAACTCCTTCAGTTTTCCTCTATGCATACATAGTTTATCAGTCATCCAGTGATTTGGGCAAAGTTTACCCTGAGAATTTTTGTTATATTCCTTTTTTGGTTCTCTCACTGCCATGCTTTCTCCATTTAAATTTACAACTGCTTTTCCATGCCTCAGTTCTGAGCCCTTTGGTGATGTTATCTTTCTCCAGAGATAATTTTTGTTTGTTCGTGCCACACCTGAGGTCTCCAGCAGTCTGGGTTTACCTTAATTAAATTTGAAGGATTGAGATTTTTATTTGGCCACCTAGATGTGTTCAGGTGGGGCTGCAGTGCATGTAAGAACTTTTTTTTTTACTTCTGGTTCACTACAGTTTAATCCTTTAGGTTCTCAACTCAAATACTGGGTAACATTTAGTATAGTACTCAACAGTTCTGAACCTTGCAATCTCCATTTGATCCCCCTAGCTCTACAACAGTGTCAGAAATAATGATCAGTTTCTCAGCTGAATCAGGTGGATTGGCAAATAACCCAAAGGTAAAAGCATCCTCAGGTGCTGGGTTTCTATCTGTAGGTCTCCATCTTGTCTTGGATCTTGGCCTGGTCATTCTTCTCTGTTGTGTTAACTTTTTGATGCCATCAAATTGACGGTTTTTAATATCTTGCTCAGTTTTTCTAGTAGGTCTCAGTGGGTGGGTTGATAAATATTACCTCTTCTGCTATTATTGCAGTTATTTGAATTGACATGTTTGAATCAATGAGTGCAAATGATAGCATGAGGATAATGTCTCTGTCTCTTGGCTTTGATTTTTTTCTGTGGTGACTTTATTCCTGAATATGTTAATCTCCATGAGGTGGCAAAGATGGCCACTGTCTGCTATGATCTACATCATTGTCATAGCTGTTATTTCCACTGGAGAGTATACCTTTCCCAGTAGTCCTTGCAAACATCATGAGAAGGATTCCAGATTTCCCATTCTGGACTACATTCCCATCCATAATAAAATTATGATGGCTAGGAGAGCAAGGTACTCTGATCAGCCTGGGTATCACTTGCTCATCCTTTGATCCAGGGGTGGGCCTAAGATTGGTGCAACTTTAATAGTTGAGTAAGAGTGTTTCCTTAAAGGAAAATACCATTAGCGTAAATAGGAAAAAGAATGTTAGGCAAGGTTGCAGATTGCTCTGCAACAGTTTATATAGATTTGTGGCATATCATGAAAGATTTCATTGTATTCTTGAATCCAGTAAAACTATCTAGCAACAAAATTTCATGAAAGATTGTAGTTGACTGATAACATTAGTTGTTAAAATGATTTTGCTCAGTTTATATATCTCTGAGATTGACAAACTGTGGCATGTTTTCTAGAGTCACTGTTAGTAAAATAATAAAAGAGATTTTTATGTCTCCTTTTCCCTTGCCTTCAAAAGTTAAGAGACCTAGATCAATCGTTAATCTAAAATACCTCTTTCTAGGGATAAGAATAATATGGTATCTTTAAGATAGAGTTGCTATATCAGTTAGCTATTGCTGTGTAATAAATTACTCTAAAACTCGGTTTAAAACAAACATGTATTATTAGAACAAGTCTGTGAGTCAGGCAGTATTTCTAGTCTTGGCAGGGCTCGTTTAAGTCTGCATTCAGAAGCAGCTCAGGAGGATGGTTCTGCTGCTCTTGGCTGGCTTCTCTAGGATGGCCTGGGGTGGGACATCTGGGCTATCCTCTTGTCCTCCAGCAGATTAGAGCGGGCTTGTTCTCATGGTAGTGGCAGGATTCCAGGAGAGCAGAGGCATACACAGTCTCTTGAAGTCTAGCTCAGAACTGGCCAACTGTGACATTTGTTACATTCTATTGATCTTCCTTATAAGGTCAAGCCCAGAATTAAAAGGACTGGGGAAAGATTCTACCTCTTGGGAGGAGAAACTGCAAAGCCTTATTGCCAATTGCATGAGTAATGGGATGGTACAGAATTGGGGTTATTTTTGCAGACAGACTTTTTGACTCATGTTGTAGAATTAATTTTTGATGTTATTCTAGGTCAAGCCCCATTATATTTCAGTAGGAATTGAGTTTAAGTATAGAAGTTGTGGCAAGTGTAAATTAAATACATTGATCTGTCCAGTAGTCCAGATGACTTGTTTTACTTGTTTCATGGGATGTGTCTGATGAGATTTTGGAAGCATTGTTCATGTACTGAGTTACCAAATATAGGGTAATTGTAGTGCCAGTTGTCTTACGAGTTGTAGGTGTTAATAGATGATTAATTTGTATCTTTACTCTTTTAGTTATAAATGACAATGGTTTTTTTTGTGTTTATTATTATCATTCTTAATTTGAGATTTGACTTTATTTTTTCCCTGCTTATTATTCTTTGCATATTCTGATATTTTAAATAGATTTATTGAAGTACCTTTGACATATAATAAATCACACATTTAAAGTGTGCAGTTTGAACGGATTTGATATCTATATACACCCATGAAATCATCACTACAGGATAATAAACATATCCTTTATCCTCAAAGGTTTCCTTGTGCCCCTTTGTAATCCTTTCCTATTTATTGCTCCTCCCCTAATGCCCAGACAGTGACCGATCTGCTTTCTGTCATTTATGGAGTAGTTTGAGTTTTCTAGAATTTTATGCAGATGAAGCTATGCAGTGTGAAATCTTTTTGTGTGCATTTTTTTTCACTCAGCATGATTATTTTCAGATTCATCTGTGTTGCATGTGTCATTAGTTAAATTCTACTTATTCCATTTTACAGATATGATTTAAGGATTAGTGTGTTGCTGGACATTTTTTCCCTCAGCTTTTGGCTATTACAAATGAAGGTGATTATTTGTATGTAAGCCTTTGTGTGAACATATACTTTCATTTCTTTGGGTAAATACCTAGGAGTAGGTGTATGTTTGACATTTTAAGAAATGGTGAAACTGGGCCTTCCTTGGCGGTCCAGTGGTTAAGACTTCTCCTCCAATGCAGGGGGTGTGGGTTCGATCCCTGGTCAGGGAGCTAAGATCCCACATGCCTCGTAGCCAAAAAACCAAAACATAAAACAGAAGCAATATTGTAACAAATTCAATAAAGATTTAAAAAACAATACTAAAAAAAAAAAAAAAAAGACACGTTGAAACTGTTTTTACAAAGTGATTGTACCATTTTATCTTCCTGTATGTGTGAGTTAGAGTTTCAGTTCCTTCACATGTTCACTTGGTATGGTCAGCCTTACTAACTTTAGCCATTCTTGTAGTTGTGTAGTGATAACTTGTTGTGGATTTAATTTGCATTTCCCTATTGACAGATGATACTGAGCATGTTTTCATGTACTTACTTGTCATTCATGTATCTTTGGTGAAGTGCTGCTTCAAATCTTCTGCCCATTTTATAATTGGGTTGTTTGTTTTGTTGTAATTGAAGTTTTAAAAACAGATTTATTGGGATATAATTGACATGCAGTGAAATACACATATTTAAAGTGTACAGTATGATAAGTTTTGAGATACATATATATACACTCAGGAAGTCATCACCACAAAACAGGTTAATGAATATATTTATCACCCCCGAAAGTTTCCTCTTGCCACTTTGTAATTCTTCCCTCTTCAGCTACATTCCCCTTTTGGGTCTGTCTTTCAAAAGCATTTAATCTAGGGTTGCTATAGTTAGTGCTGCCTGACATAAGAGGTTTTATACTCTTTCTAAAGGGAACAGGCATTATTTCTGACTTTGTGTGAGACTAGGGCAATAATCCCTCTCATCCTTTTGAGTGGCTCTTTCCTTCACCTTGGGTAGTTTCCACACAGGCTTGTTCTAATCGTTATGCAGCTGAATACTTAAGGGTGTGGTAGCTCTATGCAGTTGTCTTCTCTCCAGTATTCTGCCCTGCAATCTCTAGCTGTCATGGCTTCGTTGGACTTCCAGCTGAGTCTCCTCAGTTCAGGGAGACCATCATATTCTACCTGGGTAGCTCTTCCCTGGGGGGCTGTATTTTCTTCAGGTGGTAAGTTGGGAATGTTGGAAGGCTCACCGCATTTGTTTCTCTTCTTTTAGGGTTCACCATCAGTGACTGCCTAATACCTGAAAACTTTCATTTCATATATATTTTTTGGTTTCTTAGGCTTTTCAGGTGGAGGGCAACTTCAATCCTTGCTATTCCATCTTGGCCCTTGTATGTGGTTTTTTCTTGATATTTCTTTGTTTTTTTAAGTTGTAAAATACACAACATTAAATTTACAATCTTAACCATTTTTAGTTGTACAGTTCAGTAGTGTTAAGAATATTTGTACTGTGCAGCCAGATCTCTAGAACTTTTTATTCTGTGAAACTGAAACTCTACCATTAAACACTAATTTTATCCCCCCCTGCCCCATCCTTAACCCTTGGCACCTACCTTTCTACCTGTTTTTTCTGTTATCTTGACTATGTTAGATAATTCATACAAGTGGAATCATACAATATTTGTTATTTTGTAATTGGCTCATTTCACTTAGCATAATGTCCTCAAGTTCATCCATGATGTAGCATGTAACAGGATTTTCTTCGTTTTTAAAGACTACATAATATTCCATTGTATGTATATACTGCATTTCCTTTATCCATTTATCTGCTGATGAACATTCAGTTTGTTTCCACCTCTTGAATAATGCTACAAGGAATATGGGTATGTAAATATCTCTTTGAGATCCTACTTTGAATTATTTTGGTATATACCCAGAACTGAGATTACTGGATCATATGCTAATTCTTTTTTAATTTTTTGAGGAGCTGCCATACTATTTTCTGTAATTGTTACACCATTTTACATTCCCACCTACACTGCACAAGAGTTCCAATTCTCTGTATCCTTTCCAAAGCTTATTATTTTCTTTTCGGTAGTGGCCATTCTATTGAGATGTGAAATGATATCTCATTGTGGTTTTGATTTGTATTTTTCTTGAACATCTCTTCATATACTCTTTGAACATTTGTATATTTTTTTTGATATTTGTCTATTCAGATCTTTTGCCCATTTTTTAATCAGGTTGTTTTGAGGGGTTTTTTTTGTTGTTGAGTTGTAAATGTTACTTACATATTTTGGATATTTAACCCCTTATCAGATATATGATTTGTAAAAATTTTCTCCCATTCTGTAGATTACCTGTTCACTCTATTGATTCCTTTGAAGAAGAGGAGATTTTTAAGTTTGTGGTAGTCTACTTTGTCTGTTTTTGCTTTTGTTGTCTCTGCTTTTGGTGTCATATGCCAAACTCAATCTCATGAAGCTTTTTGCCTTTTTTTCATAGTTTTAGCTCTCATGTTTATGTCTTTGATCTATTTTGAGTTAATTTTTTAATGTTGTATTAGGTAGAGATCCAACTTCATTCTTTTGCATGTTTCGATCCAGTTTTCCCAGCACTGTTTATTTCCCAGCACTATTATAAATGGGATTGTTTCATAATTTTGTTTTTCATATTGTTCATTGTTAATATGTAGAAGCACAACTGATATTTGTGTATTGGTTTTGTATCCTGCAGTTTTGCTGAAACCATTTATTAGTTTTAACATTTTTTAAAGAATTTTTAACATTTTTTAAAGAATCTTTAGGACTTTCTATGTTTAAGAGCATGTCTTCAGCAAACAGGTAATTTTACTTCTACTTTTCCAATTTGTGTGCCTTTTATTTTGTCTTCCTGTCTAATTGCTCTGGTTTGTACTTCCAGTATTGTGTTGAGTAGAAGTAGCAAGTGTGGGCATCTTTACTTTCTTTTTGCTCTTAGAGAGAAAACTTTCAGTCTTTCACTGTAGGGTATGATGTTAATTAACTGTGGGCTTTTCTCATGTGGCTTTTACTATGTTGAAGTGGTTTCCTTCTATTTCTAGTTTATTGCATGTTCCTATCATAAAATGGTATTGGGTTTTGTCAAATGCTTTTTCTGCATCAATTGAGGTGGTCACGTGGTTTCTATCCTTCCTTCTGTTAATATGATGTATTGCATCAATTGATTTTTATTTGTTGAACCATCCTTGCATTCCAGGAATAAATCCAGTTTGGTCATGGTGAGTATCATTCTTTTGATGTGCTAATGAATTCAGTTTGCTGGTATTTTGTTGAGGATATTTGCTGGTATTCATCAGGGATATTTGTCTGTAGTTTTCTTCTCTTGTTGTGTCTTTGGCTTTGGTATCAGGGTAATGCTGACCTCATTACAGTGAATGAGAATGAGTTTGTGCATGTTCTTTTATCTTCAGTTCTTTAGAAGAGTTTGAGGA
The DNA here is from genome assembly GCF_963924675.1 of Phocoena phocoena. Classification (NCBI taxonomy): domain Eukaryota; kingdom Metazoa; phylum Chordata; class Mammalia; order Artiodactyla; family Phocoenidae; genus Phocoena; species Phocoena phocoena. Next base: position 80,430,157 of record NC_089219.1, on the reverse strand, counting down.
GAATTCTTCTTTAAATGTTTGGTAGAATTATCCAGTGGAGTCATCTGGTTCTTCTTTATTTCATTGAGAGGGTTTTGATTACTGCTTCAATCTCCTTACCTAGTTTCAGGTCCGATCAGATATTTTAGTGCTTCCTGATTCAGTCATCATGGTCATGTGTTTCTAGGAATTTATCTGTTTCTTCTAGGTTGTCCAATTTGTTGGCAGCTAATTGTTCATAGTAATGTTTTATAATCCTTTTAGCATTTGTTATAATGTCCCCTCTTTCATTTGTAATTTTATTTGAATCTTCTCTTATTTTCTTAGTCTAGCTAAGAATTTGTCAATTTTGTTGATCTTTTAAAAAACAAACTCTTGGTTTTGTTGATTTTTCCCCCCTATTTCTGTTCTTTATTTTATCTCTGCGTTATTCTTTATCATTTCCTTCCATTTGCTAACTTTTGGTTTAGCTTGTTCTTATATAAGTATAAAGTTAAGTTGATGATTTAAGATCTTCCTTTCTTAACGTAAGCATATAAACTTCCCTCTTAGTACTGCTGTCACTGAATCCCATTAGTTTTTTTTTTTTTTTTTTTTTGCGGTACACGGGCCTCTCACTGTTGTGGCCTCTCCCGTTGCGGAGCACAGGCCCCGGACGCGCAGGCTCAGCGGCCATGGCTCACGGGCCCAGCCGCTCCGCGGCATGTGGGATCTTCCCGGACCGGGGCACGAACCCGTGTCCCCTGCATCGGCAGGCGGATGCTCAACCACTGCGCCGCCAGGGAAGCCCCCATTAGTTTTGGTATGTTGTGTTTTCATATTTATTTGTCTCCTAATATCGTCTAAATTCCCTTGAGATTTCTTCTTTGACCCATTGGTTGTTTAAGAATTAGTTGTTTAGTTCTTGTATTTGTGGATCTTCCTGTTTTCCTTTTGCTTTTGATTTCTAGTTTCATTTCATTGTGGTGAGAGAAGATAGTTTGCATGATTTCAGTCTTAAATTTGGTAAGACTTGTTTTGTGGCCTACCTTATACGTATTTTTGATGTGCTGTGTTTACTTCAGGGTTTAATTCTGAAGCCTTTTCTAATTTGTCAGTGTTTAATTTTCTAAAATATGTTCATGCCTTTTCAATATACTTAAAATACTTGAAAAATGAAGACATTACTTTTTATTTGTTTTTTAAAATAAATTTATTTGTTTATTTATTTATTTTTGGTTGTGTTGGGTCTTTGTTGCTGTGCACGGGCTTTCTCTAGTTGCAGCGAGCAGGGGTTACTCATCATTGCAGTGCATGGACTTCTCATTGCAGTGGCTTCTCTTGTTGCGGAGCACAGGCTCTAGGTGTGTGGGCTTCAGTAGTTGTGGCACATGGGCTTAGTTACTCTGCAGCATGTGGGATCTTCCCAGACAAGGGCTCGAACCTGCGTCCCCTGCACTGGCAGGCGGTTTCTCAACCACTGCACCACCAGGGAAGTCCCAATATTACTTTTTAGAAATTTTAGATTTATAGAAAATTTGAAAAGGATAATACAGAGACTTCCCACACTGTCCTTCTTCCCCCATGCACACTTTGTTTTCTCTATTATTAACAACTTACTTTAGTCTGGTACAATTGTTACAGTTAATAAACCAATATTGTTACATTGTTATTAACTAAAGAACATAGTTTATTCAGATTTCCTTAGTTTTTACCTGATGTTCTTTTTCTCTTCCAGGATCCCATCTAGGATACTGCATTACATTTAGTTGTCATTTCTCTTTAGGCTCTTTAAGGCTTTGTTTTTGATGACCTTGACAGTTTTGAGGAGTATTGGTTAGGCATATCGTAGGATTTTCCTCTACTGGAATTTGTCTGATGTTTTTCTCATGATTAGACTGGGATTATGGGTTTTGGGGAAGATATATTTGACATTTTAGTCTGCAGTTTTCTCTTAAAATGTACCTTTTGAGGTAAAACCAGTTATATCAGTTACTTTAAGTGTTCTCTCTTTTCTGTATCCCCCTTCCAGTATTCACCTAAAGAATATCCTAATTATATTATACTTTTAAGGTACGGATTTAAAAGGAACTTTCTATCAAACTTCCTTATAAAATCCACCTTTTAAAAAAAATATAGTGTTTAAAATGGCCTGGTTTGTCTCTTTGGGGAACAGATACAATTAAAAGTGGGTTTTTTTCTCCCCAGACTTTGAAATATAACTGTGAGCAGAACAAGATAAAAAAATGAAACAGCTAAAGTCAAAGTTAGTTATTGTGTGTAGTATTTGTGTATGCTTTTGTTTTATTTATTGTGATAAATGTACATATAATGAAATTTAACATTTTAAACATTTTGAAGTGTATAGCTCAGTGGCATTAAGTACGTTCACTTTGTTGTGCAAACATGTATATCCTTTTGTATTAGTTGGCTACAGCTGCTATAATAAAAAAAACACAGACGAGGTGGCTTAAACAACAGAAATTTATTGTCTCACAGGTCTGGAGGCTAGAAGTCCAAGATTTGAGAGTTAGGTTTGGTTTCCACTGATTCCTGTCTCCTTGCAGATGGCTGTTTTCTCATGGCCTTTCCTCTGAGCCTGCATCCCTGGTGTCTCTGTCTCTTCTTATAAGGACACCAGTCATATTGGATTAGGGCCCTACCCTTATGACCCTATTTAACCTTAATTAATTCCTTACAGGCCCTATCTCCAAATACAGTTACATTGGGAGTTAGAGCTTCAACATGGGAATTTAATGGGGGGACACAGTTCAGTCCATAACATCTTTTATGTAGTGCTTCTAATTTATCTCCCAGAAAACCTGCCATCATCATCAATATATTAGTTTCCTAGTCTGCTCTTACAAATTATCAAAAACTACGTTGCTTAAGATAATGGAAACTTAATTCTATCACAGTTCTGGAAGCCAGAAGTCTGAAGTCTATCACTGGGCAGAAATCAAGGTGTCAGCAGTGATGATCTCTCTCCAGACTCTATAGGAGAATCTGTTCCTCGCCTTGTCTCAATTCTGGTAGCTGCTGGCATTCCCGGCTTTCGCTTCAGTCTTTAAGGCCAGTGTTTTCAAATCTCTTTCTGCTCTGTCTTTACCTTCGCTGTGTATAGTCAGAGGTCTCCATGTCCCCTTCTTTATAAGGATACATGTGATTGTATTTAGGGCCCATCCAGATGATCCAGGATAATCTCTCCATCTCAAAATCTTTCACTTAGTCACATCTGTAAAGGCACTTTTTTTTCTTTTGCCATATAAAGTAAAATTTACAGGTTCGAGGGAGTAGGATGTGGATATCTTTTGTAGGACCATTTTTTAACCTATCATACTGAGCAACTCATAGTAGACTTCTGATGTTCCCACTTTGATTTATAGTTTGTAATAGGTCTCAGTATCTAGTTCTGGGTGGGTAAAGGCTGGTGGCAGTGGGTGGCAGAATATTCTCATCTCTTCTAGACATTATGCAAAAAATTCTAGGCCTGTGTTCTCAGTGGGTGGTCCCAGAAGTGTCAGCATCAGCATCACTTTAGGAACTTAGAAATACAAATGATCAGGCTTCAGTCTTAGACCTGCCAAATCAGGAACTCTGAAGGTAGGGCCTAGCCATCTCTGCATAACAAGCCCTCTGGGTCATTCCAGTGCACCCTGAAGTTTGAGAAACACTTTTCTAGATTATTGACATTATCAGTATTAAAACCATATTCCCTATCCTCTCCAAAGTTTTTCTGCTTAATGCTAATACTTAAATTAGTCTAGGATTTATTGTCCACAAACTTTGTTTTCTGTAGAGATACAAACATTTAGTACCAAATCTTGGTACTGATAATCAGTGAAATTAATTCATTTACTCAATAGAAGTTTGCACTGGGCTAATTTTTGTCAGTTGTATCTTATTTAGATGTAGTCATTTTATAAAGTAATGTTACTGGGATCCAGAAGTGATATGAATTTTTTCTCTAGTCCTTGAAAATGGGGATAAACTCATTAGCCTGAATTTTACTTTATCTTCTGTATCCCTGTGTACATTTGGGGATACAATACAAAATTTGTAATCTTTCATTCTGCCTACATTGTTAGGCTTTTATTATGTGCTATCCAGTGAAAGTGCTGAAGTGAGATAAATGAATTCTTTTCTTCAGTGTGTCCACATTGTAGCTCAGAAAACACACAGGTAAACAGAATTGATATAGAGCTATCACTAGTTGCTATCACAATTGAGAAACACAGCTTTACATAGTTGAAGAAGTTAAAGAAGGATCTGCCAGGGTGACTGAGCTAAATATCAAAAAACTAGTAGAAAGGTGTTAGCAAGGTTAAGGAGAGAGAGAAAGTAGGTATAGTTCACCATGTGAAAAGGCAGGAAAGCTGAGAGAGCATATGGGCTCTTCTGGGAGTTGAAGGGGTTTAGTATAGTAGAAACGTGGAGTGAAGGGGAGAGTGAAGATTGGGGATAAATAGATGAGGCTTAGGTCATTGATGAGTACTGTTGAAGGCCTTGAGGCATAGATGTGATGTCTTCAGGGTAGCCATTGCAAAATGATTACTTACATAGTTTTGGGAAGGATGAATTTGAGAGGATAGTGAGTCTAGAAATAGAACAGTTACAGTAATCTAGGTGAGAATAGTAGTAGATATGGTGGTGCCATTTTTTGAGAATAAAAATTCAGAAGAGTAACAACCTGGTTTTAGGAATGGGGAAAAGGTGATGTGTAGAGTTCCAGGTAAGGTATATTGAGTTTCATCATTTGTGAAGTGTGATAAAATTAGGGGTGGGTAGATTTTTGACCAGTAAATTTTCAGTGGAGTGTTGGGGTGGAGGTCACCTTATACTAGATTGAAGGCTAAATTGAGGAAGCAGGAGAATATCAATATACACCATTCTCTAGAATAATCTTTCCTGGCATTTAGTAAGTGTTTAATCAGTGTTAGCCATTATTATGGCTATTAGCATACACTTTTATGCCATCTCATTTTTTTTTTTCTTCAACTTTTTGGTGTATTTTTTGGTATGTATGTAATAATATTAGATAAACATTGATATAGTGAGAAGTGTGTGTTTTATTAACAAGTAATAATTTTAATTATGCTATTGCCATACTATTAATACTAATGAAAACAAGAGAACTAAAAAGTTTGTTTCTCATTTGAATAGATGATTGTTCCTCAAAAAATGGTACTTAGCAATAGTTTCCTGAAGATTACTGTAATAATTCAATTTATAGTTTTTAATTTAAAAGAATAGTGTATCATAGATGTATTTATTCATACCCGAAGGAAAAAAACTAAATGATTGCCTTTACATGTATTCTTTCAGGTTTGATTTAATTTCTAATGAGATTGTTCTTGCAACGAGATGTTAATAAGACAAAATCAAGGTAAGTAGAAGACAACTTTGTTAAATATTACATATCAAAGTAGGAATAATACAAAAAATTTATGTTTAAAAAGCGTGCCTCCAAATCCAAAATCAATGAGTTTTTAAATTAAATTTTGAAATACAAAGAACCAACTTTTTGATGCACTTGGTCCAGTTGATTTGATGGAAGTGAAAATACAGCTGTCAAATTGTGAAACTAAAGTATGCAGTTTCCAGTGACTACTAAACATGTTCAGAAATCAAGTTGATGTTTGGTTTAGCCACTCGGAAACCAGTTCAGTAAGAGATTTGCTAGGTTGCTTCAGTGTTCCCTTCTTAGTGGGTTATAGTACTTGAGTAGTCTTTGCTTTTGTAAGTTTTACTTTCTTATTTCCATTAACAAAGAAAGCACTTCTACAGTTGTTTAAATTTGCCAAATTATGACTTCTTTATGTTAATATAATGTTCAGAGTTATAAATGATTGTTTTAATATTTTTTGTATCTCTACTGAATGACTTTTCTAATTTAGCATTCTGATTTATTTTCATTTTCTAAGACTGTTGACTTCAGAAAATTGAATTGTGATCATGTACTTTTGGTCTGATATGTGAAAGATTGCTTTTTTAATAATATAAGTTTTTGAAATGTTAAAAAGGTGCATTTACTATCTGTTGGTAAGTGAACATGGCTTCAGGATATAAACAGATTAAAAAAGAATACTTTGATTACATTGCAGTTAAGTTGGGTCTTTCTAAATCTAACTAGATGTTTCAGCTGTCAAGAACTTGCTGATCTCAATGGTTAAAAAAAAAAAAAAAAAGCCTAGGATGAGAAGTGCTGTAGTTAAATAATGTGCAGTTAAATAGTGTATTCTCAATCAGTGGTTTAGGCATAATCTGAAGGAAAGTTTCCATTTTATTGGTATTATGTAGTAATAATAGTAGTGGTAGTTTGGAGAATACTTACTGTATTAAGTGCTTCTCACGCCTTATTAATCTTTATGGTACCTCCTATAAGGCAGGTACTGCTGTCTAGAAAATTTTTATGTTTTGGTTAATAGTGAGCTATTTCTTTTTCTTTAGAAACTTTATTTTCACAGCATTTATTATAAGGAACACTTGCCTGTATATCTTTCTGAAGGGGAGAAGAAGCTAGATTTTTGTACTTAAAGTCTTCTAGTGATTTTTGTTTGCTAGTTGAATATGGTGTCTATTAGAATGTTTGTTCTGATTTCTTACAAGTTAGATATTGCTCATGAGGTGACACTGGTTTAACTTATTCTGATTTTATTCCAGCACAATTATATATCACTTTTCTTTTTTGGTTAAGGTATAATTTACATTTTTATTAAGTTATGTATGGTAAAATGTACAAAATTTAAAGTATAGAGCTGAATGAGTTTTTATGTATATGTTCACACGTATAACCGCCATGTAATTTAAGATGTAGAACACTGTCATTGTCCCAGAAAGTTCCTCGTGCTCTTTCTTTCCAACCCAATAGGCTTTCCCCCAAGGTAAGCATCTTTCTGAATTCTGTCAGGATAGCTTAGTTTTACCTGTTCTTGAACTTTATGTACATAGAGTTATATAATATGTACTCTTTTGTATCTGGCTTTTTTCATTCAACATAATGTTTCTGAGTTTCCTCCATGTTGTTATGAGTACCAGTAGTTTATTATTTTTTATTGCTGAGTAATATTCCATTGTATGAACATAATACAAATTTTTATGTATTTTCTCTATAATTTTGTTTATTGTATTCTCCATGACTCTGACCTCACTTGCCAACTTTCTACACTGCTTTCCTTCGTCTAGTTGTCTTCTTCATTGTCCCCCATCACCTGCACAATAAAATGTAAACTCATAACATGGTATATAATGATCTCACTGCAGCTATTCCAGAATGCCTAGAATTATCTGAATAAACCAAATATGATGTTCATAGTGTTAGTTTTAGTTCTGTGTATATGTTGTCACTCTTTCCTACCCCCTTGCCTCCCCAACTGCTAATATATTTTCTCCTGGTTGTCACCTAATCTCCTGAAATAGTCTACCTCAAGCATCATCTTGTCCTTTGAGCCAGACCTGGCCATACTGCAGTAGTCTGTTTTCCTTACTAGACTGTGAGCTCTTTGAAGGTAGATACCATCCATGTCTTATTTATCTTAGTAGCACAGTGCCAGAGTACTGTGTATACTTAGTGATTTGTTAAACATAGAACAGCCAACAGAATTCTCTCTCTAACACTAGGGGTTCAGAGTACTGGCTGGAATGGGATGAGAGCGTTGGCACTTCAGTTGCTGTTGGACTATAGGAAGGAGCCAGTGAAGGCAATCCAAAAGTAACATTATAGGCATTTTGGAAAGAGAAATAAAATATCCTCCTAGTCTTCTTTCAGTCCGGTTGGAATAAAATGGCTAATAATGTTCTTAGTCCAGACCTTAAGGAAGATTGAGTGTCGTTGATGTTGATTACTCTTTCCAAATAAAGGCATTAATCCATGCTATGGAAATTGGAGTATTTGCTACTAGAAGTATTCTCTTTGTGAGTTCCTACTAGTTATTTCTTTCATTTAAAGATTTTAAAAGATGTGTTAGACTAATACAAGTAGAAGATTAAGAAGACTGGTCACATCTTTAAGAAGTGAAGAAAACTTTTCCTCATTTTCCTGGGGGTAAAAAACTGTTGGAGTGGAAGAAAAAATTGAATCGTAGTCTGGAATGGTAACATTTTTGATTCCTATAGCTTAGGAAGCTTGCTGTTTGCTGAGAAGTATTTTTAAAGATTATGTTTTATCATTATAGATCTGTAATTTATATAAACAATATGCTTTCTTAAGAAATGAAACTTTAAAAAAATTTTAAAGCATTTTGCGCTAGTTTTCTTCTTTGAGGTTTGGAATTGGGCTAGTTGGGTTGGCTATCATAGTCACCTGGGTGGTTTTTATGCCTGAAGCTTTATTGCCTTCTAGCAAGTCCAAAGCAAGGAGAGGTTCTTCCCCACTGGGATCAATTTGTTGCTTTCCCTCTCTGCAGCTTCTACCATAAAGCTTGAACACAGAGTTGGGCATTGACCCCATCTCATGCTGTTCCTTCTGTCTCCCTGCAAGGATTTTTCTTAGACACAGATTCTTATCAAATGTAGAACCTTGGTTATTTCTTTTATCTCATCCTGGATGTAAAGTGTGTTTAGTTCTCTTTTTGATAAAATATGAGTATTGAGAGAAGTTTACCCTTGAGATTGCTTGATTTATGTGTCTCTAAGAGATTTTAGATTAGTTTTTCTTCTCAGAGGATGACAGGTATACCTCGGTTTCAGACACTTCCTCTTCATTTTGTACTTCAATATTTAACAGTCAGATGCTGCTAAGCTTTTTTATTTTGCAGAATTCCTGAATCCAGGGATTTAAAGTTCTTTATGAATGTCTTATATTAGTTTAATTTCATTAATTTCAAAATTAACCTTTCCGTGCTTCCATTCTTTAGTAGTACTGTAGATGTGCTTCCCTTTGTTGTACTGTGAAAAAGAAAACTTTTTAATTAATGAAATTGTTTGTTTCTAATTCTAGATAAGATTGCACAATGTACATTCAGCCTTTTCCAAATATATTGCCAAGTAACATTTAGTATTTTCAAAGCTTTATCTTTTTATATAAAAGCCACATATGCTCATATGTATAAGCAGACAGTACAGAAATATTTAAAATAAGAAGTAAAACTCTCCTCTCGCTCAGCCCTGTACTCCCCATAAGTTGTCCAAAATGGCTGGTATGTATTCTGCCTTGTTTTGTCACTGTTTTCCAATATGTCTTGGACATTTTTTTCCATATATGCATTACATGTAATATAACTGTTTCCTCCTTAATAAACACTTGGGTAAATCTCAGGGTTTTTTTTGCTGCTAGAGCAGTGCTGCAGTAAATATTCTGTGATTGTGTGAGAATGTCTATAGGATAACTTGTAGCAATGGATTACTGGGTCAATGGGTGTGTACACTTTAATTTCTGATAGATATACTGCAAATGAGATTGTACCACTTAATATTCTATTAGCAGTTTTTGAGAATATTTGTTTTCCCAGACCCTGATAAATATTAACCAGTGTTTTAATCTTTGCTAGTCTGATCATTGAAAAGTGGTATTTATTTGACTGTGCATTTCTTTGTGAGATTCTCAAAGGCTTGAAATATCACCTTCATCATAGCTTAATCCATTGAGAACATATAATTTGCAAGAGATTTTTTTTATTGTTAAATCCATCAATTAACATACCTTCATGTTTTATGTACTGCCTTCAGTTACTTAATATTGAATAACCAGATTGTTTGTCTTCTTTGTTCCCTTCATAAAGCTATTTATTTAGGATAACTATTTTCTTATGATGAATTTCTTTATAGTTTGCTACAAACTAATGTTAGCGTAGTCTGTAGAAAGAAAATAAAAGCCATTACTAAGTATTAGGTAAATTAAGTCTAGATTAATAGCATGCTGCCAAAATCTGTTGTCTCTTGGAACTCAAGCTTTTGAAAACTTTCCTTGTTTGTCATCATTTTTTTGCTGCCTTCAGCAGTAAAAAAAAAAAAAAGTGGCAAACGTCATTCAAATATGTAAACAGTAAACCATAAAACTGTCCTGTCAGACCAAACAATTTTGGAATTGCTGTAGTTTAGTCTTCTATAGTAGGTCTAAACTGTAAATAAAGGTGCTAAATAAAACAAGGCATTCAGTAAGCCTTTATTGAAACCTAACGTTCTAGGCACTATGCTATATGTTAAGTATGCATTGGTAATTAGAATCTCAGTTCTGTATAATTAATTATGTCATGAACAGAATACTGACTGGTATGTATAGGGGAGTATAGTGGGACAAAGGAGGGAATTTTGAAGGAAGATAATGAGAAAGGCTTTATAGAAAAGGTGATATTTGAATTGTACCCTGAAGGAAAGAATAGAATTTTGATTGTAGGATGACCTTGGGAAAATATGGACAGAGAGGGTATAAACTGAAGCTCTTATTTTAGTTTCCAGAAGTTATTTTGTAAAACAGTTTCATTTAACTGGATGTCCATATTGTCAGAGTTACTGATATTTTCTTAAGTGTACTCAAGTTTACAATTTACTACAGCCTAGGAATTCATTGCTTGAACTACTTCCTTGTTTGGCATTTTCAAACTTTTTTTTACCAAGTCTGATTTTGAACCCACCAAGAAATAAATTATACTGTAAAAGGCTCCATACTGATCATTAATTTAAATATTATAATATTACATTTAAGGGTATGAGGTTCATAATAAGAAAAGAAAAACAACTGGCTTGAGGTCAGGTAGATAGTTGCAAAGATGGAATTAGAACCTGTCTTCTGACCTCTGATCTACTGTTCTTTTGAGATGACCATTAAAGCAGACATTTGAAACCTTTTAGAGTCTTCTAGCTAGGCTGAGGACTGTGGGCCTGTCACGCTATGGTAAATATCTGTTTAATGTTTTGTTGATTCATTCAGTGTTTTATGCACTGGTTGCTATAGTTAAATTGGTTGTAGCTCATACTTGATACTAGTTACTAGTCTGAGGAGGAAAGATGACTAAATATGTAATTACAATCAAATGTGATAGTCTGTGTCCTAGATTACAAAGACCATGTCTGTTTTATTTATTGATATATAAGCACTTAGGACAGTATGTTTATTAAATGATAAAGATTTATTGAATGACTAAATGGAAATATGGAAAGGCCTCCCAGAAGAAATGACACTTAAACTAAAACTTGGAGGAACTTTTGGTGATTTGTCTAGATAAAAAGTTGGGGAAAGACTGTTGTTAGTAGAGGAAGTGGCACGTGGAAAGGATGAGAGGTAAGAGAAAGGGAAGATTGGTGGAACTGAAAGAAATATGGTATGTCTTGAGTGTAGTGTTCTACATGCAGTAAGGCTGAGAGGAGTGGCTAGTGTCAAGAGATAAGACAGAGTAAGGCTTGAGCTATTTTATTGAGGGTCTTATAAGTCACTTTAAGGAAGTTGGATTAACAGAGTAATGAGACGCCATTCAAGGAGTTTAAGTGTGAGGACGTGATGTGATCAGATCAGGGTTTTAGAAATGTGGAGAATTAAAATGGAGAACAAATTAGTGGAGAAGCTAGATTGGAATCAGGTTGACCCATTTGTAGGGGGAGGCTGCTGGCCTGACTTTAGAGTGGTTGTAATGGAAAAGCTGTAGTTGGATTTGAGAGAGATTTAGACAAGAAAATAGATCAGCTTTGGTGATGAATTGTAAAGGAATTGGTGGTAGGAGAGTAAGGAAGGAGTTGAGGATGATATCCATGTTTCTGGCCTGGCAGTCGTGCGATATTCACAGATAGGAACGGTGGAGAAGCAGCAGGTTTATAGAGAACAAGAGCTAAATTTTAGCTATATTGAGCTTGAAGTAGCTCAAGACATCTGAGTGGAAATGTCAGGTGGCAGTTAGATGCAGGAGACCTGTAACTTAAAGAGATCTGAGAGTCATCAGCATTAAATCTTCATAATATCTCACAAATTTATTTTTTGTTTTGATCTCTCTCTGCAAGATATTACAAAGCATCTTTATATATGAGCTATTCAGTTGACCTAAAGATTGTTGAGAATGAGTTGCTCCATATAAATTTATGAGCTGCTGTTTTTATTAGATTCTAGTCTCTGCTTACTCTTAATTAAACAAGATTTAATACCATTAATGAACAATTAATCATACTATTGATGGCAATAGTCTTACCAAAGATACTTGAGTAGCCTAAGGATATATTAAATGTGTTAAATCTTGGATTTCCATTAATAGTGTCTAATACATATTAGCTAACTATGAGCTCTGATATTTGATAATTTAGATATTTTCCTGCCTGTGTAACAAAGTTTAGGTTAAAATGGTCATGAAGTCTTTTTTTTTTAAATATTTATTTATTTATTTTCTTTCTTTTGGCTGCGTCTGGTCTTAGTTGTGGCACGCAGCAGCTTCGTTGAGGCATGCGGGATCTGTCATCGCAGCGCACATGGGCTCTTTGTTGTGGCGCGCTGGCTTCTCTCTAGTTGTGGTATGTGGGTTTTCTCTCTCTAGTTGTGGTGCGCGGGCTCCAGAGTGCGTGGGCTCTGTAGTTTGTGGCACGCAGGCTCTCTCATTGAGGCACGCGAGCTCAGTAGTTGTGGTGTGCGGGCTTAGTTGCCCCGCGGCATGTGGGATCTTAGTTCCCCCACCAGGGATCAAACCCGTGTTCCCTGCATTGGTAGGCGGATTCTTTACCAGTGGACCACCAGGGAAGGTCCTGGTCATGAAGTCTTTAGGTTAATTGTGATTCAGCAAATCATTAGGAAAAAAGGTATATGTGACAGTAGGACTTCGCTTACTTTGTTCACCATTGTATATCACCATCTAGAGCTGTTCTTGGCACAGAGGAACTCAATAAACATTTGTTGAATAATCAGTCAATGTTTACATATAACGTTTAATATCTAATCAAATTTTATTTTTAGTCAAATGACAGGCGTGGCAGACAAGTTAGTTCTTCCAACTTAAAAGATTATTCTTTTACTTGAGTAATATTTCCCCCTTTAAATTACCCTGTAACCATTCATATTTATACTGCCTTCCTTCCATTCCAACAAACATATTTCACTTTCTAATCAGAAATATTTTTTTAATAAATTTATTTATTTATTTTTGGCTGTGTTGGGTCTTCGTTGCCGTGCATGGGCTTTCTCTAGTTGTGGCGAGCAGGGGCCACTCTTCGTTGCAGTACACGGACTTCTCACTGCGGTGGCTTCTCTTGTTGTGGAGCATGGGCTCTAGGCGCGCAGGCTTCAGTAGTTGTGATGCCCAGGCTCAGTAGTTGTGGCTTGCGGGTTCTAGAGTGCAGGCTCAGTAACTGTGGCGTACGGGCTTTAGTTGCTCCACGGCATGTGGGTGGGATCTTCCCGGACCAGGGCTTGAACCCATGTCCCTTCCATTGGCAGGTGGATTCTTAACCACTGCGCCACCAGGGAAGCCCTAATCAGAAATATTTTTAATGACATTATTGAAACATGTCTTCTACTAAAATCACAATCAGTTTGGATACTTTCATTTGTGTATTCTAACATCACCATATTTAAACTGAATTAGTCACCTTTACTCTCAAAACCTGTTCCTGCTAGCGCCCCATTCTCTTGTCATTGAGACCAAAATCCCTCTGAATATTTACATTGCTTACTTTCTGTCTTAAAGATTTGGTCAGTTACTAGGTCTTTTTGCTTTTACCTTGTCAGTGTAATGTGTATCTTTCCATTCCCATTGCTGTTTTGTTTATCCTCTCTGTTGTATTCATCTGAGAATGATATGTCTTTGCTCACTTCATTTTATTTCTGTAAGATCATTTGATTCAGTGTTTTAGGAAGTTACCCTAATTACATTATTTGCTCAAAAAAAAAATTTAACAACTCCTTAAGGATAAATGTTAATTTTTATTTATTTATGTTTTTTGGCGGTACGCGGGCCCCTAACTGCTGTGGCCTCTTGTGTTGGGGAGCACAGGCTCCGGATGCGCAGGCTTAGTGGCCATGGCTCACGGGCCCAGCCGCTCCGCAGCATGCGGGATCTTCCTGGACCGGGGCACGAACCCGCGTCCCCTGCATCGGCAGGCGGACTCTGAACCACTGAGCCACCAGGGAAGCCCCAAATTTTAATTTTTAGATCTTACATTCAAGAGCTTTCAAATTCATGTTCCAGTCAACTTTAATGTTTCATCTCCTACTATTTTTTTAAATAAATATTTTGCTGTAGCCTAATTGATTATCATTGTTCTTGGAAAATCCTGACACTTTCACAGTTACTCACATCACCACTCTCATCCTCAGTTCATCTGTACCCTTGAAATTTAACTCATCCAAGAAAGTTCACCTTAAATCTTGGCTCTGTCTTGAGGACAAAGTCCCTAGGAAGTTACTTTCTCTGTGTATCTGTGATGATTGTAAACTGAACAACCTATTGATTCAATGAGTTAAAAGCATGACAAGATAATAAATAAGATACTAAATAATAACATCTCCTACAGTACCCTTAGCAGATGATAGGTTCTTATATTTTTTGACTGACTGATTAAAACTTAAACTATGATAACCTTAGATTTATTTCATAAACAAAAGTTTATATAGTGTTTACTGTCTCCACAGTTGACAAACAAGCAGATTTTTAAAATCTGATTGATTAAAACCAAAACCATGATAAGCCCAGATTTCTTTTATTTAACATTATATAGTGCTTACTATATGCCAAGGCATTGTTATAAGTGCTTTATAAAATATCAACTCAATCCTCAGTTTTCAGGTAAAGAAACTGGGATACAATGAGTTTAATTGACTTAGCAGTGGAAGGGCTGAGAATTGAATCAGGTAGTCTAGCTTCAGGGTTTGTGCTCTTAAAGGCTTTTTATACTGCCTCTCATAAGAGCTGTGGAATAATTTTGCTATGAAGAAAAGAAACCATGTGTAAAAAGGTGTAATCAAATATGTAGTCTTATCTCATTTAGACTCACTCATTTCTCCTTCACCCTCAGGAGAAGGTATTATTTTGGAGCAATAATACAGTATTGTTGCCCAACTACTCTCATTGGTAATTTTATTTATTTTTCTCATTGATAATTTTAAAAACATTAATGTTGATACACTTTCACACTTAGAAAAGTTACTAGATAGTATAAAGTGCTCCTCTGTACTCATACCCAGATTCACCAGTTAACATTTTGCGACATTTGCTTTATTTGTGTTTTCTTTATCTGTATCTATACACGTATTTATTTGTTGTCAGTTTTCTCCTGAGCTATTTGAGACGAATTTGCAGACATCATGTCCACTTATCTGTGAATACTTCAGTATCTATTTCCTAAAAATAAGGACTCTGTCAGGAAATGTACCATTGGTGCAGTATTATTGTCCTATCTAATCCATAGCTCATGTTAAAACCTTACCAGTTGTTTCAGTAATGTCCTTTATATCATCTTTTATTTCTCTTTAATGATCTTGGCATTTTTGAAGAGGGCAGTTTAATTTTGATGTAACTGTAGCTTCACATGCAGTTAAAAGAAATAATACAGAGATCCCTGTACCCTTTACCTAATGGTAACATCTTGCAAAAACCGCAATACAATATCATACCCAGGATACTGACTTTGATATAGTCAAGTTATGGAACACTTCCCTCACAAGAACCCCGAGGGATGCCTTTTTATAGCCAGCTTGCTTCCCTTCCCCTGGTCCCCTAATCCCTTGTAACTAGTAATCTGTTTGCCATTTTTATAATTTTGTCATCCCAAGAATGTTGTACAAATGGAATCATACAGTATATAATCTTTTGGTATTGGCTTTTTTCAATCGGCACAATTCCCTCAAGATTCATACAAGCTACTGTGTACATCAATTCATTCATTCCTTTTTATTCTGAGTAGTATTCCACAGTGTCAGTGTACCACAGTTTATTCACCTATTGAAGGATGTCTGGGTCAATTCCAGGTTGGGGATATTATGAATAAATCTAATATGAACATTTGTGTATAGGTTTGTATGTAAACATCAGTTTTCATTTCTGTAGAATAAATGCCCAAGAGTGCGATTGCTGGGTTGCATGCTAGTTGCATGTTTAGTTTTATCAGAAATGGCCAAATTGTTTTCCAGCAGTGTATAAATGATCCAGTTTCTCCACATCTTTGCCAACATTAAGTGGTAGATGTCACTTTTTTTTTTTAGCCATTTTGAAAGGTGCGTAGTGATATCTCAGTGTGCTTTTTTTTTTTTAATTTATTTTTAAATTTATTTTATTATTTATTTTTTACGGTATGCGGGCCTCTCACTGTTGTGGCCTCTCCCGTTGCAGAGCACAGGCTCCGGACGCTCAGGCTCAGCGGCCATGGCTCACGGGCCCAGCCACTCCGCGGCATGTGGGATCTTTCCGGACTGGGGCACGAACCTGTGTCCCCTGCATCAGCAGGAGGACTCTCAACCACTGCGCCACCAGGGAAGCCCTCAGTGTGCTTTTAATTTGCATTTCCCTAATGGCTAATGATGCTCAACATCTTTTCCTGTGCTCATTTGCATTTTTATATTCTCTTAGGCAAAATATCCGTTCATGTCTTTCACCCATTTTCTTATTGGGTTCTTTTGTTTTTTTTGTATTGAGTCTTGAGAGTTATATACTCTACCCACTAGTCCTTTGTCAGATACGGGGCTTGTAAATGCTTTCTCCTGTTCTGCAGCTTGTGTTATCTTCTTAACGGTCCTTTGCAGAGTAGAAGTTTTAAATTTTGAGAGGCCCATCAATTTTTTCTTTTTGAATTGTGCATTTGGTGTCAAGTCTAAGAACTCTTTACCCTAGATCCTGAAGATGTTTTTTGTTTTGTTTTGTTTTCTAAAAGTTTTATAGACTTGCATTTTACATCCAAGTTCATAGTGATCCATTCTAAATTAATTTTTTACAAGTTGTAAGACTTAATTCAAGGTTTTTTTTCTTTGCCTATGAGCATCTAATTGCTCTAGGACCATTTTGTTGCAAAGGCTACCTTTCCTCTGTTGACCTGTTTTTGGATCTTTGTCGAAAATCAGTTGGGCATAATGGTGTGGATCTATTTCTGGGTTCTCAGTTCTGTTCCTTTGATCTATATGTCTATCCAATAGCATGCTGTTTTGACTACTGTAGCTGTATAGTAGGCCTTAATTTAGGGTAGAATGATTCATCCCACTTTATTCTTACAGATTGTTTTAGCTATTCTAAGGCCTGTATCTTTTCATATAAAGTTTAAAATAAGCTTACATGTATCTACCAAAATCTTTCCTGGGATTTGATAGGATTTGCATTAAACCTATAGATTGATTTGGGAAGAATGAAATTGAAATCTTTACTATATTGAGTCTTCAATCTATCTTCCATTTATTTAGGTTGATTTTTTTCATCAGCATTTGTAATTTCAACATACAGATATTTTACATGTTTTGTTTTGTACCTGAGTGTTTCATTTTATTTGGATTGATTGTTAGTGGTGTTGTGATTTTAATTTCAGATTCTGTATGTTCATTGTTAGTATATAGAAATGCAATTGCTTTTTTTCCTTTGAGGGAAAATTCACCTAAAATACATTATTAATTTTAAAGTATAAAATTCAGTGACCTTTTAGTGAATTTGCAATATTGTGCAACCATGACCTCTAACTAGTTCCAAGATACTTTGACACTCCCAAGGAGGAGATCCTGTACCCATTAAGCAGTCACTATTCATTCCTCCCTACTCCCAGCCCCTGGCAACCATGAATCTGCTTTCTATCTCTGTGACTTTCCCTATTCTATATATTTCATGTAAATAAGATCATACGGTATGTAACCTTTTGTGTCATGTTTATTTCACATAATGTTTTTTAGGCTCATCCACTTTGTAGCAGATGAGTACTTTATTCCTGTTTATGCCTGAGAAACATTCTATTGTATGACTACGCTAATTTCTTTATCCATTCGTCTGGTCTGTGGATGGGCGTTTGGGTTGCTTACACTTTTAGGCTATTGTAAATAGTGCTGCTGTGCACATTTGTGTACCTTTGTTTGAATATCTTTTTAATTCTTTTCTATATATACGTAGAAGTGGAATTAATGGGTCATGTGATAATTCTGTGTTTTAACTTCTTGAGGAACCGCCACACTTTTCCATGGTGACTGCACCATTTTATATTCCCACGAGGAATGTGCAAAGATTCCTATTACTCTGTATCCTTGCTAACACTTATTATTTTTCAATTTTTGAGTTATAGGCATCCTAGTGGGTATGAAGTGGTGTCTTATGGTGGTTTTGGTTTGCATTTCTTAAGTGACTAATGAGGTTGATCATCTTTTCATGTGCTTCTTGACCGTTTATAGATTGTCTTTGGAGAAATGTCTATTTAAGTCCTTTGCCCATTTAAAAAATTGGATTGTTCATCTTTTTGTTGTTGAGTTGTAGGGATTCTTTTTATATTCTGGAGACTAGACACTTATCAGAAAAATAATTTGCAAATATTTTCTCCCACTCTGTAGAGTGTCTTTTCATTTCTTAATGTGCTTTGATGCACAAAAGTTTTCAATTTTGATGAAGTCCAATTTATTGTTTTGTTTTTTGTTGCTTTTGTCATATCTAGGAATCCATTGTGAAATCCAAGGTCACGAAGACTTATTCCTATGCTTTCTTCTAATAGTTTTATAATTTTAGCTCTTATATTTAGGTCTTTAATCTATTTTGAATTAATTTTTACATACGGTATGAGGTAGGAGTCCAACTGTATTCCTTTGGATGTGGATATTCAGTTATCCCAGAATCATTTGTTGAAGAGACAAGACTTTTCCCATTCAGTGGTCTTAGTGCCCTTATTGAAAATCAGTTGGCTATTGATGAATGGATTTATTTCTATACTTTCTATTCTATTCCATTGGTATATCCTTATGTCAGTACCACATCCATTACTGTAGCTATGTAGTAAGATTTGATTTCGGAGATTGAGTCCTCTTTGTTCTTCTTTTTTAAGATTGTCGTACTGGCTATTTGGGATCCCTTGCAAATTCATATGAACTTTAGGATCAGCATTTCTTTTTTTTTTTTGCAGTATGCGGGCCTCTCATTGTTGTGGCCTCTCCCGTTGCAGAGCACAGGCTGCGGACGCGCAAGCTCAGCGGCCATGGCTCACAGGCCCAGCCGCTCCGCGGCATGTGGGATCTTCTCGGACCGGGGCACGAACCGTGTCCCCCGCATCGGCAGGCAGACTCTCAACCACTGTGCCACCAGGGAAGCCCCAGGATCAGCATTTCTATTTCTGACAAAAACACTGTTGGAATATTGATGAGGATTGCACTGAATCTGTAGATGGCTTTTAGGTGGTAGTGTTGCCATCTTAACAATATAAAGTCTTCCAGACCATGAACACAGGATACAGGATGTGTTTTCATTTATTTATGTCTTCTTTAATTTCCTTTAACTATGTTTTTTATTTTTTTGTGTATTAATTTGCTTCTTTATTTAAATTTTTCTCAAGTATTTTATTCTTTTTGAAGCTATTGTAAATGGAATTTAAAATTTTCATTTTCAGATTTTTCATTGCAGCTGATTTTTCTATATTCATGTCGTATATTGCAGTTTTTGATGAACTTGTTTATTAGCTCTAATAGGTTTTTTGTAAGTGTGTGTATTATTTAGGGTTTTCTTTATATAAGATCATGTAGGCTGCAAGTAGAGATAGTTTATTTCTTTCCGATCTGGATGCCTTTTATTCCTTTTTCTTTCATGTTTGCCCTAACTACAACCTGTTATACAATGTTGAATAGAAGTGGGAAGAACAGACTTCCTTGTCTTGTTCCTGATCTTAGTGGGAAAGTCTTTTCAGTCTTTCACTATAAAGTGTGATGTTGGCTGTGGGTTTTTCATAGATAGTCTTTATCAGGTTGAGGAACTTCCCTTATATTCATACTTTATTAAGTGTTTTTGTTATGAAAGCGTGTATAATTTTGTCAGATGCTTTTTCTGCTTTTATTGAGATGCTCTATTGGTTTTTGTTTTTCAATTTGTTAATGCGATATGTTACATTGGTTGATTTTCTTATATTAAACTACCATTGAATTCTGGGATAAATCTCAGATGGTCATGATATATAATCATTTTAGTAGGTTATAGATTTATTTTGCTAGTATTTTGTTTAGGATCTTTGCATCCATATTAATAGGGAATCTTGGTCACTAGTTTTCTTTTCTCATGATGTCTTTGAAATCAGTTTAATGCTGGCCTTATAGAGTTGTTGGAAAGTGTTTCCTCTTCTATTTTTGGTAGAATTTGAGAAGGATTGATTATTAATTCCACTTGAAATGATTGGAACAGTTCACTAGTGAAACCATCTGGTCTTGGGCTTTTTCTTTTAGGGAGATTTTTGATTACTGAATCGATCTCTTTACTTATTATAGGTCTTTTCAGATTTTCTGTTTCTTCTTGAGTTATTTTTGGTAGTTTATGTGTTTCTAGGAATTTGTCCATCTCACCTAGGTTATTAACTTGTTAGTATACAATTGATTGTAGTATACTCTTATACCCCTCTTACTTCCATAAGGTTGGTAGTAGTGTCCCTCTTGCATTTCTAATTTTAGTAACTTGAGTTTTCTTTTTTTTTTCTTGGTCAGTCTAGCTAAAGCTTTTTCCGTTTTATTGATCAAAGAACTCAATTTTTGGTTTCACTGATTCTGTTATTTTTCAGATCTCTATTTTGTTTATTTCCACTCTAATCTTTATTATTTCTATCATTTTGCTAGTTTGCAGTTTAGTTTTGTTGTTGTTCTTTGATGTGTGAAGTTAGGTTATTGGTATGACATGTATCTTTTTTAATGTAGGCTTTTATAGTTATAAATTTTCCCCTGAATACTGCTTTTGCTGCGTCCCATAAGTTTCAATACATTGTGTTTTCATTTTCATTTATCTCAAAGTATTTTCTTATTCCCTCATGAGATCTTCTCTGGTCCATTGCTTGTTTAAGAAGGTGTTTTTTATTTCCACATGTTTGTGAATTTTTTAGGTTTCCTTCTATTACTAATTTCCAGTTTTACTCCATGTAGTCGAAAAAGATACTTCGTATGAGCTCTCTCTTTTTAATACACGGAGACTTATTTTATGGACTAACATATGGTCTGTCTTAGAAAGTGTTCCACGTACACTTGAGAAGATATGTATTCTACTCTTTCTGAGTGGAATGCTTTGTATATATCTGTCAGGTCTAGCTGACTTATATTGTTGTCGAAGCCATTTATTTCTTTATTGATCTTCTGTTGGATTTTTCTATCCATAATTACGAAACTGGGTATTGATGTATCCAGCACCTATTATTGTAGAACTGTCTTTTTTCATTTCTGTCAGTTTTTCTTCATATATTTTAGGTCTTGATTGTTAGGCACATATATGTTTATACTCGTTGATTTTCATAATGAATTAACCCTTTCATCAATATATAATGTCCTTTGTTTTTTGTAACAGTTTTTGTTTTGAATTCTATTTTGTCTGATATTAGTATTGCAGCTGTGGCTCTTGTTTGGTTGATACTTGCGTGGAATATCTTTTTCCATCCTTTCACTTTCCATCCTGTGTATTTCATTAAGTGTGAGTCTTGTGAACAGATATAGTTCGATCATTTTTTTAAATCATGCCAATTGCTACCTTATCATTGGTGAGTTTTATTTAGAGTACTTACTGATAAGTGAGGACTTTTGCTATTTTGCTGTTTTATGTATACATATCTTATAACTTTTATTCCTTATTTCCTCTATTACTGCCCTTTTAAAAATTGTAGTTTAAAAAAACCCTATATAACATAAAATTTACCATCTTAACCATTTTAAGTGTACAGTTCCAGAGTATTAAGTGTATTCACATTGTTATGAAACAAATCCAGAACTTTTTCATCTCAGAAATCTGAAACTCTATACCCATTGAACAACAACTCCCCTTTTTTCCCCTCCTTTCAGTCCCTGGTAACTATATTCTACTTTCTGTTTCTATGAATTTGACTACTTTAGATACCTCATACAAGTGGAATCACCAATATTTGTCTTTTGAGACTAGCTTATTTCACTTAGCATAATGTCCTTAACGTTCATCCATGTTGTAGCATGTGACAACAGTTTCTTCCTTTTTTAAGGCTATATAATATTCCATTCGGTGTACATACCGCATTTCCTTTATGCATTCATTTGTCAACTGACATTTGGGTTGCTTCCATGTCTTGGCTATTGTGAATAGTGCTGTTATGAACATGGGTGCACAAATATCTCTTCAAGGCTCTTTTAAAATTTCTTCTGGATATATACCTAGAAGTGGGATTGCTGGATCATATGATAGTTATATTTTTAAGTTTTTGAAGAACCTCCATACTGTGTTTGCACCACTTTATAATCCCAACAGTGCACACCGTTTCCATTTTGTCCACATCTTCATCAACATGTTATTTTGATAGAACCATCCTACTAGATATGAGGTGATACCTCATTATGATTTTGATTTGCATTTCTCTGATAATTAGTGACGTTGAGCATCTTCATATACTTGTTGGCTATTTGTAGATCATGTTTGGAGAAATGTTTATTCAAGTC
The DNA here is from genome assembly GCF_963924675.1 of Phocoena phocoena. Taxonomy (NCBI): domain Eukaryota; kingdom Metazoa; phylum Chordata; class Mammalia; order Artiodactyla; family Phocoenidae; genus Phocoena; species Phocoena phocoena. Next base: position 80,407,707 of record NC_089219.1, on the reverse strand, counting down.
CTTTGTCCAGTTTTGTAATTGGGTTGTTTGTTTTTTGTTGCTATTGAGTTATATGAGTTCTTTATATATTCTAGATATTAACTCTTTATCAGATATAAAACTTGCTAGTATTTTCTCCCTTTCTGGAGATTGCCCTTTTTTTTTTTTTCTGTTGATTGTATCCTTTCACGCACAGAAGTTTTTAAGTTTGATGATCATTTGACCATATATATGGGTGTGTTTCTGGACTCTCTCTTCTATTCCTTTGGTCTATTTGTCTGTTTTTATGCCAGTACCAGAATATTTTATTTACTGCAGCTTTGTGATATATTTTGAAGTCAGGAAGTGTGAGACGTGCAACTTGGTTCTTCTTTTTCAGAATTACTTTGGCTATTTGGGATCTCTTGAAATTTAATATAAATTTTAGGATGAATTTATCTACTTCTGCAAAAAATTAAATGCTACTGGGAATTTGATGGTGATCGAATTGAATCTGTTGATTGCTTTGGACAGTTTGGATATCTTAAATAAGTCTCCCAATCCATGAACACTGGATATCTTTCAGTTTATTGTTCTCTTTCATTCCTTTCAGCAGTATTTGTAGTTTTCATTGTACAAGTCTTTCATCTCGTTGGTTAAGTTTATTCCTAAGTATTTTACTCTTTTTGATGCTATCATAAATGAGATTGTCTTCTTACTTTTTTTTCAGATTGTTCATTGTTAGCGTATGGAAGCACACCTGATTTTTATGTGATGATTTTATATCTTATAACATTGCTGAATTTGCTTATTAGTTTTGAAAGTTTTTTGTGGTATATTTCAGGTTTTTTACATAAGATTATGTTGTCTGTGAATAGAGACAATATTTTGGTTTCCTTTCCAATTTGAATGTCTTTTATTTCTTCTTCTTGCTTACTACCTCTTGCTGAGTCTTCCAGTACTATGTTGAATAGAAGTAGCAAGAGCATACGGCTTTGTCTTGTTCCTAATCTTAGAGGAAAAGCTTTCAGTCTTTCACATTTAGCATGATATTATCTGTATGCTTTTCAGAAATGGACTTTATTATGTTGAGGTAGTTTCCTTCTACGTGGTATCAAGTTTTGTCTAATGTTTTTTTCTGCATCAATCGAGATGATCATGTTTTTGTCTGTTCTGTTAATGTAGTGTATTATATCATAGTACATTGATAATTTAGTTTATCAATTACATTGATTGATTTTTACATGTTGAACCGTCTTTGTGTTTCAGGAGTAAATCTCACTTGGTTGTATAATAATTCTTTTAATGTGCTGTTGAAGTCAGTTTGCTAGTATTTTGTTGAGGATTTTAACATCAGTATTCATCAGGGATATTGAGCTGTAGTTTTTTTGTGTCTTTGTCTGGCTTAGGTATCAGGGTAATGCTGGCTTCCTTTTCAATTTTGGGGGAGAGTTTCAAGATAATTGGTGTTAATTCTCCTATAAACATTTGGTAGAACTTCCCAGTGAAGCCATCCTGTCCTGGGCTTTTCTATCTTGGGAAGGTTTTGATTACTGCTTTAATCTCCTTACTAGTTATGGATCTGTTTGAATTTTTTATTGCTTCATGTTTCCATTTTCAGAGGTTGATTGTTTTTAGGAATTTATCTCTTTTTGGTTATCCAGTTTTTTGGTGTGCAGTTGATCCTGGCATTCTCTTATAATCCTCTTTATTTCTGTGGTATTTTAAGTCCCCTTTCATTTCTTATTTAGTTATTTGGGTCTTCTTTTATTCCTTAGCTAATCTAGCTAAGGACTTGTGAATTTTGCTGGTCCCTTCAAAAAGTCAGTCCTTTTTTTTCCCCTTGTTTTTCTGTTCTCTGTTTCACTTATCTTTGCTCTAATCTTTATTAATTTTCTTCTGCTAGTGTTTTTCTTTTCTAATTTCTAGAGGTGTAAAGTCAGGTTGTTGATTTAAGATCTTTTTTAATGGAAGTACTTAAATCTGTATACTTACCTTTTAGTACTGCTTTCATTTGTCTTAAGGTATTTTTTAATTTCCCCTTTTACTTTTTTCTTGACTCATTGGCTGTTTAAGAATGTGGTGTTTAATTTACACAGATTTGTGGATTTTCCAGTTTTCTTTGTGTTGTTGATTTCTAGTTTGATTCCATTTCATCAGAAAAGGTATTTGTGTCATTTGCATCTTTTTGAATTTGTTATGATTTGTTTTATAGCCTAACATGTGGTCTATCCTGGATCATGTTCCATGTGCACTTGAGAAGAATATGTTTGTTGTTCTTGGGTAGATTATTCTGTGTATGTCTTTTAGGAACTACTGGTCTATAATGTTGTTCTCTATTTCCTTATTGATAATCTATGTTGTTGTTCTATCCATTACTGCTTTCTTTTGTGTTTATCTTTTTTGTTGTGTATCATTTTGACTTCTCATTTCCTTTTATGTGTATTTTTCAGTTATTTTCTTGTATTTACCTTGACAATTACAATTAATATCATATACTTATAATAATCTAGTTTAAATTAATACTAACTTTGTTTCAATAGTGTAAAAACTCTGTTTCTATTCCGTTCCATTGGTCCTCTGTTTTGTTGTTACTGTCCCATGTTACATCTTTATATATTAATACTGGCTTTTATGTTTACCTGTGGAGTTGCCTTTCATTATTCTTTCTTTTTATGACTTTGAGTTGCCATAAAGTATCCTTTCATTGCAGTCTGAAGGACTCTCTTTAACATTTCTTGTAGGGCAGGTCTACCAATGATAAACATTCTCAGCTTTTGTTTATCTGGAATTGTCTTAATTCCTCTTTCATTTTTGAAGTATAATTTTGCTAGGTATAGAATTCTTGGTTCACAGGTGTTTTCTTTCAGCACTTTATAAATATCATGTCAGTGCTTTCTGGCCTCCATAGTTTCTGATGAGAAAGTACCTTTTAATAAGGACCTCTTGTCTATGATCACTTGCTTCTCCATTGCTGCTTTTATTATTCATTCTTTGTCTTTGAATTTTGACAATTTTATATTAATGTGACTTAGTCCGGATCTCTTTCTATTTATCCTACTTGGAGTTTGTTGTGTTCCTTGTTTGATTAGATTCATTCCTTTTCAGGTTTTGGATGTTTATGGCCATTAATTTTTGAAATATTCTTTCTACCTCTTCACTCCTCTACTTCTTTGTCTGTCATAAATGTGTTGGTACACTTGGTGGTGTCCACAGGTCTCTTAACCTCTGTTCATTTCTCTTTATTGTTTTTTCTACTCCTCAGACTGTATAATTTCATTTGACTGATTTTCACATTCAGTAATTGTGCTTGCTCAAATCTACTTTTGAAGCCCACTAGTGAATTTTTCAATTTAATTATTGTGGTGAGGCTGGACATTCTTGCCTTTAGAAGATTTTATTTTAGGAGGAAAGCATTCAGTCTTTGTACCATTAAATATAATGTTAGCAATAGGTGTTTTTAGATGCTCTTTTTCAAGTTGAAGTAGTTTACCTTTATTCCACTTGAGAGTTTTTATCATGAATGAGTGTTGGGTTTTCAATTGATATGCTCATGTTATTTTAAATAATTTTCCTATTTGTAATTCTCCAGTGAAACCATCTTGGCCTAGAGATTTCTTTTTGGGGAGTTTTACAATTTAAATTCAGTGCCCTTAAGAGTTTTTGGGGTATTAAAATTTAATTTCATATTTAGTGAGTTGCGGTTGGTTGTGTTTTTCAAGATGTTGGGCCATTTTTTTTTTTTGACCACAACAAAAGCAACAATGATTGCAATTACCAAACACGAAACACACTCATACTATGTCATAATATTGACATTTAGTCCATTAATCCTCCACTGTAACAGCTCCTTTACTTTGCACTGAAAATTGATTTGTATATTTTTTGCCCCTGAGTCCTTGTGGGATTTTTCTTTATTCAAACAGAAAGTCAAAAACATTATAATCATCCTCATCAATTCACTCAGTCCCATGTAATTAGTTTGTTTTTCATCTTGATCTTTTGTTAGCACTTTTATGAATTCATCAGTTTTCCACTAGAGTTCGGAAAATGCTTATTCATTCATATAGTCTGAAGTTACCAGAAACCTGTACTTGTCAGAGTCCTTTCCATGAATTCCTTGAAGATGAAACCCTTTTATAGGAACATTTTTGCAAAAGCATCAGAATACACCCAGAACTGTCTGTAGATGACAAAACCCTTAAAAATGACTACAGTTAAAGATTTGATGAAAGTTCATAATACACTTGAGAAGGAAATTTGGTTATTTCTGAGATATATATTTTAAAGTAATAACTAGAATTATGACTTATAACATTATACCAGGACATATAAGATTTTTAGAAATTTCATGTAATGTCGAAACGTTTATATTAACATGTTTCCATACAAATAACTCAAAGAAAGTTTAGTATTAGTTGTTTTGTTTGTTTGTTTGTTTATACTGCAGGTTCTTATTAGTCATCCATTTTATACACATCAGTGTATACATGTCAATCCCAATCGCCCAATTCAGCACACCACCATCCCTACCCCACCATGGTTTTCCCCCCTTGGTGTCCACATGTTTGTTCTCCACATTGGTGTCTCAACTTCTGCCCTGCAAACCGGTTCATCTGTACCATTTTTCTAGGTTCCACATACATGCGTTAATATACGACATTTGTTTTTCTCTTTCTAACTTACTTCACTCTGTATGACAGTCTCTAGATCCATCCACATCTCATCAAATGACTCAGTTTCGTTCCTTTTTATGGCTGAGTATTATTCCTTTGTATATATGTACCACAACTTCTTTATCCATTCGTCTGTCGATGGGTACTTAGGTTGCTTCCATGACCTGGCTATTGCAAATAGTGCTGCAATGAACATTGGGGTGCATGTGTCTTTTTGAATTATGGTTTTCTCTGGGAATATGCCCAGTAGTGGGATTTTGCTGGGTCATATGGTAATTCTATTTTTAGTTTTTTAAAGAACCTCCATACTGTTCTCCATAGTGGCTGTATCAATTTACATTCCCACCAATAGTGCAAGAGGGTTCCCTTTTCTCCACACCCTCTCCAGCATTTGTTGTTTGTAGATTTTCTGATGATGCCCATTCTAACTGGTGTGAGGTGATACCTCATTGTAGTTTTGATTTGCATTTCTCTAATAATTAGTGATATTGAGCAGCTTTTCATGTGCTTCTTGGCCATCTGTATGTCTTCTTTGGAGAAATGTCTATTTAGGTCATCTGCCCATTTTTGGATTGGGTTGTTTGTTTCTTTAATATTGAGCTGCATGAGCTGTTTATATGTTTTGGAGATTAATCCTTTGTCCGTTGATTCGTTTGCAAATATTTTCTCCCATTCTGAGGGGTGTCTTTTCCTCTTGTTATGGTTTCCTTTGCTGTGAAAAAGCTTTGAAGTTTCATTAGGTCCCATTTGTTTATTTTTGTTTTTATTTCCATTACTCTAGCAGGTGGACCAAAAAAGATCTTGCTGTGATTTATGTAAAGAGTGTTCTTCCTATGTTTTCTTCTAAGAGTTTTATAGTGTCCGCTCTTACATTTAGATCTCGAATCCATTTTGAGTTTATTTTTGTGTATGGTGTTAGGGAGTATTCTAATTTCATTCTTTTACATGTAGGTGTCCAGTTTTCCCAGTACCACTTATTGAAGAGACTGTCTTTTCTCCATTGTATATCTTTGCCTCCTTTGTCATAGATTAGTTGACCAGAAGTGTGTGGGTTTATCTCTCGGCTTTCTATCTTGTTCCATTGATCTATGTTTCTGTTTTTGTGCCAGTACCATATTGTCTTAATTACTGTAGCTTTGTAGTATAGTCTGAAGTCAGGGAGTCTGATTCCTCCAGCTCCGTTTTTTTCCCTCAGGACTGCTTGGGCTATTCGGGGTCTTTTGTGTCTCCATACAAATTCTGAGATGATTTGTTCTAGTTCCGTAAAAAATGCCATTGGTAATTTGATAGGGATTGCATTGAATCTGTAGATTGCTTTGGGTAGTATAGTCATTTTCACAATATTGATTCTTCCAATCCAAGAACACGGTATATCTCTCCATCTGTTGGTATCATCTTTAATTTCTTTTATCAGTGTCTTACAGTTTTCTGCATGCAGGTCTTTTGTTTCCCTAGGTAGGTTTATTTGTAGGTATTTTATTGTTTTTTTGTTGCAATGGTAAATGGGAGTGTTTCCATAATTTCTCTTTCAGATCTTTCATCATTAGTGTATAGGAATGCAAGATATTTCTCTGCATTAATTTTGTATCCTGCAACTTTACCAAATTCATTGAGTACCTCTAGTAGTTTTCTGGTGGCATGTTTAGGATTCTCTATGTATAGTATCATGTTATCTGCAAACAGTGACAGTTTTACTTCTTTTCCAATTTGTACTCCTTTTATTTCTTTTTCTTCTCTGATTGCCATGGCTAGGACTTCCAAAACTATGTTGAATAATAGTGGTGAGAGTGGACATCCTTGTCTCGTTCCTGATCTTAGAGGAAATGGTTTCAGTTTTTCACCATTGAGAATGATGTTTGCTGTGGGTTTGTCGTATATGGCCTTTATTATGTTGAGGTAGGTTCCCTCTATGCCCACTTTCTGGAGAGTTTTTATCATAAATCGGTGTTGAATTTTGTCAAAAGCCTTTTCTGCATCTATTGAGATGATCATATGGTTTTTCTTCTTCAATTTGTTAATATGGTGTATCACATTGATTGATTTGTGTATATTGAAGAATCCTTGCATCCCTGGGATAAATCCCACTTGATCATGGTGTATGATCCTTTTAATGTGTTGTTGGATTCTGTTTGCTAGTATTTTGTTGAGGATATTTGCATCTATATTCATCAGTGATATTGGTCTGTAGTTTTCTTTTTTTGTAGTATCTTTGTCTGGTTTTGGTATTAGGGTGATGGTGGCCTCATAGAATGAGTTTGGGAGTGTTCCTTTCTCTGCAGTTTTTTGGAAGAGTTTGAGAAGGTTGGGTGTTAGCTCTTCTCTAAATGTTTGATAGAATTCACCTTTGAAGCCATCTGGTCCTGGACTTTTGTTTGTTGGAAGATTTTAAATTACAGTTTCAATTTCATTACTTGTGATTTGGTCTGTTCATATTTTCTGTTTCTTCCTGGTTCAGTCTTGGAAGGTTATACCTTTCAAAGAATTTGTCCATTTCTTCCAGGTTGTGCATTTTATTGGCATAGAGTTTCTTGTAGTAGTCTCTTAGGATGCTTTGTATTTCTGCGGTGTCTGTTGTAACTTCTCCTTTTTCATTTCTAATTTTATTGATTTGAGTCCTCACCCTCTTTTTCTTGATGAGTCTGGCTAATGGTTTATCAATTTTGTTTATCTTCTCAAAGAACCAGCTTTTAGTTTTATTGATCTTTCCTATTATTTTCTTTGTTTCTTTTTTCATTTTTTTCTGCACTGTTCTTTATGATTTCTTTCCTTCTGCTAGCTTTGGGTTTTGTTTGTTCTTCTTTCTCTAGTTCATTTAGGTGTAAGGTTAGATTGTTTACTTGAGATTTTTCTTGTTTCTTGAGGTAGGCTTGTATAACTTCCCTCTTAGAACTGCTTTTGCTGCATTCCATAGGTTTTGGATCATCGTGTTTTCATTGTCATTTGTCTCTAGGTATTTTTTGATTTCCTCTTTGATTTCTTCAGTGATCTCTTGGTTATTTAGTAACGTATTTTTTAGCCTCCATGTGTTTCTGTTTTTTACGTTTCTTTCCCTGTAAATCATTTCTGAACTCATAGCGTTGTGGTTAGAAAAGATGCTTGATATGATTTCAATTTTCTTAAATTTACTGAGGCTTGATTTGTGATCCAAGGTGTGATCTGTCCTGGAGAATGTTCTGTGCGCTCTTGAGAATTAAGTGTAATCTGCAGTTTTGGGATGGAATGTCCTGTAAATATCAATTAAGTCTATTTGGTCTGTTGTGTCATTTAAAGCTTCTGTTTTCTTATTTATTTTCATTTTGGATGATCTGTCCATTGGTGTAAGTGAGGTGTTAAAGTCCCCCACTATTTTTGTGTTACTGTCGATTTCCTCTTTTATAGCTGTTCGCAGTTGCCTTATGTATTGAGGTGCTCCTGTGTTGGGTGCATATATATTTATAATTGTTATATCTTCATCTTGGATTGATCCCTTGATCATTATATAGTGTCATTCCTTGTCACATTCTTTATTTTAAAGTCTATTTTATCTGATATGAGTATAGCTACTCTAGCTTTCTTTTGATTTCCATTTGCATGAAATATCTTTTTCCATCCACTCACTTTCAGTCTGTATGTGTCTCTACATCTGAAGTGGGTCTCTTGTACACAGCATATATATGGATCTTGTTTTTGTATCCATTTAGCAAGCCTGTGTGTTTTTGTTGGAGTATTTAATGCATTCACGTTTAAGGTAATTATCGATATGTATGTTCCTATGACCATTTTCTTAATTGTTTTGGGTTTGTTTTTGTAGATCCTTTTCTTCTCTTTTGTTTCCCACTTAGAGAAGTTCTTTTAGCATTTGTTGTAGAGCTGGTTTGGTGGTGCTGAATTCTCTTAGCCTTTGCTTCTCTGTAAAGTGTTCAATTTCTTCATCGAATCTGAATGAGATCCTTACTGGGTAGAGTAATCTTGGTTGTAGGTTCTTCCCTTTCATCACTTTAAGTATATCATGCCACTCCCTTCCGGCTTCTAGAGTTTCTGCTGAGAAATCAGATGTTAACCTTATGGGAGTTCCCTTGTGTGTTGTTTGTCGTTTTTCCCTTGCTGCTTTCAATAATTTTTCTTTGACTTTAATATTTGTCAATTTGATTACTGTGTGTATTGGCATGTTTCTCCTTGGGTTTATCCTTTATGGGACTCACTGTGCTTCCCGGTCTTCGGTGGCTATTTCCTTTCCCATGTTAGGCAAGTTTTCAACTATGATCTCTTCAGATATTTTCTCTGGTCCTTTCTCTCTCTCTTCTCCTTCTGGGACCCCTATAATGCGAATGTTTTTGCATTTAATGTTGTCCCAGAGGTCTCTTAGTCTGTCTTCATTTCTTTTCATTCATTTTTCTTTATTCTGTTCCGCAGCAGTGAATTCCACCATTCTGTCTTCCAGGTCACTTATCTGTTCTTCTGCCTCAGTTATTCTGCTATTGATTCCTTCTAGTGTAGTTTTCATTTCAGTTATTGTATTGTTCACCTCTGTTTGTTTGTTCTTTAATTCTTCTAGGTCTTTGTTAAATATTTCTTGCATCTTCTCGATCTTTGCCTCCATTGTTTTTCCGAGGTCCTGGATCATCTTCACTATCATTATTCTGAATTCTTTTTCTGGAAGGTTGCCTATCTCCACTTCATTTAGTTTTTCTGGGGTTTTATCTTGTTCCTTCATGTGGTACAGAGCCCTCTGCCTTTTCATCTTGTCTGTCTTTCTGTGAATGTGGTTTTTGTTCCACAGGCTGCAGGATTGTAGTTCTTGCTTCTGCTCTCTGCCATCTGGTGGATGAGGCTGTCTAAGAGGCTTGATGGGAGGGACTGGTGGTGGGTAGAGCTGACTGTTGCTCTGGTGGGCAGAGCTCGGTAAAACTTTAATCCACTTGACTGTTGATGGGTGTGGCTGGGTTCTCTCCCTGTTGGTTGTTTGGTCTGAGGCAACCCAACACTGGAGCCTACCTGGGCTCTTTGGTGGGGCTAATGACAGACTCTGGGAGGGCTCACACCAAGGAGTACTTCCCAGAACTTCTGCTGCCAGTGTCCTTGTCCCCACCGTGAAACAAAGCCACCCCCTGCCTCTGCAGGAGACCCTCCAACACTAGCAGGTAGGTCTGGTTTAGTCTCCCCCGGGGTCACTGCTCCTTCCCCTGGGTCCCGATGCACACAGTACTTTGTGTGTGCCCTCCAAGAGTGGAGTCTCTGTTTCCCCCAGTCCTGTCGAAGTCCTGCAATCAATTCCCACTAGGCTTCAAAGTCTGATTCTCTAGGAATTCCTCCTCCCATTGCCGGACTCCCAGGTTGGGAAGCTCAGAACCTTCACTCCAGTGGGTGGACTTCTGTGGTATAAGTGTTCTCTAGTTTGTGAGTCACCCACCCACCAGTTATGTGATTTAATTTTACTGTGATTGCGCCCGTCCTACTATCTCATTGTGGCTTCTCCTTTGTCTTTGGATGTGGGGTATCTTTTTTGGTAATTTCCAGTGTCTTCCTGTCGATGATTGTCCAGCAGCTAGTTGTGATTCTGGTGTTCTCTCAAGAGGGAGTGAGAGCACGTCCTTCTACTCCGCCATTTTGGTTCCTCTCCCTGGGCCATTTAATCAAATTGTTAAAGTTATGTTTGTAAGTTGTTCATAGTATGCCCTTATTATCCTTACAGTGTTTAAAGGGTCTATGGTGATATCTCGTTTCATTATTAAATTGACAAATTTTTTTTTAATCTTTATCATTCTTGCTGGAAGTTTATTAATTTTATTGATTTTTTTCGTATAACTAGCTTTTTGTTTCAGTGATTTTTCTGTTTTCAATTTCATTTATTTCTGCTGTTATACTTATTATTTCCTTCTTTTTGCTTGCTTTGGATTTATTCTGCTCTTCTTTTTCTTTTCAAATGTAACATTTAATGGTATAAATTTAAGTTTCCCTGTCAGCATTGCTTTAGCTGCATCTCTTATATTTTGATAAGTTGTATTTTCATTTTCATTAAGTTCTCGTTTTTTTTGTTTGTTTGTTTTTGTGGTACGCGGGCCTCTCACTGTTGTGGCCTCTCCCGTTGCGGAGCACAGACTCCAGATGCTCAGGCTCAGCGGCCATGGCTCACGGGCCCAGCCACTCTGCGGCATGTGGGATCTTCCCGGACCGGGGCACAAACCCGTGTCCCCTGCATCGGCAGGCAGATTCTCAACCACTGTGCCACCAGGGAAGCCCTAAGTTCTCATTTTTAAAATTTTCTTTGAGAATATTTGAGCCATGGATTATTTAGAAGTATGTTGTTCAATTTTCAGTTGATAGAGATTTTCCTTTTATTTTTTCATTACCAGTTTCTAGTTTGATTACCATTCTTTTAAATTTGTTCAGGTTTGTTTTATTGCTGAGGGTATTGTCTATCTTCATAAATGTTTCATAGGCACTTGGATAAAATATCTATTTCTCTGTTGCTGGTTGAAATGTTTTAAGTATTTCAGTTAGATCCTGTTGGTTGATCGTTTTCAGATTTTTTTATATTCTTGCTGATTTTCTTTAGTAGTTGAATCAGTTGCTGAGAGAAGAGTGTTAAAGTCTCCAACAGCAATTGTGGATTTGTCTGTTTCTTTTTAGTTTTATCAGTTTTTGTTTAGTGTATTTTGAGGTTGTGTTGTTTGGTATAACACATTTAGGATCATTGTCTTCCTGGTGAGTTGATCATTTTATCATTATTTAATGTCCCTGTTGATCACTAGTAATTTTCTTTGTTTTTAAGTTTGTTTTACCAGATATTAGTGTTTGCATGGCATATCTTTTTCCATTCTTTTATTTTCAGCCTACTTATGTCACTGAATTTGAAATAAGTTTCTTGTAAGCTGTATATAGTAAAGTTGTGTTTTTTTTAATCTACTCTGTCATTTTCTTTCTTTTGATATATTTAGATTATTTACATTTAAGGTAATTTTTGATGTTTTCTCTGGTTGTTGTTACTCTTTTCTTGCCTTATGATGGGTTACTTAAACAGTTTTTTAAGGGTTCCCTTTTTGTTCTGTGTGCAATGCATTTTTGATGTCTCTCTGTATGTCCTAATCTCTCTTTATAAAGACACCAGCCAGACTGGATTAGTGCCCACCCTAGTTACCTCTGTTTAACTTAGTTACCTCTTTAAAGGCCTTGTCTCAAATATGACTACATTCTGAGGTGCTGGGGCTTAAGACTTCAATATATGATTTGCGGGGGAGGTGGGGTGGAGACGTAATTCAGTCTATAACAGTAAGTTTCAAGTGTTCTCCTATGTAACTGAATTAAAGAGTTAAATGAAATTATTTGGAATTGTTTTTTTCTAACCATTTTAAACCATTCTCTTAGAGTGTAATAACAAGGTGTGAGGCATCAAGTCAGATATGTAAGTTTCAGTTTGCTGTGGCAAGTAGGTATGCATCTGTGTCATCTGAGAGGTATATTAAAGTACTTAGAACAAAAGTCGTAAATCTGGGAGAGAGTTATAGCCTTGTTTTATATCATTTATGATACAAATTTGTTTTAAAAATTCATTTTGACCCATTTTAATTATCATTATGATATTGTCATAAAGAAACAGTAAATGTTTGTAGTATATGCCAAATTTATATAAGTCAATCTGGAGATAGTTACTGTTTAGGCACCTGAAAGTGAATGATAGAACAGTTAATGTTGTAGAGATTTATATTATTCATATGTAGTAGAAATAGTAGAATTACTAATAGAAATTAGTAGAAATATTAAATAAGCTTTTATCTTTTGTGCACACAATGATGGCTAGGGAAAGGCTACTCAGAAACATGCAGGATGTCTAGATAAGACAATTGAAGTTAATAAAAAGAAAGTTTGCTTTGTTTAATTACCAAAATTGACTGATTGCAGGCTTTATTATTCACTTATAGTTAGTCTACTTTATCTGTATCTCTTCATTAGTATTCAAGCACATTCTAGTTGCTTAAAAACACAGTGTATATAACAAAAGACATGGTGCATGTTCTCTTCGAACTTCAGTTCAGTGGGAGAGATACATTAAACAATGATAATATCAATTGAATATTTGAAAGATATTAGTGCTCTGAAAGGAACAATTCTTCAAAAGCATATGATAAAGGAACTTGACAGAGTGTTTGAGGAAACCTTTCTAGAGTAAGGGATGTTTAAGCTTTGATCTGAAGGAAAATTATGAGCTAAGGTTAACTGAATTTATGTGATAGAGGGCTGGGGAGAGGAGAGCAGAGGATTCCAGACCAAAGAAACTCCATCTGCAGAGGCTCTGTGATGAGAAGGAATATGCTGGGAAATTTGAGAGGGCCAATGTAGTTGAATCCCTGAAAACTGTTAGGAGGAAAGTGTGTGACAAGACTAGAAAGGTAGGCAGGGCCCAGCAAAGCCATTTGAGCTATGTTAAAAGATTTGGGGTTTCCTCTGTCTTGAGACAGAGGAAAACATTGTGTTCCACAGAGGAGTAATGAACTTGAAGAGATCACTCTGCCGATATGTGTGAAGAATTGGTTAGAAAGGAACAAATAGATCCATTTAGAAAGCGCAGATGCATTAATTTTGTAAAATTCTTTCTGCTTATGATAGTACACACAAAAAAGTAGTCACTCCAGGTACTGTTTTAGATAACAGGGGTGTATCAGTGAACAAAACATAAGTCTCTGCCCTCAAAGAGCTTACTTTGTAGTTGGGAAGAGAAAACAGATAATCAAATAAGTATATCATCTTTCAGGTGTTAGTAAGTACTGTATTAGTACTTACTATTAGTAAGAAAGGTAAAACCAGATGGGGAGATAAAGAGAGACTTGAGAGTGCTATGTTATTAAGGATGGTCTAAGAAGAACTGAGGAGGAGATAACTGGAACTGAAGGAACAGATCTGCATATCACATATATTTGGAGGAAGAATTCCAGGCAGAGAACACTAAGTACAGAGTATGTGGGGCCTGGTCAAGGAAGAGCAAGGAGGCCGGTGTAGCTGAGGTACAGTGAGAAGAGGGAGAGTGTTAGGAGATGAGGTCTAGGATTAAGTGCATTATAGTTGGGTTGGATGTGAACTATATAACACTTATCACTTTGATATTTTATATATATAGCTTTATACTAAAATTTAGTAATTTCTTTTGTTGGTAATTGTTCATGAAATTAAAATAGTATTATTAAACTTCTGGACTTAATTCCAGTGATTGGAGCGGGGAGGGGGGTTCCCCCACACCACCAAGCATTTCTCCAGATACCAGTTGGTGTCCTACTATTCAACTCAGTCCTGACACTATCTACCCAGAGACAGCATCAGATTCCACTATAAGGGTTTAGTCCAGAAGACTATACTCCCCCTCTGCCCAATCACACACACACACTTCCGATGCCATTTGCAAGCCCAGGTTGTCACCTATGCTTCTGACTAATTGGCTACAGTTTGGAGGTTGTCACGACATTGTCCTTGGACTTCAGATGCCAGTTTCAAGTCCAGGTTTTTACCTGTTCTTCTGGCCAACTGGCTCTAAATCAGAGCTTCCCATGACCCCCTCATTGGGTTCAGTTAACTTGCTAGAGTGGCTCACAGACCTTCAGGGAATCCATTTGCTCACTAGATTACCACTTTATTATAAAAGGATATAATTCAGGAACAGCCAGATGGAAACGATGCATAGGGGTAAGTATGTGGGGAAGGGGCTCAGAGCTTCTATGCCGTCTTCAGGTAAGCCCCTCTCCCAGTACCTCCATGTGTTCACCAACCCAGAAGCTCTCTGTACCTCATCCTTTTGGGTTTTTATGGAGGCTGCATCACATAGGCATGATTGATTAAATCATTTACCATTGGTGATTGATCCAACCTTCAGTCCCTCTCCCTTACCTGGAGGTCAGGGGAGTTGGCCTGAAAGTACAAAATCACACAGTTGGCTCCTCTGGCAATTGGTCCCCATTCTTAGGTGCTTGCCAGAAGTCTCCATCAACATAACAAAAGACACCTTTGTAGCTCTCCTGACAGGAAATGAAGGATTTTAGGAACTCTGTGCCAGAAACGGGAAGACCAAATACATGTTCCTTACTATAAGTCACAATATCACAAATATTCTGTCATTTAACAACTTTTAAGAGCTATTTCTGTCTTCTATTTAAATAAAAATATAGTCTTATCAAAAATACACAAATACAGAAGAGTAGTGTTGCTGCTTGAATTTCCTACCCCCTATACAAACCCCAAATTCACATGTTGAAATCCTAATCCCCAGTACCTAAGAGTAGTACCTTATTTGGAGATAGTGTCTTTTACAGAGGTAATCAAGTTAAAGTTAGGTCCTTAGGGTGGATCCTAATCCAGTTATGACTGGTGTCCTTATAAAAAGGGGAAATTTGGACACAGAGACAGGTATAGAGGGAAGACAGTTTGAAACAAAATAGGAAGATGATCTGCGTATGAGCCAAGGAGAGACCTGAAATAGATCCTTTCCTCACAACCCTGAGAAGGGATCAGTCCTACTGTAACCTTAATTTTGGAGTTCTAGCCTTAAGTCACCCAGTCTGTAGTTCTTTGTTACAGGACTGCTAGCAAACTAATACAGGTATTAACTGAAAAGCAAAAGTTTCTTTTTTTCTCTATTCTGACTCTCCTCACTCTCTCCCAACACTTACAAGGGTAGCAGATTGTTATGAAACCTTCGGGTCTTTTACTGTATGTGTTTTATTAATTTCTAGAGCAACTTAAGTCTTTTAAGAAAATATGGAATTAAAAAACAAGCAACATACACCTGAAACTAACACAACATTGTAAATCAACTATACTCCAATAAAAATTTTTTTAAAAAGAGCAGCAAAAAGTAAAGTCTACAGCACTATATTCATAGTTACTTACTTTCTATGAAAAATTTAACTTTGAAACTGTAAGACCATCTCAGTAGTACATACAACTTTTTTCTTAACAGATTGACCTATTTTGTTTTGTTTTTAAACTTTTATACCAAGATATTTCACAATCTTATTTCCTTTAATTTATTACTTTATTAAGATTGATTTTTCCATTCCAGTATTATATTCCATTATAACCTTTTCTATTGCTTCTGCATGGTATTTTGGAAAAAGAATTTGCTACCACTTGGTGGCACTACTTGGCTTAAAAATGAATCAGATTGTCTGCCGTTAACTGCACGCCGTTCCACTTAAATGACTAAATTCAGAGGGGATGTATTTGATATTAAGCAACTTAATATTATAAATGTTTGGTTCTTATTTTGTAAATAAAATAATAATTGGTGTTGTAAAACTGCATTTTATTAAAATGTCATATGGAATATAAAAACAAACCAATCCTTAGTTTGATGGGGAGGGAAAGCATACAGATTTTTGATAGAAACCTCCTTTATTTAGTCCAGGCATTATTTATATTCTGCCTTAAACCTCTATGTGTCTAAATTTTAGAAAAATATATTTTTAATATTAGAAACAAACATCTTCAACTTTCCTTTAATATTAATATTTTCTAAGACGTGTATTTTATTTTGTCTTATATAAAACTAAGATATTAGATTTTTTTTAGGTGATCAAAATAAATGACACATGTAGGAAAACAAATTTAAAGTATATTTTATTATGTCTTCCTGCAACATACTAAAAACTCAGGCAGTCATTTTTAATATATTTTATTTGTTTTATTTAATTAGGCAAAGGATCTTGAAGTGTAAGATGTGGAAAGTTATGATGTCCCCAGACATGATTTTTACTTCTAAACAATTGGTATATAATACCATAAAGCTAAAGTATTTGTGTAATTATTGTTTTCTGGGTTGCATATACAGCATATAAAAGGTAATGCCCCATGTCTTTTTTTTTTTTTTTTCCCTCTTTCCGGGCCGTGCCACGCGGCTTGCAGAGAGCTTACTTCCCCGACCAGGTATCGAACCTGGCCCCCCCCACAGTGAAAGTGCCAGGTCCTAACCACTGGACCGCCAGGGAATGGACCGCCAGGAATTCCCCACCCATGTCTTTTTCAAAATTGAAATATAATACATACAGGAAACTGTACTAAGTATACAGCTGAGTGAATCGTCACAAAGTAAACACTCCATGACCACCATAAATCAAGAAATAGAATACTGCCAGCAACAGAAGCCTCCTATGCTTCCTTTCCCAAGCACTCTCCCTTTCCCATTTCCTGGAGTAACGACTACCTGGCTTCAAAGACGGTAGCTTTTTTTTAAACCTGTTTTTGGACTTTTATAAAAATAGAATTATATAGTAGTAGCATTTTGTCTCTGTCATGTTTGGGAGATTCATGTATGTTATCAGCTACCAATATAACTGTAGCTCCCTTGTACTATTTTATCACCATTTATCTTTTTAGTTGGACATTTGGACTGAGTAATACTGTCATGAACATTCCTGTAAATGTTTCATGGGGTACATGTGCAACATTTATGTGGGATATATACCAGAAGTAGAATAACTGGGTCATTGGTGTATGTATGTTCAAATTTAGAAGATAATGCAAGAATTGTTTTCAGAGTCATTGTACCTATCCCATCAACAGAATATGAGGATTCCTATTGCTCTGTATTCTCACCAACACTTGGTATTAATAGCCTCTTTAATTTTAGCCCTTCTGAAGGATACATTTCCGTGATTCCAAATGAAATTGAGTACTTTTTCTTGAATTTATTGGTCGTTTGGATATCCTCTTTTTTATTATTACTATTTAATATTACTATTTAATATTAATACTATTTAATATTACTATTTAATATTTAATAAAATAATACTATTTTATTAGTAGTAGTATTTACTATTATTATTACTATTTACTATTATTACTATTTAGCTTTCTATATTACTGATTTATAGGAGTTACATATTTTATGGATGAGCCTTTTTTTTCCTACTGGAAAGGAACAGTAGGAAAGAACAGTTCTTTTCCTTCTGTTTTTAGGAGTTTTTATATATGCTAGATACAAATCTTCTGTTAGTTACATATGTTAAAAAAATATATCCATTTTGTCTTGATTTTCACCCTCTTAATGTTATCTTTTGATGAAAGGAAGGTCTTAATTTTAGTGTAGTCTGATTTATCATTGTTTTCCTTTATAGTCAATGCTGCTTGTGTCCTGTCTAAGAAGTCTTTCTCTGCTCCAAGAACATGAATGAAGATATTCTCTTATGTTACCTTCTACTATGTATCCTCTAGTGGTTCTCTAGAGGCACTTCACCCTGCCCTCATCCCACACCTTCCACCCCATGGGTAGGACATTTGGCAGTGTTCAGAGACATTGTTAGTTTTCACAGCTGGGTGGATGGAGTACTCCTGGCATCTAGTGGGTTGGCTAGGGATGCTACTAGACATTCTGCAGTGCACAGAATGCTAAGTATTCTACAGTGCACAAAAAAGTTAATTTAGCCCAAAGTTTCACTAGTGCTGATGAGGTTTAGAGACACTGTCCTAGAGGCTTTATTATTTTGCTTTCTACTTTCTATCTAGAATTGGTTATTGTATATTACTTTGTATGTTGTTTATGATGCATTTAGATTGACCTTCTACCTAGAACTTATTCTAGATATTATATGACATATAGAGGTCACCTTTTTTTTTTTTATGGATGTACATTTTATGCAACATCATTTGTTGAAAAGATTGTTTCCCAGCTGCTCTGCAGTATTAACTTTTAATAAATCAAGTGACCATATATGTATGAATCTGTTTCTGGGCTCTATTTTTTTCCATTGGTCTACTTTATCTACCCTTGCACCAAAACTATGCTGTTTTAATTAACGTGGCATTATAACAAGTCTTCATGTTCAATGAGGCAAGTTTTCCTACCTTGTTCTTCTTGGCTCTTTGCAGTTCCATATAAATTTTTACTGTCACATTGTCAGTTTTACAAAAATTGAATTGAGAAGGAGTTGACATCTTTATGTTATTAAATCTTCCAATCCATGAAAGTCATATCCTTTCATTTATTTAGGTCACTGAGTCTCAAACTCTGTGTTCTCAAGATCCATTTAAACTCTAAAAAAACCTTTTTTTAATCTGGTTTTGGGGAGCAAGAATATCCTATCAAATATTTACATAAATAACATACTTTTGTTTTGGGGAACAAGAATATCCTATTAAATGTTAACATAAATAATATAATTTTGTGAAAAATATACTTTCCAAAACAAAATTTAGTGAGAATAGTGTTACATTTTTGTAAATCTCTTTTATGTCTAGTTTAATGGAAGACAGCTGGATTCTCATACCTGCTCTGCTTTAATCCGTTGAGATAGCACAAGTCGTATAGACTGGAAAACTCTGTTGTACACTGTGAGAGAATGAGAGTGAAAAAGGCAAATAAGGTCTTATTAGTAATATTATGAAAACAGTTGTGATTTTGAGAATCCCCTGATAGGGTTTCAGGGACCCCCAGGGGTCCACAGATCACACTTTTGGGAGCTGTTGCCCTAGAGATTGCAACATGCATCCTTGACCAGTAAGAGTCTAATTAATTTACCTTATATCTTTCCAGACAATGTGAGGAACCTAAAACACTTTAATTCCATTAATCACCCCCCTCACCCTTTGCTCGGTTTATTTGCTATAATACCTGTTTTTAACTCCATATATATGTTATTTTTAAATTTTTTATTATTTATTTTTTTTTGTGGTACGCGGGCCTCTCACTGCTGCGGCCTCTCCTGCCGCGGAGCACAGGCTCCGGACGCGCAGGCTCAGCGGTCATGGCTCACGGGCCCAGACGCTCCGCAGCATGTGGTATCCTCCCGGACCAGGGCACGAACCCGCGTTCCCTGCATCGGCAGGCGGACTCTCAACCACTGCGCCACCAGGAAAGCCCCCCCATATATATTTTAATCGCCAGGAGACATCATCATTATTTTATGTCAGTATTTTAGATTTACCCAAGTTAACATTTTTAGCGCTTTTTATTTCTGCCTGCATCTTCAGTTCTCCACCTTCAATCATTTCCCTTTTTTGAAGAATACCCTTTAGTATATACTTTGGTATAGATTTGTGCTGAGAAATTCCTCTCAGTTTTTGTTTTCTGGTCATGTTCTGTATTTCACCTTCACCTTTTTTCTTTTTTTTTTTTTTTTTTTTTTTTTTTTTTTTTTTTTGCGGTACGCGGGCTTCTCACTGTTGTGGCCTCTCCCGTTGCGGAGCACAGGCTCCGGACGCGCAGGCTCAGCAGCCGTGGCTCACGGGCCCAGCCGCTCTGCGGCATGTGGGATCTTCCTGGACCGGGGCACAAACCCGTGTCCTCTGCATTGGCAGGCCGACTCTCAACCACTGCGCCACCAGGGAAGCCCTCACCTTCACTTTTGAATGACAGTTTTTTACTGGTTAGAATGCTGGCTTGGCCATCATTTTCTTTTAATTAGGCTATTATCCCTTTGTGTTCTGGCTTCTGTTGTTTCTGTTGAGAAATTAGGTGCTACTCCTGTCAACATCTTCCAACCAGAAAGACCAGCAAAGAACACCTATAGTTGAACATGGTTTTTACTTGTTGAAGTGAAAGATTCTTCATAGTATAGGGAATTTGGGGGTGTCTTTTTAAGAGGGTATTAGAACCTATTATAGGATTGGACTTTGGTTGGGTAATTTTAGAGAGGAGCTAATGAAGTAGAAGTTTGCTCTAAATTAGATGTTGTCAGAACATGGGCACATTTGACTGCCATCTTTTTTTTTTTAATTGAGGTGAAATTTACATAACATGCAGTTAATCATATTAAGTGTACAATTCAGTGGTATTTAGTATATTCACAATATACTTTCCTTTCTCATTTCAAAGGTGTTTCAACACCCTGTAAACGTTAGGTAATCATTTCCAATTCTCCCCTTCCACTATCACCTGGTACCCTTTACTTTCTGTCTCTATGGATTTACCTATTCTTGCTATTTCAAATGAAAGGAATGGTACAATGATTCTTTATGTCTGACTTCTTTCACTTAGCATATTTTCAAGGTTCATCCAAGTTGTAGTATGTACTTCGTTTCTTTTTTTGGCTATTATGAATAATGATGCTGTAAACATTCATGTACAATTTTCTGTGTGTACGTAAGTTTTCATTTCTCCTGGATATATATCTAGGAGTTGAATAGCTGGGTTACGTGGTAATTCTTTGTTACCTTTTTTAAGAACGCCCAACGGTTTTCCACAGTGGGTACATTGTTTCAGTTTCTCACCAGCAATGTATGGGGTCTCTATTTCTCCACATTCTCATCGACACTTGTTATTTTCCAGGTTTTTTTTTGGTTTTTTTAATTAAAGCTATTCTAATGGGTGTGAAGTGGTACCTTGTTGTGGTTTTCATTTGAGTTTTCTTAATAACCAAGAGGGTGAACATCTTTTCATGGGCTTGTTAGCCATTTGTGTATCTTCATTTGAGAAATGTCGATTTAAGTCCTTTGCCTAATTTAAAAATTGGGGTTTTTTTCTTTTTGTTATTGAGCTGTTTATATATTCTGGATATTAAACCCTTACCAAATATATCTTGATAATGTCCTTTGCACAGAAGTTTTGGTGAAGTCCAAATTATCTGTTTTTTTCATTTGTTCATCATGTTTTTGGTGTCAATTCTAAGAATTCATTGTCAAATCCAACATCATAAAGATCCATCCCTAAGCCTTATTCTAAGAGCAATAGCAGTTTTAGTTCTTATGTTTATGTTGTTGGTCCATTTTGATTTAATTTCTGTAGATGAAATGAGGCAGGGGTTCAGCTTCATTCTTTTACATGTGATTGTTCAGTTTTCCCAGCACCATTTGTTGAAAGACTGTTCTTTCCCCATCGAATGGTCTTGGCACCTTTTTAAAACTCAGTTGGCCAGGGCTCCCCTGGTGGCGCAGTGGTTGAGAGTCCGCCTGCCGATGCAGGGGACACGGGTTCATGCCCTGGTACGGGAAGATCCCACATGCCGTGGAGCGGCTGGTCCCGTGAGCCATGACCGCTGAGCCTGCGCATCCGGACCTTGTGCTCCGCAACGGGAGAGGCCACAACAGTGAGAGGCCCGTGTACCGCATTAAAAAAAAAAAAAAATCAGTTGGCCATAGATGTTTGGACTTATTTCTGGATTCTCAAATGTATTCCATTGGTCTATATATCTACCCTTATTCCACTACCACAGTGATTACTATAGCTTTGTAGTAAATTTTAAAGTTATTATGAGTCCCCCTACTTTATTTCTTTTTCATTGTTTTTGCTCTTAAGGCCCCCTTACAGTTCCGTATGAATTTTAGCATCAGCTTATCCGTTTCTATTTAAAAAGGCCATTAGAACTTTGATAGGGATTGCATTGAATCTGTAGATCACTTTGGGACGTATTGTCATCTTAACAATATCTTGTTTTCTAATCCATGAACATGGGATGCCTTTCCATTTATTTAGGCCTTCTTTAATTTCTTTCAGCAGTGTTTTGTAATTTTTCAGTGTATAAGTCTTTCACCTTCTTGGTTGCATTTATTTCTAGGTATTTTATTTTGAATGCTTTTGTAAATAGAATTTTCTTAATTTCCTTTTTGGATCATTCATTGCTAACATAGAGAAACACGATTGATTTATGTTTGTTTATCTTATACGTGCAAGTTTGCTGAAGTTGTTTATTATGTTAGCTCTAGTAAGTTTTTTGTGTGGAATCTGTGGGCTTTTCTATACAGGCATACCTCGTTTTATTGCACTTCACTTTATTGTGTTGCAGATACTCCATTTTTTACAAATTGAAGGTTTGTGGCAACCATGTGTTGAACAAGTCTGTTGGCACCAGTTTTCCAACAACATTTGCTCACTTGATATCTCTGTTACATTTTGGTAATTATTGGAATATTTCAAACTATCAAATAGCATTGCATGCTACAGAGAAATTGTTCATGAAAGAAAGAGTCAGTCGATGCAGCAATCTTCATTGTTATCTTATTTTAAGAAATTGTCACAGTCACCCCAATCTTCAGCAACCACCACTCTGATCAGTCAGCAGTCGTCAACACTGAGGCAAGACCCTCCACCAGCAAAAAGATTACAACTTGCTGAAGGCTTGGATGATGGTTAGCATTTTTTAGCAATAAAGTATTTTTAATTAAGGTATGTGCATTGTTTTTTTTTTAGACATAATGTCATGGCACACTTAATCGACTGTAATAGACTCTGGAAAAGCCAGGGGACTGGGGTCCCCATCATCTGCACAGTCGAAAATCCAAGTATAACTTATGGTCAGCCCTCCGTATCCAAGGTTCCAGATTCACGGATTCAACCCACCTCAAATTATGTAGCACTGTAGTATTTACTATTGAAAAGAATTCGCTTATAAGTGGATCCGTGCAGTTCAAACCCGTGTTGTTCAAGGGTCAACTGTGTAGTGTAATCATGACTTTTATATTCACTGAGAAACCAAAAAATTTGTCTTGTCTCTCTTTGTTGCAGTATTCCCTTTATTGCAGTGGTCTGGAACCAAACACCCGATATCTCCAAGGCGTGCCTGTGTATAGAATCATGTCATCTGCAAATAGGTAGTTTTACTTCTTTCCAATTTGGATGCCTTTTACTTGTTTTACTTGCATAAGTGCTGTGCCTAGGACTTCCAGTACAATGTTGAATAGCAGTGGTAAAAGCAGGCAGCCTTGTCTTGGGAGGAAAACTTTGTGTTTAACCATTGATGAGTATGATGTTAGCTGTGGGTTTTTCATGGGTACCTTCTATCATGTTAAGGAAATTCCCTTCTAATTCGAGTTTGCTGAGTGTTTTTAATCATGAAATAGTGTTGGATTTTGTCAAATGGTCTTTCTGCATCTATTGAGATGATTGTGTAGTTTTATTCCTTTGTTCTATTAATATAATACATTGCTTTTCTTATATTGAACCACCTATGCCTTACTGGAGTAATCCCACTCAATTATGATTATAATCCTTTTAATACGCGGTTGGATTCAGCTTGGTAGCATTTTGTTGAGGATTTCTGCGTGTCTTCATAACAGTCTGTCATTTTCTTTTGGTATCTTTGTCTAGCTTTGGTTTTAGGGTAAAGCTGGCCTCATAGAATGTGTTAGGAAGTAGTCCCTCTTCTGTTTTTGGAAAAGCTTGTGA
This sequence comes from Phocoena phocoena, assembly GCF_963924675.1. NCBI lineage: Eukaryota > Metazoa > Chordata > Mammalia > Artiodactyla > Phocoenidae > Phocoena > Phocoena phocoena. Next base: position 80,384,016 of record NC_089219.1, on the reverse strand, counting down.
AGGATTGATGTTAATTCTCTAAATGGTAAAATTTACCAGTGAAAGCATTTAGTCTTGGACTTTTCCTTTTGGGGGGTTTTGGGAGGTTTTTGACTACTGATTCAGTCTCATTACCTAATTATAAATCTGTTCAGATTTTCTGTTTCTTCTTGAGTCAGGCTTGGTAATTTGTGTTTCTAGGAATTTGTGCATTTCATCTAAATTATTTAATTTGTTAGTATTCAGTTCTAATATTTTGTTATAATCCTTTTAATTTCTCTAAAGTCTGTAGTAATGTCCCTATTTTCGTTTCTGATTTTAGTTATTTGCATCTTCCCTCCTTTTTTTCTTAGTAAATTTCTTGTTAATTTTTTTGATCTTTTAAAAGAATTAACTTTTTATTTGATTCTATTTTTATATTTTCTTATCTATGCTCTAATATTTATTATTTCCTTCCTTCTTCTGGCTTGGGTTTAGTTTGCTCTTTTTCCAGTTCCTGAAGGTATAAAATTAGGTAATAGATTTGAGATCTTTCTTCTCTTTTAATGTAGGTATTTACAGCTATAAATTTCCCTCCAAATACTGCTTTTGCGACATTCCATGAGTTTTGGTATGTTGTGTTTTGTTTTCATTCATCTTGAGATTGCCCTCTTAATAAATCTCATCTGTAGGGAAGGCAGGCTGAAGCTGAGATAAACATAGTTGGTAAAGAAGGTAGCTAATCAACTCATTTAGCAAGGGAAGGCACTATTTGGTAGTTTGTGTTACACAGTTACCTTGTCTTAAGTCGATATTCTGTGAGGTATTTTTATGTTCAACAGGAGAACAATATGATTTAGCTGAAAGCATCAGATTAGTTCTCGGACATTAGGAGCTGCTTTTTTTCTTTCTCACTCTAATTATTGTCTCTTTGTGTAGTTATTCTTTTTTTCTGTGTCTACTTTTAAGATGTTCTAACTGTCTTTTATTGTCATCAGTTTTACTGTGATGCATCTAGGTGTAGTTTTCTTTCTGTTTATGTATCTTAGAGTTCCTGGTGCTTCCAGAAACCACACCTTGATGTCTCTTGTCAGTTTTAGAAGATTCTCAGCCATTATCTCTTCAAGCATTGCTTCTGCCCTATTTTCTCTCTCCTTTATTTCTAGGATTCCCATTAAATGTGTGCTAGATCTTTTCATTGTATCCTTTTTCAGGTTCCTGTCTTCATTTTCCATCCTTTTATCTCTCATTGCTTCATTCTGGGTACTTTATTCTGACCTTTTTCTAGTTCACTAATTAACTCTTAGTTGTATCTAATTTTTAGTTTTGTTGCATGGTGGCCAGAGAATGTGCTCTATGTGACTTCCATCTCTGTTGGAAATGTCTCTGTGGTCATTATAATATATAGTCAGATTATACAAATCTGTGTTTTACAAATATGTGTTTTGAAATAAAAATGTCTGTTTATTGTTGTGTAGAGTTCTCTATATATTTGATCAGTGGTCTTTAAATTTTTTCTTTGAAATGTCCTCTAAAAGAATTTTGACAAACTGTGGCATTTTTAAGTTGCATTTGTAATTTTTGTCACAAAGTGAAAGTATTTATCAATGCTTATATATTGTATACATGCTTTAAATCTAATTTCTTCAAAATCTTTGCACTGTAGTTTTAATTAATTCAGCTTACAGAAAATGTCAGCCACGGCCTCTCCCGTTGTGGATCACAGGCTCCGGATGCGCAGACTCAGCGGCCATGGCTCACGGGCTCAGCCGCTCTGCGGCATGTGGGATCCTCCCGGACCGGGGCACAAACCCGTGTCCCCTGCATCGGCAGGCGGACTCTGAACAACTGAGCCACCAAGGAACAGCTTCCCTTTTTAAATTCAGTTCACGTATCATACGTGTCATTGTTGACAACCTTCACATTTCTGAATTTTTATTCTAAGACTGGGGATTGGGGAGGGAAGGGAAAGTAGGTATGGAGAGGAAGAAGTTAGAGTGAGAGACAGACACTGGAATCTTGCCTTGAGTTGTTTTTCAGTGAATTGAGACTATGTGGCCTTTCTGTATCGTTTGCTTTGCTGCCATGGCATTCTCCCTAAGAAAATCTGGTATTCTCAAACCTTTTATTTGGTTCCCCAGAAGTTTTTACACATCAGAGCAATGTACAATATCAAGGTTCTGGGTGGTGGTACCCTTCTAGATCCATGAAATATTCAGCTAACAAGACAAAGATCTGTGCCCTTGAAACTTAGTTTTATGGGAATGATGCACAAACAATAACTGTAATTAGTAAGTATATTACATAGTATGTAAGAAGGTGATAAATGTTACGGGGAGGAAAAAGGGTAAACTAGTGTAAGTGTATTTAAGAATGTCAGCAATAGGGAAGTGAGTGAGTTTTGTATGTAATGTTAACCAAAGTGGTCCAGGCAGGCATTATTCAAGAGAAAATAGTTGAGCAAAAGCAAATTAAATGAGGAAGTCTGCCATGAGAGTACCTGGGAAATAGAGCATTTCAGCTTGAGGAATTGTCATTGCTAAGGCCTTAATGTGGGAGAGAATGTTCAAAGAATAGTACGAAAGCCAGCATGGCTGGAACTGGGTGAGCGAGTTAGGGAGAGGAGTAAGAAATGAGGTCAAAGAGAAAAAAAAGAGTTACTGGGAAGGATCTTCATAGCACCTTTTACAGGGTATTATAAGGATGTTGGGTTTTTTTTCTTTGAGGGAAAAACAGGGAGCTATTGAAGGGTTTTGAGGAACTTGATCTGTCTTAGGTTTTAAAATGATACCTCTCGTTGCAGTGTTGAGAATAGATGGTGGGTGGGCAAGAGTAGATGCACTAAAACCAGATTAGGAAGCCCTTGAAATAATACAGGGGAGAGATAATAGTGGACCTGGGTGTAGCAGTAGTGAGAGGCAATTGAATTCTGGATGTAATTTGAAGATGATGGCAATAGGATTTCCTGATGGTTTGGATATGAAGTGTGAATTAAAGAGAATAAGGAAGATTACTTGAAGGTTATTGGCCTGAACAACTGATGGAGATGGAGAAAGTTGCAGATTTGTGTTTGGGAATCTTTCTTTCATAAAGTGAGAGAAAGGTGATCTTGGAAGAGGAAAACTAGAATATTCTCCTTGATCTTTTGACTTTTGGGGAGAAGTGTTTAAAGCTTCCCTTTGTGACTGTCTATTTGTCAGTTTCTCCTAATACTTGTAAGTTTATAATTTATATATTTTGTAGGTATTTTGTTGTATGCATAGGGGTTCATGAATAATATATATCCTTGGTGGATCATGTACTTTATTAATATATAATATTCATTTCTAGCAGGTCTAGTGCTTTTGCCTTAAATTCCATTTGACTTTTCTGGTAGTAGAGACATCTATTTTCTTTTCATTAACATTTGCCTAGTTTATCTTTTCATCACCTCATCTTTCTTTTTATAAACAACATATAGAATACTTATGTTGTTTCTATATGTTAATTCTATACTTAAAAACAAAACAAAAATATGAATGCCTTTTTCTTAATTTATGAACTTTTCACATTTATTCTGAATAAATTTATTCTGAATACCGGTATGTTTGGACTTTTTTCTGCTTTTTTTCTCTTTGCTTTGTTCTATTGTTGTTACTTTTTATATTGGATCAATTTTTTTCCATTTTTTAATTCTATAGATTTGAAATTATATATCTTATTTCACTATTTTAGTTGGTTATCCTTAACATTTTAACATACTTTTAAAAGATTTTCTTTTGATCGTTTTCCAGTAGTCAAAACTCTCATGTTGAAATCTTTTGGGGATTTTATTTCCCATATTATTAACTAGGAGGGCACTCAGGTGCAGGCCAGGAGTCTATCTATGGTCCATTTCCAGTCAGTCTGACAAGTTACTCTGATCCAGCATGATTATCCTGAACAAAAAAGAATACATGCTTCTCATTTCATAGGAATCCTTTTTGAACAACTGTCAACAGTTATTAGATTTAGTTGCATGTTTTACTAGTTTAATTGCTCACTAATGTTTATTGATTCTTCTTCACATATTCTTTTCTATCTGTGCCTGAATATCTCCTTGAGTAATTCTCTCATCTGTAGGTGATAAACATTTGGAATCCTTGTTTGTCCAATGATGTCTATATTTTGTTGTTATACTTGAATGCTAGTTTAGCTAGTTATAGAATTCTGGGCTAAAAAGTATTTTCACATCTTTCACCATGATACTGGCAAAAATTGTAAGAATATGGGGAAACAGACATTCTTATACATTGGAGGTAGACGTGCATATTGATAGAGATTTAGGGAAATGATTTGAAAATGTATATTAAACTAAAAAAATTCACGTGCAATTTTAAAGGATCTACATTATCAAAATAAAAACATGACTATAGGGCGGTCTATACAAGGATATTTATTGTAGCATGTATATAATATAATACCATTTCTGTGAAGGTAAGCACAAAGCAAATACATATGTATATATGTTTGTATGAATAAGAAAAAGGAGTAGTAGGATACACCAGACTATTACATTGGTAACTGAAGTGGGATAGAGTGGGAAAGGTAGAGGAGATTGCAACAAATATGTTCTACTTATGTAATTTTTTCCAATAAATTTGATTTTTAAAAATGTTTCCTCAAAAGCCTGATGACACTACTGGTGATGAATTGTGTATCCTTGTTTCTTTGTAGATAGTCTTGTTTTTGTTTTTATTTTTTCTTTTATTCTTAGAGTTCTGAAATTTCCCCCAGGACTTCTCAAGTGACATGTCTTTTTCTTCATCCTGCTGAGCACTCATTGAATGCTATTATTCTGAAGATTGTGCTTCTTGAGTTCTGAAATTTTTTTCTATTGTGTCCTCTTCCCTGTTCCCCTGGTTTCTTCTATAATTTCTACTCATTATAATTTGTGGGGTCTAGACTTTCTGTCTCTTTTTCTGTTATTATGTTTAATGCTCTTCCTACTCCCTTGTAAAAAAATCTTTCTATTGGAAGAATACCTCATTTCATCAGCTTTATTCACTCTGTTCTTCACCTCACCTGTTGAGAGTTGTTTTTGTTTTTTGGGTTTTTTTTTTTAGTAGTTTTTTATTTCAAAGTTGTCAGCCTACTGCTACTGTACTTCTTTCTTTAAAATACAATAGTTTATAGAATCTGAGGATATTAAGTATATTTACTTTCTCTTTTTATTCTTCCAGTGGTTAACCTTCTAATTTTAACAGACATTTAAATTTTATTTCAATCACTATTAATAAGTATTCATAACCTTGTTGTTGTAAAAAAACACTTAGCACACGAATTTCAGATCCCTTCACACACACAACCTTTGGGGAAAATTTTTCTGAAATGACAGGTAAGTGGTAAACTTACACACTGTGTGCCCTCAACCTGAATGTTGTATAATTTGTCTTTGAATAGGATTGTATCAATATAGTCAAAGTAATTTTAACTCCAGACTTTGAAATTATTGCTCTATTGATGTAATAGTCTTAACGGTGAAAAGTCTGATGCTATTCTGATTCCTATTCTTTTGTATAAAACCTGTTTTTAGTTCTTTTGTTTGTTTTTTTTTATTTGAGATTGTGGTCTCCTTTCTTTCCAGAGCCCTTGTCTATAACTGTTCAAGTTTATGGTTTTATTTGTCTACATATGTCTCTCTCTTCTAGTCCTTCTACTTTCATTTCGTTGGCATTTTACAAGAGAGAAAGATAAATTCATGTCCTTGATATTCTGAAAGGGATCAGGAACTCTTAGAAACTCTTGAATCCTGAGTGGCCACTTCACATCTTTTTTCCTTAGAGCACTGGGTCATGCACTGTAATTCCCCTCTTTATTGCTTATTGAACAGTAAAGCCTTATCCCACAAGAGTGGTATTGTTCTAGCACCAGCAACTCTTAAGATATGCTTCTTCCTATGGCTCTTTATCTTCTGCTTATTTATCCTGTTCATTATACCCTGGGAGTAGTGTAAGTTCTCAGGTATCTCCTCCCAGAATACATTTCTGCTTGTAAGGGAGGGTCTCCATTATCATTAGGAGCAGTACACAAATTCAGTGTCATCATTCTGTACATGAAGCAAGTTAATGGCAAGGATCATGGGGAATGAACACTTAATGATTAATTACTAAATAACAGGCCCTTTGCTACATGTTTTATGTACATCGTCTTATTTAATCCTTACAATCCTATAAGAAGGTTCCACTCTTATTTTATTGATGAAGCAACTTGAAGTTGAAGGAAAGTGGAGTAACTTTGTCCTAATACGCTAGACGTTGTGGAGCTATTTCTCAAACCCAGGCAGGTCTGCCTCCAAAGAGTGATTGTCTTGGCACTGCACTATAAAATTTATCTAAAACTCTCTCTTTTCTATGAGGCTTTTCTTAGCCATGGTATTTTATAGGACCTTCTACTTCCTCTGAACTGTAGACTAATATTATTATTAAATAATTCATATTACTCACTGGGGAAATAATGTATTGCTTTTTATTGATAGCAGTTTTTTATACTTATGTGTCCTATATAGTCTTCCTCAGATAGCAGTACAGTTAAAAAAAAAAAACAAAACTACCAACAATACCATTTGGATAGTTAGAGTTACGAATAATTAAAATTTTCCATGAAATACCTCAATATTAAATATGCTTCAGTCTTCTTTTATAATGTGCTATTGATAACATTTTGGTTTTATGAATTTGGTAATATGGAAACCAAACATTCTGTGTCTCATGGTTCAAAATTGCTACTCTTGACCATGACCTCAGTCTTTCTCCATATGAGTAAACCTGAAGGAAATTCTGCGGCTTGCAGGATCTCAGTTCCCCCACCAGGGATTGAACCCAGGCCGTGGCAGTAAAAGCACGGAATCCAAACCAGTAAACCACCAGGGAACTCCACGTTTGATTATCAATAAGTACTTGCATTTTCTAAATATAATGTAGTGTTTTCTGTAACGTTTTGGTGAAATTTTGTAATTACTTAAATTCATAATAAATAAATGCTTCTGGTTTTATAATTAAAACTCCAGAATTGAACATGCAGTAAGTAAAAACTTGTTAGGTCAAATGTAAAATCAGAAAAAAAGCAGTGGCTGGTTTGTGATTTGCCTTTACAAAAATAATTCTTTCTTTTTTTTAAGGACAGTGATATGAGAGAGGTGCATACTTTGTTTTAAGGAAAGCAAATTTCTTATATTTGAATTTTTTACCATCCTAAATGAAGATAATTATAGAGTAGTGATTACCTTGGAATATTTTTCTCAGAAGATAATTGGAATTTTGTAGGCTGATTTTAGAGAAAGGAAAGAAGAAAAGTTGAGTAAATGGTAATATCAGTAAGAGAATTCATGTTTAATAAATATATTATTTTGTAGAAGATAGAACTTCTGTGTTTTTTTTGTTTTTCTAGTTCTCAATGAAAGTGCCCCACTTTCCCATCTAAATATATATAAGTTTGAATTTACTTAATAGAGTTTAAATGTATAATATAGGTGAAAGGTGAATTACAGAATTTTTTGTATGTGATCTGAACCCCCCTTTCAATAAAATGAAATTGTAATTTAGGGAAATAATTTATTCTCCAGATGTGAGAATGTTCTTGTTTACTTCCCATTAGACCATAAACAATTTTGTGTTTCCTAAATATGATTAATTAATATATGATTGGCAAATGAATTAATGGAACTTTTATAATGAGAATTTTACTGTAACCATTGAGATCTACAAAAGTTTTTTTTTTAAATACATACAGTTGAATATTTGAAGCTCTGAATTTGAAAGAGTTATCAAAAGTGTTTTGAGTGTAGAAAAAAAACAGCATAACATTTCTTATGTTCCAGGCTATATATTAAGGCACAAATTATCTCCTCAACTGTTGTAAGGAATTCTTTCAAAGCCACGATTGTTTGCATTTGCAGTCATGTCACTAACTTTGATGTGCTTATTCTAATGGACCTTGATCCTATGGAATTGCATATGTCTGGGGCAGAAGTTACATCAGCAGCACTTAGAACATTGTAAATTTTTGAGTTCTTGAACAAATTCCTGGCCTTCCCTGAATAACCACTAGGCAAAAAGACATCTGACATTGATACTGATTCTGTACTCAAAAATTTCCTTTCTCGTATTCCTTGTTTCTTGCTGATTATTGTCAAGTGTATAGGCACAGTAGTGTTTTAATAGTGAATTTCTCTTTGCCCGTAAGAATTATTTCTTCTCTGAAGCAGTTCATTCCATATGCATATATAATATTTATCTTACCACTTTGGGTATTATTATCTCTGTTTTCACTTCTAATATAATTATATGTTTTGTCTTCCTAGGACTTCTGACACTTGTACTTCTTTTGCACTTATTGGACGTGGTGGGTTAATAAATATCTCAAAATTAAGCAGAAACAGCAAACTCATCATAAACTGAAGAACACAAAGACCCAAAGTAAAATAATAATTTATGGCAGTTTAATACTCTATTGGTGGAGGGCAGAGTTGACACAGTACCTCTGTAGTGTGGAATTGACACATTTTTGACTCATGTTAATTATAAAATTGTGATCAAAAGTTTGATTGGGTGTTAAAGTCATATGAAGGAAGTTATCACGCATTTTAATTTTTAAAGACATGAATTGTTCTTGTTGGAGCTGTGTGCATATGTGTGTCATTTACCCTATCAAAACTGAGATGGTCGGTTATCTTGTTCTGACTATATGGAAGCATAAACAACACAACAGTCAGTCATTCCATGCTGAATATGACTTAGCACTCTCCTTTGGTTGCAGCTGCAGTTTATTACCTTGCCTCTTCCAATTGCAAAGTTCTTCATTAGGAAATTAACCTTTTATTAATAAATGTCCATTTGTTTTTCTACTACTGTTGCTTCTCATTATTACATGATTTTGCCAGGTTGTTAAAGTTATGCCTTTGTGGGCCCCTTTCTTTTATCCTCCTTGCATTACCTGCTTCAGTTTGCCATATAGCAGCTTCTTGAGATGTGTCAAACTATGTGTAGTATTTAGTGTTATTTTTCAACAAGAATCGCTTTGTGTTATTACGTTATTTATGAGCTAGTACCTTACTGTTTGTAACATCTTTCTATTAAATAATGAGGATAATACATGGCATCAGGGACAAAACTATTCAACAAATTCAATGTAATTTGGTGGTAGGTGGTACAATTAGATCGTTAGTTTGTCATGGCAGTGCCACATGCTGCTGGCAAGAAAGCATTATGTTCCCGCTATTTTTTATTTTTGGTGTTGCCAATAGAAAAAACCTCTGTACATCGAGTTTTCGGGATGCATATAGCTCTGTGACCTCAGTGTGTTAGTCATTTAGTGCCATATTTCATTGTTCAAGAATCAACTTATCAAATATTACAACTAAAGGATTATTTCAGGTAATTTTGAATTTAGAGAATATTTTTAAAGTTCAATAGTATAAATTTAACTTGTTTTTAGCTCATTATTTCAAATAATGTTAATAGTGTAATAACCAAACATTAAACATACATAGTACATATGAGAAAGGACCTTAGAAATCATCTTATCCAATCTCCAGTGCCGTATTTCCTTCTACAGTGTTCTGACAAATAGTCCAACCTGCTGAGCCATTCAGTTCACTCTTTTGTAAGACAACCCATTGAAATGCTGAATGGTTCCTGTTTCTAGTTTTTCTTAATCTTGAGATAAAATCCACATCTTTATGATTCAAGCATATTGATTATATGTTTTTTCTTCTGTATGCCAAACCTTCAAACATTTGAAGACTGCTAATTGCATTGGCTAATTGTTGGATTAAACTTGCCAGGTTTTCTCTTCATTCTTCATGTTATATGCTGGGTACCCTTACAAATGTTCAGTATTTTTTTAGAGTTTCCTGTCAATGTGACATACAGCTTAGGATACTACCTGGATGATATCATTATATATGGTATACTCGGTCTTCACTAGCATTGTATGCTAGGTGAGACAGGTATATATATTTGTACATTGTGTATAGTATATATGTGCTTAAATACTGAAGTAATTTTAGATGTAATATTTCAGTTAATTAAGGTTTTTTTTGCAATTAGAATGACAGTTGTGAATGGTTTTCTCTTCTTGAACCAATCTCAGATTATGACTAACTGAAGTTGTCGTGTGTTTTCAAGGATAATTTAAATGAACATGGGGTTTGTGAAAATCTGACAGATCTTAACTCTAACTCAGCTAGTGGGCAACATTATAATTTATTTATAGCTATGCAATGTAGTTATTAATGAACTAATGTAGAGTGAGGGCAAATTGTACTATATTTTTTGTGAAATTATACTACATGACAGAGGTTGGTATTATGTAATAAGTACCCACAAAATATTAACCTACTTGCAATAAATACAATTAATATTGTACATAAAAGAATGGAATTAAGCTAATTTTCTATCAGAACAGAATTATTCATGAACAGGAAGTGGACAGCATAGATTTGATGACAGGAAGGTTGTATCTAATCTGAATTACTGAGTGACCTAGGAAGCTTGCTCACAGGGATTACAGAATAATTATGTTAATATGCAATTATCACCTCATTTCTTCTGTAGTAACCTCAAGATGTAGTGTGGTGAGGGTGTTATAGCAAGTGCTGATAGTTTGCAAAAATACTGATGTTTGAGATTTCTGAGACAATAAGTCTAGCTTGAGGCATATAAGTGATGATGTCATCTTGAAGACAGATCTGACCTTTGTACTTTTTTTTAATGCTCACAGTATATAACTACAGGCAGTTATAGCTGTAGAACTCATTATGATTTTCCAGAACCTGAAATATGTTTTATGTAGATTTAAAATTCCATTTGCAGCTTTTTATAAAGTATGTGAATTTTTTTAAAGAACATTTTAAAATTCAGTTAATAGAAAAATTGTGGTTATACGATTACATGGAGGAGGACACAGTGATAGTATCTAAACATTTAATAAAAAGATCCTAAGTGATACAGCAATTTCATTGAAATTTAGAGAGGCCAAACAATATAACATTAATTTGTTTATTTTAATTCATTAGTTTCTCCTTTTTAAACTTAATGAATAATGCCTACCTTCAAATATGCCCCTTCCTTTGTTACATTAACGTAACCTAGTATTTATGACTCCTTTATATATATTCAACTATATAAAGGTGGTTGAAAAACTGTTCGAGACAGTGTGAAATTAACTTATAGGTCAAATGCTTTCTTGCCTGGATACTCCATAAGCATCCTGAATGTAGGGAAATAATTTTTGATGTCAAAATTCTGGGTCAGTGCAACACATTTTGATGATCCATTGTTTTATATTGTATCTCAGTGCAATAGCTCTGAGTCTTGAATACTGTTAAGAAAAAATGTATCTTGAACACTTTCATTTACAGAAATATATTCTGAAAATTAAGCCAGGAGAATTTTTTATTGTTGCTAAAATACTAGCTTACTGATTCAGCCTCTTGTAGCATATTTTTAAACTGATGCAGTATATTTTTAATATTAATGTGCTAATAAAAAATTTTTCTGAAAAAGAATAACTCCTCTATTTTTGAGCAGAGATAGTCAATTTGGAGGCAAGTAAGGTGTATTTCACTATGTAGATGTAAAGGAAAACTTTGACTGTTAAAGACCTCATTTTATATTTTCACAATATTTAATTTGATCTTCTGTTTTTCTTTTTACTACATGTGCTTTGTATATTTAAAAATCTGTTATTCTTTCTATGTTTTTGAGCAAAACCCTTTGATATCTTCAAACTTTGAACTTACGGAAGGCTCTTATAAAGCCATTCTGGTAATGAGGATGCAATCTCCAAGCTGACATGATATTCTCATAGTTTGTCACCCTGCTGTTCAGGGGGTACCAATGAAGTTGCTTTAAATGGGAAGCGTCTGTTCCATCTCTGAACCTCTAACACCAGAACAGATGGGTGGAACATGGAACATGGAAGGTTTTACCTCTGAGGTGGTAACAGTGAAGCCACTCATTAACACTGAATTTACCACTTCGTTAGCAACGTTGCTTCCTGTTGAGAAAAGCTAATATAGGCTTTCAGATTGAGCATATATTTGTCTACCTCTGTGAATATAAGTAGGAAAAGAAGGTAAATGTCATTCAGGCTAGTTTTTTTTTTTAAATCTGTCATCCATTTCTGATTCATGAGGTTGTTCCTATTTGGGCATTTTACTTTTTCTACCTAACTTAATTAGAAATGTCAGGAACGGGTAATAGTATAGCATCAAGGTTTGCTTTTCTTTTCATTGACGTTTGCACACTCCTTCCTAACACATGTTTATGTGATGCCCATTTTTAACTTCTCTGTATGTGATGTAGAGACTCCTGCTGGGTGCTGCATTAGCACCATTTTGGAGTGATATCATTGAATATGATGTTATTTGAAGTCTATTTTTATTTCTGTAGAAATTTGCCAATCTCAGAACAGAATTCTAAGACCTATGACGGGCAGAAAAATAATTGTTGGTATAAATAAGAATGCCAAAGAAGGATATTTATAATATTTACTTGTAATATTTGTTGTATCAAGGAACACACTTGTGGAAAGAATAAGATCATATTTAAAAGTGCTGCTGAGTTGTGAAATAAGAAGAAAATAATTAGAAGCAATTCTTTTATTCTTTAACTGGATTTAATGTTTTACAAAGTATGTACTTGGTACCATAAAAGATATTAGAAATAATGAACTTTATTGCAAATGTTTTAATTTCTAAATAGCAATTGTAAATTCCTGCTGTTCTAAAATGATATTACTTGTTATACAAATTTAAAATACTGTAAAAGAAAAATGGAAGACATTATTCTTTATCTGAGAGCAGGAACTATGTCTGACATGTTCCCTACTGAATCCCTGGTACTAGAGCAGTGCCTGGCACATAGAATGGGCTCAGTAAACATTTGGAGAATGAATAAACTGTACTTGATACTATGTACGAAAGGAAAAGAAATATGGAATTTTCTGTCAGTACTTCGAATAATTAAATACATGGGGTTGCCAAATAGCGGGTTCTTTAAATCGCACTCGAGGATTATTGGATATTTTGAAGGCGTTGCTAAAACTGCTGAGTTAAGAAATCAGAACCATGATGGAATTTGCATTATTTGAATGAGATATCCGAATTTCATAGGAAGAAAACTGGTTTTCTTCTTATACTTTAGGAACTTTTGTTTTGATTTTGCAGTTGTGTTTGTGTTTTTATTCATTCACCACATTAGTCCTTTATTCAACAAATATTGCCTGAGCACTTATGCCAAGCATCCTGTTAGGTTCTAGAGGTATGAAGGTGACTAGGTCACTATCCCTGCCCTCAAAGAGCTTACATTCTTCCAAGAAGATAGGCAACTCCTGTATAATGTGGCCATTTCTAAGAGCAAAATAAGAACAGGGTACAAGGAAACTCTTCATAGTAGGGGCAATAATTATAGCCATGGTATGTATGTCTTCCAAACTTTCAGAAGTGTCCTTTCCTTTTAAAATATCCTGCTGTCTTCTCATAATGATTAAATATATTATCAAAAATGCCTAGAAAATATTGTCCACATTTTATATGAAATAAACTAAAAACTTAACATACATTTATGATGTTTCAGAGTAGAGTAAAAAATTTTAGGTTGTTGCAGTAGACTGTCAGATCATAAATAGGATAACTGCCTGTAGGGAATGCCTAGAATTTGGGGTTCAAGGTTATGAAAGTTTAAAGAAACATGGAACTTCATTAATTTTAACTTTACTAATTTAGAATGAAGGATATTTTATATAAGCAATGAATGAAACCCAGTGAATGAGACATTTCTTAAGTTAGTCGAATTTTAGGAGAATGTGAAACACTGAGAGCAAAGCAGTCTTATTTTAAATAAAAAATGCTGTTTCATACATTAGCCATTGATGTTGATAGCACATTGTACATTCAAGTAAGCTTCTCTACTGACTGGTATTTTGTTACCTTCCTCTGGGAATGGACTTTTAAGTGACAAAACTTTTACTTTTCTGCAATATTTAACAATTTACATTATTCTCTAGTGTAGAATGTCCCTTAATAAATCTACTTAAGTGAGATAATTTTATTAGCAATCTGTATATGAGATTTTAGATTTTTTTAAGTCTGTAGCATATTCATTTATATTATGTGTGTCTGTGTGTGTTTGTTTATGTTACTTTGCCCTACATTTTGTATATATGCAGTTTGGGTTGTTACCTAGCACAAAGGAAAGATTAACCGCTGCAGCCCTTTAAAAAGCTTTCCATTTTTTTAAAGTGTTTCTTCATCCTTGAAAAATTATTGGGATCTTAGTATAAAAAGTAGAATTAAGCTACTAAAAATGTGTACTTTTAACTCTCCATACGTTCTAATAATATTCTTTCTTTCATGCAAATCTAAATTCTTTTTTCCATTTTCTAGACTAAATGTGTTAAATGGACTTGCCAACAATATGGATGACTTGAAGATAAACACCGATATTACTGGTGCTAAAGAAGAACTCCTAGATGACAACAGTTTTATATCAGACAAAGAGAGTGGAGTTCATAAACCAAAAGATTGTCAAACATCATTTCAGAAAAACAATACATTCACTCTGCCTGAAGAACTGTCAAAGGACAAATCTGAAAAAGCCTTAAGTGGAGGCCAGTCTACTCTATTTATACATGCTGGTGCTCCTACTGTTTCTAGTGAAAACTTTATCTTGCCTAAAGGAGCTGCTGTTAATGGACCAGTTTCACACTCCTCCTTAACTAAGACTTCCAATATGAATAAAGGCAGTGTTTCATTAACCACTGGACAGCCTGTGGATCAGCCAACGACAGAATCTTGTTCAACTTTGAAGGTGGCAGCTGATCTTCAGCTCTCTACACCACAGAAAGCAAGTCAACACCAAGTTTTATTTTTGTTATCAGATGTAGCACATGCTAAGAATCCAACCCATTCCATTAAAAAACTACCTACCTCTGCTTCAATTGGTTGTGACATTCAGAATTCAGTAGGGAGTAATATAAAGTCAGATAGCACTTTAATAAATCAAGTAGAGGTGGGTGAGGATAGTGAAGATTTATTGGTAAAAGATGATTGTGTCAGTACATTAACAGGAATTTCCTCAGGTACAGATGAATTTAGGTCAGAAAATGATACAAACTGGGACCCCCAAAAAGAGTTCATTCAGTTTCTTATGACGAATGAAGACACAGTGGATAAAGCTCCAGTTCACTCTAAAGTAGGTCTAGAAAAAAAGAGAAAGCGAAAAATGGATGTAAGCAAGATAACTCGTTATACTGAGGATTGCTTTAATGATTCTAACTGTGTACCCAATAAATCAAAAATGCTAGAAGTAGACTTTATGGAACAGAATGAAGAACTGCAAGCAGTAGACTCACAGAAATATACATTATCAAAAGTGAAACCTGAATCAACCGATGAAGACTTGGAATCTGTGGATACTTTTCAACATCTAATTTATAATCCAGATAAGTGCGGAGAAGACAGTTCACCTGTTCATACTGGCACTTTTCTTTCAAATACCTTAAAAAAGAAATGTGAAGAAAGTGATTCCGAGTCACCTGCTACTTTCAGCACCGAAGAGCCATCATTTTACCCCTGTACAAAGTGCAATGTGAATTTTAGGGAGAAAAAGCATCTCCACAGGCATATGATGTATCATTTAGATGGAAATAGTCACTTTCGACATCTTAACGTCCCAAGGCCATATGCTTGTAGAGAATGTGGACGGACATTTCGAGATCGGAACTCGCTACTAAAGCATATGATTATTCACCAAGAAAGAAGACAGAAATTAATGGAGGAAATTCGTGAATTGAAAGAACTTCAGGATGAAGGAAGAAGTGCACGATTACAATGCCCTCAGTGTGTGTTTGGTACCAATTGCCCTAAAACATTTGTGCAACATGCTAAAACCCATGAAAAAGATAAAAGGTACTACTGCTGTGAAGAGTGTAACTTTATGGCAGTGACAGAAAATGAATTGGAATGCCATCGAGGAATTGCCCATGGAGCAGTGGTAAAATGCCCTATTGTCAGTTCTGATGTAGCCCAGAGAAAAACGCAAAAAAAGACTTTCATGAAGGACCCCGTTATAGGATCATCAAAAAAATCAGCTACCTATATATGTAAGATGTGTCCTTTTACTACTTCAGCCAGGAGTATTTTAAAAAAACACATGGAGTACTTGCATTCATCATCATGCATTGATTCATTTGGCAGTCCTCTTGGACTTGATAAAAGAAAAAGCGACGTAATCGAAGAACCTATAGATACTGATAGTCCTAAACCATTAACTAAACAACAGTCAACAACATTTCCAAAGAACTCTGCTTTAAAACAAGATGTAAAGCGAACATTTGGATCATCCTCACAATCAAGTAATTTTTCAAAATTCCATAAGCGGCCACACAGAATACAAAAAGCTCGGAAAAGCATTGCCCAGTCAGGTGTAAATGTGTGCAATCAAAACAATTCTCCTCACAAGACTGTTATGATTAAAAGCAGCATTGACCAAAAACCTAAGTATTTCCATCAGGCAGCAAAAGAAAAATCTAATGCCAAGGCAAATAGCAACTATTTATATAGACATAAATATGAAAACTACAGGATGATCAAAAAATCAGGTGAATCATATCCTCTGCATTTCAAAAAAGAGGAAGCTAGTTCGTTAAATTCTTTACATCTGTTTTCATCATCAAGTAATTCTCACAACAATAGTTTTATTTCAGACCCTCATAACTCTGATACCAAAAGGCCAGAAAGCTTCAGAGACCACAGGCGTGTAGCTGTAAAGAGAGTAGTTAAGGAATCTAAGAAGCAAAGTTCTGTTGGAGGAGAAGACTTGGATAGCTATCCAGATTTCTTGCATAAAATGACCGTTGTTGTTCTGCAAAAACTTAATTCTGCTGAAAAGAAAGATAGCTATGAAACAGAAGATGAAAGTTCCTGGGACAATGTTGAGCTAGGTGACTACACTACACAGACTATAGAAGATGAAACCTATAATGATATTAATCAAGAACATGTAAACCTATTCCCTCTATTTAAAAGCAAGGTGGAAAGTCAAGAGCCTGGAGAAAATGCTACACTTAGTTATGATCAAAACGATGGCTTTTATTTTGAGTATTATGAAGATGCTGGAACTAATAACTTTTTGCATGAGATACATGATCCTCAGCATTTAGAAAATGCAGAAACTTCATTGTCAAAGCATAGTAATGTTTTTCACTGGACTGATTTGTCTCTTGAGAAGAAATCGTGTCCTTACTGCCCAGCAACATTTGAAACAGGCGTTGGGTTGTCAAATCATGTCCGGGGACATCTTCACAGAGCAGGATTAAGCTATGAAGCCCGTCATGTTGTATCACCAGAACAAATAGCCACAAGTGACAAAATGCAACATTTCAAAAGAACTGGCACAGGAACACCTGTTAAGCGAGTTAGAAAAGGTAAGTTTTCATGCAGATAATTTGGGCTAATACGTCCATATTCGAATTCAAAGGATTTGAAGGGTTTGCTCAAATTTGGCCTTTATTAGAATCACATAATTTCATATTTCAGAGTTAATTTGTTTTAAGGTGGTCAATTTATTAAAAATTCTGATATTACTCTTAAATTTTTCTTTTAGCGATAGAGAAGTCTGAAACCACTTCTGAACACACTTGTCAGCTCTGTGGTGGTTGGTTTGATACTAAAATTGGATTATCAAATCATGTTAGAGGCCACCTGAAAAGACTTGGAAAGACCAAGTGGGATGCTCACAAATCTCCAATCTGTGTTCTGAATGAGATGATGCAAAATGAAGAAAAATATGAAAAAATCTTAAAGGCATTGAACAGTCGTCGTATTATTCCTAGACCATTTGTAGCTCAAAAACTTGCATCAAGTGATGACTTTCTATCTCAAAATGTTATACCTCTTGAAGCATACCGTAATGGCCTAAAGACTGAAGCTTTATCAGTGTCTGCATCAGAGGAAGAAGGGCTGAGTTTCTTAAATGAATATGATGAAACAAAGCCAGAACTGCCTAGTGGAAAAAAGAATCAGTCTCTTACACTGATAGAACTGCTTAAAAATAAAAGGATGGGAGAAGAAAAGAATTCTTCTATTTCTCCTCAAAAGATCCATAATCAAACTGCAAGAAAGAGATTTGTTCAGAAATGTGTTCTTCCACTAAATGAAGATAGTCCATTGATGTATCAACCACAAAAAATGGACTTCACTATGCACTCAGGTAAGAGGACATTTATGACTATCTTATATAATTTAAACACAGTTAATGTTTACCTTAGTGGAATATGTGTCAAAAATACTTTTTCAGAATCCTTTTATTTAAGCTGCTTTTTTGCAGAGCAGAGATTGGTTATACTGTTATTTCTGTATAAATCATCAGTTGATGTTCATCAGCACTGAATTCTCTGTGCCTCATCTCTTGGTCACAATGCAAGGTGAGAACAAAAGCAAAAACAAAAAGCTGATCTGTAAAAATAAAATTTGTCACGGACGGGGGATGGTTCTTTGGATGGGAGGTTGATGTTGTTTAGAAGCATAGTGTTACTAAAAAGCCTGTCATATTTTTGCCAGTGCTCCAAAGTGATACTATTTTCAAGATTTTAGTTGTCGGTTTTCCTACTGCTTGGGTAAAACGAAACAGACTCTTTAAACTGAATGGATTGGTGTCTGTTGTGTGTTGTGATTAACCCAAAGAAACTTCTCCCTCTCCAATTCCTCATTGTATTGTGGGATAGTTTGGTTTTGGAGGACTGTTGTGAGTAGAAAACATTTGTTTGGGGTTTTAGATTTTACTATAGTGTTCTAGTAGAACAAAACAGATGGTTTAGCTTAGTGGTTATGCACCCATAGTTTTTCCTTTTCAAAGGAATATTTTGTATGTATTGGCAAGTGATGTGGCAGATAAAAAGTTGCCATACTTTATTTGGTATTGCTAAGTCTGGTTTATACTTTTAGACTAGAGAAATGTTGTGTCTGTATAGGTTTCTTTTGGAGGTTAAGAATGTTGGAGATAAATTTAGATGATCTCATAATTTTAGCACTGGGTTGAATGTATCTAAGGTAAAAGTAACTGGTCAATGGATTAATAATGAATAAAATTACTGTAATGCTGGTTTGTTTACTTTGGGCAGACACTGGGATATTCCAAATATTTGTAATGCAGTGTTGATTTGAGGAAAGACTGCCTTGTATTTTAAGTGGTCTGAAAAACAATTTATCTTGTATGGGCTTCTGGTTAATAGGGCTCTTTCTTTTGTACGAAGAGAGTCTTTCAAAGATAACTTTTCAGCATTTTTCAGAGGGATAGGAAGATGTGTCAGCTGTGTTGGCCAGGATATAGTACACTTCAGAGAGGGAAAGCATATTTGTGGCTATAACAATAATGTTGAAGAAACCAATTGAAACATGTTGGGGGCGTGAGGGTTGTCTGAGAAGTTAGGAGTTTCTTATTGTTTCAGCATGTTTACTGTGATGACTAAGATGTTAGCTTGTTGATCATTTATTTAGCACAAAGATTTTAGCAAAATACTTCAGATCATTAACTTTCATTATTAATTGTGCATTCAGAGTAATGAACATAAAATGCCCTGAATAAAATGTTGTGTCTAACAGCTGTTCAGTGGTGTGTTTTACCACCTTTTCTCCCAGCCTTCATCAGAAAGGCTTTTTTTAGTATTGAGCCTTTTAAGGTTTTGTGGGTAAAACACTTTAATTACCACTTTGTCAACTAGACTTTTTAGTTTTTTTTTTTATTGGTAATGTTGTAAACTTTGAAACTTCTCAACAGAACTGTGCTATTCAAATCATAGGATTGTATTTTAGGTTTAGGAAATGATCTGCGTAACACAGAAATCTGCAAGAAAGTGATAATAGGTATTAACTCCAGAGGAGCTCAGGGGTTCAAGACACTCCTCCTTCTACCTTTCCAAAGAGCATGGGTTGGCTCTAAATACTAACTACAGACTAATAATAGGTAACTTAATTTCCCCTCCTTATCTTAAGCTAATTCAATGAACGTTTTTTAAAACCATCTTTATTGTGGTACTTTTTTTCACGCTTTTACCTAAGAAAATTTCACTTTTTGAAGTGAGAACTGGATTATAGTTTTCTTTTGAATGATAGGTATGCCTGTGAAGCTTAGAACATGTGTGCATTGCAATACGACGTTTACAAGTGCTGTTAGCCTGTCCAACCACTTACGCGCTTATGCACGAAAGAAGAGTGCTGGACTTTTGACTGGTACAGGTATGTTTGAACAGATAACACAGCAAGTCTGTTTGATACAATACACTTTTTTTTTCTCACCAGACTGGTGCTAGTTCAGATGATATTTATAGCTTTCTTTTGTAAGCAGCAGTTGAGTCTGAATAAACATTAAATTTCAGCAACTTGTAAACTGTTGGATATAATTTTAAGCAAGTTATTCTTTTTCATTTAGCTCTTATGGCTTGATTTGAGGAAAAAGGTAACCTAATAGAGGTGTGGAACTTTTGAGTCTACATTATTCTTATTGATTTTTAAATTATGCCATTTTTGATTTTTAAATTTATTTTTGTTAGTAGATTCTAGTAAGACACCTCTCTTTGGTAAAAAAGATTGTAGTTCTAGCTTCGGGAAATGCTTTGTTAGGCAAAGAAATTATAGTGAAATTTCAAATATGTAACTAAATTAGAAAACTAAGCAAACTAATGAGTCTTCATTAGTCTATAGATAAACTTTTTGAAGGGGCAGGCCTTAATAATGGCCCGTGTTGACAACTGAATATTTTTCTTTTAATGCCCCTAAGCTATATTTAGGATTAATAAATATAGCTGTGCACATAAATGTTAGCATGCACATTTCTGTGTTATTTTTGGTTGGTTAGCCCAACCTTGCAGATACCTCTTCATACTGCTAGCTTGTGAAAATTTTATTAGCTTACTCATATGTAATACTGCTTCTTAAACCCTACAGAACGCCTTGCTCTTTTCGTTTGTAGCCTTTCAAGCTACCCTGCTTTAGCAAATCCCATGTCTCACATCTTAAAATATTCTCTCTTTTCTAAATAGATCTACATAAAATTCTTTTGCCTAAAATTCTCCTTCCAGTCTTTTTATTTCTCTTGCTCTTTTAGATCACTTCCTTCTGCTTTCTTCTAGTTGTTGTTTACCCAGCTTTTTTGTTCTTCCTCATGTCTTCCTATGGCTTACATCCAATATGTTCTTGCCACCAAAGAAACACTTGTATTCACACTAGTGTCTTTCTTTCTTCTGCTTCTTTGCTGTATCCTTTGACTTTATATATCAGTAACCAGGGATGACTGCTGACCATTTATATTCAAAGGAGGGGAATAGAGTGAGTTTTACTTTACTGGATTAGTCCTCCTACTGTGACATTTCAGTTACTCCTGCCTTCATCAGTCTTGGAAGGTAATTGCAGACATTAGAGGCAGGGAGGCAGTGAAAATAAGAGACTGTAGAAGCCGGAAATCATCATTATTGTTACCATAACCACTAACTTGTATTGAACACTTGTATGCGTCAGGCATTATGCTGTGCAGCTGATATGCATAACACTTAAACTTCACGACCACCGTTTCAGTTGTAAGTACTATAATTCTTTGCATTTTATAGGAAACTAGAGCTTTAGAGAACTTAAGCAAGTTGTCCAAACTTATGCAGTTAATAGTAGCAAACTTGAAATTCAAATCAGGGCTGTCTTACCCCTAGATCTTTGTTTTTAGTCACTATTACCTACCACATACAGGATGAAAGCAATTGAAAATCCTAAGATGAAGTCGGGTTCAAGGTGAGGATCATTGTGGTGCAGAGTCTAATTTCAAAGAGCAAGGAGGGGAGAGTTCTCTGGTGGCCTGGTGGTTAGGATTCCAGGCTTTCACTCCTGTGGCCCAGGTTCAATCCCTGGTCAGGGAACTGAGATCCCGTAAGCTGTATGGCATGGCCAAAAAAAATAAAAAGAAAGAAAGGAAAAGAAAAGAATAGGGCAGGGACCCAAGAAATGGTTAGGGCTGTATTCGATTTCAGAGGACTTTAGAAAATGTTCCATTCTGACCATTTGGGCACATTACATAAATATTCAATAAGGTAGATCTCTCCAGTCCAGTTTTTGTAGTCCATTAAAAAAAATGCCTTTATCTCATATGAAAATCCTTCAAAACATAGTATTAATTGCTTATAACTACAGATAATGACCCTCCATTGACCAGGGGTGCATTCTCATGAACTCTTTATCATCTAAAAAGTTTCATTAGTTGGGGAAAAAGTAATATAAGATTAATGAGGATACATTTTTATGGGCATCAGAAAAGGAGAGGCTATGTTTAAAATGTTATTAAACACTAACAAAATATCAGAAGTGTTAGGAAATATGAAATGTGTGTTAGGCAGTCCTAGGGCAAAAAGAAGGGAAATGAAAAGCTGAAGAAAGTCTAGGGTGGTATTTTCCACAGCCCCTACTCACTTTTAAGAAACATAAAAATCACATGCTCCCTTGGAAATTCTGAAACTTTTCCCCTTGTTTTCAAAATCTTCTTGACCAGTAGAGCTACATAAAGGATATTTTTGCTGGTTATTCATGGCAGTAAGAAGTTTTTATGGGCTTTATGGGCTTTATTGTTTTCCAAGTGTAGAATTCTTTTTTTTTTTTTTTTTTTCTGTATGCGGCCTCTCACTGTTGTGGCCTCTCCCGTTGCGGAGCACAGGCTCTGGACACGCAGGCTCAGCGGCCATGGCTCACGGGCCCAGCCGCTTCGCGGCATGTGGGACCTTCCCGGACCGGGGCACGAACCCGCGTCCCCTGCATCGGCAGGTGGACTCCCAACCACTGCGCCACCAGAGAAGCCCCCAAGTGTAGAATTCTGTATTATGTTTATAAACTCCAGATGCGTATTCTCTTCTTCCCTATCAGTTTCACTGGTATAAAGCAATGGTCCCAACCTGTTAGCCAGGAGGTTTCCACTGGGTTATTATAAGGGATTCATCAATTCATATGAGTAAAAGGCATTAGTTTTCAAGAATATGTAGATGCTGTTTTGATGACTAAAATACAAAATCATTTTTTAAAAAACTTACCTTAATCTAAGTATATCACAAAACTGAGACAATATAAAGGGAAAATAAGTAGAACTAAAGCCTCTGTGCTCCTGGTTCAAGCAGATTTGATTCATGTGAATTGTTAATTATGTGGCCTACTTCGGAAGAAAAAACTTAGATATCCCTGGATGAAATGGTAAAGGCCTGCTTGGTTACCTGTGATGGAATAAACTCCCAAGCCTTCTTAGAAACCACCAGCTCCTGGCCTCGTCTCTGGGAACTGGTGGCTTTTTGAGAAAGAGAAATATTCCAGCCAGCCTGAACAGAAGGAAAAGGATGCCCCTCTGTTTCTCTAATGTTTATTTACTGATAACTCTAATACTTCTAATGTGACGGTTCTCAATCTTTGCGGGGGGGGCGGTTATTGACCCTTTTGAGATTTTGAAAGCTATGGGCCCCATCCCAGAAACATGCACTTATCATCCACAGATAAAAAGTTTTTATTATATGTAGGCGTTACATATCCCTTGAAGTTTATCATCCATGGGGCCTTCCTCTGGTGGAAAACTAAGAAAGAGGAGATGCCAAATAAAAATGAAGTGTAAAGAACACAAAACTGGGTTCTGGAGCCCTAAGAAATCTTTCTCTTTTTTTAAGAATTAGAAGATGCTTAAAATGCCAGAACTGTGTAACATCAAACTAATTTATATGGTCACAGATATAAATCCTAACTTAACTAAAAGGAAATAATGAAGAAAGTAGGAAAGTTTTGGAATTAAAGACATGGAAGAGGTAGCCATACTTGGAGCAGAGTTCAATTGTCAAGAAAGAATAAACTTCACATATTTAAATTTTGCCCAATGCTGACCTAGTTTATTTATCATCCTTTGGGCAGGTTCAAATGAATTGTTTAATAATTTCCATGTGCCTTCAGTTGTGGATAATCATTTATGAAGCTGTTTTACTGAGGTTTTTTCTTTAGTGGATTTTTATCTAAAGAGACTAGTTCCAAAGGGTTTACTTTATATCCTACATTGCAAATTCAAGACATACTTCTTATTCAAGAATTTATTCTAGTTAATATAGACTGCACTATTGGAAGACTTATTTTTCAGGTTTTGTTCTCTTTAGATTGTTTTACATGCCCACACAGATTTCTTTTTCCTGGTTGATTCTTTATACAATCTAATAAGAACATTATTAATTTTCATTAAAAATTAGAAATTTCATACAATTTATATTAAATGCTTTTAGACTTTTTATTTTAACTGCTGGCTTTTTTGTGTTTAATTATATTTTAATTAAATGATATATTTTTCATACTGGCAGTATTAAGAACACAGTATATTTACTAAGTTATTAATAGAGTGATGGAGCCTAGTGCCTCTTTCACTCTCACGAGTGTCCTGGATTGCACAATAAATTATAGGGTCACCCTGGTTATTAAAATTTTTTAATATTTAAAATTATTCAAGGCAAAGTGTATTCTATCAACTTAATCTGCAATCAGGAACAACAAAAAATATTTTGCGGTCAGAGTAGCAGTCAATTTTTAACAGGTAAAGAAAGGGAAGTAATTGAAGTCCAAGTAGAGAGAATGCTGTGAAAGTAACTATATCAGTAAGTTGAATGCATGTTTGCACAGTGCTTTTCTGTGGTAACATAGCAATCTGTCATCTCCTAAAAAGAAAAAAAAATAACAGTGGTATTCAACGTTTTTACTGGAATTCCATTTTACATCTTGACCTTGTATACAAACTCACATTCATACATATACACACTCACTTGTTCACTCATTCACTCACCTGAATTGAGTATGATACACTCTGACATTGTCTATTTTATTATTTTTAATTAAAAATAATAGTGGTCATGACCCAGTAAATTGATTTACTACCCACTAAGAAGTCACTACCCACAGATTGAAAACACTCCCCTTAAGCGTCTCTTTTAGAAACTGATACTGACTAGAATCAGCAACAGTAATAGTTTAGAAATCATAACACTCCTTCTGTGGCAGCAAGTGAATTTTCTTTACACATTGTATTCAAATGTTTAACTATAGATCGTATTTTTCAATCAGCTGCTCACCTTTGGTATTTAAAGTAAATTGGAAATTTCTAGCTACTTAAAATTAATGTAGGAAATATATTTTTACATATGCAAATATGTGCGGGGGGGCTTCATTTAATTATCTTCAGAATACTTCCATAATAATATTTTGGAAGTAAAACATGATGGTTGCTGTTCTACAACAACAGACTCGTCATTATAATTAAAGAATGACTTTTCCAGTGGGAAAAAAATAACTCAAAGAAATTGATACTAGATCCTTTTCAGTCGGTAACACTAATGCAATATACCTACATTCTTTTTTAGTGAAGTCATTGTTTTATTTTTCATACCATCCACTTTTAAGCAGAATAGTAGATTATGTGTTACTTAATGGGATCTTTTGCCTGTTTTCAGCTTTAATGGTATAATTGGCCATAGGGGCCTGCAACAACAAGTGCTAATGAACATATAACACAGTGCCAGGTGCTGAGTGGGTATATAAAAGGCACTAGAAAAATAATTCTTTTATTGTAGAAAGTGCTGTAGGAATTCATTCTGCTGTGAGGGAAAGAAAAAATAGTATTGTAAAAGCTTTTCAAGGTGTATTACTTGTCCTTTCATGAGTGTCTTCTGTGGTATCTTTTAAAATATTATAATATTGCATCTTCAAGAAACCACATCCTTTTATAGTGATTCATTCAACCTGAAAGAGTATAAGAAAATTTCAATCTTATTATGATTAAACTCTAAAGGAGCAAACCAGCTTCTAATTAAACCAAATACCTGGATAATTCCTCCAGAGTAGGCTGTATGAGGGATACACAATGAGATATGACCCTGTATTAAAGAACTTAGGAAAGCATTATTGGCAATACACACAAAACTATCAAAGTTAGAGAACTATGCAAGATACTATACACATTAATAGTATATTGACTGTATGTGCTCTAGGAGTTCAAGTTGTTTGTTTAGTCTAGGCCTCCTTTCGAGGGGAGCTGGGAATTGAGTTTGTTTTTTCCTGCTGTTTTTTTACTGTTTGTCGCCTTGTTAAGTAGAGCCTCAAAAAGAAAGAAAAAGGAAGAAAAGATAGCTCATGCTGATATGTTTCTTACAATGTTTAAAGTGGGAGGGAAAAATAAAAACAGTAGTCAAATAAAATTTCCATTCATTCAACAAAAGTTTTAGCTGTTTATTGTTGTACCAGGACTGTGCTAGCTCTGAGGCTATAAAGACCCTGCACTCCAGCTGCGTAAACTTAATGATGGTGATCTGTTAGGACAAGGACAAATGTACTGTTGCAGAAAGCTTTGTAAGGTTTCAGCTAAACCCTGAACGTGAAGGTTGAGTAGTTTTAAACAGAAGAGATGAAGTAGGACCTTCCAGGTAGAGAGAACAACATAGCGTGGGATAAAGGGACGGAATT
Organism: Phocoena phocoena; assembly: GCF_963924675.1. NCBI lineage: Eukaryota > Metazoa > Chordata > Mammalia > Artiodactyla > Phocoenidae > Phocoena > Phocoena phocoena. Next base: position 80,357,537 of record NC_089219.1, on the reverse strand, counting down.
TGGAGTTCAAAAGGTGTTGGGAGAATCAGTTGTAGGTGTTTGGGAAGATGATAACACCAGAAAGGTGGGGTTGATGCTTTGAGTCCTTGCTAAAAAATTTAAGAAGTCATCGAAGAATTTTTTAAAATAAGGAAATGACGTGTTCAGATTTGTATTTGAAAAAGCTATTTCTCGTAACACTGAAAGATGGGTTTCTGTAGTTTCTTGGCTATAACTTATTCTGTGGTACTATCCTTCTTTTTTTTTTTTTTTTTTTAACTGATGTGGTACTATTCTTCATTAAGAGTGTATGTCTGTATGTATTTGTCTGCCCAGTAATGTGTGATTTTTTCAGGATTAGCAAGGTAGTGAGTGGTTCAAGTTGAGTAAATTTTCTGGATAATGGAAGACTAGTGTCAAAGTTGATTTCATCCTAACCATTTTTATGGTAGTGTTTCTAAAACGTTATTCTTGTTTTTGCCTTGCGAAACAGTGGACTGAATATAATTTAATTATTTGAGTATTTAGAGTCACGCTTACGGATGCTAATTGTTGTATTATGCCAGCAAAAATCGGGCTATTTGCCCACCATACTGAAAAGCGATTGGCTGATTCATTCACTAATTCAACAAGCATTTTTTTCAGCTTCTTGGTGGTTTATGTATTATGCTAAGTATTACAGAGATAAATTGGAACTTACAATATGGTAGAAGCGCATATATGCATAACTAATACAAAACAAATTTTAAGTGCCAAATTATAAGTGTGCATGAAATACTGTGGAAGTTAGGATGAAGAGGAAGGTATTTTCAGCTAGACCAGGGCCCAGCAAGGCTTTTGGAAGTAGAATCTGATTTGGACCTTGAAAGATAGTTAATTGAAATGAAAATGGGGGTCAGGGGTGGGGAAGGAGCATGCCTGGGAAGGAGCAACTTGGGACTGTGTGGAAAGTTTATTGAAAACACTAGGAAGTAGGAGATAAGGGAATAGAGTTGGACAGGTAAAGGACATAGAATGCTAGAATGCTAACCCATGATGCTGGAATTAATTTTGTAGGGAGGAGCCAGTAAAGGTTTTTTTTTTTTTAAGAATTTGTGTGAAGCTTTTAAAACTGTTTTTTAAATAAAAGTTAAAGGAGTTGGTGGGGAAGTGGAGAAATTGTAGATGAGGTCATTTTAGGAGTCCTGAACCAGGATAGTGGCAATAGGAATGTAAAGGAGGGATAGAAATGTCTGGATAATATTATGGAAGTTAAGTAAGCAGAACTTGGCAGATTAGTTAGAGGTACAAGAATAAGAGGAAAGAGATGGAGATGGGTCAAAGTTTTAAACCTTGTTATTGGGAAGATGGTTATACCAGTAGAGTTAATGAGTCTGCTACCGGGGTGTTTGGTAAGAGAACGGTGGGCTTCATTACTTCTCTGGCTGTCATTTATCTAGCAACACAACATCATCTAGGCATGTACTGTTAACAAAGCAAACAATCACACTTACTCAATCAGTAAGTTTGTTTTTGGGAGAATGGAGCCTAAGAGTTTTGTACTATTGTAGCATAAAATACTTACATTTTATTATGCCTGCTTTTGCTGATCATCGGTTATACAACTTAGGAATTCTACTTGATAATCTTTTTTGACCAATATTTTGTTTTTCATAAAAGTGTTAACTAGTCCCCTAGCGTTCCTATTGGTTCTGTTACTTACCAATTTTCAAGTTTTGTTTTGTTTTTTTAACAATTGACTTAATCTGGATATTTATGTTTGAATTTTTTTAACTTGTCTAATATCTTTACATCCTTAGTTGTAGTGTTGTGTTTGTTATGATTTATGTTCTGACATGAATCTCTTGAATGCTGTTTATAATCTGGATTAAAATTTAGTAGATTTTACAATAAAAAAGTATGTTCTGACCAGACCTAAACTGTAGGCAGATCTACTTCAAGTGACTTTATGGAAATAATAAAATAATACACAGATTTTCTCTTTTGGAGGTTAGGGCAAGAGGATGGCTTGCTGGAGACTGGTGGTCCCTCACTTAAGTAAGAAGTGGAAAAGTAGGATTTACTGTTTTTTTGTTGTGTCTGGAGTTTGAGGAATAAGGTTAATTCTTGCTGTCCAGTGTTTAAAGTCTATATTAAATTGTGGCCTTAGCTGGAAGTTAGCTAAACCAGAAATTACCTAGTCAACACTGTGTTTGTTAATAGTTCAGATTTTGGCTGGAATGTAAAAAAATACTTCAGAATTATAAAAAGCCAAATCAGATCTATTGGGATTATAGATTTGTGATATTTAGATTTACTCATGATTATTATGAACTCTGTCTAATTTAAGTTGAACATGATTATATTAAAGATAAGTTAACAAATTTTTAGGTAAGGTCATTTCCTTACTTAACTAATTTTGAACAGGAACAATCATTTAGTTACTTCTACTAAATATGAAGTGGTAATTTGGAAATACACTTTTAGAGGGCAGGGAGTGTGATTATATTCAGGTGATTCTAAACAAATGTGATTTAGAGCAGATTTGCCATTGTGTATTTTAATGTTTATTCCAATTTTAGATATGTCTTTGTCTTAGAAAAGTGGTTGATATTCAATGCCTATTGGGTTTAGTAAAACAGCATGTAAATCCAACCTACCTTAAGGAGAAATTTTAAGTTTTTTTTTTCTTACCTGTTACCACAGGTACCTGTTAACTCTTAATTGAACAATAAACAGCTTATACCTGGGGGATTGTTAGTTTTTAGCTTTTTGCAACCTAAAAAAAACTAGCCTGCCTCCAATTTCTGTTTATAAAGATGTGTGATAAAGTTTCATATTTATGTTTAGCTTTTCCCTTCACATTGATAATGCTCAAAGTATCATTTTACTAATCATTCCCTCTACTTTGAAATAGCAGAGGCTTCTAGACATTGAATGTATCGATATGTACTTTTTCTTGTCCCAAGTAGATAACTTTCTTTGAACCAAGCATATAAAGCTGTTGCTACCCTTAATACAACCTCCTACTTTGTAGGGCAAACTCAAGCTACCTGACTCCTCTAGACTAATATTAAGCCATCAACTTAATATTTACAGCAAAGGAAATCTGCTTTTCAAATATTTTTCACTTCATTCTCTTCCAGGTAGAATGTTAAATCATGCTATACCTAATTAACTTTGCCATAATTGCCCTGTGATTCTAGGTTAGTTACTGTTTTTAGTTATTGAGAATGGAAACTCCAAAAATAATGAAAGTAACTTAGGGTACTAAAAAAAAATCCAATTGTAGAGTGAAAATATCAAGGGAAAATGATGATGAAAATATGCTTCTGAGGTTGCTAATTGTGTATCTGTATGTTTAATTCTGATTGGAAGGGGAACATTGCTTTCATAACAATAAACTACTTAAACTGCTTTATGTGTCCATCTTGGGAAAAATGACTGGTTTGATTATGGCAGTGTAGGTAGGAATGAAGAGCTGATGTTGGGAGTAGGGACGTCCTTTCCATTTTTAATGGGCTACATAGAGAGTGGGATTTAACAATTTTTCTCTTAATAGGTTTTTTTTTTTTATGGGCCAAGAGATTAAGAGGTAGAACTGAGGGCAGCCTTTCTCATTTAGGGTAGTTGTTACTCAGGACCCAGAACTGGCTACATAATTTGCAGGATCCAGTGCAAAATGAAAATACAGCGCCTCATGTTCAAAAAATTAGGAATATCAAGACTGCAGCAGCAGAGCATTAGACCAAGTATGGGACACTATAAGACCGCACAGATCGAACACTCACAAAGTCTGTCTTGCAGGCGCTTTTTGCAAAGAGGAAAGTATACACTGAAGAACAAAGAATTTAGCTTCTCAACAAATGACTTTCCCAAACCCACATCCCTATCTTATACAGGCTAACACGTTTCTCCTCACCCCCTTAGTGGGGGCTGAGGGAAAGAAAATGCTGTTGGCACAGTCTTTTATATGCTTTTGGCTTATGAACCTTGAAGGATAATGGCAGCAACTAGAATTGAGTTTGTTTATCCATCTCATACTTCTGCACCCCTTGGGACATATGCATCCTCTTCCTACCCCGCCACTGGGACCACCGTCTCCATCACCAGCTTGTTAATAATGGTGGTAGGAATGTTGGGCTTATCTGTTTATGTCATTTTTATCACTACTGCTTTCCTGAATGAGCTCATAGCTACAATTGCATGCCCACCTTATACAGGCCAGCTAGATGGAGAAGAAATTTTCTTCCCTCTAGTAGGGCTATAGCACGCCTCTTATTTTGGATGTGTATAATCTGGCCATTATACTAAGTTTGACTTTACCCTAAATATGCCAACAACCAGTTAGGAACAAAACAGAAGAAATAGGGCTTTTGACTAAACGGGCAGGGAAGGGTGATTCCAAATAACAGTATTTTGGTGGTGAATGTTAATTTAGTTATGATATTAGTTCTTTACCATAGAGGCTTCAGATGTTTTTAAGAAATAAATCTCCATTCTTTGAGGTCATTTGTGTAGTGAATTAAAAAGAAAATGAAATTCATTGAAGCAGTTATTGTATATAATGGGCAGAAAGGTGGAAGTGGCAAAAGGACTTACGTTAGAGCCCAAAGTAAATTACTTTTCTTCTATGTATAAAACTAATGTCTCAGAAAACAGATTTGAATTTGTATCTGTCGTATTATTTATTGATTTGCTTTTTGCTGATCCAGTTTAGTTCTTTAGGCACAATTGTTGTTTTGTTGTTGTATTTTGTAGCATAGCAGTATGATGTTCTTTTTGAGGGCTCATAAGTCTGCTGTATTTCTGTCTCATTCCTATTTGATCAAAACAGCTGTTTTACTGAAAGGTATATTCTGAAAAATTTTTTATATGACCTTACAGCTCAGCTCAATTCATTCTTCTTACAAGTAAAATATTACTACCAGTAGCAATGTAGATCTTTTATAAATCAGATAACTTCAAAGGTTTTTTTTTTATAGTCTTCCGGTTAAAATTGATCATTTTAAACATTTCCTGCCACCCTAAATAGGAAGATCTGAGTAACTGGGTTTATTCATTTCTAAAGAAGTATTTATACTCAAGAAAAAGAAAATTAAGAATTTCTAAAACTAATCTAGTATTTTTTGTAAATTTCAAGTATAGAAACAATGTTAGATTTAAAATACTTTGGAACAGAAAAACGGTATGTGTGTGTTTTGATTTTTGACAGTACCAAGTAAGTGCAAATAAAATTCTGTTGTAAAGAAAGGCTTTGTATAAAGTTATCTATTTGACAGATTATTCATATAAACAACTTCAATAAACCTTAGGCTATTTGTCAGAAATATTGATGAGCCGCATTATACTAAAACTGACTGTGTTAGTGATGTTGTTTTTAATGTTCTAACAATTCCTGGTACAGTCCAGAATAAAACTGCTTTTCCCTCTAGAGACAATAAAATCTGTTAAATGAGAACATTTGTATAATAGACATGTTTGTACATCATCTTTTTCATTTAGTGGAACATTTTGGAATATTCTTTTTTTTATATACAGATTTTTCTAAAATTTTGGGCAGTATTGTAGGGGTGATGGTTGGATGTTGATATTAGAAAAAATTATTCCTGTCAAATGTATTCATATTTTACTTCCTAAAATAAATGACATTTCAAGGGGTAAGAAATTTTAAAGTGATGATGGAGATATTAAGATATGGAGATACTTATGTGTAATTACCAGAGTCCCCTGGTTTTTAATATCTTAACTTTATGGACAAGTTTCCAAGGATTCCCAGTTCATGTGATTCCCTAAACTTATGTGGAACTCAGGATACTGGAGATTCTCAGTCATATTCTGACAGAGTTGTCCTACTTTCCAAAGTCATAATACCTTCAAATACTAATTACTACGAAAACTATGGTATTCTCACTTAAAATTTAGATCTGATCATTCATAAAAACAGCCATAAACTTCAGAGTTTCTAGAGTTCATATAGCATCAAAAGTCAGAAAAAAAAATGTTTTCCCTCTATTAAAGTCAAAAACATTTCTATACCTGATTAAACATTTCCAGTTCCTTTTTTTTTTTTCTGCTGTACGCTGGCCTCTCACTGCTGTGGCCTCTCCCGCTGCAGAGCACAGGCTCCGGACACGCCGGCTCAGCGGCCATGGCTCACAGGCCCAGCCGCTCCGCGGCATGTGGGATCTTCCCGGACCGGGGCACGAACCCGTGTTCCCTGCATCGGCAGGCGGACTCTCAACCACTGCGCCACCAGGGAAGGCCTCCAGTTCCATTTTTTAAAGTATCACAGCATCTAAGTGTAACTTAAATGCTTTGTAACTGATAAAACATTCTTTTGCGTACTTCCCCATCACCCTCTGTCCTTCTCCCTCAATTTGCTTTACACACCTAACATTAGCATTCTGTGAACAAATATTTAACGGATTGTTAAAATGTATTTTATTTGTATCCTACAGTAATTTGTTTACATTTTAAAAGGAAATTTGAATACAGTGTGGCAATTTTGACAACCAGCAAGCTCATCAAAATTAGATTCTATCTGTAATCTCATGATCTACCAAATGCTTGCTCTGTTCCACGTAACAGGGACAGGGATTGTGTGTAGTTTACCTTATAGATAGGGAAAGAGTAGCTTACATCTAGTAGCACTTAGCCCTTTGAGTTCCTTAAACTCTTTACTTCTAGTGTATGAATTTCTTTAAAATTCACCTAAATTCAAATTGCTCACCAAAGCAACTAGGAAAAAGAAAGTGCTGACTACAGAGTATGTGTTACCTCATTCTTCTTACTGGTTATGAAGGAACCTAGTTTCTACATAGAAGCTAGACTGGCCAGTGAAGAATTTAAGTGTGACTGCTAGCAACATTCATTTAAACAAATGATACAGAAGTGTTCTACAGGAACTATAGTGTATATTACATAGTGGTAGAACAGATTTCTGTTCATATGCTGTCTAAATGTCAAAGGTTAAATTGCTGGGTTTTTCTTTATTTTTCACTCCAGAAGTATTTGTTGAGTTCCTACTATGTGCCAGACTCTTGAATGAGCTAACTAATGAGAACCTTGTAAGATTTTTCTGTTCCAGATTTTGGTTGTTTAACTTTGAAGTAGCCATTCTTTAATACTTAACTTGACTTCCTATATAGTTCTTTACTTATTAGATTCTTCTTCTGAGGATAAACAGAGAAAGACTGTAAGACCTAGATTTTACTTTTAAAGAGGCAGGTGACAGGAGGCGAAAAACAGTGGCTTGAATGAGATTTAGGCTTCTCATGGTTTTTTTCTGTATGACATTTCTGTTAGCATTGCCACTTGACTACTGTAAGAAACTATGTTTATTGGTTTTATAATAGTAGCATCTATTCTTTTGGAACCCAGACTTCGAACAGTTCATTTCACGCAATCATTGAATAGCTAGTTCCTATTCTCTCTTACCTAGAATTTTTCCAGGGGATTTCATGTGACAGGTTAACAGAAGAAAAGCCATTTGGACAACTCTTCTGTTACATTTGTTTCCCTCCCCCTTGGATCCCTAGAGATAAATTCTTACCATCTCTTCCTGCTAATTGACCAGCAGCACCCTGGAATACTATCATCCCTTTGTCTAAAGGAATGGCGTAGTTTTATTCAAAGAATAAAATGTTATGTCCTGTCTATTCCTACCTATAAAAAATACCTTTTTTCCTTATTAAATTAGATTTTTTTGTAATAAATGATTGAAGGAAAAGTCAAGTAACAGAAAAATTTCAAGAACAGTTAGCACTAGAATTTTGGTCCACTTTAATGTAAAAATCTTGTTTTCCCCTTTTTAATCACATTTTTAAAATAAGCTATAGGAGAAAATATAAAAGGAAAAAAACTAACAAATAGCAGTTAACTTCTGGTCCATTTATGAACTTATGTGAGGTAATCTGGATCTGTATTTGTTTTCTAGGAAAATAAAACATGTGCTTGTTTATGCAATACAGATTGAGTTTAAAAATGAAAGTTGAGCATTGTTTGCCCTTTCAGATGTAGGGCTAGCATATAATTTTAAGAGCTATTCATTATTATAAAATTCAAAGTGAATTGGTATATAAAATTGATTTTTCATTGAACTTTTTACTGTTTTCAAAGCATGTGAGATCTGATTAATGGAGAAATAATCAAATGCAAACTTAATGATCTCACATAAAAGGTTATAGTTTTCCTGGAAATAAGATTTAACCAGATGTTAATGTATATATATGATCATAAGAGAAAAGATTACATTGCTGTAATAATTGACCAATTTAGTCATTTCAAGCTATTTTAGTTACATTTTCTCAGTTCTAGTTTGATATGGTAAAGCATTATTTGAAAAAGGAGTACAGGAAGAGTGTATGGTGATAATATTACTGCTGTTAGAGAACCAACTGCAAGTTAGTGCATGCTTTAGGGAATACAAATGAGTACAGACTTTTTCTAACTTGATTTAGATGGCCTGACCTCCCTAGAAGTATAGTATGTATATATACTTGGAATATATGAGAAATGTTAAGTCTTTTTCTTCCCTTTTTTAGCTTTAGATTGTAAGCAAAAGAAATCAAGGTCAAGATCCGGAAGCAAGAAGAAAATGCTAACATTACCTCATGGTGCTGACGAGGTTTACATTCTCCGATGCAGGTACATGCCTATATTGCCAAATTGGCTCAGTTTCTTCAGATTTTGCTTTGAGACATATTAGCTATTTTATTCGGGATTTTTAGTTTGTGGCAGAAGGTGCATTCTCAAAAATCAAGTTACAAATGAACTTTTGGAGACAGACTTAAAATCTTATATGGCTCATAATATGCTATACTTCAACAACTAATGAATCAAGGTTTTTACATTAGCTAGGATACTGTGATTTGTAAAAGTGTCTTTTGTTTTTGTTGTGTTTTATTTGTGTGCTTTGTTTGGTTTAATTTGATATTTTTTTAGTTGTCTTGAGTTCTTGCTTATTGGGAATATATTTTCTCTCCACTCATGCTTCTAAGTGTAGCTATACAAACTCATTCACACCTTCCGTACTCATCTTCATGCAGTTTAAGAAATTCTGAATTGGGGAGTGGTCTTTTGAAAAGAATAGTGCATTTTGGGATTAAAGAGTTGTTTTAAATATATTAAGATGTGTAGATGTTAAGACCTTTTAATTAATTTTAACCTAATAGTAATGTTCCCATCTCTACAAATATTAGTGGAGTTATTATGAATTGGCAGTTTTGATATTGTATTAAAGCATTTTGACTTTATAGGTGTTTAGAAACTATTGTCAAGTACTATCTCCAATACAGAGTAAAGTTTGCTCCTGTGTTTATGGATTTTATGGGAATTGGTTTTAAATAAAGGGAATTGGTCATGTTAAGAGAACTGTTATCAACTTCTTCTCTAGGTTTTGTGGCCTAGTCTTTCGTGGACCATTGTCTGTTCAGGAAGACTGGATTAAGCACTTACAACGACACATTGTAAACGCTAATCTTCCACGGACTGGAGCTGGCATGGTGGAAGTCACGTCACTACTCAAAAAGCCTGCCTCCATTACAGAAACTTCATTTTCTCTACTAATGGCAGAAGCAGCTTCATAGAACAAGAAAACCTTTTAAATAGCAAATTTGAATTGGATGTAAATTTGAAATTCTTTGTCTTTTTTTTAAAGCCACATTAAGTTATCCGTTTATAAATACTAAAGCAGGAAAATGGGGAAAAGTGAATGACAGTGACATCAGAGCAAATTGAGTGCTTCAAACAGTAAGTAGTCTCTATATTTTGTATAGGATGGGAGATGTGTTTCTGAGGTTTACTACGTTTTGTCAGTTAACTGTGTTCACTCAATGATAGATCAGTACACGTAAGCAGTCATTAATAAACTGTTGCACATGGATACTTAAAGACAGACTTATTGGAAAATTATGTTTTCTGCAGTGTTACCAGAATCAAGGTTCTGTTTATTCCCCACAAAACTTGCATTGAAAATTAAGATATTATATTTTGTTTGTATATATTTAGTGTTTTGTATAATACCAGGAACCGCTAACTAAATTTACTCAACTTAGGGCATTAAATATCATGTACTTCATAGTTTGAGACTGTTCACTCAAATAGGGCAGAGTACTATTCTATCTAGATGTGTAAGTGTTTTTTTAAAATCACATGGAACGGTTTTTTTTATACTAAAAAGTGGAGGGAGATTTGTTTAAACAAGTATTTCTAAAAGAAATATGTACATAGTCCTGGAAATTATTCATGGTAAGGAAATATTCTTTACTCCAGTTGCATTTCTCAGACAATAAAGTGGTGCATCCATGCTACCTCCTACTTTGTCAACAAAGATGCTATTTACCCTTTACATTTTTGTATCATAATAGATTTTAAAAATCTAATGTTCTTTATTGCAAGACATCCTTTTGTTAACAGATTTGTTTCTTTTTAATGTTTTACCTAAAATTTGACATGCTTACAGGACAGGTTTGCCTCTTACTTTATTTAACATTGTAGAAATGTAATTAATAAACAAAGCTCACTACACAGTTTAGAATAGGCTTTCTCATTTATATTCTCCTCCAAATTTGATCAGTTAGCAAAACTTAATACACCAATTGAAATATTTCTACATATGATGAGAATGTTTACAATTTAAATTTTAGAACTTGTTTTGGATGTGACTATATGTACGAAAATCGTGTAACACTATGCTCATGCTAAGAACCGACATAATGGAATTACTGAAATAAATGTGCTGTGAGGAATGGAAAATATGGTGCAGATGTCTTGGTCATGATAAATTGTGATTCTCCTTTTAAACTCTTCCCAAAAGCAAATTAGTTATTTTAATCTGAAATTAAATTCCTTTACAAATAACAGTTTTTGTATGCAAGCACCATTTCATTTTATTTCATGTAGTATGGCTAATACTATAGTTGAAACAAGGATATGCATTGATACTTTTCTTCGTATGTAAATAAAGTTAAGAGCAGTTAAAATAAGGAGTATTTTGGTAGAGTATATACATACCTCACTGCCAGTGAAATTGCTTTCCTATGGTTTATCTCCTTACCAGAAAAATCTCTAAATAAAAAAAGACTTAAAGAAAATTATAATGTCTATAGTGTGAAACATTTCTTATTTTTATCACTGGTGGAAATGGTCCACTTGAAGTTGTGTTTCATCTGATTTATGTTGTTTATACTTAGCAGGTTACTTTATTCACATACTTTATATGTAAAATTAGGAAATTGAACAAAATGGATCATTCCCAACCAATGGTCTCCTGATCCCTGGGTTACTAGATAAGGGGAAAAGTACTTGTAAGTTATTCTCATTTTTCCAAAGGCCTCATAGAAACTGTTTGCTTCTCTATAATGGTGAGTCTAACTAAAACATCAAATTTCTTAACTTTTGACTGAAAATGTACCAAGTCTGTGTATACCAGTATTCTCTTACTGAATAAGTTTCATTGGTATGAATATATTCTATATTTAAATAGAATATATATTTTTCATTGGAAGTCATACTACTACATAGCAAGTACAGTTCAGAAATTAAGGGGAAAAAAAAGATTCCTGGTGGGAAGACTAGCAATCACTAGAGGCCCTTTCAACTCTAATGTTTATAGTTCTTTGATTTAATTAAGCCAACTATCAAGATGTAGGAATATAAGTAGGTAGTTTGACCACAGATTTCATAAGCAAACCTAGATTACATTTTTTATGTTAAACTATTTCTAAAACAATATTTCTCCTTCTGGATATAAAAAGAATTAAATCATCAAAATACAATTCAAATTGTAAACAGTAAGCTAGAGGGATTCCTGAAAAGTAAATTAAACAAAGAACATTTTTCATAGTAAAGCTATTTGGGTTTCGAAATTTTAAAAACTTCTTAGGGAGCAAAGTTTGTCTTTTATTTGGCAACTAGAAAGTTAATGATATATTTTAATTTGGCTTCCACTGGAAGAAAATTACAAAATATTGTCTTAAGTTACATGATAGAGTTTCATGTTAAAACATGCACTATTTCAGTATTCAGTATTGCTGACTTTTCTTTTATAATTCCTTTATTATTGCCTAAGATGTTTGAGCCTCTTTGTATTTGAGCTTCTTTTTCTTGTTAAAAGCATTGATTTATTTAATAGCATCAAGGCAAAAACAGTTAACTTCTTCAAAAGTAGTATTTTCCACTATGCTTCTTTAGAATATATTAGAACCATGGCATAGCTATAATGTCTCTATTTTAGATTTCACATGCTTAGTTTTGGGTTAGAGGGAATGATAGTTTTTCAGTAGTAATTTAATTAGACAAAGTTTCTTTTAAGGACATACACATAACCTCTCAGGGACTATACAGTTAAAACATACTGGTCCAAAATATAGCTTTGATTTTTTTTTTCTTCACTAAATAATTGTAATATATGCTCATTTTAGAAATATTAAGAAAATGAAAAAGTAAAAAATGGGGAAAATCACCTGTGGTATTATGACTCAAACACATTTACTTTTTTTTTTTTCTTTCTTTCTGTATATGATCTTTATTACATTCTGGTAGTTTTTGTCAATTCCTATTTTGGGTACATTTGTCACGATGGAGTACTGAATACAATTTATCTGCATCATTATATATGACTGTGTATGACCTTCATTCTGAAACACATTTACTTTTTAACAGCTTGTTATGGTTCTCATATTGTTTCAATATAGTTATGAATGTAATAATATTATAATTTATCCCAGTATCCCATTTTCCCAAGTTTATTTGAAATTTAAGTACTGCATTGTATAGACTAACCTTTGAATACTCAATCTTGAGCATTTTCCACCAACAACAACCAGTTCTCTGATTCTCCAGACACCAGTTCGGTGTCCAACAGTTCGAGTCAATTCTGACATTAACTACCTGGTGTTAGTGTCAGACTCCATGGGTTAAAGGGCTCAGTCCCACAAGACTGCCCACACTTGAGATGCCACTCACAAGTATCAGGTCACCCATACTTGTGATCAGCTGGCTATAAATCAAAGGTTGCCACAACCCACTCTTCAGGTTCAATAATTTGCTAGAGTGGCTCAGAGAACTCAGAAAAATACTTGACTTTAACAGTTTATTATAAAGAACATAACTCAGGAACAGTGAAATGGAAGAGATGCATAGGGCAAGGTATGCTGGGAAGGAGGTGGCATGGAGCTTCCATGCTTTCTCTGGTGCGCCACCCTCCCTGCACCTTGATGTGTTCACCAACCCAGAAGCCCATCCCTTAGGGGGTTATTATGGAGGTTTCATTATGTAGGCATAATTAATTAAATAATTGGCCATTGGTGATTAACTCAATCTCTAGCTCCTTTCCTTTCCCTGGAGGTTTCGGCAGGGTAGCGGGACAAAAAACTCCAACCCTCTAATCATGCCTTGGTCTTTCTGGTGACCCACTCCCATTCTGAAGCTATCTGGGGGGCCCCAGCCACCAGTCATGTCATTAGCTTATGAAAGACACTCTCATCACTCTGGAGATTGCAAGCGTTTTAGGAGATGTATGCCAGGAGCCAGGGACAAAGACCAAATATTTATTTTCTACTATATCACGCTAGATGTAAAGCCTCTATGTGACAAAAACTAGTCAACATCAATGATATTTCAAACCATGGACTATAATTAAGCATTTACCCCTGGTATGGAAGGTAGCTATCCAATTTATTGCAAAAATGGGAACTTGTTTTCTTATTCTGAGGGCCAGTCAAGTTCAGTTATTGATCTTTAGTCAATAGCTCGTAACTTTAATTTCTCGATTCTTTAGCCTACATTATAGACATAGGTACAACTTTCATTTTTCTTGATTACTTTGATTACAAATAATTGAATAATACTTTTCATTGCTTAGGTGTAAACAACAGTAACAAGTAAAACTTACAGAATTGATACCTCATTCTTACATTAAGTCAGAGGTCAAGGTGAACAAAGAGTGGGATATAATCTAATAAATAATCACTAGGGTTTTTCCTTTTTATTAAAGTTTTAGACAAGAAAAAATATATGGACTTCCTCCACAGGAAAAATTTGTCATATTTCTATTCTAGTCTTGTTCTTCTATTTTATAGACTTTTCCTTTTTAAAAAAGCACAAGATCATGCTGTGTAGAAATTAACCCTTTATTCTCTTAGCTGTAGATCCACAAGCATTTTCATACCACTACATATTATTCTTAAATATACTTTCAATTTTTGCATAATGTTCCATTGTACCACATAGTATTTACACCTCCATTGTTGATCATTTTATGTTGTCTCTAGGATTTTGGAATTATAAAGAATGCTTTTGACGAACATTTCTTGCAGTACATTGTACACATCCAAAATTATTTTGTTAGGATGAACTTCTAGTAGTAGAATTGGTAGATTAAAGAGTTGAATATTGCTCACACATTTGAGGCTTTATATATGAATTTCCAAATTGGTATACAGGGAGGCCATTATAACTTTACGCTCCTATCTGCAGCTTATGAGAATGGCTTACAATTCCTTTCGTCCTTGCCAGTGTCTTTTTAAAACTTTGCTTGTTTAGTAGGTAAAAAGTATTGTCTTGTTCATCTTTAAGTGACAAATGAAAATAAAGTAAGTTAATTTTTTATCACAAAGGCATTAACTTTCTGATTTAAAATAATAAAAATACATATGAACATGTTTTACTAGATAATGTGTCTAAAATAACTTCAACTTTGATTTTGTCATTCACCAGTGGTATAATAGAGGGTATAAGTGCCTTTATACTTTGTAGTCTTTCAAGAGATCTTTGACTATTATTTATTCCAAAAGTTTGTTTGTATATCAATATGCATTCTTCTGTGAGTTCCATAGCACTTCTCAGATACTCAGAATGGGCCGTGACACCTCTTCCTCCCCAAAAAGTAAAGAATAGCTACTTTAAAAGTATTATGTGTTGCCATATCAACTCTCAGGTGGTTTATATTTTTTATTATAATTCTAGGCAAATTCCCAAAAACCTTCTGGCACAGGTTTCTTGTTTTTATATGGTTGGAAGAAGAGATAGTGTGAATTATTTTGCTTCTTCTGAACAAATTGGTAAAAAAGATTACTGTTTGTTTTTTTAAAGATATAAACCTAGAGAGTTGGTTCTTTCTTAAGCTATTAAGGTCAGCCTCTGGAATTTTATTTTTCTATTGACGAGTTTGGCAAATTTCAGCAAATACTTTAAGGAGCTTTTCGATAATGTTTAGTCCCATTTACAACTGAAAACTTCAGAAAAAATTTAAACTTCATTTATAAAGTCAACATATTGTTTCTATTTTGAGAATCTCAGTACCCTGATTTAAGACCTTCTGACGTATATAAATATCTCTTATAAATACAATAGATTAAACTCTTAATAAACGTGTAGAACCTTAAAGTCTCATGAATATTTCAATGCCTCGTATAACTTAGTAACATTTTTACTTAAAAATCACAAGTCAAAGTTGATTACTCAACTACACATTTTAAGTTGAATTTGGAAAGCTGAACTGTTAGTCTAATAGGCCAAATTTTCTTAAATATTATAAATACCCCAAATTTTTAAAGCCTGCACAGATTGCTTCTTGCCAGATTATTTTTTGAGGTGAAGTTCTTAAACATGTTACCATTTAAAGAAATACTGTAATTACTACAAGAACAGAATGTAGAACATTGCCAGCACCCCCAGAAACCTCCATGTTCTCCACCCCAGTTAAATTCTCTCCCTCCCATTACCATTATTCTGACTTTTCTAATAATCGTTTGTTGGCTGTTTTTAAGTTTGACTTCCTAGGAATGCATATAGTTCAGTTTTGCCTGTTTTTGTATTTTACAGAAATGGAATTATACCACAAGTATTCTTTCGTGACTTGCCCCCTTTGGTTAACGTTATCTTTGCATTTCATCTCTATTCTTCCCATAGCTGTAGTTTATTCATTTTCATTGTTGTATATTATTGCATATCTATATGTGACACCATTTAATTATTCATGTTTATTGTTGATAAACATTTGGGTTGTCGTCATTTGGTTGTTTTTTGGCTTTTAAGAGCTGTGAAGCTATGAACATTCTTGTCTGTCTTTTAAGCATCTGCAAGTTTCTCTAGGGTACACGCCAAGGAGTAGAATTTTTTGTCATAGAATATATGCCTCTTAGACAAGGACAGACTATTTTCCAAGATGATTGTACTCATTTGTACTCCCACATGGAGTTCATAAGAGTTTTTGTTCCTACCTTCACTAATACTGTTGTCAGACTTAAATTTTTGCCAGTTGGTGAGTGTTAATGATATTTCATTGTGAATTTAATTTACATTCCCCTGATTTCTATCAGATTGATTATCCTTTTTTATGTTTGCTTATTGGCCACTTAGATTTCCTCTTTTGAGAAATGCCTTGATAAATTGCCCACTTTTTTATATTGGAGTATCTGTCTTGTTTCTTACTGACACTTAGGAATTCCTCTAATTCTTAGGTTATATGTGTTGTAGATATCTTCTACTTTGCACTCTATTTTTCCACTTGCAGTTATAGTGACTGTCGATGAACAGTTCTTAATGTAATCAGATACATCCTTTTGAATTTCTCAAATGTTCTTGTTTGTCCAAAGATGCCTATATTCGCTGAATTCTTGAAGGATGTTTTCATCAGGTATGGAATGCTATCTAAATTGGCAGTTATTTTCCCACTGCATATTGAAGTTTTTATCCAGTGTTTTCTGCCTCATTCTTGCAAGTTCAGCTGTTGCTCATTTTAAAATAAGCTGTCCTATATTTTCTGGCTGCTTTCAAGATATTTGTCTTTATCTTTAGTTTTCTAAAGTTTTGCTATAAAATGGCTTGATGGGAATGTCTTTTGTTTTTGTCAAGTTTGGGAACTCTGCTGGGCATCTGGAAATTTTCTAGACCTTGTCTGTAAACTATTTTTTCTGCCTTATTTTCTCTCTCCCTGGTTCTTTTGGGACTCCAGTTAATGTGTGTTAAATCCTTCTCACTGCATCCTCTGGGTTTTTTACTTTCTCTTCCCTGTTTTCTATCTTTGTCTTTTGGTGTTACATTCTAGATAGTTTATTTTGCCCTGTCTTCTAGTTTACTAATTTTCTCAGTTACTGTTATATCTCTTCCACTGAGATCTTAATCCTGGTTATGATATTTTTCAGATCTAGAATTTCTGTTGGTTCTTTCCAGATACGTTTTTTATTGTTTCTAGTATCTTACTTGGCTATTATTTCTTTGAATATCATCTACATAGTTACTTTTACATTCTGCCTCTGATAATTCCAGAATCTAAAGTGATTGTGGATCTGAGTTTATTGATAGTTGCTTTTTCTGTTTCTTGTTCATGGTGTCTTGTTTTCTTATGTGCCTATATGTTTAACAATATGCTGAACATTGTATTTGGAAACTGTGTTGAAGTTTAGGATAGTATTGTCCCCTATAGGATTTTTGTTTACTTCTGTCAGGTGCCTAGGGGTACTACCAGTTTCCAACACCTTAATCCAAGTTCAAGGTTTGCGTTTTCCTGGACTATCCCGATGACCCAAAGTCAGATTGTAAGAACTGTGTCATGGAAAGGTTTGCACACCTCTGGTTTCACCTTCTACCCTGTGAATGTAGTTTTCTTTTCCTAGCCCAAGGCCATCAAATGTGTGACTTAGTTTCAGAACTATTTCCTCCATATAGGATGTGTCCTCAGGGCAAAAATAAAAGGTTTCATTATTGGGTGGCCCTCCTGAGTTTCTGGTCTTCTCTTAGTTTGACTTGGTAATTCTCTACCATCTCGTTACTTCTTTAATGCTTATATGATGTTTTTGTTTTTATTAATCCAACTTTTTTAGTTGACCCCGGTGGGAGAGAATTTATCCAGATTATTTAATTTGGTCTACTGTTATCAGAATCAGAATATAAATAAATTTCTGAGAGCAGGGATTTTGTATTTTTTGTTCACTTCTGTTTTCTTAGAAGAGTTCTGGTATATATTATGCATCAAGTCAATATTCACTGAATGATTTAAGTGAATAAGCTATTATTTTAAAGGAAATCTAAATTTCTTATGGGGTACATTCCCCTTTTTTTCTTCTTAAAAATAAAATTTGGCTATTCTTAAGCATTTTTCTCTTCCAGGTGTATTTTATTTTCTTTTATTTTTTCTTTTATTTTTTTTTTTGCAGTACGCGGGCCTCTCACTGTTGTGGCCTCTCCCGTTGCGGAGCACAGGCTCCGGACGCGCAGGCTCAGCGGCCATGGCTCACAGGCCCAGCCGCTCTGCAGCATGTGGGATCTTCCCGGAACGGGGCACGAACCCGTGTCCCCTGCATCGGCAGGTGGACCCCCAACCACTGTGCCACCAGGGAAGCCCTATTAATAGGCTTTTAAACATTGGACCACCCTTACATTTCTCCTTAGTCATGATATGTTGCTTAATACTAGGAACTTGATTTGCTTCTATGTCACTGAAGAATTTTTTCATGTATATCTATTAGTGTACTATTAGTATACTTTCTGCTATATTTGTCTGGATTTGGTATCCAAGTCATATTAACCTCATAAAATGAGTTCAGAAGTTTAAATTTGCCTATGCTTTGAAAGAGTTTTCATAGACAGTATTGCTTTCTTAAGGATTTGATAGTACTGATTCATAAACTCATATGAGCTGTTAACTTTGGAAAGAAAGATCTTGTTGACTACTTTTACTATTTTGTTTATAATCATAGGTTGTTAGGTTTTTTTCCCTCCCTTTGAGCCATTTTTTTTTTTTTCTTTTTTCTTAATTTTATTTTATTTATTTATTTTTGGTACGTGAGCCTCTCACTGTTGTGGCCTCTCTCGTTGCAGAGCATGGGCTCCGGACACGCAGGCTCAGCAGCCATGGCCCACGGGCCCAGCCGCTCTGCGGCATGTGGGATCCTCCCGGACCGGGGCACGAACCTGTGTCCCCTGCATTGGCAGGTGGATTCTCAACCACTGCGCCACCAGGGAAGCCCTGAGCCAATTTTAGTTACATTTTCTTAGAGGAGTATACATTTCTTATAAATATTCTAAAAATTTGGGATAATTTGTACATAGTATATTTCTTACAAGTTATTTAATCTCCATATCTGTCATTGTTTACTTACATAACTAATGTTTATTTATTTATTTTTTGGCCCTGCTGTGAGGCTTGCGGGATCTTAGTTCCCCAACTAGGGATTGAACTCACGGCAGTGAAAGGATCAAGTCCTAACCACTGGACCACTGGGGAATTCCCAATATTTACTTCTACTTTATCTTTTTTACTTAATTAAACTTACTGAAGGTTTTATCTATATATGTGTGTGTATATAGAGAGAGAGAAAGAGAGAGAGAGAGAGCTATTATCATTGTTGTTTATTTATTACCTTACATTTAAACTTTGATTTTCTTTTTAACCAGTTTCTCATGTGTTTAAAAATAGTGTGTAGGGCTTCCCTGGTGGCGCAGTGGTTGAGAGTCCGCCTGCCGATGCAGGGGACACGGGTTCGTGCCCCAGTCCAGGAAGATCCCACATGCTGCGGATCAGCTGGGCCCATGAACCATGGCCGCTGAGCCTGCGCATCTGGAGCCTGTGCTCTGCAACGGGAGAGGCCACAACAGTGAGAGGCCTGCATACCGCAAAAAAAAAAAAAAAAAATAGTGTGTAATCTCTGGGTTTTGGGGTACAGAATTTTTTATATATATATCTTTATCATGATTTATCTTCTTTAGGGTGGATATTACAACTCCTACATCTGTCTACCATGTCTCTTACTTTTTTTTTTTTTTACATTTTTCATTCCCTTGTCCTTTGCACTGTGCCCTGGGAGAATTCCTTAGTTCCTTCTTCCAACACACTAATTGACTCTAAAGCTGCGTTCATTCTGCTAATCAGCCTATCTGTTGAGTTGGTTGGAGGTTTGGTATTTTGGTGTGTTTATTTTTATACTCATTTTTTCTTTCTAATTAATTTTTAAAAGGTATAAAAATAATTAATTGTTCTTCTTAAGGTCCTATTTGTCTCATGGATGTGATATTCTCTTGGCCTTCTGAGGATATTAATTGTATATGTTTTTAAGACTCCTTTTGCCCTATTAACTGTTTTCTCAGAAATTAGTTCTGTCTGCTGAGTTTGATGCCCTTTCATGGTGTTGGTTCCCTCAGATATTTGGCAATTCTTGCTTGTTTGCTCACTTACATTTCAGATTTCTTGTTAGCCTTTCTGCAAATGTTCTATAAGTTTGGCCTGTTTCTGGTGATTATAAGGAAAGAGTGCAACCAGTATCAAGTGTTTTAGAAGTGTAGACTTTGTTTCTTTTTTGGTATTGTAGAGCAATATCATGCCTCTGCCATGGCTGAACTATTATAAAAGTAGCCCAACATCTGGAATCCTTCCCACCTTTTGTAACTACCTTCCCATGCATAGTTTGGCCTCAGTTTTCCTCCTTCAGTGAGATTCCATTTACCCTCTTTTTTTTTTTTTTCAGGAATTACGCATAATTTATGATTAATCAAATATACTCTTTTCTTTCCCAACACTGTTATAGACTTAAATTTTTTCATTATGACAGTTTTTAGGGAATAGAGGATGCTGCGATGCATATTCAATCCAAACTTCAGAAGTTAATCTATAAGTTATTGTCAGTATATAACCTTCCTAATTCCCCTAGATCTCTTCCCCAGTAATTTCTTAGTCACTGGTAAACTTTTCAGTATAACACACAGTCTGTAAGAGAGAGTTTTACATGAAAGGCTTTTATTGATTGATAGAATAGTTCATGCAAATTGGAATGGAATGTTACTTCCCTAAACCATTATGACATCACATTATAAGACATGGTACTTCTGCTTCAGAAAAGTGTTCTTTTTAGCTACCTCAAATCTTTCTCTTCTGCATATAACTTATAAGTCAGTTCTTTTAGAATAGCACAACAGTGCTTTCTACTCACGGCAGTCACTAGATATATATTTCATGAAGATGCTTAGAAATAGATAAGGAATGAAAGTATTTTATTTTTTTAGAAGTTAATTTAAAACATAGATGATTAAAATGAGTAAATTTTTTATCCTCTGATTTACATTTTGTATTCTGCTTTTTAATTTTTTATTTGGTTACTATTAGAAGGTGACATTTATTGTTACTCCTTTCTCTTTGCTCAAAGTGACCAAGCTGCTAATTTAAAATGTCTGTTGGGGCCATTTCAGAACCAAAACATTTACCAAAGGTGAAAAATATTAGGTGAACATGGTTTTTTCAAGACCTCTGCTATTATTTCATATAGTATATTACAAGCTCTTTTAGAGGTCCATAGATCATGAGACCACTTCTTACCCAGAAGACCAGTCAAATGGTTCTAAACGGTAATACTGGCACAACAATAAGTTTTGTTTTGTTCTCATGACCCATTTTCTGGGTGGTCTACTGGATTAAAAACACAAACAAAATGCAGTATGTATTGGGTTGGCCAGAAAGTTTGTTCGGGTTTTCTGTACGAACTTTTTGGCCAACCCATTACTATAGAAGTGAACAGATTCAGTCAGGGCTCACTGTACGTAAGATCTTCCAGTAAATTTCATATTTTATCTCACTCTTCAGAGGAGAGAAAGGTCTGATCTGCCTTGTTCTTCACTGCTACTTCCAGACTTTTCTCCCTCTCTCCTCTAAAAATCCCCAGCTGTGAAGCTCATGCTATCAAACTACTACTCACTCCTTCTCCTTGTTGCAGTTACCAATCCCCCAGTATGCCACAGCCTGGAAGATTTTTAGCTGCAGGTCAGTCTTTGCACTCTCATGTCCTAAAACTCTCGCACTCTCATGTCCTAAAACTTGAATGTCCATGAGAAAGTGACATTAGAGCAAATTGCTGAAGATGGTGAGGGAGGTAGGGAAAGTGTACTGGGCTGTGGGAAGAACAAGTGCAAAGACTAAATGAGAGCACGCTTGGTGTGCTGAAGGTACACAGGAAGGCCCCTGTGGCTGGAGAAAAGCAAGTGGGGAGCAGGAGGTGATGTTAGAGAAATAATGGAGATCTGGGTCATATAGGGTCCCTCTATGCCATGGTTAGGCATGTAAGAGCATAAGACCTCTATAACAAATTTATCCTTTCCTATTTCAGTCTCTCACTTGCATGATCGTACCCTAAACTTTGTATCCATAACTGCAGCCCTATTTTCTTCTCAGTTGTAATATTCCTACTTTCTGAATTACCACTTCTTGTCCTTCCAATTCTATTATCTTATACTCTGACTCTGTAATTCTTCAGCCCCACCAGGGCCTAAAATCTATTGATTTTACCACCTTCTTATTTGACTCTCAGTCCCTCCATCTACTATCCCCCTTGTTACCCCTCACTGCTTACCCAAATTTTATTCATCAGTCCTTTATCAAGATCACTCAGTTGTAATCACTCGTCCCTGTTCCTCTCTCCCTTTGTATACACTGTTGGCGAAATCCCAACCCTAGTTAAACCAACTTTCCACACTTATGTTTTTTTCTCCAATCTTTAAAAAAAAAAACCTCTCTTGTCCCCCACTGTCCTCTCCAGCTACTGCCCATTTCTACTCCTCCTTTTAAAGCAAAACTCCCTGTCATAGCCAGATATAATAATCATACATTTATAATAATAGGTAACATTTATCATGCACTCGCTATGTGCCAGGCACTGTGCCAAATATTTTATATATAATAATCTTATTTTATTGCCATAGCAGAGTAGAAGATACAGTCTTTTACAATGAGAAAAAAGCATGAAGAGCTAACTTTCCCAACAACTGGCAAATGCTGAAGCTGGAATTCAGTTCCAGGCAGTCTGGCATCAGAGCCTGTGTCCTAACTATTAAGACCAAACCAAAGTGTATTCTAAATTTCATATTAGCAGCACACTCCAGTTTCCAAGAGTGACTTCAACCTACCCCAGCCCTCATTGCTCTCGAGTGGTGGTGGTAGCAGGTTCTGGCTGCTGGGCCATGGTATTACAAGGTGGAGTTTTTCATGTAACCTGAAGTTTAAAATTAATTGTTTCGGGGCTTCCCTGGTGGCGCGGTGGTTGAGAGTCTGCCTGCCGATGCAGGGGACATGGGTTCATGCCCCGGTCCGTGCTCCACAATGGGAGAGGCCACAACAGTGAGAGGCCCGCGTGCCGCAAAAAAAAAAAAAAAAAAATTAACTGTTTCTAGGCTGAAGACTCTTTCTCTCTTTAACCCTATTTTTGGTTTCTTTTTGCTTTGCATTTCTCTTACCTTGCACCTAAATTCATTGGTAAGGGGCTCAAAGTTGCCTCTCTCTGGTAAAAGTTCATAGTATGCCAAATAGGAACCAGAGTTGGGTCCAGGGAAAAGGAGTTGTAGAAAAGACTTTCTGATCCTGATTTCTTCGTCTGAATTGCCCTCTCTGCAGGACTTTGTACTCAGATAATTGCCTGTAATCTATTATTTATTTGTCACTTCTTATGTCATCTTTGGGGAGGGAGGGATTTAGTTAAACATTTAATATGAATATTGTAAATAACTACTGATTTAGAAAATTTTAAATAGTAAATCCTCAGGATCAGTTAAGTTTTTAGGAGCAAGGAAACATGAGAAACACTCTGGCTGACTAACCTCGTTCTCATTGGCTGACATGGCAGAGGTCATGTGCCCCTTCCTAAACAGTTACTGGCAAGGGGAAGGGATTCTTATGATTGGCTTTTCCCTTTCCTGGGTGAAAGAGGTTGTGGAGTCAACCACAATCCCCAGGGAGGAAAATCCAACCATTTCCCAAGTGATGACTTTTCACTGTCAAAGCTTTATTTCTTAGAAAACATAAAGCTGAATAATTTTGCCGAACGGGCCTAAACTGGATGAATGAACTCCATTGGTCCTTTAGGAATAATATATGAAACATTTATCTCTTTAGTTCTAAAGAAAATATATATAACTTGATAGCAATTTGACTTAGCAGTTTTAAATCCTATATGCTTTGGGGTGATCTATTTTACTAGACATCTGTCTTAGGACTTTGGCCTAATCACTTTTAGTAAATAAAGTATTTTGGCCCAAGCTTTGACTGTGATGACTCCAGTTGTATCTGTGCTGGATGTTGACACTTCCTAGTACAAGAAAGGGCTTTTGGGCTTCCCTGGTGGCGCAGTGGTTGAGAGTCTGTCTGCCGATGCAGGGGACGTGGGTTCGTGCCCCGGTCCGGGAAGATCCCACATGCCACGGAGCGGCTAGGCCCGTAAGCCATGGCCGCTGAGCCTGCGCGTCTGGAGCTTGTGCTCTGCAACGGGAGAGGCCACAACAGTGAGAGGCCTGAGTACCGCAAAAAAAAAAAAAAAAAGGCTTTTTATGTGTGTTAAATGTAAATAGTAATCCTTATAGCAGGTCCTTCAGGTTGATGCCAATACTGTGAAAGAGGACAGAATCATATTTATACTAAGAAATACTCTAGAGGGATTATGTGTTGCGTAGAATTCATAGAGAATATGATAAGAGGTTTGACAAGGCTGAACAGGTCAAAGAGCCTAATTTCTGAAAGAGAAGATCAGCGAGCACTAGGTAGTATAAGGAAGGAGACTTTGTTTAGAGCAGTTTCAGACCCAACCCAGTGGATATGCTTGAAGAGCCAACCAGAAAAAAAACAAACACAAACTTTGCTTCCTTATGGACTAGAGCTAAGCGAACGGGAGGTATTCTGGGGGAAAAATGGTTAAAACTGATGCAAGAAGGAAGAGGATTCTGTTTCTCCGTATTGCCACTGATTTTCACACAATTCTCTGATACTATAACACTATCAGAAACACCCAAATGACAAATACAACTTCAGCTGACTTTTTCTTTTACTGAATAAATACAATTTTCCCCTGCCATAAGGAAGAACAGTACTGTTCAGACAGAGGACCTTTTTCCATAGTTGAATAAAAGAAAATGGATGGTATTTTTTCCCACTGTGGTCAGTTGATGATGGTGAAATGGTGATGATGATGACAATGACAATGATGAAAGGCATATTTGAAGTCTAAGTGTTTGTTAGGGGAAGGAAGTTTGGAAGTGGTGGAAAAAATACTAAACCAAGTATTATAACTTGATTTTTAGACCTGGGTTGTTCCCTACTTTAGCCAGACACAAGACCCTGAATTCCTATTGTTTTTAGTCACTAGCGTGGACTGTGTGATCTCTTGTCCTTCTACCTCTAAAATTCTGTAATTATAACAGATAGTACCCATGTAACACTAATAAAATAGCCTGAACGGTATCAAGAGTATGAAAAATAGCATATAGAGTAAGGTGTCCGTTTAATTAATTTTATGCTTACCTATAATTGGTTTATGTAACACTGTTTTTTTTCCTGGAACCTCTGTACATCAGAAAGGGTTGCAGAGTTCATTCTGGCAAAGATAAAAGGCAGAACTGATAACATATCATATCGCCACATGGAGGCTAGCAATTAAACATAAAGCCAGACAGAAATCACAAGGAGAGCCATAAATAAAAGAGAGTCTTAATGTGATTTAAATACCGTGACTGAGTTGCATTCAGTGTCAGCCTGGTCACCAAGTCCAATGCAACATCATCCTCTATAGAGATGTATTCTAGCAAAAGACTTCTGCATCCACCATCTGGCCCCTGACTCAGTGAGCACATCTCACTAAATGACACATAACCCAGTGGGATACACCAAATTTGCTTAAACATGAGCACATCCTCTTCTCATAACAAAGGCTGAATATGACCCTAATTTCGTATTCTGTAAACTATGTTGTGAAAATCATTAAAACAAGTCTTCTAGATAGGCCTGTAAACATTTACTGATTTTGTTTCCTTTGTCAAAGCCACAATTTCAAAAAATATTATAAATTTCAGCTTAAATTGAGAAGCCAATTAGATGTGCTTTTAAAATTCATTCTCTATGTGGTAAAATAACAAGTAAAAAAGAACCAAACTGTTTGTGACTAGGTAATCTGATCCTCCAAATACAAGAGTTTGAGCAGAAAGTTCCAAAAGTTAGAGTTTCTATTCTCTGTCATAAGCTCCCGGGAATTGCGCCAAATGAGCACCACTCAAGAAAAATTGCTCTAAGATTTGGACTTTTATATCTTCAACCATAATTTCAGGAATGTTCCAGAATAAAGGCAACCACATTGTTTCTTCAGTCTCTGAGATAGTTTACTGGACTTCTTTTATTCTATATTACTTTGGAAATATTTTACATTTCAAGAGGAACAGTATGATTTGCCTACAGAACGTACTTTTCCTTTAAGTACATCTTTGGCATTCCTCAGACTGCTAAATATTTTGTTGACTGTTGGAGGGAAGGAGGCTATAAGGTAATCTTTTCTACTATTTAAAAAGCATCCCAAATCTACAGATCCCTAGTTAATACTCAAGACTTTTTGATGGTCTGCAGTGCCCTGTCTGATAGAGATAAATGCCAGAGCAAGAGAATTACAGGGAAATTGGAACTAAAACTAGAATAACTGAAACTAAAAGTAACCATTTTTCTTCACAAAGTTATATAAAACTATGAGAAAACCTTTTGTAAGAACTGAGCTTCAATTAATAGAAGTAAAAGGAAATAGAAACAGCATTCTTTAAACACAGCAAATTCAAAGAAGAAGGAAAAGCATCTCCTTATAAATGAGAAGCAGAAAGTTCAAAATGATATGAGAAAGAAGAAATATTCATGCCAAGTTCATGTAAACTGTTAATTAGAAACTACAGTGGAAATCGAGCATGTGAGTAATAAGAAATAATATAAAATCCTGGGGAAAGCCTACTTAAGCTAGACTTCTTCAGGGCTACAGCATTGATAGTATGTTTCATGTTTCACAAATTGACCTGAATTATTGTTTAACCACTATCCTGAAAGGCAGGGAGGTGAATGAAGACTACAGAAGAGCTTCATAATGCTGACATTTCAAATATCTAGTCACTTGGACTCCCTAGCCTGTAAACACTGAAATTAGTCTAGGGGAAAAAAAAAAAAAAAAAACCTTAATTCATAAGCTCATTTAAAAGAGCAGTAGGCTGGGTAATAGCAGTTTTAA
Organism: Phocoena phocoena; assembly: GCF_963924675.1. Taxonomy (NCBI): domain Eukaryota; kingdom Metazoa; phylum Chordata; class Mammalia; order Artiodactyla; family Phocoenidae; genus Phocoena; species Phocoena phocoena. Next base: position 80,330,574 of record NC_089219.1, on the reverse strand, counting down.
CAATTTTAAAGAATAAAACCTTTTCAGACAGTCTAATACTAGGCCCTAAGCTTCTGTCTTGAACGTAAACCACACCTGAATATTAAGGGCCATTATATGGAAGATGGTGACCAGCTGTTCTCTTTCTCCCCTGAGTTCCAAACAATAAGAAATGGGCATCAGCTTCAGTGTGAAGGTATTGGGGAAAGAATATTATTAATTGAAGTGGGTTACTGAGGGAATCTTATTCTGTGGAAGTCTTTTAAAATGTTACTACTATCACCCAGAACATTTATTGTTTGTGACATAGGTAGCCCTGAAGTGAGAGGTGTGATGAATTACACAAGAATTAGAAAGTCTCTGAGCTGGGGAATAATCAGCACAAACGCCAAATAACGTAAGATAGAAGCATGAAAATACATAGCCACAAAAATGAGAGATAGAGACATATATAGACCAACATAAGGACAGCATTTAGCTAATTACACTCTCTGGGAACATTCTAACTGCTTTTGGATAGCAAAGGAGTTCATGTTTTTAGCTTTGTCAGTTAACACAATTTTGAATTGAGTCAAATTCTCATTGGCATCTATGATCTGTATACAGTTTCTGGAACAGCCTTCTTCTGGAGAAAGTTTTCAAACAAACATTTGGCATCAATGGAATATTTTTTCATCAAACTGTCAGTGCTTTTCGTAGTACAACCTTTGACTTCTAGAAGATCCAGGCTGTCTTAGAGACTCTGAGAATCCTAGGGCATTAGACCAATGCCAGGTGAATGACACTGAGGGCTTGGATCCTGGGGAAATAGAATCCCGAGAACTAGGATGCCCTGACTGAGATTTTTTTTTTTTTTTAATAAAAGGATCGTTCAATTTTATTAAACAACTTATCTAACAGTTTCTTGGGCCTCCCTCCCCCATTCACATTGTCCTGGTTTACTCCAAATACACGTGTGGGAAATCTATGTGTATTATATTCATATAGATTTCAGAAACCTATACATCTTATTAAAAAACATGTGAATTTAAGATGAGTACCATTGTTAACAAAGTTTACTTTCTGAGCATAAGAGAAAACATCTCCCTAATAAGAGACAAGGAAAAAACCTAACAGATATGAAGTTGTGTGTATTTGCTTTCAACCAAGATGCATTAAACGGAGTTAGTATACCTTATAGTTGAAATAAGTTTTACAATGGGGATTTTAACAGAAGCTCATAGAAACACTGTGAGAAAACTGGCTGATGATAAATGGAATCAGTTGGTATAAAAATAGTACGTATGATCATAAAATCTGTCCCTGACTGAGATTGAACTGTTTCTGCTGATATAGATAACAGGAAGATATTTGTGGCATTTTAGATTAGAATTTTTAGACTCCCTTCAGACAGCTCGTTAAAAACCATGTACCTCTTGTACCTATAGAATCACAGATTCAACATAAGCAAGAATAACGTGTTTAGGCAGTTTTAGTCCTAGGCAGTGATGTGCTAGTAAATGTTTACCATCTGGTTTTCCACGCAAGGAGTGTGTGTGTTGCCAGGGACGGCGGGAGTACACAGGTGTCTGATTTGTAGCATTTGCCAGTTTCTCTGGTGTAAATGCCCCCACATGGCCGATTGCCAGCTGCCAAATTGATACCACTGTAGGCAGAGTTGGGAAGAGATGTACACAATTGCTCCATCACACCCGTGGTCCTATATCAGGTGCACGTAAAGTGCCAAAGTTCAGAGCATCAGTCTGACTGTGTCATTTAATAAGAGCCACCATTGTCATTCAAGCAGAACTTCTCCCTTCCACCTTGTGACAAATGCTCTAAAAGCAGACCTAACACATGGCTTCTCCTCCATCTGAGAGCTGTGACTTAAATCCTAAAGACTTTATTATTTAACAGAAGATTTCCCCCGTGTTACTGCTCTTTGTAGTAATATTACCCAGTTCCTTATATGTTCTGGTTGCTATAAGCAGAAAATGAAATGTTTACAGGTCAACAGAACTGATTCTTAGAGCAATAAGCACAACCTTCAGAATAGAAAAATAGTCTGGAGGCATGTTTTATTTTGGATTTTAGTATTTTTGTTATTAAAAAGACTGATAACACACAAGAAACACTGCTTACCATTCATTCAGTAAAAGCCTGGCAGGAAACGAACATTTCACAACAGTTCCAGAATGTCTCCATTTGCTTATTTTTTTAAACAGTAGAACTATATTACGTTGACATATCAGTTCATGGCCCACCTCCTGTCTTTATGCCCAGACCTGTGCATATCTTTGTAACTCCAGGATACGTGTATCTCACATCTTCAGTCTCTCTGTAAAAGATTTTCTGTCAAACAAAAGGGCATTAACTTCCCCAATGCCAAAATGCCCAAATGGCTTGGGTTCCTGCCCATAAAACATATCTCGGGTGAGGACTGAAAAATCTAGTTGCTTTCACATTCACTTATGAATTCCTGTTCTCTGTATATAAAAGAGGAAACCATTTGGCAACCTGCCAGAAGCATCCCCTGAATCTTAGGGGGAAAAGCAGATGGATTCTTAGGACATAGTCATTCCAATCATGATATGGTTAATATCCATTCTAAATTAGTGATAATGTTCATAATAACACATTGCCATTTACAGGGAACTTTTCACATGTATGTACTTCCCACTACATAATACTGAATAACATTGGTAATATAAAATGTCACTGTCCAGTTTCAGAGCCTCTGCCAGTAATTAATATGTATTTATTCAATAAGTAGGTGATTGGTGCTTTCTGTAGTGAGGCATTATGGAGTCTGTCAAGATGAATTAAGATTAATCCATTATTATTTGACTCAAGATGGACAGGAGTTAGAAATGCTCACACATATTTAGACTCTATTAAATTCTTAATTCCTCTCATTTTATCACTGGGAGAGAATTTAAGCTCAAATAAGTCATTACCATGGTCCTAATAAAATTTTTTCTTGTTAGGTTTGTTTGCTTGTTTTTTCCTTTTTGGCTGGTTGTTTTAGTGTATATAATAACTCAAGCCCAGTTGATGAACACATCTCTAAGTCAATAAATTTTATATACCGCATGTCTAAGGTCATACTCAAGATTTATTTCTTCACTGAATTTTTCCCTGACAGTAACAGTTAATGACAATGTGACCCAATCATCTTAATTGCTGTGAGTTAGCACAGCTATTCTGCATTGCTGTTGGCTAATGAATTAGATTCATTGTCTGGTTCTGACTAGCTGACATCACATGTCACTGACAAGGTGACAGTGTAGAAGAGGACAGGAAGGAGGAGGAAAGCAAACTTCAGTCAACACACTAAGACACCCTAATGCAACATCCCAGTCTGTGCCCAAGGAAGATGGACCAAATGAAAAAACATACAGAGCTCCTCCTGGTCATTTGCCATAACGTTGTATTTTTTTCTCCTCTGATTAGAAAGGAAGTCATGAATGATTCTGAAGCTTCACAGTAAAGCTTTCTGTAAATCTTTTAGTCAGACCTCCAGCTCAATCCATTCTGTGGTACTAGAAAATAGCTTAGGTACCTTTGACATCTAGAGTTGTAAGCTCCACATATGGATGAAAAGTTATTGTGGAAATCTTATTGCGTCTTAACCTTATTGGGGCCAATGATGGAGCTCCCTGATTCAAATCACTGTGTTACCAACGAACTTTGAATTTGATACACGATGAAGCAGTGGCTCTCCTTGGTGGCAACGGATATATTGACAGCTTAGGTGTTCCTCTGGGATATCTGTCTCCTCCAGATCTTTTAGAGGATGTTGTTAGAAAGTGAAAAGCTCTTTAAAGGAATCAAATATACACAGAAATCTGCTCAGTTGTCACGGCCTCACAGCCCAAAAAATCCTCACTGGAGTTTTTCCAAGAGAAACCCTTTCGCCCAAATTCTGGAATGCGTGGTCAGGCCTGGGTCTCCACCAGGATGTGTAGATGTAGATACATGACTTTCAAACACTAGGAGAGCCAAATCGGAAGCCGCTGTTCTGTACCCAGAGCAAGTGGTGTGGTTTGTGTGTAAAACCACCAGATGGCACTGTGTGGAGAATGAAAGAGCATTTATATCCTCTGGAAAATGGATGCTAGTTTAAGTCGTCCTAGTTTTTTAAAGGACATTCTGAGACATCTAAGCTCAGTGATCAAGAAGGAAAAGGAAAAACAACTGCTTACTTCCAGTGGTGGATATAGCCTTTTTAAACTTGACATTTCTGAAACTACCAGAAACCCATTTATTTATAAACTGTACTTCCAGGAGAGATTGAAATAATTGTTCAATTACATGGGGTGAAGAAGGTGAAGAGGCAGGGAGATCCTAATAAAAATTAAATATTAAATTAGGGTGGACCCGGGGAAAAGCATCAGAAGGTAAGTAGAAATACATAAGTAAATTGAGTGTTTCAACCAAATACTAACCTAACCCATTTACCTAAGGAGAGAACAGCACTTCTTATTCACAGTGCAGTTGGGTGGAGCCATACAAAATTGCTGATATTCAGCATCTTTGACCTACAAAATGATCATGGCATGTGGTTCAACTTAATAAAACTAAACACTATTGGAAACAGGGTAAACTTGTAAACTATGTAAGAGCACACTAAATTATCTCATGGCTTACTAATAAATAGTAGGGCGCTAGAAAAACAATCCAAAATAAATTTTTTAAAAACACTATAGTCAATTCCTTAACTTCAAATATTTTTAATCCGAAGTACTCTCCATATGCCCAGAGATGAGTTGAGAAACCTGCAAGTTTGCAAGGAATTTTTTTTTTTTTTTTTTGGGAGAAAGCAAGCCTAGTTAGCAGATATTTTCTATTAGCCCCAAAGAACTATAAGACCAAGCAGTGTTTTTCATTTTTGAGAATGTAGAGGAAGCTAGCTATGGAAAAGATCAAGAATGGTCACATGCTGGTGAGTGGTGACCATTAGTCCTTCTACAATGGTGATGGTGCAGAAACTCCTCAGCTGTGGAGCCGTCCACCCTCAATGTAACCTTAACCTTTGATGCCATCCACAAGGTCCTCTGCCACTTGACAGCAGGAGAGTCCATGGGCGTCTGCAAGCAACCAAATGTTGGGCTTGGCTGTGCCCGCCTTGCCCTGGCCCATCCCTGGGCACAAGTGGGATGTGGACTCTGAGTAGGGTCCTGTCATTTCTCATCCATGGCTTCTGGGTCATTTAGACCAGCTTTCTGTGTTTGCTAACATCTTAAAAGGCCATAGAAAATAATGAAGAGTATCTTTTTGGTTGTAAACATAGGAGGAAAGTACACTTAGCACTTGAAAGGAATACTGAATAAAAATACACGGTTTTCTCCATATATTAAATTTAAGAATAATCTGATGATGAAGGGAGAGGCAGGATGGTATCTTGATGGCATTTTTATGCGGTAAAAAGCAAAAAAAAAAGAAAACACCCAAATTTTCCAAAAGTATGAGAAAGTACTATGAAAACACACCAATTCCTTAGAATAGTTTTGTTAAAGATATGTATTTTTAAGGTACTTGACAGTTTACAATGCCCGTTCATACATAACCATTCTCATAGTACTCCTACAACATGGAGTCATTTTCCTAATTTTATAGAGTAAGAAATAGAGGCATATTCCTAGAGGTTTAATAACTCCTCCAATGTCATAATTAGTGTGCCAAACAGGCAAGTTTCAGAGCCAGGTTTTGCTGAAGTTTAGTACGTGATGGAAGGAAAAGATCTGTGCTTTGGTATCAAACACACCTGGGTACTGTTTCTTACTGTTACCTCAATTCTTAACTTGTTTTCAGATTAACTCCTTCAATTTCATCACCTGCAAAATGGTAATTAATGGTAACCCCTCCTTTAGAAAGTCATTGTGAAGATTAAAGATAATATTGGGTTGGCCAAAAAGTTCGTTCGGGTTTTTCCATACAATGTTATAAAAACCCAAACGAACTTTTTGGCCAACCCAATATATAGGAAAGTGCACAGATCATTGTAGATACTCCAAAAATGGCAACTACTTTTCTTGGTATTCCACTAATATGAGTACAAAATTCTGCCAACTCTCTCTCCTTGGTAAAGCTTCAAAACTAATAAAGTGAATGAAGGAAATCTAACTTAACATCACAAACCTGCTAATAACAGAATCAAACTATTTTGAAACCATAGTATTTTGGACACAGAAAAAGAAAGATTGTGTAATGCTGCAGTCCAATGTAATAGCCACCAGCCACATAGGACAAATGAAGTTTAAATTAAAGTTTAAGAGTCTGTTCTTCAGTTACACTAACAAAACCCGAATATATAGAGTGTAAGCCCTTCATTCCGGGTAAAGAAATTGAGGCCTTCTTAATATGATCAGTTCAATATTCCTGTCTACTCTTACCCCCAACCACCACCAATTTACTTTTTATATTTGCTACAGTGTCTTCATTAATGGCAGGAGCCATTAAATATCCATAAGCTGTCTATCACTAACTTGTCTGGAAGTTGATAATCGGTGTCAGCTGGAATCATTGGTAAGTCTGTTGGCTAAAAGCTTGCACAAGGCCTCTCCATATACTCTGGGATTCCTTACAATATGGCTAGATTCCAAGAGCAAGCATCCCAAAAGAGAGAACCAAGTAGAATAGAAACAATCATCTTTTCTAACCTAGCCTCAGAAGTTGAAGCCATACATCAGCATTCTGTCTTATTCTATGCATTAGAAGTGAGTCACTAAAGATGGTCCATATTCAAGGGGAGAAAAGAAGTGTCAAAGAATTTGCAAACATGTTTAAAGCCACCACAGTGTATCACAAATTATTTACATTCCTACGACTTGTAAAACACCTTCGTCATTCCCCAGACTCCCCCAAAGACTTTCATCTTGTTACGATGTCAGGATCAGGTTCAGGGTTAGGATTTCATGACCTACGTCAGAGCCAGAGGCAGATGAGGCTCCTTGGATGTGGTTCCCTTAGTACAGCTCCTTAAGTACTGTTCTTAATCTGAAGACCTGTGAACTGAAAAGTGATCTTTCCCACTTCCGTCAACATACAGTGTTGGGGCAGGATAACTGCTATAGACCCTCCCATTCAAAAAGTGAAAATAGGAGACACAGAAGTCATTGCCCCATAGCCTTTGTGAAATCCAGCAGGGCACATGTTGCTGTTTCCCTGATTAGAGCTTTAGTCCTACTACCTGGGAATGATTCTCCACAGTTCTTGGCTTTTCCCTCTGGACTTTTTTTTTTTTCGGTATTTTCTTGAACTTAAGAGTAATCCTTCCTTGCACGTAAGAAGTGGTTGGCGATGCAGCCGAGTGGATTTCCTAGCCTGCTTCCCGCTTCTAATAGTTCAGGGGTCCACAGATTTTCTTTTGAATTGTAATGTCTCTGTGTCTTTCGATTCAAGCTGACTGTTTCTGTTGGTACAATTTCCTTAAAAGTCTTGTGGGCTTTACTCTGAATCACTGAGAGTCAATCCATTATACAAAAGCAGCGCTCACACATCTTGCCATGATAAGCCATTCTCCACCTTGGGCTTCTTAAAAGTCTCCCATGGAACAATTACTCTAAGATCCTTAAAAGACCTATTGTTTAATGGAGAGGGTCTGTGAGGCACACTCCTACTATCCTTTGAAGGACTTTTGTCTGTTTGAAGCATCATCTTAAACCGTTCTGTGTTTTTATCAAAAGTCTTTTAGTCATATGCTGAGCTGCATTTTTACACTACGTTTTCCTGACAGCACACTGGATTTAAACTCTGCACAGAAGCCATTTCTTAATTTTAACAATATTTGCCATCTGGGAAATCTGGAAATGATAGCAGATTTATTTTTTAACAACAAGCTCTTGTTACTTTATAGTTAGAATCATTCTTTAGCTTTTTCCTTTCCTCTTGCATTTTACTAGAAGCAGGCAAAAGAACCCAAGCAGCAACTTGAACACTTTACCTTGAAATCTTCTTAGCTAGGACATCCAGTTTATTATGTATTTTTCCATGTTACTGAGAGTAAACTTTTAGCACTATATAACAAGTGTCCCCTTTTCTCTAGTTTCCAATAACATTTTTTTCACTTTCTTTCAATTCCTCACTACAGCATCCTTGAGGTCCATCAGGTTTCCACTAGGAGTATCTTTGAAGCCATTTTTTTTTTTATTAACACTCCCACCCAAAGCCACTATCTGTAATTTAGGTTTTGGGTTACAGCAGCATTCGTCTTTTAGGTACCTGAGTGGATTCCAAATGTCTATTGTTGTAGTAACCACTATAAAACTTAATGGTTTAAAAACAAGATACAACTCAATGGCCAAAACAAATAACCTGATTAAAAATGGGCAAAGAATATGAATAGATATTTCTCTAAAGAAGACATACAAATGGCCAAAAGGTACATGAAGAGGTGCTTAAAATCCTTAATCATCAGGAAAATGCAAATAAAAACCACAGTGAGATATCTGTCACCTCACACCTGATACAATGGCTATTATTAAAAAGACAAGAGTGTTGGTAAGGATGTAAAGAGAAGGGAAGTACTTTTTGCACTTCCACGTTTATTACAGCATTATTCACAATAGCCAAGATATGCAAACAACATAAGTGTTTGTTGATGGGTGGATGGATAAAGAAATTGTGATATATAAATGTTATTGTGATACAGAAATGTTGCCATTTGCAACAACATGGATGAAACGAGAACATTATACTAAGTGAAATAAGTCAGACACAGAAAGAAAAATACCACATGATCTCACTTATATGTGGAACCTGAAAGTTTAATTCATGGAAGCAGAGAGTAGAACAATGCTAGAGGTGGGGAAAATGGAGAGACGTTGGCCAAAGTTTACGAGGTTGCAGCGATGTAGGATGAATAAGTCTGGAGAGCTAAATGTACCATATGATGACTATAGTTATTACTGTATTGAATACTGTAAAGTTGCTACAAAAGTAGATTTCAGGTGCTCTGACCACAAAAAAAAAAGTATATGAAGAGATGGATATGTTAATTAGCTTGACTGTAGTAATCATTTCACTATGTATATGTATTTCAGAACACCAAGTTGTACACCTTAAACATATCATTTTTATTAAATAAATAAATAATAAAACAATAACATTGTTTTTAGCCTTGAAATGTCGATTTGAGCACGGCTCAGTGGGATAACACTCACCCCTTCTCCAGTTAGTGTTAGCTGGGGCTCCTCAATGGTAAATCTACTGAAGGCTTAATTCACTTACATGTCTGGTGGTTAATACTGGCTGTCAGCTTGGACTTTAGCTAGGCTGTTGCCTTGAACACAATCATGTGGCCTCTCCATATATTCTGGGCATTCTTCCAAAATGGTGGCTGTCACCATTTATCACTCATTCCAAAAATATGTGTCTCAAGAAAGAGCCTGGTGGAAAGTGCATCACCATATCTCCCCATTCCTCAGCTCAGCCGTAGCCTTGAAAATAGCAGCCCATATTCCAGGTGCCTCAGGGAGCAGAACAGACTCCATTCACAAAGAATTGTCATTATTTGAACTGTCTGGTGGCTTTGTGGAAGATCAGATAGAAGCTTCTCCTTATACAACTTGACCCAGAACTCATCCAGTGCTAGATCTGCTACACAGGTGGTGTTTGTTGTAATATTTACAGGCAAAAGCTTTTAGTTGCTTCAGACAGTGGTGATAACAGTTGGGATAAACAATATATTAATGAAAAAGCTTGGGAGAAAAGGCTGGGGAATGCCATGTCCATAAGGGTTTTTGAAAGCTCTTAACATATTTCTGGAAATCTAGAAGGCCGTACATGCATAAGGCAGTGTGCATGCTCAGGAAGACCCAAGAAGGCCCTAGGCTATCACCTCTTGCTGACCTGGAGACTGCAGAAGCAGACAGTGAAGGCTAAGGGAGAGTTGTAAACTGCTTGAATGCGGAAGGTATGCCTCAACACACACAAATTCCTCAGCAAAGACCAGTATTTTGTGGTTCCACGCATTTAAGGAAATGAGTACAATTATTAGCTGATCACTAAGCTAAGCAAGTAGAAACTGCCGTGACATCACAAAACAAAGAATACAGCTTTACAGGATTCAGAAAAGTCACTAAGTAAATAACAGACGCTAAGGAAAGAGAGAGAATGTGATTTCCAGACTTGCCACATTATAATATTCAACGTATCCAGTGTTCAAAAGACAAATTGTGAGGCATGCTAGGAGATAAAGAAGTATGACTCCTGCTCAGGAAAAAAGTAATCAATAGAAAGTGGCCAGAAGAAGCCCAGATGTTGAACTTTCTAGACAAAAACTTCAAATCAGCTTTTTAAAATATGTTCAGGGGCTTCCCTAATGGCACAGTGGTTAAGAATCCACGTGCCAATGCAGGGGACACAGGTTCGAGCCCGGGAAGATCCCACATGCTGTGAAGCAACTAAGCCCATGCGCCACACCTACTGAGCCTGTGCTCTAGAGCCGTGAGCCACAACTACTGAGCCTGCATGCCACAACTACTGAGCCCACGTACCACAACTACTGAAGCCTGTGCGCCTAGAGCCCCTGCTCTGCAACAAGAGAAGCCACAGCAATGAGAAGCCAAGGCAGCAAAGAGTAGCCCCTGCTCACTACAACTAGAGAAAGCCTGCACACAGCAATGAAGACCCAATGCAGCCAAAAATAAATAAATATTTTTAAATTAAAAAATAAAATATGTTCAAAGGAAACTATATTTAAAGAACTAAAGAAAAATATGAGAACAATGTCTCACAAATAAAGACTATCAATAGATAGAAATTATAAAAAGTAAACAAATGTAAATTCTTCAGTTGAAAAGTGCAATAACTGATAATGAAAATTTTACTTGAATGGCTCAACAACATTCTAGCTAGAAGAATGAATCAGAAAGATTCAACAGAAATCAATAATAGGAAAAAAAAGAAATCAATAATAGGAAGAAACCTGGGAAATTTACAAATATGTGAAAATTAACATACTTCTAAATAACCAATGTGTCAAGACAAAATCATATGGGAAATTATAAAATACTTTGGGTATACAAAAATGAAACCACAAAATACAAAACTCATGGAATGCAACAAAAGCATAAGTACTAAGAGGTAAAATACATGCCTACATTAAAAAAAGAAGAAAGATCTCAATAACCTAAACTTCGGTCTTAAGAAACTAGAAAAAGAAGAGAAAACTAAACCCAAAGCAGGCCTAAGGAAGGAAATATAATGATGATTAGAGGAAGAATTAATGAAATAGATAATAGAAATACAATAGATAAAATCAACATAACTAAAAGTTTGTTCTTCAAAGAAAACCAACAAAATTGACAAAACTCTAGATAGGTCAAGAAAAAAAGAGAAGACTCAAATTACTAAAGACAAAAATGAAAAAGAAGGCATTCCTACTTACCTTGCAGAAATAAAGAGGATTATAGGGGAATACTATGGACAGTCACATGCCAACAAATTAGATATCTAGCAACCAAAATAGAAATCCTGAATAGACCTATAACAAGTAAAGAGGGAGAGTCTGTAATCAAAGAACTTCCACCAAAGAAAAGCTCAGGGCTAGATGGCTTCTCTGGCGAATTCTTCCAAATGTCTACAGAAGAATTAGCATCAATCTTCAAATTCCTCCAAAAAATAGAAAAGGAGGGAACACTTCATAACTCATTCTGTGAGGCAAGTATTACCCTAAGAGCAAGGCCAAAGACATGATAAGAAGAGAAAACTGTAAACCAAATCTCTTATACAGATGCAAAAATCCTCAACAAAATACTTTCTAGCCTCATCCAGCAGCATATAAAAGGATTATGCACCATGACCACGTGGCATTTATCCCAGAAATGGAAAGTTGATTCAAAATACGAGAATTGATGCATTGCACAATATTAATAGAATACAGGGTGCGAGGGAACACATGATCATCTTAATGGATGCAGAAAAAGCATTTGGCAAAATTCAACATCCACACAATATAAATAGGTGTAAATTGTGACATCAAGAGCATATAGTGCAGACAGGAAGAGAGGCAAAAGTGTAGAGTGTTTGTATGCAAGTGAAGTTATCAGCTTAAAATAGACTATTATAAATAGATTTTATGTAAGCCCCATGGTAACCATAAAGAAAATACCTATAGAAGTTACACAAAAGAAAAAGGAATCAAAACCTATGAACACACACACACAAAATGAAACACAGAGGAAGACAGCAGGAAAGAAAAAGAAGAATAAAAGAATTATAAGACAACAACAAAATGTCAAAAGTAAGTCCTTCCCTATCAATAATTACTTTAAATGTAAATGGGTTAAATGCCCCAATCAAAAGAAATAGAATGGTTGAACGGATTAAAAAAATAAAGGTGGATCCAACTGTATGTTGTTTATAAGAAACTTACTTTCGATTCAAGGACACAGATAAGCTGAAAGTGAAGAGATAGAAAAAGATATTTCATGCAAATGGTAACCAAAGGAAAGCATAAGTGGGGCTTCCCTGGTGGCGCAGTGGTTGAGAGTCTGCCTGCCGATGCAGGGGACACGGGTTCATGCCCCGGTCTGGGAGGATCCCACATGCCACGGAGCGGCTGGGCCCGTGACCCATGGCCGCTGAGCCTGCGCGTCCAGAGCCTGTGCTCCACAACGGTGGGGGGCCCGCGTACTGCAAAAAAAAAAAGAAAGCATAAGTAACAGTACTTAAATCAGACAAAATAGACTTTAAGTCAAAATCTGTCTCTAGAGACAAAGAATGTCATTATATAATGATAAAAGGGTCAATTCAACAAGAACATATGACAATTGTAAATATATACACACAACATCAGAGCACCCAAATATATAAAGATAATATTAACAGATCTGAAAGGAGAAATGGACAGCAATACAATAATTGTAGGAGACTTCAAAACCCTACTTTCAATAATGGATAGAACAGACAGAAAATCAATAAAGAAACAGAGGAATTGAACGATACTGTAGGGAAAAAATGGACATACCAGATGTATACAGAATTTTTCACCCAATAGCAGAAAAATATACATTCTTCTCAAGTACATATGGAACATTTTCCTAGAGAGATTACCAAAAAAAGTCACAAAAAAGTTTTAACAAACTTAAGATCAAAATCATACCAAGTATCATTTCCAACCACAATGGAATAAAACTAGAAATTAATAACAGTAAGAAAACAGGAAAATTCAGAAGTACATGGAAACTAAACAACATGTTCTTGAACAACCTATGGTCAAATGCAATCAAAAGGGAATTTTTAAAATATCCAAGATAAACACGAAAACATAACATACGAAAATTTATGGAATGCAGAGAAGCAGTACTAAAAGGGACGTTTATAGCAATAAACTCATACATTAAAAAAGAAGAAAGATCTCAAACAATCCAGCTTTTTGCCTCCAGGAACTTGAAAAAGAAGAACAAACTAAGCCCAAAGTTAGCAGAAGAAGAAAAAAAGAATTATAGCAGAAATAAATAGATAATAGAACAATAGGAAGGAATCAACAAAACTAAGAGTTGCCTTTTTGAAAAGATAAAACTGACAAACCCTTAGCTAGACTAAGAAAAAAGGGAAGACCCAAAGTCAGAAATTTGAGACATTATAGTGGATGTCTCAAAAATCAAAAGAGACTACTATGAACAATTATATGCCAATAAATTGGGTAACTGAGGGGAAATGGATAAATTCCTAGAAACCTAAACCTATCAAGACCATATCAAGACTGAACAGACCAATAACAAATATGAAGATTGAATCAGTAATCAAGCAAAGAAAACTCCAGGACAGGTGGTTTTATAGGTGAATTCTACCAAACGTTCAAGGAAGAATTAATACTAATCCTTCTTAAACTCTTCCAAAAAATAGAAGAAGAGGAAACGCCTCCAAACTCATTTTATGAAGCCAGATTCACCATGATACCAAAGCCAGACAAAAACACCATGAGAAAATAAAATTATAGGCCAATATCCCTGATGAATATAGATGCAAAAATTCTCAACGAAATACTAGCAAACTGAATTCAACATCACATTAAAAGGATTATATACCATGATCAAATAGGATTTATCCCTGGGAATATAAGGATATTTCCACTTACAAATATCAATAAATGTGATAAAACACATTAACAGTATAAAAAATAACAAACACACCATCATCTCAATAGATGCAGAAGAAGCAAGAAGAACAAAGCAGGAGGTATCACACTCCTTGATTTCAAAATATATTGCAAAACTACAGTAATCAAAACAGTATGGAATTGGCATAAAAACAGACATATAAACCAAAAGAAGAGAACAGAGAGCCCAGAAATAAGTGCACACATTTATGGTCAATTAATCTTCAACAAAGGGGCCAAGTATACACAATGGGGAAATGATAATCTCTTCAATAAGTGGTGTGGGGAAAACTGAACATCCACATGCAAAAGAATGAAATTGAACATCTCACACCAAATAGAAAAATCAACTCAAAATGGGTAAGGCCTGAAACTATAAAACCATTAGAAGAAAGCACAGGCAAAAATGCTGTTGACATTGATCTGGCTACAAAACACCAAAAGCACTGACAACAAAAGCAAAAACAGACAAGTGAGATTATATCAAATTAAAAACTTCTTCAGAGCAAAGGAAACACAGAGTGAAAAAGCAACCTATGGAATGGGAGAAAATATTTGCAAACCATATATCTGACAAGGGCTTAATATCCAAAATATATAAGGAACTTATACATCTCAATAGCAAAAGAACAAACAACATTTTTTTTTAATGGGCAAAGGACCCAAATAGATATTTCTCAAAAGAAGACACACAAACATACAAATGGCCCAAAGGTACATGAAAAGGTGCTCATCATCACTAATCACCAGGAAATGTATACCTAGTAGAATGGCTATTACCAGAAGACAACAGATAACAAATGTTAGCAAGGCTGTGGGGAAAAGGGAACCCTTGTAATAGTGTTGGCGTGAATGTAAATTGGTACAGCCATTATGGAAAACAGTTCTATTTTTAATTTTGAAAAATTAAAAGTAGAACTACCTTATGATCCAGCAATCACTTCTCTGGGTTTATATCCAGTGAAAATAAAGTCACTATCACAAAAGAGATATCTGCACTCCCATGTTCATCGCAGCATTATTCACCCAAGATATGGAAACATAGGTGTCTCTCAGATGAATGGGTAAAGAAAATGTCACAAAAAAAAAAAAAAAAGAAAATGTCACACACACACACACACACACGCACGCACACAAAGGAATATTATTCAGCCTTTAAAAAGGAGGAAATCGTTCCATTTGCAACAACATGGATGAACCTGGAGGGCATTACGCTAAGTGAAATAAGCCAGACAGGGAAAGAAATACAGCATGATGTCACTCATATGTGCAATCTAAATAATCATATCAGATAAAATAGACGTTAAAATAAAGAATGTTACAAGACACAAGGAAGGACACTACATAATGATCAAGGGATCAATCCAAGAAGATATAACAATTATAAATATATATGCACCCAACAAAGGAGCAACTCAATACATAAGGCAAAATGCTAACAGATATAAAGGAGGAAATCGACAGTAACACAATAATAGTGGGGGACTTTAATACCTCACTTACACCAATGGACAGACCAGCCAGACAGAAAATTGAAAAGGAAACACAGCTTTAAATAACACAATAGATCAGATAGATTTAATTGATATTTATAGGACATTCCATCCGAAAACAGCAGATTACACTTTCTTCTCAAGTGCACATGGAACATTCTCCAGGATAGGTCACATCTTGGGTCACAAATCAAGCCTCGGTAAATTTAAGAAAATTGAAATCATATCAAGCATCTTTTCCCACCACAACACTATGAGATTAGAAATCAATTACAGGGAAAAAAACATAAAAAACACAAACACATGGAGGCTAAACAATACGTTACTAAATGACCAAGAGAGCACTGAAGAAATCAAAAAGGAAATCAGAAAATACCTAGAGACAAATGACAATGAAAACACAATGATCCAAAACCTATGGGATGCAGCAAAAGCAGTTCTAAGAGGGAAGTTTATAGCGATACTATCCTACCTCAAGAAACAAGAAAAATCTCAAATAAACAATCTAACCTTACACCTAAAGGAACTAGAGAAGGATGAACAAATAAAACCCAAAGTTAACAGAAGGAAAGAAATAATAAAAATCAGAGCAGAAATAAATGAAAAAGAAAACAATAGTAAAGATCAATAAAACTAAAAGCTGGATTTTGAGAAGATAAACAAGATTCATAAACCTTTAGCCAGACTCATCAAGAAAAAGAGGGAGAGGACTCAATGAAATTAGAAATGAAAAAGGAGAAGTTACAATGGACACCGCAGGAATACAAAGCATCATAAGAGACTACTACAAGCAACTCTATGCCAATAAAATGGACAACCTGGAAGAAATGGACAAATTCTTAGAAAGGTATAACCTTCCAAGACCAAACCAGGAAGAAATACAAAATATGAACAGACCAATCACAAGTAATGAAATTGAAACTGGGATTAAAAAGGAAACAAAAGCCCAGGACCAGATAGATGGCTTCACAGGTGAACTCTATCAAATATTTAGAGAAGGGCTAACACCAAGCTTTCTCAAATCTTCCAAAAAACTGCAGAGGAAGGAACACTCCCAAACTCATTGTACGAGGCCACAATCACCTTGACACCAAAACCAGACAAAGATATCACAAAAAAAGAAAATTACAGACCAATATCACTGATGAATATAGAGATGCAAAAATCCTCAACAAAGTGCTAAGCAAACAGAATCCAACCCATATTAAAAGGATCATACAACACGATCAAGTGGGATTTATCCCAGGGATGCAAGGATTCTTCAATATATGCAAATCAATCAATGTGATACACCATATTAACAAATTAAAGACTAAAAACCATATGATCATCTCCAAAGATGCAGAAAAAGCTTTTGACAAAATTCAACACCCATCTATGATTAAAAACTCTCCAGAAAATGGGCCTAGACGGAACCTACCTCAACATAATAAAGGCCATATATGACAAACTCACAGCAAACATCATTCTCAATGGTGAAAAGCTGAAAGCATTTCCTCCAAGATCAGGAACAAGACAAGGATGTCCACTCTCGCCACTATTATTCAACATATAATTTTGGAAGTCCTAGCCATGGCAATCAGAGAAGAAAAAGAAATAAAAGGAATACAAATTGGAAAAGAAGAAGTAAAACTGTCACTGCAGATAACATGATACTATACATAGATAATCCTAAAGATGCCACCAGAAAACTACTAGAGCTAATCAATGAATTTGGTAAAGTTGCAGGATACAAAATTAGCACACAGAAATCTCTTGCATTCCTATACACTAACAACAAAAGATCAGAAAGAGGAATTAAGGAAACAATCCCATTCACCACTGCAAGAAAAAGAATAAAATACCTAGGAATAAACCTACTTAAGGAGGTAAAAACCTGAACTCAGAAAACTATAAGACACTGATGAAAGAAATCAAAGATGCCATAAACAGATGGGGATATATACCATGTTCTTGGATTGGAAGAATCAATATTCTGAAAATGACTATACTATCCAAAGCAATCTACAGATTCAATGCAATCCCTATCAAATTACCAATGGCATTTTTTACAGAACTAGAACAAAAAAAATCTTAAAATTTGTTTGGAGACACAAATGACCCTGAATAGCCAAAGCAATCTTGAGGGAAAAAACGGAGCTGGAGGACTCAGACTCCCTGACTTCAGACTATACTACAAAGCTACAGTAATCAAGACAATATGGTCCTGGCACAGAAACAGAGATATAGATCGATGGAACAGGATAGAAAGCCCAGAGATAAACCCACGCACCTATGGTCAACTAATCTGTGACAAAGGAGGCAAGGATATACAGTGGAGAAAAGGCAGTCTCTTCAATAAGTGGTGCTTGGAAAACTGGGCAGCTACATGTAAAAGAATGAAATTAGAATACTCCCTAACACCATACACAGAAATAAACTCAAAATGGATTAGAGACCTAAATGTAAGACTGGACCCTATAACACTCTTAGAGGAAAACATAGGAAGAACACTCTTTGACATAAATCACAGCAAGATCTTTTTCGACCCACCTCCTAGAGTAATGGAAATAAAAACAAAAATAAACAAATGGGACCTAATGAAACTTAAAAGCTTTTGCCTAGCAAAGAAAACTATAAACAAGATGAAAAGGCAACCCTCAGAATAGGAGAAAATATTTGCAAACGAATCAACAGACAAAGGATTAATCTCCAAAATATATAAACAGCTCATGCAGCTCAATATTAAAAAAACAAACAACCCAATCAAAAAATGGGCACAAGACCTAAATAGACATTTCTCCAAAGAAGACATACAGATGGCCAAGAGGCACATGAAAAGTTGCTCAACATCACTAATTATTAGAGAAATGCAAATCCAAACTACAATGAGATATCACCTCACATCAGTTAGAATGGGCATCATCAGAAAATCTACAAACAACAAATGCTGGAGAGTGTGTGGAGAAAAGGAACCCTCTTGCACTGTTGGTGGGAATGTAAATTGAAACAACCACTATGGAGAACAGTATGGAGGTTCCTTAAAAAACTAAAAATAGAATTGCTATATGACCCAACAATCCCACTACTGGGCATACAGCCAGAGAAAACCATAATTCAAAAAGACACAGGCATCCCAATGTTCATTGCAGCCCTATTTACAATAGCCAGGTCACGGAAGCAACCTAAATACCCATTGACAGATGAATGGATAAAGAAGATGTGGTACATATATATATATAATGGAATATTACTCAGCCATAAAAAGGAACGAAATTGTGTCATTTGTAGAGATGTGGATGGACCTACAGACAGTCATACAGAGTGAAGTAAGTCAGAAAGAGAAAAACAGATATTGTATATTAACACATATATGTGGAATCTAGAAAAATGGTACAGATGAACCAGTTTGCAGGGCAGAAATTGAGACACAGATGTAGAACAAACGTATGGACACCAAGGAGTGAAAGCAGGGTGGGAGTGGTGGTGGTGCTGTGATGAATTGGGAGATTGGGATTGACATGTATACACTGATGTGTATAAAATGGATGACTAATAAGAACCTGCTGTATAAAAAGTAAATTAAATTTTAAAAAAAAGGGTACAGCTCAGGAACAGCCAGATGGAAGAGATGCATAGGGAAAGGTATGGGGGGAGGGGTGCAGAACATCCATGACCTATCTGGACACACTTCCCTCCGAGCACCTCCATGTGTTCACCAACCCAGTGAACTACATAAAGCTCTCCAAACCACCACTCCCTCCACTGCACACACACTCTCACCCCCATACTTTGGAATTTTTATGGAGTTTTCATTACATAGGTATGATTGATTAAATCATTGACCATTGGTGATTAATTGAATCTCCAATCCTTTTTCCTTCCCTGAGGGGTTGGAGAGGTGTGGGAGATAGGGGAACGGTCCAACCCTCTAATTACATGGTTGGATCCCCTGGCAATCAGTCCCCATCTGTGGTGAGCTAAGGACTTTCCAAAATCACCTTATTAACATAAACTCACCACAACAAAGGAAGCCACTACAATGAGAAGCCTGCGCACTGCTGCAACAAAGAGTAGCCCCTGATTGCTGCAACTAGAGAAAGCCCACATGCAGCAACAAAGACCCAACACAGCCAAAAATAAATAAAAATTTTTTAAAAATTGTGTTTTGTTTCTTCCTGATCAGCTTAGCTAGAAGTTTATCAATTTTATTAATCTTTTCAAAGAGCCAAATGTTGGCTTTGTTAATTTTTATTTTTCTATGTTATTGATCTCTGCTTTTATCTTTATTTATTATTTCCTAAATAAAAATACTTACAAAGATAGATTATTTTGCTCATCTTTTCCCAGTTTCTTAATGGAGAAACTTAGATAATTGATTTTAGACCATTTTTTCATTATCACTCAGTTCAAAATTTTTCTAGTTTTTCCTTGTGATGTCTTCTTCGACCCATGGGTTATTAGAAGTGTCTTATTTAATTTCCAAATATTTGGGGGATATTTGAATATCTTATTGATTTCTAATTTCATTCTTTTGTGGTCAGAAAACATACTTTGTATGATTTCACTTTATTCAGACTTTACTGAGACATATTTTACGGGCTAGCATATGGTCTAACTTGGTGAATTTTTTTTTGCGGTATGTGGGCCTCTCACTGCTGTGGCCTCTCCCGTTGTGGAGCACAGGCTCCGGACGCGCAGGCCCAGCAGCCATGGCTCACAGGCCCAGCCACTCCGCAGCATGTGGAATCTTCCTGGACCGGGGCACGAACCTGTGTCCCCTGCATTGGCAGGCGGACTCTCAACCACTGTGCCACCAGGGAAGCCCTCTTGGTGAATATTTTATGTGCCCTTGAAAATAATGTGTACCCTGCAGTGGTTGGGTATAATGTCCCAACCAACTGTGTCAAGGTGGTTGTGTTGTTCAGCTCTCCTATATTCTTAATGATTTGGGGGGTCTAGTTGTTGGGGGCATTAAAATCTTTACTTATAATTCTGGATTATCTATTTCTCTCTTTAGTTCTGTCAGTTTTTGTTTAATGTATTTTGAAACTCTACTTCAGATACACACACAAAATTGTAATGTCTTTCTGATGAATTGACCCTCTTATCATGGTGAAATAACTACTCATTGTCTCTGGCAACACTCCTTGTCTTGAAGTCTATTTTGGTCTGATATTAATGCAGTAATTCCAGTTTTCATATGCTTACTATTTTCATGGTATATCTCTTTCCATTTTTTAAATTTAAACCTATCAGTGTCTTTATATTTGAATGACATCTCTGTTCTAGACATTATACTGTAATATGTTCTAGTTATCTATTGCTATGTAACAAACGACTACAAATCTTAGATACTTAACATAAGAACCATTTTATCTCTCAGGATTGTTTGGGCAGGACTTGGCTGAGCAGTTCTGCTCCTTTGTGTTGGGTTATTCACTTGGCTGCATCCATTTGAACTGAGCTGGAAGGTCCAAGAAGGTCTCACTTACTTACCTGGTGCTTCAGTATTTCTCCAAGTGGCTAGTTCAGGCTTTATCATGGTTTGGTGTCCTCAGGGTATTTGAACTTCTTACATGATGGCTGGCTTCTAAGAGGGAATGTCATCAAAACGGTTATTCTGAGTTTATGTGTCCTTTTTTCTTCCTTGTTAACAGAAACTTAATATTTGTTCAGGTAATTTATTTTCAGTCCTGGAATCCTTTAGGGAAGGCTGTGCCCTTCTCTATTCCTAGAGGATGGAAATAGATGTTTGATAATCCAGTGATGATAAATCTGTTCCTCTTGCCAGGGACTGGTTTAGAAATGGGCCTGTGACACAATTCTGGATGAAGTTTTAGGTAAAGTCAGAAGATGGGCTTCTGGGAGAGTGTTCCTCAGGTCTCAAAAAGGGACACAACAGAGGAATATCCTTCTCTGATGCTGGATATTATTATCTGCATATGACACCTGGAACTGCATGGCCGTGTTGCCACCACGGAGGAAGGACATAAAAGGACAAGCCAACATGCTGAGATGGCCTAAGAGAAATATGCAAAAAGTCTGGGTCCTTGATGATATTACTGAGACACTAAATCAATCAACCCTGGAACCACAAGATTTCCCCCTCCTCCAGTTTTACTGAGATATAATTGACATATAACATCGTATTCGTTAAGGCATACAACATAATGATTTTTTATATGTACATATTGTAAAATTATTACTGCAATATGATAGGTTAACATCCGTCACCTCACATAGTTACAAACATTTTTTTTCTTATGATGAGAACTTTTAAGATTTCTTTTCTTAGCAATTTTCAAATGTACAATACAATACTGTTAACTATAGTCACCAGGCTCTACATGGCATCCCCAGAATTTATTTTTCTTATAACTGGAAGCTTACACCTTTTGACCACCTTCACCTATTTCTCCCACTCCCTCCCACCATCTCTGGCAACCACCAATCTGTTCTCTGTCCCTATGAGTTCAGTTTTTTTAGGTTCCACATATAAGTGAGATTATCATATAGTATTTGTCTTTCTCTCTGGCTTATTTCACTTAGCATACTGCTTTGAAGGTCCATCCATGTTGTCACAAATGGAAGAGCCATGAGATTTTTCTTTTAGATTTTTGCCCTTCTGTTTTGTAAAATAAATTTTATTTGCAGGCTAAAGCATTCTGAAGGATATGAGGAAGAGGTTAAAATAGAGGCGATACTGGACCCAGAGTTATTAATCCTCTATTAAGAAATACTAAAAAAAAAAAAAGAAATACTATACTTTTATGATTGGTTATTGGAGGGAAGATGTTTAATACATTTAAATCCACAGTACAAGTTAAAAAGCACAACAAAACACACAGTATGAATTTAAATTTGTACTTTATAAATCAAATTAAAAACCAAAGAAACAAAATTACTTTTTTTCCTCCAAACAGCATCATTACTGTGGAACTGTTGCCGGCAGCAGAACCAATGTTGCATAGAGTTGGAGATAAAAGTCATGTTGTCAGAAAAGATTATCTTGAAGTTAAAATCATGGTGACTAAGATCATGTCTTTCAGCATTTCAATCAAATCAAAGATTTGGGTTTAAAAATCCATAACTGGTTTGTAAAGATAGGATATAGAAGAAAAACCTAAAAGAAGCTCCAAGTGAGTAGATCTTAGAGTGCAGTCATGTTTATCACAACTAGTACTGTATCTTAGTCACAAATATTTCTATTTATTGACAGTCATAAGACCATAATTGTTTTAATTTTAATAAGTTTCACGAAAAGTCTGTTTAGATTCACTCACTTTTTTTTTTTGGCTTTTACAGAGAGAAATGTTTAAGATATTGAGGCCAAAGCATGATTCTGCCCACTTTTCATCTTGCCTTGTCAAGTAAGGTTATTAATTAAAAGCATCTTTCACCTACTGTCATCATTATTTATTTTAAAAAATGACATTTAACACTCCAAAAGGATATAATCTTGGAATTTCTAAAAGATTACATTTTGCTTTAAAAAATCACATTACCTTAGCTTTTTGTTCATATGTTTATCACAGACAGCTGAAGCTTCTTTGTGGACTGGTATGAGCCTGCAGACAGGCATGTAGAAACCACTGATTTCAATTATTTTCTCCCAAATCTATCATAGACTGGAAAATGTTTACCTCAACCTTCTACACTTAAAAGTAGCTTTTGTGCTTCTTCGTTCAGTGACTATTTATTGTGTCTGTGACATGCAAGACCTCGTGGCAGCCACTATGGAGAACCCCAAAACATGTAAGACCTAGCCCCTGATCTTTAGCTGCTGATGACTTGGCTGCGCCATAAGACATGTCACAGAATCAGGTGAATCTTGTGTTCTCTGCACCAAGTATTTTATACTTATTTAAGGGTAAATGCCAGTAGTTTTTTGGGGTTTTGTTTGTTTGTTTTTGTTTTTAGTTCTAGCTTAATTTCTTTCAAGTCTCAACCTTGTGTGTCTTTACTAATAGGCAGCAAAACAGTTAAAAATGTAGGTTTTGCTAGTGCTAGGAAACCAGAAATGTAGTGGTACAAGGGGTGAAGCTAATCAAAGGCCATAAAGGGACCATTACAGGAGAGTGTGAAGATTGCACCATCCTGTGAATGGGATCCCAGCCACAGAGGGACTCTCACCTTCAGGGTCCATTCTTTCCAACTTCTTACAGAGACCTCTCTCTAGCTCTCTTTGAGCAAATGGCTGGGGAAGCACCCCATTATTTCTGAGCTATTTGATTTGTCTAACCCTCAGAACTCTCTTCTAAGAATGTCTGAATTTGATCAGGACCATAAGATGGTTATGTTCTCACTACAAGTGGATTGTGAACTAAATGTATCAGGTTGGCTGCCAAGATCAATAGCCTTCCCTCTTCTTTCTTTTTCCTTTTTTTTTTTTTTTAAACAAAGTTCCCTTCAGCAGAGGCCATTAGCAGACACTCTATCCGTAACTCAGCGCAGAGTCCTCATACAGCATTTTCTGGACTTGTTTAGTGGGCAAAATTAGCTCCAACCCCTTGCTAACTTGGCTCAAGGAGAAACAACTCTTGTTTCTGAAGAATACGCTCAGCAGTATTTGAGAGTTATTGAAAGGATCAGCTAAGGGGAAGAGTGTTTGAAAAACAAAAACTAAATAGTGATTTCCTCCAACACACATCCAAGGCACCTCTACGTTATGTTCAAGCTTTTCTTTCTACTACCAAACAGATCAACACAGGTAAGCAGAAACAATCTAATAGTTCTGTCACAATTTCACACATCAGGACTCTTTGAAAGCCAATCTATTTTGGTAAAATCCCAATTTTTTTCTTTTCTGTGAGCTTGTTTTATAATAAATAAACACTTAAAACACTTTCCAAAGTGCTTCTCCCCAAGTATCTTTTCTAAATGGTATATCAGGTCCCAACTGGTTAATTGGCAATGCTAACTCCCACTTTATTTAACAGGCAAGGCTAGGTATTATTGAAGCCCTGATGGACTAATTGGGGTCACTTAAGGAAAACACCCAAGAAATGGGCTTCTTCTTACATATACTCAGTGTGATTTTGAAACACCACTGTCAGGAAATACAACCAATCCCTGAAACTTTTTTCCCCCTGGGTTAGCAGAGTCCGAGACAATTGATGACATTACATTGGTCGTTCATTTTAGATTCGTGGAGCCCACAAAAATCAATAGTTTTCCATTATCAGGTCCAGCTGGGTCACTAGTCTGTCAATGAGCTGTTACAATTGCTGTACAGGGGTGAGCCTGACCAGTCAATTGCTGCTGACAAGAGGAAAACATGCTGACAGCCACGGGAACAAGTCAGAACACAGATTTGCACTTCAGTTTGCCATCCGAAGAGACTCAGAGCAAGGCCATTTTCAAGACGCAGGGCACACTCCGTGGGAGGCCTGGGGGAGGGGCTACCCCCTGGTTTTATAGCACAAGTGCCTAAGGGCCTGTCCTGGCTCCAGCCAATCATCTCCAGTAGAGACTACCTGTAGTCACTGCCTGTGTTAGTAAGAGGGCACGGACCAGCCAGAACTGTTCCTAAACACTATCTTCTATCCCACATTATACCCAGAGCAAGAGTGGGAGGAAGGAACTCTACTTTTACTACCACTGAGTCAGATGTAACCATACAAATACCAGGGAATATAAAAACTTAAGAGGAAGTAAATGGCCAAAGGCACCAAATACGAACCAATATGACTAAATGTGTTGCAAATAAATATCGACCGAAGGACAGAAGATCCCCTGATGTTGGTATATAGGCTATTCCCGTGTCGCCTCATTATTTATAACATTATCTATACTTTGACCTCAACCTGAGATATTTTACTGAACCAAGCGTCTCTCTCATTGGTGTTTCATCCACAGCCACTCTGTCTGATGCAGTGGGCAGCTGGGGGAACTGAGTTCTAGTCTTGCCCTGCCCATAATTAGGAAGTGGTGGGATAGAGCTGTCAGCTTGGACAAGCATCTGAACTGCCCCACATTAATAAAATGGAGACGTGCTTGCCTCACCTACTCTGTAGCAAGGTTGTCATGAAATTTCAAAACCAGATCAATTTAGAGTAAGCTCTGCCCAAGTAAGTGACTGTGTATGTGTGTTTGTGTCTCTCAATCTCTAGAAGCTATCCATTCCGCAAGTTTGGAAACAACTGAAAGAAGTCCTTCTTTCTCCAGAATAATTCATTTTTGGTCTAGATTGAATGCTTTCCTTCTTTAGATGAATCCATGAATAATCCATCATGTATTCCATCGTGAGCCAGAAGTCAGAGGACAGCTCTGAAGTCTTAGTGGGTTTTGTGGCTCTCCCTAGTTTGTAGAGAAGAGGATTGAGATGCCAGCAGAGCAGACCACAGTCTGGGTTCCTGCATGCTGCGGGGCTTCCAAAGCAACATGAATCTGTGCAGTGCTCTGGTCTCCTCACCCTGGTTTTGTTTCAGACATCAAACTTATGAGCTCAAAAGATAAATATTTTGAATTTGTTTCAATATTATGATTTGTAATGTTTCACTTTTATTAACATCTTTCATGTATTAAACTCTAGCCTTTTTAAAAACGCCTCCAGGGCTTCCCTGGTGGCACAGTGGTTGAGAGTCCGCCTGCCGATGCAGGGGACGCGGGTTCGTGCCCTGGTCCGGGAGGATCCCACATGCCGCGGAGCGGCTGGGCCCGTGACCCATGGCCGCTGGGCCTGCGCGTCCGGAGCCTGTGCTCCGTGGCGGGAGAGGCCGCAGCAGTGAGAGGCCCGCGTACCACACACACACACAAAAAAAAAAAAAAAAAAAAAATCATAAAAAAAAAAAAAAAAAAAAAAAACGCCTCCAGATTGGGGTTTGATTCTTTGGGAAGTCAACATTCACTTGTTTTCCATCATCAAACAAAACTGATAATCAACTGCATTACTGAAAGTCAACTAGCTAGGGTTTTTCCCTTTCTTTTTTTTATTACACCACCAAAAAAATCATTTTCTTTAAATGAGGAAAAAAAATAGTTTTTAACAAGAGCAAATTTGCTCGTGATTAGATGAACCAGTCTTATGTCTTCCAGCACTTGGAAGCATGAAATTCATCAGAACTCTCATAGCATTAATTAAAAAGAATTTATGTTTTTTTAATAAAATGCTTCATGTTTTAGCTCCTTTATCCCTCCACCAAATGTGATTATGTGGGGGCTGAAGGGAATTCAGGTTAATATGTTGACACACTTAACAATGCAGGGTCATGTTGCACCATACGCTTCACTGGTTTAGTTCAGTACACCCCCTGACAGGGCCTAATCATCCCCTGCCCTAAAGGCAAAGGGAAAGAGAGGATTTTAATTACTGCTCTGTATGCAAGTTTGCCAGCATTAAATTGAGACATAATTAGGCCTCTGAATTTTAATAATTGTCCTAGCTAATTGGGCAGACAAGTAAGTTATGCAGCACTGCGTGATTAGATAATTAGTATTTCCAAATGACAAAACTGGGCTCTTGATTACAAATTCTACATGAAGGGGGAGAAAGGTAGCAAGCAGATCTTTACAATTCTATTAAGGGAGAGTTTAGCTATGTTGGTAATTTAAAGTCCATTAGGAAGCAACATTTCATTCTCAGAGCCGGGGTTCTGGGACAAGGGCCTCTGTCCAACTCTGGCTCCTACTTAAGTCTTCTCCCCAAGGAGCTCTGCTTTCCCTGGGGTCTGCTGCATCCACCCTTCCCTCCACCTCCACACCAAACTTAGCAGTCATCACTGACTTTGGGTAAGGTCTCTTTGGCTAGACACCAGATGGGAGGTGATAACTCTGAAAAAGAAATCACAGAATGTAGGAAGGGTAGAACAGAGAAAGGGTAATCTACCCAGGTCGGGTATAAGTATCTATAATGTCTTTCCTTTGCAAAGAGCTGTTCTTTCATTCTTCTCCCAGAATGCAGCACTCTCATTTTGTCATCAGCTCCATTAAAGTCGTTTCGGTGGAAAATCTTAAATCAAAATCTTAAAGTTTTGAGGTATTATATTATTGGGGTGAAGAACATGGGCATTGGATTTGAGACCTGGATTTGAGATCATCACTTGCTAGAAGTATGACCTTGGATAAATTACTTAATCTTGCCAAATCTCAGTTTTCTTATTGGTAAAATGAAGAACCTTCCCCATAAGTTTGTTGATAGGATTAAATAAGATAATGCATATAATTTAAAGCACAGTGCCTAGACTGAAGTAAGTGCTTAATAAATATTAGCTATTAAATCGATGACTTTGGAAGGTACAAGGTGAAGGTTCTGGGTTTGGCTCTTTGCTATGCTGGTACTCAAATGAGGCAAGGGTCCCCAGCCCCGTTTGTTTTCTGAGAGAAGAACGCAGTGCCCCATTTATGCTGGGGAAGGTCCAATGGCAACAGCTGCCTCTACAACTCGAATACCTGGCAAGATTTTCTTTCTCTCCATTCTTCAGAGATTGGCATTGCAGACAAGCCCCGCCACGCAAAAATCATGGGGGCAGTTAATCTAAGAAGAATGTAGTGTAAACTCTGCATCTTACTCCGCCTTGTGACTCATTCTCCACAAATGTCACCTTGTTGCCCACAGAGGCAATATTTGCTAAACTTCTATTTGCTAAACTTTTCTCACAACAATCAGTAGGCTGGGCTCTAGAGCTGTTTTTCAGGCAAAAGAACTGTTAATTGGATGCAAACCAGAATCCTTAAAAATGATTGATTAGGTGGTTGGTGGATAACAGTGTACTGTAGTTTGTTAGGGGAAACTTGGAAGTTCTGGATGTATATTCATGTACAGTCACTGAGGATGACCATAGGAAAATAACAATGTCTCCAAGGCTCGGTCAAGACAGCCTACCAGACTGAATGAGAATTTCTTATGACTTTCTCAGAACTTTGTGCCATCTCGTTTATGAATGATGGAAGCGTTCTGGCGAGATTCCAATTCAGAATGCAGCGTTCTCTCCGTGGGTAAACTTTATATCATCCTGGCATAATCTCTACAGTATATAACACCTAAATAGCAGAGAGAGGAGGGCAACACCCTGAGAATTGAGGAAAAGAGACAAGTATAGAATGCAAACATTCTGCTAGAAGCTTAGAAGCAAAGAGTAAGACATTATTTTCCAGGCTAGGACTGAAGACATACAAAGACAGAGTGCGTAATCATGTCTGATCTGTATTTCACGGTAAGGAACCGTCTCCTCTTGGGGCTGCGAGTCTCCCTGTTGCTCACAGGGACATTGCTCCCCGGTCACAGGAGCGGCCAAGAGAGCTGGCGCAGAGCTCTCGCCCTCACTGCACTTCCCAGATGCCAAGAGGAAACACCCTTGTGGAAGGGTGGGAGAAGTAATAATTGTCCAAAGGACGTTCCCCGCCTCCAACCCCCGTGCTGGAGCTTCTTTCCCGTTCTTTTTGAAGAAGCGCGTGTATGACTGATCGCTCAACACCCTGTTGGTTCTGATTGCAGAAAACACACCTTATAAATATATGATAACCATCCTGTAATAGAGAGTGTGACAATTTACTTCACAGTGCGTTTCGGGCTGCTAATTGATCGTTTCAGTCCAGGGACGATTTGGAATAAATTATAGCCATCAAAAGGATATCACTGTTCATTTTCGTGGAAGGATTTCCTCGTCCCTTCGCGTTGGTGAGAGAGCCGATTGCACCCGGCAGGCAGAGAGGAGGGGAGGGAGCCGGCTGGAGAAAGGAGGCCGGAGGGGCGGAGCGGGGCGGGGCGGGGAGCTGGACGGGGCAGGGCCGGCCGGGCAGGAGGGCGGGGCCGGCGGCACGGGACGGGGCGGGGCCGATGGGCGGGGCCGGCGGCGGCGCGCACGCGGCGGCTGCAGGTCCGCGGTCGGACAGTAGAGGCCTCCCTTCCGAGGCGGCGGCGGGGGTGCAACCCGCTGGGGCTCCGCTCCCCCTGCGCGAGCCCGCGCGTCCTTCCCGGCGAGGTCCCTGCGCGGCGCGGCCAGGCTCAGTGTGAGTATTCCCCACGCGCTTCCCTCCTCCCGCAGGGGGCAGCGCCTGTTCGTTTGAAGTGAGAGTCTCCGTCGGGCAGAGGGCCCTGCTCGGGAGCGGGGTTGCTCGCGTGAGCTGGGTCTCACTTCCCGCTGGAGGCTTCCTCTCAGCGGGACTTCCCCGCGGGAGCGGACGCTGTAACGCGGACCGCCGCTCTCTGAGCTCCGGGAGCGGGAGTAGCGAGGCGGGGAGGCGCCGCGGCGCCGTCGGGGGCTTTGTGTGCAGTTGGGGCCCGCAGCTCCGGTAGCTCTGGTTCTCACTCCGCAACTGCGGGGGGGCGCGTGCAGAGCGTCGCAGCCTCTGAGGGAACCTTGCCCACCGGCCCCCCCCCCCAGGAGAGGGCGAGGAGACGGCGGGCCGGGCCGGTTGGCGCCGCGAGGTGATGCCGGGGTCTCGAGGGCGGCGGGTTACGTGCAGTGGAAGGCGGCGAGAGCGCGGCCTAAAAGCCCTGCGGGGGACGCCGGCGGGAGTGCTCGGCCGAGGCCACTCCGAGCGTACCGGCCCCGGACCCCGCTCCGTCGGGTCGGCTTCCCCGGCCGCCTCGGAGGCCGCCGCGCCCTCGCTTCCATTTCATTTCCCGCAAGGTGTGTGCCGTCGTGTGGTGGTCACGGAGAAGAGAAACCTATCCCTGGATGGGATTCGACTTTGAAAAAACAGTATTTTCCTCCTCCTGTCGCGGGCACTTGCCAGTCTGGCCTTCCTCCCCCGCCCATGAGACTTCCAGGCAACTTTCATTCTCTTCCTAAGTTAGAGCGTGAGAAGGATTGAGGCCCTTCGCCCACACGTAGCAGACCCCCCTAACCGTGTGCTTGAAGTCAGGCTTTGCGTGGTGTTCTTCGTTTTTTAGTCTTGTGTCACGCTAATAAATTATGTCAATCTAGGGCACGGATGTTTCCTTGCAGGCGATTTTGACAGCAATCATCATACCAAGCTATTATGAAGTGTGATGTCAGTCTGGAGGACGGATAATATATAAGCCAGTTCTTGACACGCTATCTTACAAGGAAACATCTGAGACCATCAGTAAGAGGCATTTTAATTCACACACCAAAAATATTTTGTGTTTGGTTGACATCTTTCAAAATGCTGAAAGAGGTAGTAGCACTTATCATTTTGTAGGTATTTATCAAGGTACACACAGAAGTCCCCATAGGAGGGAGGAGGGTTTTGTCTTAGTCCTGTTCTATCACATAAACCAAGGAACAAAGGTGTTATATGTGCTACCAAATAAATAGTGCTTGTAAGCCAGTGATAGAGCTCTATTTATGAGAACAGACATCTTCTAAAACTGGAATAATTGGAAAAGTGAGATAACTGGTTATGTTTATGCCTCTGTTGTGAAAGATAATCGTCTGCTATCTTAAATGAGAAACCTTATGCTTTTAGCTTAAGTGCTGGATGTGTGAAATGATCCATTTAGCTCAGGTATGGAAGTCAGGTAAATTTTCTGTAAAACTCCGGTTTTAATGGTTACTACTTACTCATGGGTATTAAAGACTTTGATTATATCAGAAGTCACATGAAACAAGTGATTAGGTTCAAAAGTATGGCTAGGGTCCTAATGACTGAATTCTGAAATCTAAAGTGATCCAAATCTAAGCAGACGCTTTAGGCTTGATATTATGTAATAGTCAGAAGTTGTATTTACATGGACCAAGTCCCGTGGGAGTTATTTTTACAATGAACTGTGCATGTGTTCACCCAAGGTATGGTTTTCTTTTCCTCCAGTCATTAATTCAATAACTATTTATTTATTGTCTGTTACAGGTCCACTTCACTTTGCCATTGAACATGAGCCCTATAGGCATATAATACATAATTCTTGAAGTGTAACTAAAATGTGGAAAATATATCTTCTTCTGGCTCAAGGAATATTATTATAAAAGAGTTAAAAACTCTGGCCTTTCATTTATACAAACGGAAAATTGTACTGACTTCTCTCAAGTAGTAAGCTAAGGGAAGAAAAATTAGAAATCAGAAAGTTTTCTCCAGCCTATGCCCTAGTCACTGCCATATTTTTTTCTCCTTAAGACTTTCAAAGCAAAGTTTAAAGGACCTGCATGATTGAATGGGTTTATGATGTCCTTTTAATAATTTTAGAATACAAAGTTTTCCTTAAAAGGTCTTGCTTCTTGTGTTCTGTGAGTGTTTCATTGGCTTGATAAACAGAGAAAAACATCCAGGATGTTTATCTCAATTATTTGTAGTTTCATCCTAAACAATGCCTAGGTCCTTGAATATCAGTACATTTTTGTATGACATCTATTAGCTGCACCTAAAGAGTGTAAAATTCTGTGAAGTGCAATAATGGAAGATGTTAAGAATAATTTTTTCCTTAACCCTAATATTGTGCTGTAGGGCCATAACTAAGTAACCAAGATATGACTATAAACTAATATAGTCCATTGTATCAGAACTTACACATACGTTTTAGTGTCCTATCCAACTAGTCATCTTGGAAGTCTGTCACTTATTGCAGTCATGCTTCCATTGCTGCCATCGTTCAAACGTATTTTGAAGCTCTTCATTTGGGCACTCTTCAGAACCCACAGCACATCTTGTTAAAAAGCCTTGGAGGCGGTCAGTCACCTTCCTTTAAAGACCTTCTGTGCCCTGAAGAGTTAGGTGGGTGATCAAGTCAGGTAATGTAATTTGGGGGTCAAAACAATTGGAAAGACTATTAGATGTCTTTCTTGAGTAGCTTTTAAACTAGTTCTAAAGTCATTATACAAGAATAGTTTGAACATTGGAAGCACCATTGGAGTAAAAGTAGCTGCCAAGGGAAAACTCTTAAGAAAAGTGTGCATTTGGAGCTTGTACAGTCTCTTTGATTATCAATGAATTATTAATTTAACAATCGTATACATCTCTAGTACATTGGTATGCAGTACAGAGACATCTTACTTCAGAAAACTATATTGTCAAGAATTTGGTTGATCTGGATTTTATGAGAGTTCAATTTTGCTGCTATGATAACAAAAGCTGTTAAATTCTAGAATATGGGCTTGGGTAGGAAAAATCCAAGATGTCATGGGCTAAAATCAGGATTGCCGTACATAGTTCTATAGATTTGGTGCTCCATATTCCTTGAAATACAAAGGAATCATAATTAAGAAATCAAACTTAACCTGTATTCTGTTTAGTGAGCAAGGCATTCACCATTATCCAAAATAACTCAGTGATCCTTCAACTGTAGGTGACGTCTAACTTGTGGAATAAAACATTCATCATTTTTAGTAGATGGTTGTGAATAGCGACCCCAAAGTATATATGTAATGGAACTACTGTGTACTGCTGTAAGCTAACAATATGCTATATGCTGTGCAAAATACAGAATTATGAAACTCCCTCCTCAGTGAATTTAAACTCTTATGATATTCAAGACCAGAATATGGGAGATGGGGTAGAAAGACACTCAAGGTAAAGAGAGAGGGAGATGGAAAGAGGTAGGTCATGGGGCTTTTGAATCATAATTAGTTGAATTCATCTAAGAGAAGAGTTTAGAAATAGTTTCCCAAAACCACCAGCAAATAATTTAAAATCTGAGGGAATAATTCAAATTGAACTCCAGCTGAGACTATATGGAGAACCAAGAAAAGCAGAAAGAATGTAATTAGCTGAGTAGGAATTTTTCTACGAATTCAGGTCTAATACCTTTAGTATTATGTAGAGGGCCACAGGATCATTAGTGATTAGCAGGGATCCAGACTATAATGATCAGGAGAGATCAAGGCCAGAAGACAAAGATGAAAGAGGCTTCCTGCTTAAACTGAATGTTGCAAATGCTGGTGCACTTACAGAGGGAAGGTCAGCTAGCAGACAAAGAAATAGGGCAACAGTCCCAAATCATCAAATATATTCCTCTCTTTCACCCCACAGTTAGATTGGATATGGAGATTAACCAAGTTTGAGCTGAGACAAAAAGAATATCCTTATTTCAGCCATTTATAAGATCTGGAACTTGGAGTTTTGTCTGCTTTGATGAGTTTGATTATTGCTCAGAAATTAGGGAGGAGGACCTGCTGGGCCCAGGATATCTGAGTTACATACCCAACTAAAGGGTCAGTGAACAAGGTAGACAGATCCAATTCCAGGTCTTTTCTGGGGAAAAGACTGTTTGTCTATTAGCAGATAAAACGGCTCCTCAATTATATGTTACAAGTATAAGGAAGTGTCAGGTACCCAGCACATCCTCAGTAAACAATGACAATTGTGGAAAAGCAAGTAGCAGTGATGTTAGCCTTTCTTTTGGAATGGGTAGCCCAACCATTGCACCTGCTCATATTCTATAGATTTAAGAACCATCCAAATATTTCTTAATTTGAATCTAAATATTAAATTTTGTATATAGTGTTTGTAGCTTCAGGATTGGGGTGGGGCAACTCTTAGTATGGCCAGGTAGTTATAGTAGAAGTCTGGTTGGTATAGCTTGAGGCCCATCTCTTTCAGATAGAGAGAGGTCCCTGGTTTTGGATTTACAGAATTCACATGTGGATCCAGAATATAGAAATGGCAGGAAATTGCCCTGAGAACTAGGAAAGTATCCTTGACTAGGAGTGGGGACTAGGTTTATCATGTACCAATTGTGTTACGTGAAGCAAATTTTTGTTTTCTCATAGGCAAAATGTGTATAATACATTTATTTCAAGGGGTAGTTTTGAGCTTGTCTGAGATGAAATAAATGAAGGACTTGGTTTATTAAGTGCTGTGCATGTGCAAGCTTTTGTGTTCCACAAAATGGGTTTTGTAGGTGGAGGTAAGGGTTGTAGCCCTTGAGCTGTCCAGATATTTAAACCAAAATATAAATGAAGATGGAAATCTATCTTTGGGAATTTAGGAGAATAGACTAGTTTTCACATGGATACTAGAGACACGTCATCATATACTCATTATTCTCCCTTTCTCAAATTCATAGGAAGTACCCTGTTACCATTGCAAGAATTTTTTTTTAACGTTTCCTAAAGACCTGTGGGAAATAAAGAATCCTGTTAGCTTGCTTAATACTATCAGGTCCAGGTCTTTAGCATTGGCACTGAAGGCACAATCTCCATGTGGGGAAAAGTAGCCAGGCTTCCAGGCCTTGATTCTTGTACTCTCAGAAGTTCTTATCTTAGAGATTTTATTAATCCCCATTGCCACCTCCATGTCGTGGAACAAGAAGCTAGATGGAGTTCCACATATTGGCTTAATTGGTCAGCTGTGAACATTTTTTTTTTTTTTGCAGTTGTTATTCTTCCCACAGCAACAACCCATTTTTTCTGCAGAGACTGCAAGACCTCCCAGCCATTGCAGGCCATTAAAAAAATTAACACTTGTATCTTTCATTTTCCCCTACTTTCCTCTGTGTATTTAAAAGGTAGAGGCTGCTTGGGGCAGGGTAATCCACCTCTCTATCTCAGAGAAACACCAGTACAGATGCAGACAGTGGTGTTATTGGCTCCCACCAACAGGGGGCGTGGTTCCTAGAGAGGAGGGGAGAATGGAAGGGGTGGTCTGGGATGTATACACTCATCCTTTCTTCTGTTGAGTTTCAGAGGCTATCCTGCTGAAGAGGAAAACAGTGCCCTTGTCTTAAGTCATGGTTAGAGGGTATTTTCTAGAGGTTTGTTGAGTATCCTCCACACAGTGACACTTCATAAATTCACATTGTGTGAGACAGACTGTATTTGAGCCAGTACAATGTGTTGGCTAAGGAGAAGGGACATTTGATTCAGACAGTCTGTGTTTGAATATCAGATCTGCTACTTACTTGCTGAGTGGCTTGGGCAAGTTTCTTAATCTCTCTGAGCCCCAGTTTATCTGCAAAATGGCAATAATAACAGTGTCTACTTTTGAGGATTGTTGTGCGTGAGGGTGCTCAACAAATGGAAGCTATATTATTAGGCTCTGGAGAGTGAGCGAGGAATATAAAGAAATACAGGGCAAATTCCCCTCTTCAAGGAGCTTACTGTATGGTTGGAAGGGACTGAATAAATGAAAACTGACATAATAGTACAGGGCAGAGAATAGGAGTGCCAAGTAAGAGCTGCAGATAATGAGGGGTTTCAGCAGTCTGCCAAGGACTAGGATGGTAGTGAAAGATTTCAAGATAGAGGTGGGAATTTATCTCTGGGATTTGCAGGCTGGGTGGGATTCAGATATGTATACTGGAGTTGAGAAGGCATTCCAGATGGCAAGGAGGAGTGATTAGAACACACAGTACAGCCGGGGTGAGAGTATGCCAAATGGAAAGTAATCCAGTTTTTAAGTCAGATAGGTAAGCATAAGAATACTGTCTCTGCTGTGAGATCTTGGTTGGACAAGTACCTTAATTTCTTTAGTCTCAGTTTCTACAGCCCTAAAATGGGTATAATCATATCTCATGAAATTGAAGGGAAATGAGATAATGTTTGTAATGCCTAACATGGTGCCTGGCACCTCACAAGTGTTCAATGAAATGCAGATAACTCATGTGGTGTTTTCAGGGGACAACGGGGGAGCTGTCTTCCTGAAGAGCTGTCTTGCCTGGTACAGGCTAGTGTAAAACAAACCAGAAACAGCCAGTTAGTGCCTACAGGGGGAGTGGAGGGGAGGCTTAAAGGCCAGTTTAAGGAGCTGGCTGGGGCTGTTACAGGCTATCAGAGCTATCAAGGTTTTTGAGTAAAGCGGGGGTTTAAGAGAAATTAATCTCAAGGCACTGGCAGGCTGTTTTGGAGGAAGGAAGAAACTCACTCACGCATGTGTAAACTGATAAGGGTCTAGGTTAGGATAGTGGCAAGGTTACTAGACCTGGTTGATGTGGGCTCTTTAAAGTTCCTTTCATAAAAGGAGCTTAGGGCTCAGCAGTGTGGAGTGAGGGAATGTTTTGTTTTGTTTGTAGACTCCTTAATATTTAGTGTCAGTTGTCCAGAATAAAATTAGTATAGATCCACAATTTTGGAAAATAGACCTCACTCAATATCCAGGGACTATAAAAGGTGGGAAGTAATTTTAATGCTAAATAAACCCTAGAACGTGCTTCGGCTTATAAAATAGCCCCTTTTAAAACTCCTTTCCCCTTCCTGTTAATGCACACAAGTGTGTGCCTATCACTGGTTTTCTGGAAGGCACGGTATAGATAAGTTATAATTGTTTGGAGTTGGAGGTTAGGATTGTTAGTACCAAGTGGCATTGGGTCAAATGGGGAGGATGCTGCCAGCAAAGTGGTAATTTGATGACTTTATTTGGTGACAGTGTGATTTGGATGAGAAAATACTGTCTTCTCCCTGGGGTTTAGAAGTGATTTAATTAAAAACACAAACCTAGGAAATGGTTTTGGATACTAGGGAATTCATTTATAGTCTCTCATTCTCTCCTCACCACTCATTTTTCTGTCCCTAGTAGTATTGAAATGGGAGAATACATGGTAGATAATTGTATTTCTAAAGAAAGTCACACTGACTATATGGACACCAGTTTTTAAAATGTGAGGAAACTGAAACTGCCTATTGTTCAGCAGTGGGCCTTAAACATATTAAGTAGGAAAGGATAACTGACCTACTACTGATTTCCTGAACTTTGCTGTTCTCTCATTTGGCTATAAGGGCGATGTGGTGCTGATAGCTCTGGGGTATCTGGGGTGTCTTAATAGTTAATTGTGGCTACCTCTGCCTGCCTCAGAAGGAGGGTACATGAGCACGGGGACTGTGTGCGGTGGTTGACCAACACAGGAAGGAGCTCAGTGACACAGGGAAAGGCAGGCCCTGTGAGGTTAGAGGCAAGTCAAACTGTCCTGTTGCTTCTGAGCAGAGGCAAGGAGTGTGTTTCATTTCTCATCTCCTGAGTTTATTGAAATCATCTGCCGGGGTGGGAGGGGGCAGAAGGAAAGCATGAAGTTGTAAAGCTGATTAAGATGCCAGCAAGCAGATTATATCCGGCTCTTGACACTCTTCATTCCAGCCTGGAAACAGAAGACTGCTTGAGAAGCCTAAATTTCAAGAGAAGGAAGGGGAGAAAGCAAAAGACCTCTCCCTATTTTTTACTGAAAGATTTTTTGAGTATATATTAATTTTGGATTTCTGGTGTCCATTCTACCCTAAGAGACCATCCAAAGTAGTCCTGGCTGAAACCCCGGCTAGGAGAGGTTCAGACCAGGGACAGGTGGCATTGGGCAGAGGGTCTTCAGGGTACTCTTGGCATTAATTTGCTGAAAAGAGCCTCATCAGAGACCAGGTCTCCCCTCCTGCATGGGTGGCAGACATTAGGCCTTGGAGAGGGCCTCCATGCAGATTTCAGCTTTGCCCCCTCCTCCAAACCCTCTGCCTTCTGCTCCTGCAGTGGGTCCTCTCTCTCCCTCTTCCCCCTTTTTTCAATTAAATGAATTAATTACCAGGCATTTAACTTTTTGCCAGACTCTTTCATTATGCCCAGAGTTGTTGCTGAGCGGCAGAGGAAGTAATAACATTCGCAGTGAGGGGCAAATCCTGTTAATGAACAAATTAAAGTTCAAACAGTGATCCAAGTTCACAACCTCTCTGTGGCTCTTCTCTTTAATAAGAGTTATACATGTTACTTTCCTCTCTCTCTTCTCCTTTTTATTACTTTTTAAGCTTTTCATCAACACTGCTGGGGCATATTTGAGGCTCCCAGCCTTTCAGCCCTGACAAGGACTCGAGCAGTTATAATCCCATCTTAATTTGGCAACTTTTGTAAAACACATAAAGGGCCCAGAGTCACCTTTGGTCGCCAGGGCCCCGGGTGACCCTCTAGCTTCCACCCGCCGCCAGGGCTTCGTGGGCCACTCTTCTGGATCTGGTATTCATTCCCCTGCTGCACGTAGAGTCAGTCGGCTGACTCAGCTTCCCGCCCCGAGGCACTGCTTGCAGGGTGGAGCCAGCCAGTGTCCGAGCCCTTGCCTCTCTGCGTTCCCTCTCCAGTCAGCCTCTCCACACGCAGATGCCAGCGCTTGGAGGTAGGGGAAGTGGTGAGGGGGAGGAGCCTCTAGACTAAAAACTGGGAACCTCTAAGGAGAAAGGAGTTTGGGGTAGGAAGGATGCCTGACCCCCTCCCCACCACCGTTACCACCATTACCAATTGCCACTCGCCTCGGGGAGGGGGCCTCGCCTGGAATGGCACAGGAAGGCCCAAGCCTTCTTAGCCCTTGACTGGAGCGGCCGGGCCTGGTGAGAAGGAGCCAGGAAGGCATCAGGTGCCCGCTTACTTCTTTCTTCCTGCTCTGTTTTTTACGAAATGTGGATTGCGTGGGGGTGATCTCCACGTCCGCGCCTGGCTTCTCACCACCATCCCCTGAGCGTAGCTTGATATGATCACCATGACAACTGCAATCTAGGAGCATACGCATAATAGAGATGAAATAGACAAAAGATTAGCATGCCATGAAAAGTACAATAAGTTTCTTATTTAGCATTTAGATAACTGTCTTTCCTCCGGAGCAAGCTTCAAAGTTGAAGCCAGTTTAGACCAAGAGGATTAATTCTTTCTCCCGCATGCTTCATTGAATCTCTCATTACCAAACTTTGTCTGCACTGATGTAAGATTTGATTGAAGATTAGAGCATTTAGTAAATCTTGCTTTTCTGCATGTATCAGGTCCTTTCAAGCAGGGATCGAGGTGCCCAGTGGTCAATACCCTTACTTTTATCCAGTGTCTGCTTCATTTAAACTTAATCAACTCCATCAGTGAACTGGAACAGGGAAACGTCCCTGTGGTAAGAATGTTGTGCTTTTGTGGGATAATTCTTTGCTCTTTCCCGATCTGTTGGCGTTAAACCTAAAATTGCACTATGATGAACTTTTTTTTTTTTAATCAATATGATAATGACAGTTGGGCCTGAATGCTCTGGTAGGACTTAGTGTAGAGCAGGATCTGGCCTCCATTACCGAAACAACTTCTGGTCCTGTGATAGTCCGCCACCTTTTGTGTGGCTTTAATACCTTTTCTTCCCTGACATTGAATATTGCTCAAGCTGGAAAATGATGCATCTTGTAGGGAAGGCTCATATGTCACAGCCAGAAACTGAAGCAGACCGATTGGTTGTGTGAATTATCTGACTTTGCTGCAGTGAATTATTTGCACTGTTTCCCTACCTAGTCAACAAGTTCCTGAGGTATAGTAGAGATCAATCAAAACTGACAGCCTGCGTGTGAAAGCTTTACTGTGTAAATCTGGCGCACTCATCCTGGCCATGCCGGCCCTGGCATCTGTATATCATTTTTATACTGCTACCAGTAGAGCAATTTCAAAAGTATTTGCAAGGAAAATGCGTGTCCCCATCTGTTCCTGGAAGCATAAATGTGCCACCTTCAGAGGGTTTTCACTGGTAATCATATCTTTAATGATCAATAGAATAGTGATATATACTTTTCCATAAAATGGGGTTTTCTTCACTTTATTGTGATTGGCTAGAATAAATAGCTTTTCCATATGTTAGAGGGATAAAAATATAAGATTAGCAGAGGTCGTTTGTTAGATAGTAAACAAAAGAAACAATTCATTCCAAATAATCTTTGAAGCAATGACAAGATTACGTTGCAGTAACAGAGCATCTGGGGCCCTACATCAGAAAACAGACCTTGCTCCTTCTTGGAAAAGGAGCCTATTTAAGAGCAGAAACTCAAGAGTCTTCTACAGGACTCTGGTGGCTGATTCTCAGAGGCAGGGAGGGAAGGATCAGGGTAAGGAGGAGAGGCTAGAATAATACTTGTTTATTTCTGTGTTTTAAGGTTGTATCTCCTTTCGCTTACCCGCTATTTGCCTGCCCTCACTGAAGCGCCTTGGGTAAGTTGGTGCGTGATGTGTTCAGAAAGCAGGAAAGTGCTACCCTGCTGAATTTCTCTTCAGGCCTACAGAGAATGGGGATTGTTCCTGTACTTTAAAAGCTGGCTTCCTCCTTAGGAGATTCTCTTCTCCCATAGAAAAGGTGACCACGGAGGGCAGGCAGAGTACTGGCCTTTGAAATTCCAAAGCCATGCAGAAAGTACCTCAGGATTACCAGAACTGCCAGAAACACCCCAGGAAGTGTTTTTAGTGATCTAATCCCACCTGTTGTGTAGGTTACAGTCTGAAGATACAGTCAGGCCCTGACCACTCTCTCTCGCCTACCCACACACATACAGTCACATGAGTATTCTGTACACTCAGAGTCCAAGAGCACTGCCCCCACTCCTTTTTTCAGATGCAGACACTCCTAGTTCTTGGCAAAATTTGGAAGCTTCTCCTCCAGGATCTCTGTCCAGACGTTGCAACTACCTACTCAGGAATTTCGAATTCTATTTTGTTTCCAGTCAGAGAGAACCTCCTATTTTGCAAAGGACTGACATTAGTTGCAGGACACCTGAATCTAAACAATGCCTTCAGGCTTTGAGCTCTCTAGAAAATAGGTGTAGAGCTATTTAGACCTGTTTTCTACAAGTCTGGAATTGAGAATGAGACGTTGAGGTGGAGGGGATGTTCTCTCTACACATTGAGAACAGGACCAGTTAGCAGATTAACCTTAAACTGGTTCTTTACTCTTTACAATTATGTATTGTTATTGACGTTTTTCCCCCTTGGGATAATGGGAGAAAAGCTCCGTCTTTTCCGTATATCTTACCCCCCACCTCATATTCCACAGAATTTCTTGCTCTCTCCAAATGCCTACTTCTCTCACTGCAGCAGGAGTGTGTGGGTGTTAGTTTCAAAGTGGGAAATGTAGTCTTCAGGCTGGTCCCAAGCAGAAAGTCTCTCTTAGCATCTTAAACCTAACTTGTGTTAATTTCCTGGCCCCAGTGAGGTTTGGGAACAACTGACAGGACAGTAGGAAAACAGCCTACCCCAAACCTATGGCCAGAGGAAAACAGAAAAGCTACTGTCAAAAGATTTTCTTTTAAAATTTCCCCTTAATTTTAGAAATACAGTCTTACGGGCTGGGTTGCATGTAGACAGTCATAGACTCTATAAAAGATCTACATATAGATCACACTTTGCCTGACCTGAAACCAGATTTACTATAGTATTGCAATTAAGATTAAAAGAGAGGGAAGTCACACTTGTGGTTTCCACACTGCATTGTGATACACTGCAGATCTTGTCTTCAGTGAATTTGCCTGCCACAACGAAATTCTGGCATGTGTAGTGTATGAGACATACTTTACACTCTATTTAGAAAATTGTATTTCATGATTTCTGTGTATTTTAGTTTGAAACCCATTTTGCATTGAATTTCTATGTTGTTTTCATAAAATGAAAGGAAGTAGAAAACCTCACCAACTGATTTTGTGTGGAAGAAATAAATCTGTGATGTTTGCTCCTTCCCTTGTCCAGGAGGACGAGGCTGTCACTACTACAGTTGGGATATTTTCCACTCCATGCTCTTGTGCCCAGGGGCTCCTGTCTAACCCACAGGACTGCCAGGAACACTGCCGTCCACACCAGAGTAGAAGACATCTGCAGGGGCTCATGTTGGCTGAGGCTCTGAATCACAGAACTGCAGGCATACAAGGTTTTCCTAAACCTGGACTGGAGAGCCATTTGTAGCACATAGTCCTTTGCTGCTTCAGATCCACAGATCCTGTACACATGCACATCCATAGCAGAGATGGAAGTCTTGGCAATTATAGGACAAGGATTTAAAAATTTAAAAACAAACACACCATGTTCAGGGTGAAAATTACCTGCACCGACAATGCTGTCTCTTTCCTTCCACAGTCTCACAGCTACCAAGCAGCCTCATCAGTCTGGGGTTATTTCACTGAAGATGTGCTTAATTCCAGATGAACTACTGGGTGTCTATATGTAACAGTCTTTTTTGTTAACCAATTTTATGAAAACAAAAAACCCTCCCATCTTAGAAGAAAATATTGAACCTAAAACTCTAATTCAAATATTTGAAAACATATGGGCATATTCTGCCACATGATTGTAATATGCTTAAGTATGTAATAGTAATTGTTTTTAGATGCCCCTTAACAGGACAGAGATGGGCAGGCAGTATGGTGTTTTAGAAAGAAATTCAGTTTTTTAGAATAAGCCTAAGAAAATGACTCCTTTGATTACGGAAAATAAACTCAATTGATAGGACAAAATGAACTTTAAAATTTTAGTATTGATTAACAATCCTTAAATTAAATTACTGACAAAACACCACCTGGATCTTAAAAATGCCAAGGTGTTTAAAGTTATCAGAAAATGAAAATTTGGGGGGAACTGACTTTTTTTGTTCTCCTTCACTCTAAACCGAATAGTAGCAATACTTTCTGTCACTCTTGGCACTTATTGGGGATTTTCATCTTCTTAAGGAAATAGCAGGAAAGCAGCTTGCCTCAGTCTAAATAACGGTATTTCTGGGCAGAATTTTTACAGTTACCCTTGTCTGTGAACACCGTTAAGGGATGTGTTTTAATTTGTGGTCAGAACAACTGGGTTAAGATGTGGAGAAGACACTTTATTTTCCCTATGGGGGAAGGGCGAGGAGAAAGGAGGCAAAAGTAGTTTTACTGTGCGGCCAAAGGACTACTCTAGGCACCAACGAGGTAGGGAAATTCCGATTTCTAGGCAGTGTTCTTCCGTCAGGCCGTTTCATACCAATCTTGGAGCCCGTCACCTTGGGAGCGGGTTGCGGGTGGTCGCCATCAGATCCCAGTCTCTCCCACCTCCTCTCTGTCGGCTTTTGCCCAAAGACTTAAAGTACCTTCTTCCTGGATTCCCCTCCCCCACCCA